>NC_135785.1:69206250-70585000 GCF_051106095.1 Pogona vitticeps
GAAATGATACATTGTGTATAATGGGCAGAGGAGGCAGATATTTAGATAGCTGCAGGGCTACTAAAGGTCACAGAAACAGAGTCAAAAGATAGGTTTTCTATAAAGAGTTTTTAAAAAGCAGGTTTACTTTAAAGAAAGTAATGGAGAGCCAATCCTCCAGAAAGGAGGATGCTCCAAATATTTTAAAGTATTTTAAAGCTGGTGCAGGTTCCACATATTTTAAAGAATGACTAAATATGGCTTCATTACCCTTCTGATAAGCATGTCAGCATGATGGGTGGTGGAAGGTAAATGCATTTGATGTTCCTTACCCGACACCTCTTTTCATTTAAATGTGGCTGCATCTTTTTTACTATCTCCACATTTCATCCTTATTGCACATTTTCTACAACTTAAAAAGAAGTATTTATAGTGCTGTTTTAAGGTATGCTGTAGCAGTTATGTAAGTGCAACTTGTAACTGAAGGCTGTTTCATGCTAATAGCAGTGAATAACCCAAGTGGTATTTAAATGATGGTGGAATGTAAAATAAAGGAGTGGGATGTTGTTGTTTCTTGACTAATTTTAGGTTGGAAAGTTTTGTTTCAGAAGGAGTTATATTATGACATGCTTGCTGACCTATCTATATCAGAGTATGGGTAGGATGATTTTCTGGGAGCTGGAATATCATCCTGCCAATGCTCAGCTGTGGATGGATTCAGCATGTCATTATATTCTTCTTGATATTTTCCAAGCTCTGCACTGGACACAAATAAGTTTGCACAAGTTCAGTTGAAAAGAATAGAAACTACGTTGGAGCTTCTCTCGTGCTGTTATGTTATTCCTATTTACTTCACTGGGGTACAATATCTCTGAAAACCAAACTTGAATGCACACGTTTCCAAAGTCTTTTTAATTCAAGTTTTCATCACTTTTGAATTGCTTCCATTTCAATAAATTCATTTCAACTCTGTCTTTAGTTGTTGAGTTGTTTTAATAAGGAGATAATCATTTATTTAATCCTAGCAATGAAAGACCATCTTGTCCATTCCCACGGTTTTAAAGTGGAATTATCTATTTAAATACAAGGAATACCCTTCAGGGTCAAATTCAGTTTGTAAGAAGGTCTCGGAGACTGCATTGCCAAGTGAGGGGATACGAAAGTGTACAAGCAAAAATTTCAGCATGTCTAATTGGCAATAACTAAGCTTAAGGAGATGATGTTTGCTTTAGCAGAAGGGGAAAACAAAAACTCAGAATCACCAAAGAATGGAATCATGGGTAATGGGGTAATTGGGCCAGATTTGGCCACATGATCTGAGATTCTCCCCTCCTGATCTGTACATGCAATGCAACTGTTCAATTAGATCAAATCACAGAATCATAAATAGGACACAAGTTGACTATAGTATTACTCCTGCTGAGAGTAGACCAGTAATTTAATTAGTTACAACTAACTTAAGCTCCTTTATTTCAGTGAGTCTGCTCTAGGATGACCGACACTGGATTGACCCTTCAGCTGAAAAGCAAAGTACACCATAATATCTGCAGCATGAAAAACAACGCATGTTGGCTTTCAGTAAAACTCTTCTTCATCCAAAGTATATGTGGTCAGGTTAGATAATGAAGAAGTGAAAGCAAACCCATATGCTGAGCCTTTTCAAAATTACTTCAAGAAGCTCAGAACTAAGATGGAGCTATTATGTTCAGATGCTATAAAAATGCTAGGATATGGTTCCCCACCAAGGTTTGGCTCTTCTCCTCCCAGTTACAAGCATCTAACTGACACAATGTCAATGGCTGACACATAGACTGGCAATTCCACATTATAAAAGACATCTATTTTCTATTGGAATATAGTTTATGCCCAATTCATCACGTCCTCTTAAATATATAAATTTGTTGTCAAGCCTAAATTTTGGCATATTAACGCTCTGTGTAATAACAGGCTTTCAATTGTTTCATTAGTATTTTTATTATTTATTTATTTATTTATTTATTTATTTATTTATTTATTTATTTATTTATTTATTTATTTATTTATTTATTTATTTATTTAAAATATTTTTCTCCTACCTTTCTTCTTAGAAAGAACGCAAGGCGGCTTACATCATTAAAAAGACAATATGTAGAACCTAAAAACAGTAGGTATAAAAATATTTTTAAAAGAATTAAATAAGTATTACATTAAAAACAGTAATAAAATCAATACTAAAACACATTTAAAACAACAGAGCATAAGCATTCATTTTAAAAATGCTCTCAACCCATCAGTTATTAAAGGAAAGCTTGCCTAAACAGAAAGGTCTCCACCTGCTTACAGAAGGACAGCAGTCATGGGGACAGCCTAATTTCCCATGGGAGGGACTTCCTGAATCTGAGAGAAGCAACAGAGAAGGCTCTCTCCCATGTCTCCACCAAGTACACCTGTGAAGGTGGTGGGACTGAGAGAAAGACCTCCTCTGATGATCTTAACATCCAAACAGGCTCATAGAGAGAGATGTGATCTTTTAGATAGTTTGGACCTAAATCACTTAGGGCTTTGATAGGGAAGTCAGTTTCCCTCATGGCAGCGGGGATGGCAGTCAAAAGCATATCTCAAGAATACTACAAATAAGAGCCAATCCTGCCATTAAGCAGAGTGAGGCAACCAACTCGTGTGGCACATTTTGGTATCATGGAAGTAAAGCACACACACACACATATCTGTTACCCATTTCATTTGTTGTTATTGTCTTTTTATTGCTGAAGCTGGGGATAAATGCTCATTATGTGCCAAAATAAAGTCTATAGTACTTCAAACTCCACATCAAGCACCAAAATGTCTTAGGCTGGAATTGGGGCAGACTCATTACATCATAACAACTGAAGACTATGTTAAGGAAAGGAAGCTTTATAGTGAAGGGCAAAATATCCAGAACAGCCTGAATTCATCTGACATCACAAGGCAAGCTACAACAATCTGACAGCTAGGCCAAAAATGACCACTTAATAATGAGCTAATTTAAAAGATGGAAAAGGTAGTTTAAAAAGGGTTAGCACAGTTTTATTAACTTCTAGTGAGGTCCAAAAATGTGCATCAGTGAAGTCTAAAAATGTAAATTGATGTTGATTTACTCAGAAGTAAATCCTACTATGTTCTTAGTCCTAAATATAGGTTTATTTATCTATTACCTATATATGTTGTCTGTCTTTTCGCCAAATGTTTTATTTATTTTTTCTAAATTCTGAATTGTTGGCTTGCTCACTCAAAGATTCCTCCCACCTACTGAAGGTCGGCCCTGGCCTAGTGCATATATAACTTCCTGCTTTTCTTTGCCCTTCCTCAGAGAGGCTAACAGCTTAGGAAGAAGAGGAGAGACAGTCTGCCTACCACCTTTGCTTCTCAAATTCTTAGCCTAAGGAATTAAGTCAAGCAGAATGGACAGCCAGTGGAAACTTCAGCACAAGAAATGTAGCAGCCAGCAATGCTAATTCTGTTTTTTCCTTCAGTATGTTATGACAAATTCCAAATTGAATTTGAAACAGTTTAAATTCTAAACTTCAAATTGTTAATATATTGGGCAAAATCTGGTATGTATGAATTTATGCCTGTTTAATCCCCATTGGGCACCACTAATACAGTATTTAATTTGAACTAATGGAAAACTTCCTATCCCCCCACTTTTAAGGTTCTGAGTTTCCATTAATTTACATTAAATATATGTTGTGCCCATTCCATCAGAGACATGAATGTCATCGTCATTACACCAAGGTAAATTTAGCCCAACAAAATTTTACCCATTCTTAAGTTTAAATAAAATGCAACTGAGTTACTCTTCTGTTATCCAAAAACGAACTCAGCTTGCTAACCCTGTTTATTTCTAACTGGTATTCTTTATCTCTGGCTGATCTTCAACAGCTGTTATTTGTTTGCCTTCGGTTTGAAGTTAAAAGCTAAATAAGGCACCTCACTCTAGAATGAAACCACATGGTGGCTAAAGTAAACTTGTGTAAACTATGTGGGCCCCAGTGCCTATATGAATTACTGAAGGCACCCTATCTTTTGTGTGGAATTAAACAATCTCACTTTGCAGCAGTGGGACTGGGCCTCTATGAAGAGTGAAACCACATAGTGTAGCTGTAAGGAGGAGAAGTCAAGTAATAAGAGTGGCACCACTGGATTGGGGAGCTGTATAGAACACAGCTTTTTAATCCCAGGGGTTTAATAGACAATTAAAGACATTAGCTGTCCAACTGGAATGCAGTAGTTAGTGGAGGGGAGAGGTTATATGCTTTTAAAGACTGTTGAATATGAAAGAGGGCAGCTGCTTACAGGAAAAACTGGAACAATTAAGACTGCCACTTTTATTTCTGGGTGTGTTACTTTGTTGCAATAAGAACTTGACAAAAACAACTTTAGCGAATGAGACTACTTATCTCCATGTCAAGAAAACGTAAGTTTCATCTGTCCCAAACTTCTTATAAAGAAAAAGGTGTACTTTCATTTAAAAGAAGGGAGAAACTTGTGCTGATGTCTTACAAGAATAAAAGCTTATTTAGATACATCATACTTAGTCAAGATGAAGTTGGCCAAAATAAATATAATAAATCATATTAGAGCAGTATTTCTCAACATTTTTAAATCACGGCCCCCAATAGCCAAGTAATCTGTGACCCCCACCACATTTGCATGAAAAGGCATTTTAATGAAGTAAAGAAAACACATTAAAATAGATTTTTCAGAATATAATTCTAATCTAATATATTAATATTAATGTAATAATAGATGACTATGGGGGCTGTAAATCTGCCTCTACCAGGTAAAATTTTAGAAGGGAAAAAATGTTGATAGACTGAGTTTAATTCACTTTTTGTGGTGTGGAAGTGACCTTCTCTTCATGTCTTATCCCCCTGAAAATGTACTCTCACAGAAGAGCCCCTCCCCCTCAAGCCCAAATAAACACCTTCCCCATGATCATCTGTACTCCCCCTCCCTGGTTCTCCGTCCTCACCTTTTTGCCCCTCTTGCCTTCCTCCTCTATGACTTAGTTGGGGCCTGGAGGCATCTTCCTATCCAGGTCCCTTCTATCATCACTGAGCTGCAATTGCCACACCGAGAAGAGGCAGAGACTCAGGTGGAGCAGAAGGCACAATTTCCATGGTGCAACAACTTTTCAACCTTTCTGACATCTTGAGCTTCACTGCTCCTGGTGTGTACCATGTGATCCCCTCATTCAAACCTCTTTGAGCTGGGCTAATGCTCCAGTATGAAGGGCTGACATCAGTCCTCCAAAGGTTGAAAGAGGTAGGAATGATGCACATGCATAAAAGGAAAATCCACCCAAAGCGATACAGAAACAATTGAGACCTCTAGGTTGCCTGCAAGTCTGGTTCAGATTAAAATTATCTATCTGTAGGTAGAGATGATTAAAATATAATTGCAACTAAAAACAACTGTGGCAACACCCTCCCCAGAAAACACTTCACAACTCTCTTGGGGGTCCCAAATCAATGGGAATTTTGTGAGCAAGTTCCTTTGTAAGTTCCATTGTTTTCCACTGTAAAGATCCTCGTGGGACAGTGGTTAGACTGCTGTACTGCAGCCAAAACTGTGCTCACAACCCATGGTTCAATCCCAGGTAGCCGGCTCAAGGTTTACTTAGACATCTATCCTTCTGAGGTCTGTAAAATGAGTACCCAGCTCGCTGGGACGGGGGGGGGGGGATGGCAGCAATGTGCAACATGCATAATTAAATTGTAAACCTCCCACAGAGTGCTTGAAGTGCTAAGGGGTGGTATATAAGCAGCATGCTTTGCTTTTTTTGCTTTTGATTCAAATGGGTCTATTCTAACTGTAAATACAATGTTAAAATCAGTTGCAGTTGGAGTAGGCCCACTTGAATTGATGAAACTTACAAACAAATTGACTCACCAAATCCCCATTGATTCAATAGGCCTACTCTAGTACGATTTTTCTACACTAAGCAACGTGACTTTGGACATTATTTTAATTTTAGCAAAGCTTTTGATTATTTTTTATTAGCAACTGTAAAATATTTTGGCTCTGCAGCCAAATGCAAACCAGCAGAATTACAGCACAAATCAGAAGTATAGCAAGTTGTCAGTAAAGACTAGTCCGTAAACAGAGGGCAAGAACAACATAAATGACAGATTTACAAGCAGCAAGGGTAAGAATGCCTTCAAGACAATAATAACTGATATGAGCCAAAATAACACTGAGAATAATTAAACACCTTGTAATAAGAATCTTTCTATCATTAAATGTTAATGATCAAAAATAAATAGAGGTAGAACTGGCAAATCTTCCCTAAATTACAGATATAATGAATACCCATAAATTTTCTTGTCCTCAACAGAAAAACTTCTCTTAATGTATCAAGATATCCCATGAAAAAATTGCTATGAGTTTTCATTCCAGCATGAGAATGAAGATTAGTGTTTTTTTCTCAATAGCAGCATTAGTGAAAAAAGAGGCTGTTTGGGGTTAAAAGCTAGCATTTCAGGTAAAAGTGTTTATTTTGTGCAAAATATATATTGTTTTATACAAATTACAAAAGGGTTTAAGCAAAATAACACATTTTTGCACAAAATATAAGGATTCTTAAGTGTTTTTTCCCCCACAAAATAAAGTCCCAAAATGGGAAAAAATCATTAGAAGTCTCACAGTTTTGTTCTGACCTGTGAGAAAATTAACATGCCTATCTTGAGTAAAGGTAACACTAACTTGATAAAGCCTCAAAGTCTGGATAATGTAGCAACAATAGATTTACTGTTATGTCATAATATGGTGGACAAGCCCTTCAAATTTTCTTAGAGTAAAACTCCCAACATTCTCCTCCACTTCCTTTGCTGATGGGAGTTGTAGTCCAACAACATCTAGAGGGCTGCACCACATTTTCCAACACTGATGTAACAATCTGTTATTTATACAGGATATTTCTGGTTCTCCTGTTACTTATTATAATCAAGCACATTGGCCCAGCATTCGATAATAGTCGGCATGTTTTAGTTTACTATGTAGGGCTACCAGATAGCAGAGTCCCATTCTCTGAGATGCAGATGATGGCCTTTGTGATGTCAGGCAAAGAATGGTAAGGAAGTAAGTATAAGATGCATGCAAACACTTTCACACTGAACTAGTGCACCCTCACATCCATTGGGAATGAGTAGAGATGCCTTTAATGACACACACCCCCCCATATCAACAGTTCTTCTTGTTCAAGACTACTTACCCTATTTGTCTCCCTACCTGGAGACCTGGAGAAGCATAACTGTTCTCTAAATTTTTACCTCGTGCTCTGAGACCTGGGAACCTTATTAGTAAGAAAAGTACTCTCAAAGTAGTAACTCACTGTATCATGATTTCAAAAATAATATAGAATAAATGCCACCCTATATTTGGGTGTATGGTGTTATGGGGGAGGGTGATTGCAATTGTTTTGTTGTTGTTGTTTAGTCGTTTAGTCATGTCCGACTCTTCCTGATCCCATGGACCAGAGCATGCCAGGCCCTCCTGTCTTCCACTTCCAACATGGTCAAATTCATGTTGGTCGCTTTGATGACACTGCCCAGCCATCTTGTCCTCTGTCGTCCCCTTCTCCTCTTGCCTTCACACTTTCCTAACATCAGGGACTTTTCCAGGGAGTCTTCTCTTCTCATGAGATGGCCAAAATGCAGAAGGGTACAGCTACTTTTATGATAGCTGACTTTGTTCCTAGAGGCAATGAGCTGGACTCAGAGTAGAACCACTGAAATCAGTGAAATAAATTACTCATGTCTTAGGCTGTGCACCAGATTTGGCCAAAACCCACATTACTGACTGAATCAGTCCAAGTTGTTTCAGCCACAAACTGAAGTGGAAGGGTTTGGTTCCATTCTAAGGCAAGGCAAATAGCCCACACTGATTCGGTGATTTGGATATCCCAAGTATTTGAGGAGAAAACCAGAGAGCAGAGATGGTGGTGAGAGACAGCAGTCTGACTGGCAGGAAAAGAAGCTGAGGTTTGCTTGTTGGTGGCTGTGATAAGCAATAACAGGCAAGAATTTCACCACTGATCACAATTCTTGCAAACTCTCCCACCATCTAAGGTGGGGAAAAAAAGTGCCACTAGCATTGTTGCATGCCGCACACCATCCTCTGCCACATACACTGGGAGAGGGGAGGGAAGACAAAGTGGTTTCTCCCCATGACTGCCTTCCACCTCCCCATTGCATCCTCTCTATAGCCAGTTAATGCTCGTCTCCAGCCCCTGATGCCAGCTGTCTGAAAGTTGGTACACTGAACCTCTTCTTTAAGGTCTATCATGTCACCAAATTTTATGTACATTTGTGCAAGAACATTACAGTAGGACCAAAGTATTCATGCAGAATCAGTTCCAAGCCCCCCCCCAGCAGATGCCAAAATACTGTACATGGAAGTAGCAAACACTATACAGTGGACCCTTGACTTACAGACGGCTTGACTTACAGACTGTTTGAGTTACAGACTTCTCTGGCCGCAAAATTTAGGTTTGACTTGCAGACTGAGATTTAACTTACAGACCAGAAAAAAACCAAAATGGAACAAAAACGGCCTGTTACGGGATTAATCGGTTTTCAATGCACTGTAGGTCAATGGAGACTTGACTTACAGACTTTTTGACTTGAGAACCGCCTTCCAATACGGATTAAGTTCTCAAGTCAAGACCCCACTGTACATGGAGTGGTTTCTGGCTCCCTCTAGTCACCTGCTCTGGTAAATGCACCCTGGAAATACATATAAATAGTTTTTTTTAATTTAGCATTTTCAGGCAGCAGATAAGTGAATTGGTGGATACTGATCCTGCAGATAGAGGGGCCCTACTATATAGCCATTTTTATTTTCCAGTGCAAGGCAATAGTAGACTGGCTAGCCAAGTGGTCAAATCATTCTGGATCCAGGAGGTGGACCAATTTGGAGGGGACACCAATCGCTTCAGACCATAGACTAGAAGGAACAGTTATAAAAATAAGTAGTTGTTCAAAATGAATCCAGATCTATTGAGTGCACACTGGCCCCCAAATAAAGAACCATTATTTTTTGTTCTGTCACTCAGAACAGTAGGAACTAAAAGGCTTTTATAATGAAAAATATTCAGGATGACACAGCAGAGTCCAGCTCTCAAGACTACATATAAACATCATTGCTCAGTTTGTGGCCTTAGAGCTTGTGCTAGGCTGAACCTTATATTCTTTATTTTTAAACAGTATGCCCCCCCTGCCAAGAAGTAACATTTTCCCCTCTCTCTCTTTAAAATAAGCAGCAAGGGGAATGGCAGAATGAACAAATTTCACTTCTTTCGTTCAGTTTTTTTTCTTTCCATTTTTAATACAGCCTCCAGCAGGCCAGATGGCACCAGCGCAATTGCTAGTAAGTCAATACATCTGGCTACATTCCTGAAATGACAAATCTGATGGATAGAACTGCAGCTCCTATACAAAGCCTCTTTTCAGAATGCTCTCCCTGGTACTTGTCTGCTTGAAGGAAAACCTAATGTGTGAAAACAAAATAAAAATTGAGCTCTTTCACCACTCCATGGTAGTGTTTCATTTTCAGCGGGTTTCCCCCATTTTAAAAGAGAGAGTGTGTGTATTATTATTGACACAGCTCTCTCGTGCCGCCCGGCTTCTGCACCTCAGTCAATGAGGAGAGCTTTCAAATTTGGCACTAGGGAGACAAGCTGTGTTCCAAGGGCTCCTTGCTACAGAAGCATGAAGACCTGCAAAGAGTCCAAAACCAGTCATTAGAAAAAGGGCTTCTGCTTTCCTCACTAATGAAAAGTGTGTGACAGCGTAGGAAATTGTCTCTGAAAATGGCAGCAAGAAGGAATGCAAACACGTGTGGGGGGGGTGCTTTTACTTTTCGGCCTTGATGATCTTTCACCAGGCAAATTATGAGACAGTTACCAAGGTTTAGTCTATTAGGGAGAGGCAGGAGGAACCCAAATGATTTATATTTAATGAGGCCATCCTATCAGATCTGTACAAACTGTATTGCTTAAAGTACTGGCACTGACCTTTTGACTTCTTTATGATCCAGGACTGGGACCATGTTAGTTTACAGCTCACATTTGGCCAGATATGTTTCTCCATGCCTTAAAACTGACCTTGGAGCAAAGCAGCATCTTAATACTGGTCATCATGTTAATACTTCGTCATGTTATCGCTTTCATTCCTCTTAAAAGTATCATAGCAAAGTCTGCTTAGAATATCTCTTCTAATATCAAATATCTAATGTTTGCAACTGGAAGTGTCTGGTGGAGACTGGGAACAGGCCTTTTTGAAGAAGAGGCTCTACCCTGCTACTTCATTTAAACTGACTGACAAAATTCTCTGACCTCTGATTAGCTGATGCCTGTTAATTTAGGCATCTTCCCCTTTTTTGCAATTTTTGGACTATAAGTTTAAACTGGATACAGAGAGATAGAATAAATGTCTCAAGACAATGTTTCTTGAACTCTTTAAGGATAAAATAGGCAGAAACCCAAAAAGTAACTGGAATTTTTAGTTCCTCTATTTCCAGTCTGTCAGGTTCACATGTTTTAGCTGTAATTCTTTTCTGCCTTGTTTCTACATTAATCTACAAAACTGTTTATGGTGTGCATTTCACTACATAATATAACGCCTCTTACATTATGTTTAAACCACTGGGAATTGCATAATGACATTCAAATAAATGCAAATTCTTGTAGAGAACGAAGTCCCAGTGAAAATGTTGGTCTGATAGGTGCAGAGCAGGTGATTTCATGTAGGAAATTGGCAAAGGGCAGGTGTGATTTTTTTTTTAAAATGCAAATACTCAGTGTGGACTCTCATAATTATAAAAATAGGAAGTCAGCATTAAAAACTGTGTAAAAATATTACAGCTTTCTTCCATACTGGCCCTTCAGGTGAAGCAGCTATGCTAGAAGCATGGCAGCCATCTTGCTGTGATAGACAAACATTCCTGCAGTGGCAGTATATGGGGAGGCATCACAGAAGCAGAGGATAAGCCCTGTGGTGAACCAAAGAAGTGGATGACAGTAGGACCTTCGCAGTCTCTTTTCCTAGCTGCAGACACACTGGAGAGACTCGGGGTGGGATCTGTGTGTGACAGGGCTAGGAAGAGCAGGAAGAAGATTACTTTTATCCCTGCCATGGCACGTGGTTCTCCCTGAGAATCTTATCCTTAGGAAATCCCAGTCCCTCTGGGGTGGCAAAGACTTAGGAAGAGCTGACATCCCTCCACACTTGCCTCATAAGTTTGGACTCCTCCATGATGCCCAGAGACTTTTCCTAAGTAAAGGGTTCAACCAACTGCACCTGGTTCCTGTGTCATTCAAGATTTACTTCGTAAACAGACTGGGTTCTGATCCATGGAGGCCATATCCTGCAAAGGTACACAAGCCTGAGGAATTTGATCTTAGCTGGTAGCAGGTCTTATTATAAATTTACTTGCCCAGTGAGAGTAGTCCTGCAGTAGTCCTATGACTATTTTTGTAGCAGAAACCCAGTTAAAAAAGATTAAAATGCAAAAGAAAATCCAACAAAAAACAAAGAAAAAAAACCCCATAAAAAAAAACACCCTAGGAGCCAAAATAGATTCTAGGAACCTCCCCCTTGCAAACAAACTAGAAGAGTGTATCTGGACAATTCCTGTTTGTTTTTTAATGGCTGTATTTTGCCATTTCTGGGTCTGGTGCAGCCGAGTTTGTGTGTACAGTGGGAAGTTGAATTCAGTACTCAAGCCCTCAAACTCTGCCCAGGGACTTATGCCATCTGGCACTTACTATCAGAAGGATCCTAGCCTCCGGGTCTCCTGTGTATCCCAGGAGCCTCCAGTAAGGGCATCACAGAATCATAGAACTGTAGAGCTGGAGGGACTCCAAGGGTCAACCAGCTCAATTCCCTGCACAAGCAGGAAATCCACCACTAAAGCTGCCCTGACAGGTAGCCATCCAGCCTCTGCTGTAAAACCTGCAATGACAGAAACTTGCCACCTCCTGAGGCTTTTTGTTCCACTGTGGAAGAGCTTATTGTTAGAAGTTCTTCTTAATGTGTACATAGTTAAAATTGCCTCTCTTATAATTTGAACCCATTACATTGACCCCTACCGCCCTGTAGCTGGACAAAACACACTTGTGTCTTCTGCATGACAGCCCCTCAAATTCTTGAAGACAGCTATCATGTCACCTGTCAGTCTTCTCTTCTCCAGGCTAAACATGACCAGCTCCTGTAACACTTAGCACAACTTAGTCCAGTCAGACTAAAGTGCTGGAAGGGTGCTGGACAAAGAGGTTTCCCCAACCATCAGCCTATTTGGCCCTCCTGTGTTCACCCACACCAGGAAAACCATGATAGTGTGGGTTAACTCAGGAGGGTCAAATGTTAGAATGGGGACTTCCCTGAACCCCAGAATCCTTGACAACATGTGTTATTTTTGTGGATCTCACTCAGCTGAAATCATATGACATTATATTTTACATTCTTTTAGACATTTGGACATATAGAGCATAAGAAGAAACTAATAACATAATTTATTTAAAGTATTTATGTCCCTCCTTTGTTATATAAACAGTTAAGCAGGATCCTGATTATCTATTCAAAATGGAGTATCTTACTAAATGTACAGTTAATACGACTATAAGAGAGTTGCCATGTTAGTTTGTGTTAGCATGCTGAGTCATGCAAAAACAGGAGAAGAAAAAATAAAGAGGACAAAAATGTTGTGGCACCTTAAAGACTAAAAGCTATATTTTAATGTGAGATTTCCTAGACAGGTCCAACTCCTTCAATGAAATTGTCAAAGTTTTGTTCACACAGTACTCATGCAAAGGGGGATTCATGAATACATAAGGTATTACTACTGGCCTACAGAACTTGAAAAAAATGGTTTTGGACTGTAATATTCAGAATCCTTCCCCCACTCTCAATGGGACCGTGGCTATGCCGGGTGGGGGATTGTAGGATAGTCTAAGAAAAAAAAATAACAGACCTTAACCAAACTCTACACTGCCCTACCTCTGGTGTTGATGCATTGAAAGTTAATGGCTACAAAAGGAAAGTGTATGCACAATACTCTGTAAGTCGATCTGAAACTGAAGAAATCACCATATGATGTGGGCAGAGTCCTGCAAGACTCATGGAATTCATTTTGCATGGCTAATGTACGAACAGGTCCTAATTCTGTTATTGTGGGTTTACTTTAAACAAAAAATAATAATTTGCAGAGAAAGCTGACGGGGAAAAATTGATCAGTTTGAAATATGGTGCTGGATGAGAACTTTGAGGATACTGTGGATGGCTAGAAAGAGAAATGAGTGGGGGTCCTAGAACAAATCAAGCCTAAACTCTCTCTAGAAACTGAGGCCCGCTTACTTTGGGCATATCTTGAGAAGACCATACTCATAGGAAAAGATAGTAACGCAAGGAAAAGGTGAAGGCAGCAGGAAAAAGGAAGACCAAATACAATACAGAATGACTACATAAAGGAAGTCAAAGCCATGAGTTTGCAAGTGCTGAGCAGGGCTATTAATGACAGGAAATTTTGGAGAGCCCACATTAATAGGGTCACCATAAGTTGGAGACAACTTAAAGACATGTAACAACAAGAGCATGGAAAAGCTAGGGGTTGTATAATGCGTATTCTTTTATTTAATATATTAATATCAATAATTCTTAATATTAATATTCTAGTGGCTGTAGTTATTACTGCTACAACTGTATTTTATTTTGAACAACAGCTTCCAGAATCCCAAAACCAGAATGGCTGGCCTGCATGGCACTGTAGGATTCTGGGAACTGTAGTGTTTTCCATGCTCTGTTAAAAATATGGTTAAATTAATCTGATGACAGAGACCTGGCCACTGGTCATAACGTGAATTAGGTGTTTCCATTTGTCTTGCATTTATCAAGACAATCAAAATAATCTCCAGTCTGTATTCCCGTCAAGCCTGGGGAAATGCCTTTAACTGGCAAAGTATCAAATGTGTCAGATTTTGAAGTCTGATCTTGAAACATCTGATTTTAATATTTCTTTTCCATTCTGATACATGATCTTTACTTTACCTTGCTTTCTAGTCACCATCATTTAACATTCCTGAACAATACGATTGGCAATGAAGCTTTCCAAGAGATGATACTGCTTGAGCAAAACAACAGGCTTTGAAACATTGTAGAGCGCCAGTGCAAGTTATGAGCATAGCAAAATACCTTGTTTGGACCTATGAAAGCTAGATTTTCATATTTGTGTGTGTGTGTGCATGTGTGTGTGTGAAGCAGAATCAAAGCAGACTTTTTTTTAAAAAAAATCTCAACTTGACTACAAATAAGCCTTATTAAGTCAGTCTTGCTTGCTAACTCCGATCCTTCAAATCAACTGTGAAAGATAATAATTCCAACATCTGCAAACAAGGAGAAAAGTAAAATTCTACTTCAACTGAGTAGCCACAAAGGTTCTAAATGCTGTTATTGTTTATAAATACTTATACTCAAATGTTCTAGTCTTTTTTGTTTTACATGTTTTAACAATGTATAATCCAGGAAGCCAAACATAAGGACACAGCCCACAAGTCAATTAATTTGGTCCACTAGCTATTTGACCACCTCCTGTGTTTTTTTTTTAAATCCTAGGCAGGCAGAACTAAAACCTAGGAGGTTAATTGATTCCTTCCAAGGCTGGTATATTGCTATCAGCTTGGTAGGTCACAAGTTCTGGAGGTCGGTTTTAGACCTTTCACCTGAAACATAAGAGTAATTTCAGAATTCTTTCCTGACATACTCTCTCTCTCTCTCTCTCTCTCTCTCTCTCTCTCTCTTAAGCCTTACGCTCTGGTAATTTAGGCTAAAATCCTGTGCTTACTTTCCTAGGAATATGCTCCCCACTGAATTCTGTGGCACTTGCTTCTGAACAGAGTATTTTGGACTGTGCTGGTTGTAAAAGACTGCATCTTCCTTTATGAACCCAAATAGCTATTAAGATATTCAGGAGAGACTTTTCTCTCAGCCTCACCACCCCCTCAGGCAGCTTTGGCGGGGATGTGGGAGAGGGCCTTCTCTGTCACTGCTTACAGACTCTGGAACTCCCTCCCATGGGAGGCCAGGCTGGCCTTGTCTTTGTTGTCCTTCCACAAGCAGACAAAGATGTTTCTTTTCCTTTCCTTTAAAGGACTGACTGGCCAAAGGGATTTTTAAAAGGGATTATAGTACCGTGTTGTTTTACTTCTACATTTAATACTGTTCTTATTGACAATTTCAAATATGATATGTGTTTTATTCTTTTTAAATATTTTAATAATTTATTATGTTAGCTTTTAACTTTGTTTCTTTTAATACTGTAAGCCACCTTGGATCCTTTAGGGAAAGGCTGATGGCAATATTTTAATTAGCAACTGGATGTTGGCCTCAATGGAACTGACAGTTGGCTCACTAAATCCCTGTTGATTCAATGGGCCTGCTCTAGCTATGACTACTGGATTTTAGCCAGAATAAAATAACAGAGCAACTTGATCAGTAGTATTGTGTCCAGTAAAAGAAAGGCTTATCCTCTTGCCTCAGATCCAACAGGAAGGAATTTATCAATAAGATGTATTCACAAGCGAATATGATGGTCTACGTTGGAGTATATTTTAACACATTGCAGAGGCAAAGAGTACAGAGTATGTAGATGCTAATTAGATTTCAGTTCTTTCTTTCAGCCACATTTGGAATCATGATTCCATTTGTACTTATCACCACATTGTGCTTAACTTTCTGATGGGGAAGAATGCCCATGGGAATTGTTTTGCTTTGGAATATTTACCTTTGTTGAGTTATATGCAAAAGTTAGATGTAGAACATGGCAATTCAGCATTCATCCTCTAGCAGATTAAATCATCTTTCAGGAGACAGATTAATGTCTGATAAGGATTGTGCTCCTGGTTAAGGCCTTAATGGGAGAGAAAAGAATTGTTGAAAAGATATTCTAAGCACAAAATCTAAGCAAGCACTTGGAAATTTATCGAGAACTCGCGTGTCAATGTTTCAATGATCAGTAAACCCATGGGGAAAGTAGCCATGTGGGGATATTTGTGGAGGTTCTACCAGAAAGAGTATTGAACAGTACAGAATTTGATAACTTTTGTACAAAAGTAGAGGGGGGAAATGGAGAGGAGGAAGAATATGAAAAAGGAGTCCATAGTCTCATTTTGAGAAGAAGCAGGGAAATCTTGTGGGTGTAGAAAAATGTCTTGGTTGAGAGTCTCAGCATGAACAGTGTTGTGATAAAGAAAATCAGAAAATCACCAATAACAAAATGTTTTGGGATTATTCATCATACCCCTAAGTGAACCTTATTGGCAGGAAAAAGACTGAGAGAAGGATTGGATTCATTGTTTAGGAAGGAGCAGAAAAAGGATTTGGAACTATGAAGAAAAGAAAACAAACAGATGTTGAAGCTACAACCAACAGAGAACTGCAGTTCCAGGCTTCTCCAGGCTCACCACCACAGGGAGAACAAAATATAAAGAGATCACAGGAAACTGAGAAGCACTACTTTTCTGTCAGGCTCATAATACCTCCCCGAAAGTACAATGTTTGGAAAGCACCTGATAAAATGGTCCATATAAGTAGAAGGCGGTCCTGTCCATCAGTTGCTCAGCCACACTGTCTCCACCACCCACCCACCCATCTTGGGTGTTTTCAAAGGAAAAAAAAACTAAGGAAGTTTCATTCAGTTCTGTTTTATTTACAGATACAGTGGTGCCTTGCTAGATGATGATAATCTGTTCCACTGAAATTGCTGTTTAACGAAATCATTGTCTAGTGAAAAGCATTTCCCTATTGGAATGCATTGAAACCTGTTTAATGCGTTCCAATGGGGAAGAATTATCGTTGTCTAACGAAGATCGGCCATAGGAAAGCCTCTTTGCAAACTGCCGATCAGCTGTTTAAATAGCTGTCTTGCGAAGCTTAGGTCCCGAAAACACCCATTTTGTGAACGCGGAGGGAGCTGTCAAAATCGTTGTCTAGCGAAAATCGGTTTGCAAAGCAGGGACCAAACATTGTCCAGCGAAATTCCCCCATAGGAAACACTATTTTGCGAATCGCTATAGTGATTGCAAAAAGTCAATGTCTAGCAAAAAAGCTGCATGCGGGGTAACTGTCTAGCGAGGCACCACTGAGGTGTCTGTCTTGGTCAGAACCTGAATCATGTATGAAACTTCATGGAGTCCAAGTTCAATTCTAATCCTTGCAGGGAATAGTCTACTTCACCTCAAGAAACTCCAAAATTGGCACAAAATTGCCTTAGGATTTCAGATTGAGGAAAATCAGGTTTATATCCTGGGTTTAAGAGGTAAAAATACATACAGTTTCATTCACAGAAGAATGGAGAAAGGAGTAACATATATGTGACACAGCTTCTAAATCTCCTCCTTGCCCCCATCAACATACTTATTCTATCAAGCACAGCAACAGGAAACCAGTTTTTTTTTAATCTAGAGACTGCAACAAACTGTGGCAGTGATAAATAAAAGCACTTTTCTAGGTTGATTAAGCACTAATCAATGCCTAGATTAAGACTAAGGAACAGAAAGCCTCAAACTATTTGAAAGGGTGTGTTTCATGCTGTTCAGAAATCCAAGACCCAGAGCCAGCCACCCACATTCTAATTTATCAGATAGCCATCTAATATACATTTCTTAAAGGACTGTGCAAATACTGTTCGTCTTTCTGCAAACTGTCATGCATACAGTAAAAATAGAAAATAGAAAAATAGAACGAAAACAATCCAAGTCTGGAAATGTACCAGCTTCCTCCTGTTTTCCTCAAAACCACCAATTAAAGAGATATTACTTAAAACTGTGCTGAGAAGCTGACTGGATTCAGTTTGGACCTAGGCAAGCACTTCACAGAATGATGGAAAGAACGGCTCATGCCACATATATTTAACAGTTAATCGACCTCATCCTTAAACACTGATGTTTGCCAACAAGGCAAAATTCCCATTTATTTCATACATTTGCTGAATGAGATTTGCATCGCATTTTGATTCCAAGGCTGGAAGATGTGTAAGGAAAAATTGGTCAGTGTGTATGCTTATGTAGTCCTTTCTCTGTTCCCGTTCTGTTAGGCAAAGGATTATCTATAACTACCATGATTTCTATAGTGACCGTAGCAAAAAGAAACAAACCCATATTCTCAGCAGAATCCAGCACTCATGGTGTGATAGCACTGAAGGGGGAAAGACCAAAGATGCCACAGATTTGCATAAAATTTATCCATGCTAATTTATATTCAAGAGATACCAAATTGGAAATAATTGCTTTAGTTCTGTCTTAGGCAACCTCTTCCGGGGTTTTCTACATAGAGAGTACTGTACTCAGAAGCAGTGTACCATTCCCTTCTTCAGAGAGCACCATGGGACTGTGCAACTTGCCCAAGGCCACATAGGCTGGCTGTTCTAGGATACATGGGTGGAATTGAACTCCCAACCTCTAGCTCTACAGCCAGATACTGACTCACTGAGTTATCCAGACAGCAGCTTTAGTTTATATAGTAGATATATAAACTAGAGATGAGGACAAATTAAAAAAATGGCAATTCATTGTGATTAGTGATTCGTCAAGGTTAACAAATCAATGAATACGAATTTATAAATATTCATTGATGAATTGATTTGTCTATTTGTTTTCACTTTAAAATGCTATAAAACTGGCCCCCAAGCAGCTAGAGACACCACATTTGGAGAGAAGCTTCCTAAGACAGGTTTCTACAAGTACAACAGGTTTGGTGAATATTGGATAATGGAGCCCAGGGTTATGGCCACAAGGAGGATACCCTCAGTAAAGTTCCCCCCAGATCATTAGGGAATCCTAAATCACATCAAAGCTTCCTATGTCTTTCCCCAACATGCCTGCCAAGTTTGGTGAAGATTGGATATCGCACATCTTAATTATTCAACCACAAATTGGCTCCACCCAAGATATCTTACTACACATCACAGAAGCAGATGGCATTGAGGGAGTTTAATTTGCCCCATCGAGCACTGAGGCACAAGGTAGCAAAGTAGACTATGGCCCCATCAAGCACTGAGGCACATGGCAGCAAAGTAGACTTTTTGGGCCCAATGGGCACTGAGGCACATGGCAGCAAAGTAGATTGTAGCCCCTTGGGGCACTGAGGTATTTGGCCCACACAGTCACACATCAAATTTCCTCCCACCCACTATGCCTGAAAAGACACAAGTTAACACAAGCCTCCAAAAGTAACTAAGTTTTTTAAACATAAAGCCCTGCCAACTAAGTCTCTCACACACACACAACCACAGGAATTAAATGTTGTTGGGAAAGGGATTCCACAGATACATACAAAATTCCCACCTAAGTAGTCTAAGCTAACTGAAATCCACTAAAGAAATTCCTTCCCAAATTCCCAGTAAAGTTCTACTAATGAAATAAATGAAATAAAACAAACAAACAAAAAGAACTGTCTGCTTTGCTGCCACAGAATTGAAAAAAGCACAGCCACAGCTAGCAAGCAAGTAGCACACAAGCACCAGCCAACAGCAACTGTTCTCACTCTGGAGAGAATCAGAACAGAAGTGGAAAATGGCTGTAGGTGAAAAGCATATGAAGCTTCTGTAAAAGTCACACACCCCCACAGCCCTTTCAGCAGCAATATTGGATGCCTAGCATGCCAATCCAGGATCTCCTGATGGACCACAGCTTCTGATTGGCACCAGCAAGGTCAGAGATGGCATAGAGAGGCCCCAAAAAGGTTAACAAATATAGACGAATATTGATAAATCAATGAATAAAACCAGAAAAATATTCACCCAGTTGTACTCGTCAGGACTTAAAATTTGATGAATACAAATTAACGAATATGTGATGGATCGCTATTTTCGTTGAAAATAGCAATTTGTTTTTATATTCATCTCCATCTCTATTATAAATACATCCCATGTGTGGCGTTCACCCTCATGCCCCCTTGCTTGACTGTCAAGACTCAGAGCACTCAAAGGCAAACAATCCCCTCTTTTACACTGCTGCCACCAGGTGATCACTAAATCACCATTACTTCCGGAAGATGAAGACTCAGGTCCACACTTCAAAGTCTTTTAAATATAACTTTTGTTTATTGATTACAGAAATTGATAGTGATTCATGAATATCTTCTTTAGGTAAATTTATTATTTTTCCCCTGTTTTAATATTTTATTTTTAAACTACTAGGAATAGGGTAGGGTATACAAAAGGTAAAAGGAAGTGGAAGGGATGGGAAAAGGGTTTTAAGGATAGGAGAGCACAGAATATACAATCATCCAGTCTATTCATATTAAGTATACAAGCATCCAATCTATTCATTTTTGAATAAAAAATCAACATTCTACTTTTTTAACTGTTTGATTACCCTCTATCAGCTTACATTTATGTTTTAGTTTAAATCTAAGTTATTCCAACACTATCAGGGAACCATGACCAATTATAAAATACATTCCCTCTTTCAATTTCCTTCTGTCTTGGACATACATTCAGCATGCCCGAAAAAGTATCCATTTCTATCACTTCCCATATTTTCTCAGTACACTTCTCGTTTCCGTAATTCTGTTTTCTTCAGTTTTTGGGAGATAGGGTTGAATCCAGGACAGTAATCTGATTTTTAACAACGCATTTTCTGACTGTTGTAGCTGAAGAGCTCACAGGGTAACTCTTAATCCCATCTATGTTACTTGGCATCACACTCAATGAAAACAGTTCTGGAGGTAGTACGGTTTCCTTTAACTGTTGTTTAACATCTTCCACCTGGCTGAGACGCTCATAGGTAAATTTATTATTAACCACCTCCTTCTATTTGATAATACACTCCTAACTTTAATCACACCTCAGAATTCCCCAAACTCCACACTCTACTTCTCTCTCACACACTCCACTCCACCTCTCTGACTCCTCCTCTCAGGCACTGCCTCTTATAACCTCTCTCTTGGCTCCACCTCTCAGCCACATGAATATGCATGAACAATTAACATAACAGAACATGAACCATTGACATAATAAAGGAGAACGCTACACCATCATAGTGAGCAAGTGAAATGTGTAAACTGCTCAGTCCACTGCCCAGGTGTCAATGCTGGATAGCCTGGCATCAAGGCCACTGCTGTCCTTTCTTGTGGTTCATTATATTTACATCAGTTTTGGACTGGCCAAGTCTGTGAATGGAAAAAAAAAACTTCAGGACTGTCCTCTCACAGTCCTTCAAACAGAGCACTGTGAAGTGGACCACACAGCCCTGCCATCATGAAAAGAAGAAAACTCTCTACTCCCAATCTGACTCGGCCTGAGGTTGCAGTCCGAAGGGCTTTAAAAGGGACAAACCACCCTCCCTCAGATTTGACAATGTTCTTACTCCCATCAGAGGCTCTCATAGTAGTTCCTCCCAGTTACTGTGGATGCTTTATTGACATCTCTTCCTGCCATGTCAGAACCCTGACCCCAGAAAAGGGTTAACATGCTAGTATCTCAGGAGCTTAGTAGAGGGCACAGAGGGAATGGATCGGAATGCTGTGGGTCCAAACCTCTTTCAGTACCCTAGCTGTGCTTCTAACACAGTGTGGAATTTCAATGGGTCTCAAATGGCACCCATTGCTTGCAGTGGGGAAAGGAGTCTTTTAAAAGTAAAAGTTGCAATGATCTCTGCTGAGGGGAGAAGAAACAGCGTCAGTAAGGCTCTGGGTGGAAGTGAGTTTCCTAGATTGGAGACCTGTGTCTAGCATTGCCTCCACCTTAGTATCCCATCATAAAACAGTTGTTTTCAAACTGTTTATTGGGAATTATACAGGCTTGCATCACTGAGAAGAATTGTGAATGACAGCCTTTCATGAAAGAACACTTGTCTGCTTTTGCTCTTCTGTGGCCTAATGCAGAGGAATTATTTGGTAGAGAATTCTGGACCCCATTCTCAGTTTTCAAAAGATGGCATTTCATTCAAAAAAATGTTGGAAAGGGGAGAATATTACATCCTCTCCTAGGATCCCTTGACATTTTGGCATATAAAGAAGATGTAGGACACTTCAGTCTATAGTAACTGTAAATCAGGTGTGGGCAACTTGTGGGCTCCCAGATGTTCTGTGTCTGCAGTTCATATCTGCTTTTGCCAGCAGATGCAATGGTGCTGGAGGATGGGAGCTTCAGTCCAAGATCTGGAGAGTCATCTGTCATGTAAGTGAATGAAATGCTGCAGTTTAATTCTTCTCCTGTCTTTGTTTCTTCCGCATCACAGTAATCCATGTATATTTCTTTTTTAAAGTACAGTTAAGTTTATATCAATAAAAGGGGGATTGAAAATGTCAGCGAACATTATAATGCCATTGTACAAAATGCTGGTAAGGCTGCACCTGGAGTATTATATACAGTTCTGGTTGCTGCACCTCAAAAAAGATGTAGTGTAACTGGAAAGGGTGCAGAAGAGAGTGACTAAAATGATGATTGGGCTGAGGCACCTCCCTTATGAGGAAAGACTACAGCATTTGGGGCTATTTAGTCTAGAAGAAATGCACCTGGGGGGGGACATATTTGAGACATATAAAATTATGCAGGGGGTAGATAAAGTGGATAGAGGGAAGCTCTTTACCCTCTCAAGCAATACAAGAACCAGGGGACATCCATTCCAATTGAGTGTTGGGACAGCAAGAACAGACAAAAGAAAATATTTATATACCCAGTGTGTTGTTAATCTGTGGAACTCCTTGCCACAAGGTGTGGTGATGGCATCTGCCCTAAATGCCTTTAAAAGGAGATTGGACAGATTCCTGGAGGAAAAGTCCATTACAGGTTACAAGCCATGATGGTGATGTATAATCTCCAGGATTAAAAAGAAGGTACCTCCAAATGCCAAATGCAGGGGCGGGATATCGGGGGACAGGTATTTAATTGTCTCATGTGCTCCCAGAGGTATCTGGTGGAGCCACTGTGAGATACAGGAAGCTGGACTAGATGGGCCCTTGTTCTTATATACTCTTCTCCTCTCTCACCAGTCATTTTAAATCATAAGTACCATTCCACATTTGGTGTCCATGCAGGAGAACCTGAGCTTTTTTAACGCTTTGTAATATAAGACATATAAAAGAGAAACATCGAGCAGAGCAAGAGGAAGAGGAAGGAACAAATTTCAACTTTGCTGTAAACATGTCTTTAGAGTGACAAATTGGCAAACATCTACTACTGAGGTGGTCAGAACATAGGCCTACACTGGCTGGTCAGTAGTTCCCAGCCTTGGATCCCCAGATGTTCTTAGACTACAACTCCCAGAAATCCTGGGCAGCCCAACCAGTGGCGAAGGCTTCTGAGACTTTTAGTCCAAGAACGTCCGGGGACCCAAGATTGGGAACCACTTATCTAGACAATTCGCAGTAAATTGACAAAAATTACTGACTTCTAGTTATTTAACAGCTTGGGATAACCAGGCATTTCTGTTCAATCCTGGTATACAAAACAAATTTCTGGGCTCATCATTCTCTTAGTATTAGGTATGTTTTCCACACTGGATTCCGGTTCAGACATTTGAGGATTCTACTTAAAACACCATGAAGACCTGATAGGCCTGAAGTCTATCAATCCCTAATCTAATAAGTAGGGATTGTTGTGAACATCCAAAGAAACACATGTATCTAATGGGGTTCTGCTTTCTTCTTTGTGAAAGATCTCATCCTCTTTAGCGTAACCCGTCAATAGCACAAATGGCTTTTACTCTTTCCCAAGTTTTAAAAGAAATATTTGGGTTGCCTGGGTGTAGGACAAAGACAACCTCAAATACACACGTGTTATTAGTCATATGTTTTTCTGAATCTTGACCATCCGAATTGCATTGAGAATACATTTGCTTGCTGCTGTTTGAAAGGGTTTGGTTTGTTTGTAAAAGAAGGTGTAACCACCCTTAAAAAGACATCCATCAAGTAAAGGCAACACATAACTTTCCCATTACCTAGGTGCAGCATGAGACTAACACTATACAATTTGGAATAACAAAAAGGCTATAACTCAGCTTGCAGTCTGGCTCCCATGCCCATTAAAGTTCAGTCTGAATATAAATTTGACTACCACCCCAAGCATTTATAATATACTGTTCAGTTTTACATGTAAGCTCATAAATGCTCTTTGCAGCACATGGCACTGGCTACCAAGAAAAACCTGAAAAGGGTGGGCGTGTTGCCTTTAGATAGCATTGTACTTCAAGATAAGTCAGGCAGCAAACAAAGAACATTTTAGCACAAATTGGCACGGCTGCTGCCTGAAATTTCTAGCATGTGAATGAGAAAACAGCCCTCAATATTTATGACAAATGTCTTCTTTCCTGATTTATGTTAGCCCCATGCTGTGCTCCAGCCAATGTTGGCCGGAGAATGGAGCTAATCAGCTAGCAATTTTTGTCGCTAATTGATGAATGTGAATTGTGCTGGGCAGAGAAAACCTAACAGAAAGCAAAGCCCATCGTGATAAAATACCAGGGAGGTATGTTGGTAGGAAAAAGCTAAAGAAGGAATATTAGATCAACCTCATGGAATCAAGGATTACCTATGCAGATGGACATGCCTTTGGGCTAAATCTTCTTTACCTTTTCCAGTCACTGAGTCTACTTTATAGCTTCCATATCTAGAGGTGTGTCGTGTGCTATAGTCACATCCAACTGATAGCAACCATAATAGGGTTTTACTTAAGGCCACCACTCCCCATGAATTTCCGTGGTTAAGCACAAATCCAGACCCAAGTCTTCTCAGTTCTAGTCCCTCACTCCATTCAATGCACCACCCTGTGTCTCTCAGGAGGTCAATAATAGTAGTGTCAGCTCTGACATAGATTTTTCATAAGCCAAACTAGAGTTGAGATCCACACAGATCCTTCTCTGAGAATAACCTTGAAGGGTTTGTTACTAGCTCATGACCATCCACTATGCTTCATGATCCCCAGACCAGTTGGGCTAAGTTTGGGACTTCTGAGCTTTGGTCCAATTCTAACCACTATAATTTACTCTTTTTCAGGCTGAATGATATATGACTGACACCAATCTCTGAAACACTGGTTTTTGTCATCAAAATCTTTGCAATAGGTATGAGATGTTTGTGCACATAATTAGTGCCCTCTCTCTTTGAGAAGCAATGCACACACACAGTAAGAAGACTGGTGATTCAAAAATGCCTAACAACCTTTTTGATGCTTCTAACCCTTAACATTTCATGCAATAAAGCAGAATTCATCATCATTTTTGCAGTATTTGTGTTATTTGCTTTAAAGTGCTATTTGTGCAATTTTGTTTGAATTGGGGGGGGGTCATTCTCAGGCACTACTCTTGTTGAAGGTACCACAAATGTTTCCTCATCTTGCCGGGCAAGAAAAATAATTTTGCAGTTCCTGTTCTTTGCGTACATAATCTCTATCATCTAACCAGGTTTTCTTTGTTTGTTTTGGATAAGATTCTGTGCTTGTATCTTTCTCCCCTGTTTTAACAGGTGCTGCAGAATGCAACTAGATTAGGCCTCTGCTATTAGAGGAGGGAGGATGACCCTGCTGACCTTCTGATTCAAAATGGTTAGCCAAGGAGAGGAGAAGATGCAGGTACTGTATAATACCTTGAAGAACTATGATTTCAGTGTTGCCGCAGCCACTTCTCATGCTTTTCCCGGCATCACTGAAGAACGAAGAGGCAAGAACCAAAATCTGTGATGAAGCTCTGCAGTTCTCACTAGCATACACAAGCATAATACAGAACCTAATAGGACCAAAGGGAAGAAGGAGGTACTAAACGCTGAAGAAAAGTTACCTGTAAATCAGAAGACAGAGGTCAGACTCCACATGTATCAAAAGAGAGAGGAAATGAAGGCCAACAGAAAGAAGTCTTATCTAAGGGGAAGATACATCTGACCTCTCTCTGCTATACTTCATCTTTATCACAATTCCATATATGTATACAAAGTTATTTCCACACATCTCATTAGCATGGGCTAAACAAGACTGAAGTTTAAAGAATGAGCAGGATGCCTTAGATATGAATACAGCTGAAGCAAAGCTAGTTGGAAAGGGAACACAACAGCAGGTGCCTTTATGGACACATTTCAAAGCATGCTCCTACAAAATGCTGGTCATCTTTTTGGTATAAAAATAAAGGCAATTGGGTAGACAATCCATGTCATAATTTCACAAATCAGTTAATGCAAGCCAGAATCCTATATGTATAACCTTTACATCACTCACTAGAGGTACAGGTAATTGATGAGGTGCCATCAGGGATATCTCAGTCACATACCTGCAACTGACATTTGCAATTAGCCCTTATTAGCCACAACAAATTACACAAACCTTAAACAAACACAAGTAGTATTCTAACCATGATATAAAAAGATTGATTTGTTCTTAAGCTATTGATGCAGGGTAGTTATACATACAGTGTTTCCCATTCCTTACAGCAACATATAGAAGAGAATTAACAATCTGCGAGAACATCTTACATGGTACAGTTTTGAGGACAGAAGCCTTTTTTGTAGCTAAGAAAAATCAAAGTATCAATTCTTAATTAGGGAGTGCCAAAAATTCTCTCATGAGAATTTCAATCATTCTTATGATATTTTGTACAAAACAATATTCCCTTCTGAAAATGATTTTAGAGGAAGAGAACTTTTGGAGAAATTCTCATGAATGATTTTTCAGGATTCTTCTGCTTAACCTTTCTTATGAGATGACTGAGGAATATGTCTGCACTTTTCTCTCTGTTGTTCCACAATAATTTCTGTGGTGATTGAACAACCCTACCCCCATATCCAGCTTCCCATGCTTCAGTTAAAGCCCAGGGAAAGACACAATAAAGTAACTCCTTCCTAAAGGGTTTTTTTTTTTCAGATCATGAAATGTGGGCAGCCAAGGGAGCTGCAAAGTGATGAAGAGAGGCATGTCTCAGAAAGCAAAAACAAATATAGCATCAGCCACAGCACAATGTTTTGGTTAAGCACAAAAATATAACCAAAGGAAGTTTTAAAGGATGCTGGTGGGAGGGGGGGGGGAGGAAGCTTATTTCATGGAAAAATCATAGGACAAATTATTGCACAATTCTAGTTGTTAAAACAATAGGAAAACAAGATTCTACATACTTAGAGAGACCTAAAATAGGATTCTGCATTCTTTGTTACTGAACTATCTACATTGAATTTGGTCAACCCATATTTAAAGGTGCACAGTCAGTCAAGTATACCAGCCACTAGCAGTTGACATGGCTTTTGCTATAATGTGAGGGAAAATGCAGAGAACATATTACAGCCAGGAGGCCAAATTCTGTTTCAGATAGATACTCACAGGCTCTGTTACAGCCCTGAGCAGGACCAAAGGCAGAGAAAATGGGACCAAGAGTAACATGAAGCTTTTATTGACAGTAGCCAGTAATTTCAACCATTAAGAAGTGGTAAAACCCCATGTAAAGCTTGGAAAACCATGAAAAATATATGATGACATAGGGAAGGGAACAGGGCTATATGCAGAAGTCCAGTCAAGGACCTGAAATTCCACATCTCTGTCCTAGAATAACTGGGAGAAAATATAAAAGTGGAGAGGATAGAATCAAATTGTAAATTAATGTGATGCACCCACTGCACAGACCATACATCACAACAGAGCACATATCAGCAGAAAGACAAGTTCATCAATCGTAAACAAATAAAAAGCCCTAAATCAGAATGCAAAATAAACGATTGATTTTGCTACTCTAACATGCCCTTTAAAGTACATGTAATGTACAAAGTCTGCTCCTCCCTATGCAAAAAACAGGCAAATCTCCTATAAAAGTGAGGTTTATGTTTTGGCAGTATATGGTCAGAGGTAGTTATTACTGAAAATGACTGCATACAATTGAGCTTATACTCAAGAAGGTGCATGTTACTTTTTCTAGTCTAGGGAAGACTAGAAAAAGATGACCTTCTCTGATTTTGGACACTGTCCTTTTCATCCTCTGAAAAGAAGATGATGACTTTTGTTCAACCTTAGATTGCTGCTCTTAGGTTTGCTGATGTCATTTTTGCATATTTCTCTCCTGTCCCTCCACGTAGGAGACATCTTGCCTTTATTCTCTAGAGATGAAAGGGACAGCCATGGCTTTTGACGTATCCAACTTAGTTCACTAGAACTAGAATTTCTATCATGTTTCTTATTGCAAGTTTATTTCTCTAATGAACATGACTATTCTTATTGTCTTAGAAGGAATTGTGGACACGATTCCTTTGCAAAAGGAGAAGTGCGCTCAAGTATTCATTCTGAGTATCATATGGCTGCTTCCACAAGTTAACTTTGCTTTGCTTCAGGGTTAATGCAATGGCTCTGACACTACAGATCAGGATCATTGCTTTGGAACCATTAGAACCCTGTGAAGACATCAAAATATTTGATCCATGCAAGCATAATCATGAACATTTGGGGTAATATTAGAGGTAGCTCTAGTAAAGACTTTCATTGAACAATAAGCTTTTCCTGGACAGCAAAGAGAGCTCTTTGGGAAAGGGATTCATTTCCAAAGTGCTGAAGAGGCAAACTGGAAAACAAAGACAATGAGATTTCCATCAGTTTATGGGGACTATTTTAAGGGATGAAATGGGAGAAGCCACTTAGAAAAGCTTGATTAGAGAAAACCAGCAGGATTTCTTAGAAGGGAGTGTCATGCTTCACTAGGCTACTGGAATTCACAAAAAAGTTTCCAGCAGCCATGGGAAAGGACTAGGATATCGTACACTGATGATCGGTTTTGGCAGTACTGTACAGTAGTTTTCCATATTTAAATGTCATAAGTATATAGAAAGGATGATTAGATGATACCAGACGTTAAGGCACGAGCCACCTCAAACAAACCATATTTGAATCTTTTGGCTTCAGACTTAATACTGAGGTCAGGATTGTGCAAATGCAACCCTGACTCACATATGGCTAATTACATAGGGTGGAAGCCAAGACTTGGACAAGGCACTATTGTGAATTCAGCATTGAAAACAGGTGGGATCAGTTTCAATAACGACCTTGTATTCTGCAAACAGAGAAGCCAAATTCTGCAATCAGAACAGTTTCCTCTCTCTCTTTGTCCTCCCCCTTTCAAAATGCCTTAAGTTTGTATTGGGGTAGCAATGGGAATGAGGGAGGCCAGTAAAAAGCAGGTGTGTTTTCTAGAAGGATAAACAATGTTGAAGGGAGAAACGAGCATGAGTATGATGAAGAGCTTGAAAATGTAACCTTTGGAGAGTACAGTTCCCAAAACGTTTCATCCAACATGGCCAGAGATTTGGACAAAGAAGATGCTGAGGTGGCATGAAATGAGGAAAAAGGCAAAGCAGCTAGGTTTTGTTTTCTTACAGCTTTGAGCTGTGAGCAAAAAGCATCACTCCCACATTCTCCAGACACCGAGTACAGAGAAAGGGTGTCATTTGAGCTTTATATTGTTTTGCACAGAACAGTTTTCGCTCAATTGACTTAACTGATGATTAGATTAGGACTGGTGCTCCATTAGAATGCTTAGATTCACTTTGATTTAGGAGTGAGTGAGTGTGTGTGTGTTTGTTTGTGTGTAATTATGCCAGGAGCTTGTTTTCTTGTCTGGCATCTGAGTATTTGGACTTCAGTCATTTTAGTACAGTATGTTTGGTCTTCCACCACCACCACCCATCTTTTTCTTTAGGGACTTTGACATCCCCTTCCTCTGGTTGCTACTGACATTGCCTAGATTGGGGTCTTCTGCCTGGTGTTGACCAAACCAAACTTGTTAATACAGGTTGAGCAGAGCCCTCCCTCCCCACCTCTGGCAGCAGATTCTAAGCCAGGCAAGCATTGGAGGTGGCTTTCCCCAAAATCTGAAAAGCCTTCTGTCCACAATTTGGCAAGATGCACCCTCTCTTTGTGGTCTATCATCTCAACAAGCTTTATGCACCTCCTCTGCACTATAGCCATTTGCACACCCCTGTTTAAATGAAAGTGAGTTTGGATATTCAGATAAATACCAGCCAGATTGGGGTCAAGGAAGCCGGCTCAAATCAGATTCTGATGCAAAGTGCCGAACTCACAGTTAGATCAGATCAATTGCTTTAATTTAAACACAAATACATCATACTATGGCAAGGAAGACTGTGGTCTGTGTGTCTTCTTAGACTGCTATGCAGGTATTAAATCTCAATGGACACCTTCAACGCCCTCCCAGTTCTCCTCTTTTATGGCTCTTTTTTAAAAAGTCAACTTAGATTGGACAACTCCTTTAAACAGAAGATACCTTCAACCAGAATAAAAGACTATGATGCAGAGCACATCTCAGCTACACCAGCTAGAAGATTTGAGAAACTGTAGTCCAAAAAAGTAACATGTCCAAGGTCTTTATAAAAGACACAGTAGTTCCTCTCATATGACAGCTCAGTACCACAACAACCAGGAGATAAACAACAACGTTGCAACAACAAAGGTTCTCTTTTTGCTTCTTAGCTAGGCTGTTCTAAAGTAAAAGCCATCATGTGCAACTGGCAACTAAAACTGTTTGAACACAGGCAGAAAGAGAAATTATAAACAGTCCATAATTAGAAGGAAGAATTCTTTATCTGCAAAAAGCATCTGAATACATAGCAGGAGGTTTTTCACACTTTACATAATATGCATTGGTTTTCAAGCCTGGAGCACATAAGTACTTGATGTCTGATATCTCAGATATGAAGGACAATCTTAATCACATCTCTCCAAGATGTTCTCAAAACATCTGTAAACACAAGATCACAGCCGCTGGATGGTCTACTTGAAAAGCATGGCTGGTGTTTGCCTGCCATCCCGGATGAGGGGAGACTGTCCTGCGCCATGTGACTTGTGCATGAAGTAAGGGAGCGCGAGTATTTAAAGGAGTGCTCCCCCTTGTTTCTCCCTCTTTCCTTTTTCGGACACCCACCTGCTGTCCCTATTTCTAGTGTGAGTTTTTCTGGTCACCTTTAAGGGGCCGGATAGGGATTTTTGACCTTCATCCTGATTAGCCTTTGAATGGGGGAATTTTTCACCTATCTCACACTGGAGAGGGGTTGTTGGCATTTTGGTGGCAATTTTGGTCATACTTGCGGATAGTGCAGAAAAACAAGTATTTTTGGTGTGACCCAATTGTAATCTCAGGTAAGGCAACAGCGCATCCGACCTCCTGGCTCTGCGGATCATGCGATTACAGGGCCGGTGGTGGGAAGATGTGCGAGGCCACTTCCAGACCAACAGTCATCAATTAAAGATGTCTTGAGGTCTGGGGGTGTCTATTAGTGGCTGGCCAGGTTCCCGCAGTCTTTAAGACTGCGGGAACCTGGGGGGCTGGGGACTCGCCCATTTACTGATCAAGGAGTATTTGGATACCCCTGCCATTTACCTGTTTCCGCACTACAGCAGGCCCCCTACTTTGCCAAGGTTGGCAAAATACAATTTTTGATGTTGATTTAATACGGTGTGGCCCATATTTAATCCATTTTACTGTCTCGTGTCTTTATTCCGGGATTGGGTGGGCAAAGAGGGATGGATAGCTACTTGTGCAGAACTATCTGATGCATGATTACTTGGAAATATGTTCCATTGGTGAAAATCCTTTTGCAAGCTACACAAATGATGTAACTTTTGGAATCAAAATGCACTAAGTTAAGAAATCACCACATACGTTATCAGTTGCGTACTGAGTTATGTGAATTAATCTGCCAAAAGCAGATGTCTGCAGTGATAATCTAACTTGAAGCAATTCACCTTCAAAAATTATGTTGTTTGTGCTAAGTCAGCACAACTAGACATGAAGATTTCAGCCACTCAGTTCAGTGGGGTTTTCTCCCAGGTGTGACGAGTATTGCAACCACATTTGGGGGAAAGAGCAAAGACTGTCACCTCAATACTGGCACTTTATAAAATGAGTTGTGCCCGGTACTCTTTTATTAGCAGCTAAGTATTAGATTTACTTCAGCATGGCCTGGCTAAAAAACATGTGTTCTCTTATCTAATTCCATCATTTCTGAATAGTGTCCCAGTTTCAGGAGTAGGCATAGCATCAAAGTGATGATGCTTCTGCCCGTGGTAACAAATTTAGATTGAATATACAGATACAGACATCCCAGCATGATTTATTGTCTCTGCATTATTAATATTTGCACCCACAGAATCTGAACTTATTTTGTTTGGTACTGAATGAACTGGCACATCAAATGATTTAACAGCACTGGCCTGAAACAAGAAGGATAATTTGTCAGCAGAATGACCTGGAGGATCATAAACAACTGCAGAGACTACATTCTAGGCAAGAGCAGCCTAGGCAGTGAGACAACAGCCTCAGGTAGCAGACGCTGTGATAGGAGCCCTCCAGCCATCCCACCTGATCTTCTTGGCTGTTCCTGTTTCTTGGAGAACAGAGCATCCTGCAACCCCTCAATTAGCCTACAACTCTGTTGTTTTAAAAGAGACTGTTGTTGCTGGCTGGATATTTCAGTAAATTAGGTAGAAGCCAGAGATGGAGAGTTCAGTTCCCCACTGTGCATCCCAGAAGAGCCAGCCTGTGTAGCCTTGGACAAGCTGCACAGTCTCAGGATGCCCCCAGAAGAAGGGAATGGTAAACCACTTCTGAGTACTTTCTACCTAGAAAACTCTGTAACGGTGGTCATAAGTCAGAATTGACTTGATGGGACATTTATTATTATTATTATTATTATTATTATTATTATTATTATTATTATTATTATTATTATTATTATTATTATTATTATTATTATTATTATTATTATTATTTAGAGATATAAATTTTAACCAAAAACCTAAATATCTGTTAAATATCGGCGCAGTGTATGCTGTTCCTAATACTGCTGCTTTTTGTATCTCTCATGGTGTTATTTCTGATATCTGCTACTGCTTATAATACTCTGTGAAATTTCTTCATATTCTTCCCAAAGGCCCAATGAGTACAGGGACCACTGAAATGAGTTTCATCCACAAGCAAGATGTTTCAATCACCAGATCTCTGTATTTTGTTAGTTTTTCAAATTCTTAATTTTCAACTCTGGCATTCCCTGGAATTGCAATGTCAGTAATCCAGACATTTCTTCATTCTATTACTATTATGTCTGGTGTGTTATGTTCAAGGTGTCTGTCAGTTTGGATTTGAAAATCCCACAAGATCTTGACTCCCTTGTTTTCTGACACCTTCTCTACCTGATGTTCTTATGGGAGGCTTTTTTGGAGGCTGGCAAGTTGTTCTTGTTTGCATAATGACCAATGCACTAATTTTGTCACTTTATCATGTCTAATTTTGTAATCTGTGCAGTCTTTGGACATTCACAGATGAGGTGCAATACCGTTTCATATTTTTCTTGGTAGAGTTGCCATTTGCTGTTAGCACTAATTCTTTGAATCTTAGCTTTCATCACATTGGTTTGGAGTGCTTGTTCTTGCGGAGCAAAAATCAATCCTTTGGTTTCTTTTTTTATGGTTCCCAGTTTTAACCACACCCATGTTGAATGCTTCCCACCAATATTTCTCAGATGTTGCCTGTGTATGGAGGGGATCATCATCATCATCATCATCATCATCATCATCATCATCATCATCATCATCATCATCATCATCATCATCATCATCATCATCATCCCAGTGCTAGAGATTAAGTCCACCTCCCTTTTGTACATGTAGAATTGCCACATAACAGCATCCCATTCCCTCAAACCATAACCAGGGATATCAAGGGGTGGACCCTTGAGATGTTACAGGCAGGGTAGACAAGGAATGGGAGGGGGAGGGCTTTGTCAGGCTTTGTGCCTCTGCTGCTGTCAAGACTCATGAGGAGCAACACTTGTATTCAACTCCCTAAATTGCTCCAAATGGCACAAAAGAGTAAATGGTGGTGTCAAAAAAAGGGAAAGGGGACTAACGAGAGAGCTGATGTGTCCACACACAGTTTGAAGGAATTGTGTCATTTGGCACAACACAAGACACATTCATACTGAGCCAGGGAGTCTTGGGGGACAGCTAGGAATGGAGGATGAGAGTGAAACCATCTCCACCCCCCACAAAAAATCAGATTATCTCCTCCAGTGCTGTTTGCCCTGACGTTTGTCTGTGTGCCGGAAGACGTACAAAAGCACAAGAGAATTTAGCCAGTATTGTGTGAGCTGGCAGACCCATGTGCATTTTGTCCCTTGATGTCTGAGGACATGAAATACCATAACTCAACCCTGACTCTATGTTTGGGGACAAGCAAGGCTCAGGGAGGAATCCTTTTTTTTTCCAAAACGGGGGAAGCTTTGAAAGGAGAATTAACAGATGCAATACATCACTGAAACATTTAAGTAGTGCTCTTAAAGCATTTCTTGTTTATAATCATAAAAATGACTGGAAAGCAACTGGGTTTATGATCAGGCTGATAATTAATGCTAGAATGGGGATTCTGCGTGTCTATACCTTTTCCTCAAAGAACTCTTGCTGAGAAACGAATTAAAAGACATTTGTTCCAAAGGCCAAGGAGAAGTAAAGCTGATATAATTTGATCACTAAGGTCCTGGAATAACTTAAAACCAATACAAGCAGAATAACAGGCACAATTTCTTAACCAGTACAATTTTACTCTGAAGAAAACCTCATGAAAGTAAATGAAACAGACTTTCAGAAAAGTAAAAATGAAAACGAAAACAAGCCATGTGGTCCTTGTGCACAGCCCACGGACAAAGGTAGATGATATTTTTATCAGACCACTAAAAATTCATAATCAGAAGGTAGCTTTTGATCCATACAGATGTTCATCAGGCTGAGTACTGTAGATCTATGCACGGTGCAGAAAACAAACATAAACACTCCAAATATCATGGCCACATGTTCAGGCCAGGCTTCTCAGTAATAAGGAAACTCCTTATGAGAGAAATTGGAGTAAAATTTGGTCTGCACTCTACTTAAGCCAGTGGTAGCCAAATTAACAATATTACCTAGTGGGAGATGTCATCATCAGTTTGCTGTCCTCTTTGATTAATGTTAAATTTCTATATATGATTGTAGATGGTGCCCTGTTATCTTATTCAAAGTATCTTCTGTATTCTAGCAACAAAGGGAAAATATCTGTATGGTCCATGTACACAATCCGAGGAAAATGTGAATTATATATGGTCACAGATTTCAGCATAAATGTTTAAAGATAGTCATTCTTAGAATTAGAATATACAATTAAAAATATAGATTTTCCTCATGATTCGAGACAGAAAAAAGATTGAGGGTTTAATTTTTTCTTGGAATTTTTTCCATTTCTTTGGGGGAAAAAACCACAGGACAACAAAAATGTTTTTAAAAACTCATTAGTAACAAGGAATGGACTAACCGATTCCAATGCAATTCTAGACAAGCCTGTCTGTATGAAAGTTTTCTGAGCTAGCAAAGCCCTTCATATATTCTTCAGCAAGATGTCAATCAAAATTCAGATTAATTTTGCTGTAGGTGTTATCATATTGTGCAAGTGATTAATCCTAGGTAGTGTGTGTTTATTGGATAAAGGGGGATAAGCAACACATATCCCCAACATACATAATATTCCAAAACAATGTGAGGTTATGAAAGCACTTTTTGGTTGTGCATGTCAAATCAAGACCAAAGCAAAAACTTATTCATTTGGGTTACGTTTGACACATATACGCAGCCACATCTCATTTCTTGAGCGTGGGATGTTTGGCACAACAATTCTGTGGATCTGTAGGCTCTACACCACACCTAGGTTTTTCCATTTAAGATTTTCTGTAGTCATCTGATGTGTTTTAGATATAGAACACAAGAATGCAGGCAGTGTAAGGACCCCTGAGGTGTTAAGGTCCCAAGGATTGCACTATGAGTTCTATAAGCGAAAGGCAGACTTGAGACCAAATCTCCTGAATTCTAATTCTAGTCTGACACTTCAACCCATTGTATTAGATATTTATTTATTTATTTATTTATTTATTTATTTATTTATTTATTTATTTATTTATTTATTTATTTATATGTCTGATTTGATCTGATTTGTATACATGTTGCCTTATTGGAAATCCACTCTGCTGGGCAGTGAAAACCAAGGAAATTAAGCCCAGAACAGCATCACACACAATGACACAACTGTATAAAATAATAGAATATTGTAGATAATGCAAAATACAACAAAATCATATTGCTACGTCAAATTAAGCTTCAGAATAAAAATGATAAATTCCTGTCTTGGAAGAAGTATATTTTGAAAGGCCTCTTTATAAAGTTCTGCCTTGACAAGTCTTTTGAAAGTGAGGAGGAATGGAGCCTGGCATATATCCAGCGGAAGGGCATTCCACTGGGACAGAGCCAACACCAAGAAGGCCCATTTCCTAGTTGCCATTCTTCTGGCCTCTCTTGCTGTAGTCACTCTAAGAAGCAAGGTTTGGAAGAATGGATGAAATGGACTAACAGATATCGAAGTCCCAAACCATTTAGGGTTTTCTATGTCAGCGCTAACACAAGATTGCAGTTCAAATATTTATGGCTTTGTATAGGTATACATGCTGCCTAGAATTGTATTCTGTTAAGCAATCACTTAAGGCCATTCTGCAAGTTGTTTTGCTGACCAGCCACCATCCTCACCTGCATCCACTCACTAAGCAAACAGCCATACACACAGTCATGTGCCCAACCACATGATGGATGGAAAGGCGCAGTGGGAAACTGCTTGAACTATTGCCCTTGTTCACTTGGTTCTCCCTCCCATATTCTTTTGGCCACAAAATTGGATTGTGCTTTATTTAAAGCATTGAAAAATTATCCATCTCAGCATTCTCAAGCAAACCGGTATCACTGGAGTTTCCATTTTTTTAAAAAAGCATCATATTTCCACATATTTCTCATACAGTATAAAAGTGCACTATCCATCTCATATTGGTAGTAATGAATAATGATGAAGAGTTCATTTGGATCATCTAGTTTGATAGATCTGTGAGTTAAGTACCTAGTTGGGGTTTGATTCTGTTGTGCCTCCCAGGAGAGCCAGCTTGTGTAGCCTTGGGCATGCTCTACATTTCCCAAGTGTCCCCAGAAGAAAGGAATGGTAAACCACTTCTGAAAGGAATGGTAAACCACCTAGGGAACACTCACAAGGGTCACCATAACTTGGAATCAAATTGGCAATATAATTATAATTACATCCTATAGGTTTGGAGCTACAGCCTTCATGCTGAAAATGTTCTTGAGGGTAGTTAATTCTATATTACTATTCATTTACAGTCCAACAACATCTTGTGGTAGTTCACTTTGTCTGCCCTTGCTATATAGGAAGGAAAAGGCAAGCATACAAAAACAGCAGGCACACAGCCCACAGGAAAAGGACTAAGAAGACTTTTCAAACCACTGTTGCTCTGATCAGATTCGTAACACATTCTGCCAGCATTCCAGGTTTTTTTTAAAAAAATCTGTACACTTAATTTCCAGATCTCATGTACTTTCCCCCAAATTTAAGACTTATATTTACATTTTATTTCCCTTGTAGACTTTGGTCAGATATGCAGCTGAAAGACTGATAGGTACAAATAATATGATATTAAACATAACTAGTTCAGCAACTGTTAAAAATCTGCTCTACTTAATTTATTTTTGACAAGAGGATTTATTTCATGGCATCTTAAACTTCTAGCCATAATAAAAATACATTTGGAGGTTCAAAATGGGGTTTTTTTAGGATTTCAATCACCATCACAAACAGAGTATATACTTGTGATCACTGTTTCTGCATAGAATAATTCCTTTTGAAACTTACTGAATGCATATCTGTATGAAAGAAATTATTGTTGCATACAATTTATGCAATGCAGCTGTGAGATCAGAAAGGCTGTGTATTTTTATGCACAGTCTGAATTGCATGCTATACTATGCAGAGATCAATACAAACAGTATGAATTTTACAAAATGATGCTGACAAGTCTCACTGTTACAAAAGGCTAAACACTCCATCTATTTTACAAATTGATATCCCAATTTTTGTTAAAAAATCCTATGTACGTGGCAACTTATACCAAAATAAAATAGCCACATAATATTCATAGCAACACAACTAGAACTTAAAGCTAAGAACATTTAAGCTAAACATGTTCCCTTTAGGTTTGGGCACTTAATCACATGCTTTAAGCATGGGAAGGTTGACCATTTAAAGCATCTGGAAGGTAAGAATAGTTTCATGTGTGGGCCTTTGTGTGGCATATTACTATGTAGATGCATTTTCTATCAAATGCTGTTTTGATCATTTAAATCAGAGATCTCTAAATAGATAAAGACCAAATAAATACGTCTTTTTTGACATGAAGTTCCCTCAATCTGTATTTTGCAAATTCTGCAAAAGTATATATCATCTGCATAGATCACTGGCATATATTTTGCAAATTATGCAGATTTAAGGGTTTTTTTGTAATTATCATATAGGCTTTTTGTAAATATCATATAGGCTTCCTGTTGCAAATCTGATTTCTCAGAAGCAGAGCTTTGGAGGATTTACATGCCTGGAGGGAAACTGTTGTAAGAGCACACATCTGCCTCTCAGTGAGTCTTATTTCTGAGTAAACATATATAGTTTCAGATTGTTATACACCTCCCCACACAGACTGAATATCTTTGCTTCACTTTAAAAGCATTAAAACTGACCAGATGAGTACAAATAATAATAATAAAAAATAAGTTGGAACTAGTATTTCACTGGGATATTTTATAGGATAGCAGCAGGTTACTTTTGTTCTGGAGATAAAATTTAAACCAGCTGTAGGCATGCAGAGTGATGACTTGTATCTGGATGCTGCTGGTGGTTTGTGACTCAGTTTTGCTTGGTGGGGAGGGACCCACTTTGAGCTTCTTCAAAAGACCCATTATTTTAAATGTAGCAGAAGAAAGAGATGGGAAAAATCCTTTTTGCTCTGTTTTGTGAACTTGCTTCTCAGGGGAGTTGGGAGGAGTGTATTTATATTATGAAGCAAAATAGAATAGAACAGAGGTGAATGAGATAGAAGACAATTATCAGAACAATTAGTAGGTTTGGTGATGTGCCACATTTTCATACCAGAAAAATACACAAATCTAGATTTTTGCTTGCTAATTCATAGACGTCATCTGAAATCTCTGCTGGGGTGGCTGGCTTACTGAGTGAATGATATTTCTATCCCACCTTTTCCACAAAGATGATATGCATTGTACCTTAAAGTAAATCAATTCTTCAAAAAAACCTCTGGTTTATGAATGTCGGACGTTGTGCTTCTGTACCCACAATTCAAAAAATCAATAATATCATGCCCACATTGCCAGCAAGCAAAAGGACATGAAGCTTTACATAGCAAAGGGCAACTTGAATGTTGACAACACCAATGGCGGCAGTCAAAATGGTCTACGGGATACCCTCTTCTGCTCACTAACATTCACAAGAAGACACCAAGCAGGTGGAAATCCCAGAAGATGACTCCTTTTTTCATCAGTTAATAATTTCTCACCCAAACACAAAGCAATTGTCAGGACTGTTTTCAAAAACTGTGAATGGTAGTTGAGGGGAAAAGTTCTTCTACTAAACAGAATATGAGCAGAAGGCTCCATATGATTAGAAACCCTGCTTTATATGCAGGTCTTATTGAAGTAAGATGGGATATACATTTGAATATATAGAGCTGCAAGTTCAATGGAAAAGAAATGCTGTGCACGGTCCATATTCAGGTGATGGATCAGAATTTTTACATTCAGTGTCCTACATTGCAAGGATACAACTGCTTTCATAAAATCAGTGTTTAGCCATAACTTTGGTCTAAGTTACACATTTGGATTTCTTTCGCTTAGAAAGTAGGAACTTAGTCATCCCACTATCACCTCCAAGCATGGCATTGTTTCAGGTATAAACTTGTAAAAACATCAAGTCCAAATGAAAAGATGGTGAATTCGGCAGACAGCAAGGCAGCCGAGTCAAAGGAAATGTATCGAAGATCAGATTGGCGCTTCCTTAAAGTTTTATAGTACTTTGTTTAAACAGAATTAAATTAAATACATATTTGAAAACTTTTAATATTTATTGCTTTTCTCCAAATGCAAAGGGGCACATAAACTGTTCTAAACTTCTAGCTGAAGTCCAGATATTCCGAGCAATTCTTAGTCATACTGGAGTGGAAAACTGCAAGTATGTTGCTTGCGTTGTTTATATTGCTTCATTTAAAAATCTATAGACACCTCAGCTAGAGACTGCTGCTTGTTTCCAGACTTGTAAAACAAAATAAAAACACTGTAATTAGCCTTGAAGGGGCATTGGAAAAAGGTAAACCAATCAGAACCGAAGAAACACTTTTGCCAACTTACGACCATGAGTAAGTTCACATTTGGCTTTGGGTCTATGTTGACTTTTTAGACATACAAAATAACATACAGCTCTGAAGTGAGAGCCAATTCACTAAATGGAAGAGATACCCTTGTACTGAAGTGTACAGCCATGCACCTTGATCTTAATCTTGTTTATTCATAAGTAAGGATGTTGTATCTCATGGTGGCAACCAAGAAACTTAACTGATGCAAAAATGAGCCCCATTTATTTCAACATTATTTACTTCTAGTTTTATACTCATAGTCTTAAGCTTAAAGGCGATGGTTACTTACTTGGGAACAATTCCTTTTTTCGTTCAGTTGAGTTTATGTTTAGACACACATGCAAGATTATTCTACACACCTGCAGTTTTTAAGTTCATTGTGAAATTAAAGTTTTCCCATCTGTTGCCCATAAAATTGAATTTGTTTGGATATTTGAACCATTATCGTATGTTGTGAGCCACCCAGAGTAGACTATGTCTAGATGGGCAACATATAAATGCAATAAATAAATAAATAAATAAAATTATCTATTGTGCAACATTATCAAATTAGAGAATGGGAAAGAATGCTCGCCATGCAAGTAGAAAGAGTGTTCCAGTCCCTTCCTTAAAACAGATTTTAATGGAGGAGTTTGGAAAGCTTCAATTTTTTGTGAGTGCTTCTAAATTGTTTTAGATGATTTTCATTCAATGATTTTTTTAAAAAAAATAATAATATATTTAACTGCTTTTTGAAAGGGTGATGAATTTTTACCTGCATTTGTCCTCTAAATTGTTGTGAAGCCAAATGGGCAGTATCTAATTTGAGCAAACAAAATCAATAAATAAAATAAATAAATGGTTTGTAAGATGCCTTGAGTGCATTACTGGGACACAGATCACATATTAATCTAATTAATTAATTAATTAATTAATTAATTAATTAATTAATTAAGAATGAATGAATGAATGAATGAATGAATGAATTAAGATGCACAAAACCATAATTAATTAATGGTTTTGTGCATCTTTTTTCCCTTTGCTAAAATGCAACACAGTCTTTTGAAATGAAAGATTTCCAGAATAAGGTGCGCTTTGTCCCATTGCCAGTTTTGGGAAGATCAATATTTATATTTTCACAGGAAAATGCAAATCTAATGAATTTATTTTCTACCCTTAGTTACATAAGTGCATCATTTCAGTGTTCTGTCTTTGGGATTGCTGATCAAGTTATTCTCGATTTGTTCTTATGGTTAGTTTGCCAAACTAGACAATATGAAAACTTTGTGAACATGTTCCATACATTGCTGCATCCTTCCTCATCTTCTCTTTCTTCATGTTATAGCAGTTCATGGGCAGATCTGTAGTCACAGCACGTGGTAAAGATTGCAATGATAATGGAATAGACCTATTCAGGTATTAATGATTTCAGTTTCGTGGGCACTTTTGGAGATGTTAACATTAGATATGTTACTTTCTCCACCAATTGGGAGAAAAGCATTACTTTATCTTACACTTTTAAAATACAGTACAAAGTACTTTAAAATATTTTTCTCTGTGTTAAAATTCTTACTTATGCTATGCTTTAGGTGTCCCCACTCTTCCGCTCTGGAAAAAAGGCCCCTATGGAAAAAAGGTCCCTACACACCTCCCTGAGAGTCCAAATGACTCCCTATCTTGGCACCTTCAAAGCGTCTTGATTACAACGGCTAGAGGTCCTGGCTGGCAGCACAACCAATGGGCAGAGTTTTTGGACTTGTATATCCTGTGGAAGAGTAAGGCTGAGGAACAGCTAAGCAATTTTTTGCTAAGCCTATACCTGTAGACAAAGCTGCTGTGTTGTTCTGCTGGACACTTGTATTTGATAGTCATTGAATAAATTCTTGACTGCTTGTACAGTTATGTCAAAAGGCCATATTCTCTGGAAAATACAGTAATGTTGGAAGAAGTGGGAAGCATCAGGAAAAGAGGAAGACCAAATACAAGATATACTGAGTCCATAAAGAAAACCACAGAAATGAGTTTACAGACACTGAACAGGGCAGTTGAGAACAAGACATTTTTGAGAGTGCTCATTCATATGGTCACCATAAATAGGAGGCGACTTGATGGAACATAACAACAATGACAACCAATAGCATGGCTGTCTTGTCTCAGAAAATGAATTAACAGTAAGATTAAGATTAATTTTGATTGATTTTAATTGATTTTGTTCTTTGACTAGTTCTATCTTAATTTTTGTATCTCTCTCTTCTGACCACCTATTCTTCTTGTTGCTGGTGGTGGTATCCTTTAATGCTATTGTACATTAAGGAATCATGCTTATCATGATGCTTTTTCTGAATTTTTGTTGTTGCTCTTATTGTTATTATTATGTTATTTTGACCTTGTTCTGTTAGCCACTTAGAGTAGTGGCTCTACTACTAGTTGGGTAGAATGAATGAATGAATGAATGAATGAATGAATGAATGAATGAATAAGTAAATAGATAAATAAATAAATAAATAAATAAATAAATAAATAAATAAATAAATAAATAAATAAATAAATAAATAGATAGATAGATAGATAGATAAATAAATGTGTACTCCATCTGGGCAGAAAGATATTCTCCGCACAGCTCAGAGCTGCCACTGCAGTGGCACTTTGCCTGCCCACTCGGAAACAGCAAGCACAGGCATTCTACACAGAGGCCGAGGGGGAGAGCTTGAGAAGAGCCTTTACCAGGCGGGCTCCCCCCAGGCTTGACCTCTTTCTGCTGTGGCCCATCTACTCACCCTTAATAAGTAAGAACGAGAGTAGCTGAACTCTGTCTAACACGTCTTCGGATGCCCAGCTGTAGGAATCCCCCCACTGCTTCAGTCTCCACAATTGGCATGTGATAGGAGGCAAATGTATTTTCGCCCATCCCATTCTTACTTCATGGTCCAATAGGTAATGTTAGGAGGACACATTAATTAGGTCGCAACAGCAGGTAGTGCGAAAATTAAGAGCTTTGGTGAATTCCATTGGGACACCCAAGAAGGGTGTCAATCATCCCATCTCCCTGATTGGTGGGGGAATGGGAGCTAAGGGAATCTCCTGGGAGGCAGTGCACCTAGGGCCACGAGGCTTGGTGACTGAAGCAGTGGGGGGATTCCTACAACTGGGCATCTGAAGACGTGTTAGACAGAGTTCAGCACACTTCAGCAATAGGAACCAACCCTTGGTGGCCTGATCCTGTAGCAAATGTTACACCAGAGTCAGAGGATAATTTTGCACTATAGTAGGCCGCCTTTTGAAATGGGAAATCAATGTTTAAATAGTTTAATAAAGTTGTGGCCCTAGTTTTATTCAACACCTGTGTCTCTACTCTTTATTCCAGGCTGGGCTGGCAATGCTAGTCTGGGAACCCATTTCAAAAGTAGCAAAAAAGAGTGCTTTTGAAAGAGCCAGAACAAATGGAAACCCAGGGCCAATAGACAATTTATGTGCCACTCTTTGTGAAACCCATTGTTTATCTTAAAACTATGGATTTCATTAATACATTAATAGTGCTAATTTAACAAACGAAATGTTTTCAGGTTTAAACAATAATAGCAACAAATTAATCTCCCCATTTCTAATACCCGAACACCAATCAATAAATTTTCAGACCGAAAGTTTCAAGTTTAGCCATTAATGTTGGCAGCTCTTTACTCCAAGTAGGATCTTGAGATTAGTGCTTAGAAAGGTAGTTTCTTTTTAGCTTGCTCCAATTTGCTTCCAAGCTCAAACTCTTAAGTTTTCAGCATGAGAACCATGGGATTCTCATTTTCTGAGCTGAGGTTTGGCACCAGACATTTTGATGCTTGAGGCAAAAACTGCAATGGCACCCTATCGTCACTCCAGCTGCACCAGGCAACATGCTGAACTTTGCTTTTGCCCATGAGGTGGGAGAGCTGTGCCATTTTGACACCTCACAGCTGCCTGAAGGAGCTGCCTCAGTCTACCTGATGGCAGGACTAGGTCGTACATGAAAACACAGATATGAATATTTCATAGACTAGATTTAGATGTATGACATACATCATCATACCAGTCCCTTTAAAATCTTCATACTAGCCCCTTTAAAAAATGTAGCCTTGGTGACTTTATACTTTTGTTTCCCACATCTGAATTCACCCAGGGTAACTTCCTTCCAAATACTGGTAATAACAGAAATCTATACTTTCAAAGGAATGTGACAAAATATTGCAACACAAAAAGCTTTCCGATCCACTGAATCAACAGCTTGCTTTGCAGGTCATTTGACCCATGCTGATTTCTGGTCCTGAGTTCTGGAAAATGCCTGGGAAAAAAAATGCTTATAACCCGTCAGTTCCAATAAGCATCTCACAGTAGAGATTGCTCATCGGCTCATAAATGACAAAAAAAGAGGCATTGTTTATATCAGATCTGTGACTGAAGTACTGTACAAATTTTCATATTCTTTGTTTGTGTCACTTCAAAAATGACTCACACATAATGGTAAGTTCTCCCCATCCTACAGACTCTACTTTACCACTCCATAAGCCTAGCAGTCACAAAGAAGGAATACTAGCAGGCTGTCAGTTTAGTCACCATATATACTCCTTTTTGAACCTGTCATGCTTAGCAGGGTTCAACAACAGCTACACAAGTATCTGAATATTCAAACAAAATATTGTTTTTCTGAAAAGATTTTTTTCAAGAATTAGAAGCTTGAGAAGTTAAAGCTCAAACAGGAAATCAAGGGTTGGCACACTGTTACTTTTAGTTTCATGGCTGAAAATAATAGCTACCATAGTTGTGCAATATTTGGGGTGTTTTGTTAGGTGAATAGTATTACGGAGTGTAATAAGGAGGCAATGACTTCATAAATGAAGAGTGCCTCACCGCACCCTGCTTGTCCCTTTGTCCTCTCTTGTTTAGAAGGACTTTTCCTAAAGGTAGAGGGAGAGAGAGAGATTGGATAGAGAGATGTAGAGGTATAGGTTGTTTTGCAGGTAGAGAAAGAGAGATGGATTGTTTTGAAACAACCAGTCTAGTGTTATTCACCTCTGTGACTCCAGGTTACATGCAATTGTTCCCTTTGACTACTCACTCTCTGTTTTCCTCTTATCTGTCTTTTGTACAACATCTTCTGCCAAGTTTTAGCACTTGATTTCCTAAGTATTTCTGCTTCTCTTGGCATGCTGCCTCTCAAGCTCTCTGGCCTCCAGTTTCCTAGGACAATTCTTCCCCACTTGTTGCCTTATGCCCTTTTGCCTACATATTATCAAGCTTCTGTTTATAATGCAAGAAATGCTGGATAGCTTAGTGTTTTAGGTATCTGGCTGTGGAGCAAACATTTGGGAGCTCAATTTCCCCACAGTGCCTCTTGACAGGGGCTACACATAATGACCCATAAGGCCTCTTCCAGCTCTTCAGTTCAAAGATTATTATAAATTTAACCAATGACAACCAATCCTGCCTTTCCGCCATATTTAGGAAGTTGAGGCAATCTTCACAGAGGTTCATCACCTTGTGAAAGGATATCATCTCCAGGTGCTACTGTTGTTTCAGACTATAAAAGTGAACAGGGCAACAGACAGGGGAGGGGAATGTCTCGGTTCTCTGCTGCTTCTATCACTGCCTTCCCACTTGCAGTCAAGGGAAGGTTGAGGAGATTGCATTCTGGTTTATCAGAGGAGGGAGGGGTGATAATTCCCCAAGCCTCCCACATTAGCTTAGGACATGGCCTACAACAAAATGCTTCCTTTTCATGACACTCTCAGGAGTGACCTGGATAATCCAGTTTTTCCTACTTTCATCTTCTTTTAAAGAGACCAGATGTCAGATGATAGTACCTCACTATGTCCTTCAACTTCAGTGGAAGGAACACCTTGGGAATAGTATTTATTAGTCTGAGAATCAGGAAAGTAAAGACTTATAGTACTTAAAAAAAAACTAACTTGAAACTATAACTCCAAAAAATTCTTTTGAGGCTACCTAGAAAAAGCCACCCCAGAAACACTGAGGATACTACACAAACTGATGGACTTTAAACATCATCAGGCTGGACTACAATCGAGAACAGCACTGATTTGCCAAAACTCACCAAGCAACATAATGATTTGGAATTAAATCAGTTTTGATTTTCTATTTACTAGCTGGTGAGTTAACAAAGATATATCCCAGGTTTAGAATGAGGATGGCTGAGTTTCTGTGTGACCTCCACCTTCTCCCAAGCAAAAAACAAAAACAAAAAAAAACCCTGATTTCCAAAACAGGCAATATGAGAAGGGGGTAAGGAAGTTCATTCAGAGACTACCTGCTATCTGGAGACTGCATGGAAAATTCCAGTCAAATTGCACCAAGGATGAGACATTTAAAAACATCCATCCCCAGCTGGTTCAATCCAGCTCTGAGCTCGCCTTAAGCAACATGCCTGGTGGATCATCTCTGCCATGACTATCTTAGGGCTTTCATTCATTGTATTTCTACTCTAAGCCTGAGGAAGTGAATTTTATTTACAAAAGCTTGCATTGAATGTTCTCTTTTTAGTGGTCTAAAAAGATATCACCTCTTCTACATTTGGATTGGAACTTTATAACTAATTAATCTGTATAACTAATTAGTATAACTAATTAATCTGTAAAATTAACTTAATTAGCTCTATGTTTATAGCATTTTGCTATAAACATATAGCATGAGCAGCAAGTTGACTTATAGCATGAGCAGCAAGTTGACTTAAGATGACACATTTGTGTTCCTGGTGTCCATTTGACATGGACCTTACCAGCATCTCTGCATCCTGATGATATTGTTTCAATAAAAGCATGATTAGGTTGTGTTGCTTGATTTCCTGCTCTTATTTGTCCCTCTCTTGTGGTACTTCACCACACTTTTCTTCCCAGTCTGAATGTTGTCCTTTTTTCTCTTTTTGTGATGACCTTACAGCAAGGGAGTGATGGTTTCACATTATGCAGCTTCTTTAATTTAAAGAGAAGTAAAAACGAACAAGGAGGGATGTGAGGTGTCAGAGGAGGAAGTGGTGTAGAGACTGATTTGGTGACCTCTTTGCTTCCAGAGAAGGCCAGGCACAGCTTAGAGCCAAGAGAAAGGAAGTGGGGAGACCAACAGGAAGACCAACATGAGTACATGCAGCAGTCCAAAAGGGGAACGATGAATGGAAAAGAAACCATCTGCAAAGTGGAGGTGATATGATGGGTGAGTTCCAGTACTGGAGAATCCAATAAAGACAAAAAATCCAAAAGGACAGGATGTGGTAAATGCTGGTAATTAGACCGATAAAATGCCCTATCTGGAAGGACCCTATCTACAAAAACTGGCTTCTGTTAACACACACACACACACACACACACACACACACACAGAGAGAGAGAGAGAGAGAGAGAGAGAGAGAGAGAGAGAGAGAGAGAGAGAGAAGAAGAAGAAGAAGAAGAAGAAGAAGAAGAAGAAGAAGAAGAAGAAGAAGAAAGAGTGTCTTTGGTTTCCTTCTTTGAAGTTTGGAGGCTTCTAAAAATATGTGCTTTTAGTAGATCATGAAAGCATGCACTAGAATGTTTTTATACTCTTTTCTGCCTTACTCGAGTATAAATGCTCAAAAAATAATAAAACAAAAAGGAGGAGGACAGAATGTGATCCTCAACAGCCTATGATTCCTTTATCACTTTGGCTAATATGGGGGAAAGTATATCGAAATAACAAATCTGATCCATTTTAATAATGCAAAAACATACCTTAGTAAACATATTGCATTATCTCATTCGAACATTCACCAGTGTGAGAGATAAAATATCTAGAAACTACAGCTTCCATCTCCTCTAACCAGGACAATTCAACCATGCGATACATGATATCCATTTTGAGAGAAATGATTAACGTGAAAAGTCATACATAACCAATTAAACTTGTAAGCTAACCTTAAATCCCAGAAATTCCTGAGGGATAAAAGTGCAAATGACGTGACGTGGGGATCTGGCTGCATGAAAACAGTGAGGGAAGCAGTCCTAAAATACTATATGTGGGGTCTTAACTTTCTCCTGTCTCACAACAGCTACTTAGTCTCCAAAATAACATTTTATCTGTAAGCTTATATGCTTAGTTAGAAACGTTAGAAAGTCTTTCATTGGACAAGAATGAAACCTCTCTTTCAGTGGTGCTTGTATATGTAGTCAAATATAGTCTGTTTTCAACTCCTGGGACATAAATTAACAATGTGCAATCTCCTCTGATGTGTTTTTTTTGTCTGTAATAATTCAATAAGCTTTTAAGAATCAGGAATGCTGATGACTGACAAGAAACAGATTGTTACAAGGGCTTTTGCCAAGATTGTGGAACTGATTGGTGGTGGAAATAGCAGTGATGTGTACTACTAGCTTAATGCCTTTTGAGTTTTCAAAGTATTTTGTGTGCATTTTCCCATAATCCTTCCAACAATCCTTTAAGGTAGGACTGTAGACAGAATAGAAAGCTGAGTGTGAGAAAACCAGGCTTGCTAAGATCTAGAGGCCGAGATGAGACTTCAACTGGTTGTCGCACGGATCAGTCTTTTCATGAGGCTTACATTTATCAGAATGCAAACAGCTCTCCCAATACTCTTAAGGTGATAATGACAAACCTTTATTAATATAAATAATGTTACAAATCACATGTTAACAACACAATTTCAGTGTTTCGTGGAAGTGCCTGTAGTCACTGTATCACACTGGCTCTAGTTAAAAATGGCAGACATAAAAGACACGTAGAACCACAGAACTGAAAGTGACTAAAAAGCTGATCTAGTCCAGCTCTTTATTTATGCAGGAAATCCACTATAACAGAGGGACAGGATCTGTTCTCGATCATCCCAGAGTGCAGGACATGTAATATTGGGCTGAAGCTACAGGAAACTTTAATCTGAATATCCCTAAAACATTCTTAACTGTTAGAACAGTATGACAGTGGAACCAATTACCTCAGGAGGTGGTGAGTGCTCCAACATTGGAAGTATTCAAGAGAAAATTGGACAACCATCTGTCAGATCTGCTTTGATTTGGATTCCTGCCTCAATCAGGGGGTTGAGTTCTACAGTTCTATGTTTTCTGACTGAGACCATATTTGCTGCTGTTCTCTGGATACATCATAGTTTGTTTGGTTTCTTACATTTTTCATGTATTCTAGTGTCTATAGCCTAATTTTTCCTTCCTGGATCCATCTACATATGTGGAAATTAATTTTGTTAGTCCAGGCCCATTTCTCCTTCCTGCCTGAATATGATTTTTGTTTTATACAATATTAGCTACTCTTCTCAATTTAGTATCACTTTCAGATTTGATGAGTATCTTCTCCACTCCTTCAGCTAAGACCTTTATAAAAATATTGAACAACACCAAGATGCATCCTGCAGAACCTTAATTGTAACCTCTTCCAGGTTCATAGGAAAGCTTTCACAAAAGTCATCTTGCTTAGCTATGCTCAGTTAAAATTAACAAGATAAAATTGGAACCAAATTGCCTTAAGTTACACAGTCACCACAGACATTATCTGTTGCCTGACGAGTTGTGTGACTCATTACATGACAGATCCCTACAACAGTTTTGTAACTTGAAGAAATTTTACCTTCAACAGTTATGCTGTTAGTGTTATATGAGCATAGCTTTGCAGAAGGATATTGGCCATGAAGAAGAGTTGTTTAGATATAGTCCATCAATCAGCTACAAATAGGCCCGAAAAGAGAAAACAAGAAATAGGGCCTTCTCGGCGGTGGCTCCTCGCCTGTGGAATAATTTACCTCCTGGTATTCGCGGAGCTCCCTCGCTGGGCACCTTTAAGAATCTACTAAAGACCTGGATGTTTCGGCAGGCCTTCTCACCAGATTACTTTTGATTTTCTTTTCTCTTATTGTCTTTTCACCTTTAATTGTTTTGTAATTTGTTGTTTTATTTTTATAGTATTTTATCTCTGTTGTAAGCCGCCTAGAGTAGTCCTCCGCGACTAGATAGGCGGGATATAAATAAAATAAAATAAATAAATAAATAAATAAATATACCTAATTAGCATTGTTTAATAGGCATTCTGATTTTGCAACTTCAGCTGTCAAAGTTCTCCATTCTGTGAATTTTACCTCACAGGCCCATACTTACGCACACCTAACTGTGATTCACTTGGACAAAAGCTTAGCTAGAAGGCTTTATGGTCTAGCCTTAAACAAGCCTAGCTTCCTGTTCAAATATTATCAGGTTGCTAACAAGAATATCATGAAAAACTTTCTTGAAAGTTTATCTGAAATCAAGATGCTCTGTGTGCATTGCATTTCCCTGGTGTACCAAGCAAGTAAGAGTAGGAAAAGAGTTCTGGATAGCCTGGTATCAATTATTCATTATACTCACCTCCGTTTCTGAATACTCTCAGAATGATTGCTTAATAATTCACAACATTTCTAGAGCAAAATATTAGCAAAACTCAGAAAATTACTTCTACAAAGTAATTATATATAATTCCAAGGCTGAAAATGTGGTTAATTACTACTAGTTACTTTTTTTTTAATGGAGGCAAAGTACATATAGGGAAGCCTGAAACTCTTGCTGTTTCACTTCTAGCTTACATCTGATGCATTTGTAGCTTTGAACATCCCTCAGCCAGAAAAACAAATTGAAAAGTCCTTGCAGGTCACCCTATTGACCCACTTGGTAGCCATGTTCCTTGGCTCTAGAGCTGCAAAGGCAGCTTCTTTGAACTCTCTAGGCTGCTATTGTTTACTCCTTGCTGGGACAAAACTGGAAGCAAAGTTATATAGCTGTGTAGCTACTGATCCAACCTATCCAGCCCCTGCTCAGGTCGGTGTGTCACCTGAACCAGCAGGAGGCTAGGATCCCATTCTAGAGAGCAGAGCATGAAGTAGCAATCCCACTCAGCTTTTTACTCTTAGATAATCACCCTATATTGTTGACGTCAACTGATAAACAACCCAGGCAGGAGTCTTTCCAGCATTACTTGGCAATGCAAGGAATTGAACCTGGGTAGTGCCAAAGAATGCTCCAACTACCGTACAATTGCACTCATTTCACATGCTAGCAAGGTTAGGCTATGCAAAAGCCTTTGACTGCGTGGATCACAGCAAACTATAGCAAGTTCTTAACGAAATGGGAGTGCCTCACCACCTTATCTATCTCCTGAGAAACCTATATGTGGGACAGGAAGCAACAGTTAGAACTGGATATGGAATTGGTTCAAAATTGGAAAAGGAGTACGACAAGGCTGTATATTGTCCCCCTGCTTATTTAACTTATATGCAGAATACATAATGTGAAGGGCTGAACTGGATGAATCCCAAACCGGAATTAAGAATGCCGGAAGAAATATCAGCAATCTCACATATGCAGATGATACCACTCTGAGAGCAGAAAGTGGGGATTAATTAAATAACCTGTTAATGAGGGTGAAAGAGGAAAGCACAAAAATTATCTGAAGTTCAATATCAAAAAATCTAAGATCATGGCCACTGGCCCCATTACCTCCTGGCAAATAGAAGGGGAAGAGATGGAGTCATTGACACAGTTTGCCTTCTTGGGCTCCATGATCACTGCAGATGGTGAGATATTAAAAGACGCCTGCTTCTTGGGAGAAAAGCGATGCGAAACCTCAACAGCATCTTAAAAAGCAAAGACATCACCTTCCCAACAAAAGTCCACATAGCCAAAGCTATGGTTTTTCCATAGCGGTGTATAGAAGTGGGAGCACAAAGGTCCACATAGCCAAAGCTGACCACCAAAGAATTGATGCTTTTGAATTGTGGTGCTGGAGGAGGCTCTTGATTGTTCTCTGGACTGCAAGGAGATCAAACCTATCCATTCTGAAGGAAATCAACCCTGAGTGCTCACTGGAAGGACAGATCCTGAAGCTGAGGCTCCAAAACTTTGGCCATCTCATGAGAAGAGAAGACTCCCTGGAAAAGACCCTGATGTTGGGAAAATGTGAAGGCAAGAGGAGAGGGGGCTGACAGAGGATAAGATGATTGGACAGTGTCATCGAAGCTACCAACATGAATTTAACTCAACTCCGGGAGGCAGTGGAAGCCAGGAGGGCCTGGCATGCTCTGGTCCATGAGGTCACAAAGAGTCGAACACGACTTAACAACTAAATGACAACAACCTTCTGTATGTGATGCAGGTCCCTCAGCAACTGGCTACATAAGGATGACTATTAGATGGATTAGTACTGGCTTACTGTTCTAACTGGTTCTTTAGTACTACTTGTGTTTACCATCTCTCCGAGTGGTATTTTGTTTGTTCCTTTTTAATATTTGCATACTTATTGTTTTTAGCTTTAATATTGTCTTTTAATGATGTAAACTGCCTCTTTATACTCCTTGTTCTTAGCTTTACATATTGTCTTTAATGATGTAAACCATTGTATAATCATTGTTTCAGCTTTAAATATTGCCTTTCAATGATGTAAGCCGCCTTTTGTCCTTCTTAAGACAAAAGGCAGAGTAAAAAGATTTTAAATAAATATTCTTTACTCTGGTTCCTCCCACACAACACAAGACAATGGTACCTTTGACCAGTGTAACTCATATACATGTCAAAATCTTGGTAAATAATTCCAGTCAATGATTAGGTGTTTCTAAATACTTAAAATTTCTTGATATATCTTATTTTATTTTTATTTATTTATTTATTTATTTATTGTATTTATACCCCGCCTATCTAGTCATTTCGACCACTCTAGGTGGCTAATCTTTTTAATATCTTACTAATCTTTTTAATGCAGCTACAAAATATCAATTATGAATGGTTCCCAAATAGTATTTTATGGTACCTGGCCTTAAGGGAGCTGGAAGAGTGTGGGGGGGGGAATAATGTTGGAGAGGAGTGAATTTGCAGGAAAGGGAAAGTGTGGGTGGCCACTCAGCAAGTCAAAAACAAAGCCAAATTCTTTCCATCCCTGCCAAAGTCCCAACTTTTTTGGCATCACTTTAGCCATTTGTCATCTCTATAATGGTTTGACTGTCTACAAATCATTATGTGAAATAAGCTGAGAACCAACGTGGAACTTCTGGTGTCCAAGAAATATATGGGATAGTAGCGAAAAGTGCCATGTTTCCTTCGGACACAAGACTACTCCCCAAAAATCAGAAGCACCATGGACTATATAATTGTTTATGTACTGGCTCAAAAATTAAGCCCCATTTTGTTCATGAAGTCTTACTTCGATGTCCCCTTTTGGAGGACTGCACAGTTCTAAGCCCAGGAAAATTTTGTCTGTGAATACTTTACTCAACACATGGAGAAAAAAATATTTCAGTATTTTCAGGTTTACGTGAAACTCAGCCACGAACAGGCAAGAACAAGTTAGATTGGAGTGTGATGGCATTGTGTGACACACTGGAAAACAAGAATATGTAGATAACTTGATCTTGTGATATTTTACAATATTATTCATTTGTTCATTCATATTTCTATTCAAGCACTGCCTCTTTTTTTTCCAAATTCTGTAGAATTTACACATGAATAGAAAGCTTACCCTTGCTTTTTGGTTTTTGTGAACAAAGCTGTCCGTGTCAATCACAATGACAAAATCCTGTTCATTTGTTTCACTCGTGCAATTGTGCAAAGGAGTGGATGATTTCAGAGTTTGTGCAGGGAGGTATTACTAGGCACCTCCCTGCGCCAGTTCAGAAACTGTCCAATGCTCACATTATAGACTACTGAGTTGAAGAAGTTAACAGGATTCTGTCCAATAGTTATAAGCCCCCTCCAAGGTCAAAGTTAGCATGTCTTTCGGTACCAGTTGCCAAGGAACATAAACATGAGGGTGAAGTTGCAGTCATGTCCTATTTACAGACTTCCCAAGGCATCTTGTTGACTGCCATGGGAACAGAACTTGGGACTAGAAAGACTGATTCAAGAAGCTTTTCTTTTGCCTTCCCAAACCCACAGAAGAAAACTGAGGAAGATTGGCCAAATTCACCTTATAAAGCACATTCTGGTGTTAACTAAAAGAGAGACCAAAGTGAAGGAAACACATTTTGTTTCCCCTGGTATTTTGGCAATGATGTCACTGGAGCCACAGTCCAAATGCCTATACTTAAGAGTACCTGTTATATAATCAAGAATGCTGCACCCCTATTAAGTGAACAGACCTCATGAATGTAGGAATTGGCATAGAAAGGTATTCCCAATACCAGATTATTTTATTTGGCCCTGGTTATAACCACTGAAAAACCTGCTACTAATAAAAACTGTATATACAGGGTGGTCTTGAAAATCACATGCTGAGGGGGTAAATTACAGTAAATGTTCAGATTGCTGGCCATGAATTTGGAAACACTTTTCAGTTCACAGAAGGCATTATGCATGAACAAATTTAAACATGGAGGCTTGGACTATGGAGTAGTCATGTCTTAAATGTGGAACTTTCAACATGCACAATTAATGAAGTTTACACTGAAATATTTGGCCTTGCAGTTCAGGAGACCATCCCATTCAGCACTGTCATCTCAACAAGCTGGTCGGAATGACAAATCTTAAAAGTCATAAATTATAACAAATTTCATAATGTCCCATTCTAATGAAAAAAGAGATCTACCTCTTTTGTCAATCTTTTGTTTTTCTTTATTCATATGAGACCATTGTACAGTTTATAATTATGGACATATATGGACTCTAGCAAAAGTTCAAATAAATTTTAAATACCTGTATTAAAATGATTAGACTATTGACCAGAAGCAAGCTATTTTAATAGCATTATCTCGACTATTCATTAGGTCTTCAGTATATATGGTGAGGCATAAATTGCATGCAGGCAAATACTGCATTGATTGAATTTCTCTACGTGCACAGAAAATTGTCCTGTATTCAAGTAGCCCCATTTTACTTTGTTCTTTGATCTTCCTACTTCACTTCAAAGTCTATTAAGTCACTTCCAGATAGTCCAGCCAGACTCTTGTCTTGGTGGGAGACACTCTTTAGCATTCATTCATTTGACAAGGTGTATTGGTTTTGCTCTCCATAGAGTTAGCCTAGCCTCTTCTGGTTTAGAGCTTGTGATGTGTGCTGAAAACATTTTGTCAATTTTAGCCATTGTCTAGAGGATTAGTGTTCATGAAGTGCATCGGTTTGATACTGTATTACCTTATTTCATTCACCATTTGCTAACACCTCCTGACATAGTTCTGGAGGGGCAATGATAGCCAAATACTATATTTTTTTTCCACTGGGTATAGGTTTCAGGCAACCAGTAATAATCTTGAATGATTCATTAAGAGCCACCTCCATTTATTTTGGCATGTGATGCTTTGTACCATATGGCACAAACATATTCTGCTGTGGAGTAGCACAAGGACAAAGCTGTTGTTCTTACTGCTTGTGGGTGTGCACCCCAGCCAGTTTCCTAAGTATGCTATTTCTGGAGGCAACTTGCTGTTTAGTGTTTTGATGATGTTTTTCTAGGTCAGGGTTCAATCCAGAGTGATACCCAAATACTTTGAGGTAGAGCAATATTCCAAAATCTTGCCTTTTCAGCTAACTTAGAGCTTTTGTCAATGACATTTCACCTATAGTGCACACATTAAACGTCGCTATAATTTTAGAGATATGTTTCATAATTCACATTGCCATTGCATAAATTTAAACAATCTCCTCATAACCACTCATTGTAATGCTGCCATCATTCTACATGTAGATTATGCAATCCATGGTGAGGTTTTAATGGCTCAGGAGGATGCCTTATATATGCTTACAACTGGAAGACAAATTTTGATTTGCCCTTGTCATCATATGGAGGAATGTCTTGCTTTTGCAAGAAGTGGTAATGAGATAATATAGAATTACTATTCTCATGTTGGCTCTGCCTTTTTCTTTGATCTTACTTCAGAGAGAGATAATTAATGCCCCTAATAATTAATTCAACACCCCATTAGAAATGAAAACCAGTTAAACCTGACCCATAGCCTTAAAGCTGTCATTTGGGACTTTCCCCCTCTTCACAGCCATTCGAATGTATGATTTTTCCCAATGCGCATAAATTGGAGTTCCACACTTTCTTCCATGTACAGTGTGGGAGGCAGAACTTGGGTATGTTTTTATTCATCAATTTATTTCTGTTTTTCTCTTTCTTTTTGTGAATGACGCTGCCCAGAGTAGTCGAATGACTAGATGGGCGGGATATAAATAAATAAATAAATAAATAAATAAATAAATAAATAAATAAATAAATAAATAAATAAATAAATAAATAAATAAATAAATACAGTTTCAAGACACAGAACGTAAAAGAAGAATACTTGTAATATGGGGAGTTGGAAATATGAACAAGAGGATAGTGGGCATCAGGTTAATGGCTAATCCTGGGCATTCATCCGATCTGGAAGATGTTTGAGCAGATAGCTGTGTGGAATTTCTCCTCCTGGTCTTAAAATCTGGCCATGTGGTTCAGCAGAGCTAAGTTCTCATTCAACATGGCAGAAGACCCAGGAGACCAAGACAGAGAGATTGGTTTCTCTCCTAGCTGAAACATAATGGTGTCCTGATCAGAGCAGACAATCCTACCTCACAGTTGCACCACCTGATGTGAAACTGACAGCTCTGCCTCATAACATGGGTTCTGAGAAAGAACCTTCAACCAAGAGAAACGTCAGAATGTCCTGAATGAATGGAAGACTACTGTTCTACTACAGTGATGCTTTATATTACCTATTTTTTGTTTCAGGCTGGTTGTTAAATTTATAAACTACATTCAAATCCCAAAGTTTTCATTCTTAAATGCTTAAATGCCCCTTCCAAGCCTTAGTTACTGGCAGTAAAAGTTTTCAGCTCTGATAAAACAGCAAAAGTTTTAAGCTCTGTGGTACACCCCAGAGCTCTGGAAATTGAATCTGGACCTTGGGCTGAAAAATATTCCCCTTGCTTCAGCAGAGGATGTTTTGGTCCTTCTTATTAACTGCAGCTCTCACCACCCTTGTCTTAACTCAGTTATTGACTATGACAGGTTGGCGTAGCAGCCCATCAGCATTCAGAGGGACATAGATGTAACAAAATGCACTACATGATAGAACAAAAAAATTAAAATAAATAAAGCATCAACTATCAAATGTTATAAAACTATGATGAACCAGCTTTGAAAAATAGCAGATCAGGACCACTCCTCCCTCAAATTTCAAAATATATTTATTTATTTATTTTATTTATATCGCGCCTATCTAGTCAATTAAGACCACTCTAGGCGGCTTATATTTTCCATCCTATTGGATATTGTAGATGTATCTTGTGGTACAGAAATCAGGTTGTATCTGTACTTAATCCTTGCTTATGTGTGTGATCATTGCTATGCCAAACCACAAACCTTTCAAACACCACTGTATTTGTACACTTCACATGCCAATGACCAAATACAAAATGGCTCTTTTCCTGTCAATTCTATAAACCTATCACTTATGGCTTACAGTCCCATCCTCCTGTTGTTACCTAACATCCCGCCATGTGTTTTATTCTTTGGCAATAAATGGGACATTTGCTCCAAATTCAAGACTCAGCCAGACAGCTGTTACATTTATATTTTCATAGGGGTGGATGAGTAATTAAGAAGGTCAATACATTGACTGCTTTTGTCTGATGTTAAACCACAGAAATTTATAACAGCCAAATACTCATCACTTTTGTGTTACAAACCAGTATTGACAATCCCTCATAGATTAAAATACAAGCACCGTAAGACTCTGCACATCCAGGAAGAAAGTGTCATTCCCTATATAAATGTTGCATTTGTAAAACATGGTCATGCTGAATCTTGTAATGATTCATGTGCCAGATATAATAAAATAATCCCCTTTTCATATTAAACAGCCTCAGTCTGAGCAACATATAAGGAAACACTTCTGGATGTTGTTGCTTTTGATGTTCAGTTCAAGTTGTGAAATAATATAATCTGTCATCCTATCCAGCTAGTGCATGGGTGGAGAACCACAAGCTTTGGGGCCAAATTTGACCCTCCTGCTCCCCTCTGGTATTTCTTGGAAAGCCACACCCTTTCCCCATGATACTACTGCTTGGTGGTTTCTGAGCTTTCTGAACTGTTGTTTGTATTCAATTCTATTTGTTTGTCTTTGGCTAAAACTTAGTTACTGACAGTAAGAGGGCTAAGCTAAAATATAGTGGCATTTTTGCCCCATCTTTTGATAGATGGCTATGGTCACAACAGGATATCCCTCCACCTCCCCCACAAGAGGTCTGAAATTGAAAGCAGACATTGGACTGAAAGATATTCCCCACCCTTGAGTGGAGCTTCTTGCATCCCTCCTTGTTTGATCAGGGGTGGCCAATGGGTGATCTACTAGAGGCTAGTGAACCATGGCACTTGTTGTCTTTGTTCTAGCAAGGCCATGCTAGTTAACAGAGTTGGGAGTTGCATTTGAACAAAATCTGGAGGGCTGCAAATTGCCCATTCATGATAGACAGAATGATAGGGTAGGAGAGAGAGAAAGAGAGACATTTAGAGAGATATATATATCCATAACTAGAACATGCAGAGATACTCTGTGCACAGCTGTACTGCCATATCTATCAGCCAGAGCTGCATGAGGGAAAATGAACAAACCATGTCAGTTAGCTTTTTGGAGGAAAGTTGGAGTGAGAACTGAATTCAATTCCTTTTTCCCTGCTGAATAGCCAAATTGTACAATTCTGATTTGCATTACATTAATATACATTTGCAGCCTGTTCTGAAAATAGTATGAATGCATGAAGCTTTCCCCTACTGAGTCAAACTTCTGGCCCATCTGGTCTAGTACTACATGAGTTCCTGGGTTCAAATCCTCACTCAGCCATGGAAATTCATCGTGGGATGGAACTAGTAAAAACACCACTTAAACATCTCACATACTTTGGAAATTCTGCTAGGGTCATCATAAATCAGAATCAACTCAATGGCACATCAAACACAAAGGCCTTGATAATTCAGTTTTGCTTTATGAACAGTTTTGCTGTTTCTAATCATTTAATTTTGCAAGGTATTAATTTTAGAATTATCTTCTCTCTTTCTGCTGTATCGCACCCCAAGGTGATTCTCAACAATAACAAGATATTTATGGAGTGTGGGGATGTTAATTAGCAGAGCAGACAGGAAAATCATTTTCATCGTCTGAGAATTGTAAGGTTGTGCCACTGTGTCAGCTTCTGCTACTAGAGTTCTGTGCACCTAAATAATGAACAGAATACTGGTCTATGTTTTATTTTTATTATTTTACTAAAGCATTTGTGTTTGTACACAGGTGTACGGGTGCTCTCCTTTTCTGGCAGAAGCAAACAAACAATTCTGTGTTTTGGGAAATACCCTGAATGGGAGCAGCTGTTCATTGTGGTTCACAAATTAGTTTCCGTTCACTCTGCATGGTGAAAAACTGGGAAACTTACATGTTTTTTTTCTCAAGACTGTTTCTCTATAGAGCCTAACAAGAATTTGCCATAGGAAGTTAAATCAATGTCCTGGTAGGGAGCAGTAGCAATGTTTACTGAATGATATCATTAAATAACTAGGCAATAGTTTCAGGATCAGAACTTGAACTGGGTGGAACTGAACTAATGCAGAAACAGGACCCAGAACAGTGTGTGATGAGCAAACAAAAGTGAGGCAATAGCACGAGGTAGGCAGTTTGAGCCTGTTTCAAACAAGGGACAAAAGAGAAGCAAAACAACAAGCCCAGTCAGAGGTCAGATCACCGGATGAAAATCACAAGATCACTGTTTTCAGTTTGTGGATGATGTTTGGCTGAATCAGAAGAAGAACCAGAACTGAGCAAATGAAAAAGAGCTCAATTACATACAAGCCAGCAGAGGGGAGGTGCATTTGTTTTGGGTTTTAATCCAAATGTTACAAGAACCCTCCAAGGTGCTGGATTTCTTTAGGGGGTTGTGGTTCAGCACCATGAATACATCTCATAAAGTGTAGGCTACTAAACGAACCCTAACTCTAAACCAAAGCAGGTTCACTGCCTTCCTGAGATCAGAACCGCCAGCTTCCACTGAGACAAATCTGGAGGTGGATATAATGGACAAATAGGTACAGTTTAGAATAGCCACAGGCATAGCCAAGATAAACATAGTTACCGGAGTGGGTTTTATCTCAGCATTGATGTCATTGTACATTTTGAAAAGTAGGCATATATCACGACAGTCTTCATAGAAATGATGACCCCCAATGCAAGTCCAAAAACACAAACAGCTGTGTTGGTTTGTAGCAAAAAGGCAGTTCTAGCAGTGTTCATTTTCATCAGGGGAAGAATCTTAAGCTAAGGAACCTTAACAGGTCACTGAAGATCAAGCCACACTAAATATATTTTGCATAGTAACAGGCACACTCACTACAGTGGCTGAAATCCAGTTGCAGAGCTCTGAGTGTGCAAGGGTGATGTCATCATCAGTGACAGATCACTGCTGATCAAAGGTGAATCTCTGCATGCGACTTGGGCACAATGTGATGATGCTGTCTGCACTCTGAAATTCCCAAAGGAAGCCTTTAATCAGTGGTGACTTGCTGCTGCTTCTGATGATGGTAATGATGATGATTTCATCACTGTTATGCAATCAGATTCCAACCAATATATTGTTACTGCTCAAAATCCCCTCCCCAGGTACTGTGGGGATTACACTTAAGGAATGAGGAAGCCTGAGGGAGTTGATAGATGAGGTCATTTTCCTTGCTAATCAAAAGTCTTCATGCTTAAACTCTACAATCCCTGGCTATGATACTTCACTGCACCTCTGCCAGCCATTGAGAATGACAGAGAAAATGCCCTGTATATTTTAATAGCATAACTTAAATTTCTTGAACAAGTACAAGAGAATCTTTTGAAATTCTCTTCATTTTAGTTTGTATTCTTTTCTGACATGTTTTTCAAAAATTAATTTGTAGCTATAAAGGTGGAATTCTTGGCTTTTAAATTGAAATAAAAATAAATAAATAGTAAAGTTCTTGCCAGGTTACCAGGGATCCTTCGGATGATATCCATTCCTTCAGCAACCAGATGGTGCCATGCCCCTGTGTTCCTTCATACATCAGACAAAGCAGTTATCTATTCCTTTGTCTAATAGAGACTCACAAACATAAACACATACATTTCCATGGAGGGAATGAATAAAATGCAATGGCAATGAAAATAACAAAATAAATAAAAAGAGTATAAAAGCAAATTTGTTTACATGTACTGTATAGCCATGCGGAGTTTACAAAATGCCGATTCTTTCGAATGACTTAACAGAAATCTGTCCCTTCCTTGACAGAATACTGTATTAATTGCAGCTTTGTTCAAACTGAACATGAAGCATCAAATCAATTTGTCACAGCAATTTTGGAGAATATTCTTTCCTGTTTTTAAGAAGAGGTAGCTATGTCAGTCTGTGCAAGCATCTCAGGCAAAATCCAAAGAAACAAAACAAGACAAGACAAAAACATTGTGACTCCTTAAAGACTAGCTATCATATTTTAAAGTGAGCTTTCATAGATAAGTTCACCTCATCAGACATAAGGGGAAATATTCCATATGTCTGGTGAGGAGGACTGGTCCAAGAAAGCTCATATTAAAATATAATAGTCGGTCTTTAAGGTGCCACATATTTTTGTCATTTTTGTTTTGTATTGTTTCTTTGGATTTTGCCTTATAATGCTTTGCTTTTTTGTGAGCTTTGGGTACATATGAAAACAAAAGCATTAGTGATGTAACCAGGCAACACGGTCATTGTTTGTTTGTTTGTTTGTTTATAACCCACCCATCTAGACCGAAGTCTACTCTGGGCGGCTAACAATAATTCATAAAAGTAAAAACAATATAATAAAATAAAGACAACTGTAATAATATAATTCAAGATGGCAAAAGTAATTAGGTGAAGACAGGAGGCAAAGCCTACCTAAAGAGCCAGGTCTTAAGTTTGCTCTTAAAAACACCCAGTGAGGGAACCAGGCAGATCTCTGCGGACAGACTGTTCCAGAGGCAAATGCCAAACCACTGATTCCCAACTCGGAGAGCCTCCCCCAGGAGGGTACCGTGATTAACGGTATCGAAGGCAGCTGACATATTGAGGAGGTCCAACAGAGATGTTTTGCTCCTGTCAGCCTCCCTCTACAGGTCATCTAACAATGCAATAACTGCAGTTTTCAAACCTATGAAGAAGAGATGTGCAGTGATTCTAGCTAAGTCATATCCTAGATATTGTGGAGCCATTATTACATTCTGTTCAGAAAAACTGAGGAGAGTTAACACTATAAGTTAAAATCCTTCCCTAATCATCATCTCCTGTAGCGCTCCAGGTTTGATAAATATAATGCCATAAATCTATGAATTATCACAAAGAACAGAGTGATTAGTGGGGCTAACAGCTGTGTGCAAAGAAAATTTCACAGTATGGAAACCTCGGCGGACATGTGTTTTAGAAAAAAAATGATGTCTGCTGGCACAAGAAGACTCATGGAACCAAAAGAGTAGGAAGGTCCTTAAGAGCAGATGTAGTGGAAAGCAACCAAAATACCCTACCTTATCGTGGCCTTATATTGTCTTATTAAACATCTAATCTTTACTGTAGTACCGGATGACTCCTTCTGTGAGTTGCCCCATGACCAGTGTAGCTTACCTCAGTGGAATAGGCTCAGCACTGGGATAGAGGGGGCTGATGCAGCAGGAGTAGTGTTACTATTAATGACTCAAAGATTTTTTAAAAAAATATCTAGGGGAAATAATGCACAATACATTCTTGTGAGCACACACGAAACAGTGTTGTTGTCTTCTTATGCATCCATATTTTAAATAGTCAAATGCTGAAATCCTTTTGATCTGGAACACAAAGTGTTAGCTGGGTGAGAATCACATTCATTGACTTTTAAGGAGACATGGGAATGTATTATTTCGCCACTCCTTCGTGTGGCTGTGATGAGTTTTAAGGATATCACAGCTTACACACAAAATGAAGCAGAGTATGATCTTCTGTGATAATTGCATGACTAGTAAGTACCCTATGCAAACATATTTAGAAGTCAGACATTGAACTCAGCGAAACCTCCTTCTGAGCAAACATGTACAAGAGCAGACTGCAAGACTTGTCAGGAGCACACTCAGGCTTGGCACGAAACACTGATCTTTTTGCTGATGTAATAAAAAACAACAACAGAGAGAGAAATATTGGGTGGAGTTTCAAAACCTAATTTCTAAATAAAAACAACCAAGCCTGGTTTTTCTTCTTTGACAATTGGCCAAGTGACTGCTATTTGTGTAAAATGAGTTTTGCTATTTAGTTGGCAAATAATATCAATTATGGGGATAAAGTTGCACAAGCTCAAGGACTGGGATCTTACTCCACCTCTGTTTTGTGGTCCATTAGTGGTAAGTTGAGTGGTGACATGGTGGCCACCATTGTGTCAGTCATGAGGCTGTTTTTTCAGTGCTTTGGTACATGTTGACAGCCCCTAGGTAATTCCCCTGACTTCAACTGCAGTTTTCTATCTGGTCTGCTGAGGGAGTATATAAGGAGCCATGACTGTGCTGCTAAGACATTTGTGGCATGCATGTTCCCTTCCCTCCTCAATTATTATGCACTTGGTCTGTGGGTGTGTGGTGGGGAGATATGTGTGTGTTTCAAGTTACTGGTTAATAGCCTCTTGGCTGTTGGGCATGGGTCAATACCATTACCAAGTCTGAGGAAGTAGAGTTACATTTCTGTCTTCCTCCCATGGCTGAGGATCCCCCAGGGTGAGGTCTGGCTTGCAGGGACATCACCAGCTTCATTCCCTGGTGACAATTATGGTCTCTGTCCATGATGATCCCCTCATTTTGTCATCTCACAAATGAATTTTTTTCCCTTAGGCAGAGGGGGATATTCATTGATAGACTGGTGGTAAGCCAATGCATGGATCTGTTCTTCCTTGTTGGTCAGTGTTATAGCAGCTGTAACTACTACATTTGTCACCAGTTTTATTCCAGTTTATTTCTACTTGGGATTTGACAGAGTTGGTGTGAGGAAAATTGAGTGTGGGCTTAATAAATAAATAAAAATAAACCTCCTCTTATCAGCAGATAACAATGGTTCTGGAAGGAACCTACAGATCAGATTGAATTACAGTCTCCCTCAGTAGACCACCTCTCATTTGTTAGTTTACCTCAACTGGCAAATGTTTCAATATATTCACTCAGAGACTCTGGTATGAATAAGAAGAAAAAGTTTCATTTTATTCACATTTCTTCTTATATATAAAAAAAACATATTTTGTGGAACTGTTAATTTGTTGCACTACAGAGCTTAACTGTTTAATTTACTGCATTACTAACTGACTGACTGGTTACATTGCTGACAGAACATTTCACTTTAACTTTCACTTCTGGCTCCATAACTGAACACACTAACAGAATACTGCTAACTGACAGACTCAAACAGAGCAGGACTCTCCTGACTGAAAAACATAAAGGCTGTGATATCACAGCTCTCTCCCAGCCAAACTCTCTCAAAGGCATCATGTGAGGGTGCAATATATCAACAATTCCAACATAAGTCCTCTGTCTGTTTGGAATTTATTTTATGTATTCTATAGCAACCCCGGGCTGCTCAAACTGCAATATTGAATTACAATTTTATGATGCTCCAATAAGCCCTTCTGTTGGGGCTGAGAATCATATGGGCCCTGTCCCCCTCCCTGGGATCCTCACCCCAAAGGAATGTTGGTGCAACAGGGGAATTGCTGCTCCTGTAGAATTTGTGCCCCTTTCCATATTATTATAAGGTGAAAAGAGAAGTATTTATGTGAAACAAATGTAGATTTTCTGGCTACTTCCTGTTTCTTTCTTCCCATCTTTTTTACTTTTTGCAGTTAGTTCCCATACTGGCAGAAAACAGCTTCTATAGGTGGGTGTGTGGTGCTCTTCCCATAATTTTCTCCACATAAACCTGCTAGCCCCAAATCAGACCCAAAATGTGCTGCTTGAGTGTGGATTTAAATCTAATCTAGCCATTAATTCCTCTGGGATGAATTTTTAGATGGATCCTTTCAAGGAGTAAAGTGTGCCAAAAATATTTTAAATAAATAAATCACCTTTATTTTATTTATTTATTTATTTGATTTATACCCCACTTATCTGGTCTACTCAACCACTCTAGGCGGCTTCCAGTATAGGAATATACTTCCAGTATAAGATATGCACAATAGCACCAAAATAAGTGCTATTATTAGCTTTGGGAGCTCACACTATTTCGTTAATGACACATTTGATTTTTTAGAAAATAAAATTAAAGTTTTAAAAAATCCTTGAGATAATCACTGAAGAGATATGGGCTGAATCTTTTTTCAGATCCCATTCTTTATGTTTCCTTTATAGATCACAGTACAGGAATTAACACCACTCTCTGACTTTCATGTAAATTTACTGTGTCATGTTTGATTTAAAAAGTACATGGCATATTCATTCACAATGTAAGACAAAGCTATTTCATTCACTTGAAGACTTCTTCAAAGTAAGTATTGACTCCACAGTCAATGTGCCAGTCTAAAGGAATAGCATCTGTGTCACATTCGCAACTGTCCATTGTGCAATATTTAGTTTCTAGTGGCAACAGAATTTGGGGGAAAGAAGTGCTATATTCCACTGAATATAGATCTTAAAAAATAGCCGCGCCAAAGAAGAATGTCTAGACACAGTATTGTACCTTGGCCACTGGCTTCTCTGAAACTGAAGCATGGTTCTTGGCAGTATGGGTTTTCCCATAAATTCTCCTTTTTTCAGGTTTTTAAAAAAACAGATTTCTGCTATTGGATTCTTGAAAAGCAGGGGCACAGAAGAGGGTTGCCCTCCACTTCTAGATCCCACATGATCCCAACAAGATAAACAAGTCATTTTCTGTTTAGGAGAGAGCAAAAATAATTTCTGAAGCATTCTGGTGTGAAATATTACATTTCTCCTTGATACAATGCTGGATTATTTTTCCTTTGCAATCTCTGGGTCAGCTTCGGTATTTTTCCCCATGGAAACAAATGTCTGTTCAATCTTTTTACTTACTGTAAAGATACTGTTCTTTTTCACTTGTTCATGACTAGATAATTCTGTTCTATAGAAAATTCATCATAAAATGCATCACACTAATTAGCACAAATGTCTGTTTGCTGTGGTCCGCTTATAGCTTTTCCTACTGTATCTTTCCACATTCCCTCTAACACTTCAGGTTAAATTACACAGCGCAGAACATTGATGAGTCCTATGGAAAATATAATGAGTTAAGCCAGAATTTTGAAAAAGGATGAGAAAACACTGTTCCTCCGTAAGTTCAGTTTGACTTCTTAACATAGATAGCATTTCCAGACACATGTTTTACAAAGCTTTCTCAAGCATAGACCAGTAGCTTTCCTTAAAAGGAAACAAAGGTATCAAAAATGGCCTAGGCTAATAAATGTCTTCATTATTTTATGGGGAGTAGGCATATTTTAGAAAGAATATCATTCTAATGTATAACGTACTGAACTGCTGGACAGCTCAGTGGTTTAGGTGTCTGGCTGCAAAGTCAGAGGTTGGGAGTTCAATTCCCCACTGTGCCTCCTTGACAGGGGTTGGACTCAATGATCCAGAGGGTCCTTTCCAGCTCTGCAGTTCTAAGATTATAAAGCTATATAAATATCTGAAGGCGCAGAGAGAGCATATTTTTAAAAAGTTACTTCAGACAGCAAACCTTTTCCTTGCTTGCGTGGCTTTTGGACTAGTGTGTGCAAGGAAATCTGTGTTCCGAGACAGGCATTAGGTTGCTGATTTGTCTTACACCATACCAGTGTAAAGCTGCTCAGTGATACTAGCCTTAGTATATATGTCAGCATTTGCTTCAGTAGATCAACAGAACCAATGGGGACTTGGTCAATCCATTTCCCCTTGATTTCACTAGGTCCGCTCTAGCTAGATTTAGCCCAAACACTTCCCCCAAAGGTGATATGGATAAATCAGAGAGCATAATATGGACTTGCTAAGAAACAAGACCACAAACAGAGATTACTAGGAACCTGTGGCCACACACCCAAATCAGTTATTTGTAGCACACAGATGACTAAAACAAAAATATCAGCTTTCCTGTAATTGACTAAAGCTTCCCTATCATAAGCAACCTGGCAAATAGATATTTAAAATAGCCAGTACTGAAGGGTTGTTTGATAAATTAGCCAAATAAAGAAGGAGAACATTTTGTTGAGACTATGATTTCCAAAAGTTTGCTCAAAATCCACAAATTCAGACTCAGAGATAACTTAGGAACTGTGGAAAAAGGATGAAGAGAGAGTTATGTTACTCGGGAAACAACACACAAGAGAAACATTACTTGAGATATGGCTTTCTTAGCAGACGTTTTGAAAATCTTGTGCTTTAGGGGAAAGTATGAAATTGGACTGGCTGGAACCCGTCTGCAAAACACAACCTGCTTAAAGGAAATTGTGCAAACATTTTTGTAGTTTTGTGGCCGTCTGCCACATGCCCACATGCATAAGCTAGGTATCTCTGAGCGCACAACAGATTTCTGGAACTGTGCCTACTAAACTTTAGGTTTTCACCACATAAACCCAACAGGATGGTGACTAATAGGGCATAAAGCTCAAAAATCAGAAGCACATATAGGGCTGGCAAACATTATTATAGATGTTTTTATGCATTTAAATCATTTAAGAACGAATGCAGTGGTCCTGAAACAGAGAGACAGAGAGAGACCAGCATGTGGCAACTGGCTGTTTGACTACTACAGTGCAGAAGTGGGAAGCTTCCAAAGGCCACAGGAGCCCTTTCAAATCTCTGGACTTGCACTTGCCCCCTCCCCAATATTTTTCTTAATAGTCTCTTTTATTTTTAAAACACATCCTTATTCCATACAGTGACATTAAAAAAAGGGGGGGGGAGCTTGGAAGGGCTAAATATTGTCCCTAGTGGTACAAGGGGACCTTCCCAGCAAATACATATTTTAAAAGTGAATGAGTGTGTGTGTGTTTGAGAGAGATTTTCCCCACCCCTGTTATGACACATGAGCAGCTGAGACTGCCTCTCTACACTTGGTGCTATCTCCACTGAGAGAATCACTACCTGTGCCTGATGTTGGAGAGCTTTCCATTGCATATGAAGGTACGTGATGGGTTGCGCCAAATGCAAACAGCCGCTATGCATTACACACATCGGCTAGCTTTCACAAACAAATATGGAATTTATAGTTTCTGGTTCTATGAATGATTCTGTTGGGCAGAAACCCTGAAACTATGGTATAAGACATTGTTGATTTTTTTTTAAAAAAAGATGCATGACATTTATTTTGTAATTTTATCATTAATATTCGTAGAAAGATTTTTATTGTCAGTACAAAAATTAACAGATTTTAATACTTTTTGTTCCCCTCCCCTTCCCCATTTTAAATATGTGAAGTCAGAATGAATTGTGTTCGTACTGCATGGCTACACCAGTATGAAAAGGTGTTTTCAAAGTGAAAACAGAATGCTTTTATAATTTTGAGAGACAAGTTATGGAAATGCAGTCATATTTCCTGGCCAGCTGCCGGTGCTTAGGCCGGGCATTGAGAATGGTTTGAAAAGTTATAACAGAGGAAGAATAAAACAACCTCTCAGAAAGACGCATAAGATTCCAACACAATTTTCTGTTAACAACAATATTTAGGATTATCTTGGCTTTCTCAGGAATAAAATAACAATATAAGAACATCCTCAAAAAGTGAGCATTGAAATATCTGGAAAACATTATGGGACATTTAGCAAACTGTTTTTGATCTGAGGCATGTAAAGAAAGCTGGAAATGAGAATTTTAAAATTGTAACACTGGTCAGACAAGCTCATTAATTCAGATGTCTACAGAATTGGCTTTTCTGTCCTTGAATATGGGCTCATCTCAGAGAGACAGAAGAGGAATTGCCCAGGTAATGGAAGGACATATTATCTTTTTTCCCCCCTCTCCCCTGAACAGTTAAAATGTGTGAGAACCAAGCAGCTATATCAATGGAGATACAGAGAGGAAAATACTTTCATTGTTAAAGGACACTTATTTATGAGAGTTCAGTTTTAGTTAGAGCAATAACCTCTCATTAAACTTTAAAAACCCAAATTAATTAAAACCTCAATTCCCCAAATTAATTATATACTGTAAATATTTCTCTCTTTTAAAAAAAATCTGACAACTAGTAAAGTTTGAGCAACATATCTACTAGTTCTTTGTGATGCCTGCATAGAAATGCCATTTAAATTATAATACAACACAACCCTATAAAGATTAATTGTTTTTTTACATTACCAATTAATTAATAAATTAATGAGATACCATTTTCCCTGAAAGCAAAGTATTTTTTCACCTTTGGATGGTGATTTTTTTTTTTTAAAAAAAAGGAGAAGTCTTATATATGAACAGCAATTACAAGCAGCTGTTTCTTTGTTTCTTTTTTGTTGTTGGGTTTTTTGTTTCTTTGTTTTTTGTTTGTTTTTAAAGGAGATTAATTTCCTTGGTGAAGTGGGACACCCATTTTTAAATCAATACAAAAAATAATTCATTGTAAATATATAATATATATATATTTATACATATTTGATTATATTTACATACATCCAGCACCTATATACTGCATTTGTGCTCTGTAAGTGTGGCGACATATATTTTCTCCAAATATTACAAAATAAACAAGAAAGGCTGACCCAGTGTTTGCCTGAAGTCCAACTGGTCCTTTGAAGGTAGAAAGGATGCTGTGGTGTACAGGCCAAACATATAACTTGGCAGCTTGTGTCCATCTCTAGCCCACAAAATTCTTCTTCTGAATATTGCTGGCATTCCAAAGTACAATTTTTACCCCATATAATCAGAACACATCTTGTCAAACTCTTTCTTTCTTTCTTTTCTTTCTTTCTTTCTTTCTTTCTTTTGTTCTTCTGATCCCTTTTGGTCCCTACATTTCATATGTACAAACAAAATATCGTGCATCTGAAGGAAGGCTGTTTTACATAGTTAGGTAGACATTCTTGTTTCTTCATTCCTGTATGGAATAAAAGAAGGTTCTTTTCATGTTTTAATACTGCCATTTATGTGTTGGTATTTAGGGAGACAAGGTTCATAAGGCATTGGATCAGATGAAAAAACAGAGTCGTCCCCTGAAGAACAGGAACTTCTGGTGTCTGGATAGCCAGGTGAATATTGTTCCAGTGGCCCACTGAGGTCAAGATATTCCTACAAAACAAGACAAAACAGCTACATATTAATAAATTGCACATTACTTTAGGAATGGTCTGTGACATGAGCAACACATATATTTTACAGAAACATATAGGAAAAGGTTCTGTTGTGCAGTTACACAAAAAGTGCAACTTTTTGCAACAGGTAATGCCTACAGAGATTTAACAATTCACATCTAAAATCTATGCCTTTTGTGTAATTGTACAATGGGATTTCAGTCAATGAAACACTGGAATGAAGGAAGATTATATAGGTGGTTTGCTGGATAATCCTGGGCTAGTACCTAGGTTAAGTGAAGGACTGCATATACATCCATGAACCAGAGCTTTGCAATCAATTTTAGAAGCTCTGCTCACGTGCATTCCATGGAGATCTTTTAATTGGCAACAAACAAGGTCCTTTCAGTGGTGTCTCTATTTCTATCAAACTCCACTCTCCTGAGAATGTGTGGTTAGTTCTTCCACAAGTAAGTTTTCAATGAGCTTAAAAATCTGGCTATTTACAATCTGATTTTAATTAAGGCTTGGCCTGGAAAAAAGTTTCAACAATTGCAGTATTTATAGTCTTATACAGATGTTGTATTGCCGTGATGGCGATCCTTTTTGAGCCCGAGTGCCCAAACTGCAACACAAACCCAAATTATTTCTTTCAAAGTGCCAACACTGCAATTAAACCTGAATACTAAGGTTTTAGTTTAGAAAAAAAAACTCATACAGTTGTCTGAACTAATCAACACATATCCTCTTAAAATAAATACATAATAACAGAGCTTTCAATGATTCAAACACTTTTTATTGAAAAAAAGCCCATCAACTCTAGTAAATGGAAAAAAATATTAAAGTAATAACATTGTACACACGGCCTGAAGCCAACTAATTTATACAACCTTTATAATAATTCTGTGCCTGTATTTTTAGATAAGAGATAGTAAACTTGTAATATGATTGTATTCGCGAAGGCTTTCACGGCCGGGATCTAATGGTTGTTGTGGGTTTTTCGGGCTCTTTGGCCGTGTTCTGAAGGTTGTTCTTCCTTCAGAACACGGCCAAAGAACAACCTTCAGAACACGGCCAAAGAGCCCGAAAAACCCACAACAACCATTGTAATATGATTACAGTATATGCCAGACTGACACTGTATGGGGCAAGCCTTACTCCAGGTCCTTTCCCTGCTTCTACAGGTGTTAGATTAGTAAAAGTAAAAGTCAGCCTGTATTAGGATGAGCAAGATAAACAAGAAAACTAAACTTGCTTAATACACTTTAAACAACTCCTAAACTAGTGTCTTGGCTTGCAAACACTGTATTAGGTAAAAGTTTGAATTTGGCATGCTTTTGCACAATTAATGTGATTTTTGATGTTGTATGCATGCTGATAATTTGTCAAACCTTGGCTCATATGCTGTTAGTTTGGGAGCAACACATGCGGCACTCAGGTCATCTGTCAGTCTCTTTCTGGTATCAGATCTGATATAATTCAAAGCTAAAAACAGCTGCTCACAAGCATGAAATGACCCAAACGAAGTAAGAAGAGCAATCCCAAGTGCTTTCATTGACTTAAAATTACTTGGCAGAAAATTCCACACTTTAAGGATTTCATTTTCAGAACTACCGTCCTGCCCTTTGTCATCCCTTCACACTCTGTCTTCACCAGTGTTGCATGCAGGTCATAGAATTTATTTTTCCAGATATTTTCTTGAAATTCCAATAGCTCCATTTCCAGATTTCCAAAATCTAACCAGTGTAAGCAGGAGAGATCAAGTTCTTCAAATCTGGCTTTATCTTGAGAAGTAAGAAAACACAGGATTGTCTTCCATCCTACGGAACTGTAAAAATCTGTTCTGAAAATTCTCCTTTGCAGCTGCTACAATGCTAGAAAATTCCTTGTAGATTTCCTGATGGCTTGTAGGGTTGTCCGTAAATGTTGTAGAATTTTCCAAATGTATTTTTAGATTTCAGCTGCCCACTTTTAAGTTCTCTCTCAAAAGCCTGCAGTTTTCTCTCAAATGTTCTGATGTCACAAAACATTCTTTCTGCTGTTTTCCCTAAACCTTGCAGTTTTTTGTTCAGTATATTGAAGTGTACTGTAAAATCTGTAAAAAACATGAGGTTGGTAAGCCAGGCCATATCAATGAGCTGTGGATATTCTTACTCCTTTTCAGTCATAAAAAGCCTAATTTCATCCAAGCAGGCTACAAATCTCTCCAGGACTCGTCATCTGCTCAGCCACCGGACATTATTTATTTATTTTTGTACTTAAGTAAAGTATTATACTGTGCCCATCCCCCATCAAGAAGTTCTTGAAACTGTTGAAAATTAAGAGCATGAACCATGATGTAATTCACCATTTTTGTGACATCTCTGAGGATATTGTCTAATTTTTTGCTGTTTTCTCTGGCACGAAGAGCATCTTGATGGATAATACAATGAAACTGAATGACTGGTTGTTTTACTTCTTTAACAAAGAACTGTATGAAACCAGATGTAACTCCCACCATGCAAGTTGCCCCATCACTAGTAACTGAAATAAATTTTTCTGCTCTTACGTCTTGTGACAAAAACACCTCCATCACAGCATTGTCAATATATCTCCCTTGTGTTCTTCCAGGCAAAGACAACAGTTTCACCAGCTCTTCTCTCATGATGTTGCCAACAGCATAATGCAATATTACTGCTGTTTATCTGTAGGCATTCTTCAGTCTCGAGAGACTATGGTGGCGTGCTCTAAATAAAGGTCTTGGAACAGTGTCTAGTGTGGCTGAGAAGGCTAATTCGAGAGTGACAATCCTTTCCACACTGAAGACAAATATAATCTGTCCCTTATCCAGCTCCTGATTTTGCTGGTTTTGGGACTGCCTCTTTGCCTCAGCCTGCTGAACAAGAGTCTCTTCAAATTAGGAGAGGTCATGATGCACCGCCTGCCTCCAGGCTGAACGCTCAGATGTCAGAGTTTCCCATCTGTTGAGGTCCATTCCTAAGGCCTTCAGATCCTGCTTGCAGATATCTTTGTATTGCAGCTGTGGTCTCCCTCTGGGGTGCTTTCCCTGCACTAATTCTCCATACAGGAGATCTTTTGGAATCCGACCATCAGCCATTCTCACAACATGCCCAAGCCAATGTAGACATTGCTGTTTCAGTAATATATACATGCATATATATATTAACTTTGTCCCACCAGGTAATACCAAAAATTCATCGGAGACAGCGCATATGGAATGTGTTCAGCTTCCTCTCCTGCTGTGCACAAAGGATCCAGGACTCACTGCAGTATAGGACTGTACTCAGGATACAGGCTCTATAGACATGGATCTTGGTATATGCTGTCACTTCTTGTTAAGTTATACTCTCTTTGTGAGTCTAGAGAACATGGCAGCTGATTTGCCAATGTGTTTATCCAGCTCGACATCTAATTAAATGCACCCTATTTATAAAGCTTATAAACTACACTGAAATCCTGGACTTGTTTCCTCCAAAGTAAGCCACCCTCAGAAAAGAAGCTATATATAGGAGTGCAAACTTTTAAAGTGTTTACCCACATTTTATACACTACATAAAGTGTATACACACATTTCACTTATTTGAACTGAAGTGCTGGAAAAGAGTTTTACAGATATCATGACTTATCAGAAAGATAAGTAAAGCGAATTAAGTGTGGACTCTCACTAGAAGCTAAAATAACCAAACAAAGGGTATTGTACTACAGTGGCATCATGAGAAGACAAGCTCACTGGAAAAGGCAGCAATGCAGAAAAAAATGCAATGCAGTAGGAAAAGAGTAAGACTGCACATGATATGGATTAACTCAATAGACACAGTCTTTTGTTTGTAAGACCTTTTGTTTCGTGTTGCAATCAAAGCAAACTTTGGAAGGTTCCTTTTTTTGTAGTTTTATGAAAGTCTCTCTCTCTCTCTCTCTCTCTCTCTCTCACACACACACACACACACACACACACACACACACACATACACACACACACACTTTGGAAGGTTCCTTTTTTCATGGTTTTATGAGTCAGTCTCTTACTCACTCATTCACTCTCACACACATTTTGGAAGGTTCTTTTTCGTGCTTTTATGAAAGTCAGTCTCGTGCACACCCTCCCTCTCTGCCTCCCTAAATTTTCTACAGTCAGTTGCTTCAGCTCACTATGACCCCCATTTCCTCTCATTACATTTTAGAAAGTTTGATGAAATCACCTGTCCCTCTCTTGCACCTTCCTTCCTGCCTTAATTGGAGCCTTCCCTCCTGCTTGAAGTCACATTGTTTTTTTCATGGTTTTATGAAAGTCAGTCTCTCCTCTCTCTCTCTCTCTCTCTCTCTCTCACACACACACACACACTGCTTTCCTCCTTAAATTTTCTACAATCTTATATTTAAACAAGCTTGATGAATCCACCCATTTCTCTTTCACGCCTTCATTCCTGCCTTAATTGGAGCCTTCCCTCCTGCCTGTAGTCATGTCCGGTGAAAGTAGCAATTCACAAACTGGATTAACTGCTGGATTACCTGCCGTGGGCTCTTCTACAGCAGTGAACAATAAAATAGCTTTATCTACGATCTTCAAAAGAACTGATTTACAAGTGTCGTAACCAAGGAAGGTAGCAGGGATAGGTTGCTTACGATCCTGAGGTTCAGCTGCGGGGGGGTGGTGGAGGGGTAGCAATCTGGTGACTTATGGCTCATGTGCCAATGGAGAGGTCTCTGCCTGCCAGCTGTGGCACGTGTGCCATAGGTTCACCATCACTGTTGTATTGGATGGTTTTAGTTTTATGCACCAAATTTCTTAAAAAGTTACCTGTTTTGTGTAGGCTTTCAGCTCTTTTTTTAAAAAAAATTAAAATATCTCAACAAAATGAAAAGAAACTGCCTCACAGGATTGGTGTGAGGATAAACCTTGGGGCAGGGAAGGAGAATTTTGTGCACTGTCCAAACGTCTTTGGAGGAACAGCAGGATAAAAAAAAATACTAACAGCTACACTACTCATAAAACTAGACGTCCTCAGAGCAGCATGAAAAATAGGGGTTGGGGAAGGCAAAACAACAAAAAGAGGACTTCTGAAGCAGATGTGTCAGTTCCAACAACATCAGCTTTAACCACACCAGTTGAAATATATATGTCTAGCCACATCAAAAGCCAACGTTTTGCTTACAATGATAAAAACAAAATTTTACCCTACATAGAACTATTTTTGTCCAACACATGGAAACGATTTGCAGAGGGAAAGATCCTTTCATTCGGTCAAGTTGACTGTTTTGTCCTTTACTGTATCCCCATGTTCACAAAGCAATTTTTTGAACGTGGCATTTCAAACATTACTAATACAAAATAAGGTGCTGTAGTGTGGTGTTTTCCTTTTTATTTATTTCCTTTTATTATTTGATCATCATGTCTGCCTGTTGCAATATTTGTGGGACACCATATTCTTAAGTGGGAGCAAGACAAAAGCATGAATGACCGCATGCTTAGAGCACTCCTTTGGGGTTCAGCTGATACTATTGCTCTTTCTTTCTCCCTGCCGTCAAAACGTCTGTTAAAACACAGTGCAGGCAAATGCCATCAGGACAATGGACACAACCCACTGAAACAAATGATAGCTCTCATGCTCTTCAGTATCTCTGCTATTTTCAGTGGGGGCCTGGAGGCTCATCCCACTGAGTTTTAATAGACTCACAGAGTTTGGGGACAGGACAGAGGAAAAGAAAAGAAAAACCTGTTGTATCAGCTGAATCCAAAGCCAAGGCTAAATCAGTTCTAGCAACAACAATTTTGGCAGGAGAAGAAAGTTATTTTCCCCTTGAAATACTCCTTTGCCTTCAACTTCTGCAGAGCAGCTGCATTCATTTAAATGCAATCTCTTCATTTACTAAACCACACGTTACGATTCTAAGATGAGAAAAATCAATCAAATAAGGCTGGATTGTGTTTTTTACAACAAAATTCCTGACCGCCTTAAAAGTAAAATAGATCACCATCATGGATGTTTTCCTATGCAGAGAATGATGATTAATTGTGAAATAAAGACAGCACAGTAGAGAGCAAAAAATAGTTCATACTACATGTTTGATCTAACATTACTTCCATATCTCATAAGTATCCTTTCATGTCTGATCTCTGTGATCTCCATTTCTATCCAGAGACAGTATGGATCTATCTCTGTGCACAGGCTAAAATCGTGGCGCCTCCATTATCAATGGCAAACCTCCCATTGACATCAAAAGAAACTATCATTTCCTCAATATAAATTAGCATGACAGCTTTTAGGAACAAGATATGGCAGGTCATTTCTGGCACACATTGAAGGAGGAAGCTGCTAGCACACGTGGAAATAAACTGTGATCCATGCAGATTTAACAGATTCTTTCCAGGACTGTTCATTTGAACCAGTTTATTTGATTACTTGGTTGTCTGCTTTAATATGCAAACAGAGGTTGATCACCAGGTTTGGGGAAGCCATTGCCAAAAAGCTAATCAATTACTATCACCTTTTGGTATGCTCATCTCTAGTTTTGGTACAAGTATCAGGGAAATTCAGCCCCATGATAGTTCCTTATCCAAGTGGATCCTATTTCTTCTCAAAACATCTAGCCTCAGACCACCTTCATCAGACAAAGATGACGGTATGTAGCCACAACAGATTCTTAAACACCATTTCACAATGCAGTACTTAATTAGTCTTGATAGTGTATCTAGTCCTCTGTGAAGCTATGTAAAACAGGTTGGTGATGTCTCATAGTGCAAAGAACACTACACTTAGAAAGAGTTAGTTCCAGTCTATGCGTAAGAGAAAGATTTCACCAAGTTTTCAGCTGTGCCACACTGTGCCCAAATAGCTGCATAAGCTTTTCCAGAATCAGTTGTGCAATCAACTGTACAACTGGTCCCAATTCTTGGCAGTATGCTACCATCTGTGCAACTGGAAACAATTAATATTTTGCTAGCACATCGCTTCTCGGCCTTTTGGCTAAGATCAAGTGTAGTGTAGCACACTATTTTCCTCCAGTAATATTATTCTCGATTTAGGTCCATGAAGCAAAAGCCAAATTATCAGGTACTGTGCCACTTTAACATGACCAGAAAATGAACTCTGGATGGCAAAGCTATGAAGTAGGCATGATTTTCAGCAGCTTGAGGTGTCAGGAAAGTGACTTAACCTCTGCCTCCTAGCAACTGTATCATTCAATAACATTGCTTTAGTTTATCTATATTTGTACATTGAGGACACAGCTTCAGTGGGCAAAATCTGCCTTCCTTTGGGTGGCTTGACCAATTGTTGATCATCCTGCAAGGGGCATGTAACGTGACTTGTGCAAAAAGTGCATATATGGAGTCTTTTGTGATATACAGGCTCTCTTTCAACATATCATGTTATCCATCATAACACTTTTGTACAGTATTCCAAGGCATTTTTCTAGTTCAGTCATAAAACATATTTAAACCATTTTTACTGGCGCTTCAATGAGAATCTAATTCACTGTGTATGGCAGACATGAACTTCCATTTTTCAAGCTATGCTGTTTCATCTCCCTCTTAAACCTAGGAATCAAAGTGAATAAAGAAATGTGAAGGACGTGAACTTTCTTCCATATGAGCCTTTAGTTGCTTCCTTTTCACACATCTTTAGCCAATTGCTTCACATTTTATGCAGTATTGCTTTATGCAGTACAAAAAAGTAGACACAAGACACATGTACACAAATTTTAATATACCTCTGTATTGCTGTGTAAATCCAGCTGTGCCAGGAGGAATTGAAGACAACTCTTCTTTCAGGAAGATGGATGGTCCTAGTAGCTTTTTTTATATCTAAATGAATTATAGTCATGTCTCGCATTCCCATTAATTACAATAATTACATTTATCGGAGGAGCTATTGAACCTAATCAACATGTAAGGAGAGAGCACTTTACTCACCTCATTGGTTGTAAGAGTAAGGATCCGATCTAAATCTTCCACAAGCTGCTTAAAGGTTGGCCTCTGTGAAGGCACTGCATGCCAACAATCTCTCATCATCATGTAGCTGTGGAAACCAGCATTTCACCATGTTAATTAACATATCTATATCATGCAGCTTCCAGTTTCCCGATACTGAGCTGCTATTTAACTGCAGCCAGGGTCAACTTATATTGTACAATTTAGCAGTGTTTCACATTTAAGAAAAGAGGAAGTTGAGAAGGGAGTTGTGGTAGTAATCATGGTTCCTACGGAAGAGGGTTGGGGAGCATCTGTGCCCCTCCAAGATGTGTTTGGACTACAGCTGCCTTCATCCTGGAAAACTGGCTATGTTTGGTAGACCTGATAGATGTCCGTATCCAACAAGAGCTGGAAGGGTTCAGATTCCCCATTCTTGCTATAGAAAGTCCTTATCTGTCCAAGTCAAATGTTTTCTAGTGATATTTAAAACCCTGCAGATTAGTGGGTCTTGTCAAGCAGAATCAGTGACGCAGCTTCTACCTATGGCGGGCTGTCTGAATTGTTTTTGGATTTTTGCTCTAGCCATCAGACTTGTACTTCCATACAGTAGTTGTTTAGATAATAAATTAAAAATCAGTCATGCTACTCTGTTGTGCTGCTTCTCCCTTCTTCTTGTTGGTTGTATATACCATCACTGGACAATGCCAGTACAGGGACGCCCATTTTGCCCCATTTCTCCTCTCCCACAAACCTGTAAATCAAAGCATTATTATCCCCATTCTTTGAAATATTTCACATGAAGGTGAAATGCCCTATAACTGCTAATAGATGAGAGCTTGTACAAATGCTGCAATAAAGATAAGACATGTTATCTTAATTGTCTAGAAATTGCGACAGATTATACTGAAGTTAAAGATAGAACTACAAACAGTGAGTCTTGTTGCCAGTTACACAATGGACCTGCAAACCATATGGTTTACTCACAGGAGGTCAAGCAAAAGCAATTCTGGGTGTATGAGGCAGTCACAGGAGTTATGTAAATGCTTTGAAAAATAATCTAAAATGTAAGGGTCACAGACAATTCTTCTGACAACATATTCTTGCAGGATTCAAGGCAGGTAACAATTGTTTGCTACCTTGTCATGCCACTCAAAAATTTATTGTTCTCCCTGCCTAATGGAAGGAGCCAGCCAATTTATAAAATGTACACTGAAGTCTGAAAGTGATCTCCTCCATGTGCTAGTGCATTAGCCAGGCTTCCCTAAATGGTTGCCCTCCAGATATGTTGAAAGACACTTTCCATCATCCCCAGGGTAACATGGTCAACTATGCATAATATGAGATATTATCCAATATTTTGGGAAGGCACCAGGTCAAGGAAGGTTGGCATAAGCCAAGGTCTAAGATGCAACAAAAAGCAAAGACCAATTTACTAGGATTTGGTTTCAACACATTATGATCTCTCTTTCTCTCTCTCTTTCTCTCTCTCTGTGTGCAAGAGAATGTATTCTCCAACAAAAGTTCAAAATACATTTTTTCAATTTAGTGGCTGAAATAAGAGGACCAGCAGTGGTAATTTTCAGATATTTAAGACCACCCCCCCAATCCATCCCACAGTCACTAAATGCTTCCTCAGGATCTTTGGGACCCTAGGAACCTGCTGGGACGGGGGGGGGGGAATAGGAAACATTTTATTAACAAAATATGGTTGCAGCTGATGATGTCATCAGGCCTATGTGACATAAGCTTATTTGATTGGATTTCAGCTAGGAAGTTAGTATCTCTGTCCAGTACATGACCAAGTAAAGGAAGAGGAAGAAGCATTCTTACAGTTCATTGGTGCAATTGGCAGGCTTATCCATTCTGTGCCCTTCCTTAAGCAGCTTGAAAAGCTCTTCCACTGGGATTCCTGGGTATGGTGATCCTCCTAAAGTAAATATCTCCCACATTAGGACACCAAATGACCACCTAAAACAAAACAAGGGAAAAGAGGAGTAAAAAGGAAATCTCTCCAGATTTATAAAGGACAGCATAGCAATGCACTTTTAACACTAGAAAACACAGAACACAGGAAGGTGGACAAATCGTTGGCCTCAAAATTGCCATGACTGTGCAAGTCTGATCAGCCAGAGGAGGTACAGAAACTCCTTCAATCATGAAAATGCATGCATGAGATATTTACATGGGGTGCTGAAAGGGTCAAGGATACAAAGAGACAGGAAACTTGTCTGGTGTATATGTTTCCAAAGGACAATTAAGTTATCTGCCCAGCCCATTGTCCAAAATATATATATATATTTATTTATTTTTTCATTTATATTCTGTTCTCTTGAAAGAGATGCAGAATGGCATGCAACACAATATATATAAAACAATAAAATACACCATATCAATGATATCTGCAGTTCTACCAACAGAAAACAAACAACTTAATAACATATCATTATCATCTTCATCATTATCATCTTAGAACTACAGAGCTGGGAGGGACTCTATGAATCATTGAGTCCACTCTCTGTCAGGGAGGGACAGTGGAAAATCGAACTCCACTTAAGCCCAATATCAAAACGAACAACAGTCTTTCACGCCTTGTATCTCAAGACATAGAGACTACAGTATTCCTCGGCTGAGAAGATTCTCCACAAGTCAAACCACTTTTTAAAAAACAGTTTGGAACTACACATCTGTAAAGAAAGGTTCAAGGAAAGAAAATTTCTGTAGTGAGAAGAGGAAGCAGTGTTTTCTGTCTTTTGTGTACTTTGAAGCCAGCCAGATTAGTAACAGAGCACTGGTTTGCAGTCTTCCAGAAAATCCTCATTTTCTAAGACCACCTCTCTCTATCTCTTTCTTTCTCTTACTGGGGAATGAAATGGTAACCACGAGTTTTGGAGAGGCAAGGATGGATAGAATCTACCACAGCGAGATCAACAATATTGTGGGGGCAGGGGGAGAATCCATGGGACAGGAATCAAGTTGAAAATACACTTTGTTTTCTTTGGTTCTGAGGTCTAATGTGGCAAGAGAAATTTTTCTTTTCTCTTTTTTTAAGAGATGAAGGTAGGGGAAACCACTAGAAAACATTTTTTCAGCTTTTTATCCAGACAGAATAAAGAAGTCTGATCTCTAAATTAATTTCACCGGTGGATCAAAGGGTTGAAAAACAACGTTATCTGAGACCTATATTAATCCGTTAAATATGTTTCTATTACATGCAATTCAGTTTCACCAAGAGGAAGCAGTAAATTAATTTTTTAAAAAGATAAAGAAAGGTTCTAAGATAAAGTTACTTACACATCACTTTGATGTGTATAAACTCTGTCAAAGAGAGCTTCTGGTGCCATCCACTTCACAGGCAGTCGACCCTGGGCATGAAATAGAAAAGTGAAAAGCTGGGATATTGTAAAGATAAATAACTAGCCACAGTTGGCTTGGCAAACCTTAATTGAGGCTTCAAATGATCCTAAAGCAAATAAACTGTTAGTATTGTGTAACAGGAGACAATAAGGTCTCCGTTCCAACTTTCTTGGGTCATTAATATAATTCCAATTCTTACTGCGTTCTTTGGAATCAGATTTTAAATGCATAAAAAGAAGAAAAATGTTTGAAGGAATTTAAAAAAAAAAGCAAGGTCTCACACTCTCACCACACAAACCTTCAGGCACCTTTCTCCATCTGCGGAATCTACCCATGTAATAAAAAAGCTTTTACTTTGTCTTAGTCAAATAGAGCCATGGGTTAAAAATAATAATAATAAAAATACTAGAACAGTTTTCAGTGACCCTGGATGGGGAGTATGCTTCCCAGCAGCCCTGCACCTTTCCACAGTCATTCAGTAAGTTCTGATCCGACCTACTTGCCAACTGATAGGTCAGTGGCATATAATACATCCACGTTGCTGAAGCTACGCTAAGGTCTGGGACCTGGATGAGAAACCAAAGGGTAGCCAGTAGTTTCTTGTGCTCCCATGACAAAAGAAAGTAAACATGAATGCCCAAAGCAGACATAGACAAACAGATGGTTGTTGTCTCTCAGCAAGGGGCCACACCAAAAGATGTGATTCCCCCATGCATAGGCTTCTGGAGTAATGCATTATTACTCTAGTGCTGCAGCTTATTTTCTGCTGTCAGCGCCACAGGCCTTATGAGTATGAGTACAGATGTTCATTTTTGTTTTTACCCATATAAGCTGCTGTCTGTAACAAGGGCATATAAAGTAAATTGTGAACTCTTTTACTTGAACTAGTGGGTTGCCAAGTATGTCACCAAGCTTCAACTGACTCCAAACTGAAATGTGGGTAATATAAGACCACAACAAAACTAAAACCAAATGTTCACAATTACAGAATGGATGCATTCCACAAAATTGTCCACTGATTACAAAAAAGGCAAATTTATATTTATATTCCCTATCTCGCTAACAGTCAAAGAATGTGCTACACATTTCAGGGAGACCATAAAAAGCAACGGGTAAACCTTATCCTTTAGAAAGCATCATGTAACACATACTCTCCCAGGCTGTGTAAGCAGATAACCTTCCTTTCCTAGTAAAAAGGGGTTAGAAATCCTTACAACTTGCCTATTATTTTCATTTCTTTGATTAAAAGTTAGGCTGCTGTACAAGAAGTCCATTAGGAATACATTTGCCATACTTAAATGCACCTCTGAAAAAAGATACGGGATCAAATGATAAGATTGTCATCCACTTACATTAGTAGTCTTTTTATAATAATCTATATTGTTGATGTCTCTGGCCAGCCCAAAGTCAGCTATTTTCATGACATTATTTTCAGTCACCAAAACATTCCTTGCGGCAAGGTCTCGATGGATACACTGAAAATGAAAAATTAATACATGAGTTTGGAGTACAAAACCCACCTGTTAAAGCTCATCAACATCCATATTATTTCATTGGGTTACACATGCATCAGTGCAGCCAAGGTAAAGACCACTTTTGCGTGAATGTTTTAAATGTTCTCTGGACAATTAAAATAGCAGAATTTCTCAGGACCCAAGGAACACCAACATTTCCCTTCTGAAACAGAACTGTGCATGCCGCCTTGGGCAGTTTTTGTAGTATATCTAATTCACCATCCATACTGTACATTAGACCCAACTCACGCGTACAATATTAAAAAGGGTACAGTATCTAGTATTTATTTATTTATTTATTTATTTATTTATTTATTTATTTATTTATTTATTTAATATCCCGCCTATCTAGTCAGCTCAGACCACTCTAGGCGGCTAAACTCTCACAGCCAAATAATATAATAATCTAAAAAGAAAGACTTATTGAGGAACATGAAACCTGAGGAAGATCCTGGGCCAACAGAAACAGAAAGGGAACTCAGAAAAACCGTTATCATTGCTAGATACTGTTTTTTAAATAACCAAATTAAGACACAGTTGGGGCCACCAGTCTAAATAGACTGAGAGGCATTTTAAGGCCATCTAGCAAAATACGTATCTCTCCTTAAAAATATCCAAAGAACATGTGCCAAATGCTCTAAAAGTAGTTCTCCAAAGAATCAAGCTAAAGTTGCCACTGAAAACCTATTGATTTTATCTCCTGCTAGTGAAACACAGGTCTATTGTATGGAGCCAGATCCAATAATTATTATTCTACTTTTTAATGAAATCACTAAATTAAAAGATTATGATCAAATCCTTCCTTCAGCGACTACTAGAGAAAAATGAAGTTGAGACTCGCAACTCCATTTTTCAACTATAACAACAGACCTTCCTTTCATGGAATCGAATGTTCTGGACTGTATGTTAAATTGTAAATGTTAACTGTAAAAAAATACTACTGCAGTTAGTTCGCTATATATATATATATACACTATGTTTGGGGCATATCTTGCTGGCACGATGACTGTTTTTCACACAGAAGGTCCCAGGTTCAATTCCTGGGATCTTCAGATTGGACTGAAAAAATGAAGCCCTGAAGCTGCTGCCAATCACTGTCAACATTACAGGGCTAGTTAGATGGATGATTTGATTCAGTTCAAGGCAACTTCCTATGCTCCTACGTAATGTTAAGAACATTTTTTTAAAAAAATGGTAAGATGAAGTACAACACATCACTGTCCTTCAAAGTAACCAAGCATAACAGGAGACCTGTTTTGGAACATACACAACTTAATTCTGAAAAAAACCAAGGCTGCGTGCTGTTATTTTCCTGCTTTTGGAGAACATTCCTAATGAAATTTCAAAGTGGTCTCCTGCCCTCACAACCTTTTTTTCCTTCACGTCACCACCTTTCAGAAACTGTGCAGTTGACCTTTCTTGACTCAGAAAGGAAGGCCTGCCTGCTGATGTAAACCATAGCTCGGTTTAAGCACTTCTGTCAGTAATAATAAGAGGCAGGAGGGAAAACAGGTTTTGAAACATTCTTTTTGAATTTTTGTCCAAAATACACTATTTCAGTGGAACAACAATGCATGCTTTTATCGATGCATACTTGTTTAAGGGAAACTATCTTTTGCCTTGTTCTTTGTTTTAAAACTATCCTCTCCATGTTGCTATTTTTGTGATTTATTTCTGCAATAAACTCCCACTTAAACATGTATATTAGAAAACTATCCAATACGGCTCAGTTTTGAAGTAATTGTGGTAATCTGTTAGCACAAAAATTGGAGTTTGGTGACAAATTTATCACCATATATACAGTGTGATAAACATTTCTGGGCTGAATGATCCCTTTATTGGATCACTAAAAAGTTGCAAAAAAGGAGAGCTTTCCAGTTCTACCAGTTCTTCACCAAGCAAAGATAATATAAAATTGTTTTTAGGTGAAGAAGCAAATGCACAAACAGTGGGCCAGATGTGATGCCCATTGTTCTACGGTGAAAGTTACTTTTCTTTATGTACATTAGGTAACAATTATTCATCTCATGAAATATATGCCTCTCTGAACAATTATCAGGATCCCTATCTTCCTTTTCTTTATTCGTATCAGAATGTTGCACAATTTAAAATTATGGATGTATATGATATATACAATGCATTCAATATCATTATCTCAGCCATTTACTAGGTTTTCTTTTGAACATGTGGTGCAGCATAAATTGCATGCACATAAATGCTGCGCTGATTGGATTTTTCCACATTCACAGAAAATTTGTCCAGTATCAATTTAGCCCCATTCTGATCACTATGATCTTTAGTTGAGTAAGCAGGCTGTGAACATAAGAGAGCAGGCTTTGTGCAAACAGGGGAGCCCATCCTGCTACTTGAAGACCAGTCCCCATTCTACTCTTACCATTGGATGCTGCTACTTAAGAGTTGGCTACCTGATTCCAGTAGGATGGCCTGCCAACTGTATCTGGTCCTTGATTTTCAACAAGGAACTCTGATATGCTGCACTAAACAAATGGGCAGAAATTCAACTGTTTATATAAACTAGAGTAGACCTACTCAATTGGAACTTGGTACATTAAGACTGACATATGCCCACTATATTCAATGAGTCTAACTCTAGTCAGGCTCAATAATTTGATTGAGGCCATTGATTAGCAGTGCCAGGTTTAGACATGGCTGACCACCTCTGCATAGGTTGGGAGGGGAAGAGGTTCTTCCAGACCTTCTTTGCCTTATGCTGACTACTACAAACAGTAGCAGTAAGAAGCCAACTGCTGTGTACATGCATGCCTGGGTATCAGCCATCACAGCTTAAGAAAATGCAATGGATGGATTACATCTCACTTCCATAGCCTCTTTTTATTTCCTGTGCTGCATATACACTTGCACAGTGTATGCACCCCTCATATATACCAAGATTGTATATGGGTTGATCTGGTTGCATTGTCTTGCAAGTGCTGCATTTAACATGTCTACAACATCACATAGAACAAGACGTTTTTAAAATATCACAGCTACCACTCAGAATGTTGACATAGGTAAGCATTCCTTAATGATCTCCCTGTGAGGTTTATAATCCTCTGTTGTAGTCAAGCCAACATGCTGTGGAGCCACTGCTGGCACCACAGCAAAGGGGAAAAAATCCTTTTCTTTCCTTATTTGGCATTCTTTGAAACTTATGGCCTAGCTGTAAAGCGATACTTCATTTAGCACAAAAGCATAAATGTGATTTTTATTACAACATCTGAAGTCCCTGCTAAAATTGCCTGTTGAATTATTTCTGGATTTTTCATAGGATTTTATTTAATACCACTCACTAGGCAGAAAACAATTAGATAAACTTACAGTACTTTCTTGTCAGTACTAATAAATAATGCAAGGGAAGCACAAACACTACGTCATTGGACTGTTAATTCTGATTAATTTGAACAATGTCTGATAACGTGTGAAATGAGTGCCTAATCCCACATTTTACTTTTTAGAACTGGCCTCTCACTCCTTTTCACTACTATTTTTCTTGCTGTTGCTCTCCTACTGAAGGCTGGACATCATCACAGGTAATCCAACTTTGTATTCAACGGCCATAAACAGTGACACAATGCTGTATCCAAACCATTCTCCCAGATTTTTCACCTTCCTGGACTTCTTTCCATTTATTTTACCTTGATGGATCAGATATAACAATCTGTATTTATTTATCTTTATATAACTAATGGTTTTCTGCAGTTTATGTACAGTATTTGTTGAATCCTTCGTCTTTATTCATTCAATTTCGTACTTCTACTACTTCCTTTACATACCAATCAAGAATGCCTCTAACCACTGCTCTTCTCTAACATCGAGTCTTAATAAACTGATATTATAGCACTTCACATGAGAACAGTTTCCCTCAGCTGGGCATAGGAGTGCAAGCAACACCAAATCCATGCCCCTCAACCACTTACTCCTCACTGCCATCTGCATCTATTACCCACCAAGCAACATCAGTCAGTAAGGGTGATGGTTCCCTCATTCTTCCTCTGCTCTATGTGCAACCTGAAGCCCACATCTGGTGGACTCAAACTTTTCTGTTACACTCCAAGCTTATGCGCCAGAGCTCCCAACTGGTATAGTGGGTGGAGTAATGGACAAATCCCTGCTTGGCCATGGAAACTCAGTGGAGTGTGGTGCTGGTAAAAACCATTGCCTAAATATCACACATATCTCAAAAGCCCTACTAGGATCACCATAAATTGGATGTGATCTGACAGCATATTACATACAAACACGATTAGCTTTCTAGAGCTAGATCAGCTTTTACCAGATGGTGGCTGTCTAGATGTTTTCCCCACTGCCCTCTCCACTTTAAAGCATGGGTAATATAGAGGGGGGAAGGCCTAATCCCAAACATTTGAAGGAGACCAGGCTGAAGAATGTTGATCTAGATGAATACTACATATATCAGTCTAAATGCTGCATCATTGCGTACAAAAATCCATAGCATGAGAAGGAAACAAACACCAGCAGAAGAAATAATGAAAGCATTCTTTTTAGGCTCACTAGATAAGGCTCACTAGGTCAGGCCAGAACTGTTTCAGAAATTCTGAAAATCCTAAACAAGAGAAACCTGTGGCCCTCCAGATATTGTTGGGCTCCCATTTCTATCAGTTTCTTTCGGCCTGTTCGATGAGGATACTGGTAGTAAGTGTCCATCAGCATACTCCAGGTTCCCCATGCCATCCTAAATCTTTGGAATGATGCTCATTATTTTAGAATTCTAATTGAAAAGGGAGCATGAAAAAAAAACACCAAGATTTCTTTCTAGTCTGGAAATTTAGTAATAATCTACATTTGTGGAAATTGTGGCATTTTTTTCCAGTCAGAGCAGCAGTCTTTAGAGAACTAATAACTAAGTGCTACATGATTTGTGATACAAGCTACCTGGTAACAGATTTGTTCCTCCAACCTATCACTCCTTTCCTCTCTAATTATATTGCAGTCTGGATAGCAACAAAGCCAATTACGTTCTGCCTGATTTAGCACTAGCATAGCTGGTCATCATCTTGACTGATCCTATTAAGCAGAGGACTCTGATGTGTTTAGAGGCTTGGTTGGATAGGAAAATTTAAGGTTGACTTAATTATAACTTAACAAAATGTGTGGCAGTGGAAACTACCCAATACGAATCTCCAAGGAGCGAATATCAAAATTATGCTGTTTCAGCTAGTTTTCTCAGCAGGCAAATATTTTAAGTGGAGACAAATGAGTAATTTGTTCACAGAATTTTGCCACTTCTTCCTTTTACCAGCTGTCCAATACTGGCATACGCAATTCCCTCAAACGCTCTGGGGAAATGGATGCCTTTCTCTTTCATGTTCAGTAAGTTAACATAATGTTGTGGTCTTCATTTAATAAAGCAAGTCTCCAGGTTACATTTTTGTTGCCTGCTTAGCTAAGCAGCTCACAGTTTATCCACATTAGTGTTTGAATTCATAAATCTCTAAATTCATTTTGCAATGTTAGTTGCTGAATATTGATTTTTTTTTTTACTCCCACAACTCCATCTTTAATAGAAACCTTAATAAGCATAACCTGGAGTTTGATTTGTTGTTGTTTAGTTGTTTAGTTTGATTACTGCAGATTAAATGCAGTGCTTCACCAGAGCCCTCACTGAACAATTCAGCTTGTGAAAATACACCGTAATATAAGAGTAACCAAGAAAAGTTGAGAACACCATTCACAGAAGTTAGATGGAAAATTTCAAAGGTGAGAGGGCAAGCCATTCACCACAAAGAGTTGCTTACTCTTTCTTTTCTTCGCACCCCTATCAATATAATATGCAAAATATTCTTATGGACATGATTGTTTCTAGCCCCATCTGGAAACATTCAGCAAGTCCACGTGAGCAAGCAAAGACTGACTCTGACCCTTTTTGAGTATTTTCCTCATATGTGTAAAAATGTCCATCTTCTAAGCAAACTTGTTCTAACTAGTTAGGCTGATCCTACTGCTATCTTCCTACAGCTATACTCCCATGTCCTGACATAATGATGAAGTTATTTAAAATCAAGAGGTGTGCTTAATTCCAATTAAGATTAAAAGAACTCTGCAACTCATGTGTTTCATAGTCTGTGTCATCAAAAAAGTCACACAATTAAAATTTAAGCTGCAACAATGAGTGTATCTACTGTACACAGTTATAACAGTCTGATACTGTCTTTAACACCCTTAAAATGGTTTCACCTTTGCATCCCCTGTAAAGAACATTGGGATTCATAGTATATTGAAACCTTCTGCTATAGTTCTGGGCATGCATGAGAGTTTCTAGCAGAGAATTCTCAGTACCTCACCAAAGATCTTGCAAGATGAAGCCATGCCAGTTAAATTGCTATCAAATTGCTATAACTATGTAGCATACACCCTATGAAATATATGCATTTATCACTGTGATACCATTTCTGTACTAGTAATAGGAATTAGCACAAATGAATAAAAGTAGATTGAAGAAAGGCTATTTGTATGATTCTGCACCAGCTATAGGGCAGAGCAAGGAAGTTCTCTTCACCCCTGGGACAGTGAAACAGTACAGTGGATCTTCTGTATCCCATACATCATTCACAGTGTTAGAAAGATGATCTCTGATTTACAGTGGACCCTCGACTTACAGACAGCTCGACTTACAGACTTTTCAAGTTACAGACTTCTCTGGCTGCAAAATTTAGATTCGACTTGCAGCCAGAGAATCGACTTACAGACCAGAAAAAAACCAAAATGGAACAAAAATAGAATAAAAACCGCTGGTTATGGGATTAATCGGTTTTCAATGCATTGTAGGTCAATGGAGATTCGACCTACAGACTTTTCGACTTGCAGCCACCATTCCAATACGGATTAATTCCTTAAGAAGAGGGTCCACTGTAAATTTATGAAAGGAGAAATCAAAAGTAATACCACACATAGAGCTACTGGCATCAAAGGAGAAGGCAAGTGACAGTTGAACCTCTAATAAAACCCAGATTTCCCCTGGACAATCCAACTATAAAGGCATTAAGAAGAGCTCAGAATGAGGTCACTACATTGTGCATTTATCCCTTTTGAGCTGTTCTACCCTACTTCATGGAGGGTAAAAAGGAGTATTTGCATTGCTTTTTGCATTCCAGAATAGTCTTCATATTCTTTGTTCCCACATTCAGCTTAGATTGCTAAATTCTGCAGAAATATTATTACACTATCTAGACTGAATGTGTATGTGATTGTGGAGAAAAAACTGTTGTATCGTGTCTTGAGTGCATACATCATACAACCTCATCCCACTCCCGGCATAGCTGTTCCTCCCTCTTACATTTGTAAGATATTTTAAAATTAAGATCCAGATAATGTCATAGACCCAGGGACAGAATGTCTTTTAAATGGTATAAGGCAGAATGGCCCTCATTTGTATGCCCATTTTTTGGGGTAGAGATCAAGTTGGGGGTGGGTCTACACACCTTTGATTACTAAGCATGGACATATAAGACAATGATTTCAGTGATGAATTGCGTTTCATGAGCAGCAAGGTTTCTAGTCCTAGAGGGAGGGGGAGGTGATTTTCATTGATTTCTCCTCCCCTCTGTAAGCCACAGCCCCCCGCCTTCCATTTCTCAGAGGGAGGAGATGGGAGGCCACAAGCAGACGGAGAAAGAAACAAAGATAATCTCTCCTCCCTTCTGTCTTTATAGGCAGGCACATCGTTACAACTCAAATGCCTATATATTTGAAGAAGCATTTGAATAGGCTGGTATGCATACATTTCAACGTGTGTCAAGCTGAATATGCACATTTTAATGTTCAGTTTTGGAGACGGAGTTTGTATTACACAGAAGAGACACTGAGCATAGTATTGCCCAGTATGATGCATAGGTACCTGACAGGCCTGGTTTTCAATGTAAAATCTGCTTCACAATTCTCTGTCCAGTGATTTGCTATGGATATAGGCCCTAAACATACAGTTATATTTACCAAGAGTAAACTTTAATGTCCTTTAAGTCATCCAAAACTCCTCTATGCATTAAAAAGCAACAGAAAGTGCTTTAATAGCATTGGCTTACTTTTTGTGATGCTAAGTACTCCATGCCTCTTGCCAGCTGGTATGTACATGAGACTAAATCTTTGAATGTCATCTGCTCCTCAGGTACTCGGTTAATGTCAAACGAGTATTCCATTCCTGGTGGCCGTCGCGCTCGCAGGTATTCTCGCAAATTCCCTTTGGAAGCATACTCAACGATGACATACAATGGCCCTTCAAAGCAAGAAGGCAGTGTGAGAATGAAACTGGAACTTACAAAGGTTCAGTGGCATTCATCCATAACGGCACAGCACAAATTCACGTTTCTGATTCACGGAAAACTTAAAAATTCTTCTGCCAGTTACTGATTTAGAGCATAAACTCGTCCAATCTGTAACACAAGTAGTGAATTTAGTGACAGGGAAAAAATTGCCTCAGCTCTTTAATACACACCATGTCATTTTCTTATACCTACGTATCTGCTGACCCAACCATCCACCTTTTCAGAATTTATACAGTAATACAAAGCAGATAGCTGCCCTGTGCCGTGAGCTGAATACTAATGTCAGTGATTGGGACAGAAAAGTTGAACCCCAGTGAGAATAGCACTAGATGTAAACATAAGAAGACTTCCTCCTTCTTTTGCTGCTATTCCACTTGTGTAAAATGCATGTTTCCATTTCCTAAATTAAGGAAATGTGCAATCTCCACAGTGGCAATCTGTGCCAAATGTCCACCCCTTCTTTCCTTGAGACTCTTTCTTCCTAACTGGTCACTAATGTCTTCCTTGTTTCCAGTTGAAGAATACAAAAACAAAGCAACACTTATCCTAGGAGGGAGAGGATACAATGAACTTTGAATCCACCCAACTTTGGGACTGAAGGGAAGTAATCATAACAATAGGGAAACTGAAACTTTCAAAGCGTGGATGCTCCTTTCTGAAGTTTTTTTGTAAGAGCTATAGGATGTCATCCAACCCCTCCTCTCTACTGCCTCTTGCAGATTCATTTTAATTTCACTTACACGGAATCAACAACTCTATTATCTATGTTATACAATAAAAAATCATTGTTCCTATCATATCTCATTTGCAAAATCAAAATGGCACTCACCATCCTGTGTGCATGCCCCAAGGAGATTGATGATGTTTTTGTGCTTCCCAATCATTTTCATCATCTCCATCTCGGACACCAGGTCAGACAGGTCTTTTTCTGTAGCATCGTCTACAAAAACAAATTCCATGGCAAGTTTTAACTAGTGTACCAGCATAACTCAATTACAGTCGTAACCTGCTGCTTTGATCTATTGTCAGTAGATTGTTACTTAACTATCCTAGAACCTCTGGGAAGCCACACCTTGTTCCCTCTTTTACTCTATTTGAAACTCAGCATAGTTTGGGAAGATGCTTCCTCCCCCCCCCCCACTATATAAGCCAAATATGGTTAATATTCAGACAATCTTCTCTCAGAGGCATGGTTCCCAGATGTTGCTCTCAATGAGCAACTCAATCTTGACAGCCTTTCAAGTTCCATGATTAAGTACTGGAAAAAAGAACGAAGAAATGAAATAGATATACTGGTATCATAGAAAATATCCATGAACTGATTGGACTTCTTGTTTTAGAATGAACATTACATTATAAGTATCCTGATATGTACCTGTCTATCTCCAAATCCAGAATCACAGGTCTTCCCAAACATACAGGCAATGATTTTCATTAAGGTATTTCCTTTCTTGATGCATTGCTGATCAACAGTGATCATATTCTTGGAGGTAGGGTGGCAGAGCTTGATTTCACTTCCAATTTGTTAGCAAAACTATAAGAGCACTGTATTTCTCTGTGTTGGCTATTGCTCTTTCCTCTTCTCCATACTTTTTTAATAGGGGAGATTGAAGAGGGGGAGCTAGTTTTCATTCCCAAGTCAGTTCTGCTATATGGAGGTGACAGTATGTTGACGGAATTTACTAATAATTGTGTTTTTAACAGTTTTATGTAATACTTGCTAGAGTCTTTGTTCTTGTCAGTTTAGGCTATCTTATCTTGATCATGTATCTCAGCAAGGAATTTTTAACCCCCACAACATTCCTTGCTTCCAGAAGACATTAAGACAAGGAGTACCATTTGTTTTTGTCTATATTTCTACAGCATCCGCAAACTATCTGAACAAACCGATGTTCTTTCCCTTTGAAAAGCAAAATATGCACATATACAGCATGTACAGAACAATGACTAATTGTTCAAAAAGGTACAAAAATCTTTCCAATGCTTTTAACCTTTAACAGACGGACATGCTGTTAGTGGGTGCTTCGCCGGACACACTGGAGAGCCATTTCCCTGCCCTGAATGGGGTTACATTCCCCCTAAGGGACAGGGTCCGCAGCCTGGGGGTGTTCTTGGACCCCAGTCTAACTCTGGAAGCCCAGGTGGTCTTGGTGACCAGGGGTGCCTTTCTTCAGCTACGGAAATTGTACCAGCTACGGCCCTACCTGGACGAGTAGAGTCTCATGACAGTTACACATGCACTGGTAACATCTCGTGTAGATTATTGCAATGAGCTCTATGTGGGGCTACTTTTGAAGATGGTCTGGTGACTGCAACTGGTCCAGAATAGAGCTGTGTGGCTGGTGAGTGGGAACATATCAAGCCAATTCTGATTAAATTACATTGGCTACCAGTTGCTGCCCAGGCCCAATTCAAAGTGCTTGTTTTGACATATAAAGCCCTAAACAGCTTGGGCACTGGATGCCGGAAGGACCGCCTCCTTCCATATGAACCTACCCGGCAGTTAAGATCTAGTCATGGAGCCCTTTTGAAAGAGCCATCATCCCTCAAGGAGGTAAGAGGGATGGCTTGTAGACAAAGGGCTTTTTTGGCAGCTGCCCCTAGACTATGGAATGCCCTCCTGACTGAGATTCGTCTAGCGCCGACGCTGATGACATTTCGCTGGTCCAAACCTTTCTGTTCCAGAAAGCTTTTAATTGAAATAATATCAACTGTGGGTCCTGATGGCAATTTTAGAGCATCTATTTTAACTGTATTTTTATTGTTTTATCTTTTTATTGTATTTTTATTGTTTTTTAATTGTTGTAAGCCACCCAGAGACCTTTGGGTAGAGTGGGCGGCATATAAGTTAAATAAAATAAAATAAAATAAAATAAATAAGTAAATAAATAAGTAAATAAATAAATAAAAGCCCTGGCACTTTGCACAAGTTGCTTCATTTGCATTTTGCTTAAGTTGCAATTTTTTTCTTTAAATTGCACAAAAGGAACCATTTAAAAAAAGTAATGTGGGACAGATACCCCTAACTGCAAGATGAAAACAGACCCTCATTATATCAAATCAGATTACTTTTTAAAAAGTCTCTTGATACATTTAATTAACTACGGCCTACTTTCAGGACACTTCCTAAACTCTGTGCCTAGAAAGAGTTTAGTTTTTCAATTGGTCAAATATTTATAACTCTGATTTATACCACTGCTTGATATGGCAGAAAAAATGAGGTCTGCTAGCTCTATAACAAATTATTTTTACATATCATAGATCCACTCTAAATTGTCATTCGTTTTCCGACAAGCGGTCTTCAACCATTCTTTAACATGTTGGGCCTTTTTTCTGGCCAAAATGGACAGAAAAACTACCTATGTTTACAATGATTTATTCTTCAGCTATCCCATTCAGATTAAATTAGAAACATGTATTTGGCACACTAAAGTATATTTTACCATCTGTGTATTTTTGTAGAATGCATGTTATCCACCCTTGGCCCTTTCTCTCTTTTAAAGGTGCGCTAGAAGAAAATGGATCAGGCCTTGTTCTTTATTTCCTAATGGATTGTGCTGTAGATGCTTTTGAGTAACTTTTAATCAACAAAATGAGAGCATACTAACTCCCCTACGGATCAAATCAAAAGAGGAGGAATAAATAATGGCAAGAAGTCTTTGCGTTGCTTGTAAATGCCCACTGCTAAAGATAAATAGGCTGTCAAAGGCACTAATTTATACTGAAACCTGCTGAAGCCTGAGGTAAACTAGATGCACTTTGGCCTTCTACAACAAGAGAGTCCTGACGCCACAAAAGAAACATTCTTCATAAAACCTGCCACTCCTTCTGTGCTCCCCCCTCTCCACCCCCCATATTACCTTTCAGCATTTTCACTGCAACGGTAACAGCTTCTTTGGGCTTGTCTTTGTCAATTCCCACTGCTTCTGCCATGACCACTTGACCAAAGCATCCTTCCCCAAGAGGTTTTCCTAGAGTCAACCTAGGGAGATACATAAAGGATGAACACACTGTGAAACTCAAGAGCAAAAAAAAAACAAAAAACTTTTTCGATAAATGGAGGGCATTTGTAACTATGCAATTAATACCTACCTGACAAAACTACCCAACAGAGTTGGGAGAAGATTAATTTGATTTTATGGCCAGATGTAATATGTAGAGAAGTTTGATTTTCTAAGTAACCACAGTGTGATATTCAGATACCAGAACAGTATCATGAACTGTTAATCGTCATTGTCATTGTCTTCCTCATTTTAGAACTGCAAAGCTGGAAGGGAATCTATAGATCATTCAATCCAACCTCCGTCAAAGAGGTACAGTAGAGAACTGAACTCCCAATATCTCTCAATCCACAGCCAGATGCCTAAACCACTAAGATATCCAGCAGTTTTACCTTGTCCTGAAACTTGCTTTTCTCCATTTCCCTACCTTTTTCTAGGTAGACCACAAAATCTGTTTATTTGTATTCAAACATGACTTTAAATCCTCATTAGAGGTATGTGTTTATGTTTTTGGACTACTGACCCCAGAACCCCCCCCCAGGCAGTATGGGAGTTGTAGTCCAAAACACAGGCAGGTGCACCTCTGTTCTTCACATAACAACTGGAAGCTAACATGGCTTGCAACACGGACATTCATGGGATCTTTGAAGCACCAACAGGCCAGAAGACAGAATTTTTTAAAAAAATTGTGTTCCAATGTGTTTCATTTCCTTGCAGAAAAAAAGCAGTACTGATTTACTTAGGAAACTAAAAGAAAATGGTACAGGCTCCTATTCTGATTATATTACACAAAGTAAAGATAAATGAATCAAGGAAGCCGCCCAGAGGCCTTCGGGTAATGTGGGCGGCATATAAGTTAAATAAATAAATAAATAAATAAATAAATAAATAAATAAATAAATAAATAAATAAATAAATAAATAAATAAATATTGAGAAAATGTCATAAGCATTTCAGCAAAATGAAATTAGTTTGGACTGGGCTGTTTCACAAAAGGCCACAGAGATAGCATTATCAATGCTACCAATAACTGGATACTGAGAATAATATGATAGAATACTGTATATTCAATGCCAATTTAATATGCACTTTTGTCTGTCTGACAGGTTAATTTTTAAAATTTTCTTTTATTCACAGAAGTCTGAAAATCATCTTGACCAGGCATTGCAGTGTCAGGATGCAAGTTAAAATAACTTCCCAAGATGGAAACTAAGTTTAACCCTTTTGTTTACAGTAGTGGTTCCCAACCTTGGGTCCCAATATGTTGTCAGACTAAAACTCCCAGAAGCTTTCACCACTAGCTGTGCTGGATTGGATTTCTGGGAGTTGTAGTCCAACAACACCTGGGGACCCAAAGTTGGTAACCACTGGTCTACAGATTTGGAGAAAGACATCAGTTCAACTTGGATGCTGACATTGCATCATCTCATCGGGATGATTTGGGAACTGTTTGGAGGGAGCATTTGCATCATTTCAGTGCTGTTAGATTCAGGAGCATATTCACAGAAGGTGTCCCATGACCATCTATATTGCAAAGGCAAGGCAAGGCAACTCTGTCGCACCACTGTAAATGCTAAAACTGATAATCTTGTTCTATGTTTATGTGCACACAGCTCCAACTGTAGAAGCTGCTGCAATGACCTGATGAGGTACTGGTCTTCATCACTTGGAGTTGCTGGCCTTCCTCGGCAAGCATTTTGCAGCTGGAGCTCAGCACATATAAATATTGAACAGGTTACTGCCCATAAAATTTAATCTTGAAATGTGTCAAGAAAATTTGCATACGCAGCTTGGGAATTTTCTTTTTCTTTTCCATATTTTTTGCAGCTGTTTGAAACAACCGGCTTCTGCAACAAGCAGGCATTGTTAGTAAAAATCTCAGATTGGGAATTCAACCCAAATGATATGTTGAATTAACACTAACTGTCTATATAACCCACTAGCTATATGAATACATTTCATTTAAGAGAGGTACACTGTGTTCTCTTGGGGGGGGGGGGGGGAGGAAATTAAGCAGGTTTGGCAAAATGCCATGATTAAAAATCAAATGGGATGAGTTTAAATATAGTCTTAATTGAAAAAAGCTTTCAGTGTAATCATGCTGATGTGAATATATATATTGGATTATATCTGTTATGAAAAGTGCATGCTGCTTCAACAATCCACAAAGACAAAAGGGCTATATGTTTTTTGTGTCATGATCATGCTGCATTTTCTCTGAAACGAAAATTGAATTTAAGTTCTTGGCAGAAAGCAAACATTTGCATTGGAAAATGGTTAATTTATGTACTCTTGTGCTTCTAGTATGAACATAACAATCCTGTCATTGTGTGCCTGAGGCCCCCAATCTAATAAACTGCTCTTTAAAAGCCTTCTTTCATTACAAACCTGCTCCACCCACATTTATGCCAAATGCTGTTTTTAAATGTTTAATGCTCTAAGATTTTCCGCATTAATGTTTTCCCTAAGGGATAGGCCTGACAGGATTAATATATAGACCCCCACTGTTGACTAGAAGCTTGCAGGTGGCAAGAGAAATGCATGGCACCACCTCTTGTTCATGTAATTAAGAATATTTTCACAAATGTGCATGAAAGGCTTTATTACTTTAAAGAAAAACACCACATATAAAGTTCTAAAAGTGGTTTCTAGTTTTTGAAATCAGAGAGTGGGCTCTAAAAATGCATTATTTTCTACTGGCTTTAATATTAATCCTGAGGTTAATGTGTGTCTTGTTTTAATGCAAGAATACCATTCATTATGTATATAACTACTAACACACACTATTCGTAAAGGATCAGAATATGATGATATTGGAAGACAGGGGTTTATGTTGCCTGAAAACCTCTTCAGGGCATCATATATTAGTCTCATGCACACTGATTCTTCTTAACCTTTGGAGGAGCACATTTACATGACAGCTCACCATAGACAGAATCAGCTTTTAAACAACAGCACTCAGGCTTGACATATGTCACTGTGCACCAAAAGGGTTGTGACAACAGGCTTTTAAAAATGTGTGATGCAAGCTATGCTCCACTGTATGGCTGAAAGTCTTCACTTACTCAGCAACTTTACTATATTAACATTTTATATGGGATTTCAGAATTAGCTAGAATGTATATTTATACAACCGTGCAACAAGGGGAGGGGGAGGGGAAGAAGAAAGAAACTTTCTGCTAGGTTCAAGGCAGTTTATAGGTATTGCATAAATTCCTGACAGTGTGAGTAGTCGGTGATTATTCAAAATGATAACTCATCCCATTGTATCACACCTGGTGTTAGGCAGAAAGTCATACACTCTGTAGAGTTTCAGCAGACCCTATGCCATCCAGAGAACCCAGGTCAAAGAGAGGTGGTAGGCAACTCTCTACTCCTCAAATACATACTTTTGCACTGGCAACCACATGAGGCTTCATATGTGAAGAAGCGTATATTTCCGTACATATTACTATTTTGGATGTGATCTGTTGTGCCTTAGCACAGAAGGCTTATGTTTTACATGGAAATCCTTTTGTTCACATCAGAATAAACAATAATTTGTCAGAACAGAATAATAATGTGATACTTGGCAGGCAAGTTTCAGGCTAATTCTATCTGAACAGAAAATAATAGCTACAGGGACTTAGCTCCCTGTTTGCTTATTCCTTCCATTCCTCGATACATTCCTCTTTATTGTGTCTTATTAAACCGTGAGCCAGCAGACAGAGATTGGCTGAAATCCTGTTGGCACAGCTAAGCCTGTGGAGGGATGATGACACCACCAGCAGGATTTGCTTTTTGGTAATGAAAGACTTGCAAATTCTCTCCCTTTCATCATATGGAAGTTTTGGGACCCTCAGGATGGAAGGAGGAAGTCTTTCCTTATCGCGAATCCCTGTCAGCATCTGATGCTACTACCTACAGGTGATTTTCAGTAATGAAGACCTTCTAATCTGATTCCACAGTTCCCACAGGTTTCACATGATGAAAAGGATTATTTACAAGTCAGAAAGCCGCAGGATAGAAGGAGGAAGTCTTTCAGCACCTAAATGCTCACCCTGGTGGTGATGTGGTCACTGTTCTGCAAGTGTAGCTACACCGACAGGATTTCAGCCACTGTGCTATTTTTAGCTCCTGAATAGACAATTCATAGACACTAACTTCCTACAGTAACTGTTAGACCAGTATGACAACGGAATCAATTACCTCAGGAGGTGGTGAGTGTTCCAACACTGGAGCCATTCAAAATAAAGGAAGATGGCCATCAGTCAGATATACCTTGATTTGGATTTCTGCATTGGGCAGGGAGTTGGACTTACAAGCCCCTTCCAACTCCATTATTCCAATTATCAGCATGAATATTATCATAGCAGCAAACATATAGAAATACAATTTTTTATCAGATGTAACAAACATGCTTATGTAAGTAATGTGATACATATGAGAATCTCAAACTATACATGTTTTTCATTAAAATCACAAAAGTTCTCAGTTCTTCTTCAGTGTGCAAAAGTATAAATTCAATGCAGAGGAACACTGTACTGGTCAAACTCTGGGGATATAATTTAATTTTCCTATATGGTACTGTTTTTCACCTGAACAAAGGTTTCTTTTAAAACTGAAGAACATTATGTTGTAAAGGTTCAGTTGCTTTTCAAACTTCAGAGGCAAACATTTCTTACTCCTCTTAAACCATTTTAAAATTTCTGGTTATTGACTTTTTGAATAATTAGGCAGGCAGCAATGTGAAAATGAAAGATGTTATCTCCAAAACTAACAATCCAGGTGGCCCAAAAATTCTACAGAATAGAAAAATGCTGGATTAAAATAACAATCACATTTTGCGTTAGAATCAGCCAGCACAAATGGTGTTAAGAACACTGTCACTGATGGAGATACTCTTCCAAAGTTATGGTAGTAATTGGGAAGTGATTAATGGCAAGAGTTGACTTACTTATCTCTTGGGAACTCCCATTTTGGATCCTCTGGTAGTTCATACTCTGAAACTCCTGCCAACATTGGAGCATCTGCATTGGAGGAGAGGCGAGTAGTTATCCTCACTAAGGGTGTGTTGGAGTTCATGGAAGAGCTAGAGTCGGCAGATACCTGTTGTTAGAATGCAAGACACAAAAAGAAGATGTAATCTTGGCCCAGTTATTGCCAACTGCCAACAGATACCAAGCCAGCCAGCTTATAAATGGGACACAGTTCACTAAATTTTCCCTTAATCCTACAGGGCAGATAAGTTATAGTTATAGATAGAAAGTTACCATACAACTTTTAATATGCAGATCTAATTAGGTATAAACATAAATTATCAATCATGCCTGCAGCAATCTTTCTCTCCCATTTTCTAACTAAAGAACAATTTAAAAGGACTGTGTCCATTTTGATTGCACAGAGAGAGAGAGAGAGAGAGAGAGAAGCACATTTTCTAAATTCTCGGTCAAGCTCATGAAGTTCATCAGTACAACCTGGGGACTTGTTAAAACTTGGCTGATACTATAGTCACAAGTGGCTCAATCAAACCAGTGTTTGTTACTCTTGTCACAAGAAAGCATTAGCATCATTATCTAGATGGTAATACTATTTCTGCTGAAACAGAGATTATGTTCTGAAAGGGGTATTAGCAAGTTAAAGCAGCTTCTAATGCGGTGGAGCTTTTTTAATTGAGAAAAGTAATTCTGAACAATAGTGCCAATAATTTTTTAAAACTTGAAAAAATACTGGGAAAAACCACAATTTTCTTTAGGCATTGTTCCCCTGTTTTATAATAAACTAAACATCTATGAAAATCTTAGGCAGGTTTCAGTCTAGAATTATGGGGAAACTTACAATGGATCTCTAACAGATACCTAATCTATCTAAACCCTTAAAATATGAAAATAAAAAATATCTAACATATTTAAAATTAGAAGGCAGTACAAATAGGAAGTTGTTATAGAATTTTTGAAAGCTCTGTAGGACTTGACATCCGCAAGATTTCTTCCTGTGTCTTCAGTTGTATCCCCAAAGTATTTTCAAGTAAGGGTTACGTGTTGTTTGCCAATTGCAAAAATGTCAGAATATAACAAGGCAGGCAAACTATGTTTGTTAAGCGGGGTGTAAGCAATTCAAACATTATAGTCAGATTAAAATCTCCACTAAAAATAGCACCCAAAAGGCAGAAATAAATCATTGCATTTGTTGGATCGGGTCTCAGCCACATATTACAATGGTAAGGCATTTGCTGGAAAAACCCATTCCTGCACAATCAAGATTCAAGGATTCTCTATTTTCTCTAAAAACCAGTAAGCTAGTGTTTACCTCATCACCATATGCCAGGCAGATGTGAAGACTGAAATAAAAGCTTTTTGGAATGCATTTACTCCATGGCCATAATATTTGCATTTAGTAAAAACAATTCACACCAGAAATTGTTTCAGTAAACAGACATAAACAATGTTCTCCTCTTCATTGTTGCAACATAAAATTCCATGTGTAGCGACGGTCCAGGAATACCCTCAGGTCTGAAACCCAAGCAGATATCTGAAGGGCTGAACACCTTTTAGGATTATGCCTTTATTGCCATACCAAATTGCTTTCTTATAAGCCTTAAGTAGCTGACCTTTGCTTCATTCACTTCTGTTGTGACCATATTCCAAAGAACCCCATCTAAAAGTTTGAAATTGAACAGAGTTCACGATACTTGTTATTTGCCATCAAATCAGATCACACTTAGAGCAACCCTAACAAGGTTTTCAACATAGGTGAGATATTCCCCTTAGCAAAGACTGGGTAAAGGAATCTTGTTTTCATAAACACTGTTGTAATTAAGATGAAGCAATGATGCCACCCAATAAAAGGAATTATCTTTCCACCCAGCATAATCTAAACTAATTCTGGAATTCATGACGATTCAGGGTGAAGGTGTTTCCTGATGTGCATTTTTGCTTCTAGATGCTGAAACTTCTCTATTATCACTTTTTAACATGACAACAGATATTAATCATAACATATTGAAAGTTCATATGCAAGAAATATCAAGTTCATATGCAAGCTATTGATCGATATACCCTTATTTAAAAGGATCTGATATAGACAAGAGTTATGCCGTTAGACACCACAATAACAGAGGTAGTGCTGTGCCAAAAATGTTGCCTATATTCTTTAACGACTGCCATTAGATTTTATGAAAAAACAAAAGCATCTTTTAAAAATTCAGAGAAATTATCATGGGTGAAATTGACAATTCTTGTGCTTTCTGGGCTTATTAGTTGCCCAAGTAATGTGCATGAATGCTGCTTTCTTTGTAGCTGTCAGCATTCACAACACTTCAATTAAAGTTCATCAGAAGATATTGTATAGCAGTTTCCCACAGGACTTTTTCAGATCAGGAAGTGTGAGTACCCAGGGAAGCTGCAAAGTGATGATGAGCTGTGCTAATAGGTAAAAACCAATGCAACAGCATTGACCTCCTTCCAACATTACAGTAAGATGAAGAGAAATTCTAAGGGGCCCTGAGAATGAGGCAGAAAAATGGAAGTCTCCTTCCTGGGGGAAGTAAAGCCTTTAGAAAATTGATGACAACTAGCGCACAGACAATATGTCACTGAGAAACATTCTCAGGGGTTTTTTTTAGTTTCTTTCTTTCTTTCTTTCTTTCTTTCTTTCTTTCTTTTTTTTTTGCTCCCTGAGGATTAGAAGATGACTTGCAGAATTTTCTCTAAACTGTTCTCTATTATGCTTTATGAATGCCTCCACACTACTAATACTGTATAATGCCTCAGAATAATATAAGGAAAAGGTCATTGCGAAGAACACAAAATGGTAGCCAGGATGACCCCAGAAGAAGGGAAAGGTTGCCTTTTATCTAGAAAACCCTGAAAACGGTTGCCATAAAGTCAGAATTCACTTGACATCACATAATTATTACATTATAAACCAAAGAAAACATTTAAATAGAACTGTGACGCACACACAAAAGACAAATACCAACCTACTGAAATCCTGTTTGCTGTTTCTTCCAGCTTGATAACTCAATACAATTTTGTTTTCTGAGTGACTGCAATGACATGCCACACACTGTCTAGTCTGAATTGAACCACTTACAGTCTAAGTGGACATGGAACTACAATGGCTAGTGTGATGATGTCTGAAACCATTTAATCCTTTATGCCAACTGTGACTACATGACTGACTGTGAGCCATTCCTCCACATTTCTTCCTCTTTCATCTGTTGAGTTCCTATTCTGCATTTAGAAGAGAAGTGCAGTAAGAGCAAGATTGCTGCTTTATTTCCTCCAGTTGGTTTCTTGCTATTTTAAGCTGTTCTGAGATTTCATAGTGAAAGGGGAATTGTGTTAGAAATCAGTGGTGAGACGAAAATCAAACACAGCCCTGAGATCACTCTGGAAACTCTTGTGAAAGAGGAGAAGAAAGAGCATAGTTTCAACTGTAGTTGTTATCTATGGTTATCATAGTTCCAACTGTAGTAAGTTACAATGACCCTCAAAATGAGGGAAATTGCATAGTAGTTCTCAAGATAAATCCAAACCTGGTGAAAATTCAATACAGGCAAAACCAGTCAAATCCATACACTGTTGAGTGAGAAAATATGCAGAGTACTACACAATGATGTTTGACAGCTTCCCCAATGCCAGACGCTGTTTTCAAGAGTACTGATGCATGAACATTTCAAAACAAACAGAGATTCCTAACGTGATACTTCATACATACTGGGAAATTATCTGTAAGTTGTTCACTTTATCACTCATGTCCATTTACCAACACTTATCTCAGAGGCTTTATCATTGGTTTTTCTCCACACAAAGAAACGCTGTTTGTAGTTTGACTCAGAAAAATCTGTTTAAACTTAAAATAAAGGATACACCCTTACTGTGCTACACACAATAGTGTCGAGGGCAAGCTGGAAAAAAAACATTTATCAAATGTTTTATTTGGTGCCATCAAGGGTGGGATCCTGCTTGTTTTGCTCACATAGTAACTGTTCTCACAAAGTCCTCCGTGATTACAACAAGGTTACACTGAAAGGATGGACCTATTATGCAGGGACTATTTAGCAATATCTATATATTTAAAAATGGAATGGACTAATTACACAGGTAATATAGTTTGATTGATTCATTGGGACAGTGTGCCATATTATGGAGGCTGAAGGCCTATAAAAAGAGTACAGCAGTATGAGTTGGCCTATGATCTAAAGAGGACTTCTGGGACCCTCCTATACTTTTAAAAGTCTTATTCTTCCACTGAGCAAAAGAACAGAAAAAGTCCCTCTGAATGTTTTGAGAATATTCATTTTCTACAAATTATTTTATATTGTATGGCTTGTTCCTTAACCTCTTAAAAAAGTTTGTCCACAAACATAAATTCAGATATACAATTTGGGACATCCTCTTCCTCCATTCTTCTATTTCCAGATTATGCTATCTATCCTTTTGCATAAAACTGAAACTCTTCTGTAACTGACAATTCTCCTGAGACATTGAAACTGTAGAAAACATTTGCTCCAATAATGTGATACTTTTGGCTTTAAATAATAAGGGGGTGGGGAGCCCTCAATGAAATAGAGGTGAAGGACATTTTCTAAAGAACATCTTGGAGAAAACGTTTACATTAAACTTCTGCAGAATCTGTACCCAATAGAAATGTTCTGAAAAATTCTGTTTGATTTTGATATGTCCTGTTATTTTTCCTGTGTTTCCATATTGTTTCTTACTTACATTATTTTCAGCTTGTATTTCTCCTTTAAAAACTCTAGTTTCTTACATTAAAAGACATGTGAAGCTAACAGTGAGAATACAATATTGAAAGGATCAAATACATACCATATTAAAAAGCAACGCCAAAACACAGTACAACAGTCCATTTTAAAACCCCACTCACACAATCAGTCACTGAGAGAAAGCTTGCCAGAAGAGAAACATCTTCAGCTGCTTGAGGAAATACAGCAATAATGGAGCCAGCATCCTGGGAGAGGGAGTTCCAAAGTCTGGGAGCAGCAACAGACAAGGCTCTCTCCCGTGTCCCCACCAAGTGCATCTGTGAAGGCACTAGGTACAAGAGAAAGGTCTCTCCTGCTGATCTTAAAATCCTGACAGATTCATAAAAGGAGAGGTAGTCCTTGAGACAGCTTGGACCTAAGATGTTTAGGGCTTTGTTCTGAATGACTTGAGAGGGTTAACAAGTGTAATTTCTGAGTCACATGACTCAGCATGAAGCAGCGTGCCTAACTTGCAGCAATTCACTGATTAAATTTACATTGATAGAGGTATAACAAGAATAAATATATTATGGGACTCCACCTAATGTAAATTTTGAGTGAAATCACTGGCCATAATTATATAAATAAATTAAAAAGTCAGGAGACACAATTCATGAGTCAGGACCTTTCAATTACAAAGCCTTCTAACAAAGGGAAGAAATACCACAAGTCATTATGACTACAAGAAAGAATAAAACAATCTTTTCTCCAGCACTGGTGGAAACTGCAACTGAGAATATTAATTCCTGGATTGAGTAGAAGGGTGTGGAAAAGCCATAGAACAGAATATCTCTCAAGTAACATTAAACTAAAAATAAACATCTGAAGGAGAAAATACATGCCTATCAAGCCAAATCCAAAAGTTTTAATTTCAGGAGTCATCATTATTTCCTTCGGACAGCTCCCATAATTAAGAGCACTTCCAGGTAAGGAATTTACTGTGGGTTTATCTGCCTCAAACACAGAAGTGGATACCATATTCCTGCCACTTTTCTCATCTTTTCTCTTTCCATAGAAAAAACCAAAATCTGATAGGGAAGGAAAATTAGAATAGCTGCACAACGCCTTTTGATTGGTACCATGAGCAACTGTCCACCTTAATGCACCCTGACTTCTTCTGGAACAAAACCAACAGGACAAACAAAGAAAAAGTAGGGTTAAGAGAACATTCACTCTCTCCTAATTCTGCCGATCCATCTGTGAAGAAGCATCCCTGTTTGAGCCATTCTTTTTTTAAAATACACTTAGAATTTTAGCCACAGGTTTTTATCAGGTTTTGGATGCTGGTTTCACCTGGCAAATGATACAGTATTTTAAGGTCAAGTTCAACATAGACAATGGGCTGCTCTAACAAAATAAAGCAAAATAAATCATAGATCTTTGTTCGTCTTGTCCTTGCAAGTGAGGGGGTGAAGAATTTGCAGTGCTCTTGCTGCTGTTCTTGCAGCAGAGAGAATGATGTTTTGTGCAAATTATCTATTCCCCTCCCTCCAAAAAATGGTCTGAATTATGTAAATAGCCATGTTTGCGTAAGCCTGGAATGGCTGTTACATTGCTTCATGGACATTTTAAGAATATAAAGCATTGGAAAGGTTTTGTTTCGTTCTTAATCAATCTTAATCAATCAGACCTTCAGTGCTTCCTGTTTGTATTTGCTTCATTTTTTAAGGAGTGAATGTAATTGGTTTTGCACAAATTATGGGGAGCCTAAGGTGGGAAATTTTCATGTTGAGCTGTCAGGTTAAGGCAAAAAAAACCTCATGCACTTTCAACTTTTTCAACTTTCTAGGTGACACAAGACAGGTTAAACCAACAAAGAATTTAATTTATTCCATCCTTAGTGTTGAATTCATTCATCATCTGAGTATATCTGAGAAATATTATACATTTGTTGCATGACTAACTTCTTCCAGTATATGGTTCAGGAGAAGTGAGTCACCAAAGTCTAGAGTCAATAAAATTCTCTATTGCAAATTATAGCCCGCTTATTCTGGTACAGGTGAATTTGGTGACTAAATCATCTTGGGAACCCTGAAACATTACATATGATCTCCTACCAGCATTATGGCACATTCTGAAGTACACACAAATTGTAGAGCCCATGTTTTCATTCAGTAATCTGCATATATGTGAATGCCATCAACTCATCCACATGACTTCCACATGTCATCTAAACTATCTGATCCTTAAAGCCTGTACAAAGGTAATCAGGTTATTTACACCCAATATTACAGAACACAAAATTAAGAAAGAACATTTGACATTCTACAGCTTTTTACTTAACTCAACTGATAAAAATAGTTGTGCTGCCTAATCTTTCTAAAGCTTAAAAATAAAGGGGAAATGTCTCAAGTCTCAAAAATACAGCTAAGCCAGACAAGAGCGTAACTTAAAAAAAAGAGGGGGGAGAGCATTCAACTAATCCAGTAACTCACATCTTTTAAACAAAACATCCTCTGTTTCCCTGACTCCTTCAGATTTACAGCAAAAAGTATGAAACCCTAACCTTTAATGTACTGAAACTAAACAGTTACTTGTAGCAAAAGAAAGAACTGAAAATGCACGTAATCTTGGCCTCTGGAAACCATAATTTCTTTGACTGATGTCGTGGGATGATTTTGGCAGCAGGAGAACTTGTGCATAAGCAGTGATTGAAACAATAAAAATAGGGACATAGTTCCTTAAGATACATACAGTAAACATTTTCCCAAATCAGAATTTAGCAGGGGTCATATCTGAAAATACGGAGTAACATGTAGCAACATTTTGAAGTTACCACTTGTTACCAGAAAACTACCTATCATGCTATTGGAGATAGTATTTTTTCCTAGAGTTATAAAAATAGGGGGGGGGGGAATCATCTGGTTAGTAGATCTGGGACATGAAAAAGTATGTATTAAGTTTAAATTAACCCTGGAGTGCATACTGTTTTAAATGACTTTTTAAAAACCACTGTCTGTAGTGAAATTCCACAGTGCAGCTTTATGACAAATGATGAAAGTGAAACCTGCTGTTGGCAACAGAAGAGACAACTGATGAAAGAGTATTTTACAAACCCAACAGCCTGGGATAACCTCCATTTGGAAGCCAATGAGTTTAGGATGATCCATGGTCTGCGTACTGACAGATGCATTATGTACCAATGGCATTTTCTCTGTCATCACCATATGAGATCAGGTCATCTTGAAGCTTTCATTCCAGCCCCAGTCCAATCTCCTTTTATTAAGGCAGTGAAAGAAACCGCCCTTTCTAAGCAGGCTTAGACTGAATATCCTCCATGGTAGAGTTCAAGATATTCAGATTTTTCAGGTGTAGATGTGGGCATGCACAGATGCACATGTATGTTATACCCAAGGTTAATTACACCCTGTGTGTTATAAAGAGTGGCCATACAATCTGCTAGAGCAGTGGTTCTAAACCATTCACATCTCATGTCTCATAACTCTCTCCTTCAAAGAGTCTGAAAGAATAATACAGTAACTATAAGATAAGGTACTGTACAGTATTTATCATCTATGGTAACACGTAAGAATATTAGAAATTAGAGTAATATTATCAATATCAATGGTACAAAAATAGTAGCAAGAGTATAGAAACAGTAACAACAAATTCATTTGTATTTAGAATTCGTTACAAAAATCTTGTAAATTTTTCATAACAAATTTTAAATACTAATGAATTTGCTATTATTGTTTTTGTACTCTTACTACTGTACTATTTTTGTACAAATAGTATTGATAGTGCTAATAGTATAAAACTACCTAAACATATCATCAATGGTCCAGAAAAACCGTATTAATGAATATTTTATACAAGGATCATTGCCCTTTAGGGGTAACATTCAAGAACCTCCCCTTTAGCATTTGTGTTCCGTTCATTTGCACTTTCTACTCTTCTCTTGAGAACTCACCTTCCTCTTCCCTTTCTCTGATAGTGTCAAAAATATTGCATTACTGACAGAAAAATGAGCCATTATATAGTCATAGTCAAAATCTAACTCAATGGAACAAAAATACAAAATAGTCAAATGGCCATTTGCAATACTACTGCATCACGATATGGATGAGTAGCCAGGGAATGATGTTTTAATAATATATTTTTTATCTCTGCAACTGGTCACATGTTATGAAAATATATATTCCCATATCTTTCAGAAGAATTTGTGTTCGATTACTGAGACAGAAGGAACAGGGAAAATGTTGATGGGAAAACAAAATTCCCACCTACCCTGTAGCATGTGTTGGTTTAGCTGAATGCTTTATCAAAGCAAAATTCTTGCTATTCAGCAGATATATTCCCTTACCCTCTCAGGCCCACAATAGCAGTTACTCTCATAGTCTACAGCTCAAAAGAATTTACCTGGGAATTTGCTGTTTTGATTTTTCCTCTTCTTTTTTTAAACTGTTCCCATTTACTAGATCCTAACAACTATTTTCTTTCACACTACCTTTTTGTAACTTCATAACACTCACAGTTTATGGTCTGTCATTAACAGTCAGCAGCTCAGAAATTGCCACCCTGTTGAAGCTGGTTAATGCAACCTGGAATGGGTTTCCAGGATCTGCAGCAGAACTTGGACAAATGAATTTGACCCAACATTTAACAGGACAAATTTGCTCTGCATTTGGACAATGCATGATGGATCAGCAAAATGCTCTGCATTTGCTGAAGAACAAGGTTCCTCTGAGCTTATACAGAGAGCTCTCTCTTCAGTACTGAATCACTGTCTGATTCTTCTTTGACCAAAACTCACTGCTTCTGCACAAAACATGGGGGGGGGATTTTTTTTCCATTACAATTCACAAAACCCTCCAACCACTGGCCATGCTGTTAGGAGATGCTGGGAGATTTAGTCCAAACAATTAGTAAAATTTCTGTGTTCTGCTGCTGAGCCAGGAAGCACTGAATTCTAAACAAATGTGAGTTTTAGGACATTGATATCTTTTTCAGTCACTTGACTATTGAACCTCAGTGTCTTTACAACAAAGACAAAAGAAGATAGAAACAAGTCTTGTGGCAACTTTAACGCCAGCAGATTATTTCAACGTCAGCTTCTGTGGACTCAAATGCATTCCTTAGACACAAAAACTGGTAGTCTACAAAAACATCTGCTGGCATGTTTTTTAGGGGAAAGGGCAATAAGTCTTTGAAACTCTTTATCTACTTTCTGTTACCTGTCTGCGCAGAGGTATGCGCTTGGTCAGCTTGTGCACAGCTGGTTGGCTACTGAAGTCTGGCTTCTTGGTGCTGGATCTCATGCGGCAGAAGAAGACAGTCGATACCATGCAGATAATCAGGAAGACCCCTACGCAGTAAATGGCTATCTCCACATAGTCTGGGGATGTGGGAAATGGTCTCTCTTCTACCGGAGCTAGAGTGCAAGTTTGAGGGAGGAATAGTTATCATGAGAGAGAATTAGGATGCAACAAACAACAACAACAACAACAACAACAACGCAATACAATAACAAATGCAAACTGATCAGCAACTTTGCTGTTCAAACAAAGTAGTACCAAATCACAGCCTGGTAAAGTTACTCTGTGGGCAGTATTTCCCTAAATTAGTATGCTAGTATGGCTGTAAAAAGTAATTTTCCCAAGGTTCTGCAGTTATTTATTTATTTATTTATTTATTTATTTATTTATTTATTTATTTATTTATTTATTTATTTATTTATTTATTTATTTATTTATTTATTTATTTATTTATTTATTTATTTATTTATTTGCCAGCTTTTTTTCCCCATAAGAGGACTCAAGTGAGCTCACAAGGTTAAAACAAGTAAAATTAAAGCACAATAAATCAGACTAGAGATAAGATGCAGAATGTGAACAAGTTCCAGTGTGTGAAAATAGTTACATGAAGAGATTTTCCAAGCAACTCATCATAACTACTCTCCCACACCCCTCAACAGGGGGGAAGGCTACTCATTAAAACATTTCCCAAGAAAACTGGTTTAAATCACTATTCCTTCTCTAAGTGAGACTTTTGAGATACTTTCTGCACAGAATAGCTGCAGTGTAAAATAGCTGGTGCTATTTAACTTTGAAAATTAAAGGCTACACATTGAAATTAGGCCTCTGATCACCACCTCTTCTCATTCCTTTTTAAAAATCTTTATAGCGAAGCTGCCTGAGACAGGGAAACGGGCACATAATTCACTCCAGATGAATCAATATTTATTCCAATTTCCCAATCTTTGGCCTGCAGCAAATGACAGGTTTACTCAAATAATTTTTCAAGAGCATTGTATTTAACTCTGTGCGCCACCTGAACACACAATGAAAACCAAACAAGCACTGAATTAGCTAGCTGAAAAGCGAGGCTTATGGGACTGCAAAGCATAACAAAGTTTAGGCATGAACTAGCCTGACTCAGGCATCAAAATATTTCTGAGAGTCAGGCAGAAACACCCCTCCCTGGCTGACAAGGATTGTCATTCTTTTTTAGCTACAACACCTTCCTATGCAGACATATTTGGGGCAGGTCCACAGTTCTTTATGGAATGTACTTTTTAAGGACTGGATGATGACTGCAAAAGTCAGTAGACCTTGAGTGGCTAACTGGATCCTTTGATAGAGGAGTACACATTTGTACATCATGTTTACTGAGCAACAATTCTCAGAATTCCCCAAGCAGTTTTTCTCGGAGTTATACTCAATGCATAACTCTACACAAATCAGGCAACTATAGACCGAGTATGGACTCCAGGGACCACTTCACCTTGCAGATAATGACATTTGCAGGAATAAATTAAGAATCACCTGAGGAAGGATCCTACAAAATTTGTACTACTAGAATCCTGTGGAATCAGGAGAGTGAAATAAAACTGCAGTTCCATGCACTGATAAAACCAGCCATGGAAGTTTAAGAATTCTTCAGGACTGGTTTTCAGGCCATACAAAGTATGACCTGGGGAAATGGGTGGAGAAGAAATGTTCATTGCAACCAACAACACAATGTTTTGGTTTAGCTTCTGAACGCAGGCTTGCATAAAAGGCCAGGACAACGTAACCTCTGCACTGCCAGAGAATGGTGAGCTTTTTTGTCGTTGTTGTTGTGTGTGGGTTTTTTTTTTTTTTTTGGCCTCCATGGACAATATCCAACTGCCTTACGTGAGTGTCTAAGGGAAACTGCATTAGCATGCTACCTGTTATCTCAACAGTCCGTTGCACGCCCAGTCTTCTCCAGGTTACACAACCATAAAGCTACTGATTGTGTGTTCAGGTGTATGTCCACGAGTCTGGGAGATGCAAAAACTGCTTGCACAATTGCTCTAACACATGCAGGTTTTTTGCAATAGGATTTTGTTCCATAAATGTAGTTGCTCAAGAACCAAAATCCATGTGGAATCTAGGCATATGAGAAATGCCCTCTTCTCTCTCTTGTACCTCCCCACACCCAGTTTTATTCAAATGCCTTTTCCATTCCTCAAAGTGTTTTCAGATGAATGTGGAAATGTGGCAAAGATGTCTAAATTTCACAGTAAGACAAAAATCTTGTACTTACTCACCAATTTCATGCCCTCCCTATGTGTTGGACTGCAGTACCCATCACCCATAGCCAATACTACCATTGACCATGGTAGCTGGGGTGTAAAGGATGTTGTAACACAAAACATCTAAAGGACACCAGGTTGGCAAAATGTGGTACAGGATATCTCTGAAAGGTTTCTCTGGTCTGACTGAAGGGATCAAAAATCCCTTCTGTTGGAACAGAAACCTCAAAATTCACCTCAGAATTTGGTTTAGGCCAAATCTTGGAGGATATCTCTAGTCAGACCTTTTCACAAGATTAGAAATCTCAAGAATAATAGTAGGTAAAAATAAGTGAACAGAACATGGGCATGTTGATTAAAGAAAACAGGTACATCTGTCACTATGGATTTGAATGCTGGCTTTGTTTTCTCTTTTGCAGAACAGCTTGCATGTAATGTTTTCCTATTTTAATGACAAATGACAGTGAAGCATCTGTTCAGCTCCTGCAATGGGAAAAATTGTTTTGGCTATATGCTGAATGCTACATCCTCTGGCTGGGAATTACATGAACTCTGCCAAGGATGTTTACAGGACCACAAGGCTACCCATCATCAAAATGAGAGGTATTTTCACAAGAACATGGCCTCCACCTTCCATCATGGTATAAAGACTGGAAGTATCCCATGAGAACAGATGGGAATTATGTAGGAAGGTTAGTGTACCAGGTATATATCTCTAAGGTTTGTGTTCATAAGTCTGCTCCAGTAACAATACTGGCTTAAAAAAAAAGTTATACTCTGCCCCAACTGGAATAGTTTGAACTGCACTCAGAGAAAACACTTTGAATTTTGTTATTAGTACCTACATATGCATGTGAGCAGCTACAAAGGTAAGCCTATTAGCAGAACATGCTCATGTCTGACTTTCCGCAGTTCTAGTCCATGAATGACACTCTGACAATTCAAGCATTTTCTGCCAATGCTTTTTCTTTTCAGCAATGGCAATGACTTGTTATTGTCCAGTTGTAAAAAGCTCCATTGACAATAATACTGCCACTGTTTCATTGTGTCATCCTTTGACCATTGTTGTCAACAGGCTGCCTTTGCACTGCCTTGCCTGAATATTTATTTCCTGGAGGAAAACATTACAACTCATCTACTTTCCATGATTGTTACCATCATTATTCTTAGGCCACTCCAGCTCAAAGATTCTGGGTATGGGCCTGCAATGCATAAGGGCATATTGTTGGGTTGTTGTTTTTTTTTTTGGGGGGGGGGGGTGTTCTCTGATGGCAAGGGATTTATAATTATGACAACGTGCTACATTAGTTTGTGTAACCTGTTCCTGAGCCCTTTTTCTCACTATTAATGATGATGATGAAAGATATTTGAAGGAGTGCTTGTCCCTATAGAAATCTGCCCAGTCACTAAGATGTGCTGTGGAGGCCCTCCTCTATATCCTACCATTGAGAATACTCCATTATGTGGAGATAAGGGGGAGGGTCTTTTCTGCTGTAGTACCCCAATTGTGGAACAGGTTCCCCTTAGAGGCTCAATTGGCACTGACATTGCCATCATGTAGGCACAGAGTCAAGACATACTAATGTATTAGAGCCTTCGCGGATTGAGGATCATAGCCTGCACAGGTTTTTGGTGTTTGAATATTGTAATTTTGTCCTTTAAATTGCTTAAATTACCTTATGTTTTAAAACTGTTTTATATAGCTCTGGATTGGCCTTGACATCCTGTGATATAGGGTGGTCTACAAATGTTTTAAATATAAATAAATAAATAAATAAATAAATAAATAAATAAATAAATAAATAATAGCGATGGTAAGCATCCTACAGCAATAATTGATTATTCTATAAGCAGTGCATACTGCAGTATGTTATTTCATTTTGTTTTGTGTTAATATTGCATATGGGCAAATCAGTTAAAAAGTGGTATTTACATACTTGCAAATGTGAAATATCTCTGCAAGCAGAAGCAACAGTGACTTTAAATACTGACCACCTGTTTAGTGATGAATGCACTTCGAAAGCCTCAAAAGTTAATAGTTAAGGCAGGTAACAATGCAGGTTGCCTCCATACACAAAGAGAGAAGAAATAGACTAGAAATGTGGATACAATTCAAATAGTGGCACAGTAGTCTGTGAGCACTGAACTTTGGCAATGCATACATGCAGGGATCTTTGTTTTTAAAAGACATTAAGGCATAATATATATACTGACTGGCTGCATACAGTACAAGTTTCATCAGAAATCATAACCATGATGCATTAAGCAGTAATAAAGCAACTCAATAAAAGCTCCACTATAGTAGAAATTTCAAACTATGTTATCTGATAAGCAATCATTTTCAGGCACAGAAGCATATTAATGTGTGTTTCTGCTCAAGACAGAAACAACATCAGCCTAAGCATGGTGAAACATGCTTTGCAGGGAAAAAAGCAAATTAGTAGCCATTTGCTTAGAACATGCAGTATTGAAAGAATACACCAAATTGATTTCAAAAGATATATAGGAGAACACTGCTTCTGTATTCACATTTCAGCACAGCAAATTCACACAGTTAAAAATATGAAACCAGGCAATTTGACTGGCTTGAGGCTTTTCATAAAGTGCTGCTAATAAAACCTCCCTTTAAAATTCTAAACTTCCCAGGGGAATTTTGAATACTTCTCAGGAAGAGGTTTATGGTTGTTGATCTTAGATATCTCATGGAGTGTCACAGAAAGCCTTTTATTTCAAATTTATAATGACCATTAAAACAGTTGGAAAAAATTTAGTGAAGTTTTGAGAGCACCTGCTTGAAACTGAAATGCAGCACTTTGCTGATTTTTTAAGTAAATTAAAACAGAAGCTGTGCTAAGTTCGTAGCAATCAACAATGAAGCTAGGATAGGTGGGAAACCACTGAAAGATAGCAGTAAATACCTGGCAGAACTGTCAACCATGCAGAGTGAAAGGATATCCCAATAGAATTACCCGCCAAGCATGTATACTCCCCAGCATCCTCAAAAGTTACATTCCGTAAATAGAGAACCTCAATCTCTTTGTCCGTGGTGTTAACACCGGCAGCCTAGGGGGAAAAAAAAAGGAAAGCAAAAGAAGAAAAGCTAGACATTTCAGGAATTCTTGTGGATGGGAAGTGTAACCACGGGGGCTTGGCACTTCAGAAGAAATAACAGTGCCGCCACTGTGGGGAGATCCCATACACAAAGCCCTCAACCAAAAGGCAATTACCAAGAGATCCCAGCTCACCTCATAGAAGAATGAATCATGGACACCCTTCACCAAACCTACACTCACCACCTACATATGCATGCAATCAAACAACATGGAAAAATTCATCCACAAAACACTGGAATACAAAAGGATACACAAGAACAAGGACACACACACAGAAAGAGCACATCCACAGATGGATGTGGACAAGGACCATCAGCTATGTCATGTAAGATGTCCTTTAGATGAATGCTGTAGAACTGCAGAAACATGTGAAGTGATGGAAACAAACAGAAGGCAAAGTTTTCAAAAGCAGGAATCTTCATTATACTCTGGACTAAAGAGCGCTCATAGAGTTTCCTATAGTGAATAGTCTGAGAGTAATTCATGCTCTTGGTGCCTTTGGGCATGATACACATGATAACCTGAGGTCTAAATGTAACACTGTGCCAAATAAACCCATAAGAGGACCAAATGTTGATCAACCACAGATGGGTGTTCAGCAGTTCTAGGGCGAATCAGGCCACAGATGGTCAGGGGGTGGTCAGGGGAATCGAGGCTGAAACCAATTGTGCCTACTTGTATGTTAAAATAGCCGCCTGCTCCTGATAAATCTACCCTTTGGTCTATTATAGAGACTGAAAGTGCTCCAAAGTATCTGCCTAGTGATGAGTTGGGTCTGAACAGTTTACTTTGCCCAGCCCAGAAAAAAATAATAGCTTTAATTGATATAGACCACTGAGAGGAGCGAGATGCAAAACTGTCTTTCATGTTAAAGCTACTTTGCAGTGAATATGGTATAATGTATCAAAACTAAACATAAGGCATACAGTATGACCACTGAAAGCCCAAAAAAGGGAATGTAAAGTTAAACAACCCTAGATTAGAATAGCCTGTGTCAGAGATTTAGCACTCTGCTGTGATGCGTAGTAAACAGAGGAATTAAGAACTCTGTAAAACAGAAGTACTTGCTTAATGACCATGAGGAAGACCATCGTAAACTATCTCTCAAACATGCTGTGGCATTTACCCCATGGCCCCTGCTTGTCTCCCCAAACACAGAGTTCACAAGGTATCTCAGCACACCCTCTGACACGCTGCCACTAGTTTATTCTTTTTATCGACTTCTTTTACTTATAAAAGATGAAGGTCCATCCAGTGCTGACTTTTTAACAGAACAGGTTTATTAATTACATAATAATTAATAACTCTCTGATTGACTGGCTGAACTCCTCTCTCCCAGGCTCTGCCTCTCAGCAGCCCCCTTTGGCCCCGCCTCACAAGCACATTAACATACAACTTATGAATAATGCATAGCTTATAATACATAACTTAGGGTGAACGCCACATAGGCTGACATAAAAACTAATAATATGAAGCATCTTCATTTAGCTAAGGGTCCAGCATACTGTCAAAAAGACTGAAGTATCATGGCCACCAATGTGAGTAAAGCTAATCATAATGGGTAATCAATATGGGATCCTCAAACATATGCATCTGCGGGAATTAGTATTCTCTCTCCTACCAGAATGTTTGTGCAGCAGAGAGCCAGATAATTGTTGCACTGTTACATCATAGCATTTGATCCAGTCCCAAATAGTAGCTGGGACTTTGAGAACAGTAACGAACACACTGTGCACACAGTTTAAGAAAGAGAAGCCAACAGCACAAGACTGGGAAAGACTCAAGAGTGGTCAGATCAGAATTCTTCAGATGACACTGAGAACAAATAAATATGGACACAAAGGATGCTTCAAAGTAGAGCAAAGAATACAAAAGGATTTAAAACAGATGACTATAAATACACACACAGAGTATTTGTGGGAATTTTTCCATGGCTACTGGAGTAACACCAGTTGCATCTCCAAGAGAGGATTATAAAAACACCAAGGTCACGGCGTTATCCTAGAAGCTGCCTGAAGAGTCCCAAAGCACCACTTTTTCCAGCTTCTACATCCAGTTTTCTTTAACAGACATTTTTACCTTTATCTGGCAGAACCATAAGCCAAGCAGATTGGTTGGCCTCCCCTATATAATTGGAGACCTTACAAATATATTCTCCAGCATCCTCCTCTGTCACATTGTACAGTTTCAGCACTTCGGCATTGGAACTATTTATCCCCGAATGCTAGAACAGACCAATAACATAGGAGAACAATGTAACTGCTGCTCCAAACGTAGACACCAACATGGTCCCGCCACCAAAATACTTGAGGGAATCTCCCAGTTAGCTTAAACATAAATAAATAGATGACTTCATATTTCAAAGGTGTCTTATTGGCATGGAGATGCTTCTGAATGCAATGAACTTCAGGAATCAGGATGTCAGTACATTATATTCTTTATTCTATCAGTTGGCTTCATGGGGGGGAGGGGGGAGACACACACTATTTTAAAAACAAGCTGCTTCTTGGAAAGTTAAGAAAGCATATACATTTTTAAATGGACATGTGGACGCTTCATAACAAGATGATGAAAAATTGAAATCTTAGTATCTCTAACATAGAGAAAATCCAACACTGGAAACATGCTTTGGCAGCAAATATGGTCACTGCAGAAGGACCATTAATGTTTTTCCAGCCTCTCAATATCAAAGACAGAGTAGATTTTCTTTGGTTTATTTTGGACACTTTTTGCCAATGAATAAATCATAAGTGATGTCAAGATGGCAGCATGGCAGCATTGCTTAATGCATGTTCATGATGTCTGAAAAATACACAACTATGCACAAAGATAAAAGACTCCCTGGAAGGCAAAACATGAGACAATTGTTCAGGCCAACAAACTCAATATTCCATTTTGTTCATGTGTGGACAAACATGACTCATTAAAATAAATTCTATCCCATTTTCAAAACCCTCAACCTCATTCAAGAATATGTTTACCATTCAATTAATAAATTTATAACTACGACAATTAATATTAATATAAAGATAAATAATGATAATGATAATGATGATAATGATAATAGTATAATGATGATGATGATGATGATGATGATGATGATAATGATGATGATGATGATGATGATGATGATGATGATGATGATGATAATAATAATAATAATAATAATAATAATAATAATAATAATAATAATAATAATAATAATAATAATAATAATAATTTTTAAAGCTCACCTTTAAAACTTCCAGATAGGGTAGTCCATCTGGGCCATATTTACTTCCATTCCTTTCAACATGCTTTATCCACTGGATATGAGGCTGGGCATCACTGTAGACTTTGCACACAAACTCTGCATCTCCCCCAACAACCGCAGAGGTGTTCGCTGGTAGCCCAGCTTGCAAGATAGGCCTGTGTGGTGAACGTTCTGTCATGAAGCAAAGATGGAGGGGGAGGGAGGAAAAAAGAGCAGGGGGGAGAGAGAGAGAGAGAAATGTATAAAAGATACAGAACTAAGCAGCGCTGCCAAGAAAACTGTTAGTGAACATGAGCCAAAAAGCCCTGCAAGCCTGTTGGCTGACTCCACTGAAATAATGCTGTAACCAAAATGTAGAACAAAAACTGCACTTCAAAGGAGGTTCCTGAACACTCCAGTTTAAGTGCTATTGAAGTTTATCCTTTTAAAAAGGGGAGGGGAGAGGACACTGTGAAGTACAAAGTCATATGGAGTGAAGATCTAGGGCACAGTCCACTGAGTGCTTCTTCTTAAGTTTTTTAAAATTTATTTTTAATGATACACTTTCCCTTTATTGGTGTTATATATGACAACCCAGTTCAATACGTCTGTCCCTTATTCATGGGTGAGAAACACATGTTTCTCTCAGTGATTTTTGCAGTCCCTAGAAATGCTCACAGATTTGGGGGAATGACTACAAGATCAAAAAAACGTTCCCCACTGTTGCCCTTATTAAAAAGTGAGAGAGCTTGGCTTTTACCCTTCCTTTACTGATTCCAGGTAACGTCAAAGCAGATTCCTCCACCAAAAAAAATTAAAAATAAAAAAATAAAAAAAAATTACAAGGACTCACAAAACAAATAATCCAATTCAAAGCCTATACTGTATACATGTTGCAGTTGCTATCATACTCTCGGATAAAGAGAAGTAAGACATCCTGTCTTATGCTACTAAAACTATGCCTTTACAAATAAAACAGCACTAACACTACAAAAATTTGCTATTCATCATTATAAATGTTAAAAAGGAAGATAGATAAACCAAGCAGAAACATCATACGTATTAAAGGCTAAAATCTGCTTCAATTAATATATATCATGAGCAAAAAGCTGAAAGTACAGTCTGGTATTAATAGTTAACTTCTGGTAATCATTGCTACTGCTCAGTGCAGAACAGACAGACTAAATTAATGACTTTTATAGCAAGGATGGGGAACATGTGGCCCTCTAAATATTGCCAGAGTGCTATGCTTATAATCCCCTACCACTGGCTTTACTGGCTAGGGTGAAAGGGAACTGCTTTCTAACATCTGGAGGGTCACCTGTTTCCCCACTCGTGTTATGGTGTCTGTAATCTAGGAAACTGGGGAACTCTGATAGAATTGGCCCTGAACCAAAGGCTTCCACAGGTGCACAACAGCGCTACTGAACACCACCACTACCTTAGATGATCCGTCTCTGTGGCACTTGACATTCCCAAATTTGGGTTGATGCTTTCAGAAGACAAGCTGCAGCAGAAGAGCAGCTGCCTGCTCAGAATGTCCTTTCTAACATTCTCCAAACAGCCTTCTTCCAAGAAAAAACAATTCCTATTATTACTTTGTTATATCCTTGATCCAGAACACACAACTTTCCAAAGGTCACAACTCAGGATTCCATTTCGTGATTTGGGTTTTTACACCATTTAGTACCTGATGTAAATGGGAGGGATTGTTCAGTCCCATCATCCGGGGATGCAATACTGTATTTCTTGATATATTCTCAAAATAAGCATTTGAAAGAATATACAACTAGTTTATTGGCTACATTTGTATATTATTTATTTGATTTATACCCCGCACCATCTGAAAGCCAGGCCACTCTGGGCAGCTAACAACAAGACAAATGACATAATATTAAAACACAATAAAATTAAGATAATACAAACATTCAACAGATACAATAACTAGTAGGATAAATTAAAACAGATGCCTATAACGATGGTAGAAAGGATGATGAAAGGATGGCAAAAGTATTATAAAAGAGAAGCAGAGATATCAGCAACTTAATGCTCAGGGAAATCCTGACAGAAGAGCCACATTTTCAATGCTCGTTTAAACCCATTCAATGAGGGTATCAGGCATATCTCCATGGGCATATTGTTCTATAGGTGTGTGTGGGGGGGTGACCGCTGAGAAGGCCCTGCTTCTTGTTCTTTACCTCCAGGCCTCCTTTGGGGTCAAGGCCCTCAGCCGCCCTGCCTGTGAAGAACGTGTATTACGGACCAATCTGGCTGGGAGCAGGCGTTCTGCTAGGTACCAAGATCCTAAACCATTTAGGGCTTTGAATGTTATCATCATAACCTTGAAGTCGATGCGGAAACGAACCAGTAGCCAATGAAGGGCATCCAGAATGGGGAGATGTGCTGAAATTTCTTCACCCCAGTTACTAATCTGGCCGCTGAATTCTAAACCAGTTGTAGTCTCCACATTAGCCTCAAGGGGAGCCCCACGTACAGAGCACTCCAGTAGTCTATTCTTGAGATTGCAAGTGCATGAATCAAAGCCGTGAGTGCCCCCGCATCTAGATAGGGATGCAACTGGGCAATGCTCCAAAGATGGAAATGGGCTGCCCGGACCACAGATGTCACCTGAGTTTCCATGGTGAGATCTGGGTCCAGACAGATCTCTCTCTCTTCGTGGGGAGAGTCACTCCCCCAAAGGAAAGGGAGTTTCCCAACCCACTGATGCCAGGGCCGCCCACATGCATGATTTCCATCTTGTCCGGATTCAACCTCAGTCCATTTGCTCTCATCCACCCCAGAACGTTCTACAAGCAGCATTCAAGGGACAGAACAGCATCAACTGCAGTTGGAGAAAAGGTGATGTAGAGCTGGGTGTCATCAGCGTACTGATGACACTGAGCCCCACAACTCCGGATGACCTCACCCAGTGGCCTCATATAGATATTAAATAGCAAAATAAACATTACTCTTTTCCTTCTCTTTTATTATAAATAATACAGTTCCAGATTATGTTTCAGCATAATCCATTTAAAAAAAATAATGTTAGGTTTCATACATTTCGCCAGTGTATGGCAATTGATATGATTCTGTAAGCTGGTAAGTATGTGCATTGCCCTATAACTTTACATACTTTCCCCTCCTTGCATTGTTCTCAATCAATCAGAAGGATGCACCATGATCTGCGAATTAACCCTTCCCCCCTAATTCTAATAATCTGCACCACATGGACTGTGTGTGTGTCAGGAAGGCATAGGAGCTTAAGCACCTACTCTACCTCCAGACACTTCAAAATAGACATTACGGATGAATGGAGGAAGTGCAACTCCATCATATTTGTTACCTTGTTACGATTCACAACTAGAGCTACTCTGTGTGCGCTGCTCTGTCAGAGGCAGCACTGGCATGAATTAAAAATGAATATAACATGCAAATTGCGGTATAAGGTATAAGTTACTATTTTTATAATCCTGCAGAAAACTTATAAAATTTCTAGCCTTTCACTAAATAAGCTCTAACTTCATATCACCTCCCCCTTTTTAGGGTACAAGAAACAGCAAGCATGATCTCCCTTTAATGGAAACCTTACACCATCTTCCAAAACATATTACAATCGCCTTCAGTATAAAATGAAACCTTAGTGAATATTATTTAAAATGTTTTTAGAAAGTCAGTAGGCTTCATGTTTCATTTATCCACATCAGGATTTGATTTCCTTTACGACCTTACTTTTTGCCCTTATATAAGTAACCAATCCTTCCTCTCTCCCTCTCTCTCTCTCTCTCTCTCTCTCTCAAAAAAACCCCACACCATTGGAAAAGGCTCACCTCTATGCTAACAGTAACATGCAATGTGTTTTACGTCACTGAAAACTATTTAACTTTTTGCCACATATGCTAACTCACCTGATCTATAGCAGCTGAACTGGTCTTGGATTCTTTGGTTCTAAAACTTTAAAGGGAGTGTGTAAAAGGGTGCAAATATGAATGCAAGACACGGGCTGTGGATGATTAAAGGTAAAAGCTATTACCAAAATATTGGTTGTTTTAGAAAGGCATTACACAGCAACAGCTGAGCTACTTAATATAGTTTGCCTAATAACAAATGGCCTTCACTGGATGAAACATGGAAATCTTTAGCTACTTTTCAAGTCACCGCAGAGAGCCTATTGAAGAACAGAGCAACTACCACAGAAGAAGTCAAGCTTTCAATTCTGTGTAACACTGCCATACTTAGATCCCACACAGGTCCACATGGCAAGTTTGCTGCTATTATGAAATCAATCCATCCTAACTATATGGAGCAGGTCTAAAACACCATGTCTCAAATTGAGAGATTAGAGAAATCAGGTTTCTTGACCACAGTTCTCAGAATTCCACCAAACATTAGGGCCACTGGAGTGTTGTGAACCAAAGGATAAATTTTTTGAGCTCTCCAGGGGTGACTGATCTATGCTCTGGTGTCAACATATGGATTGAGGCAAAGCCTTCTACAAAGAATTCGCAATAAATACTAAAGAACTGTGTGGAGCGGCTCCATATCCCTGCTATGCCCAATACACACACTGTTGCAACAGAAAGGGCCATATATACCTACCAACATATATAGTACAAACTTAGAACTCCTTTGCAAGTATGGAGGGGTTTCCTTTGACATAGCAGAGCTCCATATATGTACACTGGTGTATCTATAGCAATCTTTCTGATATGGTCCAGACATAAAAACCAAGGAGAGCCAGGTGTTCTGCTAGCATGAGGGCAGAACTAACTCATGTGGTCCTGTGCTTCTACTACATCTTCTTTCAACATATTGCAGGGGCCATGCAAAGCCATGTGCAATTGTCTCTCATCACTTATTCCTTCCAGAGTGCATGAAAAACTACCATGCCAGCATCGCATATTCTTGGAAAAAGCTGCCTTTTGGAACAGCCATTCAATGAACTGAGCTTCATGTTGGCATCAGAGGTGCAGTAAAAGAATTTGTGTCAAGGTCACAAACTGTACACATGAATTGGACTGAATGTCAGGCTTTGCAATTTGAAAAGAGCTGAGGGAAACCATGGAAAAAGTCCAGGTTTGCAAATTGCAAACCGATTAAACATTAGTATATTTGACTTTTTAAAATATTGTAGGCTTTCAGCTATAACACATATCTAAAGGTCTAAAATTATGTTTCTGCCTTCGAGTAATATAATAATTATTATGCACAAAAATATATAGAGTTGCAAATCAGGCACAACATAGCTGTTAGAAAATGTTTGAACTGGGAACTATTTCTGTGGCGTTTCTTTTTATTTGATAAATCTGTCTTTGACTGCAGCTTCTTCTCCACAAATTAAGGAAGCAATGTATTAAAACATGAATTTTACTGGAGTTCACAGGTTTTTGCAGTTCTTAGAACTGGACTGTGTATCCTGTCTAAATATGGTAATTAAAAAAAAATTCATTGTTATACACTAGCTGCTATATAGGCAAGCAGCAACAGCAGTGATAAGAAGCACCAACTCATTTCTAAAGAAGAATAAAAGCTCCCTCCAAGAAACAGTTTCAAAACAAAGTCAAGCTCTAATATACAAAGGACTGCTGACATAAACTGAAGAAATATCATGTTTAAAGTGAATCTTTATTAATAATTTTATTCAAAATGACACTTTGTTAAAATAAGACTTTTAAAAATCTACACAGCCTTTGGCCTTCCCAGTGGTGTAAATCCATCAGCTTTCAGTATATTTATTCACATGTTGACTCCTGCACAATGAGGTCAAAAAGGCATAGGGGAAATAAATCTCTGCTAATCGAAACTTTATAGCTTACCATTTTGACCATTTTCATGGCTTGTTTGCATAAAACGTGCCAGCATTTCTGTTGGTAATAAGAGCTTTTGCATGCCAAAAAAAAAAAAATTAAATAAAAAGGGAGACACCAGATGAGAGACTTGCTGGCTTAGTGCCCTTAATATTACTAAAGCAATAAAAGTGTACCCGTATGCATTAATCAAACTCAATGGAATTCTGTTCCCTCTACTATCCAAAGATACCCACTTGCAATCAACAGAAACATAGTACCTAGATCAAGGGAAGTAAAAGTACCTCTCTATTCCATTTTGATCAGACCTCCCTTGGAACATTGCGTCCAGTTCTGGACATCAAATTTTATAAGGATATTGACAAGCTGGAACACATCCAGAGGAAGCAAACAGAATGGCAAAATGTCTGGAACCCCCAAGCCCTGTGAGGAACAAGTGGGGGGACTGTAACCGATAGGATAGCCATCTTCAAAGATGGAACTAGGAACTAAATGAATGTCTTCAAATTATGAGGAAAAAAAGATTTCACCTGGCCGTTAAGAAGGACATCACGACAGCAACAGCTGTTCTACAGCAGAAATGGCCTGTCTCAGAAGGTGGTGGGCCTTCCTTCATGGGAGATTTTTAAACAAAGGTTAGATGGTCACCTTTACTTTAGTGGATTTCCTGCTCTAGCAAGCAGTTGAACTCAACGAACCAGAGAATTTCTTCTAGCTCTACAGTTCTGTTATTGTTAAAGCAGAAGCAATGTTGGAAAAGGTTTCAAGAAAAGGGAAGGTTGGTGAGCTTTACTGAAGTTCAACATTCAGACTGACAGACAAAATGCAAAAAATATATAAACACACTCGGATCTATCTAAAGTGACATGTTCATTATTATGAAAGAAAGCGGGAACTAATATGCTGCTATGATTGACTGTTGGGATGGGAGTGAACAAAGGATTGCTGGGTAGCTCAGGGGTTTAGGTGTGTGGCTGTACAGCTAGACGTTGGGAGTTCGGTTCCCTACTATGTCTCCTTGACAGGGGCTGGACGCAGTGATCCACAGGGTCTCTTCCAGCTAGGCATTTCTAAGATGATGATGATGAAGAAGAAGAAGAAGAAGAAGAAGAAGAAGAAGAAGAAGAAGAAGAAGAAGAAGAAGAAGAAGAAGAAGAAGAAGAAGAAGAAGAAGAAGAAGAAGAAGAATGTTCGACATTTTTATTGATTGATTATTTACTTGGCTTTGTGAGAATGTTAATGGTTGTTACCATCATTTTAAAGGGAAATGATACTTAGTAATTTTATTGAGTATGCCATACTGCATAGACAATGTGGCCTGGACCAATTTACTTCTCGTGCATTTCACAGAAGAAATAGCTATCTTGGTGTATGTATGTGAGAGAACAGCCTTCAAGTGGTTGCAACACACTGAGAATCCTTGCATTGTCGTAGAGCAAAGTGTCCATGTAAGTCATTAAGCTCATTCCTGCTTTCCTATCATTATGTGAGTCCTTTTGCACATGGACTTTAGATTAGCTTCATTCTTACATAGGACTGAGTGCACATGTAACTGGTCTACTCTTTGGCTGTCAAGCGCAGCACCACCCTAATGGTTACAAGTTAACTGCACCAAAATCATTTCTCACAGCTTGAATCTTTGTTAGGTGTAGACGCTATGGACTAGACCCCAAATTTACTGCAAACATGGGGAGATTTCACTGAATAACTGTCAAGATAAATTCTCATGTTCTTTATCTGAAAGAATTGACCATTCATTATCAGAAAAACAAGGTATTGCTAAAAAAAACCTAGAGAATGAAATCACTAGACATTATACCCACTCCATAAATAATAAAGAAAGGACTGTAGCAGCGAAGTAGTCAGAAGCATTTGAAATACTATGTGTGCCCAATTTACTTCTATACTGCCACATACCTGAAACCTGTTTTCTCAACAAGTAAGAATCTACACTTAGGGCAGCCTATCTAGATTTATACGTATATATATTTCATTAAGGTAAAGGTTCCCCTTGACACTTAGTCCAGTTGTGTCTGATCTTAAGGCACGGTGCTCATCCCCGTTTCCAAGTCATAGACCCAGCGTTTGTCCAAAGATAGTTTCTGTGGTCACATGGCCAGCGCAACTAGATATATTTCATTAGCATTGTTTAATCTTTAAAGAAATTTATCTGGCAAATTCAGCTCATAACTCTGTTTTCATCACTGATTTAATTCTAAGCAATGTTTGGAATCTCTGTCTGTATAAAACTCTCAGGTATGTTGGCTGGCAGTAATCCAGGAGTCTGTGAATAATACTTATATCTATCAGAATGTTTTTTGTTTTCTATCGCTCTGCCAAGAATTTCCTCCAAACTGATTTTAAAACTGGATTCAATGGAGCTCAATTCCATGTCTCTCTAGTCATGGCAGTCTTAGACACTGGTGCAGAAAATTAAGGAAACCTACTCAAATCATATTCATCATGCATGTCCCATACAAGGATGTCCATAAAGTGATAACTAAACTCCCAGTTCACACATAGTGAGCATATCCATTCAATTGGTATGTGACCAACAGCAAGAGGCAAGAAAGGAAGGCAGAGCAACAGATGTACTCTCTGAAAGATCATTCCAAGAAGTTGATTGGTTGGCAATTTTGTGGCTTTCCAGAATGAGATAACACTATAGACATATTTACTTTAAATACCCATTATTTTGTTCCTTCCTATGAATTTCTGCTTTCAGGGGTCAGATGTCTTAAAGAGGTCTTTGCAGATCTAGAGTTGGAAAAAAGCTACCCTTTCTGGACAATAACTCCCAGAACCTCACAGTTATAATTGCTCCGGCACATACAGTCTATTCTGGGAGTTGTGATTTCCCCCCTGTCTTTGCCAATATATTCTTAATGGATCAGATATCACTTTGTATCTTGGTGTATATTCCTCTTGCATACTTTAGAAGTCCATCCAAAACCCTTAGAAACACACATTGTAAGCATTAACAGACATGCAAATGTGTAAGTAACAGCATAAGGTGAGAATAACTGAATGTTTTAAAAGAGCCAAATTTTATTGGCAGAAAGAATTTTATAAAGTTGACTGTGTGGCTATTATGGCTTTTCCATCAAAATTATTCCCATTCATTTGAATGGGAGTTGCAAAGGTGAAACTCCCAGAAAATTTGGCACCCAGTTTTGCAAAAGCAGCATCAAAATATTCTTTTAAAGTATGCACATCAGAGGTTTAAAAGATACAATGGAACACCAGCCACTCAGAAACTGGCAGTAGATGACATGAATGCTCTTGTTTTAAAATGCCTGGTTGTCATCACTGGCTAATGGTCTTAATACCAGTCTGCCTTTCGTGTAGAAAAAAAAAAGCTATTGTTGGACTGCCATAGTGTGCATTTCATCAGCTTCCCCAGAGCAAAATGTGTCTTTGCTGAAAAGAGGCTGTAATGTCTACCCTGCTAATCTTTAGAGTTAACCAATATGATCCCTAATATGGCACAGGCAAAAGCCAGAGCTTTAGAACATCTGAACAAACAAGAAGAGCTTTGCCTGGGTGAGGGAGAATATGGGAAGCATAACAATGAGTAGTGTGACTGAAGGACCTTTTCCTATTTAAACTCTCTCTCTCTCTCTCCCTCTTGGGTTGAAAGCAGAATAAAACAGAACTTCTCTAGAATGTAAAATGCAAGACCCAATTTATCTTAGATAAGGCTGGAGCTTGAACTACAAAGAAGCAGCTCTTCTAGATTCTGTGTAAATTCCTCCTGGCAATGTACCACTATGTTTTTTTGAAGTTGCAGATTAGTCAAGAATGTCAGGAGATGAAAGTCATACAAGTCCTATCACCTTCGACACTGACCTATGGGATGAGTTTGCCAGCTGCTGTTGGAAGATACAACCCTGAGATACCAAATTAAGTAGACTTGAAGGAAAGCAGATTGACTTCTATGGCACCACAATTGCAGGCAAAATGGATGGAGCAGTCTCCATCCCACATAGGCAGGCATTATGGTCTAAACCACTGGTTCTTAACCTTGGGTTACTCAGGAGTTTTGGACTGCAACTTCCAGAAGCCTTCACCACCAACTGTGCTGGCTGGGTTTTCTGGGAGTTGCAGTTCAAAAACATCCAAGTAACAAAGGTTAAGAACCACTGGTCTAAACCAAGCACAATAGGACTACACTCTCCATATACAGTGGTGCCTCGCATAGCGATTGCTCAGTATAGCGATAAAATCGCTTTGCGATAGAGTTTTTGCCATCGCAAGAGTGATCGCTTTGCAATGGTCTCTATGGGATTTTTTCGCTTTGCGAAGATCGCAGGGAAGCAATCATCGCAAAGCCCCCATTTTCAGCCAACTGATCAGCGGTTCCAAAATGGCCGCTGGGTAAACAAAATGGTCGCCCGCTGTTTTGCCTCGCTTTAGAGGCACCGAAAATGGCTGCCGCAATGGAGGATTTTCGTATAAGGTTAGTTTTTAAGCTCATAGGAACGCATTAAACATGTTTTAATGCGTTTCTATGGGCTTTTTAAAATCCCTTAGCGATGAAATCGCTTAGCAGCAATTTTTGCTGCACCGATTAACATCGCTAAGCGAGGCACCACTGTATATTTCTTCTGCAGACCCTTCCTTAATTACTCTAATATGTGTACAACAGTGAAACACAGGACTTTAAGAACCAGTCAGTAAGTCATGTGGCCTTAAAAGCTGATATACTAAGTGGTCCATAAAGCGGTACCATATAGCAAAGGTGGATATGTTTGTATTCTCAAATGCTTTCACAGCTGGTATCCAATGGTTGTTGTAGGTTTTTCAGGCTGTTTGGCCTGAACACAGAGAGAGTTCTGACTCCTGTCCTCTGAAGATGCCAGCCACAGAGACTGGCGAAACGTGAGGAAGAAAAACCTCCAGAATACGAGAATAAAAAATATGGGAAACTGCTTTTTATGAAGTCATACCACTGAGCCTATCTAGCTCTGTATTGCCTATAACACAATGGTTTTGGTCTCTGGCTACATAGCCAGAGGTTAGGAGTTTAATTCTCAACTGTGCCTCCTTGCCAGAGGGTGGACTTGGTAATCCATAGGATCTTTTCCAACTCTGCAATTTTAAGATGATGATAATGATAGTGGTGGTGGTGGTGGTGATGATGATGACGACGACAACAACAACAACAACAACAACAACAACAACAACAAAGACAACAACATGGCAACAGCTCCCAAAAATGCCCAGACATGAAATTTTTTCTCAGTGTATCTATTTGCAAATGGACTGAACCTGGGACCTTATGGGTAAAAAGTCTGTGATCCACAATTAAGCCCATTGCTGCAGTGGACTATATCAACAAATCCTACTTCATAATATTGATGGCAGAGTGCTAGGACTGTAAAGTTGCCTACCCTAGAAATATCTCCCTTAGATTTCAAGCCTATACAGTTTTAAAGGTAATAAGTGTTTAAATAATAGTATGTGCCAAAGTATAAGCCATTTTATTTTTCTGGCAGTACATTATAGTGGCTACATAATATTTTCTGATTGCTCTAAGGCTGCCATTCTCAACTTTCTTTTTTGGGCCATGGCCATAATCAAAATATAAAAGAAATATAGGCCGAATCAGAACTCTGTAAGTTGCATAACAAACCTTCTAAGGTGGTAAGTGAAGAGTTGTTTCCTGTCTGTGGTCCCATTCAAATGTGCTAGGGGCTCTCCAGGGGGCCATATGGCCCGTTGGGAATGGTTGCTTGAAAGCACAGAATTCAGAAGGAAGGAAGGAAGGAAGGAAGGAAGGAAGGAAGGAAGGAAGGAAGGAAGGAAGGAAGGAAGGGAGGGAGGGAGGGAGGGAGGGAGGGAGGGAGGGAGGGAGAGAAAGAAAGAAAGAAAGAAAGAAAGAAAGAAAGAAAGAAAGAAAGAAAGAAAGAAAGAAAGAAAGAAAGAAAGAAAGAAAGAAAGAAAGAAAGAAAGAAAGAAAGAAAGAAAGAAAGAAAGAGTTCCATAGTGTATGTCAGACCTGGCATGATGACAGAGGATGACAGAGAAAATAAACAAGATACTGGAGAACAAATGGGCATGTAGTGGCAGGGAAAGTAGGAACTAGGGATCTAAATGATCCAAAGGGTGCAATGCAAATATGACAGCATTCATCCAACAAGTAACAGCACCTGCATATATATATTTGTAAGCCTTTGATAAGCCATGACAGTCACTAACAGCAAAGCACACAGCCTCTAGCCCTAAACAATTTGTGTAAATTCTCTCTCTCTCTGAACGAGTTATCCATGTGCTGCCAAAGGCCCATGCTGGGTGTAAAGTCCACAGTCAGGCTTTTCACTGCTTTGAAGGAACATTTCTTCCTTCTCACTTTATCCAAATACCTAGAGGCAAGGCACCAAGTGTGGATTCCTGCCTGCCTTCCCCCTTGCCTCAGCATGTCCCAGCCCTCCAGTGCTCAGGTAAGTATGTCAGGCTTCCCCTTGCTCCTGTAAAGAGTGAGTCAACAACAGCAAACCTCCCTGCCAGACTGCAAGTTTCAACTTGGAAGAGCTACATGCATTTCATCTGTGCTCAAAGGTAACTGCAGCAGCACTTTCAGTTCTGTATTTTAAAAGAGAGCTTCTCTATGCCATTCTTTTCATGGAACACAATCTGAGATGCACCAAGTCAGACAAAAAGGCATCAGCATTTAATTAGAAACATAAAAACCTCAACAATTTATCAAAAGAATAACTTAATTTAACCCTGATTAAAAGTGTACACAGAGTGTATCTGAACTACAGTTGCAACAACATGATAGCACTTTGTCATGCCTACATACTATAGAATCCAGGGAACTAGAGAGGGGCATGAACCACCTGGCTTCCCTGCCCTGACTCCTCCAGGTACTGCCTCTTAATGGGAGCCTGCCAGAAGAGGTGGGGCCTTGAAGCGCCAAACACCTGTTCAACTGACAAATGAACTGGCACAATCCGCCAAGCCAGCCATGTATGCCCATCTCTATTGGAAACAGTAATTTGCTGAGGAATTAAAAGTTCTCTACTACAGTGGTCCCCAACCTTGGGCCTCCATATGTTCTTGAACTACAACTCCCAGAAACCTTCACCACCACATCTGCTGGCCAGGATTTCTGGGAGTTGTAGTCCAAGAACACCTGGAGGCCCAAGGTTGGGGACCACTGCTCTACTAGACAGCTTTACCAGTGCAGGTGAAACGAGTATAGTACAGTTCTATAGTGAGGAATTCTAATTACTGGCACCACAGCAGTCAAAGTGATATCAAAGGACACAGTCTTAGAGTAAACCCACTGATATTAGTTGAACATCCATGAGTCAAAACTTCAGTCCCAATAATTGCAACGAGTCGTCACTGAAAAAGCTTTCCGCATACATTTGCACCACTTTGTGTCTTTCCTCCCACTCCCCTACAAGACACGAGATCCCATATTTTATCAGGACTTGTCTGCTAACTAGTCTCAGGTGTTTCAGCAACTTTACCACTATGACCAGTGTTTGCTTGGAGCTCTCTACAAACTGTGCCTCCATCCCATGATTTTGCAAGAAGCCACTGATGTACATAGGTAAAGGTAAAGGTTCCCCTTGACAATTTTTGTCCAGTCGTGTTCGACTCTAGGGGGCGGTGCTCATCCCCGTTTCCAAGCCATAGAGCCAGCATTTTGTCCAAAGACAATCTTCCGTGGTCACATGGCCAGTGTGACTTAGACACGGAACGCTGTTACCTTCCCACCCGTGGTGGTCCCTATTGATCTACTCGCATTTGCATGCTTTCGAACCGCTAGGTTGGCGGAAGCTGGGACAAGCGACGGGCGCTCACTCCGTCGTGTGGATTCAATCTTACGACTGCTTGGTCTTCTGACCCTGCAGCACAGGCTTCTGCGGTTTAGCCCGCAGCGCCACCACGCCCACCACTGATGTACACAGCACTCTTTTTTAAAAAAACAACTGTTGCTTACTGTTTATCTTGTGGTACATTCGCTTTAAAATGCCAAGGAAGTGCAATAACAGTAAACCTCCAACCTACCTCCAAGGACATGTGGCAAAAATCAAAATGAAACAAAACAAAAGGATTTTGGGAGGGGGGAAAAAAGGGAACTTGGAAGGAAGAAAATCACTGCCCCACGGAGCAATAGTTAAACAGCAGTACTGCAGTCAAGATTCTGCTCATGAACTGAATTCGATCCCAAAGGATTCAAGGAGCTGGCTCAAGGTTGACTCAGCTTTCCATCTTTCCAAGGTTGGTAAAATGAGTACCCAGCTTGTGTGGGGTAAAGCATTCCTTGCACAGCTATGTTGTAAACAGCCCAAAGAATGCTCTAGCACTATGGGGTGTTATATAAGTTGAAACAATAACAACAAATAAAACCTGCTACAAAATAAGACAAGAGGAATATCATTTGAATAAGGGGAAAAATTCTGATAAGATCAGTGAAAACCTGATTCTTAAATCAGAAAAAAAATGCCTGTCTCAAAACACTTGCAGTAGAACTGCCGTTCTTTTTTTTTTTTTTACATCATGTGAGCCACAGTTTGCACTAATCATTACTTCAGAACTACTGAGCTTCTAAATGTACAGACAAGTAACAGTTCCTTGTCTGGTTCCATTTTCATCCTGCTCTGGGTGTTACAATCTGTGGCCTCTGGAAATAGAGGAAAAGTTGCTACAATTAATCATAAATTCAGACAACAAACCAAACCCATTTTTGCAAACCCATTTCAAACTATGAGTTCTGATCTCAGTTTCCCAGTTGACTGGAAAGATTAGCTTGACCACTAAAAGTCAGACTAAGCAATACAGTAAACCTGTTATCAGAGATGGACCTTCCTTGAGTGTCCAACAATATCTATTCATCACAACATGTGTTTTTACTCAGCTCAACACCTTGCATTTCAGTTAAGTTTTCTTTACTCATTGGTCACTGGAAGACAAACACAGGCTTCCTTTGGAAGTTTAATAACCAGCCTAATTTCTCATATGAAATCATATTACTGGATGGAAAATTGCCTACTGCCAAATAATTTGCAATTCCCCCCAAAATCTTGTTTGACTTGCAGAAGATACAGTAAATTGTACTTAATATTTTTCCCAACATGGTTAGTGTTGGTCAGAATTGAATCGCTATCTCCTTGCTGTACAGTCCTGAATTAACTAGCATGGTCCTGCTACCCTCACCATGGATTCATTTCCATATATGTGTGCAAATGCAGAGGCATAATGACTTTGCTAACGATATTGCTGTATTACTTTTTCCCAAAGGTACAGCACATGTTTCTACTTGAGTGGAAGTGCATACATATTCAACTTATTGTACACTGTGACTCCACAGTGATTAGTATATTTCATTATGACAAATGAGGATTTTGTTTCTCGCTACGTTGCACATAAACATCCCCCAAAGTTCAGCTCTCATTGTGAAAGTACAACATTCTGCCATGCATTCAAACTGCAGGTTAAAAGATACACATTCTTCATGCATTGCTATAGCAATTACAATGTGGAATTCCTCCATTAAAGAAAAGAACTATAGCTCACTAGTGAAGCATACGTTTCACAAATGACCACCGGTACCTATGAACAATACAGAATTAGAAGAATTTGTGTGGGTGCAACAGTTATGACAGGGACATGATTCTGATGGCTGTGTGACAAAACCTATAAGTCTATTCAGCCCACATTCTTGCATCTTTAGCTAATCATGTTCACACTTTCTAAAATGATAAATATAATTATCTGGGAGCTGGAGCACCCATCTGGCAGAGATTTTACAAAATCTTGGGAGAATATTTATTCTGATATCCACTCTGCTTTATTACACTCACAAGGGATGTGACACTGTTGTTCCTTAAAAGGTTAGTGGAATATTATGTGAAGCTCTACGTATCCTTGAAATATCTATTTGGAATGCTACCAAAGTTATCCTTAGGTATTCCTGGAAACAAATGAAACACTTTTATTATCAGAGAGACCTTGCAGAGGCTTTAGGAAAAGAGATCTGCTCCAATGTGCTGGGAGACACATAATTCCTTACACACACCGTTCAGATGTTCTTTCTGTTCAGCTGTACAATCTACCCTGCACTAACCTTAAACAAACCTACAGATCCACTAGAAAGGCACGATGTGCAGCTGACTGCTCTATATAGTCATAAAGCTCAGACTTCCTTTGAATAGCCTCTCATACGTTCAGATCAAAGGCAATGACCAAGCCATGGGATTTGGTCATTGGGATAATGGTGTATGTTCACATGCTCTCACCGTTCTTCTTGTGTGCTTCTTCTTCGTGTGTTACTAGCATCCTCTTCTTATAAGAACTATGATGAATTTTAGTTTGTCATAATATCTATCAGGGGATAATTATCACTAGTCTCCAAAATCAGCTACCATCTGCCTCCAAAACCAAGTAAGAAATCCACTTTCAAATGTGTTCAGTCCTTAGGACATGCTTACTAGGAAAACTAGTAGAATAGCAGGAAAGTTAGTGGGATGGTTACCATAAAGTTGGCAACACTATCAGGATTTGCCTGGGATCATGTTCCCAACCACAGTTCAGAACCCTCTGGACTACAATGCCCAGATTCTCTTAGCCCACATGCTTTCTGGGGGATTCTGGGACTTGTAGCCCCCAAAAGTAATCTTTCCAATGTCCTCACATCTGACCAGACTGTAGCTGTAGTCCACCGGCTGCTTAATCTGAACTACTACATTACAATGTTGTATCAAGTAAACTCTTGGCAAGCATGGATTGCTAAGGGGTTTAGTCAAAAAGCCTGCATTCAGCGCATATTATATTGCATGAGCATGTCAGTATCCAATATAGAAGTTATCTCCTATACCAAATTCTTTATAGCTTTCTCTTCTGTAAGGCACTAATTATAATAAATGTAATAGAGCGTTGTTCCGCTCACATACAAATTATGACTATTACCTATGTCAGGGCACAATTCTTGGAAGCAGAAAATTTTGGGAAGAGGATTCTTCCTATGGTCATGCTTTGATTATCACAATCACAGAATACAACCCTGGATTACTCAGCATGCCTGCCTGCCTGCTTGCCTACCTACCTACTTACTTATTTGTAAATGTTGCCCAATTTAAAAGTATGGATATTTATGACATATATTCTGACCTTTTGCTAGATCTTCTTTTGTACACATTGTGGGGCATGAATTGCATGGAGGTAAATTCTGCATTGATTGAATTTCTCCACAGTCACAAAAAAAATTGTCCTGTATCTAGGATTGATTGCTCTTTAATCTCCTTACTTCTGTCTATTAAGTACCAGTAACTTCCAGATGGTCTAGCTACAGTCTTGAGCATACCTCCTAAACCTGTTAGATTCCCAACTGCAATGTACTCCTGACAAATATGGATATATGGTCAGATACTGACCATATATCCATATTTGATCATATTTAACCTGGACTAAAATTTCTCAGAAGTTCAAGTGAAGGAAAGAAAAAGAAAAAGAACCAAATAACGTGACATCAGCGGTGAGCAACCTCTTTGTCCCAAGAGGCAGAAGATTTGGTATGCTGGACAATTTCTGGGACAGCCATGGGTGCAAACACGATTGGTGTCCTCTGTAACCCATAACTATGCTCCCATTTCCCCCATTGTCCTTCTCCCTCTGAATTCCTCAGTTTCTCCATGTTCCTATGCACACAAATCAAACATACTCACATACTGGCATAAAGGGTATGGTATACAGGGAGAGGTTAACCACCTTCCTCGTGTCACTATACCACCCGCAGCCAGCTACATGACTGTTTGGCTAATTGTTGATAAAGCCATGGAGATGATTCTTCATGCACCCTTTTCCTTAGCTTACATTTGGTCACAATGACGGGCGGGGGAACTGTGCCATCTCTACATAAACTCCCCAGGGCTGCATGATGCCCACAGAACAAAGGTTGCCCACATGGCGTCTACCAACATGGGAAATAAAACATGGTTACTGGTTGTTTTGCTGATGTATACAGGCAATGAAAACACCACCTAAACAGCAAAAACTAAAAAAGCCCAAATAGTAATATAGATCTTTTAAAAACATATCAACCTATCCTACTTGAGGCTGAAATGGAGACATTCTATCCAAACAAAAACCATCTTGAAAATGAAAAGATCCCAAGGACAGCTGCTGAACAGCAGGTACATAAAATGTGAAATGAGCTGGCAAAAATAAATAGGGAACAATTGCTGTGCTTTTTCATAGCACCAGAACTCCAATTATCTGATACATTAGGATCAAGGCAGACTTGAAATTGAACCACTTTTCCCACCATTATGTTGTTGAATTGGAAACAGAGATGGAATGGGCAATAACATATCTGAGCTCAGAAAGAGGGGAAGAGAGAGCCTGGCATATAATACAGAGGTCGACACTAGCTGCCGAGACAACGAGAGCAGAGAGTGTTACTGGTTATAGCATTTCTGAAAACTTTAAAATGATGTAATGGCTGAAAGTGGTAATTTGGGGTGCAGGTTTTTTTCCCCTGTGCATACTGCAATAGAAATGGATAGATTTCAGAATGGAAACTGAAAACATTATATGTGCCATAATTAAAGGAATAATTAAAGTCCAGGACCTTTGTGCATGGCAGGAGAGGAAGCTGAACATGTTCCATATGCATTGTCTCCAACCCATTTTTGGTATCACCTGGCAGGACAAAGTTCCAAATAGAGTAGTCCTAGAATGAGCTGGGATTTTTAGTATGTATACATGACTGAAAAAGTGACGTCTACATTGGCTTGGGCATGTTGTGAGAATGGCTGATGGTCGGATTCCAAAAGATCTCCTGTATGGAGAATTAGTGCAGGGAAAGCACCCCAGAGGGAGACCACAGCTGTGATACAAGGAAATCTGCAAGTGAGATCTGAAGGCCTTAGGAATAGACCTCAACAGATGAGAAACTTTGACCTCTGGGTGTTCAGCCTGGAGGCAGGTGGTGCAGCATGGCCTCTCCCAATTTGAAGATGCACTCGTCCAGCAGGCTGAGGCAAAGAGAGAGTCCCGAAACCAGCAAAATCAGGGAGCTGGACAAGGGACAGATTGTATTTATCTTCCGTGTGAAAGGGATTGTCACTCTCAAATTGGCCTTCTCAGCCACACTAGATGGTGTTCCAAGACCTCTATTCAGAGCATGTTACCATAGTCTCTTGAGACTGAAGGATGCCTATATGAAAGGAATGTATACATCCACAAGGCAGGATTACTATCAGTTGTGCTCATATGTGTAGTCTGCAAAAATGCTACAGGTCTACAGGCTAACACAAAGGAAGCTGCCACTTTCGGACACCTCAAACAGACAGATAGACACCACTCACATTCTTATGAACCAGATGTTTTATGTTTATCATAACAAAAATGGAAATGTTGAATGCTAAAATATCTAATATACCATTTTTTTCAATATGAAGTTCCTAGACCAGTTCTGTCTTCAGCCTAAAGCTGTCTGTTACAACAACTACTAAGAATTTTCTGCTTTTATTTCAACACTGAGTTTTTCACACTTACAGCAAATTCTTAGATTGTGATGGATTTGCTATGTTCACAAACCCAAACCAACAGCTGAGAGTATTTAGGATATATAACCTTCAAATGTAACCCTCCATGTTTTGCTATTAGCACAGAACTGATGAAAGATTTAAGCTTTTGAAGGTTGTTACGGGGAAATTAATAGCTGCTATTTCCAATATAGTATTGTGTCACTCCTTGGCAAGAGCTTTGCTGGGAAAACTCCAACATTCATGATGCCATAACAAATTTCAATATAGCATGCTATACAGACATGTTAGTGTAAGTGTATCACCCCATTTTAACACCAACCATTGCTATTAATATCTGAAACCACTACTCTATGACTTGCTGTTCAGCTATCAGCTTCCTCTCCTCTTGTTCCGTCAGAGAAAATTTAAAAGCACATGGAAAAGATGGAAGTGTAAGAAAGCAAAATTAAGAAAGTTTTGACTTTTGCGCCAAGATTCCAAAATTGATTACAATTCCAAACTCTGTAACTAGGTTACAATGTACTGTCCCAAAGATTGTTACATTTATTTATTATCCCAAAACCTAGGGATTTAAAAAAAAAAAAAACCCTTCAAAACATTGGCTGCTATTTCTCTTTAGTGCACTCTATTTGTTTTGTATTTGTTTTTCTCTCATCAGTAGTACCGCAATCAATTTCAGTTAGGAGAAAATAAGATACATTCTTGGTAATTTCTCTCTGATCTACCAGAACACACCCAGGGCCTATCTAAGTAACCAAATTACTTTCAGGTAAAGTCTCAACCTAGGATAGTTTTGTTGTTCATATTTCGCCTTGAAGACCTATGTGAAGTGTACTTCACATAGTGAGTGAAGTACACTCACTACTCACCAAATCTTCAGTGATTTTTTGGGCCTACTCTAGTGCAACTACACTAAACAACAGGATTTCAGCCAGTATGTGATTACATCAAGTTAGAATACTGATCACAATTGAAAGAAAAACAGACAAACTTCCCATAGATTACTTCCAGAGAACAAGGTAGATACATGCAAGAACAAAATATAAACCTGCTCCAGATCATCTATTTCAAATCTGACTATTTCTATTTCATATTTCTTTTTGAGGTAATTTTACCGAGTCAAGACTGGCTCCTAGAAGCTTTATATTTGACTGAAAGTCAGTTTGTGACCCATGTACACTCATTATAGAGCAATTGTTCACTTGTTGATTATATGGTAAAGATAAAACAAAATATCTTCTTTATGTTCATATTTATAAAATATTTATAATGCTGTCTATAGCCTTTGCCATTTTTATTTGTGCCTTATTCTGAGCTGCCTTGAGTCCCACAAAAAGACAGAATGTAAATTTAATAAATAACTATTCTTCCACTTGGGGGATTTAGAAGATAGTAACTGAAATCCTGCAGCAAGTCATACCTAGAGTAGGCCCACTAAATCAATGGGGATTTAGTGAGTCAAGTCCTCTATCAGTTCCAGCATCGGCAATGGACTGGAGAATAATGCGTTCCACTGCAAGGTATGTGGATTTGCGTTTTTTGGACTACAGCTCTCGGAATTCCTGGGAACTGTGATCCAAAACTACAAATCTGCTCACTTCTAATGTCAGTCCTTCCCTATGTTGGTCTCATTCCCTGTGCTAGACTCTGTTCTAGCTTTTATACCCTGGACTATTTTGAGGACTCAGGAAAAAGTTTACCACGATTCCACTTGATACGAGCAAATACTCAGCACTACACCCAATGCTTCTGTGTAGTCTCTGAAAAGCATTAATTCTAACATACTGCAACCACAGCCTACACATTTTTAAAGGAGAGTTAATAACAAATACTATATGCAAGGAACACTTATGCAGAAGGAAAAGAAGAAGAAACAAGAGGCCCCACGATGGCAGCTTACCACTCAGAAACCACTCATCATGGTGGAAAAACTTGGCTTTACTGTTTACTTTTATGATTCTCTATGAAAGTAGCAGACATAGCAATAAATGACATAACTCTCATTACCATTCCATTGATTCATGCAAGTCACTAATACTTGCTGCCAGGAAAAATAAACTGTGCAGAATATTCCTGAATGCAAGGCATTGAAAAAGCTCAGATGAGGAAGATGAGGCAAGGGGCTCCTGGTAAATATTTGCTCAGGCTAAACAAAATAGATTAACATTTCCAGTAGTAGAAACCAGAAACGGTATGGTGGTCCTATTATTACAGGCTTTTAGACAGCTTAATTTGAAAAGTTTTATCACTTATCTCGTTTAAGTGATCCACTGAAGCCCTATACACCAAAGGGGGGAGTATTCTTGCAGAGAATGGAATATATTCCCTCTGCTTCCTTCTTTGCTAGATACTATGGACACACCTACTCCCCAGTGAGTGAGCATAATTTAGTTGCACTCTTTCAGCAGCTGCTCCGTACAGGATGGAGTCATGTGGAACGCCATTTACTATAATTCCTGGCAGCCGTTGGAGCTGCACCTTCAATAAACATTGTTTAAACAAGTGTTCAAACAGAAATGGTTTAGTCTCCAGGTTAGTTCACTTCAGCTGAACCAAGAGCTGATAAAAAAAAACACTACCTACAGTTCTGCAACACCCTCCACTTCCTTGGTTCTTAAAGCAGCAGCCCTCCCAGGGAAGGAACTGACATGGTTAAAAATAAGTTTGAATTTTGCCAAGACCCTGTCCTTTAAAAAACAATCACATACACCAACAGTGGGCTGGGCTATTCCCAAACTTCCACCACCCAGTACACAAGAAATACTGGCAAGAGTGGGGAACCACCACAGTTTGCAGTATACCAAAATCAGTCTGCACAAGACAAACCCAGCCAGCTTCTCCACAACTGAAGATTCCACAGGACTAAGTGGAGTGGGGGGGGGGAGAGAAAAGTGAGTGAGATGTGAGAACAAAATAGAATGTCTGGAAGAGAATGACAAAGGTAGATAGGCTGATAGATAAGAGTAGAAAGAGGCACTGTTTAGAAAAGTCACTTCCTGGTTCACACTGCGGTTATCTGTAAATGTCCCCAGGGACTGAAGGGAGAGTCACCAACAGAAATAAAGGAAGAAATCCAAGATGTTGAAGTAGCTGAGATTTGGCACCAATGTGTCCACCCCACCCATACCAAAGCCACCTGTGAAACTATCAACAAAGAAAAGAACTCCTACTCCTTCTGACATAGTTCCTACTTGACATGAGGAACTCTTTTAAAAACAAAGCTGTTAATGCAAACTGCAAAGCAAGCACAGTTAACTGTTCCCATTCTGCAGAGGAGAGGCATCTGTGGCTTAGAAAAGTTGTACCTGGTGTATGATCACCATGAATTGTTCTGTGTGATTTTTGACAATGCCCTAATGTTGTCTAGTTGAATTAGACCCTTAGTGTAGATTTGGGGGTTGTACTGAAGGTAAACAACCTTTTGTTGTTTTATCTCTAGATTGTGGGTTGGGCTGAAAGAATACAACAAGCCTGCAGTGGAGCACATGGTTATATCCCCATTACAGGTCTGAGGGCTGTAGTGAAAAAAACAACAGCCCTTCAATAAAGCCCAGACCAGAGTGGGTGACACAACGTGGCCCTCAGGCATCCTTCCAGGCCCAACAAGATTGCCAGCTGCACGCTGAGGCCTTAACTCTCCACCAGCTTTCATGCATCTTTAAAATGTTTTGAAACAAAAAAACATTTTAGACACGAAAGAAACCTCAAGTTAGAGTACAACTCTTGTCTTAAATGCTTTTTCTTTTTGCAACTGACTTCATTGCATCATCACGGCAACATGTGAACACACAAGATAAACTGACATTTTGTTGTACTTCCCCCTCAGTTTTCATTCAGGCTTCATTCTAATTTGCAGGGGTGGTTGGGGTGGTGGAAACAAATAATAGAAAAATCAATTTAAACTGTTATTTAGAAATAAACTGGGAATATACTCACCAACAACATCAAGGTGGTATGTGTGATTGATGGATCCATGTACATTCTCCACAATACAGGTATAATTTCCTTTGTCTGAGGGGACGACACTTTCCATTATGAGGCTCCAGTGCTGATTTCGTACCTAGCAGAATTTCAGAAAAGTATTTAGAACAGCCAGTATTCATTTTCATTCTTTGCTCACAAAAATGCACTAATACATTAATTTTAAAATTTAGCTCCCATCAGTGGGTAAGAAACAGCTAAAGTAGTCACGGATCCAGAGGTTCACCTCACAGAGCGATTCATATCACTATAACAACAAGGCAGATGTAGCGCTACTATGTTTTATTGACAAATTTGTAACAAAACCCCAAATAAAACAGATTAATATTATCCAGTACCTGTTGTTTTCGGGAAAACACAGTATTCTTTCAATAATCAATAGTAACACTGAGTTCGATTTATTGAGCTTCTCTATAGTACATTCAATATGCAACATACCTTAAAAATATACCATCTGACATCTCCTCACACTTGCCAGTGCATTATTATTTAGTTTGTCATGCTAATGAAGGACAAAAGCCAAAGGTTCTTTCACATATTTTAGAAAGCAATGAAAGACAAAGACTGGCATATGATTTGTGGGGGGATGTATGAGATGTTCTACATCTGGAAGCCATGCACTTCTAGCAGGGTGAATTTATGTTGTCCCCCTCCAAAGCTACAGTACCAAAGCCAGGATTATGGTGTAACCTTATTCTTGTTTACTTAAAGCTAAGTCCCACTGAGCTCAGTGTAGACGTAGGCAAATTTCACATGCTTCCCTTTTTGATATGAACTTGAGAGAACAAGTTTAGAATGTTTAGACCTTAAATGAATCTGTGGATATTCAGTTGTATTTGAGTCACTGAATCAGGGTTATTACCACCTTTTTTTTCCCTAAGAGGTTTCTTACCTTTCACAGTCACATGGAAAGCAGGTAAAACATGAAACTTGGAACAGCCATACCTGCTGAATTTGGCAGGTAGAGATGAAGTATATTCAGTTTGTTTTATTGCAAGCACTTACAAAACTAGCAACATTCTTCAAAATTACATTTTTAAAAAGTAGATATGGGAGAAAGCAAACTGACAGATTCATCCATCTCCAGTCTAGAGAAACTTACTATAAATTAAGGAATTAAATCTTATTGGTACATCTCCATTTGTTAATAGATGAAGACATAAGAGTCCTAAGAGATATTGGGCAAGTTCAATCAATTATATCTCTTGCTTAATTTAAGCTGGGTTAATATATTGTTTTGTACCAAACCCATTCACCATTGTTTCCCAGGTCATACAAAACAGCAGTCTATAGTTAATGAAAGACATGGTGGTTTCTTTGCTTGTTTGCTTTGCTTGCTCACCCACTCATTTGCTCAAAAAGAAGAACGAATGGACAATGTGAACAAGCCACAAGGCTCAGTCATATTCTTACTTATTAAAATTATATTCTTATTTATTAACATATCCAAGCATAACCATTGGTTTCCCTTAAGCTTCTCCATAAACATGCTTGAACAGAGATTTGAATCCAGTTCAAAATATAATGTTTTAACAACAGCAGTATGTTCTGGGCCATATTATTCATAAGGTTGACTAGGCTGAAGCATAGAGGCCCCACAGGGACTATAGGCCCATCAATTGGCCAGGGTCAGGCTATAGGTTATAGTGAAGTGAAAGATTGAAATGCTAGAGGGGGACAAAAATACCTGGAAGCCTAGGAGCCCAGCCACAGGTTAATACAGTCCTGGGTATGCTGCATCTCAGCTATTTCACATTTTGCACACCTAGTTCATCATCTTTGTTACTTTACGACAAGAAAAAAAACCTTTCTGGATTATGTTTTTTGTACGTTACATTGTTTTGATTATTAGCCAAGATAAACCTAGTCTCTTTACCATATCTAGTCTGAAAGTGAGCAAAGCAGCCTGATGTCTGAGAAAGAAGTAACTAAGTTTGAGAGATAACATTATCCATTACACGGGAAGTAACATAGACATGTAGCTTAACCAGTCTAAACGGGGGGGGGGGGAACCCTGCTACCCTGACAATTTTCATCCAACAGTCTAAGTGAGATTGATATTGTTTCACTGTTTTAGCCCACAACTTAAGCTGACTTGCATCGTCCTAAATAATCACTTTAGTTGCACAAAGTGTTTATGACACCACGTCAAGAAATTACATTTAGAACTGTTCAAGTTATTCATCTTGTTGACAAGACAAAAAGGCCTAATAGGATCTGTCTTCTTCACTGACAGGAATGTTGGCTGCTGGGAAGTGATGGAATCAGGACGTTAACCAGCTAATCAATCCTCAAATCTAGCAAACTCATCAGTTCACGTAGGCTGTGCAGATCTTCATTCAGTCATAGAAAAAGAGAGGGAAAACTTCACTTTTGCCTTTATTCTGGGAGCTACACTTTTGAAAGTAAAGGTAAAATGCATAGCAACAACAAGCAAACTTTTAGTGAGACCCAAAACAGTCTACAATAATCAACTGAAAGGCGAACATCAGTGTTTGAACTAGGAGGTGCTATTTAGAGAAAGAGGGAAAAAACAACCCTGGATTTCAAAGCAGGCCTGCCTTTTTTAATTGGATAAATAAATTATGTCTTAACATATTCAAAAAGAAGAAATGTGCTGTTTTCAAATCTGAACATTAAACCAGATTCTAAATGCCCAAATGTGATCATGCACACCCAAAATTAGCAGGTCCTGCCAGGTTCACTGGAATTATGTCCTCTTCCACTGTGCTGCTTCCTCCCTTGATTGCTATTCTTCTACACTGTTTTCCAAAACTCCTGAGGCCAAACACACACTCAAGAATGAAATATGTAAGGCCTCAACCAGGACTGAACAGTCTGACCAATTCTTAGCATGCACAGAATGCCAACATTACATCAGGTATAGAACTTACGTATCCAAACCTCTTTACATACAGAGGAGACAAGATTAAGACAAACTACTGTTAGTCCTCTATTTTTTACTGTCCACATCTATCTTTCCTCCCTTCTTTTTTAATTTATTATTCAAAATACTGGTATACTAGTCAATTGGCAATGTCCCTGAAGTGATTTATAATTATTAGACATATTTTTGTTTTACATAGCACCTCACCCCAGTGCTATATTCATAGGATGCATCCCCGATGTGACATTTCCATTGAGATTTGGTAACATCCCAAAATATTCCAACTGTAATCTGAAAAGCTACCTTTTAGGACAAAACAGTTTACCTCATGAGAGGGGAATATGTGGGTTTCAGAATGTTTTGAACATTCCCAGAACATTTAAGTCCAAAACACCAAGAGGTTCAAAAGTTCCTCATTTAAATGTTCATAGAGTGGCAGACGTAGACACAGCCAAAGAGGACAGAGGTTACACTTTCAGCATTCCTTAGTGTACAGTTGCAACTACCATGCAAAACCAATATTTAAAAGATCCACCTACTAACCTTTGAAACATATAAACAATGTAACCTCTGGCTTTATGGTGCCTTGTGTTAGACTTGGCATCTTGTCTTAGCCAATCCAGTTTAACAGAATTTTAGAGGTATCTCAGTTTGCTGAGATACAGTACAAATAAATCCAGAAAACTATGTCTTAGAGCAAAAACAAAGGACTAGGGAAGGAACAAAAGGGGATGGGGGGAAACCCACAATTTTTAAAGTTTTAGACAAGGTGATCGAGGTACCTGGATGGACTAAAGAAAGATGGCAATGGGAGTTAAACTAACCTATTTACAAAGCTAACCTTTACATAATTCCACTGTGAGACATTTGTCCCATGTCTACCAGACAAAGGTTGTTTAAATTAAAAGGAAGGTGGGATGTGGGTTTACGGGGAGTATGCTGACTCCTTATGCAGATTTTGATAAAATATGAACACAACTCATATCAGGGCAAAAAAATTGACAATATTATTTTAAAATCAGATTGTTTTACGATCTCAGCTAATGGGATTTTTCTTTTACTTTGCAGGCCACATCTACACTGCCAGATGTTATGACACGTTCCAAATTTGTGATACTCTTGCTTCACCTCTAGGATTTAATATATTTTTTACCTGCTTTTATTTCTCTGCAGGACATCCCATCACATATGAGTCAGAAAAATGTAAAGGAAGCTTCAATCCTTATTTAAATTGTTTAACTTCTTATATTAGATTTCCTGAAGAGATCAAACATAACATATTTCTTTTTAATTCTTATGTAAAGAGCGAACCCAAGCTAAGATGCAAAAAGTGCAAGAATCTCGCCTATTACCCACCATAAACAATTATAAATGTGGAACCTTTTAAAGTATTGATTGTACATCAAAAATTAGAATTCTTATTTTGAATAGGATTTCTAAGGTTTGGTACATATCCTCTCAGTGATTACTTCAATCATCATTGAAGATGTTCATATACGGATTCAAGCTTTTGCCTGTGCAAACATTGAAGTGCTCAGATGAAAAGACAGAGACTACATCCTCTTCATGTTCACATGATGTACTTTGTTATGCCACCAAGCACAAGTGGATGTAAACTTGTCCCAGTCTCCAGTATGCATGTTACTTGGTCATTCCTAGCTAAAGTTTGTAAATCATCTTCCATGCCTTATTTCTAATTCTGATTTTATATTGACCTTGGGAAATGGAATGTGCAGCATAACTACATTACATTTACCATGTAAATAATGTACAGATGAAGTCCAGATGTTGGACTTCAGCTCCCAAAATTCCCTACCATTGGTCATGCTGGCTAAGGCTGATAAAAGCTGCAATCCTAAAACATGTGAAGGGTCACTCTTTACCTCTCTGCCATGGATACAATGCTATGTCTTAGGGCCATAAAGTTGTGAATGGAGTTTTCAAGCTGCATTTCATGGCCACAGAAGATCAGCATTGAGATGTGCCAGATTCCAACAATGGGTGAAGGAATTAGTCTAGAGTTGAGCAGAGGCAAATGTTAGGCAGCACACAAATACCATGTTTCCCTGAAAATAAGACAGGAGCTTATATTATTTTTTGCTCCAAAAATGCATTAGGGCTTATTTTTCAGGGGATGTTTTATTCTTTTCATGTACAACAATCTACATTTATTAAAATACAGTCATATCATCTTTTTCTGGTTGGTGCACAATGGTGGAGGGTGGGATTTTACCTAACTGGGGTTTATTTTTGAAGTAGGGCTTATATTACGAGCATCCTGAAAAATCATATTAGGCCTTATTTTCAGGTTAGGTCTTATTTTCGGGAAAGCAGGGTAACTGACTGGTTCCCTGTGTATTTTTATGAGTGAAGCAGGGAAAGAAGCATGTTTTATATACACTTCAGAGTTGTGTAGCCTCCTAATAGTTTTCTATATGTGTAGGTGTGATTAGGATGAAAGGCTGTCCTAGGGAAGCCAGCACCTTTTAACTTGTGTTGCTGACTCAACATCTAAAAAGTGTTATTTTTAAAAAAGAAAAAGGAAGAAGAAAGGAAGTGTCCATTAAAAACAATCACAGCTATCTTTGGTTGACCTGTGCTGGGATCCTCCTTTCTATAGCATATTGAAACAAAAATGTAACATCAGACTAGAGCCATACAGTGATACGTATTCATTGGCCGTTTAATACTACTGGGTTTGGCTGAAATCCCCGTAACTTTTCCACATTCTGTATAAAGTAGGAAGATGGCTGCTAATCTTCTCTATGTGATAACAGAGTAGTCACTGTATTTTGAATGGTGGGGTTTTTTTTTAAGGAACTTACTAAAATAGACAAAGCACAGGTCCATCAACACTTCTCTAGGAGATGATCTCAGCTATACTACAGCAGGGCACACCATAGTACTATTTATAGCCCAGTTCTATGCATGTCTCCTTGGAGAATTAGTGCAGGGAAATCGCCCCAGAAGGAGACCACGGCTGCGATACAAGGATATCTGCGAGATCTGAAGGCCTTAGGAATAGACCTCAACAGATGGGAAACCCTGACATCTGAGCGTTCAGCCTGGAGGCAGGCATTGCATCACGGCCTCTCCCAATTTGAAGAGACCCTTATCCAGCAGGCCGAGGTAAAGAGGAAGTCACAAAAGCAGCAAAAGCAGGGAGCTGGACAGGGGTCATATTGGATTTGTCTTCAGTGTGGAAGAGATTATCTCTCTCGAATTGGCCTCCTCAGCCACACTAGACGCTGTTCCAAGTCCTCCATACAGAGCACGTTACCATAGTCTTTCGAGACTGAAGGATGCCTAACTAACTAATGCATGTCTCCTTAAGTTTCACCAAGTAGAATTCTATGGCAGATGTGGTCAACATGTGCCTCACCAAATGTTGGTCCTCTGCAACTCCAGTTGGCCTGCAAAACTGGCTATGCTGGCCAGCTCTGCTGGGAGTTACCATCCATAGAGCCACAAGTTGCTTGCCTCAGCCTTACAAAATGGCAGGCCTGAGTCTATAATTCTATAACCATTTGCCTCCCGAAGCCATCAGGTCTTACTGTTGACACATGCAAATGTGCTGTCACTTGCATGGTTTGCAGAAACGCTCGATTTAGAAAGCAGCCATCATTTCAATCCTGGCCCTTACCTGGTTTCTGTCCCCAAAATAAACATGGCAAAAACTGAAATAAAGAATAAAGAAGGAAGTGTGATTCTTTACAGTTTTGGCTGCCAACAGATATTTCTTTTCCACAAACCTGAGATGAATGGGTACGTGGCTCCTATAGCTATCCATTGTACAGATAGAAAAATATCATTTATTTATTCAAGCTAAACTTTAGTGTGTAGAAAGGGCTGTGGTAATGTGGCTTATCAAAACACAGCTGTGGAAACAAATACTCTTTCCTATAGTTATAACAGTAAAAACTGATACGACTGAATTTACTTTCAGGGAGGTGAGAAATTAAAGAGTCTTGTTCACTCTTAGTAGCATGCATTATCTTACTAAGGTCCATATGGGGGGTGAGATGACAGAAATTCTTCAAAAGACCCATAGCCACACATGAAAGAACGGGGTGAGCTGAAGCACACACAAGTTAGCTTGAGAAAGAAGGAACGTAATGGCTCTTTGTTTGATATATGACCTCTGCACATATCTTGGAAAACCTAAGAGTTTCCAAATGTTGAAAAAACAAACAGTCGCTCTCTGCAGAAGAATCAACTTCTGGGTTATACTTCCCTATAGAACAGCTATCGTTTTTACTGCCAAGGTATAAAAACTAAAATGGCAATGCTGATCACATGAAAGGTCAAACTTGCACATCCACAACAGAAAACATTTGAAATTATATCACTCTTTCTGTTCAAGAAAGAGGGAGGAAGCTAAAATTATCCAACAAGCCTGAATGAATTTTGGAGTTGCCTTATTCTAGCTGGTTATCAGAACAGGAGGACAAGCAAGCCAGAAAGCATAAATGAAAAACATGATGTACTTGAGGTCAATATCATTATTCCACTGTAACTCTAGATGTCTTGTATCCTTCAGTAGGCATCTGGATTCTGAATATGTCTGTTGGAGATATTACACCTATAAAACCAGGAAAGTACAGTACAACCTGATTTACAAAACCTACCCATTTGGCTCAGCATATGACATTTTTATTCCTTCCATACTTACTCATTCAGAAGGTAAGTCTTATAACTGATCAGCCAATATAATGGCATTTTTCTGACATCAGAAATTTGATCTAAGTGAAAACAGTAATAACTTCACCGTGACTCTCCAAAATGATTTTTTAAATAAAAATACAGCCACTTATGATTCCATTTTATAAACATTGCCCTGTTGGTTATTCTTATGTTCTTCTTTATCATTCCACACAGAACAGAATTAATAGTAACAGACCTGAAGTTCTTGTGTTTGATGTACCAATATAGTGACAGTTCATATGTTTTTAACATGGGTTAAATCTAGTGGTCTTAATCCAATTGGTACTCACTGAATCAGTGGGATTTAGATAAATAAAGTGGTGCCTCGCTTAACGAGCGCTTCGTTTAACGACGAATTCACTTAGCGATGACTTCTTCGGAGCGATCTTGCACTCCGTTTAAGATGTTCCCTATGGGCGATTTTCGCATAGCGATGTTTGGGACCATGCTTCGCATAGCGATGACAGTTTGGGTCCCCGTTTCGCTTAACGATGGTTTTGACAGCCTCATATTGGCTGTTTTTTAAATGTTTAACAATGTTTAAAAATGTTTAGAATGCTTGAAATCATAAGTGCACTTAATAAACCCTTTGTTAAACTAATTTGACTTTGTTCTGACTCTTTTTAAATTTGTTGTTGAATTTTTTTTCCCCCATTGAGATGCATTGAATAGGTTTCAATGCATTTCAATTGGGGAACCGCGTTTCACTTAGCGATGTTTCCTATGGCGATTTCACTTAAGGACGGCAATTTGTTCCTATTGGAACGGATTATCCGGTTTTCAATGCATTTCAATGGGAAACCGCGTTTTGCTTAGCGATGTTTTCCCATAGCGACAATTTTTTTTGAACCAATTAAAATCGTTAAGCGAGGCACCACTGTATTGACTTGCCAACTGTTCAGAATGTCCACTGTACATGAGATTGACAGGAGATTAACAGGTGAATTCCAACCATTATTAGTCCCCAAATTTTGCTGTATTTGTAAATAGAAATGGGGACAAAGTGCCAAAATTGTTTTGCTTCGTGGGCCACAAATTGCCCCCCCGACCCAAGGAACAATGAATAATCAATTGGGTCTTTTTTTTCCCTTTCCCTCAAAAGGAGGAAAAGAAGGGATCAAAGCGATCCTGCAGTGGCTGGGGGATCCCTTTGATTCCTTCCCTCCTCTTTTATGTCATGCAGGCATAGGAAGAGGAGGAAAGGGGAACCACGCCATCCCCCAGCCTGTAGAGTGGGATTCCCTATGGGCAGGCTTTAGCAAGCTGCCTGAAGGAAAAATCCCTCTCTGCTTATGCCCTTGAGGAAAAGTTGATCCGCTGGTGCATAAGCAGATAGGGAACAAAGGGACAAATATAAAGGGGTTATATTTGTTGCTTCCTATTCGTTGGGGCCTCTGGACCCCAATAATATGAAGCAACAAATATCTGACAAATGAGGGATATTTAATGAATATCCTGATTCATTTTTATATTCATCCCCATGTGTATTTGTAAATTTAAAAGTGTAATGTACCAATCAGATGGTACATAGGCAGTTTAAATGTTTGAATGGAATGAACAAATGAATGAATCAATGTTACTAAAGAGACACATGCAGTGTAAAATCATTGTGTATGTCTCTCTGTGTATTCATGCATATTTAAGGGTCATAACGCGGCCAGTCGAGCCCATGAGAACACGCAAGCCCATGCAAACGTAGGATCTGTTTCTCATTTGTGGCAGGCCATTCAGTATTGTCCCTCAAGAGTATGCTTCTGTTAAGGGGATATCCAGTGAGGTCAAAAAACCCTTTAGGGGTGTAGGGGGGCTGGAAGATAAGATCCTCATCTCAAGCATGATATTTGGTTCCTTTGAGATTGCCTTGTAGCATGCGGGTGTGTAAACATCATCTACATCTACTGATCACTGCTTTTTGGAGAAACTCAACATTCTCTCTTCCATGCCCCTGGCAATTTTATTTAAAATTTTATTTTCATAATCTACATAATGCTGAAAAATTCTCAAAGCAAAGTCTGGATGATCTACTTGTCTATTTCACCTTTGGAGCAGTCCTGCAAAGATCGCCCTCCCGAAATATTTGAATGGATTTGCTACCGAGGGGGAACCAGCAAATTCTGAAGAAACCCCTTGTCAGTTTCACACCTGCAGTCAACACAGTTAAGACTCTAAGGTAAAGTTTGGAGTGTTGTTTTAAAATTTGTTTGGCTCTTTGCTGGCTGTTTGTACTGCACCATCACAAGAGTGCTTTAGCATGTTTTAAACTGCCAGACTTTACTTTCCCATCTGTACCCATATCTCACTTTTTTTCCTTTCCTTTGGTTCCCCCATTTTTCTCTCTCTAAATTTCTGGCACTGGAACGTAAGACCACTTTTAAAAGAAGCCCCTACATCACGGCAGTCTATGCCCACCACACACCATTGCAAATCATTTTCTCCCTGAGTTTCTTTAGTTCATTTATTGTCACACATAAATACAATAGGAGGGCCTACTCTGAGTCACAGGATGACTTCACAGTGTAAAGTAAAGAGGCAAAAGTCAGGATTACAGCTCATGAGACAGAATCCAGCTAAGCAAATGGAGAGTTATAATACCATGTGGCTGCCGAGCTTCCCTTGATCTCCAGTTTGCTATCGCACAAGGCAGAGATTGTGTCACTGAAAGCAACAAGCTTCCAAATGCACCACAGGTAGTAAAGCCCCCATGCAGGGACACAAAGAAAGAACACCACATAAATAAAGGACTGTTGTACAAACAGAGTAGAAACAAAAATGATTAAACCCATAGAATCCCCACACTGGTATAGTTAGTTTTTTTTTTAAATGCCTTTTCCAAGATCTGAAAAGATTTCAGTACTATTCTGAAAGGCAAGCTACAACCACAGCCTGCTCAGATCAGAAATATCAAACTGAAGGAATGATATTCTTCGTCGATTTCTTTTGTCACTGAAAGACTCAAGAACTCTTCATCAGAAAGAAGGCAAAAGTAGCTCAACTATCCTGACAGTACAAATGTTTACACAGGGAAATTTTTCACAGTGATGTACTAGCTCATTTCAGACTTTGCGGGCAAGTTCAGTGCATTTGCTGAACATGCACAGAGCACCTAGAAGACTGCAGCAGGAAAGGTTTCTCCATGCTCCATCTCTCCCCACTAGTGCACATGTATAGGCACTCCAGTGGAACATGGAGCCTGCCATCTCTCTAGCAACTTCAGATGCTAAAGCATTACAGCAAAGCTGTAAACTTCTGCAGGTCAAAACTCTCTGAGTCAAAAGGAGTACTTTAGGGGGATGGAAGCCCTTGGGCCCATCTATCTACATGTGAGATGAAGGCTTGTCCTTTATAATGTAAAAGAGATATATAATTTCTGCTGTTCAAAGTGCATTTGCAAGTCCATTTCAGAATTTATTTGCTACCTGGCGGGGAGAAGGAATGGACTATTGCTGGAAAATATCCAAGTCAAAAGACATGCTGGCTGTATTGAATTCTTTGTCTCCTTTTTTGGCTCCCCAGCCCTTCTCATTAAAGCATAAACAGCCCACAATAATCCATAGAGACCATTTTCCACTGTTGTTTCAAGGGTTAATTGCTTAATTTGACTACAGACACTACCAAAATGTAGCACTGCAGTGGCAGGGTGGCAGCAGCAGAGGAAGGCCTCCCGGGGATTGAAACAGGAAAATACAACTGCCACACACAGGAGTTGCTCAGCCCTCATTGAAAATGTTGACAAATTAAGAAACATCAGTTTACAGTTTGTGGATATGCCAACACCTCTTGCCCCCCCCCCAAAAGCCACTCATTAGTCATGAACAGAGTTCATCTTCTCTTCCAAGACAAGACCAACTACCTTAATTAGCTTTCCTTCACTCCATCATCCCTAAGACAAGCGTATAACACATGGAAAGGCAGCCAATTCATTTATGTTTCTCAGCATTACGAAAAGGCAGGAGGTGCTGCCAGGTGCACCCTCATATTTTATGAGGTAAGCAAATGGAGTTAGCAATGTCTACTTCATTAATTAAGGTTCATCTGGAATATTTGCACACCTTTCTTGCTGGAAAAAAAATGGCACTTTTTATAGAAAATCTGGCTACAGAGGAAGAAATAAAAGTATTTGTAGCAGGCATATTTTGAGAGTTTATTCTCTCACGTTGTGGCAAGGCCTATAACACATCCTAGTAAGAAAACCACGGAGGGCAGTAAACAGCTGAAACAAATTGGCCATTGTAGATTTACAAACTGAAGTCAGGTATTAACACACTTGAACAAATATATGAATTCATATTCGTAGAATTCATATAATGAGAAAGAAGTGTAGACGTTAGAAAGCACATATAAGCAGTGCAGGGTTATTAACATTATATCCTTGCCATCCATCCTTAAGGGCAGCTGCCTTTTCAAAAGATCACTTCAGTTGCTGTGGTTAAGTCATGGCCTGTGCCGTCACAATTCGGTCTCACTTCTAAGAAGACCAGGGTGACCTTGTTTGCCAAATGTATTTTTTTTTTTTTTTGACACGGTTCTTCTGCTGGTAAATGCATCCCCATTTGCTAAGAGTGTCATCTTCGTGATTTAGTTTGAAATTACCCCTCTAGTTCCATGGACCCTATTTGATGGTAGGGTTTTTTTCCCCCTCTCCCACAGGTGATATCATGATTACTCCCTTGTACGTCCACCTTCATGTGAGATGAAGGCATTTACACATACAGGACTGAACAATTGTGAGGCAACAGGTATGTGAAAATCCTCTACAAACCAAATCTTCAGCTCTTGAGATGCCCCTTTGGATATGTTGCTGTTCAAGCAAACACAAGTGAAACTTTTCTTCAGTTAGAACCAAGGAGGTGGAGCTAGCACTTAGTGCCCAGAACCTAATTAGTGACCATGCAAGATTTGCATTGTGGGAATTTTTACAACCTCACATGCTGCCTTTAGTAAGTTTGGCTGGGAGGGATCTTTCTAGGCTGGGGTGATTTTCAGTCTATCCAGCACTAACCAATTTTTCTTCCCTGCCTCTGAATTCAAAGATAGCCCTGCCTCTCTGCTCTGTGTCTTTTTCCCTCTCTGGAGTCTGCTGAAGTGTGTTGCTGAAATCAGTCATGTTTGTCAGTTTGCTGTTGATTTGTAAGTAATTAAACATTTTTATTCTTTCTCTTAGAAATGTCTGAGTGCGTTATTGAGTCTGTATGTGCCAATTAATGAGAAAAAAGGTGAACTACTCTGGGGAACTTGAAATTATTCTGCTCTGTGAATTCCTGCACTTCTGTTGCACAGCTAGAGGAATTTAACCAAAAATTCAAAATGCTGCAACATGTATAAGTTGTGCAGCTAATTGCAGCTAACTGAGAAGGTGCTGAGATGCATCTTGGTTGCATGTATGGTGGTCATGTGGCTGATTGCACAACTGGGATGGACCCTGGTACCCTATCAAATAACATGGAAAGTTAAACAAATCTTACACAAACAACAATAGAACTCCTGCCACCACAGTGTAGTGGGCAGGGCAGTACACATAGCTCCATATCTCTGTCCATGCCTTAGCCTTAACATATGACAACAGCTAAAACAATCAAAGAAGGGGAATACTAGAAGGGAAGTGTAGTCTGGGACCCAGTCAGCAGATATGAAACAGTAAATCCCTAATGAGAGGTTGGAAGAACAGAGAGAAAGGCAATGACACTAGACTGGCCATTGGAAAGAAAACAAAAATCAGTAATGGAACAACACAGCTAGAGCATTCAGTAAGACGTGCAACCAAAACAACAGCCTCAGAACAGAAAGCTGATACTTCTGTCTTGGGAAGCAAAGGTAAAGTTGATGTTGGACAGCAACTGACAAAAAACGAGAAAGTGAAAAGCAAACCAATAAAACTGATAAAATATTGTGCTTGTTTGAAGAAATTCAAATGGACAGGATAGGCCTCAACAAAAGCCATGCACTAGTTTGGGGTTGCTGACTGCTTGCAAAACAGAAATGCCATGAAGAATTCACCAGCTAGTCTCATACTGCCTTATGTCATCACAGAAAGGCGGTCGCACGTGTTGCCCCCAGTCCTGCCAGGCTCCCTTTGGGTGCCCAGTGGTTGTGAGATTGGTCATGCAACCAGCTAAATGGTTGTTTGTGCAATGTGGGAGGAGGCCTGCCACAGCAGAGGAACCCATATTGTCTATCCTCTGCATCCCCTTCCTAATATGTGGCAGCTTCCTACTTTCTCCACACTGGAAATGTTAACATGCTTGCCACATTATTCCACATAACTACCAGTGTGAGGAAGAGTCCAACTGGAAAAGACCCACAATTCTATACATCTTTTATTCTCAGAAAAGACTTATTTGGACCAATTTTCATTTTATTGTGTCAGGGTTTTATTTTGGCTTTTTATTAAACAATCTTGTGTGTTTTTCTGCCCATTTCTTAGCAACAATATCAGAAGAAAAAGAAAAATATCAAATCTTGTCCCCTTCCCTTCCCCAGCTGACCCCAGTAGATGCCCTAAATGTTGAACATTAACTTTATTTTGGCATTCTCGCTAACCTCTCTCGATGTCCTTTCTAATCAGTAACAGTTTAAACAGAAACCATGAATCTGATGATACTTGAAATGGAAGAAAACTGGTTTTAGTCATTGGAGTTGCATGTCCACAAAACATTTGCTTCCCTCGTCTATTTCACAGACCATAAAATCCATTAAAATACTCTTCCTGCTCTGTTATTAAGTGTGCTGCAATCACTAAGCCATACTGTTTTGCTTTGCTTTTTTCTACTATTTTTCTGCAAACTGAAAGATCCCAGGCTAGCACAGCTCAAAAGCACAGACTGTAAAGAACACATCTATGAAGGATGTTATTGTAAAGTGGTGTTTTTCCTTGTTGTTTTACATTAACCCCTTAAATTCAGTTTTTTAAAAATCTGACTCTGACCTTTCAAATAAAGTGACTTTACTAAGTCAGTAAACAGAGTAAAATGATCCAGAGAGAAACAACAAAAGCTTTTTTAGGGGATTGTAAGTATTTATGTGACTTAATCACAGTTCCAGACGAGTTAACTAGGTTAAGGGCCAATTTTGGCTCATGAGAGAGGGAAAGCTAGTCTTCAGACATGGCAGGTAGGTACATAGGAAGAAGCCATTTATACCGTTGTTCCATCTTAGTTTGTCTATAGTGGCTGAAATTCTGTTGTTCAGCGTAGTAAGTTGCAAAATAGCCAGTTGCTGTAAAATAAGCTTATTGACCAAATGAGAATTTAATGAGCCAGTTCCTCCATAAGTTTTATTGATTCAAATAGGCCAACTCCAGTTGCAACTTACTATAGTGGTCTAGATGTAAGTTGCTACACTATGAGGTAAACAGGGAGGATCCTTACCAGGAAGGGATGCTGTTAAAAAGGATCCAATGATGTATGTTGTTCTCTGATGGGACATGGAACCACATGCTTTCCATCTAGCAACAGTACTCTATGGCAGTGGTTCTTAACCTTGGATTACTCAGGTGTTTTTGGACTGCAACTCCCAGGAGCCTTCACTACCAGCTATGCTGGCTGGGATTTCTGGGAGCTACAGTTAAACACCTGAGTAAGCCAAGGTTAAGAACCACTGCTCTATGGCACTTTCATAATTTGTTTTAAAACTATTGTGAGGGTGAAAACATTAGAACTCTAAAGCATCCCAAATCTCTTTGTTTCTACACACAAGCATACCCACAATCCCCCCCAAAAATCACACCTGATATCCAATAAGTCACAATAGCTCTTACCTTGTATCCACCAATCCGATGTTCTTGCTTAAATTCCTTCCCATTTTTTAACCACCTCATGGTTGGTATAGGGTTTCCTGTAGCTGGACAACGGAACTTTACAGTGTTAGCTGCTGGAACGGCATGTAACCTCTTCTCCATTTTTTCAGTTTGAGTCCATTTAGGTGCTTCTGTTACCAAAAATGAACACAGAAAGGGAGGATCAATAACTCACAATTAACTCAGATGCCAGCAACACCATATCATGCATTTGTTATCTGCATGCATTTCTAGTGAGACACAATATACTTTAGAAGGGCCATTGATGTTCTACACTGTTGATTTATGTTGCCTTTGGCAAATTATACATGATGCTTGAGTCCCTTAAAATTTCATTGTGTACCTAAAGACAAATATCTGGCCTGCTTCAACTGGAATTACTTCTTATGATTCATGCCTTAAGGGGATGAAGGAAAAGATGATTCAAGAATGAGGCTAGTTCTCATTTTTCAAACTGTCATCTTACCCCAGCCTTTACGCCCAAGGCGAATAACTTTAAAACAGAAAATAAAATATAGTTTGAAATACATATAGTATGAGATTTCTAAAACTTTGTGCGCAGACAGTGAAAATCAGAGGTTTCAATGGAAGCATTGGCTTTATTATTTTTTTGTTCAGTTATGGCCTGTTAGTATGATCTTCCAAATAACTAACAAATACAACTATTTTATCTCTGGGTCTATTTTTTTAAAAGGAAGGAGCAACCATATTTCTATTGAGCAAGTATGTTTAAAAGATATTTCAGAACATGTCTCCCACTAGGTGGACTGAAATCATTTGAAGTCTTTCATACAAGGAGATGCAGTCATCTCATTCCAGCCCAACTGAGTGTTTAAGCTGTGGCAGCTAAGCACCCTGTTCTCCCCATTGCTGACCACCTTCATTATTGAGTGGCCAGAACAAGTTCTTTGTCAGGATTTATCATCATCATAATGATTTATGGTTTGGATGGGAATTAAGAAGTACATTCCCTTTAATTACATTAACTAACCTGACATAAGCCTTCACATAATATCACAGGGATAAATCAGGAACATTCTTGTATTGTGTGCAGAAGACAGATTATTTAAGGAGTATAAAACTGAGAAGACTACCTAAAGTTCGGGAGGATTTGATTTTCATTTTGAAATCTGGGCTATCAAAGTAAGGATTATTTGAAAACAATACAGAAATCCAGGAAACTCAAAGACCACTTCATTCTATACCCAATCATCTGCTCCCCAAGATAAGGAGACATGCTTCCTTCTTTCCTAGCTACAGTGAATGTGAAGTTAATGGTGCCAAAGAGACAGAGCCTCTTGCCACCCATTAATGAGTGAATAATGTCTCTTAAAAGCCTGATTCATGCCACATGGAAAGTGAAGAATCCACTAGAAACTAGGGAAAAACAAACCCCAGGTTCCATCTCACAGGGAAGGGAAGTTTCCAGATGAATGAATGAACGAACGAACGAACGAACGAACGAACAAATGAACGAACGAATAAGCAAGCAAGCAAGCAAGCAAACAAACAAACAAACAAACATATTGGCTGCTGCTTCTCAACAAACCAAGCTTAACTAATTTCAGGTGTCACTCTACTGAAAATTTCTTAGTCGGTTATCTGTAAGCAAATTGTGGGACAGTGTAGAGAACTGCTTCACCTGAAAGGTTACTGCAGGATATGAGAATGGGATGCAGTATAGAGAAATGAAAGAAAGAAAAAACGCTAGCTTTTGATGTGACTATTTTGCATTTGTGAATAATGACTATTCCTACATGGCTTCCTGCAGAACTACTAGACTTTAGAAAATGCTCTCTGGTGTGCTATTTGCATGGCCAGCAAATGTATGAGTTGGAGAACATTGACTTTGCTCTGTTAGTTGGTTATAGTTGGCTGCAACTTTAAGGATAAGCAAAAGAAGGGGACATCCAGGATGCCTGGATTTCTGTGTTGTGTGACTTTGCCTAGTGTCTAAGCATCTGAAATTATAAGCTCTAGCATGGAACCAAGTATTCCAAAAAGAATAGCATATTTGGGGGAAAGAAAGGTTCTTATTAAAACATGGATCATAAACTTGAACATTCCAGAGCCATTTTGGCTTAGCTCTAATTACTACTAGGAGCAATGAAGAAATTTTCAATATCTATCCAGGATTGCTGCTGCTATAACAATCTGAAGCTAATGGAAATCTGATTAACTGCACAAGAATATCATGACCACACTTAATTCAGTTCACTCACATATCCGTTCAAAAAGTAAAGTCTGATCTGTTAAACAGTAGGGATACTTAATTATTTCAAAATAGAACCTTCCTGAAATAAATCAATTTACTATGGAAATTTTTAAGACCAAAGGGGTCAAGAAACACAACCATTCCTCTCTTAGCCCTGCTTCACTTCCTTTATTAAGCAGCCTCCTGCTCCATAACAAATAAACCTTTCCGCTCATCACACATTTATTGTTGTTCTTGAAATCTGCACACACTCCAAATTCCTGCACCCCACTTCCCCACACACAGCAAAATAAAAATACAGCTGGAGAAGAGCAGAGCAACAGACTCCTTTAACAGGCCTCCCTGCCCAAAGAAAACATCCCAAATTTCAGCATTAATTTAAAAAAGAAAAAAAAAAGATGCCTGACTATTTTTGTTTCAGCATGACGGCTTTCAAACTAATTAACCAGAAAAATCAATGGCCATTTGAACATGCTGCCACAAGCACAACATCAGGCAAGATATAACTACTTAAAATTAAATCGTCCTTCCGTAAAATGTTTCATTATCCCACATTATCATGTTTTCTTGGGAATAAAATTGGAAGAAAGTTACAGACAAATTTAAAAGACCAAAACAAAGCAGTTAAGTCAGCAATGAAAATTTAAAAGGCTCATTGCTCAAGAATGGTATTAAGTACTACTAATATATGATGAGTAACTTTTTGCTCTAGCACTAGCTTGTTCCAAAAAGAAAAAAAGAAACCTGCTGGAACAAATCCCAGATTCCTGATAAAGTTAATCCAAGTTGTACGTGAACAGGATTGGTGTATGAGGACAGGAATCTGTGCAGGCTGCTAAAACCACAAAAGGTCAGCAATCATGAAGTCTCTTTCTGCGTTGTTCTCCAATAGCAGTGTTATGTTTCTAGTTATGTGGCTGTACCAACCTACAGATAAGAACTTTACTAGCCAGTGGACAACCTGCCAGTGAATTGGAGATACAATTTGGGCAGTTTTGGACAAACTGTGGCTCCTAAAGCCAAGAAAGGATGGTTGCTATACAGCACAGTTATTTTAATGTGAGGGATTTGAGCTTAAACGAATCTAAATGCAGTATACTAGAGCTTCCTAGCTCTCCAGAACAGATGTCTGAGGGGTTGGGAGTGGGGCTGTAGTTTTGTCAGTGCATGTTAGCGTCTGCTAACATTTATTATTGTTGGTTGATGTTATTATTCAGTCACATATTATTATCCTCTAGAGTCTGTCACAGGGATGCAGACTCTAGAGGATGATGGAAACACCCATGGCTTTCCAGATGTTGAATTACAGTTCTCTTCAGTCTTCAGCACTGTCTCTACAGACCAGGCCGGATGGGACCTTTAGTTCAGCAACATCTAGAAAAACACATGTTCTCATTCAGTTCTACCAGGAATCAAGGCCACAGTACAAGGCCCATGGGCCAAGACTTTGATAGATAATAGGTACATATTATGGAGTTTTGCACTTCTACATTTTCCAGACCTACGAAAAACCTTGCTCCTGGTGTTGTCACACACTGATGCTTCACTGACCACAACAAAAACAAACAAACAAACAAACAAACAAACAAACGGGTTCCTTCCAAAGCATTCTGAAGACCTGCTTCTTTCAAAAAACAGTTCATAGGTCTAATGTGCACTGATTAAGTTCTCATTTATAGCATTTTACATTTTTATTTTGTTTTGCTTTCTTTATTTGGACTTATTTTGGGTTGAGGGGATTATTTATTTACTTATTTACTTATTTACTTATTTACTTATTTGCTTACATACATACATACATACATGCATGCATACATACATACATACATACATACATACATACATACATACATACATGCATGCATACATACATACATACATACATACATACATACATACATACATACATACATACATACATACATACATACATACATACATACATACATACCATTTTTCACCCTATATAAAGGCCTGCAGATGGTTTAGCACAATGAAAATGGACATACAGTATATCACAGAAGTGAGTACACCCCCTCACATTTCATAAATATTTTAGTATATCTTTTCATGTGACAACACTGAAGAAATGACACTTGACTACAATGTAAAGCAGTGAGTATACAGTTTGTATAATGGTTTAAATGTGCTATCCCCTCAAGATAACGCAACACACAGCCATTAATGTCTAAACTGCTGGCAACAAAAGTGAGTACACCCCTTAGTGACAATGTCCAAATTGGGCCCAAGTAGCCGTTTTCCCTCCCTGGTGTCATGAGACCCTTGTCACAAGTCTCAGGTGTGAGCAGGTGTTATCACTCTCACTCTCTCAGAATGGTCACTGGAAGTTCCATATGGCACCTCGTGGTAATGAACTATCTGAGGATCTGAAAAAATGAATTGTTACTCTACATAAAGATTGCCTAGGCCAGTGATGGCGAATCTTTTTGGGCCCTAGCACCCAAACTGGAAAAAGAAAAAACAGTGGGTGGTAGTGGCAGCGGAACTGGAATTGGCTGCAGAAGGGAGAATCCCAGGCACAGAGGTGCCTCAAGACCCCACTTCAGATCCACCACCAGTGCCAGCTGCTTAGGGAGCCAGCACTGTGGCTGCAGCTGCCTCATCAGGTTTGGCTATGGGGGAGATTAGTGATCTGGCAACTTACGGCTCATGTGCCCGCAGAGAGGGCTATGCATGCCAGGTGTGGCACACATGCCATAGGTTCACCATCGCTGGCCTAGGCTATAAGAAGAGTGTCAAAGCCCTGAAACTAAGCTGCAACATGGTGGCCAAGACCATACAGCAGTTTAATAGGACAGGTTCCACTCAGAACAGGCCTCGCCATGGTCGACCAAAGAAGTTGAGTTCTTGTGCTCAGTGTCATATCCAGAGGATGGCTTTGGGAAATAGACATATGTGCTCAAACCATACATGCACACTGCATCAAATTGGTCTCCAGGGCTGTCATCCCAGAAGGAAGCCTCTTCTAAAAATGATGCACAAGAAAGCCCGCATACAGTTTACTGCAGACAAACAGACTAAGGACATGGATTTCTGGAACCATGTCCTGTGGTCCGTTGAGACCAAGATCAACCTATTTGGTTCAGATGGTGTCAAGCATGTATGGCAGCAACCAGGTGAGGAGTATAAAGACAAGTGTGTTGTGCCTACAGTCAAGCATGGTGGTGGGAGTGTCATGATCTGGGGCTGCATGAGTGCTGCTGGCACTGGGGAGCTACAGTTCATTGAGGGAACCATGAATGCCAACATGTACTGTGATATACTGAAGCAGAGCACGATCCCCTCCATTTGGAGACTGGGCCGCAGGGCAGTATTCCAGCATGATAACGATCCCAAACACACCTCCAAAACGGCCACTGCCTTGCTAAAGAAGCTGAGGGTAAAAGTGATGGACTGGCCAAGCATGCTGCCAGACTTAAATCCTATGGAGCATTTGCGGGGCATCCTGAAATGGAAGGTGGAGGTGCGCAAGGTCTCTAACATCCACCAGCTCTGTGATGTCATCGTGGAGGAAGAGGACTCCAGTGGCAACCTGTGAAGCTCTGGTGAACTCTATGCCCAAGAGGGTTAAGGCAGTGGTGGCAAATAATGGTGACCACACAAAATATTGACACTTTGTGCCCAGTTTGGACATTGTCACTTAGGGGCGTACTCACATTTGTTGCCAGTTGTCTAGACATTAATGGCTGTGTGTTGCATTATTTTGAGGGGACAGTACATTTACACTGTTATACAAGCTGAATACTCACTGCTTTACATTGTAGTCAAGTGTCATTTCTTCAGTGTTGTCACATGAAAAGTAGACCTTGGGTCTAGATGGGCGGGATAGAAATCAAATCAAATCAAATCAAATCAAATCAAATCAAATCAAATCAAATCAATCAATCAATCAATCAATCAATCAATCAATCAATCAATCAATCAATCAATCAATCAATCAATCAATCAATCAATCAAAGATATGCTAAAATATTTATGAAATGCAAGTGGGTGTACTCACTTCTGTGATATACTCTATGAAACATAATAAATAAATCCCTAAAAATGATTAAACAAAGAAGAATTCAAACATATATAATTAGTAAGATACTATAACTACCACTCAGCATCCCATTAAATGTCCGTTTTAGATGCCAAACAACTGCTTGAAATAGAATGCCAGCAGAAGGATACTATGTGGGGCAGGGGAAGGGGGGTTCAAACAAATCTTCTAAGCCTGAGAACAGTCACTTAAAAAGCCCTCTCTTGCATCTTTATGAGACGAGCCTGTGTCAGTGGCAAGACCCAGAGAAGGGCCTCTCTGATTATCTTCTCATGGGGGTTCATATGGGAAGTACAAGAGCCAATCTTGACTTCAGCCTATACACACACCACCAAAGTCTTTAACATACAGATGCTGGCCTTCAACATCAATTTTCAGGGAGACCCATAGGTCCACAAGGTGTTCCCATTTACTCCATTTTATGGCCTGAGATATTTATCTTCTGCTGCCATTTCCTTTGTGCACCTTAGTAGAAATAGGCATCTGAACAGGTGAAAATAATAAAACACACATTCAGGATGTGGCCTGGATTAATCTTACCTATTTTTCCTCAGTTAGAATATCTCACCACAATTTATTTTTTACAATCTAAATTGTATCACAGATACATTGATATATCCATACATTTATCACCATAAAGCTCAGGAAAATGTTAAGATGAGGTCTAGCACTATCCGCATGACCTTATGCAATGCCTTCTCCACCCCCTCAAAACACATCTTAAGCTCATGCACTTCACTCTCTCTTCTCCTTCCAGACAGCTTAGTAGTTCTTAGGAGGAATTTCAGTTTCTCTAACTCCTGCCTTGAGGTGAGTTTCCCTACACCAGCACAAACTTCCCAGCTTCCCATAAAAACAAGAACCAAGTCTCATCTCCTCCCACCTTTTTTCAAAATTGTCTTTAACTGGTTGTTTAGTGCCAAAAATGGCAACATCTTGCATAGCTTGACCTGCTTCCTGGTAAATCCTGCAGAGGAAATATGCACTTCTGCGCAGGAATTTTAATAATTCTGCACACCTTGGGAGTCCCTTCTCCCCTTTCTAGATGCACCCCACACAGGAAAGATGCCATTCTCTGCAGGAACTGTGATAATCCTGTGCAGTTTGGCATTCCTTCTAGACAAAAGGGCCACAAAACTTCGAAGAAATACCACAAAAGAAAAATCTCAGAGAAAAGAGGATCCCCCTCACCACTCCTAGTTCTCTTCAAGATCAAAAGGTTCCAAGAATCACAACCCTATTTCTCTAGTAATTAAAACAAAACAGCTTGAATTACAGGCCTAACCACAAATCACAAAAATCCATTGTCCAAGGCAGAAAGAAAAAGAAAGAAAAAGATAACATTGACAGCCATATTTGTGAAAGGGCAAACTTGAGCAGAAATGCAGTTCCATCTCTCACAAAAGACTCATCATTATTTGACAGAGGGACCTAAAAATACCTAGCCAGGAGGAACGATATGTAATTGAACACTGTAACTCACTGCCTCTTGCAAATACTGTACTAAGTTCCTTTACATACAGATATTGACTATCCATTCCACACAACCTTCTTGGCACTTTTGACTCTGACAAAATTCTTCATATTGGGAAAGTGGGGTGGGAAACTTTTGACCATCCAGATATTTTTGTCTCCACGTACAGCAACTACATCCAGCATAGCCAATGCAAAATATCTATGGGAGTTGGAAAACAAAAACATATAGGCAGCTAACATTCTTCCACCCCTGCTCTAGATGGCACTTTGATATTTTAAGGCAGGGGTTATCCACGTGTGGCCCTCTATGACCACCTTCGCAGATCCCATATATCCAGGACCCCTGGCCCCCAAATTAGTATTTTTAAAAGATAGGTCTTCTGAAAAAGTCTCATTGTGGTCCCTAGGGTGGGTGGGGGTGCAATTTTGCCATTTTTGGATGGGTCTCCAGCATCCCTGCAGGCCCAATGTTGGGCAGGGAAGAAAAAAAATAGAGAGAGACTAAAAAGCATAAGGAGGGCTTTTTAGTTTTTCTCAACTAAATAACACAATTTAAAAAAACAATCCATTTTGGGGGAGGAGTAATAACTTTTACATTTCATAACCACTGCATTTAAAAAAGAATACAAATAATAAAAATTAAGTATTCAAATTAGCCTCTCTGGCTATACCCTACAATTTAGCTCCATCCAATAGGGGGTGTAGCCCATAAGCTAGCAATGAATCTGAAAAATGGCCCTTGGTCCCACTGAAACTGCTTTTCAAGGGAGAGCACTACTAATAAACAGAAAGACGCCTTCTTCAAGGGGGCTTGCACAGGTGACAGCATTCTCAAAAGGACCTCTCTTGAAGATCTTAACATTTGGACAGGTTCAAAAGGAAACATGTGATCTGTTTAATAGCCAGGTTCCAAGCCTTTTGTTCAGCCTGAAACCAGCTTTTGATACTGCTGTGGGTGAATGAACACAGCACAGAAAGTCAGTGTAGAGGAGTGAGTGATGTCCCTAAATGTCAATGTAACACTGTAGAACTAGCTATTTCAAAGAATGTGGGAAACAGTCACTTCAGCTTTGCTATCTGTCTTACGTAGGCACTCAACAAAAGTGGAGTCATGAATACATGAACCAGGAACAAAGCAATATTACATGAACTGGTCCCTGACATCACACTCATCTTGTGACTTCCTCCAGCCATTATCTGCATACAGAGCACAGACATCCACCAAATTTTTGGACAGAAGGGAGCTTCATTTCGCTTTGAGCAGGTTGCACCCTCATCAACATACTCAGTTCTTTCACATTTCAATTTCAGCCAGCGATCCATTCTGAGGATCAGCCAAAATGTATTGTTATAAAATTCATTCTAATAATATTGAAAAGTCACTTTACCCAACAATAACCAGTTTTATTAGCAGAAATCAAAGAAGAAACACAATCACAACATCTGTATGAACACTCAACTCATATTGATGATGACTGACTCTGGCTCTCTCTTTCTGTATCTTCTGACTACGCAGTAGCAAGAAATGTCATGCACTTTCTCTCAGCCACTGAGTGTCATTCACTTGCATGTTCTCACCATGTGCAGAAATATCACACAATTGTTTTCATAACCTGTTTTTACTTTTGTTTGTTTTTAATGAAGATGGTAGGTTAGAAAATCCAGGTTTTACACAAACAGGCAAGAGGATTTAAGGTTTTGTTCTACATTTCCTTTTCTTTCTTGCTTTCATTCATTATTTCTTTTTATTTTAATTGTGAAAGAGCATAACATTTCTTCAAGCCTTTGAGGACTCCCTGTGAGAGCATCATAGCCCTCTGGGGATCTGCAGACCACAGGTTAAGAACCTAAGGACTAAGACACAGGTGGCTCATGACTAACCCAGGATACCTCAAATACCTCCTGCTTGGTCCATGAGCTGTCCCTGAACAAAAATGACAGTGTTTCAGAAATCAATTTCTAAAGTTCCTAAATGGTAAACACAAATAAAAACAAAGCCCCCTGCACAGAGAAAAATTAGCACATCTATTATACTTTTCTCTCTGATGTTTCTCTTGGGCAGTTTACTGAATGCAGAAAGTGTTTACTGATGAAAAATACCACAGGTTGTATTCAAAATATAATTCCACATCTATATTGAAGTGATAAAACTCATTTTGCTGCAGGTGTCATCTGAGATGCTTGATGGGTCTCAGAAATTGATTATTTAAAAGTAGCATTTCCAGAGGAAAACCTGTTTCTAATACTTCTGACCCACTACCGTATTGTGGTCCACCCAAATGAGTGTTTCATGAAACTGGTAACAAGGAACAACATAACTTTTGGACTTAATATGTTAGGTACTACTCAGTTTATATCAAATCCTTCCATTCTCTCTTAAAAGATTATTTTTGTTTCTACAAAATTAGTTTATCTCAATTTCACAGCGATCACTCATGTATAATCATGAGAGAGGAGATTGTAGTTCAGATCCAGAATTGAAGGAAAGAGGATTTTTAGAACAGAACAAATTGTGTTAAATTGTAGTTAGAAAGAGAACTGTTACCAAGTTAAGGAAAATAAGAAAGAATAGACCAGGCAAGAACATGAAAATAATTTATTTATTTCAAATGACAGAAATACCTCAAAAACAAGGAGAACACTGGGAAGTGGAAATAGTGCAGTGCAAGTTACAGCCAAGAAATATATACTGGAGGAAAGTACAAAAGGGTAGAGGGGGAAGAAAGTTCTCTAAATGAATCCTTTCAGGCTACTTCAGTAGTCACAATTACTTACTGATTGCGTTGTTGTCATTCACAAAATCCTCAGAGCCATCATTGTCATCTTCATCATCTCCAGAAGAAAGAACATCTGAAGTTTAAAATATTTTAAAATATATTCACCCGATACATAGCATTAGCAAATTTTCTCTATTCTGGGTTTTTTAAAAAGAACATCTGGAACACATTTTATCAAAGAATGCCCATATCACATACACCTCCAGCTTTGTACACTGTAGTAAAAGGCAGCAATAGCCTAGTGTGAAACCCTTTAAAGTTGGTTGAGTAGCTTACAGCATTTATCATCTCTACGTATTCTGGCTCGTGCTGATAGGAGTTGCAGTTCAACAGTAAATGAAGAGTCGCAAGCCTCCCAGGCCTGCCTTAATAATTTGCTCTGAACTCAGAATATATTATGAAGAACAAGCCAATTACTTTCATCCAGGCTTCATTGTACTTACTTCTCAGTGAAATTAATGGAACGTGTTAGTTATCGCATAAGCTCACTGCAGTTAATGTAGGCTACAACCCTGTATCTACTTTTTGGAGAGGACACTCCATTGAACGTATTGGAATTTACTTCTGAGTATAGGGCTGCTGTGCTAATCACTCTGTCCCAGTCCCCATATTTATTTATTTATTTATTTATTTATTTATTTATTTATTTATTTATTTATTTATTTATTTATTTATTATTGGATTTTTATCCCACCCTTCTAGACAGGAGTCTACTCAGGGCGGCTCACAATATATTAAACACAAAAACAGATTTTGAAACAACAATTAAAATCTACAGTAATAATATAATCAAGATGGGAAAGTGAACGGCAGAAAACAAGAAAAATAAAAAAAATAAAAATCAAGTATTGGCAGGAGGGAAGGCCTGTCTAAAGAGCCAAATTTTTAATTGACTCTTAAAAACACCCAGCAAGGGTGCCAGGCAGATCTCTGGTGGCAAGCTATTCCAAAGTCAAGGGGCCACCGCCGAGAAGGCCCGGGTTCTTGATTTTTCTTTCTGGGCTCTCTCGGCGTCAGGCCCCTCAGCTGTCTTTCCTGACTATGACGAGTTACTCGAGTAACTCTAGGCGTTCTGCCAGGTATCGAGGCCTAAACAGTTTTAGGGCAAATCTAAACATGCAAACCAAATCTTGTTTTCATGTTTCTAGTGCTATGTAAAGAAATAAGATGGCTCATTGTGTATGGTTTGTGATCGTAGGTAAAAAGGTGGGAGAACAATAAAATCAAAAGCCAGTGAAATTTTCTGAAATGTTTACTAGGATTAATCCTAAAGAAAAATATTTAACTAAAACATTTTCTACTCCCACCCATTACTTACACTGATTCGCAAATAACACACAAATTTAATAACAACAACAACAACAACAACAACAACAACAACAACAACAACAACAACAACAACAATAATAATAATAATAATAATAATAATAATAATAATAATGTAAAGTCACAAATATAAGCTCTAGTAAATAAAAGAGCAAATGTTTTAGTAAAATGTATGTAAAGAATACTTTTTAAAGACTGAGTGAATTAAAGTGTGGGGTTGTTGGCTTTTTTCCCCTGACCCAGGAGAAAAAGCAACATTGCCATTTGTTCAGGAAATGCCATTCAGAGCTTGGATATTTTACTTTGTTGGGGTTACAACTCTCCTTCCTAAATGTTTTCCCCCAAAGAATTCTAGTCTACAGAAATAGTTTTCCCAAATGATGACACTAGATTACCCAGTGACACTGCAGCACTTCACTTTGGACAAGAAGGCACATAAAAAGGTGTTCAGACAATCTAAGAGCACAGGCCGATTGGTAATTTAGTGAATTCTACATACAACCAGAACGTTCCTTAAACATATGACTTTATGTTCCTGTACAGCTAATTTAGACCAGAATTGTTTGTACATAGTTAAAGCTTCATTATGGCCAACTCACCTGTAATATTTACAATGAAGTAAAGGGTTTCACTTTCTACAGTCCTAAATGTGCAAGCATAAAGGCCTGAATCCCTGGGTGTAGTATCTTTAATCCACAAGTATTCCCCAGTCATGACTGTTCGATTGTTGGGCAACAAACGGACCCCATCTTTAGTCCAAGTGATTGTGGTGGCATCTTTCATCTGACAGCGCAACTTCAGAGTATCTCCTGGAAGTGCAGAGTGTGCCTCGGACTGAGAGATTTGATATTTGGTTGGTGGCTCTGCAAAAGTGGACAACAGGCAGGTGCAGAAGAAGGAGGAGGAAATCAGAGTGGGGAAACAAAATTTCCAACAACTGTCAATGAATACACTTTCACCGATTTTTTTTCAAAGTATTAAAAAACATAAGCCAAATTAGCTGATCTCATAAAACTCAAAATAGTAACTGGTGAAACTCCGATCCCTGTTGCTGTTGCTGTTTCAGCCAGTTTATGGGACTGGGATAAAAGCAGATAAAGTGGAGGAAGTGGATATATCGGTCAGCTTTGAGTAAGAATTAGAATGACTGCAAGAGCAGAAAAAAGGGATTATGCTTAGAAACGGGAGGCATGCAGCTTGATTATATGCTACAAGCAAGAATCCCAGTAACTTGATAACTGTAACTGATGAAGTAAAGCTTAGAGCTTTAAAAAGTCTAAGCAGCAATAAATTAGTATTTAAGGTGCCGGGTGACTTTCTGAGGTTTTGCTACTATGTTACAGCATCTCATGCTGTCCGGTGCAAATAAGGATAGGGCCATAGAGGAAATCTTCCAAACTGCACTTAACATCATTCCCAGGTCCAGTTCTAGAATATGGGAAGCCTACAAACAGCAACCCGCCTTGCTTTATTACACAGTACATTGGTCTTCACAAGGTGTTTTTTTTTTAGAAACAAGCCTGAATGTATGGTGATGGGAGTCGTCTATTCTTCCTTTCATGGCTCCCAAGTTCATCTGTGCGACTCTTATCAGATGCTGTTTTTCTGCCTTTATTTAATTATTGTTGACGCACTGCATTTCTGTCTTGACTTTTGACTGACTAATCATGCTCAATGCATTTAAGAAACAAGGTAAAAGCCATTAGAAACAGATTAGATGAAATTAAAAACAAATCAAAACAAATTAGAAGAAATTAAAAACAAATTTTAAGAGACCATTAAAATCACAATGATCAACACAATTTGTATAATGAGTTTAAAAAGTCAGTTGGAAGAGATGTATCTCAACCTCTTTCTCAAAAGCAGTGAGAAAGGGAGTTGATCACAACTCAAGGCTAGTTTATCCTATAGTTTGGGAACCTGCCTGTCAAGCAGGTCTTCACAAGTAATCTTACTGTGCTTATGCTGTTAATAGTCTTTTAAGCAGAAAACATCATCAGGACAACATTATACCCTACTCACGATAAGGGAGAACAGTAGCAAAGAAAGCATTGGCTCCTCGCCTGTACTGTGGTCTTCATTGCTTCCAGGAGAGCATGAAATGCTTTCATTGCTTCCCTGCTGCAGGGAGACCTTTGCCTCCAATCTCTGAAGAATGATGAAGACACTGGTAATGGCGGGGGGGGGGGGATCTAACACATTCATCCCTGTTCATGTGAAGACCTTGCATGCCTTACAGCATTGGTCCCCAACCTTGGGCCTCCAGATGTTATTGGCCTACAACTCCCAGAAGCCTTCACCACCACCTCTGCTGGCCAGGATTTCTGGGAGTTGAAGTCCAAGAACATCTGGAGGCCCAAGGTTGGGGACCACTGCCTTACAAGACTCAGCACTTCACACACAGTAAATGGAAGTCACCAATAGAGAAGTATTACACAGCTTAACATGTCTGAAGATGTGACTTTAAACACAAATGTGGAAAATAAGAGAATCAACGGCCAACCCCACAGTGAGTGACTAATCTTGCCCTAAGACCTCCATCCATTAGCACTGCAGGAGAGCGCTGCTTATTTTTCCATGATAAAAATGTTCCTTCTCCTAGCTTTGCCTTCAAATTGCACCAACAAGGAAAAGTATTTTTTCATATTCACATAATAAGATTGGAACTGCTGTTCCTGAATACTCAGATTTAAGTCTAAACAAGCTTTTTATACAAATATTAACACTTTACATGTTTTGATTTTAAAACTGGGCCTCAGAACTTTTAACAGCTCAAAATTCTTTGGCAGGCAACTCTCCTAAATCTTACACAGTTACGTTTTTTTCTCCTTTTACAGACTTGCTGGGGTAATTATGGATTCCCTCAAACCACTGTACAGGTGTTACATTTTGTACCAATAGAGGGTTATTAGGAAAAAGGGGAACATTTTTCAGATGCATAACTGGCTGTTTTCTACATATATGTTTTATATCAGTACAAGGTTAAATCCAAGAAATATACCAAAAATGTCACAGAGCCAATTACTTCTGAATAAGCAAAACTGGTTTACTTTATCAAACAGCTGACCCTACTCTCTGTTTAAAAAAATCCAGTACACTATCTGGTACAGTTTTTCTTTTAAAGTTTCACTAGGTTTGGCTGAGATTATCAATTTTAAAAGATGTTTAAACTCAAGCTCATTTTTCAACAGGAGAGATGTATGCAGATCACTGCAATTAGATATCCATTTTGCACAGTAATGTGTCTAAGTACTACAATGAGGGATTTTAGAGACTAATTAAAACAAAAAAGGTCCAGCAGTGTAACATAACCACAATAGGTTTGAAGATGTAACTATAATTTATTAAACCAGGACCCACACAGTTCTCATTTCCTTAATGGTGTTGAGTTTTGTGTGGTTGTATAGCAAAAAAAAAAAAAAATGGGGCACCTAAGCTTAGAATTATTAGCATGTTTCCCAAGAATTCCCCTTATCTAAGTAGAATAGCAAAATAATAATTATAATAAAAATAAATCAGGCAATAATAAAAAGAGGAAATAATATTTACTTACAAAATTATGTGCTCAAAAACCTGACACGAAGACATGGGATCATTAGTAGTAAAAAGAAGAATCATTTAGTTCATTAACATGGTAGAAAATAGTTTATCTTTCTCTCTCAAACCCATGGATAAGAAGAGAGCTCAACATAACATCTGCTTCACAAGATGGAGGACAAGCAACAAGAATTAACTGAATGCAAACTGTCTTGTAGTGAAGAGTGTTAAGCATCTCATGTTGGAAAGGAAATAGAACTGTTGACTGCTTGTTTAAGAACAAGTGAATAAACAAGTTCATGTTCCTAGAGATGTTTTCTCTTCTAAAGTGCATCAAGTGACCAACTGGGTTAGTAATTAGTTCATGCATAGCATGCTGGGTTGGTACATATTCAACAAATGGGAACCCTGTTGCATTAGAAATTGTAAACTGTGGTTTAATGATGGTTTATGAACAAAGATCTTATCTTAAATCAAGATCAGATCATAGCTCAAGAACATGTTCAGTAAATTGATATCACAAAACAGTTTCCCAACTAAATCGTAGGTTAAACAGACCGGGGTTGGAACAATATCAAATCCAATATGTGAAGGGAAATTATGAGTAGTTATCCTGTTTCCCTGAAAATAAGACCTAACCTGAAAATAAGCCCTAGTAGGATTTTTCTGGATGCTCTTAATATAAGCCCTACCCCAAAAATACAGTAAGCCTCAGTTCAGTGAAACCCTGCCCTCGACCATTGTGCAGCAATCAGAAGATAACATGACTGTATTTGAATAAATGTAGATTTTTGTACATGAAAAAAATATCCCCTGAAAATAAGACCTAATGCTTTTTTTGGAGCAAAAATTAATATAAGACCATGTCTTATTTCAAGGAAACATGGTAGGTAGGTATACAAATGCCTTATACTCATTCCAAGAGTCTGATTTAGGAAGTTAGGACTGTTACGTCTTTCAGTGCTTCCATGCCAAAACAAACAGTTGTACTCATTTCCAAGCGTTCACTGAATCAAAAATGGAAAAGGTTTTCCCTCAGATTTTGCACTGTATAATCCAATCCAAAATAAAGGCATAACTGGAAGTTACAACAAAGTGTTGTGGTGTAGACTGCTTCTCCTTCCTATTCCCATTCAGTCAATCACGTCTCTCTCTAGCATACCCCATACTACCCTCCTTTCTAGCTGGTTTTACTTCTCCATCCTCAACGGTCAGTCAGCGTTCTATGGCTGCTAAGCATGCCCAGACCACATTGAACTATTCCCCCACTCACCATAATTCCACAGCCCCATACGAATAGCCCCATATTACTTCAAACCTCAAAGTCCATCAAACTTCTGGATACATCCCTCAGTTTGTGAGAATGATGCAGGATACATAAGATTTAGACATGAGAAGCAGGACAAATGATTCTCCAGTGGTGGAGAACATGATGGCAAAGATAAAACAACAAGATTGCCTTGACATAAATAACTCACATTTTCAAGAACTGTTTCAGGTGAGCCTTTGTTTTGCCAAATTCAAATCTAGGAACACTTAAAAACTGTCACTTTTTATAACACTTGCCTATAAAAACTCTCACGGCACAGTTTTGACAGTGTGCCCAAAAGCAAACAGAGAACAGGTGGGATACAGTCATGTTATCCTGTCCAATTCTTTCATGTGAAAAGTCCTACAGGTTTAAGTGCTTAAGAGTCCCAGCCAACATGGAAACTATACTGCTCTGCAGAATTAACCTGTCTCCCACTGTGATGCTCCAGGCCAAGCTAGTAAATACTTTTTATGCTTACACGGGATTTAGCACAAAAACTATGAAAGACAAGCTTCTGCACTGACTTAAAGCAATGATTCTGTAAATAAGGATGGGAAACTTTCATGAGTCCAATTTTCTCCTTCCAGAATTCTCTGGGGCTCACACAGACTGGCCATAATGCCAGAGAGAGAGAGAGAGAGAGAGAGAGAGAGAGAGAGAGGAAGAAATCCAAATGGGCTATATGTCAACTTCCAGTTTTGAAAACCCAGTGCCTTTCACTGTTAAAAGGTAGAGAGGACCCTATTTAAAATATGAAATACTGTTCATGTCAGCTTCTAAAACAAGCAATTTATTTGCTGGAAAAAGGGGGACTGTTGAAGGACAGGAAGGCACAAAACTGCCTGAGGGGTCACATGTGGTCCCAGCGTCACAATTTGCCACTCTTCTATATAGACTATCTGGCACATTTTTTCCTTGTTTGAAGGAAAATGGTCCAGTTATTTAGGTAGCCATCCCAGCACAAATAGGAAGTGTGTTTTGGTCCACAGGGTTCCCTATCCAACCACATGCTTGTCAGGAACCAATGATATGCATGCAATAAGTCTGTTCTTCGAGGAACACTTCCTGTGTTCTAAGTACAGCACTATAGCAAAGAAGACTCTTCGGCCTGCAGTGCTGCTAGGCAGGGAAATAAACTCTTCTTTGAGTAGCAAAGCATAAGATGACCAACCCAACTCTGGTGCAAATTTCCTATGATTGACTGAAACATAAGAAAAGAGCAGGGGAAGAACTGGAGGCATTGTTCTTCCTTCCTAATTTCTGTTACATAACCAAGTGGGAAGGTGACTATCTGTAATGTCTTGCCAAGACAACCAAAATATGTACCACTAGATTGGGCTTTGGAAGGTTCAGGCTAAATATACCAGGAGATTGCAGGCCAGTCACTCTTTCTCTCAACTTGGCTTTCCTCACAGAGGTAATGTAAAAATACAATATGAAAGAGGACATCAGGTATGCCACCTTAAGCTCACTGTAGCAAAGGCAGGACATGAATAAATCAAGCAGTGGCATGAAGGATATTGACATCTCTCTACCCCTCCAGACTTCTGATCAGATGCTGCTATGTGGTGAAGTTCTCCATGCCACTTAACAGGACATTAGTCACAGCCAGGTTACTAAGTGGATGCATGCACCCTGGAGCAAGCTGCCACTTGAGAAGCAACATCTGGATTCACTCCCAGGTCTCAGATTTCAAGCAAAGGAAGGAATGAAGAAATAGAAGTTATTCCCACTTTCCCCAGCTCTTGCTAATTCATTAACTGTCCCATCATAGGAGAGGCTCATAACCAACAGAGTTCTTGGCTTAAAATCTTATCTGCCTGAATTTATTTCTTTCGCAGAGGTGGGGCCAAAAGCAATGAAAAGGTAAGGAGAAGTTTCCTCTCTGTATCTCCAAGTTTCAAACTGTAGGTTGAAAAAAAAACCATGAAACTGGCACAGACCTAGTTTCCCCATCCAAACCTCTCTTCCAAAGGCAGTGCTTCTTTGAGAAACAAAATCAATTGCATTTCCATTTTTAGAGCCAAGAAACATAAACATCTGTTACAAGAGGTAGGTACTGAAGACTGAGGGAGGTTTTGACAGGACGTAGTACACAAAGCTTGGAAAAGTTGTTCTCCTGGACTGCTGGTTAGGGAATTCTGGGAATTGCAATCTAAAACACAGTGGTAATCCCCATACACCAAACTCTAGTTGCACAGTTTGTTATTTAGTGGTGCTAGGAAATAGAGGCAAAGCAAATGCAACTATGATTTTCAGAAATTCTTGCAAAGAATCTAGTGCAACATTCTCACTTAACCACCGTTAGCCTGGCCTCTCTGAAACCATGCAACTGAAAAGAGATGTTTTCCACATCAGGGAGCAGTAACATCAAATGGAATACATACTGACTATACTGCAATCCTGATACTGTAATCTTTTTTTCAGGAGTAAACCCCACTGAACTCAGGTATGTATGTATAAGATAGCTACTTAAAACTGGATGATGTGTAAGGAAAGAATTAAGCTTTAAAAAGTATTCATCATACTGACAATATTAAGTCAATTATTTGTAAAAAAAAAAAAAAAACCTTAAAATATGCCATATCTGCTAGAATGTTTTAAACATTAAACAAAATGGCTTCCTTTATAAACATTCTGTTCATAGCAGCCACCTTCTGAAAACTTCAACACATTACTAGTTCCCCTTGTGCTTACAGATGTTTTCTTACAATCCATCCATGGAATCTCACCAAACACATGTGGCAAACACAGACCCACAAACATTAAGCAAGGGCCATCCATTAAAAATGAGAGAAATAAAGCTGCTTCATGTGGCAAATACTCCCACATTTAACTGGCGTGCCCCTTTTTGACTGCGTGCTGAGAACCTCTGGAACCAATTTTCTCCATGTTGGGTCAGCTAGTGGCTAATTCCTGAATAATGTATCTGGCATCCTTGAGGCCTCCCCTTTCTGAATTCCACCACAAATGGGGAGGTATGGGATAATGAAAGGGCTACCGCCAGTCAAAAGTTACAATACCCAAACCAGACCAACCAATGGTTTGGCTCAGTATAAGGTAGCTTCCTGTGACAATAGTTCCTCTCCCTAGAAGCCAAAGGCACACATTGGGAAGTGAATGGGAATCCCAATCCATACATTTCCATTTCAAATGTATATTGAGTTGGAATGAGACCCGAGCAAGCAAAAGCAGCAACTGCCCTGGAAGTAATTAATACAGACTCAACCCTAGATCAATGCCAATTAACTGAAGTATTATTAGGGAGCTCCTCAGCCTTCAGATACATTATCTGCAAGACTACCAAAGTTCTGAGCTAATTTAATACTGACACAGCATTTAAGCTAAATGGGCCAGGACTAGAGTGCATCTCCAACATAGAGTTACAGAAGTTTGATGTCACTTTAAACTGCTATCCGACAGAATCTCCAGATTTATAGTTTGGCAAGTTAGACTTCTCTGCCACATTTAGGGGACTGGGGGTCCACTTGTGAGTGGATCTCTCACTGAGATACATATCCCACAATTTAAAGTGGCAGTTAAAGTGGTATTGAGAATCAGATACACTGGGCAGAGGAAACAGAAGCCTGGCTGAGAAACTAGATTTTTTTATTTATTCATTCATTTATTTTTAGTGTTGGCATTAGTCTGGGTGTACAGGTTAAATTGAAAACCCCACATAATTTAGCACAAGGAAATAGAGAAGCACAGGAAGGACACTCTGAGAAGCCCCGCAGTTGCAAAAATGATGCCGTCTGAGGTTGCAGGCAAAGTAGATCCTTTGGGCAGGGGGGATATAAAATACCAAATGCCAGATGCCGAGTACATGAGCCAGTAGTTACTTAATGGCAAAACAAGCAAGGATTTCAACAGTAATGGTCAATAAACGTTTCTTATGGCAGTCTAGATACCTACTGTATATGCATTTGGTGTTACATATTGTGCTATACTAGACAATTCTGTGTACAGTAGGAGCCCCATATCCTCTGGGGATTGGTTCCCTGTGGATTTGTCTGTGGATACTGAAAACTGTGGATAATAGAGAACATTCTCTATATATAGCATGGTAAAAGGAAAAAAACAGGGAAAAATCATTTTCATATGCATTACCAGAAATAGCCAATAGAGGGTGCTAAAGACATGTGCTATAAATACTTGTCCTTCACTAATAAGTATTTATAGCACAGTCTCTGCTTCCCTCTTGTGGCCCGTCCTGGTAATACATGTAAAATAGTTTTTTTCTGGATTTTTTTCTGTTGATATTTTTAATATTTTCAGACTGTGAATAAGTAAAGCAGTGGATACTGATCCTATGAATAAGGGGGTCCTACTATACATGAACACAGATATATAATATATACATACATACATTACATATCACATTTGGAGGGTCACATTTTCCCCATCTCTGCTGTAGAACAGAGAAGTCATATGTTCTCCTTCCTGCACTTGTTTTTCCAATTATTTTATCCTGAAAGATAAGGTGTAGCAAACTGTATTTTTTTTGCCTTTCATTAGCCAATAGACACAACATTCTAGTTTGCTGAATTCTCCATGTGTTATGACTTCTTAACCTTCTTTCACTTGCCATAATGCCTCTTCATGGGTCATTCTTTCAGTCCAAAAAACAAAACAAAACAAAACATTGGCATTTCAAATGCTTCTTCCTGTTCTATAGTAACCTGTGTGGAACTCAAAGACTCCTTGCACACAGCAGGATCAAGGACCCTGCATATCCTGAAGACAAGATTTACACTTTTGTTGCCTTTTATATTTGTCATTTCAGAGAAGATGCTCAGGGCCATCTCTGTTCTACAACATCAGATTGTGAGAGCTGCATCCCCCAACAAGGCTCCTACTTATGTACACCGATTTTTCGTAAGTATTGCTTGTGTGTAGAACCTACGTATCAGCAGGAATATCTCTCCTGTAGACCAGGAACTAAAGCTATGAAAAACCAAATGCAATGACAGAGGGAAAGATTAGGTGCTCTGCTGTAATTGTGTCACCAGTGGGGTAGAGGCACCTGAGTAAGGGCAGGGGTTGAAGTGAGATGTTTAACCCAATCTGGAGTTCAGAATGGAGGAGCACTATGGAAGAGACCATTCCATAAGAGAACATTGTACTGATTCATTTCTCTCCCAGATCCTGTTAGCCACTCCAGAACCTACTGTAGCCATTCCCTTTCTTACTTCCAACAGGTGCCTGACCTAGTGAAACAAGTGAAGTGATGGGCAAAGTACAAATAACCAGATCAAGAAGAAAGAAGACAGAACATACAACTGGGGAAAAGTTGGAATCCAGCGAGAGGAAGCAAAAACTAGGAGCCAAAAAGTTATGAGAAAGAGGATCTTCCATTTTACTTCATGCATACCTGAATATACACCAATTTTATGGAAGGATTCTACTTGCCTAAACAATGAAATCAAAAAGTGCAACAAACAATTTTTCTGCTAAATTTGTGTGCTCCATTCAGCAAAGCGGTTTCGGTATTAATTTTCTTACAAGGCACAAGCTACAAAAGCACATTACCCATATGTGGGACTTTCTGTGCTACTATCAACTTTTCCAGCTGTGCTGATGAATATTCAGTAAGCTCATCGTAAACATCCTCTTGAAGGATAAGAATTCTCCTCTGCCAAGGACAACCCCGCAAAAAAATAAGGCTCCCCTCCTTTGGAAAAAAAAAACCCTTCTGTAGTAGAACAATGCTGTGGAAAGGAATTTGGCTGCTTCTGAATCCTTTGACAGAAAACCAAAATTATGCCCTGGGAACTTTAATTATAATACACAAGCAGGAAAGTGTGATAAATTCAAGATCATTGTTTGTAGAGAGGGGGAAAGGGCCTGGGAACAAAGTTACTTCCCTGCTTATACTTTGAGACAGATGGATCTAAAATGGAGTGCAAAAATTTCAGTGAGATCTCCTAAATCTGGAAATGCAAAAGAAAAAAAAAAAAAAAGAGAGAGAGAGAGAGAGAGAGAGAGAGAGAGAGAGAGAAATAGAAGCCTGCTGTTCTATTAAAGGCTTCCTTTAAAAGCCAAACTGGAATTCTGCTTTCAGAAGCTTCATTCCAGCCACACAGACTTGTTAGACACAGTTATAGCTTCTGTACAGAAAAAGATAATGCAAACCTGCAAGCATACAAAACTGGTTCAAATTATAATATACCTTAAAAACAAAAATTGTTATGATCAGCAAGTGGAATGTCGGCCTTCTGGAGAGCCCTCTGGCATGACCTCCCACAGCTGATATGCTCCCTAGCAGTGGGTGAGATAGATATTGATTTATTTGAAATATTTTTACCCTAATTGAAAAGGATCCAAAGTGGCTCACATCATTAAACAACAATATTAAAAGAGATCCTCAACTTCAACAGCCAAGCTTATGATTTGCCAAATAATACTAAAGCAGAGCATGATCAGGGCTTACACCTAAGAGTGGGTATGTGATATAATAGCTGTTGCGATACACTGACTATTCTATGCTAGAATGTCATTGCATCAGGACCATCGACACAGCTACCAGTGGGTAGACTTAAGATTGTCCATGGCCTCTAGTCTGGACAAGGAAAGAGGAAATAAGAGAGGTGTATATGGTGTGGAAAAACTGGATAGGAAGATGAGTGTCTACCTCTTTCATAACACCCTAATTGTCAAATTCTCCCATGAAAGTGATGGGCAGAAGCTTTGGCAAACACAGCAGAAAGGTACTTTCTTCACACAGAAGAAAGCTAGAATCCTATCAGAAAAAAGCAGCATGCATATGTGCAAGCATTTTACCTCCTGGCTTGTCATCTGGGTGGTGGGCAGTCAACATGAGAAAGGGAAGGAGTGCAAGAGATGGGCAATAACATGGACAAGGTTTGCTTGCATGACTGCCTACTCATGAGACATGAATCCAAGAGGATTCTGGCCAAATGCATGATTCGTCTACACAATTTGTTGTCACCACATATAGCGGTGGATATGGTCATTAGCTCAGGGACATGAAACCATATATCCAGTTAGCAATTGCACTCATTACCTCAATTTAGGGTGAACAGCAGGTGTGGGCACCCCATATGAGCAGGACCCAAGTGGGGGAAAACGTGAATTTTAGTTGGATGACTTTCTGGAACCACATAAACTGTGTTCTGGCATCCTTTCAAAATCAGGATGCAAGAAACCTTTTTTGTGATGTTTAACTTTTTCCAAAACAACCCAGCTCTTTTATTGAATTAACAATACATGCATTATAGAAGTATTTTCTTTATATAAGTATTTCCAAATAAAACATTTATTTTAAGCAAATACTGCATCTTTGAAGTTAAATGAGGTACTAAAAAACGAGAGGAGATTAAAATGTTTCTCTTGGAGTTGGAAGACGGGGTCTAAAAATGTGAAGTGTTATGTTGCACTTATTAGGGGAACAGTTTAACTCTTTGTTGCCTCTGCTATATAACCATACCTTCTCTTACAGCTACAGCCCTGTCTACATTTTCATAGTAAACTCTATTTTGCTGCATTTGATGCTTGAACTTGCTTATGACAACTGATTACAGGCCTGAATCTTAATTGTACACTAGTGCTATTTTAAAATTAAGGAAGAAAATGCCTAATACCCATAAACCCGTCACAAGAACTAAGAATGAATTAGTATCAGCATTTAACCCACAGATCCATATGTGAGGATCCATATGCAGCAAGATATATAGGTATGATTTGTATTTTTTTAAAAAAAAAAATCTTTATGCAGCTTTCAAGCATTCTGCATAGCTAAGCTTTATGTAGAAATGATTTCTTTAAATACAACTGTCCCTACACTATAGGAGCTTTTTGTTCTGGTCTTCATTCATTGTAAACAACAAACATATTATTTGTTTGTCAAAATAAAGCTATATTCATATATCTGTAGCTCTAAAATACAACTTTAAATCAATTCCATATATTTAAAACAATTCCAACAATGTGCCATCAAGTCAGTTCTGACTTTCCGGGGGGGGGGGGGGTTAGGTAGAGTACTCAGGGGTGGTTTAACATTCCCTTCTACTGGAGACGCTCTGGAGCAGTAAAACTTGCTCAAGGCTGCCCAGGTTGGCTGTTCTTCAAGGGCGAAATCCTCAACCGAACAGTTCCGAACCAAGCTACAGTCACAGGATGAACAACCTAACTAGATGGTATTCTGTATGTCTCCCCTCCCTCATGCCACCATAACATTAGCATCATATCCAAGATGAGTATTAACTATTGACTTTTTGCTGTTGGTAAGCTTACAAAGTTCATATATCCACTGGATAGTTCTTCATTATATGGATCTTTCCCTAACCAAATGAACAGAGGGATGAGATACATTCACGGTCGTTAGCTCTGTATTGTGTTTTTGCATGAACCAGCAACTGCTAAATAGGGTAGTGAAGCAGACCCATCAAATCAACTGAAAAAGTTTGTGTCTGTTCTAGCTCAGAGGTGTCCTATAGACTGGGATAGGGCCACCTCCCCTTGAAATGTCAGATGGATACATCCTACTGAGCCTGGTCATGAGCTGCTTTTGCTTTAGCTAAAACTAACAATCACATTTGACCCACAGATTTTAAAGGCGAGAGGTCCTACTTCATTAGTTATTTCAAAGGTCTGGGTGAACACAGACATTTTCACCTAGCATGGAGAAACACCATAAAGATGATGCTAGGTGAAACTGCCTGGAATGGCTGCTCCAGAACTACAGAATTACTACTAAAAAGAGCCTCTCCCTAGTAGCTGACCATCTTACTTAATCCAACAGGGGTCCGTAAAAAAAAACCTCTGAAGAAAACATTAATAAGTATATAGAAGAGAATTAACAACTTTAACTAATTTCTTGATTTCAGTGTAAAATTTGAGTTAAAAGACTTTGCTACTTAAAATCTGAAATCCAAAGTCATTGGCCAAAATCCTGCTGAATATTTGCACCAGCCTTACTGCAATGATATAACCCAGGCAGTAGTCACTAATTAGCATCTCCCTGCATATCAAGCCATTCAACTAGAGGGCAACTAGGAATTCCATTGGGGACTTGTTAATTAGTGGCTATTCACTGTTCCAAGTTACAACAGTGGACTTATACTTCACAAATGTTCAACTAGCTTCTGGCCTTTATTTTAAAATCCTAGGCCTGTATGTGCAGCATCAAATATTACTGGAGTCTAAACAGAAACACACATTTCCCAATCCTGAAATTCAGCCTGAAAATGTCAATCTGACAGAAACTGCTGCTCAAAACTCTGAAATTTCAACTCATCAGTAACCAATTTCAGCAACACATAGCATTTTATAGTTGTCCTATAAACGTCTGTAGAAAACAAACATAATCATCAGCAAAGAAGAGTCAATAGCTCATGATCCATAGATGTTAGGATAACTGATTTGTGACCATAAAGTGTGTGTGCAGGCGTGCACACACGTGCATGCATTATTGCTACCATAATTCCTCAGTCAGCATGCCCATGCTAGCTGGGAGAGTTCTGTGAATCATAGTGTAAAAAAGCAACTTTCCCAAAATATGTTCTATTACCTGTTCAAGAACTGACAGGGCTCATTTTAAACTAAAGTTTGAAGAGATTCAGCCGTGCTTTAGAAAAATGTCAAGAGACGCCAAAAATATGAACAAGCATAAAATGCTGCTATGTTGTTTAAAAAATGTAGAAGTGCTTGTCCATTCATCAGCCAAAAAAAGGGGGGGGGGAGGGAGTTAAATGCCAAAGAGAGGCCAAATTAACTGGCCCAGCAGGTTTCCCAACAGACAACATGGGTGAGAGAAGGTCAAGAGTGAGCTTGCCATTTATCAAATATGTGTCTGAGCTAATTATTCAGTTCAGCTAAGTTGCCTTTCAACCTGTGCATGCAGTCAAATCCCCCATCATTAAGGGTTAACTTCATTAGGAATCTCCCTATGGCAGGAATGTGGATCAGATTTAAAAGCCAGTCTGGAGACACAAGGCATTCCACGTGCACAGAATTGCCACAGACTGTTTGCTTTATGCGTTGAAAAGAAATCATGCACATAGGAGAAAGAACTGTAACCTCTTGGTGTCTATTCTGAGCCCTCCCCCAAATGGTAACATTTGGTCTAAGCCAAAGGCCTACACTGTCCAATTTTCTATTGACAAAATGCATATGCATGGGTGTGTACAATGTAATCAAAGAGCACATCATCACCACATGGATAGCCATCTGCACTTAAAATCTTTGGCTATGTTGCAGATAAGGAGGCTATGGAAAATCCTGCATGCCCAGATCACCAAAGCATCCAAAACTGATAGCATCTAGGAATCCAAAATCATTTCCAGACAGTACTCAAACTGCAAGGCAGGAGGATTGGCTCCGAGCTTGGAAAGTTGTTTGATTGGACTACAATTTCCAAAATATCCCAGCCATGAAAAAAAAATGCCTTAGTCCAGAAAAATAACGTTCCCTGTCTCCTGTGGCCTGAGCTACTGTGTTTTTTTTTAAAGAAGTTTGCAAAAGAAGAATATGGAGTAAGTCAGGGCTAGTGTGCTTGATTTATAGGTGTACAAAGAAGCCCTTCCTTCTTTTCCTATTTTTCAAGTCTGCATCCAGCAACACACAGTACCACGAGAAAAATAATGCATGAAGTTATTAAAACTCAGAGTTTAGTGAAGGGAAGCTGAAGGAATTGCTAACGTCATAACCACAAGCTAAATAAATAGAACCCATTGTTCGTTCTTTGTGTTCTCACAGTTGGGGAAAGCACTCGTCCTAGGGTCTTGCAGTCAGTGGCCATGAAAAGAGGAGAAAACAAAGAGCTTATGGTGATCTACTTGCCAAGTTCTCATCTACTGAGCAGACCTTCAAGATTCAATTGTGGGCTGCTCAAGCAAACACCACGGTGGCATCAATATGGGTTGGTGCACGATTTTTATCCATTTGTGACACACGTTGCCAACACTCCAAACACAAACCACTTCTGCAGTTTCTAGTTAGAAAGTGCACAACACACCATGCTTTGTCACCAGGAGAAAATTGGGGCTCGCCATGGGTGACTAGAAAGTAAATGGAGAAGATTAGATTCTTGGGGGTTCTAATAATAGCTAGAGAGAGAGAGAGAGAGAGGTTAACAATATACACCCTAGCTCTGCCATGACTCATGCTACTTTGTAGCACTTCACAATGGAGCACAGTCATTTAGAAATCTGTGTTGATACCACTGGGGCTTTAGTGGTGACTAAACCTGGCAACAAATCTGATACGACAAGATGCAATGGCATGCCTACAACAAACATACGCCAGTGTGCAAATATGACTTATTATTTGCATAACAGCAATGCCTGGAGGCGGCTCTCAGGACTGGGGTCTAATCCACGGCTATGCAAACAGACATTGACACAATTTTTGAAGACAGACTATTAAGCCACAAACTGATCAGCGCATGCAAATGTACTTAATCACCTGGCACTTACTCCCATCAAAATGATGCCATATTATAGTTAGCTGTAGCAGGTTCAGTATATGTTAGTCAAACTGACAGCAAGGTACAAATCATTCCTACATGAAAGTGTAGACTCAGTCATGTACTGTATTCTAAATGCCAGGCTTGCTCAAGTCCCTGAAGGTGTGTGTAGGCAGGTAACAAATGCATGCTTACAATTCTTTGAGATTCTGTTATACTTGCATAAATAGCATTGTATCAGTTCAAACTTCCAGAGCTAAAATCCTGATCCAGTCAAAGTTCATAAGATTTGGCCATTGATTTAAAGCATGGTAGTAAATATTTAAATTTCACTAAAATGCATTAATGTTCAGTTGTAATATATTTTGGACTTTGTGAAGATACTGTAAATGAAGCCCAATACTTGAATAAAAATTATTAAAAACACGGGGGGGGGGGGGAACCACTATCCAATTTATGATAGCTGCTCCCTGATCAGTATTTGAACCCATTAGTGAAATATCTAAAAATCAGGAGGGTAATTAAGATGATATTATATCTAAATAATATTTGGGCATCACTCTTTTTCCACAAGCAAACATTATGTATATAATTTCTTTCCATTTCCATGAATTTCAACATGTTTGGGGAGGTCCATTCGCATTAAGTCAATATTCTCCTCTCTTTTTCTTGGCTGCAATCCTGCATGCACATGTTTTCCCAGGAACAGGTTCTACTGAGCACAGTAGATTTATATCCAGGCAAGCAGGGCTCTGTTGTTAATTCAATCAATGAACTGATTGGTTTCCAATCAAACTAAGCCTTAAATTCTGTTCTGAAGTGGTAAGGCACAGAAGGATCTCACGGGGGCTTCCAAACTTCTTTTTTTTCCCCCTCTGCTGTGCCAGTAACTATGGAAGCACGATTTGCAAAAAAACAAAATAGCTGAGCAAGTAAAAGGGAGATTTTTTTCGCCACACAATAGCATTATTACCTTATTCTTCTCCATCACCTCTGCCACGTGAAAGCTCTTATTCTGCTGTTAGTCTTAGAAGTCTGTTTTCTCTCTGCCAGTAATTCTTCAGAGTTCTCACATCTGAAATTATTTCATGTATGTAAACGGCATTTCTGCCGCAGGGAGAAAATGTGGCTGTTTTTCAATAATGCCATGTGCTGATAAGATCCAGATTCTGCACAGTGTCTGTTCTACAGGCAATGTGCTTTTAAATCAGGAGATAAAGGTTCCCTGAAAATATTAATTGTACTATGATGATGGTCCCTCGTCCAAAGAATGGGTCTTCATTGTATCCTACAAATATCACTACTTGCTTTACACTTGTAATCAAGAGATTTAGGACCCTGAATAGAACAACCCCATAGCAAATCAGATTATGTAACCAAGAATCCTACTTAACCTTTAAAAAGCAGCATGAGCTTTCATTCTAAAACCAATGTAGCAGCTCACTAGCCCTCATGAATGCAACTGAAATCTGAACTCATGTCAATGTTAGATTAGATAGAGGTTGAGCTTTCCCAGTCATCAAATTATTATTCATAACCCTCCCTCTCACCACTCCAAAGGACATCCGAACACCAATATACATATTTTCCCCAGACTAACATCACAAAAAAAAGCTGCACTTTCCTTTCCTTCTAGTCTACTCACCAGGGAGACCTCATACTCTGAGCTGGAGGAGCATCTCATACAGATGTTTCAGAGTGAAATCTCCCTGCCTTGGCCAAGGGCCACCAATGCTACCCCACTGGCTGACACTGGTAGGGAAATGGATGTCGTAGCAACAAGAGCATACCTGGGAAGTTGCACTGTGTGTCATGGAAGGGGAAAAAGTAAGACAGCCTTGTAAATTCAGCTACCCTGAAAGCCACAGAAGCCTAAAGCTTGACATTCTCCCAGAGGAGCAGGTTGTAGGTACGTCTGCCGTAGTCTTGTAGATTAGAGGCTAAGTGCACAGTTTGCCTGCAAAGAGGCTCACAGAAAACCCCAAACCCTCTTCTTTAATGGGCTGAAACAAAGACAGTCTATACTACTGCCATAATTTATTAATATTCCTTTCCTAGAAATGCATAATTCAGCAGAACCATCGATATACTCCGAAAACTGATTCTAAACCTCTGAATAAGCCTAATTTTATATCCAATTAAACGTACATGCAAATAAACCAAGAAAATTCAGGGGGAAGGTAAATGAAGTTGCATTATAATACGTAGAGGATGGATAAGTTGAACAAAGCTTCTAGGAGAGGGCCCGTCGCATAAACATTATGCTGGCAATATTGTTTTGACAGTTTGTATAATATAAATGTGTTAGTTTGTTGTATTACAAGATAGCAGAATTTGTATTAAGAATGCAGTAACCTGAAAGAAAGCCTTCGTGAATAAATTCAGTAACTCCCTTACTATGGGACACACAAGTTGGGTAGAGAGCACGGGGGGTGGTTGGGCTGGGCTGTATTATGTACAGGATAATAAAAACATTCCTAGCTCCAATAAATGTACCATAATCAGAAACATCATCTTAGAATTCCATAAATACTGCAGGAGTTTAAGAAACTTGGGAGGCACAGAGTCCCTAACGAATGTCAGCTCACAATGTTCACTCTAAACCATGATGGCTGTGAAAACCTTCATTTGTCCAAAACATTGTAGCAACATAAAGTATTGTCATTCTTCCATATTTTCTTTGGCATGAATAGGCATACGGATCATGTTTGGATTTCAGCTCACCCCCACACCGTAAGCACCACAGGATTCTTCTGCGGCTTTGAAACAATAAGGGAAGCGTACTAGAAAGCCAGGAGGAATCAAACATGAGCACAGAAAGAATGACTGTTTCCCATCAACCATCTTACACAATGCACCACCCATGGGCCAAGGGGCTGTCAAAGCATTTGGACCCATGTGCCTGAATGTGCTGCCCACCAAGGACTGCTTTCAATTCCGTTGCAATCTACCAACTATGCATGTCCAAGGGAAGAACTTCCTGAATACTCACAAAGTTTAGAGGCTACTTCTCAAGTTTGGACTTTCTCCAGCCCTGACAAGAGAGGGAAAGCAAAAAGCAGCTCTCCCTATATTATCAGACTACAGCGCCAATAAGCCCTGTGCAACTAATCCAAAGGTGAAGACCACTGGGAACTGAAGCCAAACAGGATTTTTGCCTACTCCTAAACTACGGTGATTGTTCCTCTCTAGTATGGCCAAAAGTGGATTACCTAAAGGCAGAAAATCCACGACACTGCCTCTTTGTGGCTTCATGAGCAATGGAATATGGGACTTAAGAGGAACCATAAATGGGAAGGAATTTGAAGAGGATATATTAATTACAATGCTCAGGAAAGGAGATCATAATTACACAGGCATTGATGAGTCTAACAAAGCAGCTATTGCTTTGTCAAATAAATTAAGTAACATCAAAAAATAAATGTGTTGCATGTGGCCCATGAAAGAGGCAACAGCCTTTAAAAAAAAACAAAGGTTAACAATGACCTTGGTGGCCATTTTGAGTTGCACACACCTTTTCAGTAAACTAACTAGAGCCAGAAGAACCATTTTATTGGATTTTATTTCTTTTTTAATGAGAAGCAATTTTAGTATGTAAAATGTTAATTTTATTCCAATGGAATAGGATAGCAAATTAAGGATATTTGTAAAATGGTGAACTTTGGGACAAGTTCAGCAGATAAATATATAAAATATTGGCTGAAACCCAGTAGCGAGAAGAACTCATGCAGACCCACTGAATCAGTGGAACTGGATGTGTCAGCTCTTCCTTAAGTTTCATTGATTCAATGGGCCTAGCGTAGTTACTATTATAGATTTCAGCCACTATGGCTTAGAAATCTTGAGTCCCCTTTGAAAAGGACAGAGGGGGGAAAAAAACCTCTGTTTGAGCACAGATGTCTCAGTATGAGCCTTTATTACTGCTACTGATCTCAGGGTTTAAGGTTAAGCAGATGAAAAAGAAGGTCTTCCAGAAATCAAAGCTTAGATCAAACAGAATACATGAAACTATTTGTAGGCTTAAGTCATCAAGCTAATAATTAAGTCCTCTGTCTTGAAAACAATCTCCTTAGCCAATAAAGGTTCCTAAATTAGGAAGAGAATACTTGTATGTTTGGAAAGCAATTGCACACATCCACAGCCAACATTTCCTTAGGAGCTGCACAACTCTTCCAATCATATTTACCATGTGCTGTATCCATAATAACATTTGCTAACTCAGCACTAAAATTATATTCATGGCTATTGTGACCCCAGTCATGAGTGCCCGAACAATGGAATGTTAACAACATGCATATCAGCAAAAATATCTTCGTTCATAGAAAGGTTTTCCACAAATTAAAAAATACAGTAAAAGTAAGAGTGTGTGAGGACACTGATGGTGGCAAGCCCTCCCCCTTTTTAATGGAGTGTCTCACCGTCACCCAGGACCTGCCAAGTTCTGGATGGTGAGCTGCCCCATCGAGCTGGGAGAAGACAGATTTAGTTGACAACAGGCCAGGAACCTTGATGGCAAGAGGAGGACACTCTTGCCATCTGAGGTCCTGGAGGGGAACGCATGGGCTGGAAGCCTGGATCCAGAACAGCAACCCCTAGAGGGAGCAATGGGGCCTTGGGAACTGGGAGATAAAAAGGAGGCACTGGACGTGGGGGGACAGACCCAGACTGTAGAAGAGAAGGTGGAACAGGCGGTGCAGACAGGAAACATAGCAGATGAGGAGGAGGTGGAATTGGGTTCCTGGGGGTTATCTTGGAAAACCAGGTTGAGCATGTTCAGGCTGAAGAAGGAATGCTCCCTGAGAAACCAGAGCCATCTGGGGATTGGATATATATATATATACAAAGAGGAGTACTGGATATGGGCACTGGTACAGCTCAGAGTGCCCAAAGATGAGGTAGGAAGGCAACTCGTCAGCAGCCATTGCCCAGTCCTCACACTGGGGAGAATGACAATGGAAGGAACAAAGATTCTGAGCCGGCCTAGCCCCAGGGAACCTACTGCTACTCATCTGTGATGCTGGTGAAGACCATGTCAGTGGACATGCCAGAACCAGCAGCCGTGATAAGACATGGGCAAGAGACCAGCACCATTGCCCTCAGTGCAGACCTATGAAAAAAAAACCTTGCCCTGCCCTGCAGCCCCCATGTTTTGGGTCAGTGGGGATGTCTCCGTCGAGAGATATGAGACTGAAATCCCTCCTGTGAAGGTAACGCGGAGGGACAGAGGACTTGGGCTCATTGGAATTAAGAACTGGTTCCTGGGCAGTGCAAGAAGCTAGCCCAGAACAAGTCAAAAACACATCTGCCAACAGAGCTAAGGCTGGTAGGGCTCAGCACATGGATATTTATACAGAACCTGAATTGCCTTTGAAACATTTAGTCCTGTGGTTAAAAAAAAACAAAACTGGAAATAAAATTGTAGCTCACCTTCAGGTTCCAGAGTGGTGTACGATGGCCGAGCCCATGAAAATCCAGCCATGGTGACCACCACCAGGCAGATAAGGCAACATGAATCCCAATTGATCATCTTCTCAGTGCCAGTCCCTGGTCTTCTTCCATGCCTCCATGTGGACTTTAATCCCATCTGAGCTCCTCTACACAAGCATGGACTGAAAGCAGCACCTTCAGCCTAGATAAGTATGTTTTTATTTCTCTTTGCTGCAAATTCCCCTGCAGGAAAGGAAAAAAAAATTGCAATGTAGAGTTTGGGAGGCACTGGTTACAAATAAAGAGTCACTTCTAAATCATTCTCTTTTTTTTCCCAATTACAAAGCTGTAACTACCTTCTATTATGATTGTAACTCAGTCAGAGATAACAAATCCATTTGCACTGTAATGGTAACTTCTTTGTTACTTTGATTGTTCTGGAGGTGTGGCCTTGGGAAAAGCTGGAAACAAACATCAATGGCTAAAGTACTGCCTCATGTTTTGCCTCATGCTGCTCCTTCATGCTCAACCTCTTTGCAGAAGCAATGACAAGATAGATGAGAGGAGAGTGTGCTTTCTACCAATGGCTTTTGGACCTGGGCTTCTTTTTTTTTAAAGGAAAGAAAAACTAAGCAATTAATTTTGCAAAATGGGAAGGCATTACATTTGGCAGAAAATAACTATTTCTCCTTGGAATTACAATTGAAAGGTTGAGGATTAAATTTTAACACTCCATTTCGAAAAGAAAATGTCCGGCATTTGAAAATATCCATCTTCTTCATGCAGAGTAACTGCATGAAGTAACAGTTAGAAGTAACTGTAATGGGACTTACTCCCATGAACTGTTTTCAGTGGGGTTTACTTCTCAGTAATTGTTCTTAGAATGGCCAAGGACCATTCAACTGAGACAGCTATATAGTACACAGATCTGCTGGATGAAAATCTCACTGGTTCCATGTTTCCAAAACTATTTGTTTTCTCTTGTATTTTTTTTTAAAAAATCTACATTTGTAAGCATCTTATCTGAAACAAGGATTTCCCAGAAGATCCCCAATTGATTTCCCAGAAAAATGTCTCTTCAATGGGGAGATGGCAGCAGTGGCACTGGCAGCAGAAACAATGAAGACTGGTATGTGCGTTGGAGGCAGTTTTACTGGAACTCATGGCTGCATGACACTTGATTATTTCAGTATGCTTTTAGGCCAAGGAACATTTGCTTAAAGGAGCTACTTGGATTTTTTTTAAAAAAATAAATAAATATGCAAAGACTGTTTTAAGTGAACAACATAATTATATACATGTGTGGACCCATCAGGTCTCATTTTACAAAATTATTACATTCTATTTTTGCACTGTGCAGGTCCTGCCATGAATGTGCACGGCTGACAGCCAAGAATCAATTAGAGCAGACTCCCTTTATCAAGGTACATGCATACAGACAATGCCAGATAAAGACAGAGTATCTCTAGCCTTCGTTCAGGGACTACTATAGCCTTACATGGTTTGGAAGTGTATAAAATAGTCTTTCATGCAGTTCAGTCCTTCCAGCATTTGATTCTGGAAGCGTTCTGTTCTAGAGCAAGTAATTATAAGCCTGGAAGTTCTGGAGTATGTGATCCGTGGTTCTGTCACATACGTCACATACACAGGACCACTACACCAAGCAGTAGTCCTGAAATCAAGGTCTCTGGATTAATTGCTTTCACGTTGGTTTGCTATTATTGCTCAGCTGCACACAGACCATACAAGGGACAGAAAATTTACAGCTACATCTCAACATGACAGGAATGGCGGGAATAGAGGGACAGCCACATGTACTGTAAAAGGAGAATCAGATAGCTGAGGCAAAACAGATGAAGTAAGTGGCCCCAATTTATTTATTTATTTATTTATTTATTTATTTATTTATTTATTTATTTATTTATTTATTTATTTATTTATTTATTTATTTATACCCTGCCTTTCTCCTTAAAAAGGACTCAAGGTGGCTTACAACATTGAAAGACAATATTTGAAGCTAAGAACAATGAGTATAAAGAGGCATCTTGCATCCTTTAAATGCAATATTAAAACTAAGAAAATTAAGTATACAATTTTTTTAAAAAAAATGCCACTCTGAGAAATGGAAAACACAAAATACAGAAAACACAAGTACAGTAATACTAAAAATCCAGTCAAAGTAGTAATGCATACCAATATCCATCTAAAAATGACAAAATTACTGAGGGAAGGCTTGCCTGAAGGGAAAGGTCTTTACCTGCTTGCGGATGTACACAAACAGGGGACCAGTCTGGCCTCCTGTGGGAGGGAGTTCCAAAGTCTCAGAGCAGCAACAGAGAAGGCCCTCTCCTGCGTCACCATCAGATAAACCTGTGAAGGTGGTGGGACCAAGAGAAAGGCCTCTCCTGGTGATCTTAACACTTGAGCTGGCTCATAATGGGAGATACAGTCTTTGAGACAGCTTGGATCCAGGCCATTTAGGGCTTTATAGGTTAAAAGCAGCACTTTGAATTGTGCCCAGAAAGTGACCGGCAGCCAGTGGAGCTGCAGCAACAGAGTGGGGTTGGGTATGTGATCCCTGAAACCAGCCCCATTCAGCAATCTGGCTGCTGCATTTTGGACCAGCTGAAATTTCCTGACACTTTCCATTGTCGGCCTGACATAGAAGGTATTACAGTAATCCCTCCGCGAAGTAACCAGGGCATGTGTCACAGTGGCCCGATCCGATCTTTTTTAAAAATGGACATAGCTGGCACACTAGTTTTAATTGTGCAAATGCACTCCTGCCCACCACTGAGACCTGGGCATCCAGGCTCAGGGATGAATCCAGTAGCACCCCTCAAGCTACACACCTGTTTTTTTTTTCCAATGGAAGTATAATACCCTCCAGTACAGGCTGCATCCCTATTCCTTGATCTGTCTTTTGACTGACCAGAAGCACCTCCATCTTACTTGGACTAAGTTTCAGTTTATTCACCCTCATCCATTCCGTTACTGATACCAAACACTGATCTAGAGCCACTGATCTTCCCTCCAGTCAATTAACTGATCTTTATACTTTGTCTTTTTAATTATCTCATCTTGGCAATGATTTATATAAGTGTTAAAATTTTGATGTTTTAATTTTTTTACGATATCTGTTATTGTGATGTTTTTATCATGTATGTAAGCTGCCCCGAGTAGACTTTGTCGGGGGGGGGGTAAAAAAAAACTAATAAAAGTAAAGTAAAGTAAAGCAGCTTCCTCAGGTTTAGGTGGCAAGGAGAGTTAGAATTGGATATCATCCGCATACTGGTGACACAGAACCTCCAAACTCCGGATAATCTCTCCCAGCGGTTTTAGGTAAATGTTCAATAAAATAGGAGACAAGACACAACTCTGAGGAACTCTACAGGTCAAAGGCCAGGGTGTTGAGCATGAATCCCCCAGCACCACCTTGTGAGTTCTTTCCTCCAGGAAGGACTTTTCGCCACTGTAAAACAGTGCCCCCAAGTCCCATTTCATTTGTAGCACCCGTTGACACTTGAATTCTGTTGATTGCAGACAAACCCTTACTCCCCAGTCTTAGTCCCCAAGTTCTCACATGGAGCCATCAGTGCCTGTCAAACTGATGGACCACTTGTAAGAATTGTCTGAGATGCTATACATGAAGTACTTAGAAAACTCCAGGGAGACATTGCAAAGTCCTGGATCAAAATTCAGCTTCAGAGCCTTGTTCAGCTACACACACTGCCATGAACATCAAGAGAAAAGAAGGGATACAAATAACATGTATCTATAACCAGCCTATGTGGCCTTGGGCAAGCTGCATCTTTCCAGGATGCCCCCAGAAAAAAAAGGAATGGTAAACCACTCATGAGTATTCTCTACTCTTTACCTGGAAAACCCTTAAAAAAGGGTCACCATAAGTCAGAATTGACTTCACGGCACATTGCTGTTGTTACAGGCATATGTTTTCTTATCTACAATGTCCCATATTTTCTCTTGTTTTCTACAAGACAAATAGAAGTGTGTTACTACTGTTTGTATTGATCTATCGGTCTGAAGTGACTGGAAGCAATTCAGTCTTTTTGCACAGCCACATTTAATCTATAAAACGGAGAGAACAGCAGTGTTTTACTTAAAGCACAATGCTAAAGAAATATAAACATTCTGCAACAATGCACCATAAAAATCTAAGATTCTTTCTCCAGTACATGTGTTTTTGGAACCATGAGTGGTAGCAGACCTTGAAAAAGTTACTTTTTCTGGGCTACAACCTCTGTAATCCTCTATTCAGCATAAAGATTCAGGGAGCTATAATCCCAAAAAGTAACTCTTCAAATTCTGATAGCCCATATCCAATCTCTAGCTAGACTCCACTGTCTCCTCACACACATTCACTCTTTGTTCCTCTCTCTCTCTTAGCCTAACCTAGTTCGCACATTTTGAATTTCAGTGAACAGCATAAAAATGTTTTGCTCTCTCTTACTCTCTCTCTCTCTCTCTCTCTCACACACACACACACACACACACACACACACACACACACACACACACACACACCACTGACCAGTGGTCTAGAAATGATTCATCATCTATTGGACAATATTAGTTAACTATCTAGTAGCAGTTACTTATCTGGAAAAGGTTGCTTTTGACACAAACCCACCAGCACTGCAAAACTGTTTGTTTTTACTATTACAAATTCTAAAAGAGAAAATGGCAGTTGATTTGACACACCACGGAAATCTTGGATGCTGTGTAACAAACTTCCAAAGCTACTTCACATATGAAATTATGTTTTGCCTAAAGCTTTTATTTGATAAAATGATGCTTTAAGAAACTCTTGAATGCACAGTTTTACTCGCATATTCTAGTGATGATGGGAAATAGAACTGAGTCACATGGCACATTAAAGAACCAATTAGTATATTACCAGAAAAGCCCATGGCACATCCAAAAGAATGGGGTTGTTTTAAATCTATTTAAACTCCACAGATACCAATTAGATACAATAACTGAGGCTCAAAGGCTATTTTGAGGCAAACCCTACATGGCAAACCCTACCAAATTGTTCTCCTTTCAGCCAGTTCTCCAAACCCTTCAACTACCAGATGACTTACCACAGGTTTCATAGTCTCTTGAAAATAATATAAATCATTTGATTCTCCATCTCAGTGGAAAGAAGACTGCCGCATAGACATTTTAGGAAACCTGGAATACTGGAAGATGCTTTAGGTCCATCTAGGTCAGTATTTTCAGTTCCAACTGGTGGTGGTTCTCCAAGGTTTCACATAGAATCCCCTCCTTCCCCTCCCCTTTAGCTCTGCCTGGTGACTTCTGGCATATCCTGGTGGTCTCCTGTCAAAGTACTAACCAGGTCTGACCCTCCTTAGTTCATACAGGTGCTCGGTGTGATATTTTGGGGGGAAAAGGGAGGTGTTAAAAGGGGTTCTTCTTCTGTATGAGACACTGAGAACAGAAAGGGAAATCAAAGCTCCTTCTCTAGAAACTTCTTTGGAAATATGAACTTCCCTCAGCAAAAACCAGCAGGCGAGCAACACGCAAGCCTTTGACTTCTGTCAGCAAATGTTGCACTTCACCCATAATAAACAACATGTTCCTGGCACTTTGAACAGCCAAATCTGCAACCTCCTTTGAGTAGAATGCCTCTCTCTCTCTCTCTCTCTCTCTCTCTCTCTCTCTCTCTCTGTCATTTCCAAAAATCATGAGTACCTCCCTACGCATGGTTCTCTTCCTGCAGCTCTCAAAGCAGAAGGGGAAAAATGGCAAGTGCCCTAAACTCATCTCCTCAACTCCCTCCGTTATGAGTCCATGATCTGATAAAGAGGCCTCCTACCCTGGGCAATTATGTCCCTGGATCTCAGTCTTTGGAACACAACTCCAGCATGCCTTTATATATATATATATATATATATATATATATCGTCCTTCACAAGTTTAGCTTCCTGACCTTAAACAGCATAATCCCTCCTGGAGTCTTGGGGCTCAGCAAAAGCCACGTTTTGTATTTATTTCTCTCCTAGCCCCTACCCGGAGAAAGAGAACCCTCAGTCCCTCTTCCCCAGCCCCTCTAATGGGGGAGGAGTTGTCAGCCTCCCATGAGTGATGGCTCCAGCCTTGCCACCCGCTCATCAAGTCAATTTTCACCTCATCACATACCTGCCCAAATGCCTTTTGCCAGACTGACAGGCATGGGAAAAAAAACAGCCTGGGGTTGGGATGGGAGCCATACCAAATTCCTTCAAGCTGTAGCTGCAGTTTGTTTGTGTTTCTGTGTGTGTGTGTGTGTGTGTGTGTGTGTGTGTGTGTGCGTGCGCGCGCGTGCGTGTGTGTGTGTGTGTGTGTGTGTGTGTGTAAGACACACACAAACAAGTCGTACTTGTTCTAGAGTGGCGGTAATTAAATTCAAGCCTAAGCATTCATTTTAATCTAGCCCCATTGTTATGTGTGTGATGTTTATCGCTCTCCAGGGAGGTTGTAATTTGTAGAGAGTATGTCATCCAAATCAATGCCCTGACCTGCCTCTCCCCTCCTTAGGCACTGGGAATACAGGAAAATCTGTGCAAGCACAGATCAATGTCCCCCCTCACCCCACCCCCACGAGCTTATAGAAAATTAGCTGTATAGCAATTAGGGGACAGTACGCTGGGTCAAAGCTCCCCCCCCTTCCCCTTTGCACCGGCACTCTTCAAAGAGATCTGGTATTAAACATTAATTCTGGAAGGTTATTGGTGGGGAGGGGGCACCGACCAGGCAGCATCAATAGTTTTTCATTGTCTCAACTTTTTTCATTCACTTTTTCTCCTGGACTACCCTGTTTTTCTCCGAGTTTTCTGTGCATGGGGGGGAGAGAGAGAGAGAGAAAGAGAGAGAGAGAGAGAAATCTGCATTTTAATTGACATTCCAGAGAGGTACAGAGGCTGCTCATTGCAGTCTATTCAAACCAAACAGGCTTTTCAGATGAAAATGAGTAAAGGCAAGTAGAAGATTTACAGGGATTTCGTACAAAGGAGACAATGAGGTTTGAAATGTTGATGGCGCTTCACACCAACCATATAATGAGCCCCTGTTTGAAAGGGCAGTTTCATACACCGGTATATACATACACACAATGCACGTATACATATATATGTTCATCAGGGTTTCTTCTTTCATCATGGTTTCTTCATAAGAAGGAAACCTATGAATCACTACTCTAAAAAAATAAAAATAAAATAAAAGCAGCTTTCAAACAGTGCCTCCCCACCAGAAAAACCTATTGTCCTTTTGGTTTGTATTACGTCTACATCACGTTTCCACTAAGCTCCATGTAAATCATTTCTCTCCCTACACAGAGACACACATTAAAAGAGTCCATGTGTTATTCCCTCCTCCGTCCTTCAGGATAGCACTACAAGTAAGAGGACACACCGATTTGACGTAGTCCTAAAACCTGATCACTCATTTTTCCTGCAACTGAATCGACTAGATCGCCTTCGCCTCCTTCAAACCCTCTCCCACCTTTTCCAACAAAAGCATTTTTTTAATGTCACGCCAGTTAAATCACAGCTCTACCGTTTGGGTTCTGTTACACGACCGTAACAATCCACAATGCTTTTTTTTTTAAAAAAAAGATAGATTATCTGTAAACATAATCAAAGGGGCAGCAGTGATCAGAGTTTAGCACCTTTAAAAAAGGCAAAGCAAAGCAAACAAACGAAGCAGGGTGCCAAGGTTCAAACGTCAGCACAAAACCCTCCATTAGGGGAGCAGCGATCCTTCAGGTGGCCCGAAGGAAGAAACTTTGCACATGCTCCGGGTACCCCTTATTTATACCTCAAGTGTTCCACGGAACCATTTTCAGAGCTAAGAATTTTGCTCCAATGAAGTCCCCCGTTATAGAATTTGCAGAAGGCTCGTCCACAGAAGTTAAAATCTGTTTTTTTACATACTGAACAGGTAGATGTTCAGGTACTAATTAACAGTATGGGGCCCCTCTTCCTTTTGCATTTCAGGAACTGCTAAAGCCATTCGGAGAAAGGAACTTGTGCCTGTTCCAACAAGGACACAAAAGTTGGGCAATCGCAATGCTCTCACCTTGACTTTTATTTTTAAGTGTGAACCACGCAAGTTACGCGCCCAGCGCCCACGCAGCGCCCGGTCCATTCCACCGAAATGGAATTTACGGATTGCCCAGCCCAGCCGGCCACCAGCGCGGGGGCCGGGTCCGTCAGCCGTCCGGCGGGCCACGCAAGACCATCATCCTCCAGGATCTCCTCGGAAGAGCGCGGCACACGGAGGACTGGACCCAAAGCTGTCAACCAGAAGCCAAGCCCGGGACAGTGATCCGCGCGATCCCGCCCGCCCCCCCCCCGCGTCCGAGAAAGGAACCTCGGACCTCCGCGGGACCCCAATCGGGGGCGCCCTCCCTAACACACACACACACACACACACACACCGGATTCACCCTGGAACCCGCTGCCGCACTGCTCGACTCCTGATTCCAACCCGCCTCCGTCTCTCAAAAGACCAGGAAACCTGCCCAAATTACCTGAAAGTGCAGAACATCCACGGGGGGGGGGGGGGGAGAGACATGGGATATCCCTTGTCAGAAAAGGCAGCCGTCAAGAACGATTAGGAGGGAGCTTTTTGCATGGGGATCATAGGTGTGTGAGTAAACGTGTGCGCGCGTGTGTGTGCACAGACACGTTGCTTCGAGAAAGTATAGAGCAGCTCGGAGCTGGGGGGCAGGATCTCCACTAGATCCCCCCCTCCCCAGACTTTGCGATCCTAGAGTTTCTTTAAAGCGAGGGATTAGTGCCTCTTCTCTTCCCCCCCCTCTCCAGAGCCCCCCTTCCTCTCCCCATCATCCCCGCCCCCGCCTTGCGCCTCTCAACCGCAAGCCAAGCCTGGTCCAATTACCTCGTATGAAAAGGCTCCGGGTAAGCGATCTGCGACTCCCTTGCAGCAGGCGTGTGTACGGGATGAAGCAAAGCGAGGAGGGCAGGCTCCCCCCGGAGAAGGCGGAGGGGTGGCGGGGTGGGGGGGGAAGGGAGAGAAAAGACCCCCTTGGCAAAAACGCAACGATCCTCTCCGGCTTTATGCCATCTCCCAGCGCTCAAAACCGTCGTCCCGAAGCCCCCGAACCCGGGCGGGGGAACTCGGCGCTCGTCAGCCCCATCCTTGCGCTCTCGAGACTCGCCTTCGTCTCCTTCGTCTCCTCTTCCGTCCGTCCCCCCCCCCACAACAAGCCCCACTCCGAAAGCTCCCACGGAGCAGCCAGCGAGGAAAGGAAAGAACCGGGAAGCTGTGCCTCGGTTCGAAGGCGATCTTGTTTTCTTGAAAAAAGGACCGTCACAAAAGTTAGTCGGAAAACATCAACCAAAACGAGAACGGGAGGGAAAGAGAGACGGGAACCAGTATGTCACCAACGTTTCCTTCCCCACTTCGCTAAGGATCCAGGATTGGGAAAAGTGAAAAACTTCCAAAAGTGAGGTCTTTTTCTTTAAAAAAGGGGGGGAAAAGACTGGAGTGCAAAACAGATGCCTTAAGTCCAGATGCAGTCCATTCAGAATCCCTGTTGCAACGACTCGCGCAAGCTTTATCAACTCTACTACCCCTTTCTCCCTCTCTCTCCCTCTCTCTCTCTCAATCCCTCTCTCTCTCCCCTCCTTTCTCTGGTCACTCCCCCGAAGTTGAAACCTGAGCCATTTCCTGGACAGTTCCTCTGCCAATCACAACAGTTCAGCAATAGTTGAACTCCGTAGGCTCTTCCCGTTGCACTAGAGATGCACTGGGGGTGGGGGGAGTTCCTTCTTTTCACCCCCCTCCTTTTTTCTTCTTTTCTTTTTCCTCTCCCGCAACCTCGGAGAAGCACGGGGGGGGGGGAGAGACGCCTCCAAGCGGCACCACAAAATCAGCAGGAGGAAAGGGGGGCGGGAATTAAAGCTTTTCAGAAAAATCTCATTTTTCTCTCTCGCTGGCGCAACTTAGAAGCATGAAAAAAAAAGGCAGTGTGTACGTGTATTCTTCGTTGTCGTAACTTTGGCTGGGAGTTGACAAACTTGTTAAAACCCGAAGCTACAGTACCAGCAGGAGAGGAAAAGTCTGCCCATTGTGATGATTCGAGGTTCACTTTTTTTTTTTGTCCACAGGAATTTCTGCCGACCCACTGAGCCTCGTGAGAGAAGAGCCAGCCTGTGTAGCCTCGGACAAGCTGCACAGTCCCAGGGCGCACCTAAAGAAGGGACTTGGAAACCACTTCCACTTTTATTTTCTACTTCAGAATAAAACCCTGGAAAGTTGGAATCAACTTTTGATGGCACACAATTATAAGCTGACTGGGCAGTTCTGAGTTAGCTTTCCGGCTGCAGAGCCTGAGGTTGGGAATTCAGTTCCCCACTGTGTACCCCAGAAAGACCAGCCAGTGCAGCCTTGGGCGAGCTGCACAACACCAGGATGTCTGGAAGCTGAGTCATGGCAACTGGACTTCTTTCTTATTCGGTTGAAATGTTTCACTGATGATTCAAGAAGCTTCTTCAGTCTGATGAGAGTTGATAGGAGATCCCTGGTATATCCTCCACCTTGGTTTCACTTCCCCCTAGTCTGAATAGGCTCGTTAGATGGACAATGGGAAGGGGGTTGAGTGAAAAATCCCACCTCTCCACCCATTGTCATGTGTCTTTAACAATAGTTAACAGTGGTCTTTCTGGTGGGTGTGGTCCTGATCTTTCTGGGGAGGGATGAAAGGGCAGCATGATAAATAGGAGACAGATTGTATCTAAAGCCTCCAGCCCTGTTGAGTGAGGGATTTTCTACATGAGCATGTATGGCCTCCCTGACCCCTCTCTCAAATCACCTATTTTCTCCCTTTTCCTTCCAAAATGAGTACTCATCGACAAATGAATGTCTGGTGTCCTTCAAATGAAGGCCTTAGATACAATCTGTCTCCTAGTTATCATGCTGCCCTTTCAACCACCCCAGAAAGATCAGGACCACACCCACCAGAAAGATCACGGTTAAGGACTGTTAATGACCTATGACAAAGAAGTCAAGTTGCCATGGCTCAACTTCCAGATAACCTCACCTGGATGACTGAGAATCTTCACAGATATATTGCAACACAAGGATGCTTCCAAAAGAAAGGAATGGTAAATGACTTCTGAGTATTCTCTAGCTAGAAAACCCTGAAAAGGGTCACCCTAAGTTAGAGCTGGCTTGACAGCACATAATGATGATGGTGGTTAATGTCCTCAGAGGCTAATAATGGGAAACAGAGTTATAGCTGTCATGTTGCTGGGTGACATGTCCCCTCTGAACACGCAGTTTCTGACCCATTCCTTAACACTGTAACTATGTTTTTGGTTGAGATATTAAGATGAGCCACGAGCTATGAAAAAGAACTAAATCCAAGAGATAGTCCAGACTAGGGTAGATCCACTGAATGAGTAGGGCTTCTGTATATTTACTGTAGTTGAGACTGACATCTGGATTTAGCTGAAAGCAAGGGTAGACAACGTGCACCCCCCAGATGCTGCTACACTGCAAATCCACCATCCCTCGCCACTGCCTGTGCTGCTATGGCTAATGGAAGTTCCAGTCAAAAAAACATCTGGAAAGCTGCACATTTCTTACCCTTACCCAAAGAAAGGGACAGCGCTGTTCCCTTCTTCTAACTGCACCAAGCTCAAGGCAACACAGGCTGGCTCTTCTCCTAGGAGGCATAGTGGGGAATCAAACACCCAACCTCTGGCTGAGTTGTCCAGCTATAAAAAAAAATGGTTGTATATATAATGCAGTGAGAAATTTGTTTAGTTATGTTGAAATAAATAGTTATCTGTTTCTTTTAGTGATGCTTATAGAAGGAAAAGGCCCTGAGGACTGTATGCAATGTCCAGAATGTCCTTAAATTTAAGTTTCATATACTGTATAGAGTGATGTACTAGGACTCAGGAGGCCTGGGTTTGAATCCCGTTGGAACTAGTAAAAACACTAATTAAATATCTCACTTACTTTGAAAGCCCTATTAGGGTCTCTGTAAGTCAGTTCCTCCATAAGTTTCATTAATTCCAAAAATGGTCCTACTCTAGTTGTGACTTACTTTAGTATAGCAAGTCCCAACTAAAATAGGCCCATTGAATCAATGGAACTTATGATATAATAATAAAGCCAACTGTGCGTAGGAAAGAAGAGAAATTCAAATGGAAAAAAGGGACAAAATTACAAAGAGAAATCATGATGAAAGCTGGGTATGTCAAATCAAACAAGAAAATGGTGAAAAAAAACTTCAGAAAAAGAAAAAAGAGAAAGTGTTGTGGCATAAAGTAAATAGTGTATGAAAACTGTATGGCATAAACTAAGAGCAACAACAAGGAATTATGAACTCTTGGTGGAATTTTTCTAGGGATTCCTTTCCATGGGTCCAGATCAGAAAAATGTCATCAATGTACCTCAAACAGAGGAGTGGTTTTTGGGTGCAGCAGTTAAGAAAGTGTTGTTCCCGGTCAGCCATGAGTTATGGTTGCTTCCAGCCTGAAAACAGAACTCTTTAAATGGCAGGGAGAGGCAAAGAAGAGAGAGAAATAAAGATGTCTATGTATTGGAAGCGTTTTTCCACCACCTTTCTGCCCTCCAGGAATCACAGAGATAAACAGAGTTACACTGGATGGTGGGCACTAGAAAAGACATCAGATTTTTAATGAAAGGCCACATGTTATTGTGCGTATGCTGGGCAGGCTGGCTTCCCAACTGTTAGGAAACAGAGCATTAGACTAGGTAGTCCTTTGGGAGTGGCCATATGTGGTCAAAATAGGATGCTAGGGGAAAAACTATTAATTTGCACACAGAAACAGATAAGCAAGTATTCTTATAGCAGAACAGATGGGGCTCTAACACTCCATCTCTGACAATGAGACTGGCTGGAATGGGCTGTTTCAAGATAGGTTGAGCAAATGAGGTGGGGCACCAATAAGATGCTGGCCAATATTGCTTAGCTGTACAGTGGTGCCTCGCTTAACGATTGTCCCACATTATGACGAAATCACTGTATGACAATCTTTTTGCAGTCGCAATTGCGATCACAAAACAATGTCTAAATAGGGGGGTTTTTTGCTTTGCAATGATCGGTTCCCTGCTTCGGGAGCTGATTCTTCGCAAAATGATGTGTTTTTTAACAGCTGATTGGTTGTTTCAAAATGGCCACCAGGTGCTGAAAATGGCTCCCCGCTGTGCTTAGGGATGGATTCCTCGCTATACAGGCAGTGAAAATGGCTGCCGTATGGAGGATCTTCACTGGACAGTGAGTTTTTACCCCATTGGAACGCATTGAACGGGTTTCAATGCGTTTCAGTGGGGTTTTTAATTTCGTTTTACAATGTTTTCACTTAACGACGATTTTCCTGGAATGGATTGTTGTCGTTAAGCAAGGCACCACTGTACATTTCAGATGCACATTGATGAAATGTAGCTATAGACGTAACTGCAGGTATTGATGGGGACAAACTCTTCAACATTCTCAAATTAGAAAAGTCAGTATCCTTTTAGAGCAGGATTGGACAACTCGTGAGTCTCCAAATCTTGTTGAACTATCCTCTCATCAGGAGTCAAGGGAATATTAACAATTTTTCATTTCAAATTATTTTCAGGTTTTTTGCCTATGTTTTGTTCTAATTGCCTACGGCGTAGCTCCCAGATCCTGTACTGGTTCTTTTAGCTTAGCTGTCTCTTTTTAAACTGAAATCTGTACACTTTTCTAAACTAGTGGCAAAAAGGAAAGCAGGAAGAAATATGTTTTTTCCATCTTCATAAATATTTGAATTATATTATACCACATTATGACAGTTTTTTTAAATTTATCAGCTCTTTTGAAAAGCATTTTGGCTAAATATAGTGAATTGGCCTATCTAGAGTATTATTTTCTTCATGCAAATCAAATAATGAGTTATAAAATCATAGAATCATGAAGTTGGAAGGGGCCTATACAGCCATCAAGTCCAACCCCCTGCTCAGTTGAGGAATACAAATCAAAGGATAGCTGCAAGCTAGTTGTCTAAATTTCTCTTGAATGCCTCCTGTGCTGGAGTACTTACCACACCCCGAGGTAATTCCATTGTTGTACTGCTCTAACAGTTAAGAAGTTTTTCCTGATAGTCAACCAAAATCTTCTTGTAACTTGAGCTCACTGTTGTGTGTCCTGCACTCTGGGATGAAGTACTATACAATTGTATGTACTAATAAGTCTTCAGGGGAACCCTACAATTATAATCATCACTGAATAACAGCAAAGATTAAGACTTGTTCCCACAATTCAAAAACTACACCGGTCCATTAACAGGTAGAGATAGTAACTATGTTTAAGAAAGCATGCAAAACAATCTTATCTTCTGACAATAGAAATTAATGGATATGCAATCTATAGAACACAAAGAAGGTGGGGATGTGTGAACGTGTGCATGTCCAAAACTATATAAATATTTAAACAAGAAAATGCAAAGTAGATATAAGAAAGGGCCACACATAATTTTGTCAGCACCAGCATCTAAGTTTTAAGTTTCTTCAGCTGCACCAGTCATTTGCCTTTGCTAGTAAAAGGGATGGGGACTCAAATTGCAGGACTTGCTGTCAAGTCCAACTTAAGTGGCACTGGTGACTTGCATCAGGCTCAATTTTTTTTTTCTTTCCCAATGACTCTTGACTTAACTCACAACTTGAAACACATCCATCCTCTCCCTTTTGGGGGAGGGTGGAGCTTATTTTTAATAGAGACTCAGACTTGGGGCTTAGGACTTGATACCCAAGAATTGCCAACATGAGAACAAACTGTTTAATAAAGGTATTTGTTATGCCTAAAACAAATAACAGATCTTACTATGCCATACTAGATAAGAAAGAAAGAAAGAAAGAAAGAAAGAAAGAAAGAAAGAAAGAAAGAAAGAAAGAAAGAAAGAAAGAAAGAAAGAAAGAAAGAAAGATGCTGCTATCAGGATTAATCCTAGAATACAACAAAAAAAATTAAATTATCACTTTAAAAACTGGAAATGCTGGCTGAAAAGAGTAAAACAAAACAAAAAATGCTGGAAGTAAGAACTGTAATGAATAAAATTAAGCTAAAGCATACCAGTGTTTAAATGCATAGATCCTTAGTCTGTATTATTTCTATCCCCTCTGCAGTGCAGATAAATAAACCTGATTTTCACCGGCAAATCTGAAGTGAAATTGGATATCTCTCAAACATAATAAAGGTAATATAAATTCCTGCTAAATATAATGAAACCAAAGTTGTATTTTGCATTCTTCCAGGTATCAGGCACTTCAACTTTTTCACTGATTACTTTAATCTCCTTCAGCCCTTCAGTATTGTTCATACAAATGTAGGGAAGTTTTTCATTGATTTGCAGTCTCTCCCCGCCCTTCTTTTCTTTCCGTCATTGAGCACCATTGCTACAAGATCTGAATTTTCTAATTCAGAAATTGACATGTCACAAGACACAGATTTTGCCAACTCAAGCATGTCTTTTGCCCGTTGAAAGCATTGTCAACACATTCTCACATAAATTACTGGTAAGCACAGGAAGCAGTGATATCTCCTCTCCATTTGTCAATAGCTATGCCTCCACTCAAAAGAGAGAGAGAGAAAATGTTCCACTGAAGATTACAAAATATAGACACTTGCCCCTCCCCCTTCTGTCTGGAAGCAGTTTTCAGAATTTATTCTTCAGGATGATGAAAAGACAATTTATCAATAGCACCTATTCATTTAAATGAGCCAATTTCCAAGCTCGGCCACAACAACCCTCTCAACTGAACAGAAGCAGAAACATGTTTGGTATTTTAAAGAAAATCTCAATCCTGTCATCATCATCATCCAGTATTTAGGATTCAAATGATCTCAGGAAGCCTTTCGAACTAGTTAGGCGGCTGAAGGAAAGAATGATCTCTTTCTCCTTGCTTTATTTTATTTTTTTAATTATCATCATTCCATGCTCTTCTTCTGAAAGTGGCCAGAATCCTTTTTGTCAATCCCTCTGCACGTGAATGGTGTGCCTAATAAGCCTATTAATGAGGTTCCACGGTGGAGTGTGAATAGGTAAATAAGACCAATCTGTTGAGGTTCAGCAGCAAGGGCAGTAAAGCCATCAAGAGCTAAAGGTGACAGTTTGAACTGAAATAGGAACAACAGCTCCAGGTTCCAAGCCAAAGAAAAGGCAGACAAGGCCTCCATTCAGAAACTCTCTCCCCCCAACTGAGTTCTATTATCTTCCTGTTTCTTCCCCCTTCATAAAATGTCTTGAGTTGCTGCTGTTTAAAAAAAGAGTTGGGGGGAGCTCTTGAGACATCCTTTTTTAAATTTTGGTAATGATACATCAATAGGGAGTAAGGAAAATTAGGAGCCCCAATACCCCCTTTTGCACCAAAGCTATCAAAAGAACAAATAGCACTGCTTCTCAGCATAGGGACTAAATGGAAAATGAGACAGGAATTGAACGAAAAGGAAGTTATGAATTTTTGTTTGCCTCTAGATCTATGGATCCACTTCATCTGTGGCCTCACTTTTGTAAAAAAAAAAATATTGTAATTTCATGATATAAATTTAGCCAGATTAAGATCAAGTACTAACTGAAGAATGCAAGTTCGTGTATTCAAGCAGCAAGAAGTGCCCTGCTCAGAATGCTTTCTCCTTGCACGGGCTTTTCAGTCAAAAATTGTTATTTGCATATTTTGAATGTAAAGAAATAAACACTAGGTTAGAGCCAGGCTTAGCTGTACTTAGAGCAGACCTGCTGAGATCAATGGGATTTGAATTAGCAATGATTAACTTAAGCCCCATTGATCTGAAAGGGCCTATGCTAAGTAGGAGTAAGTGGCCTTATTTGATCACACCGTTGGTATTTGGACATTTGGCTGCATGCAAAACTTCACAAACAGTAGATCAGGAGAAAACTGAACAGGAAACAGAAATAAACATTAGAATCACTTTTTAAAAGTGATGAATGTAGAGGATTTTTAAGAAAGCAACCCCACCCTATAGAGAAAAACAATTTTGTGAAAAAAATGTATGGAGACTGTAGTAGCAGGATGCAAGTGACTTAGTGACAGAACAGAAAGATAAATTTGCAGAAAAGATGTGGCACCTAAGTAGAAGCTATAATAATAAAGTTAAAGATGGTCACATTGCTGACAAAAAGGTAAAAGTGTGTGTGTGTGTGTGTGTGTGTGTGTGTGTGTGTGTGTGTGTGTGTGTGTGTGTGTGTGTGTGTGTGTGTGTGTGTGTGTGTGTGTAAAAAACAGAGAGAGAACAGTCCTATCATTAGCCAAGAACAAGGCAGGTGCCTCAGGCAGCAGATTCTGGATATCATGCATGGAAAACAAATGATTAGTTATTTACTTTGTTATTATTGTATTTTCTTTAATTGCCAGGGAGAGGTGCTTGTCAAATTTTCCGCCTCCTGTGCCAAAATAACTTGGCTGGCTTTGGGCACTGCACACCTTGGTTTGGTGGGAGCAACATTATTCTGCCAGAGGCAGCACCATTTCTTCGCCTGGCTGGGGTGTCTGTGTGTGCAGAGATGGAGGTGGGGGCGGAAAGGAAATTGGCAGGCATTTAGAAGAGAAAGAAAGACTGGAGGCTAGGAGATAAAAGAACATTGTCAGGAGGCTGAGAAAGACAGGTTGTGGAGTTTGGTTTAAGACATCCATGGGACATTCAGGAAGATGCATTGGGGATGACAGATAGAGGAGGAAAACAAGGCAGGCACAAAAACGCAGTTGGCTCTGTCAAGAGTCAAAACATTTTTAACAGCAAAAGTGCAGACAGGCAGTGTGGATTTCAGAAATCTATCCAAAGATTTTCTCCGCATGGAAAGCAAATAACAGAGAGGGGCGGAACTAGTTACATCTCTCTAAGCCTGTTGATGACAGCCAGGTAGATAATGACTGAATAAGGCTTCTTCCTCTCTCATGTCCCCATCTAACAAGATACTAGAGAAGTAGCAGATCATTTTGGCAGAGGTCTGAATTGATCACCTATAAATAAGCTTTTGAAATTAAGGGGCAAATGTGTCCTATTTCTGCTTTAAGGGATTCCATTCCAGAACCTTGGGATAATTTCTTCCCACTGCAGCTTTCAAACTGCACAACACGAAGGTTAGTTAAGATGTCTTCAATATATTGTCATTGCACAAGAGTGCAGCGATGTTATTGTGGAGCAGAGCAAATCAATATTCCACAAGGTAATTCTGAAAATAGGGCAGTTCAAGCAAAAAAAATTCAACTTTGAATCTGATCCACACCAAATTTGGCAGAAGGACTGTGGTTGCTCTGTGCCAAATGGGGGGAAGTTTGGGCAACAGGTTTTTGAGTTATGGTTTTTTAAAAAGTAAAACTGTTTCCCCCCACCATGCAGAAGCAAGTGACCCTAAACATCCTCAGAGTTTTGAAAGATCAGATAAATTGAAGACAAATCTTGCTGATCTTGAATCAGAAATTTTGGCCCCACCCACTTTTAAAATGCAGGAGCTTACTCAAAGATAGCAGAGCTTTGGTGCCTATATTCTGTCCTAGTTTAATTTTTTTCCATCTGCCTTGTCACTATACAATTTATGTGACATCAAGTCACATGGTGAGTTAATGACCTCCAAAATGTCATATCATTAACAACTCTGTTCAGATCTTGTAAACCAAAATCCTCTTTCATTGTGTTGTCTTCTTTTTCTATTGTTCCCAGCTTTCCAAAAAGGATGCAAAGCTTTAAATAGCAAAAGGCATTCTGAATGTTGACAACATCAATGGCAGCAGTCATGATGACCTACAGCAGCCATTCTCAATCCCTTTTTTGGGTCACAGCCACAAACACAATAGGAAAGATATATAGGCCAAATTTGAATTGTATAAATTGCATAACACACCTTATAAGATGGTGTGCGAAAAATTGTTTCCAGTCTGTGGCCCTTTTCAAATGTGCCAGTAGCCCCCAAGGGGCCACATCCCCCCCTGCCATTGAGAAGGGCTGGTCTACAGGGTACCCTCTTCTACTCACTGCCATTCATACTTGTTGAAAAACAATTGCTTTGTGTTTGGCGGGGATGAAAGCAGGGTTAACTTCTAGGATTTTCCCTTGCGTGGTATGGCTTTGAGACTGGTACAGCTTTTTTTAAGAATTTAATATAACTAGGAGAAGACAAAGCTAATCTCCAGAACCTGGAATTGGATCTAGAAGTTAATTGTCAATTAAATACAATTGCTAGAGATGGAATTTTTGGATCTCTTGGACTTCAAAATCCATAATTCATTATTCTGGGAGTTCCACCTGGCTTACACATACTTTACAAATACATAAATGTGGCTCACCTGGGAGAAAAGACCAAACAGAAAGGTTTTGAGGATTAGCTAGGCCTAGCTACACTCAAGCTTCCTGGTCCGACCCTGGTGCTAGCTGGAAGCTTTATTTCTCAAAAGAAGGCTGGCAGAAATAGTCATAGCTGAGACTCAATGCCTTCCAGTTTAAGCCTTTTCTTCCAGGTGAGCCATGTTTGAGTATTGGTATATTGGATAGAATTCCCAGAATGGGGAATTATGGAACTTGCAGTCCAAGAATTCTGAAAAACCTTTCCTAGCCAGTGGACACAAAGTTGTTTCACTATGTTTATTCATCCAACACCTATCAGTTTTTGAGAGTATTTACCATTGCCCTCTAGTGGACTGGATACATCTGATTTACTTGTACAGTGTACGTTAAATTGTGTCTTACCATTTTATGTACTGGCAAGCTTGCACTACTGAATTGGTAGCCACCAGAGACCATTTAGTTCATAACAGTAACCACAGCAAGAAGTGCCAGAGGCTAAAACATATGAAACCAAACTGTAAATAGCCGTTTGTATCATCAGTTTTGTTTGTGGACATGACCACAGGTTTTTTTCCTGCCAAGTCTGTGACAACAGGAAGGAATTCCCAGTAGTAACCTGCATCAAATGCTGCCATGTTGTGTGAAAGACTGAAGGCTTGATTGTACAATGGATTTGTAGGTCGTTCAAAATGTTTGCAACAATTTACATGAATTGTTCTCTTTACCACTGGCTGCTAGTGGCAAAATCCAGTCAAAAGATAAAAACAATATAATGAAGACAAGTAAATACTTTGTTTCGATCTGAGTCATTATCCAGCATTAAAAGAGTTCTCACGGGTTCTAATACTGTACCTGGCATCTTTTAGCCAACAGAAATTCTGTATATTTGATTAAGAGATTATTCAAACATAGAATGACAAATCTATATATAAGACTAAAACAATGTTTATAACATAAGTGCTAAATGTTTACAAAAGTAATTAATGTCAAGTCATGTAGCAGTGAGGTCAAGATAACCAGTTTTATTTTCAGACAGATTGCAGAAGTTTGTGGTTTGTTTTGCAGGAGCATGGGGTCATATTATCCTACGATGATCAGATGTCAGTACCGATATGGGACAATCAACTGGTTGTGATCTGAATAGACCTGTGATGGCCTGTCTATCATAGGTACCTGCAATCTAGGTTTGTTCATCTATTGTTGATTCTTAATGTTTGTTGCCTCTAGTTTCTTGTTTTGCATGAATAATTTCTAAAACTAGGATAGGGTGAAATAGTTCTTTTCTTCCCCCTTGGAAAAGATACTGTATATGCAAATGCTTAAAGTCCAGGATGAGCAAGGCTGCTGCTGCCTGATGTGTGAGTGGACAGGCCAGCTGCAGGGGCCGGCCCCTCATTAAGTCCAGCTGCGTGGGGATATTCATATTCGAATACGAATACCCCCATCTCTAGTGCACATCCCTGTAATCATAAAAAGCATGTGAGTTCCCAAAATATTTTGCTCCAAAGTCCGTAAAGAGGGAATTGGGGGTGGGGGTGGGGCTAGAGGCATTTATCAAATCTATGATAACATTTTTGTGGGTTTTTTTAAATATTATATAACATTAAAGCAGGCTGTACACATAAAAAGAAACCGAACCACTCCTAAAAAGTAGCATTTGGTATCTAATATAAGTATATATAAACAATCAGAAAAGCATAAAATAATAAAGTATGCATTCTCAAATAAGTATTAAGTAATGATTGTGCAACATTGCTAAACACTGCAGATTTCACAAGAAATGGAAGGCTGTGTACTGTACCTCTGATAAAAAAATGTGACCAAATTCCAAAACTAACTCTTCCAAAATGTGAATAAATTAAACTACCCATGAGCAAAACGTAAAATATGGAGATGCAACAAAAATGACTAAACACTGCACAGATATGGTTACCCACATATTATTCAGCCATAGTTCTTCAGAGCAGGAAAGAGTACAGTGGTTCACACTATTTATACAGTTAAGCAGCTGCCACAAAGGAAAGGACTATTTCTTGCTTGTGAATTATATTCCCTGAAGCCATACAATCAGCAATCCACTTTCCTATTCAGCATGTAGTCGGTCGCCGGATTGAGAGTGGGACCGCGGGGGCTGGAGCTGGAGCTCAAACGCAGGGCTGGAGCTGAGGCTCGGCTGTGGAGCCTCAGCTGTTTGGCAGAGCTCGGAGGCTCGGGAGCCTTTTTTCTCAGGAGGAGGTGGATGAGTGCTGGTGGGGAACGGGGTTTTTTTGCGACCAAGCTCAAGCCCATAGTGGAGACTGCCACCAAAGGGGAGAGGACTTGAGAGATCTGGAGGCTGCAGGCCCAGCGCCCCCCTTCGTCCCGATGAGCTTGCCCGAGCTCGCCCAATTTGAGGCGGATTTGAGGTCTGGGAGCCCTGAAAGTCTTGGCTGTTGGTGAGGTGGAACCGACCATCCCAGGCTCTGGTGGCAGGATGGCAGGGAAAAATTTCTGGGTGGCCGTGGAGGAGAGAGAGCTGTCTACTGTGGATCTCGGCTGGGCGGTCTCCATATTGGGTTCCCTAATGGCAGCCTTCCTCCTAGAACTGGACTGCTCACCCTGCTGCTCTTGACTGTCTACAGAGACACCACACTTCCTTCTTAAGGAAGGGTAAAGAAAAGCCGGGGACTGAATATCTTTCTGCCTGGACTTTACTGTTCCTGATTCTCCCTATGCTCAATTTTAAGACCTATGTGATGCAACCCGTGAATAACACCCTCACTCCACTGTTTTTACTGCTAATAACATCAACTTTAACAACTTTGAAAATAGCTCCAATAACATCAAGACCAGTAAAACTTAAAAGGACAAGATTAAGTGGTGGAGGAGGACAGACCTGGACTATATGTGGGGGGTAACGTCTTGGTGTTTCTTAATTTAATTTTATATATGGGGCTCTTGTATTGAGATTTTAATTATAATATTGTATTTGTTTTATATTTGTATTTGTCCTGCACTTTTCTTTAAGTTGTGGTATTATTTAGGGTTCTGTTCTGTACTTTCTTTTCTTTTCTATTGATATGGAATGGAAGACCTGTTTGCCCAGCGAGGGGCCTTTTAACATCCCAGTGATCACAGGTAGAGGGAGATATGGCGTTGGCACAGTCCCTACTCGTGTCAGAAGAACAATGAACAGATATTTGAAGGCTGTCTGTTGTTCTGAGACTGTGACCAACCCACTGTATTGAGGTAGCCAGCCCAGCCAGCCCTCCACTCTAACTCTGGTACTGTTGAACACCAGGCCTATAGCCAACAAGTCCCAGGTGATTCACGATCTTATCCTGGAGGAGAATGCAGACTTGGCATGCATAACTGAGACGTGGATCAGCGGGGAGGGGGGTCCTCCCCTGGCTCTTGTCTGTCCGTCTGGTTATGCTGCCCAGCACCAGGGTAGACTGGAGGGTTGGGGGAGGAGTAACCATTGTTTATAAATCCAGCTTGGAGGCGCTCCTCGGTGGTAAAGCCGGTTCTGGAGGCACTCCACGTGTTGATTGGGGCCAAGGATGGTATTGGGATTTTGCTCCCCACGTTCCAGCCACTTCCCTTCCAGAGTTGACTGACTTTGTTTCCGCGGCACTATTGGGATCCCCGAGGCTTTTGGTCTTGGGTGATTTCAATGTGCACGCGGGGGCAGAGGCATCTGGGTCAGCTCTTGAGTTCTTGGAAACCATGGCTTCCTTGAACATGTCCCAACATGTCAACGGCCCCACCCACGTGGGTGGTCACACACTGGACCTGGTCTTTTCCTCCAGTTGGAGCGAGTGTGATCTGGTGGTGACGGACCTCATGTCAATCCCCTTGTCATGGTCAGATTACCACCTAATAAAATGTAACCTCACAGTGGCTCTCCCCCCTCGCAGGGAGCAGGGACCTATTTCTATGGTCCACCCTCGAAGACTACTGGATCCAGTCGGATTCCAGGATGTCATGAGAGGGGTGACTGCTGACTGGCTAGCGCTCCTGTCGATGCTCTGTTTGACAACTGGTCTGCTGCTGCCACCAGGGCCATAGACATGATTGCGCCTAAACGCCCTCTCCATCGTAGAGCTTGGCCAGCACCCTGGTTTAACCAGGAGCTTCGAGTTATGAAGCGAATAAGGAGAAGGCTAGAGCGTAGATGGAGGAAGAACCCGACAGACCATAACTGGATAGCTGTTAAGGTCGCAACTAACCTTTACCAGAATAAGGTAAAGGCTGCATGTCGATCATTCTTCACTAACCGGATAAGCAAAGCGTTCAACCAGCAGGCGGAGTTATTCCATATATTCCATGTAGCGCCTGCTCCCACCAAGATCTACTCGGATCACCCGCACGAGTCAGGAGGTGAGGCTGAGGAGCCTGACGCCAAGGGAGGCCCGGAGGGAAAATACTTGAAGCCGGGCCTTCTTGGCGGTGGCTCCTCGCCTCTGGAACAACCTTCCTCTGGAGATTCGCGAGGCCCCTACACTGGGTACTTTCAAATGCCAGCTGAAAACATGGATGTACATCCAGGCCTTCCCTCCTGTCAACTACTGATTTCTTTTGCTTTGCTATTTATTATTTATTTATTCCTGCACTATTTGTTATTGTTGTATGCTAATGTTTTTATGTTTTTAAATTGTTTTGATATTTTGTAAGCCGCCCAGACTGGTAGAATATACCGGATGGGTGGGATATAAATCGAATAAATAAATAAATAAATAAATAAATAAATAAATAAATAAATAAATAAATAAATAAATAAAGTAGAAACTAGCCGCCAATTACATTGTGGAAAATGAAGACGATGATATATTTTAAACAGAAATGGTTGCATTCTCCAGGGGAATTGACGGAAGCAGAGATGACAAATTTCATAAAAGGGACAGCTTGGTTGTGCAATGAAAAATAGAAGAGAAAAAGTAAAAAGAACAGTAGAATAAATTTAGATTTTCCTCCTGTTTATATCTGCAGTTTAAACAAAGAACACAAACTGCAAGCAAAAAGGTAACAGCCAAGCATGTTCCTACTGGTTTATTCAATATAATGTAAGTTTGACTCCCTGTTGGGAAAAACTGCACTGTTTCAGTTCAGATAGAGCTGTCCAGTGAAGCTTGGAGTAAAATATTTACAAATATTTCAGCAGTGGCAAGAAGTAATTTTCAGACAGTGATGAACCAACTTCATGAACAACTTTTAAGAATCTCAAGTCATGTTTTGACTTAATCAATTTAGAAACACGGTGTCATCTTGAAGAACTGCCAGCAGGATTTGACAGACACAATGCCAGAGACACCACCATAATAGCAAGTAGCAACCGCAGAACCTGGACAGAACCGTTCTTCTGGAAAAGTTTTCTATTATGTAATTCTGTTGTTTTTATAGTGCTATCCCATGTTGTAAGCCGCCTAGAGTGGTCTATCGACTAGATAGGCGGGATATAAATAAAATAAATAAATAAATAAAAAAAAGCCATGTCGGCAGACTAGAATCTTCTTCAGGCACTATAAATGTCAGTGCTGTGAACTGAGTGGCACATACCTAGCCCTGCGCCTTCCATCACCATTTGCTTCACAATTTCAGCATTGAGTTTTTAGAAGTGAAGGGTCCTGCTCACATGTAGGTTCTGCATACTGGCAAGAACCCAGATTTCCCCAAGGTTTTTTGCTCATTGTGTAACATCAAAATGTTAGCAGGAATCTCTCCTCTTTAGATGCAGTGCTGAAACTGTAAAGAATGCAATGACGGAGTGTGCGGGCCTGGGTTCCCTGCTCTGAGTGTATTCACAACATGGGGATTAGATGAAATGGGGCAAATTCATAGGCAGCACATGATCTCCTATATCCCTTCAATCTACTTCCACTGCCCAGGTGACAGAGAAACGCAATACTAGCCTCAAACCTGGCAGGAACTATTTCTCCCTTCAGTGTGAGGGGGAACATTACATTCAGAAACAACTGCCTCCATGTCACTAAATGCCATGCGCATCTCACCCATGTAAGTGTGTAGGATGTAGTGTAATTCAGCACCCAGTTAATAGCAGACCAGCATTAATATATGAAAGCAACAAAGAAGAAACGATAACTCAGTTGACAGGGGGGTCTGACACAGTCTCAGGCACCAAAAGGAGAAACTCTGTTGACTGGGAACTAAAGAAAAAGGGAGTGCAGTGCACAAAACTGCTTGCCTCATAATAAGTGCAGACGGAATATTTATTATAACAACTATGCTGATTGGAACTCTTAACAAACAGGCAAAGCAAACATGGTTCCCCAAATGCATTAAAATGAAACTTCTGGCATTCGCTATGATCCTCTCTAGATGGCCATCTTCCAAATCATTAGATTATTCAAAACCTAATTTACAGGTTGAAATTTTAACCCTCCACCTTTAAGTTTAGAAAATATTCACAGCTCGAACATTTTTGTTTCAGAAATTTTCTGGAATCTGTGTGGGAACGCAGCTAAAATGAATACAGTGTTCATTGAGCACATAGCCTTTTTGTCTCGCTCTGGGCAACCACTCCTTTTAAATCACCTATTGGAGTATTATTATGAATATGTAAAACTGGAAACACATTTTTTCCTGAAAGAGGTAAAGGGTGAGAAAAGCATATGGGAGAGGAAGGGTAGGCTCTTCGGATAATTTTCTCCAGAATTCCATGGAGCCCGAGGGGAGAACATCCATCACAGCCAAAATCATGTATTGTTATTGTAACATTTTACTGCTTTTTAATCTTTGACATAAAAAAACGATAAAACAACCATCAAGAATTACAAGTGTCCAATAGCAGATCTGACATTTGATCACAGTAGGACAATATGGTATGTCTGTGCTATTTGTTGTTTTTGCATAGGTCTATTACTACTGTATAGAGACAATAGTTTTGCTTAACTTAATAGAAAGTAACAGACTATTGGGAATTGCAGTAGTTTTGTTTGTGAAATGTAGATGTTTAAGAGAAGAGAGGGACAGCATGCAGAACACATACTTTGATATATCCAGAGGATGTGGGAGACGTTTCTGTGGTGAACCTGTGGTTAATGTCTTTATTTGTTTGCTCTAAATGATTGCTTCTGCTCCTGTGATCTATAGGCCACAAATGGTTTGCCATGAACTTCCTCTTGGTGTTGACTCTCTTTCCCTCAACTCCTGCCCCACTTCCAGGGGATGAATGGCCTTCTTAGAAACTTTTGAACACTTTCCCAGTACCCTTCTCTATCCATTTCATGACTGCCCTGATTTAAACATGAAAGGAAGCAAAACTCCAGGATGCAAAAGGTCCAAGGCCTATTCACACCATCAATGAGCGATGATATTTTTATATAAAAAGGAAGAAGATCAGATTTGCCACATCTGCAGAGTCATGATGACTATCACAGCCTTCCTGCAATACATTCTGAGATGGTATTAAAAAAATCAGTGCTTGAAATTAAAAGTTTCAAGGTGGGAGATTATAATTATGCCCATCACTTAAAACAAGAAAAAGAAAAAAAGCTTGTAGCACCAAAGGTACATGAAGGGAATTGTTGCCCAATGCAAAATAACCTATTACTCCATTCGGTTACTCAAAAAGTGCACAGCTAGTCAACCTACCTGGGCCCACGATGACAGAAATCCCAGCAGCCCCACTTACCATCTCTAATTCTGCAATAATAACACAATCTCTGGCTATTTTTGGCAAGCAAAATAGAATGTCTCCAATGGCTGCCTTACTATATTTAATGGTAGGGCTGGCCCAGACCATTATATAAAATACTAGCATACCAGGGCGCAAGGTCTTCACTTTATTTGATGTGGACTTTTAAAGGTTTCTATTTTATGATAATTCTTGTGGGGAAAGAGTATTAAAAGCGGGATTCCTCCTTTCTGCTTTCTGAAATAGTAGAGTGGCAGAATCAATCTTTCACACAGTATACAGTGGTGCCTCGCTTAACGACATTAATTCATTCCAGCTAAATCACTGTAGAGCGAAAACGTAAAGCAAAAATAAAAAAACCCATTGAAACACATTAAAACCCAGTTAATGTGTTCCAATGGGCTAAACACTCACAGTCCAGCGAGGATCCTCCATACGGTGGCTATTTTCGGTGCCTGTATAGCGAGGAATCCATCCCTAAGCACAGCGGGGAGCCATTTTGAGCACCCAGTGGCCATTTTGAAACCCCGACAATCAGCTGTTTTGATCGTCATAATGCAAAGAATCGGTTCCCGAAGCAGGGAACCGATCTTCGCAAAGTGAAAAAACCCATTTAAAACATTGTCGTGAAGCGGATTCGTCGTAATGTGGGGTAATCGTTAAGCGAGGCACAACTGTATTTCAAAAAGATGGAACCAGATTACCTGAAGGAGCAATTTCTGCTAGGTGAATCCTAGATGTCCTTGTGTGTGAAGATCATCTTATCCACTCCTCCTTAGCAAGTGCCAAAATAGAAGCAATGGTAGCTCTTGCAGTGGTGGCACCCACTCTTTGGTGGTCTGTCAGGGCCTCTTACTTTGAGCATTTGAGGCCATCCAAATACACTTGTTTTGAATACTTCTCTGTTGGCTTTTAAATTCAGTGTTGATATTGCTGAATGCATAAAACAGCTTGCAGTCAAATGTTACAGGTTGTGTTTTATGCAAACATTTCTTTTTTGTTCCACAGAGACTTGTCAACAGATTAAAGGTTTTAAGAAATGCCTGTCTTTTCCAAGTCTGCAAATTAATTTATGACCGTAAAAAATTTACATACTATAAAATCTCAATGACTTGTCTTTGAAGAAAAAAGACAGTCTGTGCATGGAACAGTGGATAATTTCAAGTTATCTGCTAGCTGTAGAAAAGGACAGAAAAATCTGATTTAGGTTTCTAGCTGTGGAGTCAGAGATTGGAAGTTTGATTCCCCCCCCCCCCACTCTACTGGGCCTCCTTGACAGGGGCTGGATTTGATAATCCACAGGGTCCCTTCCACTTCTGCAGTTCTTAGGTGGTGGTGGTGGTGGTGATGTTGATGATCTTCTTCATATATATCAGATACTGAATGAAGCTGGGCTTTTGTGTGATCTGCACATTGTGGGACTTTACCAATTTCAAGTCTCAAACTTTTTGATTGTCGTCTACTTTTGAAAAATTACATTTCTCTATATTCAAAATGTTCATGATATAAAACCATATGCACACCTATAATTTTCACATGAGGACCATTCCAAGAGTAAATGAGCAGCATAATGTAGATGAGAGGTAACAGTAAAGAACAGGAACCAGGTATGGTCCTATTGGAAACAAAGAACGGTGCCATTTTGAATACACAATAACTGTTCCAGTAAGAAGAAACACATTGCCCAGAATATCACTTGATCACAGGAGATGTAAAAAAATTAAAAATCTGAAGACTATCTTTAATTTTTGTTGTCTCTTCCCCCCCCCCCCCCGCCTCTGGATTTTGCCTGATTTGCTTGCACAGACTAACATGGCTACTTCTTCTAAAACTACATATTTGTATTTGAATAGGTAATAAAAGGATATCACATAGTCACAGACATGTTTTATCCACTCTGTCTTGTAAATATATATTTCATCAGTGAATTCAAAACTCTTCTTAAATGTACCAACGAATAGTTTACTTTTACACAATCATCAGGTTTGAGCACTTACTCTGCTCCAGTGTGAGGAGGAAATCAGAAGCATTAATTTCCAACTTCAATTGACCACAGTTTAGCATGATGACAGAACCCTGAATTGTGGTCAGTCATTAACAATGGTTTAATCAAGCTGACTTTATAAATCATTATTTGAAGCTGGCTTATTTCAATTAACAGTAATTAAGACTAATCACCATTTCTCTGAGTTTGCTATGACAATCTGTGGTTAGTGTTAAATAGAACCCCATGCATTTGAGCTCTTCCATCCAGTCATGTCAGAGGAGGAGAAGCAAAGAGGAGAGAGAGAGTACACTAGACTCATTCCTGTAAAAATAAGCCATTGTTCCTCATTAGGTCTGAATGAGACCACAGTGACAAGCAGCACAAAATGGCAATACATACCTATCATTATATCCGGAAGGTGTAAAACAAAAATGTGAGGCTGCAAAAGGGAGTAATATTTTTATCTCTGGCAGTTCATGTATCTACATAAAGTTTCAAACATTTTCATCACAGGACTTCTGGATTTCAGTTCACATCTATTCATACCTCTGCGACAACCTTATGAGGTAAATCAGTTTGGAGATGCCGGAGTTGCTGGCCTTCCTCAGCTAGCATTCTGCAACTGGAGTTCAGCACATATAAATACTAGCCAAAGAGTTTAATCTTGAAACATGAGGACCCAAGGTTGGGAATGACTGCTTTAGTGAGCCAGTTCATTTCATATTTGGTCTTCCTCTTTTCTCACTTCCTTCAAGCTTTCCCAGCATTATTGTCTTTTCTTGAGAATCCTGCCTTCTCAAGATGTACCCAAAGCAAGACAGCCTCTGTTTCAACATTTTTTGACTTCAGATATAGTTCAGGTTTGATTTGTTCTAGGACCCCTTGTTCATCTCTATGGCGGTGCAGAAAAAGATCTCCTCCGGCATCATATTTCAAATGAATTATTTTTTTCCCCATCAGCTTTCTTTCCTGTCCAGCTTTCACACCCATACATGGTGATACATGAGTGTGTGTTTAGGATTGTAGCCTGCAAATGTTTAATAGTGCCACTGGTAAGAGTGCCAGCTGCCATTTCTGGCTCTTTGTTTCAAAGCTTTTGCAAGTACATTTTGGATACTCACCCAATGATCCTATCTGCTGGCACTCAGACTAAATGCAGAGGCAACCATGGCCTCTGGGATAAATTCCGATGTAACGTAACTCTGCTGTCACATGCATCTTTCCTGGGACACACCTTGCATTTGCTGGAGAGAAGACTGATAACCTCCTCTAAGGCTTCAAAGACATTGCTAAATCAGAGGGAAAGACACCAAGTATGTGGGGAGGATCTGATGATGGTGGTTTAGATAACGATTAGATTAATGTCTTTGTCTTTATGGAGCCCAAGGCTGCACAAAGCTGGAACAAGCAGTTAAGCGTTTTTGACAAGGATGACATTTGATTCCATCTCATCCAGTGAGCAAGACGACCCCTTGCATAGCAAACGCTCTCTATCCACTCTGTCATCAAGCCACCTGGAAAAAGAACTTCTGGACAGCTAGCGCAACCCATCGGTAATTCACAGAAATGTTTTTCAAGGCATTTGGATAGGTATTAGATCCATATTCCAAATGTGGGTTGCCACTCGCTTTTTTCCCAGAGCTGGTCTTGCCAACAGGCAAAGTGAGGCAATTGCCTTGCATGGCGGTAGGCCCGTCCTTAAAACAAAAACACCCCAAAGCTTTCTCTTCCAGTTGGACTGCCCTGCATGCAGAGAAATCAAAGATCTGAGAGAGTTTTGGACTCTGACCCCCCCCCCCAAAAGTCCCACAGCTAGCAGTACCAGTGGCCATGCTGGCTATAGGATTCTGGGAGTTGTAGTCCAAAAAGCCAGCCCTTTCTTGGCATTTCCTGCATGCTTTAATATGTGCTAGCCTACTGCTGTCAAATTAGAGGAAGAGTGCAATTCCATTATCAGAATTTAAACAAGATTCAGATCCGGATCCAGTTTGCTTCTGGGGCAAGAAAAGATGCCCTATTATTCCTTGTCTCAGGCAGGAGAAAGTCTTAAGGAAAGTAGTATGCATTCACCACAATTCAGACATTCAGATTTGCCATTTTGATGCAGAGAAGGGGAAAAGTGTTTGTCATTGTTGTTTGGACTGTAACTCCCAAAATATCACAAGCATCATGGCCACTGCTGGGAGCTATAGTTCAGAGAATCAACTTTTCTGGCACCTGCTAACAAATTGCCCACCAGTTTTCATTAACATTAAAATGCTGAACAGACAGAATGGGGAGGTGTTGTGTGGGCAAGACTTTTAGACAAACACCTGTTAGATGGGATACACTAGCTGAAATCTGGTCAGTCTGTAATGACATGTTTTATTCATAACGTTCATAACTAACTTTATGAGACACACCAGAAAGCAAGATACATAGGTTTTCCAGACAGGCCCTCATCCAGAACTTACCAGATCCCAGCCTGCTTAGTTTCAGCAAAGTTATTATATCATGTGCCTTCACACTAAAAGCTAGAATTAAGCTGTGTACAGTAATTTCTTCCTGCTTAAGTATTTATATGCCAGAGCACATAAGCAAAACCTCATCTTTTAATGCAGATGAATTCTCCAGAATACATATTATGGCCTAGTTTCAAACTCCCTCAGAAAAATTCTGTATGAAATCCCATCATCGCACATACACCAAGACATTCAACTTCTGAGTAGGTGCATTGTAGAATTGTACTGTAAATACATAAGAATTCATACACAAGTGGTGCCTCACATAACAGGCGCCTCATTTAACGACGAATCCGCATAGCGACGATGTTTTGCGATCGCTTTTGCGATTGCATAACAATGTTTTCTATGGGGGAAATTGCTTTGCGATGATCGGTAAGCTGTTTTGCTTATCAATTTTTGCATAACGATGTTTTTCCCCAGCTGATCGGCGGTTCCAAAATGGCTGCCGGGCAAAACAGGGATGGATTCCTCGTTTACCGGGCATCCCAAATGGCCGCCATATGGAGGATTTTTGCTTAAAAGGTAAGTTTTAAGCCCATAGGAACGCATTGAAGGGGTTTCAATGCATTCCTATGGGTTTTTTAAATCCGCATAGCGACAAATCTATATAGCAATTATTTTTGCTGCACGGATTATCGTCGCTATGCGGGGCACCACTGCATTTCTCATTCTTTTGCCATCATTATGAACAGTGAATATTCAGCTACTTCCAAGTATGGCAATGCCATGGTAAATTATCTGATGTAGAAATTCTACATGAGCTATGGCATGAAGACACAATCAGCTAGGAGGTTCTGCAGAAGATAAACAGATTAGATGGTTTCTGCAGGAGTTTACTAATATGAACTCCCAACTATGCTTATACATGGGAATTTAGGAAAGTGTTCTGCTATAGGTTAGGTAGATTTGATTCACTACACCACTAGGAATAATTTTCTTATTTGCCCTGAGTTGATGTGATTTGGCAACAGTCTTCCCTGCTTTGGTTACACTGCATCTTGACTACTGTGGTGTGCTATATGTTGGAGCTATCCTTGAAAAGGGTTCAGGAACTTTAACTGGTGCAATGTATGGCATGGAGTCTGTTAACTGGTGCACGGTATTAGGGAGGGAGCTTTTGCTTAAAGAAAACAAAAATACAAAAATGACACTCCTTTTGTTTCTATGTTCTTTCATTGATTACTGAAAGAGCCACTTAAACATGAATGGCTCATATTACCAAAGAGGGGTACATATACATTTTGTTCTTTGTTATGTTTCCTTGTTTCATTTAACCTTTCTTATACCCTTTGGGTGTCAAATCACCAAAGACATTTTCCATCTAGAAGCACTGTGAATACTACAGCTGCAGCTAATCAGAACCAGTGGTGGAGCAGGAATTTTTCATCTATAAAAAGGCCTGGGTTGGTTGTGACCCATTGAGGAGTGTTCTTCCCCCCCCTTCAGCTGGTCTTTGTATGTGTTTGGAAGCCTGTCTATGCCAGTGTGCTACTTCAAGATTAATTTTTGTTATTTTCCCCATGAGTTCTTACTGCGACTTTGTTACATTATCCTTTGTTTTTCCTTTCTTTTGTTTTTTTGTTTTATTTTTTAGTTCTGTCCATTGTTGGATAACCCTTTCTTTTCTTGCATTATTTTTGCTGCTTCCTGCTGCCTGCTCAACTCAAAGAAGAGAAAATAATGCATCAAGTGGTAGTGAGGAGAGAACTCTCTCCAAATTCTAGTAGTTGGGAGACTGGTTGATATTTAGTTAGTTAGTTAATTAGTTCCCCTTCACAGATTGCTGCCTTGTCATGGTGAATGGGCTTGAGTAATTCCGAGAAGCTATAGGCTATGCCATGCAGAAACACACAAGATGGACAGGTCATAGTGGAGAGTTGTGACTACACGCGATCTACCTGGAGCAGGAACTGGCAAGCCACTCCAGTATCTTTGCCAGAAAAGCTCCATGGACAGAAACAAAAGGCTAAAAGATATGACACTGGAAGATGAGCCCCTCAGGTTGGAAGGCGTCCAACATGCTACTGAGGAAGAGCAGAGGACAAGTAGCTCCAGAGCTAATTAAGTGGTTGGGCCAAAGCTGAAAGGACACCCAGCTGCGGACGCACCTGGAAGTGAAAGGAAAGTCCGATGCTGCAAAGAAAAATACTGCATTGGAACCTGGGATGTAAGATCTATGGACCCTGGTAAGCTGGATGTGGTCAAACAGGAGATGGCAAGAATAAACATTGACATCCTGGGTGTCACTGAACTAAAATGGACAGGAATGGGCAAATTCAATTCAGATAATTACCATAATTACTATTGTGGGCAAGAATCCCATAGAAGAAATGGAGTAGCCCTCATAGTCAACAAAAGAGTGGGAAAAGCTGTATTGGGATACAATTTCAAAAAGGATACAATGATTCCAATATAAATCCAAGGCAGACCTTTCAACATCACAGTAATCCAAGTTTATGTACCAACCACCAATGCTGAAGAGGCTGAAATTGACCAATTCTATGAAGACTAACAAAACCTTCTAGAACTGATACCAAAGAAAGATGTTCTTGTCATTATGGGGGATTGGAGTGCTAAAGTAGGGAGTCAAGAGCTAAAAGGAACAACAGGGAAGTTTGGCCTGTTCAAAACAAAGCAGGGCAAAGGCTAATAGAGTTTTGCCAAGAGAACATGCTGGTCATTACAAACACTCTTTTCCAATAACACAAGAGGCGATTCTACACATGGACATCACCAGATGGGCAATACCGAAATCAAATTGATTATGTTCTTTGCAGCCAAAGATGGAGAAACTTATACAGTCAGCAAAAACAAGACCTGGAGCTGATTGTGGCTCTGATTATCAGCTTCTCATAGCAAAATTCATGCTTAAACTGAAGAAAGTAGGAAAAACCACTGGGCTAGTCAGGTATAATCTAAACCAAATCCCTTACGAATATACAGTGGAAGTGAAGAACAAATATAAGAATCTTGATTTGGTGGAGAGAGTGCCTGAAGAACTATGGATGGAGACTCGTAACATTGTACAGGAGGCAGCAACAAAAATCACCTCAAAGAAAAGCAAATGCAAGAAAGCAAAGTGGCTGTCCAATGAGGCCTTACAAATAGCAGAGAAGAGGAGGGAAACAAAATGCAAGGGAGATAGGGAAAGCTACAGAAAATTGAATGCAGACTTTCTAAGAATATCAAGGAGAGACAAAAGAGCCTTCTTAAATGAACAGTGCAAAGAGAGGAAAATAATAGAAAGGGGAAAACCAGAGATCTGTTCAATAAAATCAGATATATTAAAGGAACATTTTGTGCAAAGATGGACATGATAAAGGAAAAAAATGGCAGGGATCTAACAGAAGCAGAAGACATCAAGAAGAGGTGGCAAGAATACACAGAGGAATTATACCAGAAAGGTCTGGATATCCCGGACAACCCAGATAGTGTGGTTGCTGATCTTGAGCCAGACATCCTGGAGAGTGAAGTCAAGTGGGCCTTAGAAAGCCTGGCTAACAACAAGGCCAGTGGAGGTGATCGCATTCCAGTGGAACTATTTAAAATCTTAAAAGATGGTGCTATTAGGGTGGTACATTCCATATGCCAGCAAGTTTGGAAAACTCAACAGTGGCCAGAGGATTGGAAAAGATCAGTCTACATCCCAATCCCAAAGAAGTACAGTCCAAAAAATGTTCCAACTACCATACAATTCCACTTATTTCCCACGCTAGCAAGGTTATGCTCAAAATCCTCCAAGGTAAGCTTCAGCAGTACGTGGACCGAGAACTCCCAAAAGTACAAGCTGGATTTTGAAAGGGCAGAGGAACTCAAGACCAAATCGCTAACATGCACTGGATTATGGAGAAAGCCAGAGAGATCCAGAAAAACATCTACTTCTGCTTCATTGATTATGCAAAAGCCTTTGACTGTGTGGACCACAATAATAAGGAAGGAATAGTTAGAACTGGATATGGAACAACTGATTGGTTCAAAATTGGAAAAAGAGCACGACAAGGCTGTATATTGTCCCCCTGCTTATTTAACTTATATGCAGAATACATCATGCGAAAGACTGGATGAATCCCAAACTGGAATTAAGACTGCCAGAAGAAATATCAACATCATTAGAAATGCAGATGATACCACTCTGATGGCAGAAAGTGAGGAGGAATTAAAGAACCTCTTAATGAGGGTGAAAGAGGAGAGCGCAAAAATGGTCTGAAGCTCAACATCAGAAAAACTAAGATCAAGGTCACTAGCCCCATCACCTCCTGGGAAATAGAAGAGGAAGATATGGAGGCAGTGACAGATTTTACTTTCTTGGGCTTCATGATCACTGCAGATGGTGACAGCAGCCATGAAATTAAATGACACTTGCTTCTTGGGAGGAAAACGATGACAAACCTAGGCAGCATCTTCAAAAGCAGAGACTTCAACTTGCTAACAAAGGTCCACATAGTCAAAGCTATGTTTTTTCCAGTAGCGATGTATGGAAGTGAGATCTGGACCATAAAGAAGGCTGACTGCTAAAGAATTGATGCTTTTGAATTGTGATGCTGGAGGAGGCTATTGAGAGTCCCCTGGACTGCAAGGAGAACAAACCAATCCATTCTGAAGGAAATAAACCCTGAGTGCTCACTGGAAGGACAGATCCTGAAGCTGAGGCTCCAATCCTTTGGCCATCTCATGAGAAGAGAAGACTCCTTGGAAAAGACCCTGATGTTGGAGAAGTGTGATGGCAAGAGGAGAAGGGGATGACAGAGGACAAGATGGTTGGACAGTGTCATTGAAGCTATCAACATGAATTTGACCAAACTCTGGGAGGCAGTGGAAGACAGGAGGGCCTGGCGTGCTCTGGTGCATGGGGTCACGAAGAGTTGGATGTGACTTCACGACTAAACAACAACACAACAAGTTAATTAGTTAGTAATTTGCCTGTCTTTTTTGCTTGCTTCTTTGCTTTTCTTGGCTTTTGGCTGAGAAGCTGTTTTCCTTTCCTTTTCCTTTTTCCCCCTCTGTATGCATGTGTGTGCATGTGGGATCCTTTCCCTGTTTGATTGATTTTTTTTTTTTAAAAAAAAAACTATTTGCCTACTTCACTGTGCATCCCCCCATGTGAAATACAGAAGCTTGGGAAGAGGATTCCACATTCCTGCTGTACAAAAATGAACATTAGAAAGGTTTTAACTGAAACCAGTCATTGAACCACATCTTGAGGTGGTATCATCGGTAGTTCAAGTTCTGCCCAGCTCATGCAAATGCTACTTCAAACACTGCTCAAATTAAACATTGTTTTAAATTCATTTAAAGCATGTTAACATCGGTACTGCAGACTGAAGTAGTTTACTATTCATTTGTCTCATGGAGTTTGCACAGAATTGAGGCTGAAGTAACTAAATGACACAACTCCGGGAGGCAGTGGAAGATAGGAGGGCCTGGCGTGCTCTGGTCCATGGGGTCACGAAGAGTCGGACACGACTAAACGACTAAACGAAACGAAACGAACTAAATACATTATTGTACTCTTACTCCAAGAGCACAAAGAGAGATCTTGAATCCCCTTTTTCACCTCCCTCTATTTTGGTTGTGCTAAAACCATGGAGCCTCCAGATGCCACTGAGGAAACTTGAATATGATATTTCATAAACAAACAAGAGCAAATGAGAATATGAAATACAATTCAGACCCACTGAGCCATTTTAAACAATAGACGCTCAATGGAAAATCTTCTAAAAACCAACAATTGCTTTATCTTACTTTGGAGAGAAGCCCACACTACAGCATAATTAAAAAAAATTAATCTGTCCCATGCTTGCTGTAAGTAAAAGAAAGAACCTATCTGAGATTTTTCTCAGCAGAAAAGCTAGAAGGGTCCACTCATTAGCACACTTCCGAAACAGCTCTCCGTGGATTCTTGTAGTAATGATTGTCAGGCCAGCCTTTGTGATGTCAGGGGAAGACCCTACGGAGTTAAAATCATGCAGCTCCTCTAAGCACATATTCTATATTCAACAAAACATAAGCACAATTTCTGTGCTGCTCCTGTACTCCCAACAGCCAGCTAGATATGGGCGGAAATGGGTTCCTCAGTTTTAAAGCCACCTCAAAGTACCAGTCAACCTAAGATTTGTCTCCCTGCCTGCAGACATGAGGAGGCCTTGCAGTTTTCTGAAACTTGGTAATGTTATTTATTAATAATGCCTGCCTAATCTAAAATTGTGGGATGTGGTGGCACTGCAGGTTAAACCACAGAAGCCTCTGTATTGCAAGGTCAGAAGACCAGTCATTGTAAGCTCGAATCCACGTGATGGAGTAAGCTCCTGTCACTTGACCCAGCTCTTGCCAACCTAGCCATTCGAAAGCATGTAAAAATCTGAGTAGATAAATAGGTACCACCTTTGTGAGAAGGTGATGGTGTTCCATATCTAGTCGCTGGCCACGTGACCATGGAAACTGTCTATGGACAAAACTGGTCTATGGGCTGCTGGTTCTACGGCTTGGAGACAGGGATGAGCATTGCACCCTAGAGTCAGACATGACTGGACTGTTAAGGGGAACCTTTACCTAATCTAAAATTTCCTGCAAACTAGCAGAGTTGCACCATTTCTTCATCAATTGTTGAAACATTCCCTCAAAAGAGTAAAATTGTTAAAAGCTACACATTAGTTCGCAGATCTGGATAATGGAATGAATGAACCAGGTTTCCTAAAGCTTTTTTGCCCTTCTAGATCATTTGAAGCCTTAATATTTTGAAGAGGTATGTCCTGTCATTCAGAGTCAAATGCAATGAGGCCCTAGTTTGCAGCAAAACAAACTACAGAACACGGTCAAAGAGCCCGAAAAACCCACAACAACCAAATTACATTTGATTGGAAAACTCCTGTTTGAGTTCATGTTAGATTTCTCGTATTTATATTAATGACAATTACTACCACTTCCACCAATGTTTAAATTGTTATTGCTATGTGCTGTCAAGTCGTCGCTGAATTATAGTGAACCTAGTGGGGCTTTCAAGATAAGTAAAATATTTAAGTGGTTTAACCAGTTTCACACCCCTAGTGAGTTTCCATGGTTAAGCAGGGATTCAAACTCTGGACTTTTGAGTCTTAGTCCATCACTCTGTCCATTATACCACAGTGGGTAAAATTTAAATAGCTGACTACAAATATCAGAAGAACATATTTTTCCCTATTTGTTTTCCTACAACCACATGCATATACTTTTTTGAAAACTGAAAAGTAAACACAAATGCCTGAGACTGCAACTGCACAATCAAATACCATGGGATTTCCTCCAGTTATAAAAAAGATAAATTCAATCATTTGTTTATTTTGGATTTTTTATCTGATCACATGATATAAAGGACAATACAAATGTCTGGCCATTTTTGCTCTTGACATAGTTTTTCCTTCTGTTGGGGAATTCTGCCTTTTCCAAGCTGGAACAATTCAAATTCTATTATAATTGTTGTTGTTGTTGTTGTTGTTGTTGTTGTTGTTGTTGTTGTTGTTGTTGTTGTTGTTCAAAAAGACCAGGCACAGTCAAACAAAATTATAAAAACATGGACTACAAGTTTCAACCAAAAAAGTAAGTTAAAAATCGGCATGGTATGTATGCTGCTCCTAATACTGCTGTTTTTTGTAGCTCTGATGGTGTTATTCATTCATTCATTCATTCATTCATTCATTCATTCATTCATTCATTCATTCATTCATAACCCGCCTATCTAGTCAATTAATACCACTCTAGGCGGCTTCTGAGATCTGCTGCTGCTTATAATACTGTGTGAAATTTCTTGATACTGTTCCCAAAGCCCCAATGACTACAGGGAACACTGAAGTGTGTTTCATCCACAAGTGAGATGTTTTGATTGCTAGTTCTTTGAATTTTGCTAGTTTTTCCAGTTCTTTACTTTCAACTCGGATGTGAGGGCGATCTGGCTGCGACATCTGTCACCCCATTGATCGCCAGGGTTGATTCGGCTGATCTGGCTGGCTAGGCGGGTGTCCCCTTCCTCCCTCACCGCTCCATGTGCGTCCCTCCCGAAGCTGCGCGCTCGGTGGAAGAGGACGACCATCCCAGATAGAAGGAGTGTACCGTTCTTCGGTCAAGGGTATACTTTCAACTCTGACATCCCCTGGAATTACAATGTCAATGATCTAGACATTTCTTCATTCTATTACTACCATTCTGGTGTGGTATGTTCAAGGTGTCTTTCAGTTTGTATCCAGAAATCCCACAAGATCTTGACTTCCACATTTTCTGACACCTTTTCTACCTGATGTTCCCATGGGTTTTTGGAGGCTGGCAAGTTATATTTTTTTTGTATAAAAACCAGTGCACTAATTTTGCCACTCTATCATATCTAACTTTGTAATCTGTGCAATCTTTGGACAGTCACAAATGAGGTACAACATGGTTTCATTTTTTTCCTGGCAGAGTCTATATTTGCTGTTAGCACTAATTCCTTGGATCTTAGCTTTCATCACATTGTTTTGGAGTGCTTGTTCTTATGCAGCAAAAATTAAGCCTTCGATTACTTTCTTAATGGTCCCCAGTTTTAGTCATGCCTGTATTGAATTATTATCATGTTTTCCATCAATATTTCTCAGGTAATGGTTTATTTCTCCAACTGTTTATTTTATTTTCAAGTTGTTGTTTCTTATACTGAGCCGTTGTTTCTGTTGTTCTCAAAATATTTTCTATCTTCACCACCTTAAGTAATTTTTCTCTGCTTGTACTGATATAATCATTTAGGCTTCATTTTTCCTCCTCTTCTACCTGCTGTATTTGTAGTAATCCATGGCCTCCAATTTTTCATGGTAAATATAATCTGTCCACGTCTTCTATTATTATTATTATTATTATTATTATTATTATTATTATTATTATTATTATTATTATTATTATTATTATTATTATTATTATTATTATTATTGAATCTGGCAGTTCAGTGCTGAGTCATTGTATCCATATACTAGTTTAGGGCTAAATCACAAGACAACATTTTCACGTACATACAAATTAATTTATCCATAGTGGATATTGCCACAATCTATCTACAACTTAAAACACACAAATAATGAGAGAGATTTAGAAAACATTAAGGGTAATTCAATTCTTTTTTTTGAAAAAACTCTCCATTTTAAGAGTGTTGGATATTGTGCTTTTGTATCCATCATTCAAAACTACAGGAAATGACCTGATATTGCTGCACAATATTGTGCCCATGTTGTCAGCTGGAAAAAGGATACCAAACTTTACATAGGAGAAGCCTGAATGTTGACTACAGCAATGGCAGCAATCAAGATGGCCTACAGGATACTCTCTTGTGCTGACTTCCTTTCACAAATGTTAGCAGTCAAGATGATCTACAGCAGCCATTCTCAACAGGACTCATATCGCCCCCTGGGGATGCCAGGAATATTTGAAGGGACCACAAACTGAAAAATTTGAGAAGTTTCTGAAATATATCTGTGTTGTATCCGTGTGTGACAGGGGACCCTGGAACCTGAGAAAAGGGAGTGGCCAAAAAAAGGTTGAGAATAGCTGGTCTACAGCACTGGTTCTTAACCTTGGGTTACTCAGGAGTTTTGGACTGCAACTCCCAGAAGCCTTCACCACCAACTGTGCTGGCTGGGGTTTCTGGGAGTTGCAGTTCAAAAACATCCGAGTAACAAAGGTTAAGAACCACTGGTCTACAGGATACCCTCTTGAGCTCACTACTCTTGTGCTCACAAAAGTGATACCAAACAAGGGAAAATCCCAGAAGCTTACTCCTTTTTTCATTCATTAACCACTTCTCATCCAGACACAAAGCAATTACCAGGGTCATAAATAAACCTTCAACAACTAACATACTCTGCATAAACCAAACATTTTCTTTCCATGGCCATTCTACTAATATATATGTATGGTGAGGATGTGTGAAGGGCAAAGCAGAAAGGACTACAACATAGGTCAGGTCCATTGTCATTTAAGACTTGAGATTATTGTACGGTCATAGACCCAAAAATCCGAGGATAAAAACATTACATAAGTCCATTGTCATTGTGTTTCTCAGGATTCCACTTTTTATCTCATCCAAGTTATGTACAGGGTCCCAAAACCTACCTACCTCTCCTTCATGTGCATTCATTTCATATGAACTTTTCCTAATTACATTTATTTATTTATTTATTTATTTATTTATTTATTTATTTATTTATTTATTTATTTATTTATTTATTTATTTGATTTTTAAACCACCCATCCAGTGATCGGGCCACTACTCTAGGTAGCTTATAATAAAAGTATCCATAACACAAACTAACAAGTCATTAAACAAAGAAAGCAAACAAAACTTCAACTTAAATTAAATTTATAATAAGATATGCAATGGTAGCAGCTATAAAAATGAGGCTGATCAAAATTTAGTGAGACAATAATAATAATAATAATAATAATAATAATAATAATAATAATAATAATAATAATAATAATAATAATAATAATAATAATAATAATAATAATAATAATAATAATAATAATAATAATAATAATAATAATAATAATAATAAAAACCAGGGGCAGGAATATGAAAAGCACACATTTTCCCACACACTTTCCAGCTTTGATATTTTAAAGACACATGCATTTTTATGTGTATAATTTGAAAAAGAAGCAAGTGAAAGAAGAATCTGATGGTTTCCATTTTCTCCTGATGCCCCCCCCAAAAAAACCCAAAGCAAACAGAAAAACAAAAAATGAGAACTTTGTGCAAGCTTTTAATCGTCTCACAGAGTGTGATACAATCATGACGAAAAAAGACTTTGGTTAGTGTGAATTTGTTTTTCCCCTATCATGAGTCAGGTATCTGGCTGTGGACCCAGAGTGGATTCCATAAGAAGCAGCCTATGTGGCCTTGGGCAAGTTGTGCAGTCCAAGATGCCCTCAAAAGAAGGGAAGGGTAAATCTCTTCTGAGCACTCCCTAAAGCCCTGGAAACAGTCGCCATAGGTCAGAACTGACTTTATGGCACCCAATTATTACTATTATTCTTCTTCAAGATAATAAAATCTGCTGGAAGGGATTGCCACTGCTGATACCTCAAGTAAGCAATGCCTCTTCCAGATGACTATGGAATTTTCAATAGGGAATATGGAACCGAATAGAATAAAATGGAAAAGGAAGTTCAACATCCTTTCAGCCTTTCTGACTGCCCACTGATGGCTGAATTACACTAATACTTAAGTAATTGATACTTAAGTAATGGATCTCATCTTTCACTTTCTGCAACCACAGAAATGCCTGCTTCATGACCATGTCCTTTTGGAGATGGTGTAGTTGTGAGGAACCTCTACACGTTTTAGACTACATCTCTCACAATCCCTTACCACTGGCCATAGTGGGTGAAGCTGATAGAAATTGTAACCCAAAGGACCTAGAAAAGCAAAGGTTCTCAATTCGTGCTCTGTTCCACATGCTGTTTACCATTGCCTTTGTTTCTGCCAGAGAGTGACACATTCAACAGCTTTAAAAAGAAAATTTTCAACCTCTCTGATCATCATTAAAATTTTGGCTGTCTTTTGGGGAAAGGTTTACCTGGAAGCAATGACTAACATCTGGACAATGCAAAGCTTAATATGTGGTTATATGCACACCACACATACATAGAACTTCTGCATACTCTACAATCTATAATTGTAGTAAATAGTATTAAATATTGTAGCGTTCATCAAATACTTAAACATATGGGCCATTTTCAGTAGGAAAATATGTTCAAATAAAATAAATCCCTCTGCTTTTCAGGACTGCAAATTCCATTTTAAAGAAGCAATAAAGGCTCAGGGAGTCTCAGAGGAAACAATGCATTAAAAGTTTTCGCAAAAGGTTGCCTCCACCATTTGACCCTGCTGTTTTTTGCACAGTACTATGAGCTCCACAGTCATCTGTGGGCCAAGATGTCATTTCTGCAAACAACATGTTTAAGACAAAGGTTCTCTCTAGTACATTATCGCTACAAAGCTTGTGTGTTATATGCTGTCAAGTTGCTTCTGACTTACAGGACTCTACTCAGGTTTCAAGGAGTAGTTTTCCACTGCCGCCACTTCTCCCAATTTTGTGGGGCTGTCTGGGGGTCTGAACCCAGGTCTCCAGGGTCCTAGTCTTACACACTATTTACTGTACTATACCAACACAACCTATGTGACCCACCAAGTACTCACACTTTGAATCCTTATATGGTAGTTCTCCAAGAGCTCAGTAAAATCACAAAACACTCAGAACCTTCTAGTCAGCACAGCTACTTCCCAAACCTAGGATAAACCTTATGCATTCAGCTTTCAAGCCATATGAGTTATATCTATATCTATATAAATCTCACCTTTCAAATAAGACCACAAGAGATTAGATTAGATTAGAGAGAGAGAGAGAGAGAGAGAGAGATTGCACCTTGCACCTTCCAACACCAGACCTAAGCACTGCAAATATTCAAGATCATAAATTCAAAATCAAGTCATACAATCCAACTATTTGAAAACACAACAGAAACTATAGTAGCAACTACTTTTGTTTAAAGCAATATTCCAGAAAGAAAGAAAAAAGAACAATCAATCTCACAGGGTCAGATAAATAAATAAATAAATAATCTGATAGCAATAGAAAATCAGCTAAGGAAGGATGTGGTCAGCCTAGGAGCAACATGAACCAGGTTCAAATTCCCAGTCTCCAATGAAACTCAGTAGGGAATTTGGCATCAGACAGTGAAGCTCTAGTTCTTGGCCTACCTTACAGGTTCATTATGCATATATATGGCAATTATACGCCCATCGCCAATGTTTCTTTCGCTAGCACAGTGGTAGAGAGGGTGGTCGCCGATCAGTTACAAGCTCTCGTGGATGAGACCAATGCCCTGGATCCATTCCAGTCAGGCTTCAGGATGTGCCACGGCATGGAAACTGCATTGGTCGCCTTGCTTGATGAACTTTTGAGGGAAGCTGACAGGGTCAAAATGTCCTTGTTGGTTCTCCTTGACATCTCAGCCACCTTTGATACTGCTGACCATGGTATCCTCCTGGGGAGACTCTCTGAATTGGGGATTGGTGGCCTAGCTCTTGCTTGGCTCCAATCCTTCTTGGAGGACTGTTTCCAGAGAGTCCAGCTTGGAGAGAATGTATCAGCCCTATGGCTCCTCAATTGTGGGGTGCCGCAGGGATTGATAATCTCTCCGATGCTGTTTAATATCTATATGAGGCCGCTGGGTGGAGTTATCAGGGGGTGTGGTACTTTACATCTCCTTTTTTCCCAACAGTAGTGGATGCCGTTGCATCCCTTGAGCACTGCCTGGGGGCTGAACAGCAATGGATGCAGGAGAATGGACTGAAGTTGAACCCAGACAAGACAGAGGTCCTGAGGGTGGGTGCCTCTTCTATCAGTGATTTGTGAAGCTTGCTCTCTTTGGGGGGGCCAATTCACACCATGAAGAGTGTGGTCCGCAGCTTGGGGGTCCATCTTGAGCCAGCGTTTACCATGGAATTCTAGGTGGCGTCTATGGCCCGTTCCGCCCACTTACATCTTTGGTGGATTGCCCAGCTGTGCTCCTATCTTGATGTTGGGTCGCTAACCATTCTGGTTCATGCACTCATAGTCTCAGGATTAGATTACTGCAATGCTCTCTATGTGGGACTGCCCTTGAGACTGAGGCTGAAACTACAAATGGTCCAGAACACAGCTGCCAGATTATTAACTGGAGTGAAACAATACCAACATATTTCCCCCACTCTGGTAGCCTTACACTGGTTACCCATTTGTTTCCACATTGATTTCAAGGTACTAATGCTTACATATAAAGCCCTAAATGGTTAAGGACCTTGATGCCTGGCAGAGCACCTGCTCTCACCCTAGTTCTACTCGTGTCACTCAATCTAGCCAGACTGAGCAGCTGAGCGGCTTAACCCAGAGAGGCCCGGAAGGAGAGAACAAGAAACCGGGCCTTCTCGGCAGTGGCTCCTCATCTTTGGAACACCTTACATCCAGAGATCTGACTGGCAACTGTGCTGGGAATTTTTAAAAACAAATTGAATACTTGGTTCTTCTGGCAGGCCTTCCCCCCCTTCCATTATATAGCTTCCTTATCCCATCTTGGATTCTATTTTCTTTATTGATTTTTATTGCTTTTATGAACAAAGTTATTTGAATGCTTTTTTGTCTTTATATTCTGTAAGCTGCCCAGAGTAGATTCTCAAATCTAGATGGGCAGGGTAAAAATGGAACAAATAAATAAATAAATATAGAATGGGATGATAGCTATGTGTACTATTTTCAAAACGAACAACAATACACAAATCTCCAGGACCAGTGAGTTTCACATTTGGGGCACTACAACAGATAAGTATGAAAGCCAGTGTGTTGCAGTTGAGTGTTGGGCTAGGATTCAGAAGATCTGGATTCAAATCTGAGCCTGATTATGGAAACTCACTAGGGGGATAACAGTCGTAAGACCATTCTTTAAATATCTCACATACCTCTGAAACCCAGTGAGGACAGCCATAACTCTGGTGCAACTTAATGGCACATCACAGATAAACACAAAGACCATTCTCTTGTTCATGCTAGTGATGCTTCTAATGGTGTCTGGGACATAGAAGAAGCTCTCTTACTAACTTCAATAGACAGGGCCATACAGGAGAAGATGGCCTGTCAGATTCCGTGGCCCAAGTCATAAGCAACGCAACTTTGTGGGTCACAAATTTGTGTGGATGTGATCTACATTAATATGTATGGAAAGCATAAGGGCCATATACATAAAGTATAGGAATATACACGCTCCCAACATCTCCATGTGCCCAACTCCATCAGTTCCTTATTTTGCCTCATTAAACAGCAAGGTGTGAACACAGTCTGTGCTCACAAACACTCAAATATGGGTAGAAACCTCCAGTGTCACTGAGAACACCACTTTATCCTTGATTGTTTAATGTTTTATCAGTATCCCTGACTTAAGTTTGGTTGAATGCAATCTCTTAGAAGCTACATAAACCTGTGGTTTTAACTCATGCCTTGGAAGTTCCTCCTAGAGATGGGCATCAACCACCAAACTGGTGGTTTGTGCTGATTTGTTTTTCGGCCAGACTTGTGTTTGGCACTTCCCAGCCCCATCTCCTCCAGCGAGTGCTCCCTCAGAGAGGTAGAGCCTAGAGAAAGTGGGGCAGGAAAGCTGGTTTGCTGCTTGTTTAGCTGAAAATATGAACCAGGACAAACTGGTTTGGCAGTTTGTGCCCACCTCTAGGTCCTCAACATTCTGAAGTGATCATCTCAGAGCTTCCACCTTTCTATTTTAAAAAAGTGTAATAAGTGTCCAGCTTTCAGACACTTATTACACATTTGCCTGAACATCAGAATACAAGGTCTGTCACATAGTAAAAGCCAAGATATCAACAGATAGAAAGCCAAGCCAAGCCTCCTCTTGAATAGTATGTTTTGATTTCTTTTACAACTTTCTTTATGTGATCAACTTGCCATGGATCATTAGACCTACACTTTATATGTAATGGACTGGGAGGTGGTGGAATGAAATTAAAGATTCCGGAGGTGGTGGCATGAACTGCACAATTTTGGTCAGTGATCAGTTTCCCTCCTCCTTCTTTTTTGCTGCACGAAGCAAAGCCTTCTCAGCTGCCCCTTGTTAATGCATAGGATCCATGCACTAGTGATCCCACTAATGATGAGAGATAGTGTAGCCCCAGTGGCAAAGCAGGAGGACCCATGGAGGGGGCAGGACTTGTCCATAGACTTCCACAGACCAAATAGGGAATCTAAAGTGGTCGCAATGACCAGATAGGCGAGGTATAAATAGAATAAATAAATAAATAAATCTCTGCAGGCCAGATTTGTCCTGCGGGCCAAAGGTTGCCTTCCCCTTTTGTAAGAGAGGGCCCCCTTCCCATGTTTTGGAATGTTGGTCTATTTTTTTTTATTTTCTAATTTTTAGAGTATATATTTTAATTGTATTTTAATTGTTTTATCTTTTCTACTGTCTTTTAATTGTTGTAAGCCGCCCAGAGACCTTTGGGTAGCGTGGGTGGCATATATGTTAAATAAATAAATAAATAATGGAACATAAAGCCCAAATAGAGCATTATGCTGCAATGGGATTTTGTAATAATAATTATGTGACATCAAGTCAATTATGACTTATGGCAACCCTTTTGGAGGGTTTCTAGATAGAGAATACTCAGAAATAGTTTACCACTCCCTTCTTCTGGAGGCACCTTGGGATTGCATAACTTGCCCAAGGCTACACGGGCTGGTTCTTCTCCTGTGGTGCACAAACTCCCAATCTCTGACTCCACAGACAGACATCTAACTCACTGAGCTATTCAGTCAGCTAATAGGATCTTTAGAAATTTCTTTAGAAATTATAAATTGCCTGTTAGGAAACTCATCCTCATAAGAGAAGCATGCTTTACTTGCACCATTGTATTAATTGTATCAATATTTGCCCTTTTCAGCTCTGAGGATCTATGTGTGTGTTATGTGCCATCAAGTTAGTTCTGAGTTATGGTGACCCTAGTAGAGTTTCCAAGGCATGTAAGCTTTTGAAGGAGAGGTTTTACCAGTGCCATCTCCCAGTGAGTTTCTGTGGCTGAGCAGGGATTTGAACCCAGGTCTCCTAAATCCTAATCCAACAGTTTTCACAATACTACATCGGCTTGCTGGATTTAAATGGATGAAAATCAAATCAACTCTCTGAAGCTCCAGACAATCCTTGAAATACCACGTTGCCCGATTCAGTAAGTATTTTTCCCTAGAACTGAAAAAAGTTTGGGGTGTGTACAGATTTGTATACATACATGTGCACATTTGTCTGTTGCTATGTGTTCATGTAGCCATCCTTATCAAGAATTATCCATACCTTTGATCCTCATTAGATGTCTGGAGAGCAAAAGGCTAGCAACTGCTAGCCTAGCTTTCCTTGTCATCGCACCCCCCCCGAGCCACTGTTAACTCAGTCTCCTAAATCCTCCTGTGGCACAAATCAACACTCCTGCACATAACAAGATGTGAAAAACCAAGTTTTATAGGAATGGCGCATTTGAACACATACTGTATTCCAAAATGCATGCCAGAAAGGGAAGCATGCAAAAAACAAAAAGCATGCCAGAAAGGAAAGTAGGTGGCACATGCCTGACTGCTAACCCTAGCTCCAAACTCTTCCATCAACCTTAAGATCTTTCTTTCTCTGTCCTATCCATCCAATCCATTTTTTAAAAAAAGTCCACACAAACCATGACTATCTGTTCCACAGTAAACCGCAGCGAGCAAGAATTGTGAATTGGAACCTCCGAGTTAAAACACAAAGGCATTCAGTCCTAGGCTGAAGTTACCAGCGGTTGTTTCTCTCTGAATGCATAGATGAATTCTCTACACTCCCACAAATATCCCATTGGGGGGGGAAAAAAACAAGAACAGAGAAACATGCAATGAAGATGATCTAGCAGGGACCCTTTCCATTCCGCAGCACAAAACCCATTTATTTTCAGATCATACAAGAACTCTACAGTACCTGGTCTCCGTGTATTTCCCTTTCAATACGCAGAAGCTTCAGGAGCATGAGGCACTTCAAGGGAAGGCAAAGTGTGCTTGAAAAGTGTGTTCTAAGTACCTTCTGCGTGTTACAGCTTGACAGCTCTCTTCTATTATGTGGGTGGCATTCTTACAAAGAGGCAGAGGCTTGTAGCTAAGAAAATGATATCACATTTTAGCAAAGTTAACTCACTGAGTGCCTTAACATGCAGGGAGCACAAGTGCAAGATAGAGACTTTACTTTCCCATTGTGAATGTGCAACGGTTAGTCTTGTAGTGGGCATGGTCCATGAATCCTCCCTCAAGGAAGTTGTCCTGATGCAGGCATTTTGCATTTCCCTCAGCTTTTGGAAAATAGACAATAGAGTAGAAAACACAACAGCTCCATCAGCACTACTGCAATTGCCCTGCAGCTGCACAAATACCATCACCGTTTTCACAAAGGTAGCTGCATTAGGCCAATGAAACACAACAAAAGTGGGCATAGGCACAGGCACAATATTGCAGCATCTTTATGATGAATAGATTTATTCCGGTGTGAGCTTTTGAGAATTACAACCCACCTCCCTAGATACTTCCTCAGGGATTTCCTGCAGATTTATCAACACGAGGTGTGTGGGTTGTATGGAGGTGGGTTGGGAGAATGGTCCCTTCTCACCCTCCATCCAGAATCACTCACTCCAAGCTTCCATACTTGTTTTAATTTTTCATTGAGTATAATCAGGATTCTTCCAATTTGGATTTCCATACCACAAGGCATCCCCTCTTTTCCTCCTCCCCTCTTTTACCCCTTCTTCCTCTCATCCCCTCCTCATTTTCTGCCCTGTCTCTTTCCTTCCCAGAGGCAGAGGTTGAGGAAAGGCATTTCCACATATAACATCACAGCTAATGTCAGGAAAGTTTGAATTGTGCATGTGCCATAGGAACTGGGCTTATTCAGGACAAAGAAACAGAGATGGCTGACACATCTGGCACTAACAATAGGGAAAAGTCCCCAGGTGAATTAAATTAATCCTGAAGTAGAAGGGAAAGGGAAGGGATTAATTTGAATCTCCTATAAATTCATATAACCAGTGGTTCCCAAACCTTGGGTCTCCAGATGTTCTTGGACTGCATTTCCCAGAGTTCACCACTAGTTGTGCTGGCAAGGGCTTCTGGGAGTTGCAGTCCAAGAACATCAGGGGATCCAAGGTTGAGAACAGCGGCATTAAGCTAATTTGAATTGGTTTGCAGGAAAGCCCTGAGGAAGTATCTAGGGATAGAACCACTTATTTACCAAGAAGAAATGTAGTCTGGATGAGCCCTGTGTTTAAGTGTAGATAAAATCTCAAAGCCATCAGAATACTTTGATTTTGCTTTGTTTTTATTAAACAAATATCAGTTACCTGTTGAGGACTGCTATGATTGCAAATGGGGTGGTAGATGCAAAATTCTAGCCATCACCTGCCATGCGGATATCGGTGTACCAATTTTTATTGTTATTGTTGTTGTTTATCCCAAAAGCAATATTAGAAGCCATGCAGGCATCTTCATCGGGCCAGTTTTCAAATGTGTCCAATAGAAGCAAGTCTATTTTGCGTTTGTTTAGGACAGTTCTGTCATTTCATCAGCCTTTAATTTCTGGCTATCATCAGCTTTTCCCGCAATCACTGCCTCTTCCAGAAAGACTTGTCTTCTTTTGATGTGCCCATAGTACAACAGCCTCAGTCCCCCCTTTTTTTCTTTTTCATTTTTTCTTTCTTTCTTTTTTTTGTTTTTTTTTGTTTCTAGAGAGAGTTCAGGCCTGATTTGATCTAGTACTCACTTACTTGTCTTTCTTGTGATCCATGGCATCCATAAATTTACTCTTTTCTCTTTTGCTGTTTGTTGTTGTTTAGTCGTTAAGTCATGTCCGACTCTTCGTGACCCCATGGACCAGAGCACACCAGGCCCTCCTGTCTTCCACTGCCTCCCGGAGTTTGGTCAAATTCATGTTGGTAGCTTCAGTGACACTGTCCAGTCATCACGTCCTCTGTCCTCCCTTCTCCTCTTGCCCTCCCACTTTCCCAACATCTGTCCTCTACTCTGAGATATTTGGTATACTGATGGAGCTGCTACTGCCCCTCAGTCTTCGGTGCCTGGACTGCAGCTAGAAGTAGCACCACCCCATTGTTTAACGTCTACACAAAGCCACGGGGAGGAAGATACCTAGAAGTTTGAGGGGAAATGCCATTGATATGTGGATGACTCTACCATTTGTTTCTATGTATCAGTTCCTTAGAGGTTGGGGAACTCTTGAACAGGTATTTGGAGGCTGTTTGGGGATATAAATTAGCAAGCAAGATGAAATTCAATTCAGCATTGATAGAGTGTGTGGAGAGATTGGCTGATCTGAACAGCTACTTTTGGATGGGAGTACACTCTCTGTAAAGATGAAGAGCCTCCTGAAAACATAAGTTGTGGCAGTATCAAGGACTTGTTTTCTCACCTCAGGCTTGTACACTGGCTGCTATTTTGTCAAGAGGCAATGGCCAAGATCCTGTTGCTAGTACAGTAAATCACACTTGAGGAGGCCCATCAAATCAATGGGAATTTGAGGAGTCAGCTCCTCTGTGCATTCAGCTGATTTCAGTGGGCCTGTTCTGACTGTGATTTACTTTAACTATTACTATTACTTTTCAGTAAGAGTAGGCCCATTTGAATGCCCTAGTTACATCCAAACTGGGCTGCTTGAGTACATTTTATATGAGACTCACTTTAAAGACAATTCAGAAGCTTAGTCTGCAGAAATTCACTATAAGGTCACTAACCTTCTGTCACATACAGCACTGATGTTACCTGTCTGTCATGGGTTTGGAGGGAAAGTTCCATCCTATGGGGAGTGGAAGGCGGGACATCAGGGGGGAGGAGCTGTACTGTATATATATTTGGAGCTGACGTGGAGAAGTGGAGTTGGAGTCTGTGGGTCAGACTGGGTACAACTGTTTGTCAGATAGTACATACCTGATAGGTTCAGGTTTCTATCTAGGTAGCCAGAACGGATAAGTTCAGGGTCTGTGCTTTACCTTAAAGTGTTCCGTGGGAACCAATCTGTTGTATGTATATGATTGGGACTATCCCAAGTTCCAGTATCCTATTTACCTGATTCTTTTATTTACCCTGTTGGTTGTTTCAATAAACCTTGTTCTTTTATTTATTAAAATCCATTCCTGGTCTGTGTGACTCCTTATAGGGAATGGTTGGTGGCAGCATAACTACAGGGTGGGATACTCCAGTAGGTCTGGGGTTGTCACACCTTCCTGATCCAAAATTCTAAATTTAATGTCACAGACCTTATCATGTACTCTACCGGACTCTCCTGCCAATTTTAAATGGAAAATAATGTACTCCATTCTTAAAGAGTTTTGTGACACACTTAACAGCTACACAGAAGCACTGCCCCCTAAGAGGTAACAAAAATCTGTTTACAACATAAATGGCCTAACAGAAAAAGATAGAAATATTTTTAAATTGTGTCCTGTAGGAAGGAAACAAGATTATTGATCATAACATAGGAAGCATTAATGAACACATTATTTTTCCCATATCTGGTAAAATGCTTGCAACAAAACTCATGGTCGAAAACAGAAGTGCTATTTCTCATCCTCCTGTTTCTGTCCTTCTTGTTTTTATGATTGTTATTCTATCCACACCAACAGGTCTGGCTTAAGAGGCACAAAGCATGAAAACTCCTGCCAGAAAACTAAATGAAAACAGAGTTTTGCTGAATCTCCACATTTGCCATACTCCTGTAGGATTTTTATATATATATATTAAAAAACAATGTCTTTAGACTCGGTTTCGCTTAACAAGAAAAGAGCTGGAATCCTCAGCGGCTTTATTTTTGTTTGGTTTTTTTTCCTCCGAAGGTCCTACTAACCAAAGGTTTGGTCTCTCTACCCCATCCAAGTGAGGCAGCCAAGAAAAAGAAGAAACAACGGCCGCCTCCGCCGTTGCTACTGCTACTATTGAGCACAGAGGCCTCCTTTACTCTATATGTGATTTATGGAATGAAGCTCTTGGCATGCCTGCCACAGGCTGTCACAACATGTGTCAGAACTCCACGACTGAAATATGATCCCGTTGCCTTCCAAGGCACTGTGGCTTTGAGCAAGTTCTTTTAGCAAAAATTGCAAGCAGTCATTTTCTCAGGAGTCTGTATTCTTCCTCCTTGCGGCTGTGTGAAACGAATAGCAATCCGACATCTCTCCCTAGTAGCAGGTTGGGATGCGCCACATTATTCTTTATGGATGCATTCAGAGGCATTCAATGCAAGAGAAAATGACTTCACTAAATAGCTGTTCTTTACTCTATTGACACACTATTTCTGTTCTCAGAGCACTAATAAAACACAGGAAGTACTTACCCAGATGGACAGCAGAGCATCATTACTCACCTCAGGGCCCAAGGAGAAAAATGCATGTGGAGGCAGGGACTGTTGGGGCAGGAAGCTATCAGGAACGTTGCTTTTCCAACATTACTTGTAATGTTATGTTGGGAAGATGGCAATAGCCACTTACTTTTGTAAAGTGTTAGATATGATCTTGGTCAGCCAAGAAGTGTGAGACATGATCTTAGGTGCAAATTTTCCAGGACCTCTTTTGCAATTCATACATCTCAAAGTAAAATCTCATTCATCACCCTACATGCAGCCATTTCCTACCTTTCCCATGACTACACTTAAAATTTCTACGTTTTATTGGAGCATTCTCAGTTCCTATGTGTATGGTTACAAGCACCACTAATCCAGATCCATCTCTGAACTAAGACCACTAACCGTGGGATGAGTCCAGTCTGTCCATCCTTTCTAAAAGAAAAATGCTTGCCCATTCTTTTATCATCATATTTCATCATAATTAGTGTAACGTTCTGCTCATTGACCTCCTTCTATCTTATTTGTTGATTGATTCATTCGTTCATTCAATTTTTATACTACCCATCTAGCAAATTGCTACTCTGGCATTGTACAAGAAATTAAACATATGTTATACAGTGATATAGACAACTGACTATCCAACCCAAGACAAGTGGTGAATCAATTTCCAGAACATTCTACAATATTACATTAATCCTAACCTTATTGTCCCAGCTATTTGGGAAGATTCTCTCCAAAGTCTTATCTGAACAGTTCTATTTTTAGAATCTTTTTGAATGTGCAAAGGGATGGTGTCTGTCATATTTCCTGCAGGAGAGCATTCCATAGAGACATGACCACTGCAAAGAAAGCCCAGTTTCTGGTTAGTATTTTCTGGGCTTCTCTAGGAGTTAACGCCCACAGGCATGAGGTCTGTGATGACTGGATCAGACGGGAGGCTGAACTTGGAAGAAGACATTCAGACAAGTAGGAAGGTCCCAAACTGCTTAGGGCTTTATATGTTAGAACCAAGATCTTGAATCTGGCACAGAAGCAGGTCACTAATCAGTGCAAGTAAAACAGAATTGGGGTGATATAGTCACATTTCCTCATACTAGCCACCAATCTGACTGCAGCATTCTGGACCCCCTGAAGCTTCCATACCAGCTTCAAGGGAAGCGCCATATAGAGTGCATTGCAGTAGTCAATTTTTGAGACTACTGGTTGGCAGAAGGCAGAGTAGACCACAGTGGAGGCACGTTTTTCTATAGTTGGTGCTGATGAAGAATCAAATGCAGGCTGTGCGCCTGATCCTTAATAGGGAGGGCAAATCCACCAAGTTTAGGGGAAATGCCCCTCAGACAGGCAGGAGAACTCCCCAGCAACCTGATCTCCATCTGGATTTAGTTTCAACCTGTTCTTCCTTCTCTAATCCAGAACTGCCTCCAGGCATCCTTCAAGGCCCCTTGACTAAAGATGGGCACAAATTGCCAGTTCAGCCATTTAGACCGGTTCGTCTTTTGGAAAAAAGATGATGGTGCTTCCCAACACTGTCTCCTCTGGCAGGCGCCAACTCAGAGGCAGCACCTGGCTTCTGTACCCCCTCACCTCTGGGTGCTGCCTGTAAGTGAGCATCCACCAGAGGAGATGGGGCTGGGAAATGGCAAACATCTGTTTGTCTGAAGGATAAACTGGTACAACCCACCAAACTGGCAGTTCGTGCCCATCTGTACTCTTGACCTTTTTCCCATTTCTGTTAGAAATGCTGCACATTTTATTTCTTTCCGCTTGCCATGTTTGAACATGATACTCCTTCGTTTGATTAACTTCACTGGCTTCTACTTTTCCACTGTATTAAGTTTCAAATTAAGTCTCCAGATTTTAAGAACCGTTTTTTCAGAGCTTTCAGATCTTAGCACTTCTGTTTTACTTTGCTTTTATATGCTGCGTTGCTTTAATACTTTGCTGCTGATTTTATTATGCACTGTTTTGTTGTTCTGTATTGCTTGTATTAAATACTTTTAATTTTGTGTACCTAGGCCAGAGAAGTCTGGTAACTGAGAGTTCTCAGCTGGAAAGAAAGAAAGAAAGAAAGAAAGAAAGAAAGAAAGAAAGAAAGAAAGAAAGAAAGAAAGAAAGAATAATTACAAAACAACAAAACAAACAAAACAAAACAAAACACAACAACAACAACAACAACAACAACAACAACAACAACACAACAACAACAACAACAACAACAACAACAACAACAACAACAACAACAATAATAATAATAATAATAATAATAATAATAATAATAATAATAATAATAATAATAATAATAATAATAATAATAATAATAATAATAATAATAATAATAATAATGTGCTTTATACCAGAGTGCATTCCAATTGTTAAAAACATTTAAAATATGACTGCATTTTAGAAATGAAGAAATCCCTCCTCCTTATGTTTCAACTCTTCTTTGAGTGTAGTTTTCCTTCTCTTTGTCTCACACATCTCTTCCTGTGATGTGTGAGACAAATTCAGTTCTTCCCATCTTCCTACTCATCCCTTTTTTATTAATAGTTTCCACCAAATCTGAATGAATCATAATGTCCTAAAGTAATTTTACATCAGAAACAGAATGTGGCCCAGCACTATTCAATGCAATGAGCCAGTCTTTTATGACAATCATGTTTTCCAATCCTCTTTGTAATTTAATTTTTCTCTTGCTCTCTTTCTGATTAGCCTTTTAAGTCACCCATGGGACCTATCATATGAAGTGGGGAAGGAAAGGGCCCAATGGTTCAGAGGGTCCTAGGCTGAGGGAGCTTGCTGTGAGGTAAGAAATGAGGATAAACTGTAGATCATGGCTTAGGGTAAGGGACTGTGGTGTCGTGTGTAAGGGGGAAGGTGTGTTACAGATTTGTGCCAGGCTCCACAAAATAATGCTTGGGTCCTATTCAACCATCTCTCCATTTTCTCTTCTTGTATTTGTTGCCTCCATGTGGTTCAAGTAAGAGCCTTTGGTGTTTTTCTCAGTTATAAAATGCCTAGCTGATAATACCTTATTGTACCTACAAGATGGACACAGGAGCTTACTCAGTGAACTATGAATGGTTCACATCACTTCACTTGTCAGCCAGTGACAAAACACAGTTGCCAAGTTAACTCCAATGTAAGAAAGTTGTTGGAAAATGCTTTAAAATAGGTATTCTGAGACATTTTTAGGTAGTTAAGTTATTTTTCCCAATTTTTGTGCCATTTTCTTATCAATCTCATCAGCTTTAGCTATCTAGGAGGTAGCAGATTGGGATGCTGCTGAATACTCAGGCACAGAGTATCCTTTAAAAAAAAAAACCTCAGGATTCAATGTGTGATGCAATATTGTTGACCTGTCAATCTTGAGTTGCAGGAAACAGAACTAGAAGAAAGAGGATGGACAGCTGCCTTATCAATTAGCACAGAGAAGGAATGTGGAACATGAATGGCACCATCTTGTAAGGATATAAAACCAAGAGCTGAGTAATGAACCGTGGAGCCCGAGGTAGGAGTGCCAAAATATAGCATCAGAAGAACATATCTGCTAATTATAAAGTTCAAAATTAATAGATTTTTTTTTAAAAAAAAAAGAAAGCCGTTTAACAAGTTTTAAAATAGGAAAATAATAATGGGGGGAATGAAAGCCAAATATGGATTTGCTATAAATCCTTTTTAAGGCCATTTTGGGAGACAATTTTATAGCTTTTAAGATTTTACTTTCAGCATAAATTTTAATATTTTCATAATAAGAACACTATGGCATTTTAATATTCATCTCTTTAGTAAAAATGTGTAATTTGTTTCGTATACTCTGCTAACATTGGTTGAGTAGGCAGGCAGGCAAACAAAGAGAGATTCTAAATCTTCTTATAATGCTTCTGTACCTCTAATATAGGATGATTTCAGAATCAATGCAGTAGTTTATACCTCTCTAGGATCCAGTCTATTTACAAATACAAGTCAGAATTTAGATGCAGGACACATGAGTTAGGAATAAAATTAATTATATCAAGTGAGAAAGCTAAGCATTTGTGCAGACTGCCCTTCTATTTCACTACTCAAGTGATTATAAACACTTTACAGTATGTGTGGAGTTCCAAAGTTACATTTTGAGAAACAATTTGTTCCTGTTACTAATTGCAATTCTGGGGGGAGGGGGAAGCAACTAGTTATGTTCCTTGTTGCACTGCTCATTAAGTTTTTTGTTGTTACTTTTTACTACTTTAAGCTGGGTAACTTAGCTTTCATATGGGAATCACATAAATCCTGAAAATCCTGTCAAAACTCTTGGCCCCTAAAATTGTACATCAGAAGGAACAAGTGAAAGTAAACCAAAATATTGCTGATTGCAATAGTAACTTCTGCTCTAATCATTATGTTACTTTTGAAATGCAACTTTTAAACACCCTCATTATCCAAAAGCAAGTAGTTATAGGTAACTGCATTACTTTTAACTGATTCCTTCCAAGGCTTGACAATGACTAAACCACTGGCTGACATCTAGTTGGCACAACTATGCCATATAAATCATTATGATGTAATCACCAGTGCTGCTAAAGGCTCCCTTTTGTGCTAGGGATGGCTTTGGGAGCCTCGGAATGAGGCAGGAGCCTTTAGAATTCGAAAACAGCCAACAGTAGTCCTACTCCCAGATCGAGATTGCTGATGGTAATGTTCTGATATCAAAGGCTCCCGCCCCCATCCTGAGGCTCCCCAAGACTTCCCCAGGACAAAAAGGGTCCCTAAGGAGCCTCAGAACCTGAAAGTGGGGAGAATAGGATATTTTAAATGAAACCATTAAGTAAAAAAATTAATGTTGCTAAATGATGACATCATCACCATTTATGCCCAGCAGAATTGCCCGACTGGATTTCAGTAGGTTTTGGGCATGTCTGAAGCCCAAAGAGATGTCCTATTAGAAACTGAACACTTTATATGATCAAATTGATGTGCTGAGAATCTGAGTTGAATTGATTTGAAACCACTCCTTCCTTCCTGTCGCTTCATTTGTTGGTCCCCTTGCCTTCCTTCACCTTTTTCTGTTCTGTTCTCTGATGATAGACATGTAGAGATGTAGCTACATGACATGACTGCAAAAGAAGAAAGCCATGAACTATACATATAAGGGCCATTTGTTTCTTTGTTTGCTTTCTTCAACCAAGAAATATCCACTGATCATTTTTCCTTTTCCAAGGCAAGTGGTGAGACTGGGCAGACCTTCCCACATGTTTTCCCACACTAAATGGGAATAATCAAATCCCAAATCCCAACAACCAGATCTACAGTAACTGTGTATGCAGCTAAAAGGGAAGTGTGTCCCAGAGAGGGGCCAATAAATAAAGATGTATGATTTGCACCACCTTTTGGAATAAATCACCCAACACAGGACTCTATGTGCAGTGCCTGCCCAACCAGAGCTTGAAAGTAATGTGCTAAAAGTAATGACGCTGCCTGCAGTGACATACTGTTTGGAATAACATGGGGAGGGCACACTATTTATTTTGCATTTTGATGTATTAGTTGCCGAAGGTATTGCTTCTGTGTTACAGCAAGTAGTGCTCACTCATCATTGCTTGTTTGGGAAAAGGAGTAGAGTTGCCTGCTCTCTGGACACTGAGTGAAATTTCCTGGAATTCTTGTATTTCTCTTGGTCTTTAGATGGGGAGACAAATCTTCGGCCAAGCAGTACTGGAGGAAAACATTTTATTTTTATGTATGTGCTGGACACCCATCCTTCTGACACTAGGACTCCTTAGCACTTGTGCATGTGTCTTGTGCTTCATCACCACATCCAAAAAATCAAGAACAAAGGGCAAAGAGAGCTAGCGGGTGCTTGCACTCTCAACCCATTCCCAGTTGGCTGCTCATGCTGTGTGATGGGGTGTGTGTTTTGTTTGCACAACCTTGGCACACCAAAAAGCCAGGAGGGAGGGGACAGCACTGGGAAAGACCTGGTGAGTGCCCAGTGGCCAATCATGCTACTTGATGCAAGGCAAAGAGGGCACTTCTTGTTGCAGAAGCAGGCAGGAGTGACATAGGTCCTGGAAAAACAAAACTCTCTCTGGGGTGTCAGTGAAATTTCACAAGCCCCAGAAACTGCACAGGGCCTGGGAAAATGCATCCTCCGTGCCATGTGCTGTAAGGTAAAGACATACATTTTGGGAGCTCTAACAGAAATGATGGCAACTATTGTAACTACTGGGAGCATATTGCAGCCCAAAATGGAATTTTCATGACTGTGTGGTTATCATATTACATGACTATCTAAGTTTTATCTGAGTTTTGGGACTATCTACCTGGATCCTCTTCATGCTTGTTTCTACATTCAGCTGACCCAGATACAGTTCTGGAACCCCTTCTGAAACCTTACCTGCCTTACTTCTGTGACATCACAATGGCCTGTCCTTTTCTCAGGTTCTGGCCCTGAATTCTCAGACAATGGGATGCTACTGGTTTGAAGATTCTAGGCAGGAAAAAGTATGAGCTACATGGCAGGAAAAGGCGTAATGATGCCTTGGGAGCACATCCAAGCACCTCACACCTGGACACAAGCATAGGTGAATGTACCCCCCCCCCCAAAAAAAAGGATATGAGCCACAGAAGGCACATTCATTGGGAAAAATATTTATGACTTGTTTTTGCAAAGTCTAACAAGTGATCTTCCTCCACCTAAACTGGAAAGAAATGGGGCAATGTCACCTCGCCCAGCATGTGTGCTTCTAGAGATAGATTTGTGCATCAAAAATGAAGTATTCAGTGTTTTTCGTCTTTCTTTCTAAGCATCTAGTAGCGTTGTTCATTTTTCAAATTGAGCGTAAGAATCCATGTCCTTTTATTAAAAGTTACTACTGTTGATCATGACCATACCAAATTGATTTTTTACTAGCTTCCCATAACTGGATCTGAGCTGGCAGTGCTTTAGACATTTTACTTTGGAAGAAATGTCAAGTATGCGTTCGTCTCCCTGACCGCAGCTCAATTCAAACAAACCAGACTAGACATCTAATAATCAGTGTTATTCATTTTAAAATGGCTCCTCAGTGAAACAGCACATAACTTGTCACTGGTCTTTCATGCTGTAGCCAACAAGATATATTGGGAAAGAGGGAGCTAGTGATCTTTCTTTCTCTGTTAACGGCACTATGCATTTTATCATATAAAACCACGGAAGACCTTCAAATGAAGTATGTCTCCAACTCTCCGTATTGGCTTTCATTTTCTTTTTTTCTTGTTCTTCAGACCGCCAGGATTTTCCTATTATTGGAAGCAGGGGAGCTACATACGATCCAACATTACAAAGCCTGAAAGTCAATTAGAACTAATTGTTTGGGGTTAGTCTATGAAAACAGTATGGTATGCTGTATTTACAGTCCTTTGCCAAAGTAAAGAACAAAAGGTAGCTTACAGAGTTTTGTTTCTCACAGGAAAATTTATACTTAAAGCTTAATTTCTAGCAGACTTGGTTGAAAGATGGGCTAGTCCTAGAAGCACTCTGTGAGGTCCCAAACCAAAGCTGTTTCATGGTTAGTGGTTCTTTCTCTCTTTTATTTGGTTGCATCCTGGAGGGCTCTTTCTTTCTCTCTAGCTTCAGAAAACTTTGGAGTCCCAAAATAAAAGCTGAAGAGACCATTGTTTTTCAGTTCAAAAGCAGAACCCCACCTACAGCTCGTTCCTCATTGACACACACACACCCATAATGTGTCACAGAAGGAGACTTTGCACATGAAACTGTCTCTTTCTGTGACCTATAAAAGAGATGACATTTGTCCATAGGATTTAGCACAAACAACCTTGACCAGGTTGAACGGTCAAATAGGGTGATTAGTTTAAACATATGAATTATTTTTCTATTCTTCCCTAAGAGAGCAGTCTTTGTTTCAGACTCAGTGTCTGGGAATTTTGAGGGGGAAGATCCCGTAGCTTCTGAAATGTCCCAAGAGTCTTTCTTATTCTGCAGTACCAGAACACCCCCTTAGGATGTCGCTTTTCAGCTGGTGAGTCAAGACCTACTAGGAGATCACAGCCTGGCATAAGGACTGCCAGACGCTGCCTCAAGCAGCCAGATACAGGTGTCGTAAAAGGGCAGCAAACAGTTAATCAAATGCTTGTTCTGGGTTTTTCAGGCTCTTTGGCCGTGTTGTGAAGGTTGTTCTTCCTTATGTTTCACCAGTCTCTGTGGCCAGCATCTTCAGAGGACAGCACTCTGTGCTCTGGTATAGTTCGCTTGGGAGTTGAGTATTTATGGTTGTGAGATAGGCTTTCGTCCTTTTCAGGAAATGGGTGATTAGTGTTTCTTGTTGTAGGTGTATTTATGTATTTATTTATTTTATTTATATCCCACCTATCTGGTCGGTTAAGACCACTCTAGGCGGCTAACAGCATGTATTGTTGTGATAAAGAGGAGAGATTATCTGTCACTATGATTGATGGGTGTCATTAGCTGGTCTTTTGTGTGTAGTGTTTATTATTTGTATTTCTATGGCAATGAATAGGAAGTGGTGCTTGCAGGGTTTTCTGCCTTAAGTGTCAGAAGAGCTTGTCTGCCTTTGGGTATTATGCATCTGGACTTGGGTGGATGAGCAGTGCACAATCTTCTACTCTCCCTCAGGCAGCAAATTGTTTTGAGTCGGCCCTGTTTCATGAGACAGATATGCAGATATGAGAACTTCCAGTAGTCTTGGCATACCAGACCCATCTACCCCACACCTGCAAACTAAGGCATGCAGCTGCTATATATATGCTGTACTAATTTACTGTGAATTAGTTCTTCCTGACTTGCTTTCTATTGCAGATGTGTTAGTCTCTATTTACATTTTTTTATTTATTTGTATTTTTTACCCCACATTTGAATCCTCTCAGGGTATTTTCTTTTCTTTTTCTTTTTTTTAACCCTTACATTTTTTTAAACTGAAACCTCAGCCTAGAAACACATTTAACTGAAAACACAGCCTGCGATGGGTCTGGTTGTATTTATGGAACAACTAAAATGTAGCACATTTGACCACATTAACTATGAACTCGGAATTCAGTTATAGTGAGGAAGGAAAATGAATGGATTCTAGTGTATGTCTAATAAACATGGGCTAGGGAAGGGGAAGAATATACATTCTACAATTTGCCTCAAAGAAGAAATGGAAACAATAATTTAATAGGAAAAAATACCGATGCCAAGCTGGCTATGTGGCTCCCTTGACACACAGCAGGCCTCCATTTTAGTGGTACCCAATCTTGGGTTCCCAGATGTTTTCAGACAAAAATCCTAGAAGTCTTTATCACTAGCTGTGCTGGCCATAATTTCTAGAAGTTGTAGTCTGAGAAGATCTGGGGACCCAAGGCTGGGAACCACTTCTCTATTTGATGATGCCCTGTGTTTAAAGAAGTGTCCATTCAAGTGTGATTTATAAATAAAGAACTTATAAGAAAGAAGATCACGTAGTTTGACTTTCTGGTTAGCACCTGGATAGCAGACTAAGTAGGCATACCTGGTCATAATCTGCTGTGCTTCCATGAGATGTGTTGTAATTCTGTTTAAACTAAAACATTTGTTTCTAATTTTGCAACTGTACATGTCAGGGATGTGGTGGCGCTGCGGGCTAAACCGCAGAAGCCTTTGTGTGCTGCAGGGTCGCTTGTCCCAGCTCCCGCCAACCTAGCGGTTCGAAAGCATGCAAATGCAAGTAGATAAATAGGGACCACCTCGGTGGGAAGGTAACAGCATTCCGTGTCTAAGTCGCACTGGCCATGTGACCACGGAAGATTGTCTTTGGACAAACGCTGGCTCTATGGCTTGGAAACGGGGATGAGCACCGCCCCCTAGGGTCGAACACGACTGGACAAAAATTGTCAAGGGGAACCTTTACCTTTACTTTACCTTTACATGTCAGCTAGTCTATGTAACTCCAAGAACATCAGTTCCCTCTTCTATCATCCTTTTGGGTGAAATAGGTTATAAAAAGAGAGGATGTGCAAGGGGCCACTCTGACCAGAATACAGGAACCATAGTGGGACAGTTATTCAAATATTTAATTGAAATATTTATACTCCGAGGTCCCAGACTGGCTTATGATAGTAAAACAAACATTTAAAACTTCTATTAATAAAAAACAAAAATAAAAAACAGCAGCCCTGTTGTTAGAAACCACCTCTTCGGCAGCCAGTTATTAAGAAAAAGCTTAATTTTGCCTGCTTGCAGAAGATCCTCACCAAATGCACCTCTGAGGGAGAAAGGTCTCCCCTGATGATTTTAAAACCTTGGCATATGCATAGAAGAAGATGCAATCTTTTAGGTACTTTGGACCCAAGTCATTTAGAGCTTTATAGGTCAAAACTAACACTTGGAATTGTGCTTGGAATTGGACCAGATGTCAGTGAAGCTATTGTACACTATACAAGTGACCAGGCATTACATGATCCCTGTAACCAGCCCCGGTTAATAATTCGGAAACTGCATTTTAGACCTGCTGAAGTTTCCAAACATTTTCCAGTGGCAACTCTATATAGAGGATGTTACAGTAATCCCAACAGGATGTATCTAAGGCATGTATCACCATGGCCAGAACCTTCGAGGAATGGGCACAGCTGGCACACTAGTTTTATCTGTAAAAATACACTCCTAGCCACCACTGATATCGGGGCATCCAGACTTAGGGACAATCCCAGGACACACATAATTTTCAGACCTTTTTTTAGGGAGGACTGTAACCCCATGCAGCAGTACTGGAGGCAGTATGTGTGACACATGCAGAGGTTTACTTGATGGTTGTTGTTTAGTCACTTAGTCATGTCCGACTCTTCGTGACCCCATGGACCAGAGCATGCCAGGCCCTCCTGTCTTCCACTGCCTCCCGGAGTTAGGTCAAATTCATGTTGGTAGCTTCGATGACACTGTCCATTCATCTCGTCCTCTGTCGGTTCCTTCTCCTCTTGCCTTCACACTTCCCCAACATCAGGGTCTTTTCCAGGGAGTCTTCTCTTACTTGATTGTACCTTTTAAAAAAATTCCAATGCTGTTTAGTGTATGGGCATTCTAAGATAACATATGATGCCTTAGAGCAGTTTAGAGTTTACAGAGTAGTTAATTGTCATCATCATCATATGCAATCAACTAAATTCTGACTTATGGTGAACGTTTTTTAAGGGTTTGCCTGGTAGAGAGCACTCAGAAATGGTTTACTATTCCCTTTTTCTGGGAGCATGCTGGGGCTCTGCAGCTTGCCCAAGGCTACAGATGCTGGCTCTACTCACAGGAGGCACAGTGGGGAATCAAACTCCTCACCTCTAGCTCTGCAGCCAGATACCTAAACAACTGATGTTTGGTTAATTACTGGCACAGTGGCTAAACTGCTGTCCTGCAGCCAAAACTGTGCACATGACCCAGGGTTCAGTCCCAAGTAGCTAGCTCAAAGTTTTGCCTTCCAAGGTCGGTAAAATGAGAACTAGCTCACGGGGGGTGGGGGGCAATGTGTAATTAACTTGTAAGGAGCCCAGAGAGTGATTTAAGCGCTATGGGGTGGTATATAAGCAGCACACTTCGCTTTTATATATATTACAGCTATAATTACCTAGTTATGTTCACAGTTTTAAAAGCTATTTATTTACTTTTCCTAGATTCCTAAAAATCTGAATGCCACAAGCAGCTAGGCTGTCATGCAAAACAATAGTTTGCCATCCACTTTGCTGTCTGGACAACACCTCAGAACAGAGCACAAGATAATGATACAATCCAGCACTTGAACCATGTGATATTCCTCTCCACCATTTAACGACTGAACATACCCAGGATGATAAATGTAACCAAAAGTTTACAGTTATACAGCAAAAAGAGTCAAGTCATATATCACTGAGTCCTAGTCATAACATAATGTAGTTTAGGGAAGTCATTGGAATAGGGAACTTATTTCAAGTAACTAGATAACTGTACCTAGTTACCTAAAGCTTCAGCCACTACTCTCTGTCACTCCTGATATAATCCGAATCCAGTTTTCCCCACAGTCTGGTTCAACGTTGTGTATATCAGTTGGGAAGAGGAGGAGACAAGGCATGCCGGGCTATGGGGGAGGGATGAATGTTTGTGTACATGTGATTCCTGATCTTCCAGACAACAACAAAAGTGGCCCAGCGGGCCAAAAATGTATATACTCCAGCATTAGAGCACCATTTTTTGAAAAGAAACCTCTAATAGCTATATTATCTACAACTGTTTTGATCTCACCCTAAGATGGAATACAGTAATGTCAACTCTATCCATTCGAGTTTCTCACTAAACTCTTTTTAAAAGGGAAGGAGAAACTGGTAAAAATATGGAAGATAAATGAGAAAGTGAGAGAGTAGAAGAGGGAGAGGGAGAGAGAATTTCTTAGAGGAACGACTGTGCCTATCTCATCTCCAGACTTCCAGCAGGCTTATCTGAGCCATCTGAGTCCAAATCTGTGATTGTCATACACGTGTGATGTATCAGATTGTTCCCCTCTCTTTCAAGCACAGCAACCTTGAGATGCAAATCCATCTTGGTGGTTTCCGCCATCAGATCCCATTGAGCAGTGCTGTGTCTGAGGGCACGTTTTCCTCATGCATTGGCACAAACTGCTTCTTACCAAGAGGAGTCTGGCAAGATTCCAGCTACCCCCTTCCTTTGAAACAGCTTCGTGTCACATTACCTTAGAGTACTGAAGGTCACAACAACAGTTTGTAGGATTTCAAAGCAGAAGGAGAAACACTGCAAGCAAAACCATGAGGAATTTCCTAAATAAGCCCTCATGGCTGATGAGCACAAAGAGCTGCAGTGATTCGACAGACCTCAACATGGAGCCTTCTTGCATGAAAGAGGAGCATCTGCTATATATCAAAAACAAATGTGCTTTTGACCACAAAAATGGCTGCTGCAGTAAAAGAGATCAGGCTATAACTTAAATGTCCATACAGTGAGCCACACTTGTTATACTTACTATAGGTTTTCTGGTAGTCTCCTCAGTTTGCATCCATTTGCCTGATGTTTTGGACTGCTCACAGAGATCATAATAGTACTCCTGAGGGTTTTTTTTTTTCCATTGGCATTCACATAAATCCCTCAAATTTAACTTAACTTGCAAGTATAGATGACCCTGAAGGTACTATAAGAACAGTAGTGGTGGTGATGTGCTACCAACTCATTTCCAGCTATGAATTAGTGACCCCCCAATAGGTCACTAATTCATTAACAGCGCTGCTAAGGCCTTGGAAATTCAAGGCTTCCTTTACTGAGACAATACATTTCTTGCTTGGTCTTTTCATGCTGACTTCAACTTTTTCGGGCATTATTGTCTTTTCCAGTGAGATGTTTCTCATGATATGCCCCAAGTTCAACAGCTTTATTTTAGTCATTTTCTCTTCCAGAGAGGGTTAAGGTTTAATTTGATCTAGAACCCAATGATTTGTCTTGCTGGGTGGCCCATGCTATCCATAAAGCTCTGCTACAATAACACATTTTGAAAGATTTTCCCCACCTGCCAGGTCTCTCAACCTTTCATATCCATAACAAAATCCAGTTGTCGTGAATAACATGTACATGCTTAATTAGGCACTTAAATCCTACCACAGTGATGGGAATGTGTGGTGTGGTTCCATGGGTGTTGTTCTATAGTAACTCCCATTGTACCTTATCATTGGCTTGGTTGGGGCTGATAGGCCATGTAATCCAGTAAAATGACTAGATTGCTCTCATAACTATCCCATTTATTTCACTGGAACTAATTGCTGACTTTCGCTGTATTGCACAGCAACTGATTGCTTCACATTTTCATCTACAGTATGTTCAAAACCAGTGGATCCCAACTGTGGGTCTCCAAATCTTCTTGGACTACAATTTCCAGAAATCCTGACCATCACAGCTAGTGGTGAAGGCTTCTAGGTGTTTTAGTCCAAGACTATCTGAGGGCGCAAGGTTTGGATCCAATGGTCTAAAAACTATTAGCCAATTGCCATGTTCTGGTCTATTAACATGATCAGTGCAACTGCAAGTCTCTTCTTTCTTTTGGTTCCAGAGGGAGTGGGGAGGGAATAGGCAAAAGAAGATGAAATCTAAGGGATAAGATGAATGACAGTTGTGATAAATATTGAAAGAGCATGATATAGTGGATAGAGCTTGGACCATGACTCAAGACACCTGGATTCAGATCCCTTCTCAGAGCTAGCAATGGTAATCTACTCCTTCAACATCTCCTAGCCTTGGAAATTCAATCCCTGTTGAGGTTCTCATGAGGTGGAAGCAATTTTACAGCACATACTGCAGAAGAATGTCTTATTTAGGCATTAGAAGGAATATAAAACTAACATGCAAGAAGTAGGCACACACTACCCCACTACTACCCTCCTAAGCATGGGGTTAACAATCTGAAGTAGACAGCCTCTGTCAGTTGTAGGGCTCGCCATGTAATTTTAAGTGTTTACTTCCCAGTATTCTAATTCACATGGGTGAGATCCAGTGTGGTGTAGTGGATAGAGTGATGGACTAGGACTCAGGAGACCTGGGCTCAAATCCTTTCTTGGTCATGGAAACCCATTGGGGCATAGCAATGGTACAACTACCCTTTAAATCATACATTCCTTGAAACCCTGTTGGGGTTACTATATGTTGGATGCAACTGGTGACATATAACATAACAAATTCACATGGCCAGCACGCCCTATGGATACAGGAGGTTCTCCATTTCAGACTAGTTATTTTCCAGTTGCAGATGATTGAAACAGGAGAGAAAATGTTCCTCTTTTCACCTGTTGATTCAACGTTCTTTTCAATGCCTGAATAGGACTAAAATCTGTTTTACAGTCAGCAAGCTTACCTCTTTCGGACAGGTGACAGCAGACCAGCAGTAGTGATGACTAGGCATGCAAGAGCTGACTCCCTCTCTCAGTGCACCTGAGCCAAGAGACTTCACCTTCCCTATGGCAGCCTGTTAGGTTTTCCAGAAAAGACAAAACACAGTGACACCATCTTACCTGGGACAGGTATCAGATTGGTCCTGGTAAGCAGGAACAGTGGAGTGTATAGGTACCGGGTCCTTTGACTTGGAAATTATTTATGAGGCCTTCCTGTACTGTATTTTGGATCATAAGACAGAAACAGAAGTGTGAAGAGAGGTCAACCATTGGCTAAGAAACCTTATTTACATTATTCAGTCTGCTATGTTGATTTTAGTTTGTCTTATAGCACAAGGCAACAATGGAGACTTATTTGTTTCAGTCCCGTACTGTGGATGGGAAGCATCACAGTGACACTTAGCTGTGTTAGTCACCAGAAGCTGCAGGCTCCAGCCAAGCTCACAATAAACAAACAGAGACAATAGCAATTTGAAGACGGAGTGCCTTTGTACCAGGGCTAGCTGTACCTGCAGAAACAAAGGGGCAATTGAGCTCTGTTGGATGACAGACTGAAACATGAGTTGAAAAAGGCTGAGGCAAAGGAAAATGAACAGGACTTAAAGTTGCATTGTGGAATTGAGGTTTCCTATGGGGGCTGGGAGTAGGGAGTAAGTACACTTTGTTCCTGAAATATGTGAGGATGAAGATAAACTTCAATTCCTGGTTTTAGGCTGTCAGAAAGGCACTGAACACTTTGCGAAGAAGAAGAAGAAGAAGAAGAAGAAGAAGAAGAAGAAGAAGAAGAAGAAGAAGAAGAAGAAGAAGAAGAAGAAGAATGACAAATAATGAAGAATTATTTTTTAAAGCTTTTCAAGCTCTAAATATAACATGGAGGCACACAGTACACAAAATCCTGTTGTGTGAATTACACCTGCAGAAAAGTGATGGCAAAAATTTCTGCTGTCTAAAGTTGTTATGGGCAGGAGAGACTTTTTGTGACAATTAGAAATTTCTTCCTTCTGTCCCAGAGCACCCAAGTTTCTGCACAATTAAATTGAATACTTTCAAATCAGGTAAGCCACAGGACAGAAGAAGGACGTCTTTAAATCTCCCCCTGCCTGTGATGTTGTCACCCTTATGAGGGTTAACTTATGCAACAGATTTTTGACAACAGAATTCAATGAGGCAGGAAAAATGATATGCTAACCAATGGTTATATATAGCTTGTCTACATCCATTTTGAATGAAAGAGAGTGTAGGGCTAGCAGAAGTAGCAAAGGCTGGAAGGATGGCTCACAGCTAGTGTTCCCAATTAAAACTAAGTAATAAGAATGCTGGTAGGGAAAGACTACAATGAGTTCCTTTTTAAAAAGGTACTTGTGGTAGCCTAAGGGCAAATCGCCCAAAATATCACTTCCATCAGGTCAACAGACTCTGTGGAGCTCTACTCATAAAACAATATGCAAAAGCTAGGCAATTATTTGTGACCTGAAGTTCCCAGTGATGACTTTTTTTTGCTTACAGCAATAGATCCTGAAATATCCCCAATGAAATGCAGCAGAGTTGAAGTGGCAGAGAAACCCTTTTTTCCTTCATCTTTTCCTTCTTCCAGGTTTAATAGACTAGGCTAGAAATCACTACATCACGAAAACAGAAAACTTTACATTTTTGTACAGGTTTTCCCATCATAAGAGATTTCATGGAACATCATGAACTGCACGTAGAAATGCGATTCACATCCTCCACCCACTAAAACATCGCCACCACCTTACTAGACTGTGGCATAATCACACTACAGCCTCACTTAGCTAACAATCAAGGAACTTAGGATCCAAATCAACCAGTGATATGTAGCCAGGCAAAATGTGATTAAGATGTTGTCAGTGCCTCCAGAAAAGGAAGCCAGCAAGCATGTTCAGAAAGTGCATGACAAAAGTGTTTATGATTTCAGTTTGACATCTGAAATTAGATATCTTAAGCACAATGATGGGCATGACCTCAATACAGGATGTTTTAAAAAGTGAACATGAACCAAATCCAAAAACAAACTCTTGCTTTTATTTGATGGTCTTTCCATTTGCCAGTTTCTGCAGCTTATTTTGGAAAGGCAGTTCAGAGTGTAAAATTCGCCTATGTCAAGATTTTTACTGTTCTTACACAAGTCCTGTTCCCTAATTTGTGCCACAAGGAAACACTATCCTGTTGATAATAGAAGTAAATATCTGAATATAAGTAGGCCCTGCATATAACTGTCCTTTTCCATGGTACTGTCAGAAAAAAAGGAGGAGTAAGGCCTTCTGTATCCCCCTGACAGCAAAAACTGGAACAATTGTTTACTGGCCTTCGAATATTATAGTCTACAGAACAAAGAACTTGGGCTCACACATAGAACTAGACAGGAACAGATAAAAATAGCTTCTAGATTCAAGTTACAGGCTGAATAGCAACAACGATGATGATGGTGATGATGGCAATCCTCTTCCTCTCATTCCTCCTGCTTCTCTGTGTGACTCCTTTCCACTGACAGCAGAAAATATCTGTATTTCATACACGGGCAAGGATATACTCAGATGAAATTTTAATGTAAGAGTTCCCTATCTGGGTTGCTATAATCAGAATGCAGGTTACAGGAAAGGGGAAATTGCTTAGTGACACATGTTTTGTATCCATTAAGTTTCAGGTTTGATTCCTGGTGTATCCAGTTCGCTGGTGTTTTTTTATTTCTGTTTTTGTTCAGGGAGTAGGCAATTTCTGAGGGTCCACAAGGCTCCTACCAGTTAGTCTTGGGGAACAATATTGGCCTTAGATAAACAAATCTATGGCCAGATATAATGCCTATATCTTTAGATGTATGCAAATGCAAGGTTATATCTGTGGCCTAACACTGGCATAAAGAAGAATATTATGGGAAATGTGTAGATGCCACCAATTTATATCTAGGGGTAAGTGAATCTTCACATTAAGGTTTTGCTGCATTTCTGATTTTTTTCACTACAGGTTCATTTCAGCTTCTATTTGCACCAGGCTTTTTATCCAGAAAAGTCTGCACAAAGAATGTACACATTTTTTGGTATTTTTTAACGAATGCACATAGTTTTATCGTCGTTTTGTTGTTTAGTCGTTTCTGACTCTTCGTGACCCCATGAACCAGAGCACGCCAGGCCCTCCTATCTTCCACTGCCTCCCGGAGTTGTGTCAAATTCATTCTGGTAGCTTCAATGACACTGTCCAACCATCTCATCCTCTATCGTCCCCTTCTCCTCTTGCCATCACACTTTCCTTACATCAAGGTCTTTTCCAAGGAGTCTTCTCTTCTCATGAGATGGCCAAAGTATTAGAGCCTCAGCTTCAGGATCTGTCCTTCCAGTGAGCACTCAGGCTTGATTTCCTTTAGAATTGATAGATTTGATCTCCTTGCAGTCCAGGGGACTCTCAAGAGCCTCCTCCAGCACCACAATTCAAAAGCATCAATTCTTCGGCGGTCAGCTTTCTTTATGGTCCAGCTCTCACTTTCATACATCACTACAGGGAAAACATAGTTTTATATGCACCTTTAAATCATCCCCTCACAGAATACATTCTGACTTACGGCAATCAACCCAAAATTTTCTAGATAGAAAAGTAGTGAGAAATGGTTTATCAGCAACTCCTTCTATAGGCATTTTGCAAGCATGCAGCTTGCCCAAGGCTGCAGGGGTGGCAGGGCAACAACCCCAGTCACTCCAGTCCACTGAGCTAGACCACCTAACTATTTTGAATTCCAAACCAATCCACAACCGTCTAAAAAGTGTGGCTTTCAGTATGCAAGTGCATTGCAATTCACCTATATATTCAGCAACATCAAATTTGATGAGTTCACACTGAAAAATCAGGAGCAAATTATTTCTTCTACCCAGAGCGATAATTAGCAATTTTGGCTTCTGGGGCAAGCAGCACAATATAATGGTTTCCAAATCAACTTTATAATTCATGGTGTGAAAATAACACAAGAAGTAATTACAAGCAGAGCAGCCCTTCAATCTAGATGGACAACCCTCCATCTAGACCAGTGGTACCCAACTTTGGGTAATCAAAGGTGTTCTTGAACTGCAACTCCCAGAAAACCTGGCCAGCACAATATCTGGGCCAGAGGCCTGGCCTACTGAGTGCTGGATAGGCCTGATCTCCATCACCTGAGCAAGTGCTAGTATACTGGCTACCTTTCCTCCATGCTCTGCCAAAGATTTGGCATGAGTGTCTATCTTTGTCTTCCCAGCCCATCTTTGGTTTCCCTTTTCTTGTTGATGAAGAGGTGTCACTGCCAAAAGTCATAGCAACTGTCTCCTGCTTCCCTTGCTCTTGTGTATTCTGGGCTGGAGGTGGGCAAATAATTTTGCCAGAAAAAATTTCTCATGATGTTATGTAATCTCCAGACAATGTCATATCCGATTTGTGGGAATGGAAGTCCCACAAATTCTGGATCCACAAATTGGATCCAGAAAAGCACAATATCAACACCAACATGGAAGCATTTCAAATTGAATGCTTCTAGAAAGATACATAAAGGTTGGGCAGCAATCTGTTTGCCCTTATATTGGTGTGGTTAGGTGCCCTTACCTCAAAAGATAGGTTTTAAGGCATGTGTATGAAAAGGCAACACAAAGACCTGAAAATTATTCTTCAAAATGATAAAAATTACTCTGTTGCATGTCTGTGTCTATGTGTTTCCCCTCCCTCCATTTCCTTTTTTAAAAAACACTCAAATTTTGATGAATTTAATCAAAGTTAATCACTTTAGTGACATGAAAATGCAGTACAGGAAATTCTTAGATGTTTATAAATCATGTTTTTTTTCAAAATAGATACTGTACATAGATATACACGTATATATAAGCATGTATATATAAATATAATACAAAACACCCATTTGTTTCTAGACTAATGGTTATATGTGAATTTTTGTATTTCCCTTTCATATTTAAGTTGGATATACCTCAAAGGAAATGTTTCATCTCAAAAAGGAAATGGCTTCTCAGAGCACATAATTAATACTTAATCAAAGATGAATAACATAAAATAATACTTGTGATAGTTTAGGCAAAGGTTTTGACTCATCTTTCCATTTTCCTGCTCATAATTAATTGTGGACACAAACGATAGCGTTCAGATACCTAATTGATTGGTTGTACCTTCAGGTATTGTGAGTTGGGAATTGTGCACTGTCACTGGCATCATGAATTGCATCCGTAATTTTAATTGCCCTTGCAAAATGTTAAGTGTGAAATTATAACCATGTTCAAGCCTATTTAATAATTGGAATTTCAGCATGATGTGAAGAGTCCCCCAGTCTGCTGACTGTATCTATTTTCACTTAATTAAGAATGTGACTGCACTGTTGAGTTAAATCAGGAGCTGTTTAGGGTTCTGAAAAATCGGTTTAATGTCATGTGGATTTTGTGTTGGTAGGTGAGTCCTGAGGGAACAATTTTTAGTCTGGTCATAAGCTGCCTGGTATATTGGCACTCTGGCGCTCCAGGTCCTGGTTTTCTCAGTTTTTTCTCTGTACTGAGAATTTAATTCTTCACCTTAATCATACCTTGTGAGATAGGAAAGGAAGGAAGAGTTTGGACTGCAGGGTATCCCAAAACTTGGCAAACCCCACAGACCCCCACAGACACTATTTATTCTGGCACAGGCAATCACACATATCAAAATGAGTTTGTTTGTTTGTTTGTTTTTAAAAAACAACCCAGATCCAGAATCAATTTAAAATAAACAACTCTCATGTGGGTATTTGAAAAACCCTGCTTCCTGGCCAAAAAAATATGTCTACTTATCTGTACACTGTGTAGTGAAAGATTTGTAATTTAATTTCATGTATGCCTTTGTGAAGATTAAAAAGGGAGAAACCTTCAGTTCAAAAGACATGATATAAATGTAACGAATACATTATTTCAACAGCACATTTGCTGTCATATGTTCAATAGCAGAATCTTCAGCATCAGTTTTTTGCACCCAAGTGAAAAGAGATTCAACAACAACAACAACAACAACAACAACAACATATCCAAAGGTCTGGCTCTCTCACTAAATAGTCTCAACCAGCATGGCATTCTGGGAACACAAAGTAAACTGGGCAGAGATGTCTATTAGGAGGGATCTCCAGGGTAGGGAAATAAGAAAAAGTTCATTTCTCTCAAGGATGATTCAAATACTACTCCTGACTGCTTCTTTCCTTCTTTGGGACCCATTTGCCTGCACCTCTGAGCAGTGTTATCATACAAGATGGTACTAAGCGCCTCATAGTGAAGTGGCTAAACTGAAGTAATGCTCATGACCTGAGTTCAGTCTCACTTAGGCTTGGGTAGCTGGCCAAAGTTTGACTCAACTTTTCATGCTTCTGAGGTCAGTAAACTGAGTACCCAGCTCACTGAGGAGGGGGCAATGTGTAGCCTACATAATTAAATTATGAACTGCCCAGAGAGACTTTAAGCAGTATAAGTGGTATAAAAGCAGTACACTTTGTGTTGCTTTCCATTGCTTTACTGAAATATTTTAGCATTGGCAACTCCCAGAACTTATCATTCCCCTTGATTTACAACTCTTGTGTCAAAAGATTAGGAAAACGAGAGATCATGGATTCTGCTGCTTTTCTGGAAAATCAGGTTGTGTCTAAGTCAAGCTGACTGAGGCCATGGTCACACAGCAATAATTAATGGGTCTCTCCAGAAGGGCAAGTGTTTCCCTCAAGGAGACACTCATTAGACCCATAAGGAAGAAACCAAGTTTGGCAGCGGACAATATTGGCAATTATAAGCCCGTCGCCAATTTTTCTTTCCTTAGCAAAGTGGTAGAGAGGATGGTGGCTGACCAGCTTCAGGCTCTTTTGGATGAAACCAAAGCCCTGGATCCGTTCCAGTCGGGCTTCAGGCCGTGCCACGGTACGGAAATGGCATTGGTTGCCCTGTTTGATGACCTTCTGAGGGAGGCTGACAGGGGCAAAATGTCCTTGTTGGTCCTCCTTGATAGCCACCTTTGATACCATCGATCATGCTATCCTCCTGGGGAGGCTCTCCGAGCTGGGAATCAGTGGTCTGGCACCTGCCTGTCTCCAATCCTTCTTGGAGGACCATCCTCAGAGAGTACAGCTCAGGGAGAGTGTTTCGGCCCTGTGGAATCTCAATTGTGGAATTCCGCAGGGTTCAATTTTCTCCCCAATGCTGTTTAATATCTACATGAGGCCACTGGGTGGGGTCATCAGGGCGTGTGGGGTGTCGTGCCATCAGTACACTGATGACACCCAGCTCTACATCTCCTTTTCTCCAACAACAGTGGATGCCGTTCCGTCCCTTCAGCACTGCCTGGAGGCTGTACTGCAATGGATGCAGACGAATGGACTGAAGCTGAATCCAGACAAGACAGAAGTCCTGAGGGTGGGTGGCCCCTCTATCGGTGGTTTGGGAAACTCCTTCTCTTTTGGGGGAATAACTCTTACCACAAAGAGTGAGGTTCACAGCTTGGGGGGGTCCATCTGGATCTGGCGCTCATCATGGAAACCCAGGTGGCGTCAGTGGTCCACTCTGTCTATTTCCATCTGTGACGGATTGCCCAGCTGCGTCCCTATCTTGATGTTGGGGCACTCACCACTCTGGTCCATGCACTTGTAATCCCAAGGTTAGACTACTGGAATGCACTCTACGTGGGGCTACCTTTGAGATTGATGCAGAAGCTTCAAATGGTGCAGAATGTGGCAGCCAGACTTCTCAATGGGATGCAAAAATATCAGCATATTTTCCCCACTCTGGCTGCCTTGCATTGGCTGCCCGTTCATTTCCGCATTGATTTCAAAGTGTTAATGATTACATATAAAGCCCTAAACGGTTTAGGACCTTGATATCTAGCGGAACCCCTCCTCCCACCTAGATCTGCCCAGATCACTCATTCTAGCCAGGAAGGGTGGCTGAGGGGCCTAACGCCGAGAAAGAACAAGAAACAGGAAGTTCTCAGCAGTAGCCCCTCGCCTTTGGAACAGTTTGCCCTCAGAGATCTCTCTGGCTCCCTCACTGTGTGTTTTTAAGAGCCAACTTAAGACCTGGCTCTTTAGGCAGGCTTTACCTCATGTCATCACTTGACTATTTTTATTTCCCCCCCCCCCGAACCATATTACTATTGTTGCTTTTTATTTTATTATACTGTTTTAATTCTATTTTTATTGTTAACCACCCAGAGTAGACTTGTGTCTAGATAGGTGGGGTATAAGTAAGTAAGTAAGTAAGTAAGTACAAATGACCAACAAGATTTTGGACATCACCATTGTCCTCAGACTGAAAGGTCTCTTATTTGAATTTCCTCTATTTCTTGTCACCCATCATTAATAAGGAGGGATGACAAGCTGGGCAATTTCATCATTTATTCTAAAAGACCCAGCTTCTTTGACCCCCACCTCTCTCTGAAGTGTTTCCACATGGTTATCATAAAAAATCTACTATTTAACTTTAAGAGCAAATATCTGAATTTGCACTTTTTTCCTCTACCCCTCCCATTCTGATTTCTTTGTGTGAGGCAGCATTTTGATTGCAAATATTTTGACTGATGACATGTAAACTGCTCAGGAAAAATGTTCATCTGAAGACCAAAGCTGAACTTTCTTATGTTAATAAATAAATAAAGATAAGCAGTGGGGCCTGATTGACACAGGAATGCACACCTCTCAAAGTTTCATCACTTAATGCATTTGGCTGCAAGTTAGGAACTGCTTGCATTGGAAAATAATCTCATAGCTGATGCAATGTGAAGTTCTGTGAAATCACTCTCTCAGCCATTTGCCCTGCAAGAGCTCTTTCAGACATTCAGGTCATCACCTGAAACTGTACCCATGCATGCACTTGCAAAAATAAATCTCAAAGAACTGACTTATGATCCATAGCAAATGAATTGTTAACTTGTATACAAGTTAAAAAATTCAAATGCATAGCTGGTCTTCAATCATAGCCATTCCCTCTCAAAAGATTGTCATTGTGTATAAATATCATTTCATAGCTGAAATGAAGAAACCCAAATTGATAAGGCGTTTCCTGTTTAGTAGATCACCTCAACAAATTGTGTGGGATTTCCCTAGAAATCAGACACTAATCTAAAATTAGTCATACTTTGAGTAACAATATTAATAATTGTGTTCCATAAAGTCAATAATGGCTTTATGGGTTTTCTAGGTACAGATTCCTTAGATGTAGTTCACCATTCCCTTCTTCTGGGAGTGCTCTCAAACTGTGCAGCTTGCCAAGGTTACACAGGCTGGCTCTTCTCCCAGGAGGAACAGTGAGGAATCCAAACCCCTGTGCTACAACTCAGTGAGTTATATAAAAGCAATGGAACTTAAATTATGATAATAATAATAAACGTAGGACTGCAGACTTGGGAAGGACCGTATGGATTACTGAGTCTAGTCCCTATCAAGGAGGCACAGTAGTGAATCAGATTCCCAACCTCTGGCTCCGCAGACAGAGATCTAAACCACTGGGCTACCCAGCAATTTGTAGTCCACAGGATTCACTGTCTCTTCTTAGGCTATATCCAAATCAAAGGCAGAGGGGGAAAATATGTGGCCCTTCATCCCCCACAATTAGTTACACTGGCAGGGATGATAAGGAGTGAAGTCCAGTAATATCTAGAGAGGCACATGTTCCCCATACTTGCTATAGTTTGTTGGCTGGGAAAATGTAATTGGCTAGAACAATAAGAACATAAGAAAAGCCCTGCTGGATCAGGCCAAGGGCCCATCTAGTCACAGTGGCCCCACCAGATGGGAGCACACAAGACAACTAGATAACTGTCTCCTGATATCCCTCTCCTGCATCTGGCATTTGGAGGTACCTTCCTTTTAAGCCTGGAGATTATACATCTCCAACATGACTAGTAACCGGTGATGGACTTTTCCTCCAGAAATCTGTCCAATTCCCTTTTAAAGTCATCTAGGCCAGATGCTATCACCACATCTTGTGGCAAGGAGTTCCACAGACTAACAACACGCTGAGTGAAGAAATTGACAGAGTTGCGGTATTACCAGGAGGCACTAGGTGGCGCTAACCAGTAGAATTCCCCAGAGAGATGAAGACGCCAAGCAATAAAGCAGTGTTGATAGCAGAATAGTTGTATTATTTACAGGATATATACATACATGTACAGCTTAGTCCTTGTTTCCAGTCCCAAAGTCATACACAGCAGTTTCCACAGAGTTCAATGCATAAATCAGGTCAAAGTCCTTGTAAATTAGTTCAGCAGTCAAATACCATACGTTCAGTCCAGTAGGCAGAATTCTTCTTCCAATATACAGCACGAAGACATGGCTTCTTCCAGGATACTCCAGCACAACAACACGACGACAGCAATCCACAACGACACCAACCCACATCACCACAGAGTGTATGTGCTAGGTCTGCTTGCTTTATCCCAGGGTTAGCCAATCCTGGGATTGCTCTCTCAGCTATTACAATTTACTCAGCTGGATAAATTCTAGCTTTGCTTGTTTCTTTAGTAATGATCCTTACAAATACTTATTGCATAGTACAAAACTGTATTTAACAATTCCTCCAGGTTTCTCCCAAACCTGTCAGAAATATTTACCCAGAAGTAATCAAACTGTTAAACCTCAGCAGGAACAAGCAAGTAAACAGAAAACCCAAGCTCTGTCTCCCACTTAGTAGACAGTAAGCCCCACCAAACTTAGTGGAACTTACTTGTGAGTAAACACACATTGGATTATTCTGTCAGTGCCCCATATATACTTTATGGTTTCAGCAATACTTAAAAACTTATGGAAATGAGTATGCTGTGGGGAAATGTTGGAGTGTATTCCTTCTTTTTGTAGCAGTTATGGTTGCTTATTAAAAGGAGAGTTCATTTCTATAAATACAGTGACAGTAGATAAATAGAGTACTCAACATGGCCTATGATACAGAACTGTGGGAACAGTAATGCAAAATGTTGGCAATAATCCCCCGGCTCTGGGTTAGAGAAGGACAAATAAGTATTAAATCTGTAGCTGCTGTTTTCAGCAGTCTAGATGTATGCTTCGTGTGTTTTGTAGTTTTCACCTTAGAACCAATCTTTAAAACATGACAGGAAATTCAGACAAGAAGACTTTGAGGTGGTTTTCAGCAGGCAAGAGGTGGCGCCCATATTTCTGTTAAGAAAACTCTGGTTGCAGCAATGTGTGTGGGAGGTAAACTATGCAAGATAATGTTGGATTAGCTGGTGTTATAGCTGATTGCTTAATTACTGTTTTGGTAAATTTGCACACAAGTCATTTTAATTTTACAATAACTTAAGAATGAAAAGATTCTCATCAATTTTGTGATTGTATGTAAGAACTCCCACTGCAGAATACTTCTGAGCATATTCAAAGAACTAGGAAATGGAAGAACAGATTTCAGAAGAATACCACTAAGCACAGAGACAGGGAGGACTAACTTTGGAGAAACCCAAAGAGCTGTCTGTACACCCTAAGCTCTGAGCATGGCTATGCGAGAGATCCTAGTTCACAGTATAGCCACTATCACCATCCCTGATTCTTCAAGAGGAAACTCATGCCACAAAGAATTGCAAAATGATGCAGAAGAATATCAAGCACTCTCTTGCACACAGCAGTGGAATGGAGTAGGTCCTCAACCAATCACAACCCTAGACTTGGAGCCCAGCTAGGAAACTAGTAGCAGGAAATCCCAACCATGTAGTGAGACAGACATGTCCTTGGACCTCTTAAATAGGGAAAACAGTCTATATCAGTATAGGTAACCCAAAGAATGATAAAGTGCACATGAACACAGTTCATTGATGTGGTTCAAGAAGAACAAAGACCCCACCAGCAGGCCATGGGGAGGGGGAGGCAGTGGGGCCATTTGACCCAGACTTTACCTCATGTGGGTAGTCTCTTTAGCTAAATCTGCTTTACTATTATGCATTCTAGTTTTTTAAATTTTTTTACATGCCATTCTTTACATTAAAATATTTTTTACTTCTTTTGCCAAGATTTGAGGGGGGGGGTCATGATGTGAAACAGCCCTGACCTCTTCTGAGCTGTTGGAGAACTTGCCTATCACACATCGTCCAAGAATGTATCATTCCCAAGTAATTCAGGAAACCATGATGCCCCCATCACTGGTCTCACCTTTGTATTCACACATACAGACAAGTACTTGCATCTCTGTACACTTCAAGAATTTTTTTTCAGAACATCTGTGAATTCTGAAGAAACAGCAGAGAATGCCAGGCCGTGTGGAAGGAAAGAACTACCCACCTCTTAAAAATTGATGGATCTCCAGGAAAGTCTAGCCCCCAGTCATACACCGGGTTGATTGGAAGTCACTTGCTAGGATACTGACTGAAGTTGGCAGAACCAAGGAAAACCTAAGAAAATTGGCATTTTACACAGACACAGGTTTTTTTGCAAGTCAAGAAAAGATCAGACCATTTCATACCTAGCTCAGTGTAGTCCATGTCCTTCATTGTATATTATGGAAGGTTTGGTGTTTGATGTTGCCTGTATATTTGAAACATTTCTTAATTGTATAGTGGTGCTTCAGACATGAACAAAGAAAGAAAGATAAACATACAGGCCCAAGAAGAGAGCACACGACACACCCTGCCAAGTGTTCTAAAAGAGACAAACTTCATTGTAATGCCCTGTCCTCAAATGCATGAAGTGTGCTCAGAGGCAGTTTCTGTGGTATTACTTTACAGGTTTCTGGTATTGAGAAATATTTCACTCCAATTAAGGCAGTGGTATGATATATTGATTCTGAAGGCGCCTATACATGCATTAAGTTAAATGGCGAAATCAGTCACACAGTAGTATTTCAGTGTACACTCAGCACAAAAACAGGAGATGGATAGGTAAACATGCACATGAGCTTAGATGCCCCCTGACTGAAAGGAGATGCTAAGCAGCTGCAGGCACATGTTACACACACATCTGTTTCAGAATTATGGATGCAAATTTATCACCTTTAGAAACTTGATTGTGTTTTTCATGAACAATAAAAGGGCGTATTAGGATTATGCAGTCTCTTCAATTGCAATAATCTTCAGCCTAGCTGTCAGATGTTTCAGAACTTGAGGCCAAACCCCAAAGACCTTCACAAGGAAAGTTTACCTTGTTTGTTTGGTGTGCCCCATCTGGTGCTTTCCAGTAGCATTTATCTTTCCGAATGCTGGCCTCCCTGCTATCTCCTGCTGGACATCCCCTGTCTTTGATAGTAAATGAATTAATATATCCTTCTTGCCCCCAAAAGCCAGGTGATTAACACAAATAAATGGGAGTCTAAAGAACAACTTCAGAACTGATGGTGTGGAGAGTCAGAGTGGAAGCCCTCTTTTCGGTGTCAATGACCATTCAAAAAGGAAAGAGCTAGGGAACGCAAACCTGGTGGCTAAAACACAGTATTGGAGAATATTGTGATATTCTTGTTGTTGTTGTTAAACCTTTAAAAGTGATAGCAGACAAAACAGCTGTTCAAACAATAGTAGTTGAGAAGCCTTACAGGTCTGTTGGTGGCAAAGCCACAATGTACTGTGAGACTGCTTCCATATTTTTAACATACATATCGTTGATCCGATACAAATAGTTACGGCTGCACACAGCCCTCCTTGCTTTGCTCAGAGAACACCACCCGAAGTACATTTTGGTTTGTTTTTCTTTTGTTTGGCGATGAAGATCACGGGAGGAGTGAAAGCTGACTTTGGCTGTTGCTTTGTTTTACTGGGCTGGTGAGGCCCACCTTTGAGAGAGAGAGAAAGAGAGAAAGGTAGCCAGAAAAGATGACTAGTTCTGGAAAACACTCATACCTACAGAGCACAGTTTACATTAAGATTTCAAGAGACATTGGCAGCCCACTGTGTCTCCAAGGTCTGCATGGTGTTAGAGGAAGTTGTATAGAGCCTTAAAGGTACCATGTCTATTGTTTCTATGGTGTTAGCCTAACATTCCACAGAATATATGAATCAGGCATTGAGATTTGTAATGTGCCAAGTTTTATGCTTGGCGCGCTGACTTGAGGTTAGTTGATTAAGATGAAGACATTGCAATTCAGCATTCCAAACCTCAGTGTGAGCCACAGGAAAACCATGAAAGAGCCTGTGTGTTCCTAATGCTACAGTGTTTAGTTTCTGCAGAAGCTTTCAGATGACTCCATTAATGGCAGAGGTTGGGCATAGGGCAAAGAGACCAACCAATCCAGCTAGTGAAGCAAGATGGAATAAATTACAAACCAACACCAGAGCAGACTGCTATGAAAAGGTATAATCAGAGAGAGCTGAGCCCTCTTCAGCATTCAATGAAAGGATTAATCTTAACCCATGAGTAAAGGGAGTGGGCAAACCTCACTCCACTCTGCGGCAGCTATCTCCATAAAGAGCAAGAACCGAAGAGGACAGCAGTCTCGTGAGGTGGGTTTCCATGTAATTAGGAGACCTGAAAATCAAGTTTTCTGAATACATGAAATTTCTCCACCCACAGGTCCTTCTCTCCTCTTTAGATTTAGCTCTCCACACATGAGAGCCAGGATGAAGGGGGACAGAGCTAGCCTAGTCTGTCTGCTTGTGGGTTCCAATATGAACAAGCAACTGCAAATGAAATACACCCATAGGATTTGAAGAAGTGAGCCACACCATGTTTTGGTAGGAAAGCAACAAACATCACCACCAACTAATTTTTTCAGTAAATTTAATGGGGTAACAATGGCTAGCTGTATTTGTTTGTTTGTTTGTTTATCATGCCCAATTAGTAATGAAGCAACTACTGCTTTGTTTAAAAAAATTAAATAAATCTGAGCCATTATAGTTCTCTGTAACCTATTTCCCATCACACCACCTGCTCCCACACAGACATCCCAAAGTGCTTTCAGCAAACCTATTTACTAACAGTGACCAAAAAATCCTGTTGCTTAGCATAAGCCAAATGGTGACTTTCAGTCCCTTCCTCCCTGGTAAACAAACTACATGCCTTCCCACACCCTCAATTCTCACAGCATGTCCATGCATGCACCCCTGAGAACTGCAGCAAGACTAGTGCATTGACCAGGGAGGAGCAGATCGAAAGTACTTATTCAGTGTAACCTAAGGAACGGGATAGTGGGTAGCATGTTCTTCACTGTTTTTATTCCCTTACCTAATATTTATCACATGTGACAGTAAAAATGAGGAATTCATTTTGTACTGAGCTTATATAAACACAATCTCAATAGTATCCACACTGTAGGTCAAGTACAGCCTTTCTAGAACAACACAGGGAATACCATGTAAACACTTTCTATTTCCCTCTTCTTCTCCTCCATGGCCAGGTTGTCACCCAAGTATGAAAACCTCCTAAGAACTAAATGATGCAACTATTTTTCAGATAGCTATATATCTGGCTTTTCTCCTCAGTTTCCATGCCGCAAGTGACCTTGATGGAGAATATGGGGTTCAATGTGATTAGATTTCAAGTACCCACATTGTGTGAATATCACTTGGCCTTTTGCCAACCGATATCAGACATACATTTTCCTGACATACATCAGATGTATGTTTTCCTGAGAAAACCTGTTCCTGAGGAACAGATGCTAGCAATTTCAAGCAAAAGAAAACCATGTAGTTATGGTTTTCTTAAACAGTTTCAATAATAGGACCAGGTTGGTTGGCTGGTTTGTTTATTTATTCATTCATTTGCTTGCTTGCTTGTTTTGAAGAATGTTGGCAATATTGTATGAAAGACATAACGAAAAAGCTCAACACTTGAAAAACTACAAAATAGTCCTGCTGTCTGTTCTTCGTCTGCTCTTGCAGATGTGGCTTCTGAATGTTTAGCCTGCCTAGCACAATAGGAGCAATTTCATCTCAACTAAGAAACTACACCAGTACAAGGACCCTTAGCATGTTCTTCAGGCCTCTCCTTCAGAGGGAACTGTCAGATGATTATAACCAACAAATAGAAGGCTGGCTCAAGCCCATTTGATTTGCCTTCTTATGTGTCATTCCTCACCCACCAGCTCTTCATCTTCCACATTTACTTATGGGTAACAAGGAGTTCTACCCAAACTGGCAGTTGGAGTGAGCATCTTGAAGATGATGGGGGTGAGTAAGCGAGTAATCAGGGCAGGGCCAGGCTGCTAAGCTGAAACTGGTATGTTCATCTCATCATTCAGTTTTGAAGATGGGCAATAAACTATAATGTGGTAGAGCACCAGGACCTATAATTTCCAGATATTGTGAGCTACAACTCTGATCACTCTTTACCATGGCTATGCCACGGTTGTGGTCAGCCTAGGAGTTCTAACAGATCAAGACGGTTGGGTGGCTTTGTTGGGTTTGTATCTTTTTTTTTCTTTCTCCAGCAGGAAGAAAAAGACGACAGCTGAAGATCACCAGATAAGCTGGAAGCCTTCCTTACACACCATAGACAAACAGGCTTAAGTCGGGCATCAGAGAGGCATGCTAAAGGGCACTCTGTCATCCAACCATGACAAATGGCTCATGAGTTCAACCAGTCAAGATCAGAAGAAAATACAGTAGAGCTAATAGCAGAATTCACCTTTTGGTATTTTGCAAAGAGAGAGAACTATGTGGCAAATTATACAGTGGAGGTGTGCAGTGTTAGTGGGTCTCGGAGTCAATATTCTGTCCCCTGAACTCTCAAATTGCTGCACAGATTACTGGAAATGCTAGAACACACTCAGAAGCAGCTAGAAATGTAGTTCCAGTTTTGGTGTGTTTAATGGCGAAACAAAGCCTTCTGGTTTATTTTAAAAGTGAAGGTCTCCAAGAGCGGCCATTCATCTTTTCTTCTTTTCCTGTGAAACAGAGGGGGCTAAGATAAGAGCCCTGACAAGCAAAAACAGCCTTTGAAATCTGCCCCCAGCTTGGGAGAACATTTTATTGACCCATGTTATACAAAATACCAGGAATCTAAGAACCCCACGCAGTCCTGACAGCATGGAGACATTTGCCTCTCTCATTTATATGGATTTCTTCTTTTCCTCCTTGCATCTTTAAGGAGGGAAAAAGAAAATAAAAAGAAATCCTGCAGCTCAGTGCTGAGGTAATGCCTGCAGAATTACTTTATGCCCAGTGGTTCTGCCAGTGGCATTCCTTTCATGCTACCAATGGAAGGCAGTGGTAACTTTCTTTTTTCATTTATTTAGTTACAGAGATGCCCGGTCTGTACTGCAGTCGTGGGCCATCGAAAGTTCAGCAAAGTAGCTTGTTTGTGAAGTTGCAATGGGCATTTTACAAGGCTGACACAGAAGACAGGTAATAGTGTTAATATGAAGTCTCACTCTCACAAAGAATCAATTTTGACCGAAGCAGCCTAAGTGCAAGCTACACAGCTCCGTTGTGAATGAAACCAATAAAATTCTGACACAGGCAGTGGAGACTTAGCCTTGTTCCATGTCAAAGACAGGTTAGAATCACATCCTCACAGGGGAATAATGTTTCCTTTCTCAGGAAAAAAAAGGGGGGGAAATTAAACACAGCCCCCAATGCCATTAGTTAGCTACGAGGAGTCAGTTAACAAGTCTAAATGTGTTCCTGAGCATCAGAAGGCCAAAACATTATGAGAGGGAAAGTACAGCATAATTTGAACCAAGGTGATCCCAAGACATTTTGCTAACTGAAGCCAAACAGTAAATGGTGCTACCATTTTGATTGGGACAAAGTGCATAGGAAGCAAAGACATAGGTTTTGGTCCATTCTACACTGGTAAATAAAGAGTCCTACTGTGATTCTTGGCCAGGCACGTGGAAGCATCAAGCCAACATTCATGCATGCCCCTAAAAATCACCACAGGGGATCTTTGTTGACCCACAAAGAATGAACCAACTCTGCTTACATTTCACAACAGGATTTTGCCTAATATGTCATTAAACATCTTCCTTTGAACTGTGCTAATATAATGGTTCTCAATTTTTTTGAAAAAAATCTATGACCCCTTTTGATCATCACAAAATAAGTGTAAGCCCCTTTAAAATTTTCCTCCCTGACAACTTTATTTCAATTTTTAACTACAACAGCTAAAAATAAATCAAAGCAGTTGAAAATTTAAGGTGTGAAATTGTTTCATTTCCAAAACAAAAGTTATATTCATTTCAGATTAACTGAGACAGAAAGAAAGATAAAGATACTGTAACAATACAGTAGCAATACTGTAATGATACTGTGCATCACAAGATAATGCAGTAAATTGCATACTATAAAGCAGCAAGTACTAGTAGGGTTTTTTTTTTTCATATCTTCCAAATAAAAATGTATATTGATTTTTCTTTTCATTCTAAACACATCTCCCCTGAAATAGTAACACACCTCCCTGGATGAGCACTCCCCACTGGTCTAGAAAGACTGCACTAATTGTTCACCAACTGTAATAATTTCATAAAGTAGGAACCACTAGAGAAGAGCACTGGGGGAAATGTCCCAGAGGCCATGCATAGAGGGAAGCTTCTGTTTCACACTGGTAATGCGGCTCTAAAGCTATTAATCAAATACAAGGACTTAATTGCCTTTTTCTAAAAAAATAAGTAGAAGAATGCCAGTGCCATTTTGTGAGAGAAAAATGTTGAAGGTAACCCCAACAAAATATTCCTGTACAAAGAGAAAAATGGTCATGTAGTCATCCTTGAGCTGGCTGGCTGGTTCAGTGGTTTAGGTATCTGGCTGCAGAGCCAGAGTTTGGGAGTTTGATACCCCACTGTGCCTCATGTGAGTAGAGCCAGTCTGTGTGGCCTTGGGCAAGCTGCACAGTCCCAAGACACCCCCAGAAGAAGGGAATGGTAAACCATTTCTGAGTATTCTTTACCTAGAAAACCCTGGAAAGGGCTGCTGTAAGTCAGAATTGACTTGACAGCACATGATGATGATTATTAATCATCCTTGAATGACAATTGCCATTGGATTTGGCTTATTTGCTAAGTGAAGGTATGGGTTGCTTACAAACATTTGGGGCTTGGGTGTTCACCAGGCCCCTTCTGCCAGGTATGTCACTTTTACACTTAGTACGGCAACCTAAAACTCAGAATTTATGACATAGAAAAGCAATAGGGCTAAACGGCATAGGCCCTGTTGGGGAATTTAATTCAGGGGCATGCAATTCCCCAACTAATGTTAATACTCTCTAATTTGGCTTGTATTCCACAAACCGGCTACATAATGGTCCCAACCAGTTATCCTCATTCCAAAAGATCATCAGTATCATTTAAAAACAGTTACAGAATATTAGAAAACAATTACTAAATAACACTACTAGCTTATGAAGAATTGTACATAGTAGATATTTGCTATAGGTTGGGGAATTTATTATATAATTTATAATGTAATTATGTAAATCTAAGTAGATCCACTCCTTCCATGGGACACCACGTGTGTGTGCTTTTAAGAAAACTAATTTCTTTATAGCTATAATAAAGTTAGTTTTTAAGAAAACTAACTTTATTATAGCAGAGACTGGACTGTGTATCATATCGCACTTATCTTGAAAGCACCATTGGAGCCAGTGTAATTTGGTTCCAACTTGACAGCACATAACACGTTTACACCATAAGTCAGCTCCCAACATTTCTAAAACCTGTGCAGGGACATTAAATTTTCCCTTGAGCAGGAGAACTCATATCATTTCTAATTTGGACACTCTTTTTTCCCCCTCAAAAGCTTGCCCTGTGTCATAGAGCTGCCATTTGAGAATCAAGTCTAAATCTTTTGAGCACAGACTTTTCAATCTTGGCTAGTCCCATCCCCCGATGGAGCCATTCCCTTTACTTCACAAAACTGAGCACAAGTTTAATCGATACCACTTAAAATGAGTTTTATATACACACAACTGAAAATCAAGCAAGCCAAAGTGGCCCACTGCTCTTTAACTGTAATCACTTGCTGACTTGAGTCAACAACTGCAAAATTACAAGGACCACAAATGAAAACTATCCACCCTAAATTGAGAAAGTAGAATGGATCAAGTGGGGGAAATAACTCTCCGTAAGAGTTGTATTTCAAAGTCTATCTAACTATCAAGGCATTCTAAGAGTTTTATAGTGTCCTTATCTTGGCCAGATAATATTTGCCAAGCTTAGGTATTTCTTTCTAAAGAATATTTGCAGGAAAACTGAAGAATGCTTGAGTCAGCCTGACTCTACAAAGAGATCATTATTGTACTGAAATTCAGGCAAACTCAAGAGCGTGAGATCACCATCTTCAGAAACCATCTTGATCCTTTCCATTGTTTCCCAAACCCCATTCCTAAAATCCATTTTAAATGTGATGTGAGGAAAGATGTATACTGGACAAAATGTGTTTCACTCAAGCACATGCCACACCATTGCTGTATGACAGACCAGTTTTACCTTTCACCCTTGTTCTCATGAAATCAACGTATAATTCCACTAAAAGCCATCAGACCAGACTTGCAAGGTCTGTGCTTTGTATGTAGACATCTTTCATGTTTTGTGGTTAGATTTTTGTAACGTTGTTAGGTAAGAATAATTTCTATTCATAGAATGTAATCCTCAGTTAATGAAGGTTAAGAAAGACCTACAGATGATGCAACTTATGAAAAGGCCAACAAGTGTTTTCCCAGTGATAACCACAAATATTTATATATGAAAAAAACTTATTCAGCCTTCGTCCATGAGAAGGCAAAAGCATGGTTTGTTTCATATCAACTGCTAGGATATGCATTTTCTGATACAATAACAATTGTGTGGCATCAAGTCACACAACTGACAACCATTCGCAGGGTTTTCTAGGTAAAGAATACACAGAAGTGGTTTACCATTCCCTTCTTCTAGGGGCACCCTGGGCCCATGCAACTAGCCGAAGGCCACACAGGTTGGCTCTTCTTGAAGGAGGCACAGTAAGGAATCGAATTCCCAACCTCTGGCTCTGCAGCCAAATATCTAAACCACTGAGTTTTCCAGCCATGTATTTTCAAAGAGACTTACCATATTCCATGTCAAAGGAGTGCTTAGACTTGACTGGGCTATGATTACTAACTACTCTTGACATCTTTGTTGGTTGTATTCATGTGCCTACATAGAGACATAGGTCCTGCTTCGGTTCTTTATGCTTTTGTCTCAGAGTCACCTTTCAATGTAGTACACTAGGAATGGGCAGCATGTAGACAATGGGCCACATGACTTAATCCATTTTTGCATTCCTCAGACCCTCCCAGACAAGAACAAACCTATAAAAAGTAGAGTTATAACTCCTGGAGACTTTACAAAATACTGTAGTGATTTTCCTATCTAGAACATTTCTGGTAAGGTGGAGGACCCTTTTCCATTCTCTTATCCACCCGCCTGCTAATCAGGAAAAGCACACACATTTTCAGAGGGGTGTCACCCACGATGGGTCAGTGGGGACACCATTGGCCCGAGAGATGTCCTATTGTGAGGCCAAACTAGACAATACAGTTAACACATCATTAAAAGTAGAGCTCCATTAAGAAGAAAAGACAGCCTGCTTACCCTAACCGGCTTTCCTTAATCCACATTGGGCAGAGTAGCCTGCTTTTGCTTTCAGATTGGTCAACAGAGAGTACAGCTTAATTTGCATGTCTCCTATCTCAGGCAAACAGCACCGAAATATCTGCATGGTCAAAGAGATAACATTGTACAGGGAGGAAATATGGATTTGCAGTAACCCATAGATTATGGTGGTGTTTACATGTTACCCTGAATTTAGTTCTATCCAGTTGGTACTTAAACAGGTTTTCAGCCACATACTGACAGAGAAATGACTAGTCCCAGCCATCTCCATCATTGCTTCCTGCCTGTGGACAGCAACCTGTTTGAAGAGGAGGGGTTGCTGCTCATGTGTAAGTTTGCCATGTGAACAAGGACCCCAGCTTTCCAGAGTTATTGATTGTTTGGAAGCAGAAGTCTTCTTGCATAGTCATTCCCCATGTGGAGAATGTGATGGTGGGCAGGAGAGGGCTCAACCTTTTTTCTCCAAGAATTTTGCTGAGACCTTGGTCTGCAATAAGTTAATAGTGTTCACACAGTGTACACATGTTCAGATGAGAATCTAACTGTAGTTAGGCATTGTTAACCCCAGCTGTGCCATCTCCCAATAAGTCCTAAAAGTGAAGAAAGAAGAAAGAGAACAGTTTTGAAACAGATAAGCCCATTGTCTATCTCCTATTGGGCAAGGAAAGGACAGAAAATAAATGGGAAATACAAGTTCTAAAGGATCTCAACCAGTAGGTTGGACAGAAGAACTCAGCTCATTCCAACAATGACTAGTTTGATTTCTCCTGCTGAGTATTCAGTGGAGATATTTACAGCTCTCCTTTATTTCATTGTTGCTCAGACATCGGGGCGGGGGGGGACTTTGGGCTCCTGTTCAGGCAGGTTGATTTTCTAGACACCTGTTGAACTCAACTCTGTTTTGCTAAACAGAAAACAATTAATTAGGTGTTAATTGGCTTAACAAGCCCACTACTGTGCTCCTCTGTGTTCTAGTAGAGCAGCTGTGTGGTTAAATAGAATTGTATCCTTTTGAAAGGGACTGGAATACACTAGCAGCATTGCATTATTTCTTTATAGAGGCAGCTGCAAAGAGGCAGACACTGAAAGGACTGAAGTTTAATGAAGAAAATGTTTATTTATGCAACTTTTCCACCTCTTACATAGGTGCAAAGCAAACCCCTTGACTTATATTAATTGAAGAAAATCAGTAGATATGATGACTAAGCAAAAGCTCTAGAGGTTTAGTGGATAAAGACAAAAAAATCTAAGCATATCTCTACCACAGAAAAGGAAAGGAATTTTGTTCTAATACAACAGAGATCCAAAATGACAAGTATTCTGGAAAGATGCAGAAAAAAAATATTATTTTTTCAAAGTAGAGTGGCTGGAAAGCAGCAAAGCCAGAATTGGCATTAGCAATCTTTCTGATGCCAACAAGGAAGGAGACAATACTAGTTTTATAAGCAGTGTTGTGGTTTTAAAACTTTTGTAGGAGTATTTACGTACATATTTTAGCATTTGGTTAATATGTACACGGTGTTCTACTGTTATTCCTTCATATCATGGCCAGGGCAAAGATTGAAACACTGGGCTGAAAGGGGATTCAGCTTTACCACCATCCACTGAAATTCCTTAGTATTTTTTTCACAATATTTATGGGTTTTGATGAGTTCACAGAATGATTCCCATATGAAAAAACATTACAGGGACAGAAACAAATGAAGGGTAATGTGAAGAAAAAAGAGAAAAAAATGACTGTATGAAAGGAGGTAGGTTGGGTAAGTGATGGAAAGGGGGAGGGAAATAAATATTGAAACTTTTTAAGTGATGTGCTCTTTTTTCAAAAAGGATACTGGAAATTACATGCTCAAAAGTTTTATCTTAGCACGTTAACCTACAAGCTGACCCACTTACATGCAAAAGTGATATAAAACGGAACCTCAGAGCTAAAGTAAATCTTGGTGGACAGTTCAAGCTATTTTCCTGAGTTAGCATTAGACTCCAAAATTATAAATTTCCGTTGTAATTTCAGTTTTTCAGTGACAATGTAATATTAATGCATGTCAATATGGGGGTGGGAGTGAAGGGAAAAAAACAGTTGTGGGCAAAATGTCAGCAAAGTTTACAGATAAAATACCTAGACAATAACAGTAGGAAAAGATGAAGGTAGTTGTTGTTGTTTAGTCATTTAGTCATGTCCGACTCTTCGTGACCCCATGGACCAGAGCATGCCAGACCATCCTGTCTTCCACTGCCTCCAGAGTTTGGTCAAATTCATGTTGGTAGCTTTGATTACACTGTATAGCCATCTTGTCCTCTGTCGTCCCCTTCTCCTCTTGCCGTCACACTTTCCCAACATCAGGGGCTTTTCCAGGGAGTCTTCTCTTACTTGATTGTACCTTTTTAAAAAATCCCAATGCTGTTTAGTGTATGGGCATTCTAAGATAACATATGATGCCTTAGAGCAGTCTAGAGTTTACAGAGTAGTTAATAATCATCATCATATGCAATCAAGTAAATTCTGATTTACGGTGAACCTTTTTTTTAAGGGTTTGCCTGGTAGAGAACACTCAGAAGTGGTTTACTATTACCTTCTTCTTCTCTTCTCATGAGATGGCCAAAGTATTGGAGCCTCAGTGTCATGCACCCTCAGTGTCCCTAGTTTGTTTCCCTCAAACCCAGGTCCACCTTTGGACACGACTTGCTTATTTCTCCTTTCACCAACTGCCACCAGTGGATCTTTATCCACACTTTACCAGTAATGTTGCATAGACACGTGTTGTCAAATATAAATGATTATTTATTATTTGGCTGTTGAATCACATAAGTAGGTTTATAGATGTTTTATTGTGTTGCATTCAACTTGGATATTAAACACGTTTATTTGTATTACTTCACATCAATCACTGGAATAAGATCTGATGACTATCTATTTTATTATACTTCTATCCTTTAACTATTCTTTAACACATCAACCAACTGCACCGAGTTTCCAGTCTCTCTCATCAACCTTCAAAACCTCCTCTCTCCTTCTCTCTCTGTCTCCAACTGTCCCCCTGACTCCGCTCTCCTGTCCTATCATTGGCTCTCACTCTAGAGCTTCACATGACTGACAGGTGGGAGATGGGCATTCCGCCATACTCAGCTTCAGAATCTGTCCTTCCAGTGAGGACTCAGGGTTGATTTCCATTAGAATGGATAGGTTTGTTCTTGCAGTCCAGGGGACTCTCAAGAGTCTCCTCCACCACCACAATTCAAAAGCATCAATTCTTCGGCTGTCAGCTTTCTTTATGGTCCAGCTCTCGCTTCCATACATCACTACAGGAAAAACCGTATCTTTGACTACGTAGACATTTGTCAGCAATGTGATGTCTCTGCTTTTTAAGATGCTGTTGAGGTTTGTCATTGCTTTCCTCCCAAGAAACAGGCAACTTTTAATTTCAGGGCTCCTGTCACCATCTGTAGTGATCATAGAGCTCACATAATATACAATCTGTCACTGCCTCCATATCTTTTCCTTCTATTTGACAGGAACTGAGGGGACTCAGTGGCCATGATCTTAGTTTTTTTTTATGTTGAGCTTCAGACGATTTTTTGCACTCTCCTCTTTCACCCTCATTAAGAGGTTCTTTAATTCCTCCTCACTATCTGCCATCAGAGCGGTATCATCTGCATATTGGAGGTTGTTGATATTTCGCTGGGCAGTCTTAATTCAGCTTGGGATTCATCAAGTCCTACCTTTTGCATGATGTATTCTGCATATAAGTTAAATAAGCAGGGAGACAATATACAGCCTTGTACTCCTTTCCCAGTTTTGAACCAATCAGTTGTTCCATATCCAGTTCTAAGTGTTGCTTCCTGTCCCACATTTAGATTTCTCAGGAGATATATAAGCTTGTCAGGCACTGCCATTTCTTGAAGGACTTGCCATAGTTTCTTGTGGTCCATGCAGTCAAAGGCCTTTGCATAGTTAATGAAGCAGAAGTAGATGTTTTTTCAGGAACTCTCTGGCATTCTCTATAATCCAGCACATGTTAGCAATTTGGTCTCTAGTTCCTCTGCCCCTTCGAAATCCAGCTTGTACTTCTGGGAGTTCTCGGTGCACATACTGCTGAAGCCTACCTTGTAGGATTTTGAGTATAACCTCGCTAGCGTGTGAAATGAGTGCAATTGTATGGTAGTTAGAGCACTCTTTGGTGCTGCCTTTCTTTGGGATTGGGATATAGACTGATTTTTCCCAATCCTCTGGCCACTGTTGAGTTTTCCAAGCTTGCTGGCATATGGAGTGCAGCACCTCAACAGCATCATCTTTTTTTAAATAATTCAACTGGAATGCCATCACCTCCACTGGCCTTGCTGTTAGCCATGCTTTCTAAGGCCCACTTGACTTCACTCTCCAGGATGTCTGGCTCAAGGTCAGCAATCACATTATCTGGGTTGTCTGGGATATCCAAATCTTTCTGGTATAATTCCTCTGTGTATTCTTGCCACGTCTTCTTGATGTCTTCTGCTTCTGTGAGGTCCTTGCCATTTTTGTCCTTTATTATGTCCATCTTTGCACAAAATGTTCCTTTAATATCTCCAGTTTTCTTGAACAGATCTCTGGTTTTTCCCTTTCTATTATTTTCCTCTATTTCTTTGCACTGTTCATTTAAGAAGAACCTCTTGTTTCTCCTTGCTATTTATTGGAAGTCTGCATTCAATTTTCTGTAACTTTCCCTATCTCCCTTGCATTTTGTTTCCCTCCTCTTCTCTGCTATTTGTAAGGCCTCGTTGGACAGCCACTTTGCTTTTTTTGCATTTCCTTTTCTTTGGGATGGCTTTTGTTGCTCCCTCCTGTACAATATTACGAGCCTCTATCCAAAGTTCTTCAGGCACTCTGTCCACCAGATCTAGTTCCTTAAATCTGTTCCTCACTTCCATTGTGTATTCATAAGGGATTTGGTTTAGATTATACCTGACTAGCCCAGTGGTTTTTCCTACTTTCTTCAGTTTAAGCTTGAGTTTTGCTATGAGAAGCTGATGATCAGAGCTACAATCAGCTGCAGGTCTTGTTTTTGCTGACTGTATAGAGCTTCTCCATCTTTGGCTGCAGAGAATATAATCAATCTGATTTCGGTATTGCCCATCTGGTGATGTCCATGTGTAGAGTCGCCTCTTTTGTTGTGGGAAAAGAGTGTTTGTGATGACCATTAGCCTTTGCTTTGTTTTGAACTCCAAGGCCAAACTTACTTGTTGTTCCTTTTATTTCTTGACTCCCTACTTTAGCACTCCAGTCCCCTATAATGACAAGAATATCTTTCTTTGGTGTAAGTTCTAGAAGGTGTTGTAAGTCTTCATGGAATTGGTCAATTTCAGCCTCTTCAGCATTGGTGGTTGGTGCATAAACTTGGATGACTGTGATGTTGAAAGGTCTGCCTTGGATTCGTATTGAAATCATTCTATCATTTTTGAGATTGTATCCCAATACAGCTTTTCCCACTCTTTTGTTGACTATGAAAGCTATTCCATTCCTTCTACGGGATTCTTGCCCACAATAGTAGATATGATAATCATCTGAATTGAATTTGCCCATTCCCGTCCATTTTAGTTCACTGACGCCCAGGGTGTCAATGTTTATTCTTGCCATTTCCTGTTTTACCACATCCAGCTTACCAAGGTTCATAGATCTTACATTCCAGGTTCCAACACAGTATTTTTCTTTGCAGCATTGGACTTTCCTTTCACTTCCAGGCACGTCCACAGCTGAGAGTCCTTTCGGCTTTGGCCCAACAACTTCATTAGCTCTGGAGCTACTTGTACTTGTCCTCCACTCTTCCTCAGTAGCATGTTGGATGCCTTCCAACCTGAGGGGCTCATCTTCCAGTGTCATATCTTATAGCCTTTTGTTTCTGTTCATGGAGTTTTCTTGGCAAAGATACTGGAGTGGCATTGCCAGTTCCTTCTCCAGGTAGATCGCGTTTAGTCAGAACTCTCCACTATGACCTGTCCATTTTGGTGTCCCTGTACGGCATAGCCCATAGCTTCTCTGAATTACTCAAGCCCCTTTGCCACGACAAGGCAGCAATACATGAAGGGGATGAAGGTAATAGGGAAAGAAGAATATTGAATAATTTTATCATAAAAAAATTCATTAGAATACGGAGAAATTAAATTGTGATGCACATGGTCACATAATTATCAGAATAAGGGTGGCCCATGGACTCTCTCTGCCTGATAGGAAGCAAAGATGGGATATGTTCTATCCACAGCTTTGAGTATGCTTTCTTCCAAATACAGTAATAGTACCACTAACCAGAGGAGGTGGTGGTCCAAAAAAAAAAAAAAACCAGTTTAAATGCTACAAAGGAAGTCCCATATGACTAAAGAGACCACATTTTAGGGGTGAAATTGTGAGGTCATTCATTCATCCATTTATCCATTCATCCATCTTACTCATCTTTTAGTACAGGGATTCATGGCAGTATCCAAGTGGAAGAAGTGGATAAGGGCTATGGGGCCAAGACAAGGAGTAAAGATATATGGATGTGAAGTTATCAGTCAAAATATGTAAGACTGTATAGATTGTGTAGAAATTACATATTGCAGTACCTGTTTACCCGTGTAGTTGTTAAGGCAAATTCCTTAACTTTCCATTTCCAAGGGAATTTGTAGGTGCCTTAACATTTTTTTTCTGCAACAGCTTTGAGCCTACAATATAATATTTTATATACCTTTCGCTTATATTTTGCAAAAGTGCACTCCCCAGCCTCATTTTGTAAATTCAATAGACAGTTTAATCATTCATGAAACATGTCACAGGTGCAATTTCTTTCTGTTTCTGAATTTTTCTCTTCTTTTATTTTTTTAAACTACAATATATATTTATTCGTGAAGGCTTTCACGGCTGGGATCTAATGGTTGTTCTGGGTTTTTCGGGCTCTTTGGCCGTGTTCTGAACATGTTGGTCTGTGTGCATTAAAAAGAGGCCCAAGTACTGTATATAGTTATCACTCTTTTATTATTTGACATGCCCAAGAAGCTACAAAACCCTTCTTTGAAGTTATTTGTAGTTACCATTTAAAAACCACCAATGATAGATACATTTTCTTGAAGTCTCCCATGTCTGCCTTTTAAGAAAAGCACAATTCTCTGTGTTAATCAACCTGAACAGTAGTTAAGTTGCTGCAGTCTAGGCAGGGGAGGGGGGGCGGAGAAGGAGTGCTGAGATGTTGGAATGATGCTTGATTCAGCTATCACATCCTGCCTGTGCACTATTCTCATACCCTTTACTAATCCATCACAAAGAATCAGGCAATGAAGACACTGGGAGTTCTTAAGACCTCTTTTGAAAGAGATTAAACAGACTCCACATTGGATTAGACGCCTGACACTTTTAGTTTCCGTTACATTTTGTATACCCCCACAGTGCACAAACCTGTTCCAAACAATGTATTCTAATGCAGATTTCCTTGACTCTCTCTAGGATTTCAGGGTATGTAAGTCCAGCACTGCAGGAAATTCTATTATTAAGCTATCTTCACATCTCAGGAGCAGTGTGCGTTGCCAAACAGCCAACTCAAGAAGACTGGGTTCTAACAGGGATGAAGCGGGCAGAGCTTTGGCTTAATGAAAAGGCCAACTTTCATGTCAGGATCTTAGTGAGAGGGGCCCCTCGTGAAGTGTTTGAGACTTCCAAAGCATTCCATGATTATATACAGAAGCACACTTGAGTGAAAGAAAAGAGAAACAGAAGAACCTCACACTGGAGCGCACACACTGATTAAAGTGGTGGGACTGGCAAACTGCTACTTGAGATCAAGATTAGGTAAGACAAATAATATATAGCAGGCAGTAAAGTGAGCCTACAAAAATATTCCACTCCTCAGCTAACTTTTTCCCCATCCCCAATTTAGAAAAAAAAGAGGCTCAATAATATTTCCAATGAAAATACATATTTTCCACCCTCCTTACCATATCTCACAGAGGGGGGAAAAGCCCAGTCATAGGAAATCATTTGAAAACATGAAGCCGCTATTAAAACTACTATGCAGGAAAATTACGCTCACAAGAAACCCTGCCTCTCCTGCATACTAAAAAGAAGTATGAAGAATTTCTTCTTTCAGCTCAATAATCACAGGAGTTATATTGAGGGAGGTCTGCCATTGGCACAGTTTTTCAGTATCTTGTTTTTATTGGCAGTAAAGATGCAAAGGGCTTACAGTGGGAAGAAAAGAGCTTTTTGTTTGGGGTCTTTTGTTTGTTTGTTTTGCCAAGGCTTGTGTTGCTAGCCCTTGAAGGGGAGCCATTTGCAGGCATTAAAAGGATGTAGCTGCCATGGGAGAAATCCCAAAGTTCCAGGTTTAGTTTGGGACTTTTTAGAAAAAGCTCTAAAATATATTATATGTTTAAATAAGGCCTGAACGATGAATAAGTGGATTCCAGCAGATGCTGAAATGACTAGACTGAGGTTATTGTTTTTAGGGCATATTATACAAAGACAAAAGTTACAGGAAAATACAACACTAATAGGAAAACTGAAAGTACTAGGAAAAGAGGAAGACCAAACATGACATAGATTGACCTAGAAAAAGAGGCTGCAGCCATTACTCTGCAAAACCTGCTCATGATAGGAGATTTCCGTAGGTTTGCTGTAATTAACCCACAAACAAATAAGAATTGCTCCATTCACATGCAGCCTGAGAACAATTCTAGTAGTTTCTGCTCCTGTTTGAAAAACTGGTCAGAAGATTGTTCAAGGATGGCTACAAATCACAATTCCAGTCCCTTCTGGAACTTATACTTGAAATTAGGATGTGATCAGATAGGGGAATAGCTCACATTTTGCAACATTTGTGACACAGCGATTCGCAAAACAGTTATTCCAATGGGTGATTTTCGCTGGACGATGATTTGGTCCATGCTTCATGTACCGATTTTTCGCAAGACGGCGATTTTTACAGCTGATCGGTGGCTTCGCAAAATGGCTTCCCTAGGTTTTCAGAACCAATGCTTTGCAGGACAGCCATTTTAACAGCTGATTGGCACTTCGCAAAATGGCTGCCCTATGGGTGATCTTCGCAAAACAACAATTTTCCCCATTGGAATGTATTAAACGGGTTTCAATGCATTCCAATGGGGAAACGGTTTTCGCAAGACGATGATTTCGCTAAACAGTGATTTCTATGGAACGGATTATCATCGTCATGCAGGGCACCACTGTATTAAAATGAACTGTTCAAAAGCTGGTTATGTGACTCAGTAAATACAAGCTGAAACACAACCTTTCTGTCCTCTGAATCTTAGCTTCCCACATACTGCTCTTTACCCCCATACTGCTGTTTACCTCTCACTGCAAGCACACCTGTTCACACTTCACCTCACAGTAAACCTTCCCGTCTGCTCTCTGTGTGCTTCCATACCTCAAAAGGTGTCAGGTTCTCATATTTATTTAGCACTACATATCCGACATTCCCAAATGTTGTTCACAGTAGCTTTCAAGCAGACATATATGAAATATGTAAGATTGAAGCATTTTTAAAATACCGTGTTTCCCCAAAAATAAGACAGGATCTTATATTAATTTTTGCTCCAAAAAACACATTAGGGCATATTTTCAGGGGACATTTTCATTTTTTTCATGTACAACAATCTACATTTATTCAAATATAGTCATGTCTTCTTCTGGTTGCTGCACAACGATGGAGGGTGGGGTTTCACTTAACTGGGGCTTATTTTGGGGGGTACGGCTTATATTACAAACATCTTGAAAAATCATACTAGGGCTTATTTCAGGTTAGGTCTTATTTTCAGGGAAACAGGGTACCATAACGCCCAGTAGTTGTTTCTAAATGAATAATAAGCTGAAAATGGAGGGAACATCTAACTTGGTTGAGTTACAAGCTAATTTCTTTTACACCTTTCACAGGTTGGGTTGTAAATAGCTGAAAGCTACTATCAGGTCCTGTAGAGCAGTGGTCCCCAACCTTGGGCCTCCAGATGTTCTTGGACTTCAACTCCCAGAAATCCTGGCCAGCAGAGGGAATTGTAGTCCAAGAACATCTGGAGGCCCAAGGTTGGGGACCACTGCTGTAGAGTACAAAGAGCAGAGCCTGGAAAGTTACTTTTTTTGCATTACAAGTCCTAAAATCTCTCAGCCAGCATAAGAAGTTACAGGAGATGCAGTCCAAAAAAAGTAACTTTCCAAGCTCTGACATTCCTAGGACCATTTTTTAAACCACTCCAAGATTTATTGCAATCAGATCCATAAACATTCTTTTGGGCACAGTGAGGCTTAGGTCTGCCAGACGTGAAGGAATCTACAAAATATTGCATTCTGGAGGAGCAACAGTGTGAGGCAGTATTTTGCTGACCTATGTCAGTTTGTACCACAAAGATCCTATCAAATTCCCACTTCTAGTTTGCCTAAGCAAGCTAAAGGTCTACCATTTTGCCAATCTCCTCAATTAATAATTGTTTTTTTTTAAAAAAAAAAAAACCTCTAAAGCAAACATCTTTGAAAGAACATGAACAGAACTTTTGTAACCTTTTCCATCTCTTCCAGACTATATCTTGCATTGTAAAAACACCAGCCTTATGACATGTTCTCAGTTGCTCAGTCTGGCTGGAGCCAATGAAAACAAGAAGAGGGGGAACTTATTGCTAAAGCTTGCGTTATTGCTAAAGATTTGACCAAAGCCATGGCACAGCCACTTGCGTACACAAGCAAGTAAAAAAAAAAAAAAAAGAATTCCAGGGTGCTACATAGGCAAAGAGAGGCTTACCGGCTAGCTTTGAGTTGTTCATAGGCCACTCGTTTCCATTTAAATCTGCATACCTGAAGCACCAGTCCAGTTATTTTCCAGGACTCATTGATCATTTCATCTTACATCAACCTGTGATGCACCTCCTTGAACAGGTAAAGAAAACCCTGAAGGTAAAGCAATGCAATGATCTAATGCAGAGCAAGTAGTTCAAAGGGCAGTTTTCTTGTGGCTGTTTAAAAGACTGTTTTGAATGGTAAGGATATTATCCAAAATTGTGAGCAAGAAGAATTTTGAAATTTTTTTTTAACTGGTGGTTAAATGAATTCAAAGAAGATACCCTCTCCTGTCTTGGGTGCGTGGGTTGGGGGTAAAATGCCCACCCAGGTGTTATACAAAAACAGAGAAATTCACTCAAAGCTTTAATTATACCACTGTTATTTTACAGGTTTTCAGAGTACTTCCATGACACTTCATGGCACTGAGAGGTCACAGCTACATGTATATGATAGGCCCATGCCTTCATTTCATTCTATTTGCACAGTCAATTAACTCGATGAGCGGCGTATAAATGCAATAAATAAATAAATAAATAAATACAGCAAGGTGCGCCATCTGAGTCTTCCTTTGCTGCCCGGAGGAAGTTATAGAGAGAACAGAAATTCTTTGTTACAACATGTTCACTGGCTACATATCCATTTCTAGGCACAATTCAGGGCACTGGTTTGCATTTATAAAGTTGTAAATAGCTTGTGTCTACCCTACCTGATGGATGATATCCCCCATTTGAGCCTCTCCAGTTGATCAGGGGAGGCCTTTCTTATCCTTATAAGGACACAAGGCAGACCCTTCTCAGTTGTTCTCAAAGTTCTGTCTTTCCATGGCAAAACTAGGCTGACCTAGCACCAGCAGGCAAAGATCTTTCCATTCAGGTAGATTTTGGGTAGGTAAATGACTGCTAAGGAAGGGGTTTTAATGGGAAAAATATATTCCATATATTTTAAAATGTGTTTTTAAATTATTTTTATTCTGTAGTTTCAGTCTGTAATATCTAGCTTTTAAAAATGGTGAGTGAAATCCTATAGCTTTAGCTTAAACTGTGGGAAGCTGATGATATTATCAGCTGCAGTGGTTTTGTTTTGAAATTAAAATGTTCTGATTACTCTGGAAGGTCCCCATGGTTGGGGACCATGGAATGGGGGAATAAATGGGGGGAAGCTTTTAATTTCTAAAAATTGCTGCTAATGGGATGATTTTTCCAAAGGCCATGATTTTTGAAAATTAAATACTCCACCCCAACCCTCTTATCCTGTGCCCCCAATACCTTCCCCCACTGAAAAGGATTTAGAGATCCTTAGAGCTTTTGGGAGGAGGGACTGGAATGTTTGAAAAATTCTCACAGCTGATGACATCATCAGGCTTACACAGAGTTAAGTTAAAGCTACAGGATTTCAGTCATTGTAGTTTATTGCATTTTTTCTGTTTTATTATTATTATTTTACTTTTTTTCCTAAGCCACCTTGGAACAAAGGTTGAGTATTAACTAATTAAATAAATATTATGTGGAGATGGGTAGTCGAAGATAATGTCCCTCCCGTTCGTTGGACAATCAATTTAAAGGACACTGCTTGGCGTGGTCAACTAAAACTCCTCTGAAGAAGATAGTCCCCTGCACAAGGTAGCATAAAACCCATGTGTACATCACCACCTGTGAATATTGGTAACATGGATCTTTCACCAGGTGAGACGTAGCTTTGCAATTTGAAAGTCGAAACTGCTGTGTCTGCAGTTAGCTTGCCAAGAATGGGAGTTGTTTATTTCCCAAGGGCCACTTAAAAAAGAATGTGCTAGATTTAAAAGAAAAAAAAAAGTCTTAAGAAAGCTCCATTTCCAAAGATGCCTCATTATAATGCCTGTTTGGATCCTTGCTACAGAGAATCTTTCCATTCCATGTCCCACATAAGAACCTACAGGAATGCACCAGAGTCTTGTGCAGCTACAGAACCCAACATAGCCTAGAATCCATTCTATTAGCTTCATGATGGGGCTGAATAAGTACTCCTGTTTTCCTGCCGCATTGTATAACATACAAATGGAGATGGGTCTCAGACAGTGTCGGAATAACATAGATGCAAACTAAAATAAAGTTGTAAGTGGATAGTAAGTGGGCAAATGAACTACAAAAAAAAAAGAGCTGAAAGTAGAATTGTTTCCTTGCAATATGATTTGATTGGATGATGGCATATTATGTGTTCTGATATCCTCCCCAACCCTAATCCCTTCCTTTCCCTTCACCCCCCTTTTTTTGCCTTTTGTATCCTTAGATAAATAAAAAATTATAATTAAAAAAATATTTGGGTCCCCTGTTTCGCTTAACGATGGTTTAAACAGCCTCATGTTTGCTGTTTTTTAAATGTTTTTCTGTTATTTATAAAGTTAAAGTTTACTGTTTAAAATGTTTGAAATCATAAAGTGCACTTAATAAACCCTTTGTTAACCAAATTTGACTTTGTTCTGACTCTTTTTTAATTTGTTGTTGTATTTTTCCCCCATTGAGATGCATTGAATAGGTTTCAAGGCATTTCAATTGGGGAACCGCGTTTCACTTAGCAATGTTTCCTATGGCGATTTTTGCTTAAGGACGGCAATTTGTTCCTATTGGAATGGATTATCTGGTTTTCAATGCATTTCAATGGGAAACCGTGTTTCGCTTAGCGATGAAATCGCTTAGCAGCGATTTTTTCGGAACGAATTAACATCGCTAAACGAGGCGCCACTGTATTTTGGCCATGCATAATGATTAATGCTTATAGGCTACAGAAGACAAAGTATTCAGAAGGTTGTCTTCAAAAGTCAAATATCTGTTTGTTTGTTTGTTTGTTTATAGCATTCCCTCCCCCCGCCCCACCCCAATTCCTTTGCCAAAGAAGGCACTTGGAGTAGCTTGCATGCAGTTAGATTTTTCAAAGGCAGCCCTTGCCTAAAGGTATGCAGTTCTTAAAAGGGACATGGAGGAGGCACAGTGAGGAAAAAGCAGGGCCTGGTGGAAGAGCCCACCTTCCCACCTCATTTTTTATTTTGCATGAATGGTGAGGAGTCATCATCAGTTTTAGAAGAGGAAGCTGTTTTCGTCTGTGCAAGCATATCAGGCAGAACCCAAAGGAAAAAATAATAATTAAAAGGACAGAAGAAAAAAAAACACTGTAGTACCTTAAAGACGAACTGTTATACTTTAATGTGACCTTTAATGGACAAGTCCACTTCTTAAGATAATCAGGTATGAGTTAAAATATAGGTTCACACAATAGAATATTCATGCCCAGCTTTCAGATACAACATACCCTCTACAGGGTCTACAACATACCCTCTAATTTTTGGACCTGCTTGGGCGGGGGCGCTCTGTTTCCCTCATGCACAACTTTTCCCCTGCATGCACATGGGACTCTGCCTTCTACCCTGCCCCCCCCACACAGACAAACACTGGGATCCATCATGACTGGAACCAAAGGGGCTGCACAGAAGAGGAAAGCTGTGCGGAGGGAGGAGAGTCACACATGCAGGCACACACCTTAGAGCAGGGGTCTCAAACATGTGGCCCGGGGGCCATCTGAGGCCCGCTGGATGATAGTTTGATGCCCCTGCCTTGCCTGCACCCCCTGAAACGCCCACCCGTCCTCTGCTGTCAAGAGTAAAAAAAAGCCTCGCCTCGCTTGCTGCCTCTCCCCCAGAACAGTGCCTCTTGCACCCTCCATCCAGAACTGCAGCCTGCCAGCCAGCCCACCTGAGTGTGCCTTTTTTTGAGGGGGGGCCCTCAGAGGAAGGTTGCTGGACCTCCGTGTGCGTGTGTGCGTGCGTGCACCTGTGGGGCCCCCACCCTGTTCTTTTTAATTTCGCAGGTATCAATGGGGGATTTTCTCCTTTGGCAAGGTGATTCTGTGAGGCTTTTTAAAAAATTATGTCATGCCGTCCTACCCCCCTGCTAGGCGGTCGCCGGTGCTCCCTCCCTTCTCTGCTTCTTCGACCTGCTGGTGATGGTGGTGGTAGTGAAGAAGGAGCTGGAGGGGGTCCTGGCCGGCAACGAGGGCTCGCACCCCCCCTCCTCGGAGCCCCAGCCAGGCTAAGGAAACTCCTGGGCGGCTTCCTCAGGCTCTTGCTCCACTTGGTGGAAAATCTGATGTGGCCCAGCTTCACCCAGACTCTGCCTCCAGTGGCCCCCAGGTAATTTGAGTTTGAGACCCCTGCCTTAGAGGGATCCTTGGTGGTGTATGGTTGCAATTCACATGTGCAATATTTGTTTACATATATTCGATGTTCAATTCTTTTGAAGTCTGGTTTTGTAAACGTGTTGTAAGCAAGAGACAGAAAACAGAAAATAAAGCAAGAGTGGAAAAGGGGGGTTGGGGAGTTGTGATACCGTAAAGACCATCTGTAAGCAGTGACATGATTAAAGGAGACTGCAAAGGAACAATATGTGTTAATACAGAGAATATTAACAGTTTTTACCTTTGAGCCTTGTACTGAAAGATGGGTCTGGTAGTTTGAAAGAAAATAACAGTAGGTAATAGCATAATTATTGATGTTGGAGCCTGATGTTGAAATGTATATCTTCTTATTTTGCTCACATTCTTACTGGTTTTATTTATAAAGGAATGTATTGCAAGTATATGGATGATAAATTGGAATTGCCTGAAAGACTTTGGAAAATTCATCTAATCCTTCAGTCTGCAGATCATATGCTAAAATGGCCTCAAGGCCAATTTAGCTGGCCTCAGATTCCTCCCTCCGAACACTTCATATTTTTTTTTCAAAAAAAATAAACCCTCCAAAACAAAAGATAATGTTTTAAAAGAAGGCATGATTCTCACCCACCCCCACTTAAATAACAACCCATTTTAAAAAGAGAAGTGACCAATGGCATAGATTATCACAAGAATGTGCAGCTAATTACAGGGAAAAAATTACAGTCTAACCAGTTACAACCAAAGGGACGTGGGGGCGCTGCGGGCTAAACCGCAGAAGCCTGTGCTGCAGGGTCAGAATACCAAGCAGTCGTAAGATCGAATCCACGCGACAGAGTGAGGGCCCGTCGCTTGTCCCAGGTCCTGCCAACCTAGCGGTTCGAAAGCATGCAAATGCAAGTAGATAAATAGGGACCACTTTGGTGGGAAGGTAACAGCGTTCCGTGTCTAAGTCGCACTGGGCATGTGACCACGGAAGATTGTCTTCGGATAAAACACTGGCTCTATGGCTTGGAAACGGGGATGAGCACCGCCCCCTAGAGTCGAACACGACTTGACAAAAATTGTCAAGGGGAACCTTTACCTTTACCTTTATAATTACAACCAAGTCATAGAGAATAAATACTGTATATAGGAACTGTTCTTCTAGATGTCTCCTCATGTCTTTTCTTGTGATATCCTTATTCACGACACCATCATTTGTAGATCAAGCTCAAGGGTTTGTAAAATGCAAGATTTTGGTTTTTTGAAAAAATGTTTCCATCATCTCAGACCTCATAGACAGAGTGAACTCTACGGAAGGCGTAATTTATCTGTGCTATACTTGCTCAGAGAGGCTGTACTTTGGCAGTCAACCAAGCTCTGTTAAGGTGCAACCTCCATTAATGGGCAAGAACTCTAATGCAAATCGAACTGAAATTAATGGACGCTGCACAGCACTTCTGCTTGAAGGATAGCATTGCTCTTTTGAGACACCTGTTGTTACAAACGGATTGGTCAGGTTGGTTGTATCAGTAGTAAGTTGCATTTGTTTGTTAGTCTGATAGTGTTTTTTTTTTTCAAGGATGATTATTATATAGTTCAACATTTCATAGAGCAAACTTTAAAGTGCAGGAAATGAAATTATCTCTACAACAATAACTGAATGTATGGTCTATTTGGTTATAATAAAGCAGCTCCTAAACTCTTACTAGTTCTGTCAGCAGTCTAGCACACACACTAATTTCTTTGCTTTAAGCCCCCAAAGCAAAAACAACCCACGATATACCCCAGGCTACTTCCCGCCCAAACAAGTTGAAAACGTTACACATTCCATGTGTCAGAAGGGGAAGCCGGCTCACTGCCACACTTTTCCTCAAGGGCACTGAGACGCACACGAGCACAAAGAGAGCTTTAGTTGAAATGGAGATCTGCCTTGCTCAGATTTACAGTGTATGCCATATGCACACTTTCTATTTTAGATTTCAAAAAAATAAATAGCCCCCTGGGAATAGCTGGCTGTAGGTCAATTTAATTTTAACTCACCTCACTCTGGCTCTTAACAAGGCCCCCTTTCTTGAAGGAGGCCTACCATTCCTGGCTGTTTTGATCAAAAGTGAATACATACATTCCTAGCACAATACCGTGGAGAAACTGTTTCAAAAAGAGCTATCTAAAGAGTCAACATCACCTCGGTTTTAAGCAACAAATGACCAGTGGCAAAAATAATAATTCCTTGAATCCAGGAAGACTATCTTTATAGTTATGATTCTCAAGTATTACTCTTATTTTTCTATTTCACAATATTTTGTCTTTGCTCTTGAACAGTTCTTGGTGGGCTATTTTACATATTTTTGTAGTATTTGAAAAAGATTTTGGGGAAGGGGAATATAACACCCCAAATATCCCAACTAACATGGGGTCTTCCTCCTCACGTAATGCAAAACAGGATTTACCGTGTTTTCCTGAAAATAAGACAGTGTATTATACTAAATTTTGTTCCAAAAAAGGCATTAGGGCTTATTTTCAGGGGATGTTTTATTTTACAGTCATGTCATCTTCCAGTTGCTGCACACTACTGCACAATGGTGGAGGGTGGGATTTCACTTAACTAGGGCTTATTTTTGGGGTAGGGCTTATATTACGAGCATCCTGAAAAGTCATACAAGGGCTTGTTTTCAGGTTAGGTCTAATTTTTCAGGGAAACAGGGTATTTTCTCCATGGGCATACAGATATTTACTCTGGTACAGGGAGAAACTATGAATTCAGTATTTAACAGAGCTATTGCTGTTTCCACAACGTCAAATGCCCCTTCTCAAGTCTCCACTATCATTGAGATGGCTCTGAGTTTGCCTTACAGTAGACTACCTTGAATGAGGGGAAATTGGCAGGGGGTGGGGGGAACTGTTCCAGAATATGAAAAGAAAAAGGTGCCCAAAGAGCTATGGAAAAGGTCTCCAAATAATAATAAATGGGAGATCTTCTCCACAGTCTGACACTCTGATAGTAATTGTCAGGGCAGTTTGTTGTGCAGTGTGAATAGAACTGTTTACATTCTCTTAGGGTGCAGCTAGCCAGTCCAGCTGGATCAGGATCTCAATGTTTAGCCCCTGCATCCCCTTCTGTCTCCCTCTCCATGGGGAACAAGGAGAAGCCGTAATTTTAAAAAATGTGTAGGTGTGAGCCTGCAGTGGGTAGCCCCTCACCCATGCCCAGATGCATAAACTCAACACAATCTAGCCTATGCTTAATAGGGCTTATTGTAATCAGGGAATGAGAAACAATAACTTTGGGAATAGATGTCACTCTTGCTAACTGCACTTGCCCCTGCCCAGTCTCTGCTGATTTCTAACCCTGAGTTAGCTTCACTGGAGCCAGGGAGCCTCTAACATCCTATAACAGAGGCTGCTATGATAAAGTTCGAGGCTCAGAGGAGTGATAGCTTATAAGTCCACAATGAGGATAAGGCTGTTGGTATAAATCCAATAAATATTATAAGAAAGCCTTTTACCACCTTCATTGCCATCTGTTTTATCTTGTTACTATGTATTATTTTAATTTTTATTGTGTTTTAATATTGCTGTTTATATTGTTGTTAGCTGCCCAGAATGGCCTGGTTGCTAGATGGTGCGGGGTATAAATCCAATTTTTTCCAGTAGCGATATATGTATGGAAGTGAGAGCTGGACCATAAAGAAGGCTGACCGCCGAAGAATTGATGCTTTTGAATTGTGGTGCTGGAGGAGACTCTTGAGAGTCCCCTGGACTGCAAAGAGAACAAACCTATCCATTCTAAAGGAAATCAACCCTGAGTGCTCACTGGAAGGACAGATCCTGAAGCTGAGGGTCCAATACTCTGGCCATCTCAAGAAAAGAGAAGACTCCCTGGAAAAGACTCTGATGTTGAGAAAGTGTGATGGCAAGAGGAGACGGGGACAACAGAGGACGAGATGGTTGGACAGTGTCATCGAAGCTGCCAACATGAATTTGACCCAACTCTGGGAGGCAGTGGAAGACAGGAGGGCCTGGCATGCTCTGGTCCATGAGGTCACAAATAGTCGGACATGACTTAATGACTAAACAACAACAATAAATCCAATAAATAAAATAAAAAGGAGAAATATCCTCCTTCTCCTCCACTTCTGTGGTAGAAAGCTGGATTTTTTAAAAACGTTGCTGTGATTTCGCTCCCAACACAGGTCACACTCGATTCAGAATCTGAAGAAAAGATACACCACACCAGACTGTTGGATAGGCTTAAGGTAGGAAGTTCAGCTAGATCAAGACCTGATGAAAAGAAGCCACCTGGAGCTAGTCAGCTCTGATACTCAGTGGCCTTTGCCATGCTGCAAATGCAAGCTGAAGTCAGTCCAAAAGCCAGATTTCTCTGTAGAATGCTATTGGGGGTGGGGGTGGGGGTGGGGTGGGGCTTCATTTAAACCAAGATATCCTGCTAACAATCAAGGGAACTGGTGTTATGACATGACAGTGAATCAAGCTTTTACAACAGGAAATGCTAACCCCCTGAAAACATTCTGCTAACACATCAAGGAAATCAAACCAACCTGTGGGGAATTCAACACCACACAACCTACTCCTCTCTCTTGCTCTCTCTCCTCCAATATTAATAAATTATAAGCACATATGTTCTGTACATTGCTCCCAGGTGGTAGGAGTGCAAAGCTTCATAATGAAAACTGGGACTAACAGAGAAAGTCTGATGCTGAGCACGACCGGAAAGGAAAGTGAGGGCAATCCATGGATTTTTAGTTGCTCCACAAAAGTGCAACTACTGCTTTTAACCATTCAGTCATCACGTTTAACCAGAGATGCTTAAATCTTACTGTATGAGACTTGTGTGTGGTGGAGATACCCAGTGTGGTGTAGTGAATAGAGTGATGGACTGAGGAGGCCTGGGTTCAAATCCCTGCTCAGTCGTGGAAATTTCCAGCCTGTCCATCATGGGGAACTCAAGGGAGGAGCCTATCATAGGACAGGAGGGGCGGAACCAAAAGACCAGTTAGACAGTTAGAGAGACAGTTAGAAGGAGAGTTGGAGAAAAGAGGTTTTGAGATAGGGAATTGAAGAGAGAGAGAGATAGTTAGGAGATTGAATTGAGAAAGTTAAGACAGAGATTGGAAAGCTGGAATGCTAGAGAGAATAGGAAAAAGTTAAAAAGTATAGAGAATAGACAGTCAAAGAGTATTGTTAAAGTGAATAAAAACACATACAAACCAACGTGGAATCAAATGCTATTTAATAAATGATGCTAAACATCTGTGATTTACATCTGTGATTTGCATAACTATAATATCAATAAATCTGTTGTATTGGCAGCACGTGTCTAAGAGACATCTATTTGGTATTGAGTGTATAATACTTGGTGGCAGCGTGAAGAGAGGAAATGCATCCAGAGGGTGGACTGGTGTTTAGGGAAAATAAACAAAGGACACTGGGTCGACGCGACACCACCCAATCCATTTACCTTAAAAGTCGCCTTATGGTGAACTTTTCCAACTGGCTGGATAGCTTAGTGAGTTAGATATCTGGCTGCAGAACCTGAGGTTGGGAGTTCAGTTCCCCATGGTGCATATCAGAAGAGCCAGCCTATGTGGCCTTGGTGAGCTGCACAGTCCTGGGATGCCCACAGAAGAAGGGAATGGTAAGCCGCTTCTGGGTACTTTCTACCTAGAAAACCCTGAAAGGGGTCACCATAAGTCAGTGTTGATCACACACACACACACACACAGAGAGAGAGAGAGAGAGAGAGAGAGAGGGAGGGAGGGAGGGAGGGAGGGAGGGAGGGAAAATATGAGGAGATGTCTGCTGGTACTCTGAAATCAAAAAGTAAGAAAATCAGTCATGTCATCAGCATGTATAACAGATCCCCATATGGTTAATCAATTAAAATTAATCAATTAAAACTGTCAACAGACTAGATTGGATCAAACAATATGTTGCCAAGGGGCAACTTTAAGGACAATCTTATAAAATACACACACCACTAACTAGTGGCACAAGTTAAGATTTTTCAGGCTGCCCTCCCACAAAACTGCTATTGAGCAATCTCCTTGTAACTCAAAACAGGAAAATGTTCACTCACAAACTTCAAGAGTTGAGACAAAGCACAGTTTTGGTAATGAGTCAATCAGCACTTGTTTTAATTGCTCAGATCTTGCTTTCATGTGAAGTGATGGCATGGCAATTTGGTCCACAAGACAATCAATTATTTTTTAAAAAAGATAAAAGTAGGTTTGAAACAATTGTGCAGATATAGTATACCCACCATTGATGGATGCCTTGTTCTAAATGAAACACAGCCAAGAGGAGAAAATGTTTTCCAGAAAATATTCTACATGGCTAAGTGATCACTTTTCTTTATATCTGTGGTGACCTCAAGATGGTTGACAACATGAAATGATAGATGTGGTACCTTAAAGCTGTCTTGTAGACTCTCCTATTGACCTTGTCAGGGAGAATGATTTCATATTTTTAAAGTACTGGAGAGGGGGAGACCAAAAGGTAATTTAACAGACTTTGATGATCCTGTTTACGGAGATGATCACTCAGATGAGCTTGCTTGTTCATGCAAAGCCTAATGAGGTGATGTTTCTGCTTCCCACCTGCTTGTCTCTGATTCAAGTCTGATCTATTGTTGATCTTATTCATTTTTAGGAACTGCAGAAACATAATTTCACATCAGTATGATGGAGTTAAGGCAGGGCTATCAGGGTCTGAAAAATCTGTTATCCTTACATTGGTTCCTTATCAGTTAGAAACATAATATTTTTAAATCAGGAAGGAAAAAACACACACACCCTGGAATGCAAACATCTACATCTATCTAAAGAGCACTTCTAAGTGCCAATGAATATTAACGTGTTAGGAACTGGAAAGTGTGTTTTAAGGACTGGTCGTGTCTAGACTAGATTATCATAATTCTCTGACAAATGACAATTTTTCCAGCTGTTTAAATGACTTTTATGCAAGAGCTGCCTCCTGATGTTTTTCTGTGTTCTGTGTACATTTTAAAATAACATCTATAAATCACTTTGCTTTTTTGCACTTATGAAATGTTGTGATTTAAAAGGTGATCCTCCTCCTCATTTTATCTATAGATATAGCCTTTTTTGCACGTGAAATGTTGTGATTTAAAAGGTGATCCTCCTCCCCATTTTTTGTAGATATAGATATAGCCTTCTGTTTTTGAAGCAGCTAATTCTATCAGTCAAGAGTAGATAGGAATGCCACTTCTGTAGCAGTGATCCAATGCTTCTTACTTATGGAGGCCTGTCTAGCATCCCCTGTTCATTATCTTTTTGGCATCATATTAAAATATTCAAACTCTCACATGCATTCCTGTTTTTTGAAGGAAATACTCATCTTCAAATTTATATTTAACTTATATGTAACTCTGCTATCTTTATTGTTGTGGTTGCTTTAAACCACTGGTTCTTAACCTTGGGTTACTCAGGAGTTTTGGACTGCAACTCCCAGAAGCCTTCACCACCAACTGTGCTGGCTGGGGTTTCTGGGAGCTGCAGTTCAAAAACATCCGAGTAACAAAGGTTAAGAACCACTGCTTTAAACAACAATTATGGCTTACATCCGAGGTGATAAAGCTTTCAGACTGAGAGGCATTTTGATTCAGGGCAAACACACAAGGCACACATGCCAGCAGGGGCATCCCAAACTGGGAAGAACCACACACTGCCGCCTCCTGGGAGGTTCTGGTATTACGTCTCTCCTCCTGCAATCCTGGTTCACAGCTACTCTTCTTTTAAGGCCCCAGCCCTCATGAATGAAAGTTTCTTATCTTCTAGGCCTGAGTCCTATTCTTTTTGCTATCTGTACCAAGCCACTATAGTGCAAGAGCAGACAGAAGGTAGATCTGGACATATTGTACATTTCTGTGTGATTTGAACTTTGTAAGCAATGATGTCTGGCTGCCACTTGTTCCACAATAAAATACTAGCAAAGCCAGCAATAAAATAACCTTCTATCTCCTTAGGGATACCACTGCTGAAGTGAAGAAACCTTTGGGTCAACAGGACTCAATTTTTGAATGGAAGGCAGGCATGTGAACTCTTGTCCAATTTTGAAGTTCAGAACCTAACTCACAAACTCATAATTCTTTCATTCTGAATGTGTGTCATTTGCATAAGGCTGTGACTAACACCTGTTAAATGTTAAGAAAAAGCAGGAGAGAGCTGACTCCCTCAAATGTGAAGGTTTCCCAGCTGTACTATTGAGTCCAAGAGGAAAGAAGGGATAATATGAATTGCTTTGATGCTATCTTGTCTTCTTGTCAATCAGGAAAACACGAGGCTGGTCAAGTTGTCCTGGAAATATGTTTCTCACTGCCAGAAACCAGTAGCCAAAAAAAAGTCAGCTCTATCCCAAACATTACTCTAGCACCAACACATGTAAAATAGAAAATATATTGCTATATTGTTAGACCTTGGATAGTTTACAAAATATGTAATCATAACCATCATCATGTGCCATTAATTCTGACTCATGGCAACCCTTTCCAGGGTTTTCCAGGTAGAGAATACTCAGAAGTGGTTTATCATTCCCTTCTTCTGTGCAGCTTGCCCAAGGCCACATAATCTGGATCTTCTCCTAGGAAGCATGAGGAGGCACAGTGGGAAATTGAACTCCTAACTTCTGTCTGCACAGCCAAATACCTAACTAAGCAATCCAGCCAGAGAAATATAATGCCACATGTAGGGATTCTTCTGTAGAAGGAAATATTATCGTTAGAAGGGAAGAGAGACTTTTTGAAGGACAATCTCAGCTCAAACCTCCTTGACTTCAGTAAGGATTACCTTGGCAAAGCCCTCATTGCTTGAAGCAAGTAGGCACAACTTAGGTCTCTGAGGTGGTAACTTTCACATATTACACCGTTATATAATAGGCAAACAATATTAAGGAAATATTAAATACTAACAGTTTTTCACACACTTGTTAGGCAACGATGTGGCACAGCTTTAAATCATCTCTATCATAAGTGGATAATGTTTCCAATTTCTCAGTCCTAGAGGCTAAATGTACATTTTGGCTGCAGAACCTCTTGTTTGGACAGACTTTTATTGTTGTAGCTATTGTTTTCTTTCTTTCTTTCTTTCAATATTCAATAACTGAATTATTTTTATTTTGTTTTATTACATCTTCCATAAACTGGAATAATGGAAAGGCAGTATATAAATATAAGCCAGTCACCCACTGAGAGGTTCTGAAGCCCGGATGCAGATGAAGAGAGAACTGGCCATTATTGTACTCACTGCTGATCACATATAGCAACAACTCATCCAATTCACTAAATCCAAAAATGTTATTATATAAGGAGAATACTCAATAGAGCCCTTAATAATTTCGTATAAAGGTTATGGTAGGGGCAGATGAAATGTGTTTTGCATATGACAGAATGCTTTCTTCTGTATTACTCATTCATTTAATTAGGGCTTGAGCAAGAGAAATTCTTGATGGATTATCCTAAAATGTAGTAGCTGTTCCACATCAGTGCATTAGGGAGGGTGGAGTGGGAGACAAAGGGAGTGGTTCATAATAGCAGAAGATACTTACGTTGCAATGGGACAGAAATTAAGATATAAAGACAAACTGGAATAGTTGTTCCATATCTCAGCACTTATATCTGATTTATCAAATGGCATGTTTTCTATACATTCTACATCTACATAAACAGCATCACTGTGTTATAGGGCATAGGTCCACACATTATGCTAACATAATTCTGTGTAAGGAAGACTAAACTTGAGATGGTTTGGCTCAATAAAGGAAGCCACAGCCTTTAGTCTGTAAGGTCTCAGCTGTGCTATTAAGGATCGGAACTTTTGGATATCGTTAATTCACAGGATCACCATGAGTTGAAAACAACTTGACAGCATGTGGCAACAAGAAAAGAAAGCAGGGACTCTGAAAATACCCACCAAGAGTCAATGGCTAGACAGCCACAACAAGAAGTATTCACACAAGTCATGTGACCACCATCTCCACCATCTGGTGGGATGTACTACATTTTTAAAAAATATATATAGTGAGTATTTCTAAATCTGCTTCTGTGCATATAAATTTGCAGGAGCAAACTTAATGTAAATCTATACCCTTCTGTCCTTTTTCAAAATATTTATTTCTCTTTCTGAGATAAGGCTGTCTTGTGGGATCATATTTTCCAGTCTTTTTAGGCATGGGGATGTACCCATCATGGATGCAGATCCTCTCTCGTCTTAAGGTCTCACCTTCCTCCTCACACCCTGTATTCTTTGGTACAGAGGAATACTTTTTACTTTTACTTTTTTACTTTTATTAGATTTTTACCCCGCCCCCCTAAAGAGGGCAGAAACCAACAAAATGTCAGACAGTTAGATTCTGAGATTCGCATATTGGGCATTTTTTTTCAAGAAAAGAAATGAAAAAGATTGTGCCCCATCCAACTTTTGTGCTCCAGACAAACATCAATTCTTAAAATTACTTTGCTTTTCTCCAGAACTGAGTCTGGCCATTCTGCTTTGATCTGGACTTCATAAAAATTGTCCAAAATCAGGCCATCTGATTATAAGCTGGTATTTGCCTGAATCTGGTGCACAGCCCTGATTCCTATTAAATTCTAACTTGTGTGTGACTTGGTGAACTACCTTAAAAGGGTTATGTCTGTCACCCATTATGACAGTTTTCACTAGACAGCCACTTTCATCACCAATCTACACACCTAAAAGAAATGGAATACTTTAAAAAACCCCACAGTGACAAGAGACATACACTTATGGTTGGCATGTGCTCCTCTCCTTTTTCACTTTCCTAATCCATTGACAACTCTGTAGGGGAAAGCAAAATTGCAATGGTACTTACGTTTTGATCCCTATTGGTTCTCTCTCATTTTTCTCTTCATTGGTGAGCTGTAGAAGACATTTTTGGATAGAGAGCTTCCATCCATCCTTGAGGGCCAAGGTGCCGTAATATATGGAATGTTGGACTAGGACTCAGAAATCCACTTGGCCAAGTAAACTCGCTGGCAGGTGGAATTACTTCAATATCTCACGTTCCTTGGAAACATTATTAAGGTCATGATATGTGAGATGTGACTTGGTGACACGTAACACAGAAAACATTCTTAGCTTTCCATCCATTCATAAAACAAGCGCATTAAAGTTCAAAAGCATGATGAAACCCTCTTTCCCACCTCTTCTACATTCAGACTACAGTCTTCAGTAGTTCTCAAGTAGCTCATTTGGAGACAACATGAAACTTTGCACTGAATCCATGACACCACAATGATGAATGACTATGATGTTATTTGGAAATCATTTTCAAAGTTAGAGGGGAAAACTGAAATATTTTTTGCAATGCTGACTTCTCTAATTGGATAATATTTCTAAATATTCATGACACCTGTAATATTTTTTAGGCAGATTTCAGTATTATTACTCTTTTTTCCCCTGTACTATTTAGTGAAGCTTCTCATAAAGAAATAACTCAAGATGTGATTTTTGGAAAAAAGTACAGCTATTTCCTTGGCAATGTTTTAGAGGAAAACTTTAGACAGATTTCAAAGCATTGACCAAAAGACTTGTCACTTGAAGATTAAGTAGTGAGGTCATAACAATTTTCCCTCAGAAGTGTTTTGGTTTTTTTTTTTAAGTAGAATGATGGACAAAATAGCATGGGGAACAGTAGTTCACTTATGCAATAATTGGTATCTGGTGTTTTCTAGCTACTGACTGCATTCATTTGTCTCTCATGATCAGAACACACTTTTCATAAAAGCATATGGTTTTAGTTTGATATGAGATAGACTATATCTCAAGTGTTTTGAAGTTCTCTTTTTTTAAGAATTGAGAGGCTATGCACGAGAGCCATTTACAAACTCTGTCATCTAACATTACTGTCATTTTTCAACACAGGAAGGTGCATTTCATTCAAATTATAATGTTGAGAATCCTGTTACTCACCTCTGCCGGTATAAATCTATCAGCCTAAATCTCAGCAGCAGATTGTCACTACATTAGAGGTAAAGGTAAAGGTTCCCCTTGACAATTTTTGTCCAGTTGTGTTCGACTCTAGGGGGCGGTGCTCATCCCCGTTTCCAAGCCATAGAGCCAGCGTTTTGTCCAAAGACAATCTTCCGTGGTCATATGGCCAGTGCGACTTAGACACGGAACACAGTTACCTTCCCACCGAGGTGGTCCCTATTTATCTACTCGCATTTTGCATGCTTTCAAACCGCTAGGTTGGCGGGAGCTGGGACAAGCGACGGGAGCTCACTCCGTTGCGTAGATTCAATCTTACGACTGCTGGTCTTCTGACCCTGCAGCACAGGCTTCTGCAGTTCAGCCAGCAGTGCCACCACGTCCCACATTAGAAGTTGGTGCTAATATTTCTTGTTGCACATCAGTTACTTGACTTGGCATGCAAAAGTAACACAAGCTTCAACTTCTTTATTAGTGACAGTTTACCGCTGAAATTTACTATTGGGCTTAATACTAGAATAAGTAAGTAACAGGATGTGTTATGTGTCATCTTTAAACAGGATCAGTTTAAAGAAAGGGTAATCAATTTTATCTTTCCAGTCTGGGAATGTAGGCTAAAACCCAATTGTTAGACTCAACTACAGCAGATCCATGGAATCAATGGAATTTATGTAAGAGTTAACTTACAAAGTTACCAATGATTCAGTGGGACTACTTTAGCAGAATAACTGGATTGAAGTAGAACATAAAGTATGGTGCAACATGAAGATTCAGAAACATGTACAATTTTCTCCCTAAGAGATCTTTAGCAGTTGCACACTTACTGTCACTTTTCCCTATTAAATTTGTTGCTGGAAGATGGGTAACATTCACGTGCAATGAAATGGTTTACAATTTAAGTTTTAATCTTCTCTTGACAATATGTTGTTGTTTTTTCTTTGCCCTGAATCCCATTAGTTTGGAACATCTATCCACTTCAATGGGGCTTCAACCAAACAATTACTTTGATTGGTTGTTGTGGGTTTTTCAGGCTCTTTGGCTGTGTTCTGAAGGTTGTTCTTCCTAACGTTTCACCAGTCTCTGTGGCCGGCATCTTCAGAGGACAGCACTCTGTTTTGCCACAGAGACAGGTGAAACGTTAGGAAGCACAACATTCAGAAAACAGCCAAAGAGCCTGAAAAACCCACTACAACCATTAGATCCCAGCTGTGAAAGCCTTCGTGAACACATTAAACTACTTTGATTATCTGATTTTTCATGCACACATAATATAATCCTAGCAGTGTACTAATTATAAAATCAGTACAAGGAGAAATGTTCTGCTTGATCATTGTTAGAGTAAAGCTTTTTGAAATCATAAACACCAGTGCTGAGTCTGATTTCTGGATACAATGTATCACACACACACCGACACAAACACACACATACACACACGCGTGTGCACGCATGCGTGCACGCACACGCACACGCACACGCACACACACACACACACACACACACACACACACACACACACACACACAGAGGAGATGTCAGCCATAACATTCACTTATGTTCTACCTATAATGATATAGACAACTCTCTATAATCAGTTACAAATAGTTCCATTTTTCTTAGTTTTATTAGAAATCCAGATTCTGCTATCACATTTTCCTTTTTGATAGACATGAGGACTAAATATTCCACGTTTTTGAATAGAATGCAATGTGCTTGAACTACAAGGAAGATAATTCAATTCTTCAAAACAACCCTCTGGTTTATGACTGTGGGATTCTATGTCATTCTATTCTTGTCATTCTATGTCCACAATTCAAAACGCCAGAAAATGGTCCAGTATTGCTGCACAATATCATGACCACGTTGCCAGTAGAAAAAAAGATGTCAAGCTTTACATAGCAAAGGGTATCCTGAATGTTGACAACACCAATGGCAGCAGTCAAGACGCTTTTCAGGACACTCTCTTGGCTCTCCAGGGAACCTGTCTTTTGACTGTTTTTGTAACCTTTCAATACCCTCCAAACCGTTTCCCAGCACAAGAAGTTGCAACAATGTATCACTTTAGAACACTCTCGTTGCTAAGTGTGTTCTATGGATGTTCAGTCATATTTTTTTCGATTCTGAAAGGCCTGATTTTGAGGATCAGCAGCCTGAATTTCTTTCAAATTAAAAAAAAGTGGGTGGGAACAAGAATTCTCTTCCAAGACAAGTAAGACTGATATTTTCAATTTGTATGAGCTATTTTTTAATCTGGGGACATTTGGGGTAACTTGTTTGTGCAAGGGGGAAACAGTTTTAATTTTTTAAAAAAACTCAAAACCCCATTTTCCAAATTTACCCAAATTTGGCACAGAGCAAAAGTGGACAGTCTGCTACAATTTTTCCAGATTTGGTGTTAACCTGAAGTCCAGTTTCAAAATTATAATTGGTTTGGGCTATCCCCAATTTTAGAATTGCCTTATAGAATTTTGATTTGCTCTGCTGCATAATTTGTTTGTTTGTTTTATATGCCATCTTTCTCCTGATAAGGGGACCCAAGGTGACCAAAATGACAATAATATAGCTGCACTACTGCAGAGCCATAATTGATACTGTCCATTACTGATTTCCTTTATGAGGCAATAGATGTGATTTCAGAATCCCTCAGTGAAAATGAATGTATATAAAATAAGACATTTTAAAACTGCAGAGACCTTAAATAGTACTGATTGCAAAACCTATGTTCTATCATAATATAATAAGAAACCCCTCAAAAGCTTGCCATTCAACCTCTCCTGTTTCTCCACTGTCTTTATTTTGGTGGGAGTGATGAGATAGTGGGAGGCAAAGAGTACAACTGTACTTTGCATCTTTACTTTGCAAGTTCTAACTCCTTGTAAAGAAGAAATGGCAATGGGTTGGAGAGGATTTGGATGTTGCAGAAGCCTTCAAGTGACTTCCTTACATCGAACGGCTGAGGGTTATATCCACTAGAGCTACAAGAACTCAGGTGCAGCTGGAGCCAGAGGAGTTTTGAGGGTCTCCCCTTTAAAATATTACATTTTAATTGTTTGGCTTGGTTCCCTGCCAGGATTCCCCCTTGTTTAAGTTATAGTCCACTTTCAATTCATTATACATAATTTTCAAAATTGGCAGTTTATACAACGCATCTCATGGGTAGCTTATGCAGTCAGATTCCAGAGATATCCCACACAGACATGTTTGGAAACAAAACTGAGGGTGCAAGTGGCCAGAAAAACAGAAGAGCAATGTATGCATTAACTGCTACACAGTATGGAACTGGATAAAAACAGCAAGAAAGTTAAGCAATTAAGGGTGTGGTTACACTGTTGAATTAAATTGGGAGCTGGTTTGGGGTATTATAAATCAAGTTAACATCACACAATTTTTGCGCTAGTGTGTGTCAAGGGTTGTATTTGAGCTCAAGAAGTGAGAAGCGCTGTCCCTTCTTTTGCTTGCTGTCTTCTGCAGCTGTTGCTGAAGGTTGTGTGGATGAGAAAATTAGGACAGTTGGCTGGGCCTGAAGGCACCCACAAGGCAACCAGCACCTGCGAGTCAGCAGCAGCATCAATAAGCATGGAATAAGCAGCAATAAGCATGGGGAAGTTGGTATAAGAGTGCTGCTGAGCTGCCCTCCCCCCTCGTGCATGTTCTTTGGATCTTCTTCCACCTCATCAATATGTGCACACACGAGCACACTTGTCTGTCTGTCTGCCTGCCTACCCAACACCTCCTGAATTTCCACCTTTTACTTTCCTTCTGCTTCCTTGTTTTGCCTCCTAGAACTGCTTTCTTTGTGGCCACCTGCATTGTCTCCTCTTCCTCCATCTTGCCATGCTCCGGTTTACATTCTCAACTGGGGGGAAAAAAAGAGTAGGATTAAAGGAGAAGTAAAACAATTCATTTCCCCCTTCTGTTGGACATTTCAGCAGACCTCACCCCCAAGTCACAATTTGCTCCAACACAGGTATTATTCACACATGCCAAAAACGATGAATAAGTTTCCCTATTGAGGTAAAATGAACAACCCATCATGACTGTTTAAAATAATTCTTTTTTAATTAAAAAAAGTACACTCAGCTGTGTGACATGTAGGAAGAAACTTTTCAATTGATTTCAAACAAGCTAAAATTGATGCGAGCACACGAGTATTATGACATGTAACTGCACCCTGAGTGAAGGGAGAAAAAAATGGACAAGACAGTTTCCTTCATAGAAGTGGCCTGAGCATCTCCTCGTTTCTCAGTCACTTGGGGCAAGCAAAGCAAGAAATTTTCCTTATTACATTATCAGTTGTCAAGAAGATCCCTCAATTCGGTCTTTGTTTTCTCTAGACCTTCTCTCTTAGTTTTCTTTTCTTTTCTCATTCCCTGCTCCCTCTCCACATCAACCAATGCTGTGAATTAAAAAACTAATACTGCTAAGGAAGGGCTATTATGCAGATGCATAGATTTATAAGGGAGAGAGAAACATAATTTCCTTTTGCTTCCCCCCCCCCCCATTCCATTGTTCAGCAAGTAAGAGTGGCAAGATACAAGGGCTAGAGAGATAAATACGGCACACAAAAGTTTTCCCACAGTCTTTAGCCTCTTCTGGGTGTTAATCCTATTGAGAATATTTATACCGGCAAAACAATGAGAGGGATCCCAAACACACAACCCAATAGAGCCAGTACTCCTGCTGACTGCCCCTGCCAGCACAGCAAAGGGACTTTCTAGAGACCAGCTGCCTGTTGCCATGGTAACATCCCTGCCGAAGGGCAGCCCTGGGCACCATACTTAAAATACTTTAAACACACCACATGCTTTGCCAAAGAAAGGCCAAGAGTTTCCATTTATCTCTTTGGCATCCTGATTAACCTAGACAAACTGAATCATTTGGATTTCAATCAAACGCTCCAGCACAGAGGGAAGCCTTCCAAAATTGTATGAAGGAAAACGTATTTGCTTCTACATTGTTTGGGATGCATAGCAATATCTATAGATCTCTCTCTCTCTCTCTTTTTTGTTCTTCAAGAGATGGAGATGTTACTCTAAAGAAGAAAATCAAAATAGTTTTGCTCTAGATTTTAATAAACATGTAATGAAAGATATGGAGACTTCTATGGGACAAGTATTTAAAAAGCAGGGAGCTATTATGATTACTGTGATAAATGGTAAATAATAGCATCTGGTCCCAAAGGCAGTTCGTGTCATTCTGCCAACTCCTGCGATGTTGCTGGAACCAGTTGTATTGGCTCTTGCCTTTCCATTGGACCATTTCAGCAACGTGGAGAGGGGGGATCTGCTGCTTGGGTAACAGCCTATCCTCCATATTACTTTACCCAGGCTTCATGCTCTGGAGAGAACACTCCTTGATTCAGAGCATGTTACCATAATCTCTCAAGACTGAAGGATGCTTATGATGATGAGCATCTGGAAAAAGAATAAGTATAGAATATAGTCTTTATGTCCCTCACTTGATGTTTTCCACCTAGACTTAATCAGTCAAGACTTAAAGACTAATTTAATATTTCTCCTCTGTCAAAATTCCTACTTTAGTAGTCAATGTCAGATCCTCAGTCACATTGACACTGAACAGAAGTCCATAACTAGCAATGTTGCCACCTGAGGAAAGCATAGTAAAATGTGTCCCCAAATCAACTTTGCAAGTCATGATGTGAAAATAACACAAGAAGCAATACAATAAGTAATTCCAGTAATCCTGTCTCTATTGGACCAGCAACCTGGTACACCAGTCACCTTTCCTTTGCTCTCCCTTGGAAGCTTAGCTTACCAGCCTTGCTGTCTGCCGAAGATTGCCAAAGTCTGTCCCAGAGATCAGGCGTTAATAATAATATTTATAATAATCCTGAAACTGCAGAGCTGGAAGGGACCCTGTGTATCATAGTCCAGCCCTTTCAGAAGTGATGAAGGACTGTCCTTTACAAAAGGAAACAGAAAGATGGGACTTATTCTACAAATGGACTGAATCAACAGGCAGCGTATGAAGAGCATATATTGAAACGAGAACTTAAACCTGGAAGGCAGAAAATAGTAAAAAGAATAATTTGGAATTTTGATATGGCAATAGGTATAGAATGGACATTAGTATGTTATTGTTTCTCCTCTTCCCTATTAACCTTAATTCCCCTTTTCCTTTTTGTCATCCCCTTGTTAAAAATAAAAATAAAAATAATCATAGTCCAGCCCTTGTCAAGGAGGCACAGTGGGGAATCAAACTCCCAACTGATGGCTATGCAGCCAGATACCTAGACCACTGAGTTATTCAGCAATTATCTTTTCTGCAGCAGATAAGGCTTCCAGGCCAATCTTGGAAGTCTGGGGGAAGAGGCATGCCCTCTCAACTTGGTGTTCTGGAGTAAAGCCCTTGTTGTCTCAACTGAGTTATGGATCTGGCATTTATATTTCATTGCCTTTTTTTAACACACACACACAAAAAATAAGAATGCAGCCAATACAGATGAGGTCTTTATTGCAAAGAAGAGCTACTGCCTGACCGTATGGAAACAAGAGGAGGAAAAAGAGATAAAGGGAAAGATTTGGGAAGGAATCAATCAGGTCCATCTCATCCAGTGCTTACTCACTAGATGCTTCTAGGAAGCCCGCTACCAGGGAACAAAGACATCATCCCCCCCCCCCCAAATGTTATATTCAGCAGTATACAGTATCACACAATTCAAAGCTTGGAAAATGCCCTCCTTTTTACTGTAACTCCCTATTATCTCCTATGTTGGCTGAGGGATTCTGGGAGCTGTAGTCCATAGGAAGACTTTCCCCAACCTCTACACTTAATGCTGAGACATAAGATGTTATCTTTGTTTGTGTGTGCATATGTAAGTGTGGAAGAGAAAGAAACCAAGGTGATAACTTTGGACTGCAAAATGTGAGGTGCTCACCTACAACAGTTTATTCTCCAACCCCTATCCTTTCCTCCCCAAACTGATGGAATTTTACTCTCAAGCCACAATTAAATAGTATATTGGTACAAAGCCATCGGTGGGTCCCATGTTTTCTTAAGAGGCTTTGGAATTGATTGGATAGGCCTCTTTTGGATTGTGCATTGAATAAGGCTTGGTTATTTTGGCATGAAAGACATGCTGCAAACATTTCGCCGTGCTCTCACTTACTCTTTGGCTTGGCAGAAATAGGTGCACTCTGTTGCCCTGGGGCCTAATCTCTCTTTTGTATCCAGTCCAAAGTCACTTCTGAGCTCCTTGTTACTACTGCAGTAGATGATGAAGAGAGAAAGACAGTGGCAGAAGGAGGGAGGGAGGGAAAGAATTATAAATTGGACTGATGACCAAATCTGATTTAATACGCAGGTTTTTAAAAAATGCAGATAGCCGGAATTTTGTTTTTCGGGGGGGAGTCTAATAGTTACCCAGGAGACATAGTTTGAGATGATCCAGTTTGAAAGTCAGTCCAAAACTCATATAGCTCTCAAACACAGCAGCACAGGATGGCAAAAATATGCTCTGCAAAATGCCGGACTGGATCACAGAACAAGCTCCCTAAAGCTTGATAGATGGTAAGATGCTCCCTGCAGGTCCATGGGAAAATTGACTCTAAATATCCAGAAATGCTGATGGATGATGTGACTGTTAAGAGCTATGCACATTGCATCACAACATTATTCCTGTGATCTGCCCAGAGACAGTGTCCAAACATGTGTAAAGGGAATGGAACTGTGGATACTGGGCTTTTGCCACGTGTCCACCCACTACCACCCTTTTCCTGACCTCACCAGTTTCACCAGCAAGACGTGAAAGGAGATTCTATTAACATTCATTTAAAGGTTGACTGGAGGTCTCAACACAACCAGAAATTGTGCTTTATCAGTTTCCAGTATCACAACTGTTGGGGGTAGTGGGGAGCCTTCTTATTGCATTCCAGCAAATATGATCTCATGGTTCAGTTCTGGGAGGGACTGTTGGATGATCTTTACCTGCACAAGGACATTGTAGAGAGGGCCACTGCACATAGCCTATGGCTCTTAAATATCTTTGTCTTCATTTTTCAGACAAGAATTTGACTCTTGAAACACTGTACATGAGATTGTGTGGCTGCCTAAGAATTTCTAAGGCTGTTTGTGAACAGCAGATTAGAGGCAGACTTAATTATGCTTAGAGTAGACCCACTGAAATCAGTAAGACATATGTTACTTTCATAACTAACAAATGATATCTTGGTTCCTAGAGGTCTGTTCCAAGATGAGTGATGTTGGTTCTTACCCAGGCTGTTTTCCCCTGGTTTTCCTCTGGTTGCCCAACCCATTGTGCAATCATTTGAGTGCCCAGGTGCACAACCAGCAGCTTAGGAAATGGGGAAAAATCATTTACATTATTGCCCTTTTGCACATGCATGTTTTTTTATTTCATTTTGTTTTTGAAAATAAGGTTTTGTTTAGCATGGTCAGAAAAAAAGATTTTAAATGCTGACTGACAAATTTAATGTTTTGATATTATTTGTAATATCTAACCATTTGATGTATATATAATCTTATTGTTTAAATTTAATACACTTTTGTCTCGTTAAGGAATTTCTTCATCATGCTGAAGCTACGTATGGTCCACTGATTTGCAAAGCCTTGTGGAAACTGCTTCTTTTTAGAAAAGGGTCTCTGAAAATACACATTTCTCCCTCCTCCAAACAAGAAGGAACATCTTGATAACAGCCAAATACATACTACATGTGCACTCGGTTTATAAAAAGTAAACACAACAATGGAATCATTTGGCTTTAATTTACTGACTGGCCTGGAGAGTTTCCCCAAGAGGGGATATGGAAAGCAGCCCATAAATTATTCACAAGCTCTGCATGGTTTTAGCTGCATCCCTCCATAGGAAGAGCTGCTCAGCTATAATCTCTAGCCGTGTTGCCCATAAAAATATAACATAAACTTTGGCAGCCTTGTGCACTATCGCAGAGAAGAAACTCCACAGGTAGGCATACTGGATTTGGCCTGTAGGTACTCAGGTCTCTGGTCTATATTGACAGGATACTCTGTCTTCAAAAAAAGAACATGTTTCAGACAATGGTAGGCTTACAGGGCTCCACTCTATAAATAGCCCATAAATTTCAACTTGCCAAATGATTGCAAGGGGATTTGGACAGAATACCTTACATAGGTATATAGATCGCTATGTGGATCACTTTTGGTGTAGTTTGTTGTTGTTTAGTTGTTAACTCATGTCCGACTCTTCGTGACCCCATGAACCAGAGCACGCCAGGCCCTCCTGTCTTCCATTGCCTCCCAGAGTTGGGTCAAATTCATGTTGGTAGCTTTGGTGACACTGTCCGACCACCTCGTCCTCTGTCCCCCTCTCCTCTTGCTTTCACACTTTCCCAACATCAGAGTCTTTTCCATTGGTGTAGTTTAGTTTGAACCAAATGATGATGTCCACATGAGTTTCTACTTGGATGTATCCATCCTGCCCTTTTAAGAGTTGTTCTGTTTCTTTTTGATACAGCAGTAGAGGTTCTGGTTGTTGTTGTTTTTAATAATTCAGTGCACTTCCATTTAACCCATTGTGGAATCTATGAGGATAACTATTGTGCACCCAAATAGAGCTGTGGGTGGCATTTTCTGAGGTGACAAATCTGTGACATATTAGGAGGATTGTGACATTAAAGGGGAGGATGGACAGCCCCCTCCTCTGTTTTCATATTTCTCTAACTGACACAATTCTGATAAGATTCTAGGTGACAGCATTGCTCATTCAATATGCCACTTACGGTACTTTGTTTAACATACAAACAAACAAACAAAAGGAAAAAAGAAAGTCACTGTGGCCGGCTGAATGAATGATGGCTGAGAGAAAAGGCAGCAAAAGGGGTTATGTCAACTCCATGGGCTCTGCCCTCACTCCAGCAAAGCCGTGGCTGAGGAGAAAGAGGGGAAAGTGGGATCATCTTCCATCCGTCTCCCCAACTTTCACCCCAATGTTTTCCCCTCATGCCATCACTGCTAGTAGGACTGCTGTGAGCTTGCCACACCAACACTGTGATCTGCTGCAGCCTCCTACCCATGAGCAAACTGAATAAATTTACACATGAGTAAATCAGGTAAATTTACATATGAGTAAACCAGGTTAAACCTCGCTCAGGAGTAAACACGCAATCCAAAGACCTGTGTGGATCCTTATCAGGGGAAAATAAACATCTCCAGTGTGAAGGATTGCTTGTGAGAGATAAAATAGATGGCACTGTTAGGAATCTTTTAGGTGTGAACCAGAATTCTCCAAATTCCTCACTCTGGGCAGGCCATTATATGCTTTTATGAGCTCTGCCCTCCAAAAATTAAAACATGAAAGCTCACAAACACTGTGATGACCAAATAAACAGCATATTGGAACATTTTCACATCCAATACAGGGTTAAATATGTTGTTAAATGGAAGATGAACACTGTATTGTGTCCTGTATTAACCTGCCTGGAGACAGATTTGGCCTATTCGTTCATTCAGTTGTGTTATTTTGCTATTTTATGGTGTTATTGTTGTAAACCGCCCAGAGTGGCCCTGGCTGCCAGATGGGCGGTATATAAATCAAATCAAACAAATCAATCAATCAATCAATCAATCAATCAATCAATCAATCAATCAATCAATCAATCAATCAATCAATCAATCAATCAATCAATCAGTGTTTCCACTGTATGCCTCTTCTGAGCCTTTCAGACTTTCATTGGTTTTTTTTTAAAAAATCATTTTCTTATTATGGTCATATCTCAACATTTAGGAATAATTGCCAGCCATCTCCTACAGAGTTCATAGCAGTCTATATAAGGCAGGCAAGTGAGGGGAAACGGGGCTTGGCACTCACTTCTTTATTTCCACCTTAATCTCAACTTATTGCTTCAGGCTCTGTTAAATATAGTAGCCATTTCCCCTTATTGATAGCTATCCCAGGCCTACAACTCAGTTTCAGGTGAGAGAAAGGATCGGTATGGCTCAGATTCATGGCTCAGATTCCTGTCAATCTAGAGATCATGACTAAATTTAAGAATCAACCAAAAAGGCACTCAGAAGAACAAAACAGACTACTACCACTGGGTCACTGCCCTATCAAAACTTTTGTCCATTTTTCTTACACACCTGTTGTAGCGATCAGTTTAGCATTGCCTGGAGACACAGGGGCTGGTAGGGCACTGCTGAGATAAGTTTACAGGTTCTATTCTTTCTTCTTCCATGTAATCTTCTAAAGGTGATGTTGGAAGTGAAAAAAAAAGGTGCAATCACACTTGTTTAAGACATTGTGTGCCTCTAAGGGTCAATATTGATAGAGACAACTAGAGGTCCTGGGTGTGCTTCTTCTGGTATCTGGTCTAGATTATGCAGTCATTTGAGAAGTAGTAGCAAATCCCCTATTATCTCTTCCCATTATGTAGCTGTCTTTTATAGCTCTCTTTTCTCTCTTCACTGGAGATGACTTTTTGCTGATAATTTGAAACACAAGCTTCCATAAAGGGTAACAGAGGAATGACAGAAAATATTGCCTGAAATCTTATCCCAGATTATTATATGTTGGCTTTGGTTTTATTTACTCTTCAGCTTTCCTGATACAAAGCAGTTTGTGCTGCCTTAACTAAAGAAACAGTTTGAATCTCCTTTTTGATGAGTGTTCATAAACCTTATGTTTAGTCTTCAGTTTTACAGGACATTTCACATTTTCCCTCTTCCAGTCTCTCTACCTCAGACATTAAGAAATCAACAAAGGGTTTCACTGCTAATACGACAACTTTGCAACCCAAAATTAGGGAATTGTTTGTTTTCATGGAGAACATAAATACAGTACCCCTAATGGACATCTAGTGAAGTGGAGATAACCAGTGAGATATATTAACTTCTAGATAAAAATTGCACAGGAGGGATAGGAAAATTCAGATAAAAAGTGATGTGCTTGGTTCCTCAAAGACCGCATCATGTCAAACAAACTAGAAGACATTTAAAAAAGGACTGAATAGTCCATAGAATCATCATAGATGATAATGCTGGGCCCTTCTCCCCAAGAAAACTTAGTACTGGGAACATTCCATCATCCACTTGATTAAAATGGTTAGGGTGATTTTGCAGATGGAGATGGCTCTGAGATCTACCCAAGGAAAGAAGAGCAGTGTAATGTCTATTTTTGAAAATGGATCAAGTACAGACGTAGAAAATTACAGGCTGTAACAGATAAATTGGTGCAACACAGAAAAATAATATGATCAAGAGTGGCAAACTTTGTGAAAAAATCAGTTTCTGCAAAAAGACATCCTACATTTAGTCATTTGAGAATATCAGTCAGTATAGAGTTAGGGGGTGTTAGATGCTGCTTACTTGGGCTAGCAGAAGGCTTTTAACGAAGTCCCTCACCATGAGGTAAAAGGAGAAACCTTCTTATGGAATGGCAAGAGGACAAAACCAGCAGAAAGCAGAAATACATACTTTCACAATGGAGGAAAATATAGAGAAGTATAAGGATAACTACCATCAATTTTCTTTACACCATGTATAATTTTATATATTTCTATGAGATGTAACATGAGATGGATTGACTCAAGAATTGGCCTGAGTGATAGGACATTTGGGAGATCACTAATTCAAAGGAAGGTAATACATCAGAAGCTACTTGACAGCACTTAACAACAGCAACTATATCGGCCCAAATTGATCTTTTTTTTCTAAGCTAACCAACCTCAAATGTAACCATTCCTCATAAGGGCATCTTTCCAGTTCCTTTACAACATTAGTTGCCCTTCCCCACATGTTTTCTAATTCTCATTATTCTATACCTGTAGTCATTGATCGAAGAACAGTAGAAACTTCAGGACTGATGAAAGTGTGTCTTCAGAACTGTAGAGTAGAATTCAGTCAGTGGCATGGTGATCACCAACACATACTGCTTTAAAGCAGGACTGGACAAATTAGTAGAAGATCAGTGTATCAGTTGCAACTAGTCATGATAGCTATACCAGACTTCTCATATCAAAGGCAGCATGCCTCCGCATGGCGGTTATTGGGGAACACAAGCAGGGGGAAGCTACTGCACTCATGCCCCTCTTCTTAGTGTACTTTAGGCAACTGGTTGACTGCATTAGGAATACAATGGAGGTGCTGATTCTTCTTATCTTCTCTCTCACTCTCCATCCATCTACAGTGGACCCTCAACTTACAGACGGCTCAACTTACAGACTTTTCGAGTTACAGACTTCTCTGGCCACAAAATTTAGGTTCGACTTGCAGCCAGAGAATCGACCTACAGACCAGAAAAAAACCAAAATGCAACAAAAATGGAACAAAAATGGAACAAAAATGGCTGGTTATGGATTAATCGGTTTTCAATGCATTATAGGTCAATGGAGATTCGACCTACAGACTTTTCGACCTGCAGCCACCATTCCAATACGGATTAATTCCGTAAGTAGAGGGTCCACTGTATCCATATATACATCTATCTATCTATCTGTCTGTCTGTCAGACAATTTTAGAGATAGATAAAATAGACAGATAGACAACTATAGCGGTTGAGTGACTTCAAGAGTCATTCACATACTAACCATGATGATGCACAACAAGTCTCCTTTTATTTAAATATCATGACTTCACAGGCAGATGGGCAGTGCATCTCCAATTACACTAATAAGTGCAACCTTCTATGGTTCTTAATGCTGATGTACAACACTCATCTGTTTTTCATGTTCCCTCTGGTTTCTGCAGCTGTGATATAGTGTCAGATTGCCAGCATTTGGAAAAGAGAGCAATTCCTTTCTGTGGCTCAATCAGCAGAAGCTATCATAAGCAGCCCTCTCTTGCTCACAGGTCTGAGCTCATCTGCATCCAGTGGCCTCCCACAGTTCTCTGCAACCTGTCAGCATTCTGTAGGTACAGGAATTCTCATTTAATTATTCTGGGCTATATATATTTTAAAGCCATTTCCAACAGGCATGTACTCTGTTTTGGGTGCTTAGTAGAAATGGGCACAAACCACTAGTTCAGTGGTTTGTGCCAGTTCTTCCTTCAGACAAACAGGTGATCAGTGGTTCCTAGCCCTGCCTCCTCTAGCAGCTGCCCATTCAGAGGCAGCACTCCGGCTTCCTTGCCCTACCTCCTCTTCCTCTGAGTGGGCACCCACCAGAGGAAGCAGGGCTGAGAAATGCCAGACACCTGTTCAACCAAAGGATAAACTGGCATGAACCACTGAACCAGCAGTTCGTGTCCATCTCTAGTACTTAGCCATCACAATGCCATAATTCAAGACCTGCATTCACAATTCCTATACACAATGATCTGCAGAGTGGCAGCCATGTTGGATTGTTGCAAAAACAAAACAAAACCCAAAGAGAGTCTTTTAGAACAGTGGTGCCCAACCTTGGGCCTCCAGATGTTATTGGACTACAACTTCCAGAAGCTTTCAGCACCACCTCTGCTGGCCAGGATTTCTGGGAGTTGAAGTCCAAGAACTTCTGGAGGCCCAAGGTTGGGGACCACTGTTTTAGAATGTTTGATAATGACACATATATTATAGCATAAGCTTTCATTGACTCAGTAATTTATCTGATGAAGTAGTAAATTCTGTGTTTTAGATACAATGATAAAAGAACACAGAGCTCACACAAATCTATTCTTAAAATTACTTTCCACATAAGTATTTTTATGAATGAATTTCAAACAGTGAGAAACACCTCCTTAACACTCTTAAATGTGTGAAAGAATTTATTTATTTGCTTGTTTGGTTTTTTGTTTATTTATTGTATTTATACTCCACCTATCTAGTCATTTCAACCACTCTAGGCGGCTTACAACATAAAAACATAACAAGTTTAAGAGGGATTTATAATAATTAATTAAATGATTCTGCAAGATGGGAAAAATACAAAATAAATCAAATAAAGAGAAAAAGGAAGGTCAATTTCTGTTTTTTTCCTTTTATACTGGAATATGTCCAAAGTAGAACAACCGTGATGTTAAAAAGTCTGGAAAGCAAGCGCTATAAGGAACAATTGTGGGAGTTAGGTATGTTTAGTCTGGAGAAGAGGACACTGAGTGATGATATGAAGTAGGGCCTTCTCAGTGGTGGCACCAACCTTCTGAAATTTACTCCTGGTTGAGCTTCACCCAGACCCTGCTCTTCTGTGAGACTTTCAAATGCAGCCTCACCTGAATTTTTGGGCCTCTCTCCCTGTTGCCTTGTTTGGAAACACTGCCATGTTGTGGCTTAATGTTGATTAAATTTATTTGTCTGTCTTTTCTATGTTTTATTATGTTATTATTTTATTTCATTTTGTTATCTCTTGTTGGATTTTATATTGTTAATCACTCCAAATAGGAGATCTGTCCACTAATGGGATGGCATATAAATAAACAAGCTTGAACAGCAGCCACAGGGAAAACTTAACAAGCATTTTCTGCAGCTCAAGGGGATAGAGCTGATGGATGCAAATGCCAAGAAAGGATATTTTGACTAAACATTAGGAAGAGCCAGCTGACAGCAGACTACCTCAAAAGGTGGTTGTTTTTCTTTCATTCCAGGTTTTCAAACGGAAGTTGAAGGGCCATTTGTCAAGGATCCTGAGGTCATGGATTTCCTGCTTCAACAGAAAGCTGGAAGCGAGGACCCTTGGTATACCTTCTTGCTTACAAATTCTATGATTTTGTGATTAAATATTTTCTCTCTATATATATTTATTTTATTTATTTATTTAAAACATTTTACCCTGCTTTTCTCCTTAAAAAAGTACTCAAAGTGGCTTACATAATTAAAAACACAATATTAAAAGCTAAGGTAAATTATTCAAATATTAATGAAGAATTAATAGCATTTTATTAAAAATATTTGATAAAAGCATTCTCAAAAACAGATTCAGAAGCAACAGAATATAAGCCATTCCATTTATTATCCCTTAGACAGTCAGTTACTAAAGAAAAGCCTGCCTGAGGAGAAAAGTCTTTGCTTGCTTGTGGAAGGACAGCAACGAAGGTGCCAGCCTGGCCTCCTGTGGGAGTCATATAGAAGAAACACTTCATTCAATATCAGGTATTCGACAAAATTTGGATATTTACATTTAATATTGGATCTTTAAATTTGACAGTAGGAATCAAGCATAGATTGTATGACACAGAATGGTAACCAATTTTGGACAGTTATGTCATATTTTACAATTTATGGTAACTATGGTTTAGTGAATGACATTTGATAAATGAGGAAAAAATTGTCTAGTTTCAAATGCAGATATTTTAAAATTTGAAATATCATCAACATGTAATTGCCACTTCTACACATCCTAGTGTACAATCTGACCTTACCTAGGAATTTGCTTGATAGGCGAGGCTTCACAAAGGGCAAAGAAGGGGTACGTTGCATCATACCTGGACACACCATTGAGTAATGCATGTATAACTTAGCTTGTCTGAAATTAGTTGGCAAAAAGGCCACATCTAACAATGAACTACGCAATATTTCCATTTCTCTACCCTCCTAAATCCTCAGAGGAAATACCGTTTACTGCTTGGCTATATATCAGCTTACTACCTAGTTGTCATGTCTCATCTTTGTGTGATTATGAAGGAAATTTTAACAATTACATTGATTGAAGTGCCCTGGCACAAAGGCCAGACGTGATCTGCTTTTCTCAGTACACATGCACAATAACCAACTCTTAATAATACAATGCCAAAACTTTGGCAATAGAAACATTAAGGATATTAATTTTGGGATATTAGTAAAGCTATTTTGTTCTATAATGTTGTCTGCAGCAGTTTTGTTGCTCCTCTTGCAAAAGAGAAGTGCAAGCATTTTGTGGGGCTGTTCCTCAACTCTAGAAAGTATCCTTATTTGCCTACCATTATTAAAACTGGACTTTAGAAAAGTTATTAATTCTTTGGGGAAAATCCAAACTTTCATGGACAGTTCGTGTGTGGTACAAAGGACTCTCTCCTGTTTCCAGTGCTAATTAATACCTGCTTGAACACATTGTGAGCAATCCTTAGGAGATCTGTAACGTTACAAGCTCTGTTTCTCTGTAATGTCAGAAATTATGTCAGCCTATGGAAGCCATGGACTAGTGCCTGGATGCTGTTGAAATGTTCTCTGTCTGCATCTAGCTTTGTTTCTCTCTCTGTGACATATCTATAGTCATATCTATATCTGGATAAAACCTGAAGAACTGCATACAAATTGCAAGCTTTAACATGCCCCCTGGTGGTGCAAACACAGCCTGATTTTTCTTTCATCAATTTATATAGATGTATTCGGACCAGTCAAAGGTGAGTTACCCAAAAATTTTCCCTAAATGTTCAAACGTTTAGCATAATGGTGTTCCTAGTTATTGCAACATTCAGTTAATGTGACACAGTCTCCTCTTTTATTCATAGAAATGACAGTGATGGAGGTGCCTACATTGGGGAGATAAGGGAAAGGTCTATCTCACAACCACTGCATTTGGCAAGCTCTTAAAGGAGAACCACAGAAGAGTGACAAAAAGCTGGAAAGGGAGGTACTTGTTATTGTCATGCTATTTTTCAAATCCAAATGTCTATAATTTTATAAAGAAATCTCCTGAATTCAGGTTGACGTGTCCAGTATAGCAGATGAACCTCAACTGCAGTCAGTGGCCAGAATCCTGTTGCTGATTTTCATTGGCATAGGTCTGAGCAGCAAATTGTACCTACAAAAACAATCAGCACCTCACAGTGAGCAGCAATTTGTCTCTTAGACATACATAATTTTCCTTAAGCAAGTGTATATGGGCAATTGAATTCTGGCCAGGCAAGTATATACAATGTACTTCTGAACAGATAACACAAAACGATTTTATTCTGCCCATGACACACACACACACACACCCCGATGACCTGCTCTAAAATCTATACAAAGTAGATTTCCAAAGTAATTTGGGGATGGTGTACATAGGGGCTAACAGGAGTCATGGAGGAAAAGAAAGCTCTGGTTGTGCAAACGGAGGGGCCACACTCATAACGTGGTTCAGCCTAAGAAGTTGCCATAGCCTAACTTCCCTAAACTATAGACTTCTGGCTTCATATAAAGTGGATAAGGATTCAGAAAACTTGTAGTAATACAGAAAAAGTAGCCAATATAATCAGGAGGCTACATTAGCTCCCCTCCGAGGAATATGACTTTTTAGTTCAGAACAAGGTCGATGGACAAAGTGTATGGTGTAGTCTACCCAATTATGTACGATGGGAGAAAATAGAGAATTTCTTCTCCTTCCCTCATAACACAGGAAGCCAAAGAGATCCAATGAAGTGGAAGATTCAGGACAAATCAAAGAAAGTGTTAGTTCTTATCACCAAACTGTGGAATTCATTCCTATAAGATGTAGTGATAGCTGCAAATGTGGATGATTTGGAAGTGATTATATAAACTCATGGAAGAGAAGGCCATCCATGACTACTTGTGACGGCTCTGTGTTACTTCCAGGATAAGAGGCAGTAGGCCTCTGAATACTATTTGATGGGGAAAGTTGAGCAAAGGCTAGCATCCTCATCATGTGTCTCTTACAGGCATTGAATTCCGATTGAATTCTAGAAAGATTCTGATTGATCTCTCATGGGAACAAAATAACAAGACTAAATAGATATTTGAAAGCTGGCTGGATAGCTCCATAGATTTGGGGGGGGGGTTTCAATTCCCCACAGTGCCTCCTGGAAGAAGAGTCAACTTACATGTCCTAGGGCACCCCCAGAAGAAGGGAAGGGTAAAGCACTTCTGTGTATTCTCTACTTTAAAAAAAGAGTGTTGGTTGCAGTCATAAGGCTTCCAGATTTAGACATAGCAAAGACATAACCGAGAACTATATTTGTGTCCATAATCCTTTCTCTTTTAGATATAGTGAAAGGACTTTTAACATACACTTTTTCTATTCTTCTAAAAGTTAATCTGAGTCTTTTTATAAACCCTAAAGTTCTTCTGAATACATTTTCCCACACTTTATTTTTATTTGCTTTACTTCCCCTTAAAGTATGTATTATCTGATTTTGGGAGGTGAGCCTGAGGATAGGGAAACATCTGTTTTAAAATGTGTTGGTCAGTGCCTGCATGGTAATATAAGGCACTTTATGCTCTGGATAATTGCAATTATCTAAGGACTTCATTTAGGGGATGAATCCTTCTTCTTGAAACGGACCTCAAGGATACCATGGCATAGTTTAAGCCATGGAAATAAAAGGATATGAAGGACACAATGACCATTTTAAAAAGTGACAGTTCATCAAAACTAGCAGTTTCTGTGCTGAAGACAGTTATTTCAGTAGAGAAACACATAATTAAAAGAAACAATAGCCATCGGACTCCTCATAATCAGAGGAAATGAAAAATATCAGGAAGAAAATTGCAGACTGGATATATCCATAAATCCTTCAACTAAAGAAAGGCATCTTGTGTTATAACTAGATGCTGAGTACTTCTGCTTCTGCTTCTAAATCAAATAGCTTAATCAGAAATATAAACAGCTTGCAATGCCAACAGAAGAGAAATCCATGATTTATCTAAAGTGCAGTAAGTACGGAAAAGTTCAGTGAAACTAGAATATGCTATGTAACAGAAGATCCGTACAGCATATATCTGTTTAGCTATGTTGTTTTGCATAATGCATAGCATAATTTGAAACCTGCCCTACTTAATCAGAAGATCTGCATGCTATCTAAAATGTTATGAGACAATAAAAAGAAGTAGCTGGAAATAAGTTTTACTTCATGATCAAGCATTCCCTCTAATTCAGAATGGTCAGTGCCTGCCTTTTTTTTCCCCTTGCTTTGCTAACTTAAGAATCACCAAAAAAAATTTTCAGGTGCTTCTGGTATTGAGAGAGAGAGAGAGAGAGAGAGAGAGAGAGAAAACACCAAGAAATGAAGCAAAAATAGTTCATGTTATCCTACCCGATGCTCTTGCATCAAGTTGTGCATATTCTGAAAGATACACATTTGCTGAGCAGACACGGATCATGCTTCCCTTACTACTCCTTTGATTGGGAAATGGAAACATGGAATTTATTTATTAACCACTGTTTAAAAATCTGCTGAGTAAGTTTGTAAATGCTACTCTGCTGAGTAAGTTTGTAAATGTTTAATCCTGGAATTTTGAATGTGAAATTCTTGACAGGCACAAAACTCAGTGGGATCTAGAAATTATACTACTATAGATAGATCATACCACTTAAAGCAGCTGTGAAAAAAAATCTACTAATATAAATGTAAAATCAACCACACCAGATGAAGTGCTCCATGTTATATTAGAGCTTCCATGTTATATTAGAGCTGCTTCTTAAAACCTGTGTAGTAGATCATATGACAAGAGGGCTTTCTGTATTTACAAATAAAATTGTTAAGGAAACATAGGCAGCAGCACTCTGGAAGTATGGTTCAGTATTGTATTGTATTTATTTATTTATTTGATTTATTTGATTTTTACCCCGCCCCTCTAGACCATGTCTACTCGGGGTATTCGCGAAGGCTTTCACGGCTGGGATCTAATGGTTGTTGTGGGTTTTTCGGGCTCTTTGGCCGTGTTCTGAAGGTTGTTCTTCCTAACGTTTCGCCAGTCTCTGTGGCCGGCATCTTCAGAGGACAGGAGTAGCACTCTGTGCCCTGGTACAGTTTGTTTGGCAGTTGTGGCCAGGTATATATTGGAACCACAAAATGAAGCTGTGACAGCCTCCTCACACGTCACAGAGGAGCTGCCACGTCACTCTCACACACACACTATAATCACGCTGCCACCAACCACTCCTTCATAAGACTCTTCAGACAAATGTATGATTTTAAAAATAAAAACTTGTATTTTATTGATAGCCACAGAAGGAATGGTAAATCACTTTATCAACTAAAATAAAAAGGCAATCAGTAATAATAAAGTATCCCCTCATACACACTCTCTCTCAGACCTTCATTAACACAGTACTTTATAACATATACAAGCCCTAACTCCCTAAGTCCCTACCAGACCCTATCCAAGCCCTATCTGGTTCATATCATGTCCCTATCTTGGGCCCTATCTAAGCCCTATCTGGTTCATATCATGTCCCTATCTTGGACCCTATCTAAGCCCTATCTGGCTCACACCTCATTCACTCCCCCCTTAAATACCATGGCTCCACCCTCTGAAGTCCCACCTCCCGTCATGCTATAGGCAGATGAACTCCAGCCCCAGCAATGACAGGCAGATGACATCATCGCTACCGTCACAGAAGCATGGTTTGGTATTGTTTTGTAATTTTGTAATCCAACAGGACCTCTTCAACAGTGCAGTTTATAGAAGAGAAAATCTTCTGGCTGGTGTTCAGAATTTATCATAATGGGGTAATTTTACATGAGCAAGAATGACCTTTAAAATGTTTGGCTATCTGATGGATTGAGTCTAGAAAGGAAAGTTACCCAGAATTTTTTTCTAAATGCCTGACTAATGTGGACTTTAGATTAATGGCCTAAATCTACCTTCTTAGCTAGATTAGACCATTGAATCAACTGCTGGAAGGTAAAACTTTTGCAAATACTATTGATACAGTGGATCTACTCTAGATGGGACTACCAAATGGATTTCAACTACTGTGTTTTGCTTAAATTTAAATACAAAATTACATACTATGCATTGGTTGTGTGTTCATGCTCCTCACCATGTAGATATTAGCACTGACAACATGAAAAATAATAATTGAAAAGTCTACCTGTCACTTTTATTTTATGATACTCTTTGGCAAGAATCCAAGGATGTTATTCTGCTGGATCCCACCATTCCATCAACTTTGCCAATCCCTTCTCCCTCCTGCAGCCTTCTATCCACCCAAATAATTTGATCCAGAGTGCTAAAAACTCCTTAGTGAGGTGAGAAAACACCAGCATATCTCTCCCACTCTGGCCGCCTTACATTGGCTGCCCATTCGTTTCTGCGTTGTCTTCAAAGTGTTAATGATGACGTATAAAGCCCTAAACGGTTTGGGACCTCGATATTTGGCAGATTGCCTTCTCCCACCTAGATCTACCTGAATTGCTCGGCACAGCCAGGATGGACGGTTGAGGGGCCTAACGCCGAGAGAGGCATGGAAAGAAAGAACTAGAAACTGGGCCTTCTCGGCAGTGGCCCCTCAACCATGGAACAGCCTTCCATCAGAGATCCGCCTGACACCCTTGCTGGGTGTTTTTAAGAACCATTTAAAGACTTGGCTCTTTAGGCAGGCCTTCCCTTCTGTCAGTCCTTGAATTCTATCTTTTTGTTCTATCACTCCCCATCTTGAACACACCATATTATTGATTTAATTGTTTAATGACTATGATGTTTTATTGTATAATATTTTATGACATTTGTAAGCCGCCCTGAGTAGATGCTGGCTGGGGGGGGGGAATCAAATAAATAAATAAATAAATAAATAAATAAATAAATAAATAAATAAATAAATAAATAAATAAATACTGTTGGAACAGTATTTTTGGCATCATGAAGGCCTGCAGCAGGAGGCAGAGTAAGAATAAGTCTATTCTATCTGCCTGGGACACAAAATGCTCTATTGAATCTTGGTCTTTAAGTCTGCTGAGTATGTTAACCCAACAGTCTATGACAGGCACTGTAGGCCTCATCAGTCTTTAAAGAAGCATATGGAGCAGATATGTTTTGAAGAGAGTGAGCTAGCCCTGCCCCATCATGGTATTTAACATGGAAACACAACAGTCTGATGAGTGGGTGACTGTTGCATCCATGTAGCCTCTCCATATGAGCCAAAACTCTTATTCTGAGGAAAGAGGTTGCTCGTGTAGAGAAGCTATGCAGATGCAGCAGCCTCCCCCATCAGAGAGTCACATTTCTTTCCTCAAAAGAACAGGTGAGGGGGAGCAGGGCTAGCTTATTCCCTTGAACACATTTTGGCTCAATACACTTAATAATAACCATCTAGAGCTGATCTAACGTACAAATTCCAACCATCTTTGACAAGGGTTAGGGAGGGAGCAGAAGACTACAATTTCCTTTTTACTTTTATCACAACAGCGATCAGCCTGTCAAAACTAGCAACATGAACATGTTTAGCAAAGTTAGAAACTTGTTGCAATAAACATGACAAACAGCACTTCTGAAGAAGGGCTCATTTTACAAGTTAATTAAAGGCAAACTACTGTTCCATCCTGAAATGCACACAAATTCCCAATGCAGTATTGGATTTTTTTATAGCTGTTCTAGAAAACAAGGAAGACTGAGAAAAGGCTGTCAATGAATATAGATTTAATTAGAATAAAAATATCAAAGAATCATGTTAAAGGTTACAACTTTGTATTTGTTCAATTTTAATGAACACAGGAAAGCCGTGAATCTCATCAACAGTGCTGGCTATACAGATAAAACACAAATAGAGGTACATTAAATGACTTTGTGGGTGCCCAAACCAGAAAATTTTAATTTGGTCTTTGCTACTGTAGCCTGGCACAAGGAGGACAAGCTGAATTTGAAGTACCCTTGTTTAACTATGCTTTGAAATAATCTTAATATGCAACTGCTCATTTTATTTTTCTATAATAATCAAATAAAATACAAAAATTAATTCCATAATTTTCACTACAGCTGGTACACATTACAGCACCCAAGTGACTGTAAATATTCTCTGCAATAGATGTGTGCAAAACCATACAGGGGGTGATCCAATTACTTAACAAACTTCATATCATGCAAGAAAGGAATTAAATAAAGAAAAAAAGAACAAGAAATCAGACCCTTGGGTGAAATATCAAATTGTAGTATATCAATTTCAGATGTGTCAATTTAGTGAATTTCTAAGAACGTGAAGAAATACATAATGTGTCTCTACTGTTAATAGGCATATAGACACAAAACTTGCACGGGCATATACTTCAGCAATAGTGCAATAAGAGTTCCAAAGAACACCCTCAGAATGAACACTTCAGCTTCTAAAAAGTAACATCCTCTCTGAACATGCTTGTCCCACCAGAGTTGCATATTGCCGAACACTTTCTTCATCATTTGGCCCCTTCCGTCTTCTTTTATACACACCGTAATGCATAGCTGTTCTTTTATGGAGAATCCGAACTCGATCCAGTTCCTTCACGTTCCCTTCATCCTCTGAAAAGAAAAGCAGATACATTCACAGTCATATTTCCCCAAAACACATTATAGTATATTTGTCATATGTTATTGTTCTGTGATGTCAAGTTGTTTTCCATTTATGGTGAACTTAATTGGATTTTCAAGGCATGGGGGATGTTCAAGACTCGTTAACCATTGCCACATCCCCGTGAGCTTTCATTGCCAAGTGGGGATTTGAACCCGAGTCTCCTGCACCATAGTCCAGCACTCTATCCATTACACCAGACTGTCTCTCATTTACAGGGAGGATAACAAAAGAGTTGTGGCATGTTAAACACTAACAGATTTGTTTCAAGTTTGTTTGTGGATTACAATCCATTTCTTCAGGCCCATGAAGCACATCAGACCACAGGTTTATAGGCACAGAATACATGGTAGAGGGAAGGGGACCAAGTGAAAATGAAAAAGGTGAACATTACATTATTAACGGGCTTTTAAAATGACAACATGATTAGTAGCAATCATACTGCTGATTAGACAGGCCTCTTGTTTTCAGCAATTAGATGGCTGTGCTAATGTAGAATTATAACAAAGAAAATAATATTTTTAAATATGTATACTCAGGACTATTCATAAACTTGGTATATTAACATATGTAGCATGTCATCATCTTGAATTTCTTGGTACCTATGTATGAATTTACATTCCTAAGGCCTACAGTAGATCTCAGGCAGCCATCCTTCTTTGAGACAGCAAAATAATGGGAATAGAAGCTACTGTCCCAGTTTCAAGAGGGACTGTTTGCATGGCATCCTTCCAGATAAGTATAGTCATTTCTTCCTGCAGAACCTGACATGCTGCTGTAGTTCTGAAGTAGCCTGTTGGAGGGAGAGATGTAAACTCTGTAGCATAGCCCTGTTGGACTATGGTCAAGACTTAATTGCTATTGGTAACAGTGCTCTACTGTAGGTCTGATATATGGTGCTAGGAGAGTAATGGGCTGCAGATCTCAGTCAAAGCTGCTGCTTGGATTTTTCCCCCCAAACTGTGTTGTGACATTAGTAGATCAGTATTTCAATATCTTCATAGGTTGTCTGAAGCACTGAGAGGAGATAGTAGGTGAAGCTCTCTGTCAGTTGGAGGTCTACCTAGTTGAAGATTGCAGATAAGGGGTTCTCCAGGGAGAGCGATAGGATCTTTAGTGGGGGGGTGAGATGAGAAACCCATGCACTTCACTACATTTCATTTTTTGTAAATATGGTCTATTATATCATTGTTCTTCTCATTAAAGAGGCCTTTTCCATCAACAGGCATACATGATTGAGAATCCTCTAATATGACCCCTGAGTGCCACTGCAGGCAGCAATATTTTTAGCAGTGCAGTCCATGGCATGGCAAATAGCGTGCATCTCTTGAGTTGCTAATACCATGACCTCTTGTTGAAAAGTGAAGGCCAATACCATTATCTTCAGATAGGCTATTAAAAGAGACTAGATTTTGTCCCAGATATCTATCTGATATACTCCCATGGCTGCTTGATAATTACCAATGCTGATTCCTAAGGGAGTAGATTAGCTCCTTCTCCCAACCACGTCCATTTTCTTTTCTCCCTGTTGTTTGGGGTTATGTTGTGGTGGCCCTTGGATCTGGTTTGTGATGTCTCAGTGATGACTGAATTTGGCTGCAGGTGTTTGAGAGAAAAGGTGGTTTATCATGTATTTTATAGAGGTTTTCTACTTGCCTGGATGTTGGGAGCAGAGAAGATGGTTTGAGCCACCATTCTTTGGTCATTTCAAGGAGAGAGGGGAGGATAGGGATATGAACTGGAGAAGCAATATTTTTGATAATCTGGTTTTATTTATTTATTTATTTATTTATTTATTTATTTATTTATTTATTTATTTATTTTATTTTATTTTATTTGATTTATACCCCGCCTATCTGGTCTACTCGACCACTCTAGGCAGCTTCTAGTATAGGATAAAACAATAAAACACAAGAACATTACATAATCATTTGATACAGTTATAATAAAATAGAGTGAGAATAAAATAAGAAGGAATAGAAAAGAAATCAGGTATTGACTGGAGGGAAGGCCTGGATGTACAACCATGTTTTTAATTGGGTTTTAAGGATTCCCAGCATAGGGGCTGCATGAATCTCTGAAGGGAGGTTGTTCCAGAGGCGAGGAGCCACAGCCGAGAAGGCCCAGTTTCGTGTCCTTTCCTTCCGGGCCTCTCTCAGCGTCCTCCTGACTCGCGTGGGTGATCTGGGTATACCTTGGTGGGAGCAGGTGTTCTGCCAAATATCGAGGTCCTAAACCGTTTAGGGCCTTGTAAGTAAGCATTAAGACTTTGAAGTCAACGCGGAAAAGAATGGGCCACCAATGCAATGCAGCCAGAATTGGAGAAATACATTGGTATTTTCTCATTCCAGTGAGGATTCTGGCCGCTGCATTCTGCACCACCTGAAGTTTCCACATCAGCCTCAAAGGCAGCCCCACGTAAAGCGTGTTACAGTGGTCTAATCTTGAGATTACGAGTGCATGCACCAAGGTAGTGAGGGCCCCCGTGTCGAGATAGGACCGCAGCCGGGCGATCCGCCAGAGGTGGAAGGAGGCGGTGCGGACTACTGATGCCACCTGCGTTTCCATGGTGAGTGTCGGGTCCATATGTACGTCCAGGCTGCGGACCCCACTCTTCGCAGCCAGGGTCACCCCCCCAAACATGAGAGAGTCACCCAAGCTGCCAACCACGGGGCCACCCACCTTCAGAACCTCCGCCTTGTCTAGATTCAGCCTCAGCCCATTTTCCTGCATCCATTTCAGTACGGCCCCCAGGCAGCACTGTAGGGACAAGACGGCATCACCTGCAGTTGGTGAAAAGGAGATGTAGAGCTGGGTGTCATCAGCATATTGATGACATGAAGCCCCACACCCCCTGATGACCCCTCCCAGCGGCCTCATATAGATGTTAAACAGCATTGGGGAGATAATCGACCCCTGTGGAACCTCACAATTGAGACTTCACGGGGCCGAAACACTCTCCCCAAGCCTCACTCTCTGGGGACGGTCCCCCAAGAAGGAACGGAGCCATGCGAGTGCCTAGCCACCAATTCCCAACTTGGAGAGCCTCCCCAGGAGGATACCGTGGTCGACGGTATCAAAGGTCGCTGAGATGTCGAGGAGGACCAACAGAGACATTTTACCCCTGTCAGCCTCCCTCAACAGGTCATCATACAGGGCGACCAATGCCGTCTCTGTACCGTGGCGCGGCCTGAAGCCCAACTGAAATGGATCCAGGGCATCTGTTTCATCCAAGTGAGCCTGAAGCTGATCAGCCACCACCCTCTCGACCACTTTGCTCATGAAAGAAACATTGGCGACGGGCAGAAAAAATAAGAAGGTTAAGTGACAAAGATCCTACTAAAAGCAAAAAACCCAAACAGCAACATAACAAGAAAGGAGAGAAATGCTATGAAGTCCCTAAACTCAGATCCTGACATCATCATTCTGCTAGCAGAAAAAGGCAACACCACAGTAATCATGCAAAGAGAAGACTACAAGGTCAAAGTCAGGTAACTTCTGGATCCCGCCACCTATAGAAAACTGAGATGGGACCCAACCAACAAAATCACAAAACAAACAAACATGTTGATCAGGAGTTCTTCCCTGTACCCCAAAATCCTTCAATGAATCTGCAAGACAGAAGCTCTCCCACCAAGACTATATGGACTCCTCCAAATCCACAAAGACTCAATCCCACTCAGGTCCATTGTAAGTGCCATCGGCTCCCCAACATATGAATTAGCAAAATACCTTCCCACCCTCCTACAGACCCACATTGGACAAACCTCATCCTACATCAAAGACTCAGAAGATTTCATAAACAAGATCAGCACCCTAAAACTCAACCCCAGGGATGGACTTATTAGCTTCGATGTAGTATCCCTATTCACCAAGGTACTGATAAATGGCACTCTGACATTCATCCAGCAGATCTTTCCAGAAGACAACAGGGCCCTTTTCCCTTTTTTTATTTTTTTTTTAATTTTTAAACTACTAGGGATAGGGTAGGGAATACAAAAGGTGAAAGGAAGTGGAAGGGTAGGAGCAAAGGGTTTTGAGGATAGGAGAACACAGAATATATAATCATCCAATCTATTCATATTAAGTATGAATGTTATGGTCAGCAAAGGACAAAAGGGACCATTTCACCACTGCAGGAATATACCAGATAACTTGCAGTTGTGGCAAGGTATATACTGGAAACAAAAAATGCAGCATCCAAACCAGAATCAAAGAACATGAGAGACACAGCAGACTAAAACAACTGGAAAAATCGGCAGTAGCTGGACATGCCCTGAAACAAGCTGGGCATGAAATTCTATTTCAAAACACAGAAGTAGTGGACAGCACCAGCAATCATCATGTTAGACTGCTCAGGAAAGCCACTGAAATCCACAAACACCAGCAGAGCTTCAACAAAAAAGAAAAAAGTCTAAAACTCAACAAAGATTGGCTCCCAGCACTGAAAAACACAGCCTGCAAATGGTCAACAAACTCTACACAGCCACAAGGACCAGTTATCATTGCACACAAATGGCCAGCTAACAACACCCATCAATCACAGTGACAGATCATCTCTCCCCCTTATAATAAGACACCCACAACAAAAACACGCTGATCACCCTAATCAGCCAATCTCCTGAAAAGGACAAAAAGCTGATCCCACAGCTATCCCACAAACTCAACTATCCCACAAACTGCACCAGAGAAAAGAGTTCTGACTCCTGTCTTCTGAAGATGCTGGCCACAGAGACTGGCAAAACATTAGGAAGAAAAACCTCATGAACATGGCCAGACAACCCGAAAAACCTACAACAACCATGCCTTAACTTACTTCCCTGCTAGCAATCAAAAGAGCTTTACATGTTACAAAAACTCAAATGCTGGTTCAGCTTGTTCACAGCTTTCTGAAATCCACTGACCTTTTGAAGTGTAGCCAAGTTTTCTCCAGTGTTCTAGGAAGGTTTTATTTTTTCTGTTACCAGATATACCAAGTCATTGGTACTATTCTCCTTCTTTAAGGAAACTTTACAAAGGATAATATTTTCAAGTTCAGCTCCAGGATGGGAGCTGAACCCTAAACTGAGCTTGAGTTTTAAAAGCAAGCGGAAGACTTATATTTACAACACCTTTAGGCAAAATATTGGTTGCAACCTGAACAGTTCTGGCACCCACTTGCATCTTTAAACAAATATCCACATAGAGACCTTGTTTCAGAACTGCTCGTTACTCTTCAATCTCATTCACTTTTATTGAACACTGAAACCTGATACATGAGGAACATTTCTTTCTGCCTTATACTGCTCCTGGAATCAGGCTTTATTCCATGTACCAGATGATGCTGTACATCTATTTTGTTGAAATTATCACTGGTGCAAAACAAAACAAAACCCAAAAAAAAAAAAAAGAAGAAGAAGTTAAAAAAGGCAAAATAATGTAGCATAGCTGTGTCTCTAAAGTGTTACAGTCTTTTGCTTTATTTTTGTTTGTTTTTGTTTTTCTCTTTTGCAACATGTTGAAACAGAGTGATATCATTACTTCTTTGGAAGTTCTCTATCCTTGACCACAATTTTATACTATTGACTAAATATGAAGCTATTGCATATTATTTTCACATCAGAGACAGGGGAAAAACTCTAAGGAATTTGAACATTCTTTGCTATAGTCTGTTCATTAAGATTTTTATCTGGCGAGCTAAGCCACAGATTTTGTCAACTTGGGCAGTAGATCTCAGGGGTTTCAGGCCAACTCAATGCTCAGGGGTGTTAACAGATTTTGGAATCATTTTACAGATCTGTACAGCTATGAAGAAAGAGTTATGTAGAGTAATGTCTGAAATCAGTATGTTTATGTTCTCTGGTGATTGTGTTTTAAAAGAACCAGCCAGTTGGAAAAAAATGTATCTATTACTGAGTTCAGTGGAGATATACATATGTTGTTTACCTGTATATGCTGGCTGACTGTTAAACTGTAACTGACTACCAGCTGTTAAGAAGGCAGGTTTCAAGTATTTATATTAAAAGGACGAGTCCAAAATTGGTGGTTTTCCCAACATGTGGTGCTCAGGTAAGGTGGTGTGACAGAATGTCGGCCACCTTACATGTAACTGGTCAGCAATTTGGATGAGGGCCTGATTGGAAAGAACATAAAGAGACCACCAGCTAAGGTAGATTGCAGTTTTTGAGTGTGTGTGTGTGGGGGGGGGGAGAGTTCAAGAGCTAAAAAGAGCCCTAGCAGTGAAGTCTGAAAAGAGCCGAAGAACTCAGAAAAGAAAGCAACTGCGGCAATAGCAGCACTGAGGAAAAAAAGGTCCACTTGGGAAGCTGACATCCCTTCAGACAAAACTGAAGAACATCTGCAGAGGAAAAGGTGGAAGAGAATGCCGAGGGCAGGCTATGGTAATAGCAGAAGCTTATGCTGCACTTTGTAGTTCTTATCATAGGAAGGAACTGCCAGAAAAGAATGAAGGTTTTCTGCAGGAAGAAGGTTGCTGTAAGATTCTAGAATACAATTTTGCGCACCCAGTGTTGAGACTGCACAGCAAGTCCTTATTGTTTGGTTTGTGAGTTAACAAGGATGGAAATTAACTAGAGAATTGTCCCGGGAATGAAACTCTAGCTTCACACATATTTTTAATAGCAGTTGTAATGAGATTAGTACACCTAATGTCATTTGAAGAATATTTATAAAAGTTAATAAAATTGTTTTTATTGTTAAATAATAAGAGTTTATAATGTACTTATTTAATTTAAATAAATTTATTTAATGAATTTTGAATTGAAATCTTATCACTTGGTTCTGTGTCTATGCCAAGCAACCAAAGGCATTGCAAGGAGTGTTAAATGAAAAGAATAGTTTAATTTGTATAGAGGCAGTGAGAAGTTGTTACGGATTCTTAAGGATTCTTAAAAGGAACCATGTTAACATAGTGTTGTACTAAAATTCAATCTACAGATGTCATGAACCCATCACAAGTGGTGTACAGGAGTGAATATTCGTTTCATGTTGCTGAGCACCACTAATAATGCCCCTGCTCCAAAAGTGGTATAAGAGGTGTTACTGTAATGAATTCCTTGAATAAGAAGTGATATAGTTTTTGAGAACGTGAGTAATAAATCAACTGCATCACTTTTAAGAGGTAGATTTCTAGCTCAAGATTTTTATGCTAGCATTCTGAAAAAATGTAAATTTAGGCATAAGTTATGTGATAAAAAACCTCAAGCTATTAAAAACTACTTACCACAGTATGATTTATATTATCTGTCAAGAAAGGCTTTTTTGGTGTAGTTTTAAGTCAACACTAAAGTGATTTCAGATGCATCTTTACATTTTCATAAAGAGCAAGTAAGAACCTCTGTCACCACAATAGCATAAGTAATTTGGTCAGCTTCAAACTAGTCATTGTTCTAGTGCCAAAAGCCAGTAAAAAGGAAAAGTGTTCATTTTATACATCTTAACTGTTAGGTAAGATGGCTTTACTTTGATTTACTAAGACAGAACCCAAATGGTTTTTGCTGTTTAAATAAGGAGCTACTGTGGCAATAAGCAAGCTATAACTATGGGCTGTAACAGAAATGGAACTGACATTTCTAGTCAGAAACACCCCCTCTGGATCTGTCAGTTTCAATTTTACAAATTTGCAGCTACTGATCTTCTTAAAGCACCAAATATGCACCACATCATAACATAAACCATAAATGTACTTTTATTTCACATTTCACATTTTAGCTATAACCTTTACAACCGAGGCAATGTTTTTCACTTCCTATATTTAAATAGCTCACCAGGTTTGAAAGACTTCTGCTTCTATGATGCCTACTATGACCTAATGACCAGCCATCTGCTGCTAATAAGAGGCTCAAAGGTCAGTGACCATTTTGAAAAGGACCTTACAAATGATGTAGAGAATAGCTTGGTATAAATGCAGAGTTTTGTAGAGATGGCCTGTTGCCTCTGCAGTTGCTAACATGTCAATTACTATTCCTGAGTGACAAATATAGTGTCTTTCTCCTCTCACAACTAGGAAAGGTCTGTTCTGCAAAATATGTAACCTTTTTCCTTTTGTAAGGGGGGAAAACCCTTTCTAGGATCCATATAAAATATGAGAGTAGGAAAAGCAACAGTAGTCTGTATCTTCTGAACTTACTTCACTAGATGTGGCGCACAAATACTTGTGAAGCAACATTATCATTTTCCCTTAGCACACAACTGAAATGCAACAGACTTAATATTTGGTACATTTCTCCTTTAGCAGATTTCTAAATATATTTTGGAAATTTCCAAATATCTTTTAAAAAGACACAAAGAAGGTTCACAATTGTAGTTTTTAAATATGTACAGTATAAGCACATCAGGGCAAAAAACCCACAAAAAATTGTGGCACCTTTGTGTTGTACTTTAATGCAAGTTTTCGTGGATCAAGTTCACTTCCTCAGACATAAGAGTGAGACTACATGACATGGCCACCATGTATAAATATGATTTTGTCCGTTATCTGTATCCCAGCCTGTATCATGTTTTTGCCTGTTTTGTTTTGCTTTTTTGGTCTGGTAAGTTTCATAATGTTCCTAGTCTCTATCAAACACACCAGGGGCCTCTCTGCAAGCTTGTAGTGAATTGACTTTAAATAGGTTGTGCTTTTAAGGTTCTGTATCTATTTAATATTCCTTACAGCAATCTTAGTTCAGTCAATCTCCCTTGTCTCTACACTGCCACTCCTGATTAAACCTAGGCATTAGAAGCTGAACAGGACTGGTTGTCCCTCACAACCTAATGTAAGTTTTGCTAGGTAGGACATTTACCCCCAACCCCCATCAACCATGCTGATGTAAGGATCGGGGGCCAGGGTGAGATTACATACCTCCTAGCACATTCTCTTCAGCTTGGACTTCATGGATTCTGACAGCCTAAGAAGCCATCTATGCTGCATATTTGGTTGGGTTAGTGTTACTGTTATCCCAAAACCAACATAAAGAACAGTATTATTTCTCCCTTGTGGAAAAAAAAAGCATATTAATTAGCAGACACTAGCTCATGCTGCTCCTCAAGCAATGCTTGCAATCCAGAGTGTCACTCTCCAGTATTGCTATGATGTTGACCTACTACAAAGCCTTTGCTCGGTCCTTCCTCATTAGAAAGCACAATATAATTGCTTTTATAAATGGAAGAGCTATGTGCCATGGCCACGACACAAAAGTGCTGATGGATGCCCATCTGCCAACAGCAGAACTAGCCTGCTAAGAAAGCCAACAATCAAGTTGTTCCAGCACATGCTGATTCAATCAAACTTGTGTTTGTTTCCTATGAGTCACTGCCCTGGTACAGCAGTTGACACAAATGTAGCCCATGTGTTACACTGCTATTAAAATATGTGTTAAATTTTAGTCTTGCCATTGCTCACTTTCACCATCTTGCCTTCCATTCAGTTACAGAGATCAATTTGTGCCCAACTTCATGGCCTTGAAGACCCATTTACTTTTGCCACTCCACAACAAAATGTTTAAAGAGGATTCTGACACTTTGTTGAAGCCACTGGATTCAATTATGCTGTGGCCTGTGGTGTTCCATGGTCTGTCATAAGAACTATTATCAGTTTTTATCACTTCATGAGCACAAGGTTCTTTATGCACTGCAAAACATCTTTGTCAAAGAAAGATTAAATATAAAATGGAAGCTCAATAAGACAAAAAGAGAGGAGAATCAGATAAAAAGCATGTTATTAAAACGGACAATAAAATATATATTCACAAATAAAATCACTGTGATACAGAAACCAGGCAAGCAGGAAAAGAAACAAAAATTAGATATTCACAATTCTAGAAATGCTCATTCAAAGTTTATACATTGTGTGTGTGTGTGGGTGTGACCAATGCAAGGTATCACATTTTCAAGAGAGACAGCTAGGGCTAGTGTTTATTAACCCTGTAGGTAAACAGCAGTATGCAAAACAAGGTTTCATCATCACCAGTGATAGCTTTCTTTCGGAAATGCTGCACATTATAACTACTAAACCAATACTGAGTCTGGTGTGTGTGTTTCTGATCATATGTGCAGTTTCCTTGGGTACACATGTCCACCTCAAAAAGATTATTACATAGCCGATTGTGACTCCATAGCAGCAGACTGCTGGATTTGCATCAACTGAACAATGAGATAAAAGTAGAAAATCACAGGGAAGCAAATAACCTGCTGACTCCTCTCCTGCCCCAAAACACAACATACGTCACAAGAACATAAATGCTTTTGAGTTATATCTGTGAAAGCTTATTAAAAGCATTAGAATGAAATCAGTCGGTCAATCATCCTTCAACCCAGTGGAATACCCTGTGATTTTAAAGTGATCTTTAGACCTTTCCACATAGTTTGCTTCTCAGCAAATGCTTCTGGAGTGATTCTTGTGAAAGCATACATGTTGAACACATTACAGTAATGCTGGTTTCCATGTGATTCTTTTTTCCTCCAAGATAGATCCAGGAAGAGACGTTGGCTGGAATTTGAAAGCTTATGAAGTTATGACCAACACATTTACAATCTCCCATGCTATTTATTTGGAATATGACCAATTATTAGTAAGCATTAACATTTTTGTGCTTGGAAAATAAACAGTGATTCAATAATGATATTCTTTTCTCACTGCTAAATCACAGCATAGCTAGAATTATTTAACAAGGTCAGTGATTCGAAAGTTGCCTACCTATTATCATTTCCTTTGCATACTAGAAGTGGAATTGACAAATTAGTTTGGATATAGCTCATTAGCACTATCTCTGCTGTTTAAACATATTTTATGACCAAGGATCATGCCGGATTATGAACTTCAATTGCCTTCAAGTGTTTATAAACTTAATTAAAAACAGATGCAAGTTCCAAAATGTAAAAAGCTGAAAAAGTTGCTGGGAATAATCAATGCAATTTCCTTCTTGGTATCATGTAGGGCAAGAACTTCTCAATTTCAGCCACAGTGTTTGTGCTTGGAAGGTAACTAACCTTCCAAGGTTTCACTAACTTTTGCCTTCTGTACCTACTCAAGGAAACTTGGAATAAATGCAAATATGTCTGTCCTTCCTTCCCTCCCTCCCCCCCTCCCTCCTTTTGTGTTAATGGACAAATGTTCCACTAAGCATCAAGTGTTGTTAAATTATTTCTGTTACAATTTAGTGCAATTTTTAAAAAATGCAAATGTAGCTCCTGACTTCAGCAAGGTATTCTGGCATGTATCCTGTTTTGATTCTGGCATGTTAATTATTCACTTCAAAAACCATGACACATTTAGAAATCTGGACCCAAAAAAATCCCATGAGTTATAACTGAAGCCACAAATCAGTTTATTAACTGTATCTCACTGATGTGTTTTACCACTTGAGAAGTGTGGCATTAAGATAATACCTTTAAAACTTTTAGCACAGCTATACAATCTTCAATTTATCAAATATCACTATGTGCTAGGTCTACAACTCAAATAACTTGAATATGTTTTGTACTGACTTCTTGGTGGGGATGTATAGTTTGTGTGCATGCCCCCCCATCTTAACCACACATTTAGGAAACACCCCCCCCCCCATTGTTTCAGGTATGTCAGGATAGAGCTTATAGGAAGTCTTGAATCAGAAACAGATTCATTATTACCTTCTGTACTTTCCATGCCAGAATGCTGTCAGAAATACAGACATTTCTGAAGAACTGCATCCCTTCCTTTGTTAGTAACTTTGTTTCTTACATTCTTTAGCTGGCTTCATAAAGGAATTATTTAAATTTTCGGACTGTAAAGTTAGCTGTGTAATTTAAATATTTTACTGTATACAAAAGGATAATCAACTTATAATGAAATCCATACACTCCTATCTCAGCACACCGTTCTGAAATAATAACCTATAGGGAGGCCTTTAAAAATATTTAAACTATCACTCTGGATGACAAAAGATTAAAAACAGTCAAACAACTCTTCACAAGATAGCCAAATATAGCCAACAGAATAAATTGTTCTTCTGTCTCTGCTGCCTCAGCCAGTGGGGTGGGGGAATTATTTTTGAGACAATTATCTTGCCGTGAAAAATTCAAGAGAGGTTGCAGACTTCTGGGGTAGTTTGCAGCTAGAGAGAGAAAAATATAAACTATCCTAAAATATAAACTACTCTCTCAGGTTCTCAACAGCTCTGCCTAATACTTTATGAACTGGCAAGTCCCTAGTGCTATGTTATGAATGATTACAGTATGATACCTACAGGCCTTGTTAGGAAAAGCCATTCCATAAGAAACAGAACATACCATTGTCTGTCTAACCCAATGTTTATGCTCACTGTATTTTAATTAACAGACTTATTTTACTGACAACTGTAAGAAGGTGTTCTGCAGGAAACTGGCCCTGGAATGGAGTACTGCTTCCTTGAAGCTAGCAGCTACACAAGCCTCAAATGACTGTAGCTCACAGCATGCCTTCTGCTGTTCAGCAGGTAGCTATGTTTTAATTTCCTTAAACCACAGGACACAAGTCTGAATTCAGATTGTGTCTGAGCTGATATATTTAGTATGGACAGAGATGCCGATTTTTATAGTTTATCATTTCCAAATGATGGACACAGAGGTTTATATTCTTCAGGCTTGTGTTGAGTTTCTTCAAAAAATCATTATGCTGCCATGTTGGGTACTAGTTTACTTTTACCACCAGTCTTCTGCAGGCAATTTATAAAAGGCAGCACAACTCTAAGGCAGAGGAGAAATGACAACCTACTTGTCCTGAACCCAAGTGTTTTGTCTTTCAGTCTGTGATCCCTCCTATCCACTGTTCTCTAATTCTATAGTGCCATTGTTGACAATAGATTCAGATTGTATATATTAGCTGGAACAAAATAAATCCCAACAACACACCGTGCTACTCTATGACTGACTCTGGACAACTGCTCTTCATTCCAAAAAACATCTTTGTGTTTAGATTAAGAACTATTTGGTTTTAAACCAAAATCATTCTAGAAAACGGTACAACACAGAGAAAATCAAGATTTTATGTGTTGCTTGGCGTCTAGAAGATTCTCAAAATTTTAGAAATATTTATTCAGGCAAATATATGACCTCCACAGGCCCAATAACATTTATTAAGATTGGTACTGTGTAAGACCATTAAATTGTGTCCTGGTTCACAGATTTCCCATAAATAGTTAATTAATAAAACAATGGTTAAGTGGCATATGCCCCTTCTATCTCCACACAGAACATCCAGTATGTGCCATCACCCTTCATAGGAATGTCCTATTTGTTGAAATTGCTGAAGTCCCTCTTTCACTCAGTCTTTGTCACTGCTTGTATGTGTGGACCATCATTATTACACCACCACTGCACTGTTTCAGCAATGGTCAGGTGCATATATGGACTGGAGCACTGAGTGTGTAGAATTACTTAAAAAAAGAAAGTATACTTTGGACTCCATGGATGTCCACATTGTCAGTCCATTTATACGTAGCATGAATGAGTAGGGCAGATGGGAGCTGTGGTTCAAGACTAGGGCCACAGTTTTTTATTATTAAAAAATCTACAATAAGTACCTTTTTAAAGTTGTCCAACCCTGATTTATAGCAAAATCAACTTGACCCATACTTCCTATAATAAACACTGACAAACTAAATGTGATCCTGATAGTGAGAAAGTTTTCTAAAGTGGCAGTGAACCAAAAAATGAAAGTTTCATGCCCACCTGCTTTTACGTCTTGATTGAAGCGACAATATTTTGAACGTTCAAGAGAAGGCAGGCACTGCTCAATTGGTACCCAGACATAGGTTTCTGGGCACAGCAATTCAGAAGGTCTATACTGTCCCTAGAAAAGGAAGAAAAGGGGGAAAAATCCATACTAATTAGAAGACAAAAACAAAACAAAACTTCTTCATATGTCTATAGATTCCAGAACCAGGTATACAAGAGTAGTAGAAAATCCTAAACAAAATAATCTAAAACACACATAGGAAAGCATACAATTTTTCCAACAGATGTTTATGCTGCTCCCCCACCCTTTTTTCCATGATTAGCATTACAGTTGCATCACTACTTTTCTGGACCACTTACATTTTCCCGTTTTTGTGAGTTGGTTAATTACTGATATACAGAGTGGCTGTGAAACTGTATTTGTCCAATAGATTCCTCTTTTGAGCAAATAGCTCCAAAACATTTTAAATTCAACTGGCTTTACTTTTACATAAGCAAATACAGAATTATTTCATTTCACTTGGCTTTCTTATACAGAGGATGTTTCTGGCTGCAAGGACATTAGAAAAAAAAATTGTTCTAGAAAGGTAATGGTTGACAAATTTTTGGACACCAGTGGCCCAATGAAAATAGATAGTAAGTGTACTGTACTATTTTACTATGAAGGAGCAAATCAACTACAGAGCCATGAATCTTATTCCCTTATAGCTGTATTTCAACCCTATTTCTTGAAGGCTCTGTAGTTGATTTGATATATAGAGAGTTGATATATAGAGAGTTTTTGATGTTTTTGGAGCTTATTTCTGCATACAAACATATTGCCGTGTCTACACTGAGACTGTCTGAGGTTACCAATTCATCACACATCATGCCACGCTGGGTCACATTAAGCATCTTGAGAATGGTTCTCCATATAGCAAAGGACAGAACACTCTTTATTTTGCACTACCACCAGAAAATGGTATTTTTCAAATCGAGAAAAAGTAATTTGTTGGAGGAAACAAGCTTCCGCATGATGGCCAACTACTCGATGTGTGTGGAAGTCTGTTTCCTGGAAGAAAACCAGGCCATAACTAACTATGCCAAAAATATGAACACTGCGCCACATACATTGCAGCCTCTTTTAAAGGCCTGTGTATCAGATGCAGCTGTAGAACAGAAGATTCCTGGCTGAGGCTGATGTTTCCTGGGTTAAAATGAATCCATTTATTAACTAGAATTAAACACTGAATAATTGGTAACAGTTACAGAAATTTCCAAAGCATCTGGTTACCCACTGTGTTCTGTACTCCAGATGCATCTTGTTTACTTTCTAGCAGTTTTCATTTAACATTGGTCACATAGGGCTAGACATTGTCATGCAGAGGCTGGAATCTTGTTGCTTTAGCTTACACCATGTAAAGCTGATGACATAATCAGCTGCAGCAATTTTTGGATATAAAAATTTCCCGATTCCCTCCTCTGAAGGTCCTGGGGCTCCCTTGGGATCCCCTTCCTTGTGGGGAAGCCAATGGGGGTCAAAGGACGGAAGGAAGGCTTTAATTACCTAAAGTTACTACCACTAGGGTGATTTTTACTGGCACTGATAATTTTTGGAAATTAAAGACTCTCCCCCAATCCATGTCCCACAGTCTCCACTGGCTTCATCAAAATGAAAGGGATCCCAAGGGCACTTAAGGATCTCCAGGGGGATCTGAAATTTTTTTATTTCTGAAAAATTTCTACAGCTGATAATGTTATCAGCCTTACTCAGTACAAGTTAAAGTGACAGGATTTCAGCCAGAGATGCAAAAACATTATTAAGAAATAATTTAGCATATGCTTTTGATAAATTCAGCATATACAGAGGAGAAATAGGCTTATTTTCAAGACTATTTTATACTGACATACATTAAATCTATTTACACTATAAAGTCAAATTCATTATTTCATCAAGCAGGGTATAAGGTGATGAATCATACTATCATATATTTCTTTATCCTATCCCTACAGACCCAATTCATTAATACAGTATAAAATGTGATTCATGTGATATCAAACTTTAAGTTGTTCATTTTGACAATAATTTGTTGAAATAAGCTAGCATCATAAAGCCTGAAGTAAGGTTACTTGAATAAACTATAGTTTAAGAACATCCATCTGGATTTAGGTATTACAATAAGCTGTGAATCTTTTTTTAAAAAAACATATTCTTTTCATAATAACAAACAGCAGAATAAAACAGAACATCGTACTTCCAAACAGCAGTCCCCAGAATATGGTTACTCTTGCCTGGCATGTATCAATTCTGATATTCATAGAATTTTGTTGTTGTTGTTTACTCATTAAGTCATGTCTGATTCTTCATGACCCCATGGACCAGAGCAAGCCAGGCTCTCCTGTCTTCCACTGCCTCCCAGAGTTGGGTCAAATTCATGTTGGTAGCTTCAATGACACTGTCCAACCATCCCATCCTCTGTTGTCCCCTTCTCCTCTTGCCTTCACACTTTCCCAACATCAGGGTCTTTTCCAGGGAGTCTTCTCTTCTCATGAGATGGCCAAAGTACAGTATTGGAGCCTCAGCTTCGGAATCTGTCCTTCCACTGAACACTCAGGGTTGATATCCTTCAAAATGGATAGGTTTGTTCTCCTTGCAATCCAGGGGACTCTCAAGAGTCTCCTCCAGCACCACAATTCAAAAGCTTCAATTCTTCAGTGGTCAGCCTTCTTTATGGTCCAGCTCACTTCCATATATCACTAAAGGGAAAACCATAGCTTTGACTATGCGGACCTTTGTCAGCAAGGTGATGTCTCTGCTTTTTAAGATGCTGTCTAGGTTTGGCATTGCTTTCCTCCCAAGAAGAAGGCGTCTTTTAATTTTGTGGTTGCTGTCACCATCTGCAGTGATCATGGAGCCCAAGAAAGTAAAATCTGTCACTGCCTCCATATCTTTCCTTTCCATTTGCCAGGAGGTGATGGGACTAGTGGCCATGATCTTAGCTTTTTTGATGTTGAGCTTCAGACGATTTTTTGCACTCTCATCAAGAGGTTCTTAAATTCCTCCTCACTTTCTGCCATCAGAGTGGTATCATCTACATATCGGAGGTTGTTGATATTTCTTCCGGCAATCTTAATTCCGGCTTGGGATTCCTCCAGTCCAGTCTTTCGCATGATGTATTCTGCATATAAGTTAAATAAGCAGGGAGACAATATACAGCCTTGTTGTACTCCTTTTCCAATTCTGAACCAATCAGTTGTTCCATATCCAGTTCTGTTGCTTCCTGTCCCACGTATAGGTTTCTCAGGAGATAGATAAGGTGGTCAGGAACTCCCATTTCTTTAAGGATTTGCCATAATTTGCTGTGGTCCATACAGTCAAAGGCTGAATATTCATAGAATATTCCACTATAAATTAGTCCTCCTTAAATGACTCTCCTAAAGCAGTTACACATACATATATTATGTGTTTCATTGTTTTATTAGATACACTCAGGGGGAAAGGGTTACTTAAAGAAATGGTGAGAATGTCTCCCATTCCTCATTGAAACCCTGGAAATATCTGTACAGTGGGGTCTTGACTTGAGAACTTAATCCGTATTGGAAGGCGGTTCTCAAGTCAAAATGTTCTCAAGTCAAATCTGCATTTCCCATAGGAATGCATTGAAAACCATTTGATCCGTATCTGCTCTTTTCCATCCATAGAAACTAATGGGAAGCTGCTATTCCGCCTTCGACCACTAGAGGGGGATATTTTGTTTCTTTTTTTCTTAGGTCAAGAAAGGTTCAGGGAACGCAGGGAAAATACTGTCCAGGCAGTACCAGGCAGTCTGAAGACTCCCAATCCACTCTCTAAACGCTGGGAGGAGTGAGGAAGCAGACAGGCACCCTTTTCACTGGCCAACAGTTAACTGAAAGTTCAAATTTTGCACTTTCCCTGCCTCCCACGTGGTTTTTTTTCAGTTCTTAACTCAAATCTAAGTACTTAAGTCAAGTCAATATTTTCCTATGAGAGCGGTTCTTAAGTCAAAATGTTCTTAACTCAAGCCGTTCTTAAGTCAAGACCCCACTGTACTTTGCTGAATAAAGGCAATAAACACTATCCATAATACTAATCCAGCGGCCAGACTCCTTACTGGAGTGAGAAAACAACAGCACATTTCTCCTATTCTGGCCATGCTGCACTGGCTGCCCATTCATTTCCGCATTGACTTCAAAGTTTTAATGCTTACCTATAAGGCCCTCAATGGTTTGGGACCTCGATACTTGGCAGAACGCCTTCTCCCACCAAGATCTACCCGGATCACCCACGCGAGCCAGGAAGTGAGGCTGAGGAACCTGACGCCGAGGGAGGCCTGGAAGGAAAAGACACGAAACCGGGCCTTCTCGGCGGTGGCTCCTCGACTTTGGAACAACCTCCCTCTGGTGATTCGCGAGGCCCCTACACTGGGTACATTTAAAACCCAACTAAAAACATGGATGTTTACCCAGGCCTTCCCTCCTGCCAGCACTTAACTCTTTTTCCTTCGCTATCTATCATTTATTATATTTTGCACTGTTTTATTATTGATTATGTTATGGCTTTGTATTTTAGTGAGTATATGTCTGTTGGTAGCCGCCCAGAGTGGTAGAATATACCAGATGGGTGGGATATAAATAAATAAATAAGTAAGTAAGTAAGTAAGTAAGTAAGTAAATAAATAAATAATCCATCACAGTTTTACAGCAGAACCACATTTTAGTCAGTATAAGTTGTCATTTCATCTCCCTTGTTTCCCTTCTTTTAGTCCTGCCAAAAGGAAATTCAACCAATTTCTTGTCACTAGTTCCATCTTGCAAAAGGTACATTCAGAGAAAAATCCTAACATGTGACATTCATTCAGGGAAATGTAGAGTATGGCAAGATTTTTAATTGGAAACTTCTGGAGGCATGTTTGACAGTTTTGTCTTACGGTTCTTTAATTGAAATATTCTCACTCAGCTTTGTTTGTGTTCAGGTTTCTGTGCTAAAACCAATAAAAAATATCTCTGGACTTTTGTTCCAAGGCAAGGGCGAAGGTTTTAATGAAACTTAAGTCTGAAGATTTACTTCTTAAATATTTTGGAAAATCTTAGGGATTTGGTAAGTATTTGAGATGAAGGCACATCAGCAGAGTTTGTTTTCACAGACTAAGCCAAATATGAAAAGTAAAAGCTCCAAGGAAAGATAATAGTTACAAAAAAACAAAGAAGGTCAAGTACCAGTGGCATAGAACAAACACAAAAGGTTAAACACACATTTAATTCTTTTATCAGGTAAAGTATGCATCTGTGTTCTATTTTTCCACAATAAACCCATTGATCTTTTATTAAAAGTGAATTAAGGCAGCCTTCATCTCAGTTTCCAGCCAGCTGTTTGAAGAAGCGCTGTAACATTACATAAACAAAATACCCCAAATTATCAGCAGCAATGCATTAAGGAAAAGGCAGCTTCATCATGAGAAAAAGAGAGCTAGTCCAAAGGTTTATTAAATTCAGCCTCTTCCTTGAAAGCGAACACCAAAAGAATCCCATCAGTGAAATACTACAGCAGACCCTTGCTCCCTGATTTCATTACATAAACAGAGATAGGCATTATTCACCCCCAAGAGAGTGCTCTGCAAGTTGAGTTCAGCTACTCTGTTTTCACAAACTGTGTTTAGACTATACCACACAGAGCAAGACAGACTTGAACAAAAAACAAAGAAAGACATAGATGTGAGATGGAATCATATGTAACAGGGTGCCCCACCTTGGTAGGTCTGGAGCTTAATTTCCAACCTCCCCCACAGATTGCACAGGACCAAATCAGGCATAAAAAAGAGCACAAAATATGAAAAAACTGAGGTAAACATTGCTGAAGCCCCGCTTCTAGTTTCATTGGGGGAAACGGGGAGATTGCATCATTTATATTTGAAACTTACAGTAGCAAAAAAAAAAAAGATGTTTGTGGGCAATGGGGGACTGAAATTTGTTTTGACATCTGGGAGGGCTACAAAAATAGCTGTGTGTTCCTCACAGCTTGCACTTTGCCCACCTCAACCTACAGAATGAGGCTGGGCCACCAGGTATCCAAATTCTCAAGATATTCCAGAATTATGCACAACCAAGGTTCCATTTAGAATTCTCTTTACACAACATCATGTGAAGAAAACGAGGTGTTCAACAGTTTCATTTCAAAATTATGACTGAATAGCTTTAGCATGTGGGTTACAATTTCTCCATTCTGAACATCTGCTAGGACCAAACAATTCCAGTTTCTCTACTTTTCCCAATACATTTGAAGACATATAACAAGCTTTTGTGCTCTTTGAAGTGAATGTTACTGATACATAGTTCTCACTCAAGAATGCATTATGTCTGGAATAGTTTGAATTTGCTTTCCATGAGAAATGCAAACTTTTCAGCCAATGCAATTAAAATTGTTTCTTATAATGCTCCTGCTTAGGTGCTCTTCCTCATTTCTGCCTATTGTTAACTATGACTGTGTATAAAATATGGGCCAGACTATCAGTTATGGACTAGGGTAATCACTTATTAAACAAAGTCTCTCTCTCTCTCTCTCTCTCTTGTGTGTGTGTGTGTGTGTGTGTGTGTGTGTGTGTGTGTGTGTGGGTGTGTGTCTGTGTGTGTGTGTGAGAGAGAGAGAGAGAGAGAGAGGTATGTTCAGGTGAAAGGAGGACTGAGAGAGAAAAAGGATGCACACCTACGTAAGTGGTGTTTCTGACAGCTAAACTGGACCATATTTTTCTCTATCCCTTTATACATGAATTTTCTGGTACATTTGTCCAAGCTCCTGCTTCAAAGACCTTGAATTTTCAAAATGTCATGTTCTCTTTAATTTAAGCTATCAAGTTGCTCTCAATTCATAGTTTACACTAGGGGGATAAAAGGCTTAAAAGTGGCAAAGAGAAAAAAAAGCCATTTTGTGTATTCTCTTCTGGTACCTCTCCTTGCATAAATGTTATTTCACACCTCCAGTACTTCACATTGTGAAAATGAAGGCTTAGGCTGCATTTGTGGTAAATTATCAGATGTGTTCAGCTGGGAGCCTGCAAACATGTAGTTGAAACAATGATCTAACTACCCAGTGAAAATGTGATTTTGATGTTAGACACACTTCAATATTAAACAGATCCACTTTTCTCAATTAACATGACCTATAATTTTTTTAATGTGTTACCTTTATCTTTTTCTGTTAGTTCAAGAGAACTGCATTGCTACTTTCTATCTATGGGAAGCATTTTTTTTTTAAAAAAAAACTTTGATAACCCCTTTTTCCTATATCCCTCAGAGCATATTTTCTTCTCTCTGTGAACCTCCTGCAATTTGATGTCTCACAGATATATGCCGATATGTCCAAAAATGCATATTTGGTCCCCTCTAGCAACCTCTGTACGGGTATATATTTATATATAGTCAACTATTTAAAAACCAGTTAAGAATATCTCAGTGTTATTAAAGATCCTCTACGCCAGAAAACTGGAAGGTAAGAGTGATGTTTTATCAGACATATTTTGCAATTTGGAATAACATCACAAGCCATGCTTGCTTTCAAATTATTTTCTGTGCACCCACAATTTGGTCCATCAGGTCAAAACTAGATGGGAAAATGGAATTCATGAAAAGGGGCCCAAGTCTGTCCTGGTCCCGTACTGCCTTATGAAGTACGTGATCTTTATTGTAATAAATAATATAAATATCTGGGAGTTGATCCATCCTTCCCTGCTTTTGAAAAGGAGTCTTTCCCCATTACGGTGGTGGCCATCTAAACCAAAGTGCAATGTTTCCAAATCTGCTTTCTTGCAAGTTCAGCTGTATGATGCAAGAAATTATAAACACTGTAATTATGGGGAACTTTTAAAGCTAATACACAGCTTTGTAAATGCTAAACATAATTCTGGGCTGGGTGGGTGTATAAAATGAGAAATATTATTCAAATTCTGACACCACAAAATCTAAGTGCTATCTTAACAAACGCAAAAGACGTTTACTACTTCTTTGAAATCATGGTGAAGCATTGGTTAAAAAAATTGTGATTCATTAATGCGGAATATTTGCCCTGCCTTGTGCCTGCTCAACTAACATGTGGCCCTCAGAAGAATACTGGGCCATGACACATGCATGTCATACTCACAAAGATTCATCTGCCAGTCCAACTGTTCCTGAATATGGAATTAGGGGATGGATTTTGGCCTTTGCTGCAGGCCAGCCAATTATCAGGAGGGATCTTAACACTGCAGGCTGAAGAGAATAAAAGTATAAAACCAAAACAAAAATGAAGCAGCAATAATGCCAAAAGAAAGAAATATAGCCTGATTCCCTATAGTTTTGAGGAAGATGCTTTTAACTGTGTTTCAGTCAGGCTGACCTTTTTGAAAGAAATCTGATAGTGCAGAAATTCTAATTTCCTTTTCTCTGCAGCAGAACAGATACCACTGGACTATTCAATTTTCACTAGCTCTCCAGAGAACCCAAACAAGCTGTGCCCAAGAAAAGAAGGAAAAACACTAAACAGCTATTATATACGGAGTACATTGACTTAAAAAATCTGAAATGCTCACTAGAGACAAAACAACAGGTTTCCAAAAGGTGCTTTAAAATATACTACTGAGGTTATATATGTGCTTTCATAGTTCTTGTAAGGATACACTGGCCTTTTACAAGTTTGGAAAATGTATTACTGACTGCTAGGGGACATTTGTATAAAGAACAGTTTGAACAGAAGAATTAAAATAAGAGCTAGAAAAGACCAGTTAGGTCATTTTGTCCTGCTGGGGTAGGAAGTTCCCTACAGCAAGGGTCTCAGGTCTTGCAGCCTGATAGTTGTAAATATCGTAGATGCAGCTTCCCCCATAAAACAAATTATTTTGTTAGCAAATATATTAGGAACATTTTTCTTATTTTCTAAATCCAACCCATTATTAATTTTACACCAGCCTGATCAGCTTGTTCTTCCTCCCCCTACAGATATTTTTCCCCAAACCAGAATAATTTAGATTTCATTTCATACGATTAGAAAAACTCATCTTTAGCCATGTATCATGTGATTCCTCCTGAGGTGGGAGTTTCAAATTACCACAAAGCCAAGCTTTCCACTGAACGATTCATTTGGAATATGTTGCCTATGAAAACATGCAGAATATACAGACTATATAGATCAAGCATGAAGATACCACTGTTTTGCAGTATAACTCTGAAAATAAAGAACAAAATTTAGAGCATTCTAGTCAAGGTTCAGTAGCATGGCTTTACATGTATACACACATCCCTTTTATATTTTTAAAATAAGGTGGAGGAATTTGCCCAAGTGATTGAGGAAACCTTTCCAGGCCTGGCTGATGCAAATGCACCTGAATGATGGGAACATTTTAAGAACGCTGTTTATAACACCGCCTTGGCCACATTTGGTAAGAAGACCAAAAAGACGGCAGACTGGTTCGAAGCCCATTTGGAGGAGTTGATGCCAGCCATCGAGGAAAAGAGGAGAGCTCTAGCAGCATACAAAACATGTCCTAGTGAGTACAACTTGCAGGCTCTTCGAGTTGCTCGTAGCAAAGTCCAAAAGGCTGCCAGGAGATGTTCTAATGATTACTGGCTTCAGCTCTGCTCTCAGATACAGATAGCAGCAGACACGGGTAACATCAAGGAAATGTATGATGGTATCAAGCAGGCTTTAGGTCCAATACAGAAGAAATCTGCTCCTCTGAAGTCTGCTACAGGCGTGATCTTCCAGGACCAAGCAAAGCAGATGGAACGCTGGGTGCAGCACTACTCTGAGCTATATTCCAGAGAGAATGTACTGTAGTAACCAAAGATGCATTAAATAACATTGAGTGCCTGCCTGTCTTGGAAGAGTTGGACAGTGAACCATCTATAGCAGAAATAAAAGTGGCCTTAGATTTCCTCAGCTCTGGCACAGAGTTTTTCCGACGTAAAGGAAGAACTGATTCTAGAGTAACCATACAGAATTTTACGGTAGTGATGTAGCTGTTTAATGTTCTTAAATCTAGAATAGGGTGAAGTCCCTTGTCCTTTTTTGGGACGGTGAACTACTAAAAGAGAAAAATGCTGTTGTTTTGACAGATGGCTTGTACGGCATCTTTGAGGAGTAAATTTGTTATTTCTTTCAGAGGTTGTGACAGAGGAGTGACAACGTGTGTTGCTGGAGGAAGTTTGAAGAAATGGATGTGGTAGCCATTTTTGATGATGAAGAGTACCCAGGAATCTGTGATGATGGATTCCCATGCAGGTAAGTGTTTCCAAAGGACAGGATTGGTGGGGTGGGATTTTGAGCTAATAGATCCACCACTGACATGGTATTTTCCCTCAGACAGTTGCAGGAGAAATGTAGGGAACAACGACAGCCACTCTTTGTGGCCTTCATAAATTTCACAAAGGCCTTTGATTTGGTTAGCAGGGGCAGCCTTTTAAAAATACTTCCCAAGACTGGATGTCCACCTCGACTCCTTAACATCATCAGGTCCTTTCATGAAGAAATTAAGGGCACGGTAGTTTTTGATGACTCAACATCAGATCCCTTTCACATCCAAAGCAGAGTGTAACAGGGCTGTGTCCTCACGTCGGCCCTGTTTGAGATCTTTTTTTTTGCTGTCATGCTGAAGCACGCCTTTGGAACTGCAACAGAAGGTGTCTATCTCCAGACTAGATCAGATGGAAAGCTCTTTAAGCTCTCTAGATTGAGAATGAAGACCAAAGTCCAGGGAAACGCATGCGGAACTTGCTCTTCGCTGATGATTCAGCTGTTGTTGATCGTTCTGCTGAAGCCCTTCAACAACTCATGAATCGTTTTAGCAAGACCTGCCAAGATTTTGGATTAACAATCAGCCTGAAGAAAACACAACTCATGGGCCAGGACGTGGCCTCACCTTCCTCTATCACCATCTCTACACAAGAATTGGAGGTTGTTCATGACTTTGCGTACCTTGGCTCAACGATCTTTGACACTCTCTCTCTAAGATGTTGAGCTGGATAAACTCATTGGCAAAGCAGCTACCATGTTCTCTAGACTCACAAAGAGAGTACGGCTTAATAAGAAGTTGACGGCATATACCAAGATCCAGGTCTATAGAGCCTGTGTCCTGAGTTCACTCCTGTACTTCAGTGAGTCCTGGACCCTTTGTGCACGGCAGGAGAGGAAACTGAACATGTTTCATATATGTTGTCTCCAGCACATTAATGGTATCACCTGGCAGGACAAAGTTCCAAACACAGTAGTCCTAGAATGAGCTGGAATTTTTAGCATGTATACATTACTGAAACAGCAATATCTACGTTGGCTCGGGCATGTTGTGAGAATGGCTGATGGTCGGATTCCAAAAGATCTCCTGTGTGGAGAATTAGGGCAAGGAAATTGCCCCAGAGGGAGACCACAGTTGCAATACAAGAATATCTGCAAGCGGGATCTGAAAGCCTTAGGAATGGACCTCAACAGATGGGAAACTCTGACATCTGAGCGTTCAGCCTGGAGGCAGGTGGTGCATCATGGCCTCTCCCATTTTGAAGAGACACTTGTCCAGCAGGCCAAGGTAAAGAGGCAGTCCTGAAATCAGCAAAATCAAGGAGCTGGACAGGGCACAGATTATATTTATCTTTAATGTGGAAGGGACTGTCACTCTCGAATTGGCCTTCTCAGCCACACTAGATGCTGTTCCAAGTCCTCTGTTTGAGCACGTTACCATAGTCTCTCGAGACTGAAGGATGCCTAATCTAATCTAATCTTCAAGCTGCTAAAACAGCATCTCTTCTATCAGATATGAAGGGCATTCTGTGCATTTATTCTTTACATGCCAACACTATGATATTATGCATCACCCTTACCAGTCACTTTTGCACTGTATCGTCTTTCACACAGAAAAATATGGTACAGTGGTGCCTCGCTTAACGATTGCTTTGTATAACAAAAAATTCGCTTAACAATTTTTTTGGAGCGATCTTGCACTTCGTTTAACGATTTTCCCTATGGGCGATTTTCGCTTAACGATTTTGGGACCATGCTTCACTTAACGTTTTTGGTTTTAGGTCCCCTTGTTTCGCTTACCGTTTTTTTTTTGACAGCCCCGTTTTCGCTATTTTTAAAATATTCTAAAATGTTTAAAAAATGTTTTAAATGCTTGGAATCATTAGTGCACCTAATAAAACCTTTGTTAACTTAATTTGGCTTTATTCTGAGTCTTTTTGAATTTTTGTGAATTTTCCCCCCCATTGAAATAGGCTTCAATGCATTTCAATGGAGGAACTGTGTTTCGCTTAACGTTTTTTCCTATGGCGATTTTCGCTTAAGGACGGTAATCCATTCCAGTTGGAACGGATTATCCGGTTTTCAATGCATCTCTATGGGAAATGGTGTTTCGCTTAACGATGTTTTCACATAGCGATTTTTTTTGAACCAATTAAAATCGTTAAGCGAGGCACCACTGTATATCAAAATTCTTATTTAGGATACTTATTTTTTTTAAAAACCCAATCATATATTCAACATTTTGGTTCTACCACAGATTGAAAAAGATACAGAAACACTCTGGTAGCAAAATAGAATCCTGAACCTGAATTTCACAGTACATTCCTTCTCTACTATCTCACTGGGAAAGTGAGAAACTGAAGGAAGAAAACAGAAACCTTAAAAAGGATATACTTGCATGACAGGCAAAGATGGACAAGGCTTAATGTTAAACACTTTTGAACCAAAAATAATTTCACATGACATGCTAACTATCCAATAATATAATTTAACTGTTAAATTTGCTGTTGGAGGGAAACATTTTTCACAATTTCTCCTCACATTAATGAAATGTGCAGCCACACAACAAGCTGACAAAATTCAACCCTATTCAAATGTGTTAAGAACAAATCCCCCACTGTGTTTCTCAGGGGCAGATACTGCTAGCTTACATTTTATATATTTCAAAGATGTTTCACTATAGAACAGTTTTCTTCAAAATAAACATTGCATTTTTAGCTTAATTACATCCAAAGTATCCCAGTGGTTACTAAATCAGGATGTCACTGTTTTTTCTTATTCAAACAGTTTGTCATATGGTCCAATTTAAATTGCCAAAACAAATTAAATATAAAATGTAGCATGAGAAGTGTAATTAGCCTTTTCTTCTACATACTATCCATGGTTTCACTGGATGTAAAGAGGTCACAGTAAACTAATTGTTTATATCTGCAACAGAACTCTGACTAAATAAACATTAGCTGTGAAGTTAAAAAACTGTAAAATGTAAGAATCAGAATTTAAAAACAGCATACTAATCTCCTTTCTTCACCTCCTTGATTGATCCATAAAATTTATGTTCAGGTAAACTGACTTAATTTCGTTTAGATGAAATTGAGAAGACCTGCTTACTTATCACCAACCACCATTTTACAGTAAGTGGATGAAGTTGGAAGAAGATCTCTGAAGGTTAACTCCAAACTGATATGAAGAAAAGTCAGTATTGTTACTTTGAACAGTATCCAGGAATAGACTATGCTTTTGAAATCACTGTAGTCCCCAGTCAGTGTTCAAAAACAGCTCTAAACTAAACACATTATACCAAACCTAAGGTAGCCAGCACACTGATAATTGGGCAAGCCAACATGTGTTGAATAACCCATTCTAGGCCAATTTTGAAGACATCACTAAATCCAGGCTGCATTTATTTCCTTTGTTATATACAAGCGTAGATTTAAGTATTACTCAGAAATGACAGTAATTATACAACTTTCAGGCTTATGAAACAAAGATGGCCATTTGCCAGTTATTCTAATATTAACAGGCACACCATAATAAAAACATTCTCTGAAAAAGCCTTTTGGCTTTCATCATCCAAACTGTTTGGAAAGACTGTGAACAAAGAAATGCAAAAAAAAAGAGGAAGGTTTATTTGGCAACTCGTTCCATACTACATTTCATAACTGTGTGTGTTTTGTGCCATCAAGTTGGAAACAACTTATAGTATCTCTAACAAGGTGATATATCTAAGTAGTGATTTTACCTGTTCCTCTCCCCTAGTCAGCTTCCATGACTGAGCAGGGATTCAAATCCTGTTTTCCAGAGTCCTAGTCTATCACTCTGACCACTACACCACACTGGAAATTCTATTTCATAACTTTTTGTTGTTTAGTCGTTAAGTTGTGTTGGATTCTTTGTGACCCCATGGAGCAGAGCACGTCAGGCCCTCCTGTCTTCCACTAGCTCCCAGAGTTTGGTCAAATTCATGTTGGTAGCTTCGATGACACTGTCCAACCCTCTCGTCCTCTGATGTCCCCTTCTCCTCTTGCCTTCACACTTACCCAACATTAGAGTCTTTTCCAGGGAGTCTTCTCTTCTCATGAGATGGCCAAAGTATTGGTGCCTCAGCTTCGTAACTACTGGACTCTAAATACTATTACTGGAAAAAAGCACCATCCAAGATTTATATTCTTCCAATCCTGGAATATGGTACATGCATGAGTCAAGCTCAGTGGTTTAGGTCTCTGGCTGTGGAGCCTGAGATTGGGAGTTGGATGCCATCTGGGGGTCCTTGGGAGGGGCTGGACTCAATGATCAACAGGTTACCCACCTGTAATTGTAGTTCTTCGAATGGACTTCTGTGATTCACACCTTGGGTGATTTGTGCCTGTGCGGAGCCTCATCAGAAGATTCTAGAGCTTCTGCAGTAGCAATTAAGCACATTAGAATAAGCCCCTCCCCACCTATATGAATTTCTTTTCTGGAGGGAGGAAAGTGTGAACTCGTGTGGAGTCTATGAGCGCGCCTATGTAATGTACATGGGACGTGGTGGCGCTGTGGGCTAAACCACAGAAGCCTGTGCTGCAGGGTCAGAAGACCAAGCAGTCATAAGATTGAATCCACGCGACAGAGTGAGTGCCCATCACTTGTTCCAGCTCCCGCCAACCTAGCGGTTTGAAAGCATGCAAATGCAAGTAGATTAATAGGGACCACCTCGGTGGGAAGGTAACAGCGTTCCGTGTCTAAGTCGCACTGGCCATGTGATCACGGAAGATTGTCTTTGGACAAAATGCTGGCTCTATGGCTTGGAAACGGGGATGAGCACCGCTCCCTAGAGTCGAACACGACTGGACAAAAATTGTCAAGGGGACCTTTACCTTTACCTATGTAATGTACTGTACAGTCCTTGTAGGTTTTAATTTTGATATTTGTTAACAGTTAGACCGAGATCACGAAGAAGGGCGAGGGTGAAATGGGTGTCTTGTCGAGCTTTGCAATGGGAGTGTGCTACGAGTTGTTGATATATGGAAAGACGAGAATGTTTTGAGGTCTGAGGTAAGTGGCTACCGGTGCCATGCACTTCATGAATACTCTCAGAGGTGTTGCAAGGCCAAATGGGAGCCTTTTGAATTGGTATGCTTGTGATCCAAGTTGGAAACGAAGGAATTTTCTGAGTGTGGGATGTATTGAAATATGAAAGTAAACATCTCTTAGGTCTATGACCGTGAACCAGTTGTTTTTTCGAAGTAAAGGAAGAACTAATTCTAGAGTAACCATACGGAATTTTGTGGTAAAGATGTATTTGCTTAATGTTCTTAAATCTAGAATAGGGTGAAGTCCCTTGTCCTTTTTGGGGACAGTGAAATACCAAGACAGAAAAACACTGTTGTTTTGATAGATGGCTTGTATGGCATTTTTGAGGAGTAAATTTGTTATTTCTTGCAGAGGTTGTGACGGAGGAGTGACATGTGTTGCTGGAAGAAGTTCGAAGAAATTGATGCGGTAGCCATTTTTGATGATGGAGATTACCCAGGAATCTGTGGTGATGGATTCCCATGCAGGTAAGTGTTTCCAAAGGGCAGGGTTGGTGGGGTGGGTCACAATCTCGGTCAGAGGAGCGTCAAACATGGTGTTTGGGTTTCTGGTCATTTCGCCTAGTGGCAGGCTGTTGCCGGCATTTGGCTCTTTGGTTTTTGAAGTATGGATTATAAGAGGTTTGTCTTGGAAGATCTCGTTGGAACCTCTGGTACGAGTTATAATATTGTTTCCATTGATTTTGCTGAGGACATTGCTGGTAGGAAGGTTAGACTCCCCAAAGTCTGGCTGCTGAACATTTCTTTTGTACGCTTTCTGGTATATCGTCAGTTTCGGCATGAAAGAGACCTGCTCCATCAAAGGGGAGGTCTTTGATACGTGCCCAAGCATCTTCAGCAAAGCTGGCTTTCTGAGCCAGGAAAAATGGCATAGGGCTATTGAAGTGGCAATGGACTTGGCTGTAGCGTCTACAGTGTGGCGGGTGGAAAGCATCTGTTGTTTGGCAACAGAGAGACCTTCTTGTTGGAAGGTTTAAGCTAGTATCTTTTTATCCTCTGGTAGAGATTCAATAAAGGTGGACATATTGTCCTAGAGGAAGCATTGGTAAGCTCCCATGGTTCCTTGATAATTAGCAACTTGCATGGTGAAGGCTGTGGAAGAGTAAAGCCATCTACCCATGGAGTCTATTTGTCGACTGTCCTTATTTGGTGGTACGAGAGATTGTTGGAGCTGGTTGTTTCTGAAGGAAAATGGCTCCTGGGCCATGGATTCTGTATATTATCAGTATTTTTCATTTACTTTAAACTTGTGTCTACAGACTATTTAACAAAGATATGTTCTGGAACCTACAGGAAGCTATTTTCAAGACTGATTTGTATTAATGCTGTGCTCTACTTCTTTCCTGTATCTTTACTTGCAATGCTTGGGTATCACCCCTGCAATTCTGGACTTGAAGCACATACTGATATTGTAAAGGTAACCAAATATTTAGAGAGTCCACTCTAATACTGTACCTCACTTGCTGGAATAAGTGCTCATGACAGACACTAACTGTGAGGATGGCAATATTATTTAATTGAATGGAGATCTTCAATCAAAAAATCAGTACACCATGGAAAAATGCAGAAATACTTGAGTCTATTAATTCACATGGAGTGTTTCACATCTTCAGTTTACACATAACAAGTACCAACTACAAGACTGTTGAGCAACTAGAAAAATGTCTACAGATTTTAGAGGTGTAACTGTACAGTATGTACAATGTAAAGTATTCAGCTCCCAGTACATTTCAGAATCGTGATGTTTCTTATACTTTATTGCAAACTAAGGCTATAAGCTAATACAGGAAATGGCACAAGAAATAATTAATGCTCCAGGGAAAATAAATAATATTTATGTACAGTAGTTTAACTGGTACATTTCTAAAAACCAGCCTTCTGAATGCTGTGGTAATATAAATCATGGCACTCACAAGTCATTATATTAAAAGACCTCTAGTTTTGATGTAACTCATGACAATCTTCTGCTGTGATTATCCTGTGTATAATTGCACTAGGGCATGGATTAGACATGATAAAACACTCCCTGGTGTCTCATTCAGCAACAGTTTGTCTCAAGCTTGTTACAGGAATTTGGAATTAATCTTTCTAGCAACTCTCTTCAACAGTAGTAGTCAAATCTTTAAGTAAAATTTGCTTTAAAATTTTTGAATGTTAATATATTCTTCCTACTGTTTATGTGTCAGATTATATACAAATTTAAGATTGAAATTTAATATTTATTTAATTATTTGATTTATATATTACCATTTTAGAAGAACACTATTTGGGGTGATTTACAGATTAAAATTTAGAACCTCACATGAACCCACATAACGATACAATCAACATGGTGGTTCACCGATATAAAATCTAAAAAAGTATATTAAAAAAAGAAAATTAATATTAACAGCATCCTTGGATAAGTTATTGAAGGCAACATTGTATAATTCTGTTTTCACAAATTTCCTGAATATCAATATTTAATGTGCACCTAGCCAAACTAATCCAAACATATGCATTTGAACACAAAGCTATGACCACATTTGTATTTCTCCTAGTTCTGGAAATTTACATGTACAAGTCAAATTTTCTGTATGAAAGGTCATTTTATTGCTCAGTCATTTCAACACTTTGCAGGCCATATTATCTGAAACTGAAATCTCTCAAAGCACAGCCTCACGGAATTTAGGTGGAACTAGTAAATTGCCTTATATTACAAGCAAGAAATATAGCAAATTTGTGAAGAGTGTCACTATGGTTTTAACAGAAGAAAATAGACATCCTATATATCCAATGTCCCTTAATGTTAACCCCAGAAAGTTGGGTTTAACTACAACTGCTGATAGTTCCAGATATAACCAATAGCTAGGAATAATGTAGCCTGTAGTTCAAAACATGTGCAGGCCATAATATTGAGGAGGAGGTTGTACCTTTTGACCTTTTCAGCTCTCAAAAACTTCAGCTTTTGCTATCATGTTGACTCTGACTTATGGTGACACTATGAATGAGTGATCCCCAAAATATTCTGTCCTCAACAGCTCTGCTCAACTCTCATAAATTCAAAGCTGTGGCTTCCTTTAAGGAGTCAGCCCATCTCATATTTGGTCCTCCTCTTTTCCTGCTGCCTTCCTAGCATTATTGTCTTTCCAGAGAACCTTGCCTTTTCGTGATATGCCCAAATTATGACAACTTCAGTTTCAACATGTTTGCCTCCAGAGGAAATTCATTCTTCATTTGATCTAGGACCTACTTGTTCTTCTTTCTGGCGGTACAGGGTATCCACAAAGCTCTCCTTCAGCATCATAGTATTTCAAATGAATCAAATTTCTTCCTATTAGCTTTCTTCACTGTCCAGCTTTCACACCCATAAATAGTAATTGGGAATACAACAGTGTGAATGATCTTAGTCAGTCTTCAATGACCTATCCTTACTGTCAGCCCAATAGCTATGTCCCCGCTGGGGAGTGTGGGCCTTCACCTACTCGCAAGCAACCAAGTGCCCCCACACCTGCAGCTCACCTGTAGACTGGGGTGGAGAGGTGGATGACAACCTAGAGGTTGTTCAGCTGATCAGGGAGGCCAGGAGATTTAAGGAGGAGAGTGAGTTGGGAGGAGAAGATTTCTCAGCTGATGCAATAGACTGGGAGATAGTTTTCCAACCTTCAGTGGAACATTCTGTGCCAACAGGTTGGAAAACTATCTGCTGCCATAACCCTGACCCTGGCCACTGGGAAGAATTCTTAGTTCCTCCAGAGGAAGCAGCACAGGTGCACAAGGATGAGGCTAGATGATGAAAGACAAAGCACTGGAGGGACCACCACCAGGAAAGCCACTGCCCCACAGGGACACACCTTACAAATACTGGGCTCCAGCCAGAGAGATAAGCCAATCCAGCCAGCTGCCCCACCTTCCACTATGTTGCCGCAGTCACTGCATTAGCAAGATGAGACTTCCTGGGTCTAGCTGGACTTGGGCGTGTCTTGTAGGAAGCACAGAATGCCATATCCATGCCATCCACCCCGGAGGGATATCCCATGACAGCTAGAATAGGGGTTGAGACTACTCTAGTGCAAGGAAGCCGTCAAGCTTGCAACAGGCATCCTTGGTATGACAACCCCTCGCTTAGCACACTTGAGGGGTGTATTGGAGCTGGTGGAGGAGTCAGGGCTTTGCCATCCCCAGCCGTAAGGACTGGAACTATCCTGTTTGGGAGAATGTAAAACTCTTAAAGTGCCCTTAAAGTAACAGTGTTCTGTTTTATGCTGACCTGACAGTCTTTTCATTAACCTTAATAAGATTAAAGAACTTTACCCATTCTAACGACTACACAGTAGACAGAAGTATGAGGGCCAATCACACACTTTATGATCATTTACAGTTTTGTCATTTGCTGCCCTTCCCAGTTTCAGACTTCTGATTTTTGGCTGCAGTCTCCATGTGGACTAATGACGTAACTGAGATATACAATATCTAACTATTTCAATTTCTTCATTGTCAACATTAAAGCTGTGTAGTTCTTCAGCAGCCATGATTTTTTTGTTTTCTTAATGTTCAACTGCATTTCTATTTTGGTACTTCCTTCTTTTATTTCATCAAAAGTCATTTCAAGGCATTGCTGCTTTCTGCTAGAAAGATGGTGTCCTTTGTGTATCTTAAATTATTGATGTTTTCTTCAACCAATTTTAGAATTCCCTTATGGAATGCTTATTTGCTTTGTTGCACAACATGTTCTGTGTATTATAATTTCTTGGCTCCCTAAGATCAGGGAAGGCTCTAGGACCAGATAGGATCCTGACTGATTGAATCAAAACAATCTGCACTGGTGGGCGAAAACTCTAGCCCATCTTTTCACTCTAATTGACCATTTTAGAGTGGTCTTTTAGACCAGATGGGCGGGATATAAATCAAATAAATAAATAAAATAAATAAATAAAATTTTAGCATTTTTCCTGATTCCCGGTTAACATCTATTATTATTCCAGTATTTAAAAAGGGCAACCCAAGTATACCAGCTAATTACCGCCCTATTAGCTTACTTTCAATACTTGGTAAAATATATCCTAAGCATCTAGCGAAACTACTCTTGGAGTGGATGACTGATCTCAGCCTGCCTGGCAAGAAACAGGTGGCCTTCCAAGCGGGATCCTCAACACTCACTCACTCACTCACTCTCATGTTTCTAGCTAAGAAATATCTTCATTTCCATGGCAAGCTTTTTGTTGCCTTTATTGACCTACGAGGAGCGTTTGGCTCCATCAATTGATCTCTGCTCTGGAATAAACTAGCCAGCAAAGGAACAGATATTGTTCTTGGTATGTAAACTTCACTCTGACAATAGTTGCCAAGCACGGGTCAATAATAAAGGTCTTCTGACCAAAGATATCTCAATATCTAAAGGAGTTAAACAAGGCTGTGTCCTTGCTCCTGCTCTTTTTAATTTATTTATGTCAGATCTAGCAGACCATATCACCATAATTGAACATCATGCACCTAGGATGAACTCATCTTCTGTTCCATTGCTATTGTATGCTGACAATACTGTTCTCTTATCTACCACTAAATCAGGCCTTATACAATTACTCTCAGCTTTTGCTAATTTCTGCTCCAAGAATGATCTAACCATCAACACTGATAAATCAAAGATCTTGATATTCTCCAAATCTTGGAAACCTACCAGTTGGAAAATAAATGGGAAGCCATTAAAACAAGTGAAATCTTTTCAATATTTAGGCTTATTGTTTCATTAAACTGGTCTTACCATCGTAAGGTGGCAGTTTCTTTGGCTATGAATCAACTTTCTGCATTAGTCTGCTTCCATTTCCATAGACATCAATATGTCCTTGCTGCTCTCCAAGTTTTCCAGGCGAAAATCACTAACCAGCTCCTCTTTGGGGTTCCTGTTTGGATTACGGCGGCCAACTACGAGATAGATCACATAGCTGCCCTCTTTCTGCACAAGAGTTTAGGTGTCCCAAATACGATTAGGACTTGCAACATTATTAAGTGAACTTGAGCTTCATTTTCCAATTAGCCTTGCCTGGTTATCCACTATTAAATTTTGGCTTCAGAAATCTTCCCAATCCCTTTTGACTGATTTATTAAGTGATCCCTTTATCTCCACATGGTCCTCTTTTATTAACTCTAAAATCACTTTCATAGGTATTAACCTGAACTCCCTGACAAATTGTGGAGAAACTCAACTTTACCATATTATCCACCAAAGAATTCAAGACACTGAACTTTGGGCTCTGGCAGCTGATTTGAATTTAATTTGCTCTTCTTGTTTTTATGGTTTGCCCCCTTTGTAACTGGTGCCAATTATTTCACCAATCTCATTAACGCACTGTGGAACCCGGCATTTATGCTGGCCAGATTTAATATATTTCCCTCAAATTTTCTTTCCAGCAGATATCTTAAGATCACCTTTAAGAACTGCCAGTATAAGCACTGCTTAGCAGAACCGGACTCAATTTTACATATTCTTCTTCACTGTCCTAAATTTAGTGAGTTCTGTCAATTACTACTTAGCTCTGTTATTTCTAATTTCTCTGGTTCCCAAGATCCTAATCATAATGATGTTAGCAGATAAACAACCTGATTTGACTGAGCATATAGCTGAATATCTTGCTATTGTAATAAATTAGGCTGACTGTTTCAAGGAGCCTAGACGTAACTTGACCATATTTATCTTATTGCCGTGGAAAGTATAATCTTGATTGAATGTTTACTGGTTTTAATGACAAGAAATGTATTGATTAATTGATTGATTTATGTTCTGTCTGACACCTTCGTCTATAAGAACCCATTCTGTCTCTCTGTATTTTGTTCTTGATCCTGCTGCTTCCTAACATAAGTGGAGGATGTAAGTCATAAGATATATTTCACAATAAACAATGCTCTAACTTATAAGCAACAATGTTCCTAGAAACCATCTCTGAAAGACAAAATCAATATCAAGATGTCAAGGAAAATATGCTTCACACAATCCCTGAGAGGTCTTTTAAAGAATAACTCTTTTAATACTGATCCCCTGATCAGAGTTGCTCAGTTCAGAGAAACTCAGTCTGCAGCATAGCATAGCATAGGCATCCTTCAGTCTTGAGAGACTATGGTAACATGCTCTGTATCGAGGAGTCCCCTCTCCAGAGCATGAAGCCTGGGTAAAGTAATATGGAGGATAGGCTGTTACCCAGGCAACAGATCCCCCCTCTCCACGTTGCTGAAATGGTCCAATGGAAAGGCAAGAGTCAGCATCTGACAAGGAATTCTCTGCCTGCTTTGGCTAGCTGTTTGGCTACTGCAGCCTAGTATGAGCTAGTATGGTAAGAGGAAGAAAGGGGAGAGAGAAGTATCTGCATTGCACCTAACTGATCAACTTAAGCAAAAATAAATATATAAAGGACTAAATGTAGGTGTCCTGTACTATATACAATAGCAAAATACATGTTGGAGAGCTGCTGGAGAAAAAGAAAGAGAAGTCAATCTCATCAGGTTAGTGGATATTTGCTAGCAAGACTTTGCCTGGAACCTATTCTGTCCTGCTTGTGAGAGTCTAACCAACTGATTTCTGCCATGCCAAAAAAGTAGCAACTAGTGCTGATAGAGGAAGGGTGGTCTTCAGCTGAGTTTAATTTTGGGAAGAATTCTGTCTCCTCCCGGGTCAAGGCAGAATACCAAAGCCATCAGCATCTGACCAAATGAAAGAAAAGGAAAATTCCCAAGTTGTTTTTTTTTAAAAAAAGAAAAACCAATAGCAGCTTATCTTAAGTGATACAAAATTCGTAGCCGTAGACTTTCCAAGATACATAAAAAACAGATGTAGGCCACATTATACATTCTGTGTTTAAAGATGCCTTGATTAACTTAAAGAAGTACAAGAGAATGTCTTCTACAAAATGAAGAAATACACACTAACCTAGATAACTGTGCTCCTTGCTATTCCACATATTTGAAAAATCAACAAACAGCTTAATAGGTCCATTAAGTAAAAACACTCTAGTAAAAACACTAGAGAATAAAGGGGATTGCAGAAAGACATACAAGTTAAAACTAACCCATGTGATCCTAAAACTTGTGATCGTGGAAAGCTTCACTAGACTAAGGCAGAAACATCAGTTGATCTAAAACTGAGTACCTCTCTTCCTAAGGACATGACGCCAAGACCATCAGAAAATTGGTGTATTTCAAGGTTATTAGCAAACAAATACACCGTTGTGTGGCATGGGTTAGGCTTTGTATGGGAAATGTCACAGTTCTGAAAGTAATAATTGGATCTGGACACTACTATACACCAAAATGAAGGGAGAGTTTTGGAACACCAAAGATATAAACTGTAGTACCATTTTATCATGCTGCAAAATTATTGGAGACTTTTTACACATTTGTAAGCCAACTTGTTCCCTGTAATTTAATGCATGGAATGTTCAAGCTGGATTGGTATTTTGTCTGCATGTATCCTTTCCAGCTCCATGACCAAACCATGCACATGACCTAAAATACAAATATACAAGGGACTTTTAAACTTGGCAATGAAGATTGGGACAACCCTTTGAAGAACTGTTCCAGTCACTTCCACTTCTCTGAGGTATGTTTATAATACATGAATAAAAAGTATACAAGATTGTCACTTTGATGGAATTAGTGTTCTTGAAACGGACATTCTATTATGTTATTCTATGACCTCTACTAGAGAATTGTTCCACTCAAGGTAAAAGGCAATACAATGCACATTAAATATACAAGACAGAAAACTGAATTAACACAATAGAATGCACTAAACTAGAAGTTGGTTCTGGAGCATGCTTGATCTCTAAACCAGGAGCTCTTGATCCTAACAAGTTAGGCTGCAGTTATGCAAGTCTGGAGCACTAGTTTATGGATCCTGAAATGTTTTTTTGGGGGGTGGGGCTAAACAAACTGGAGTGCTAAATTTTCAGAAGACAGAGAAAGAGGAGAACAGCAGTAAAACCTGTTTATTTGTTGAAAATATTTTTACCCCAATTTTCTCTTTAAAAGCACACAAGGCAACTTGCATCGGTATATAATATCTACTTATGTACTGCTGAAAATACTATATATAATAATAGCTTTTGCCATTTAGCCTGCATTAAGCAGAACTGAGCGAAATTTTTGAAATTCTTCTAGACCAGAACACTCTAGATATTGCTGTCACTCAAGAGGTTGCCATGAACCCAAAATGCACACTTTTCTGGTTAGGGCTGATGGAACCTGTCTGGCTTAATAGTTCATACTCCAAACATATGCTTGCTACCTTTGTATTATCATTTACTGTCTCTCTTAAGAGCGACTGGACCTCTTTGGTTGACAACAGTGGGATGGTAAATGTAGAATCATCACATATTTAGTTATCTTCTTTATTATCAAACACACTTGGAATGAAAGAATGTGGAATTATAAAACTCAATAACCACAATGGCAGGTACTATTTGTACTGTGTGTTTTTTCTTTGAGGAATATGGCAGAGTCTGCCATTGTACATATAAATCCAATTTTAACATTCTGCACATTAAATAGTAGGAAATGAGTTATTTAGTATCTCAATAGGTGTGCAAGAGGCTTAAAATAACTCTATGTATGTGTTTGTAGCCCTGTATTCTGGCCATAATTTTAAGTGGGAGCCTTTCTTACCTGAAGATGTGAAACTGAATACCAACCAGCTGTTGTAGAACTACAACACCAACCCACTATGACTACAGGCCATGTTCGCTGGAGATGAGGCAGCTGTGCGTGCATGAGCAGGTGGACAGGGCACCCATGTGTACATGTGGTGGGGGCTGTGCATGTTTGTGTGCATGCGTGGGGATGGGAGATGTGTCTCCATGGCCCGGTCCATGCCCTATAGCAGGGGTCCACAACCCCCAGTCCACAACCCAGCAGCGGTTCGCAGCTCAGGCAGGACCGGACCATGGACACAGATCTCCTGGCTCCCCCCAGCAAGCGCTCCTCCTGTGAGCATACTCCACCCCCTGCGAGCGCAACACACACACACCCAGCGCAACACCCCCCCAACCAGTCCGCGGTTGGGAAAAGGTTGAGGACCACTGACCTAGAGCATTTCATCTATCAAATAGGAACTTCCTCTGCTACATTTGATTGACAAAGCATATTCTTCCTTTCATTTTTGCTTTTGAAGTCATGACTATTTTCCTAACCCATGTGTGGTGGTACACAATCTTGAAGAGTGGTCTTCAAGGTCTTCCATCTCTATCCACATCATCATTTTCAATCTGTGCACAACTGATTGGGAGGGCTAGCTGGTTTAAACATATAAATACAAGGATTTTCTTTTCTAAAGCACTTTCTGAATGTTGGCTGGCACACTACAATGAATCACTAGGGAAAGTTGCCAGTTCAGGTCTTTATCATCATAGTTCTCTGGCTTGGGGGCGGGGGAGCCAAAACGTTAGTGAAGAGCTGACTGTAACTGAAAGTCAGCTAAAACATGATGCTGACTACAGAATCCATCAGGAAGATACCAAGTGCCAGCACTCTGTGGGTGGGATTGGCCAGAAATTTGCAATCCTTTCAGGGTTATAGTAGCAGACTCACTACAGAATGTGGCTAAACAACATCCTGTTGGCTTTTGCTTGGCTATGGTTTTCCACTTCTGCCTAGCAAGCAGAGCCAAGTTTACTGAAAAACGTTAACTGAATTCCACAGGCAAAGAACTGTGAAAAGGCCAGATCTCAGGGGATTTTGGCTGCCAAAACATGACTGCGGATGTGGAGGGTACTACTGTGCAGGCTTTCCGTGCTGTGGAGAAGTTGCTGAATCCTCTAAAATCTAACCACAGGAACTGGTTCTCAAGAGCAGCACAATGAAAAATACCTTCTGGTTATGACCACAGCCTATCAGAGGTATTTAGCGTAATGATTAATCACAGATTAATTGGGTTTTTGTTTTGTTTTTTCCTAACATTTTGGAATCATGTCTCCAATTCTCTCCATCTGACGTGAGTATCAAGCCATGTCATGAGAATGAAATAGACTGACCAACTGAAACGATTACATTTCCTGGGCTCTTAGGCAAACTTGAATGGTGTTTCTGTTAGAGCACCTTGTTCAAGTAATATAGAACATTTTCAAATGCATGCTTAGATGTAATATCTGTGGAAAGTGTTGGTTCTGATGTACACTTCAAAGCACCTTTTAAAAATCTGTAAACTCAGTGGAAAAGTTTTCAGAAGACAGACAGCTGGCCAAAGTAAAGTGACATTGTGTGCTTAAATTGAAACTAATTTGCATGAAAATGTGCATGCCAAGAGAGCCTGGGAAATGCCACAGGGCAAGGAAGCTTAGCTTAAAAACAAAATGAGAATCTTTTGATACCTTATATAAAGCTTAAGGTTAATGAAGGACAAAACAAAAATATAGCAAAACTATTCTCAATTATATATTTTCAAGCAATAGAATATAAAGTAGGAGCTATATGATGGCACCTTTAGAGTAAAAAAAAAGAACATTTGGGGGAGGGAGAGGCATGGGAACACAATTTGGGCTTTAGTTCATTGCACGTTTTGTGTGGGGTTTTTTATTTGTTTATTTTGCTTTATAGAACACCAGAAAGAGCTCATCTAAGCCACAGCAAAAGAAGAAACAAACTACAGTACTCACTATGTGTGGGGGGCCCTCCCCAAGGTTGCTACGCTGTTGTCTGTTCTTCAGTGTAGTAGAGCACACTCTCCAGGATGTGATGCAGCTACTTCTGAGGGAAGAGCGGCTACCCATTCTTCCTCTTTCTCATAGAGATGGAGAGCTAACTTCAAAAGCTCTTTTAAGCCAATCCTAATTGGCATTATGTAACCAGGACCCTATCTGAATTCTGTCAACTATCTGTATACTATCAACAATTCATAAGGTTAATAAAAGGGAGTCCTCCTGGGGGCATTGCCCAGAGTTGGTCTATGGAGTGGTGTGTGTGGAGGACTCTGCTGGCAGACATCTCTGTGTGTGACTGACTTCTTTAACTTATCTCTCTAAGACTAATTACTTTCTTAATTCTATGGTGATCACCTAAACTATCAGCCTTCTCATTTCATGACTACTACAACTATGCAAGAACCAATAGTTCTTCCTTGACACAACTGAAGTTTTCATTGATCATGTATAAACGATATTGCAACCGCATGGATCATGCCATTATCCTGTTTTATTGCCACCGCGCCAGGATATAATTTCATTTACACAACAAATAAAGGATCATGATCCAACTGCCAATAATAGTGAGCATTCTGGAGTCTTTCAAGCTATGAACTTCACAGTCTATACAAAGTGAATGCAGACACTCATCCTTATGAGAGTTAGCTAACAATCTAAAAAAAGAAATTATCAGCTATCATCAGTGGCCTTCCAGGTTCTGGTTAAAATAAGGGAATGTTTAGCTTTCAGAAAACCTGATCAGAAGGGTCAACAATACCTAAAAACATGGGGAAATGGATTTTATTCAGTTAAAAAGAAATTGTATGTCTTTTAGCACCTTTAAGACTAACTAGGTTTTGTTTTTATAAGCCTTCATGTGCTTGAACAGATGAAAGCTTATAAAAAATAAAAACCAGTTTGTCTTAAAGGTGCTACAAGACTTATGGTTTCTTTTTTGTTACAACAGACTAACAGGGTATCCAATCCAGAAAGCTTGACACACTTTGACCAACTGATTATTTTGTGAACTTCTTCAATGATTATGAAAAAAAGAGGGGTGATACAATAATTATAATAACAAACCATTCACAAGCCAATGGACTGAAAACCTTTGCATTCATATAAAAATATACACAGTCATATACTAATAATTATACCAATAATTCAGCTATCTATATAGAGAACTCTGGCAGACTGTTTTGAGACTTTACAACTCACAACTGGTGACATTCTGGGAGAAAGATCCAATATTTGTAAGTTATTCACTAACTATCTCCATTTTTAAAAAATCTAAAAAACAACAGAATAATAGTGAGTTGTGAAGCCACAGCTCTAATTTATAGGACCTATGCAGGGTTGTTAATTAATTCCTTTGGGTGGTCATTAATTCATAATATTGCCATAGCTTGCAAGCTATTTGATGGCACATAGTAACTCATCCCAAGGACTTAGAAGGTGTCCACAAATTATAGAAGCTCTAAATAAGAGAAACAAAATCTCATTCTTCATTCAGGTAACAATGAGCCAAGATTCCTAATCTTGATAACTAATCCATTTTTTCCCAGCAGAATCCTGCTGAATAGATATATTGCATCTATTCTTAAAAATATAAATCCACTGAAGAATCATCACAGAAGGATACCTAGTTTTGCCACAATTATACTTTCTAAACAGTCTAAAAACTTCAGTTCCTAGAAACATTTTCTAGTAGTTTCTACAGTTCCTACAACTTGCTTTAAATACTTTCAAGCAACTGTAATATAACAATGAAAAAAGGGGGGGAGCAGCAAAAAACACATCCAGGACAAAAATTTCCATCACTGGATCTGGTTCAAATCAGCTCTAGGTGCTATTGTACAACTTAAAATGTATTTACTCCTGAAGAAATGAAAATATGAGCATAAATATGGGTGTAATATAACAGTTAATAACACTCAAAGACAATGCAAGGTTTGACTGGGCATAAGACATCTTCTTATGCAGTACAGGATCAAGCTGAACTCACAGCTATTGAGTTCCTTCCCAATTTTTTTATAGTTCCAACAAAGTATGGGAAAAATGTATTTCATGCTCACAATATTTCCCAAAAGCTGGATCAGCACATCTCCACAATTATGGAAACAGTATCACATTTCTAGATGGAAAAGTCAGGTAACCACTAACAAAGCATTTTTGTCAGGACAATATTCCGTCTTGCTCAGCAGATAGTACCACATTTTTAAACATCACTGTATTTTAGTAACTGCTTAAGTAGCTCAGTTTGAGGTGGAAATTTTCTCAGCCAAACCAAGGGAAAAAGGTTTGTAACAGTGTATACAAAAAGCTGAGGAAAGCTGGAATTTGGATAGAACAACTATGCTAAGCTAAATGCAGGATGAAACTGTCATCCTTCCATTATTCAAACAGTAGTCATTTTTAAACATTCAACCAACCAACACTTTGGGGACAGGACACTTTTTCAAGTTTTTTTTTGGGGGGGGGGAAACAAAGCTTCTATGTTTCAAGGACTTTTCTTTCCTGTCATTTTATGCACAACTGCATGATTTGCTCATGTTACAACACAAGAAAATAACTCTCCTCATATATATCATTTGGCTGGAAGTTTTATTTTTATCTAAAGCTAGTCCTATCATAAAATAAGCAAGGCAGTTTTTTTCAGATATGAGCTAAAACAAAAAGTGTTAGAGAGGCTTCACCTTCTGCATCAACTTTTCATTTTATGATGGCTCAAATACTGTTCACATAACTTTACATGGCTGAAGCTGATGACGTCTGCTGAAGCCAATTTGGGAGTTCAGTTCTCCACTGGGCTTACTTGAGAGAGGCTGGACTCAATGACATATAGGGTTCCTTGCAACCCTGAAGTTCAAAGGTTATTATAGTAAATTATTGATATTCCCTGTTTTTAGGACTTGAGACTCCTTAGGACTCCCTTTTACCCTGGGGAAGCCTTTGAGAGTCCAAGTCTATAAGCAGAGGAGGAGGTGCTTTCAATGGGCCATAAATTATTTTTGACCCAAACAGTGGGATCACTAGCAGTGATCCGGCAGCAATTTTTGGCAATTAAGGGCTCTGTCCCATTCTGAAGACTCCAAAAGGCTTCCCCAGAGCAAAAGGGAGTCCTAGAGAGCCTCAAGACTCCAAACGGGAGAACAGGAAGCATTTAACTATTTTAAAAGAAAGTTTAGCAACTAAAGCTGATGACCTCATCAATTGCCATCATGCAAAGTTTACATGAATAGGATCTGGGCCACCTGTAAAAAGTGGAAGCCATGTCAGCCTATACTTTGATCTTCTCACACCATTTTGCTTGATCGAGACAGAATGGAGTGGGTGACTTAATGTTTGTGGGAAAACACTCCAGCTCTAGCCAGTAAGCTGAAGATAAACTGGTTCTCCTTTCAAAACGTTTGGGGCCACTGCTGTGACAAGTAACCACCTCTGAGAACTGTCTGCCCACTACAAATATTTCATTAAAAGAAACTGAGCTGAACACCTTTTTCTTTTAAATTGTAAAATTAATGGTTATAGCATTTTAAGAATTCTTGTGATTAGAAATCTGGATATTATGCTTAAGAACTACTTAGTCTGAGCTGAGAAATAAGAAAGAATGAATGTATATGATATGAGCTGCATGTATTCTGAAGAGGCAGTTTTTGCCTCAGGCATGAAATCCAAATGCATATCCAGTTTAACATTTATACATTTATTACAGTAGCATGTCTCACTCCTACTTCCCCTCTAGATAAATGATCCATATGTTCCTGTTTAAGAGCACACTATTTAAATGCAGAAAACTAACCTTCTGCAATTCCTAGCAGAAATCACAATGGATGCACAATTTACTTTGTCACATTAAACGAGTGTCAGGAGGTGAGGCTGAGGAGCCTGACGCTGAGAGAGGCCCGGAAGGAGAAGACACGAAACCGGGCCTTCTCGGCGGTGGCTCCTCGCCTCTGGAACAATCTCCCTCCGGCGATTCGGGCCCCCACGCTGGGCACCTTTAAAACCCAATTAAAAACATGGCTGTTTATTCAGGCCTTCCCTCCAGCCAACTCTTGATTTTTTTTCTTACTTTTCCTTTTTATCTTTACTGCTGTTCTTGTTTGATTATTATGTATTTGTCTATGTTTTATTATTTGATTTTATATTTGGAAGCCGCCTAGAGTGGTCCGGTGGGCCAGATAGGCAGGGTATAAATTAAATAAATAAATAAATAAAATAAATAAACCTCTAAAGCTTCTGAACAAGATGGATAAAATCAATGATTAAAAAAAATCACCATTTAAATCAATTTTTTAATTTAAATTGTGATTTAAACTCATTTGATTTAAATCAAATCTATCCTGCTTCTGAATGATAGAAAAAGAGGGGATGTCAGAAACACTTATTCTTTTGAAGTGGTATCAGAGACAGACAAGGCAAATTGAGCATGTATAAAATGCCTCTTGGCAGCCAGCTTTCCTTTGTCATCTTCTACCTTTTAGCATTACTTTCTATTAAAAGAAATCAAATTCATAATGGTTATATTTGAGAAAAGGACAGTGTTCTTCTGTACCCACTGATGATCACTAAAACTTACTACTTGAAATTATTGACTTATTTATATATTACTATCTATATATATGGCACTTTACAAATAACAGGCACATCAGTTCCCTGATGTTAAATCTGAAATGAAAACAGAGGAAGAGGGAAATAGAAACATGGACAGAAGGGGAATAATTTGTGATTATATTAATTGCACATTGTCTTGTCTTAGTTAAAATGAAGCACAGGGTCTGGATGTAGAAGAAACATATTGATTTGCCTTGTGTCTATTTTAGAGCCATCCCTGATATTTGGTGCAGTATTGTGGCATCCCTTGAATATAGTCTGGGAGGCTTCAACCACAATGTAATTTGGTTGAGGAGTTTTTAGCAGGAACACAACCGCATCATGGATTTTATATAGATTTTCAACCCATCTTGAAATAACATGAAAGTTTCTTGCCAAGATTCTTTTACTAGGTCCAAGAGTGATGGCAACATACTGAGACAAATGCAGGTAACTGCATTCTTGTTTATCTGATTGGATATATGATCAGATTCGGGAGATGGTGGTGAACACTGAACTTCTAATTCTGAGGATGAAATCTCAATAAGACATGAAATCCTCAGAAGGGGTAGGGGGATTTACAACTCCCACGTCCAACTCCAGTTAGTAATGAATATAGATGGAGATTCTTCAGACACTGTTCTCTGAGTGAGAGGCCTGAGATTCCAAATCATTATTGGTGTCCTTTTGAGCTTCTTCTACAGAGGACAGTAGATCCTTATCTCACTTCCTTGTTGGTGATTAAGGCAAAGCCAGAGAGGTATATATAGATTTTTGTTTCTTGCTCACATATTCTGTTCCACCCTTTTCCATTGACCTAGATCAAGGTCCATCCATTATGCAACTATTTGCTGTATTCCGCAATAGTGATTGTAAGTATGGAAGACAGATGGCATAATTATTCAAGATGAATAAATACAAATGAGAACCCAACTCTTTGGTATTTGTTAAAAATAACTGAACAAATCACATTAGAAAAAGAATAGAAAGACTTAGAAGTATTTGCCCATTATGATGACATTCACCATATGAAAATAAGTTATTAGGACCAAGAATGTTACGTTATGTTAAAACATAACAGCTGAAATTCCATAGGGGTAGCCTTGCTGTCTTGAATCTTGCTCTGGACACTTGAAAACTGCTATATGCATGGCAAGTATTAGAAGTAACATTAGAAAAGCACTTGTATTTTTACATATTATTCGGACATCCATTCTAAAGAAGGGGTGAGTATAATTCAAAAGCTCAAGCAAGTGTCTGTGGAAATTTAGAGAGTAACATCTATATTATGGGGTAGGGAACACAAACATCATCTCATATTTCTAAGTCTCTTGCCTCCCAGACAGCAATGAAGAACAGTAATTAATAGTGGATGAGTCTGCCTTTTATAACCCTAATCTCTAGAAACCTAGATAGGTGTCCCCATTATTTCCCCCTTGGCAAGGAAACCATCTGAACCATGGGTTGGCCTGCCAGAGGCTCATGTTTTGAAAAACTATGCTGGCCCCACTTGGCTGCAAAAAGAAGCAGGTGAAAACCTGGAAGCGAGTCTTGAACTCTTGTCTTTGGCCAAGTCCATAAACTGTTCTTCCAAGTCTCATCCAGCTGGCTTGCCTGTCAGAGAGCCAGCAGACATTTGCCCTCAGTCAGCCAGGAAGTTGTGGGTTGCAACTGTGTTAGGATCACTCCCTCCCATCTCCCAGTAAAGAAAAAATAAGGTGTGATTAATAATGGAGAGTGGTAAAGGCAAACATACTGAGAAGAACAGTTGGGTGGGACTAGGAGACCACAAAATGGCAAGACTGTTCTCAATGATCCAATGTGTGGCTTCTTTTTTGGCCAATTTCCCTGTAACAGACCTGAGCACTAAACATCAAAGGTTTTCAGGAAATGACACCTGCTGCATATGCCTTTTATAAGGAAAAATCATTAAAGTGTCTTATAGGAATAATATCATAATTCTGTGATATACCTCTTTATTGTATGTTTCAAGAATCTACAAATCCATTTCTATTTATAAATTTGTTTGAAAGTTATATGGAAATATAGGCTGGAATCCTAAACATACTTATTATGGAAATGCCCCAACAATATACAGGAACATTTAGTTTTTGAGTAAACACACACAGAATATTAAGCAGACTTTAGAAAAGTATTGCATATGCAAGCCACACATGCCTGAAAGCAAAATCTCCTTAACACTTTCCTTGATATGCTGTGCATATCTAGTAATCAAGCACTAGATGACTGGAATCCTGTTCGTTAGTTATGTCAGCACAGGTGAAGGGGCATAAATTGCTGTTGATATTAATACTACTTGTATCTTTCACTATGCACGAACACATGTGACTGGTGCTAAATGACAAAAAGGAAGCAGTTGTTGGTTAATTAGCATCAATTCTGACTGCATATTTTCCAGCATATTTTACTTATGCTGGAATAACTGATTGATAGGATTCTGTCTGCTTTCCTCTGAAGAGTATTCTCCTAAACATCCTCTGAACTAGTAAGTGAATTCTATGCCTAAATGTCGCAGTTCCTGCACTTCTTTTCTATAACTAATTAAATAAACCAAAGAGTAAAATGTCACAGCAAACCTTGCAATATTTGTTCTCAAACACCGCATGATTTGCAGCAATAAATTAGAAAGGAAAAAAAAAAGATAAATGAGCTACATTTTAATAACTGGAACAAAATGGTCAAGATCAAAAGAACTATTTCAAACATGCACAAAGGCTTTGGTGCATTAGTGGAATTAAATAATTTTATATATATCTCCCAACCCACTATTACAAGTTGCTTTGACAATGCCTCCATTTCATAAGTGGCTTACAAGGTGGTAGTTGCAGCCATTTAAGCCACTCAGTGTTCACAATAGGCTTCCAGCACCAGCTGCAAATTCTAGGGGCACAAACTGATAAATCTTACACAGAAACAACTGTGAAAGAGTCTAAGCAACTGAACCAAACTGAAAAGGAGCTAGTTGCATTTTGGTCATGCATAAGTGGGAACATCCAAGTCTGTCATAATCACATCAAACACTCAACTCACACATCAGATTAAATTTCGACTTGCTAATAAAGCAACTTTATCCTTACCTTATATCTCATTTTAGGGCATGAATAAATATAAAATCCCATGTAGTAATAGCTTAGGTCAGGGGCCTTTTCATGAAGTTGCCTAGTAAAAGCAATTTCCCTGCAAAGGAAGCAATCATTCTTAATGGATAAAAAGATAATACCAGAGATATCTGTTCACAGATGCTAGCAGCTCTTACAATAAAGTAAAATTGGATGACCTAAATTTTGGCCTAACTTAAAGGAATAATTACACTCAAGTAAAGAATAAGAATAATAAATGCAAAGACAGTTCTATATAAAAACCCAACAAAGCCACAGGCTCCTTTACTTAAGAGAGCCAATTCTGTGTTTTGTTCTGCCAAAAAGCTCATCTGAAATTCAAATTGCAAGTGATTAAAGACACTCTTTTAACAGGTTTCCTGTTAATATTCATGCATCACTGTTTTATAGACAGTCTAGCCTACTCATTGTGTTCACCCAGGCTTGGACAGTACATGCGGACTTCAGAGAATTTTAAAATCAGCAAGTTTCAAAGGGAAACTTCCAGTTAGTTTCAGCAATTTACATGCAAATATCTATTTGTAACAGTAAGTGTTACTTTCCATATTTGGTTCATGTTCATTTTATTTATTTACTTGAAGGGAAAACTGCAGCAATTTTTTTTCTTATTCATCCTGAGACAGTGAGTTGTAGTTCTGCAACTTTCTCCATTACATCAGTCATGACAGCTGCCTTCCTCTTACTTGAATGCTCAGAAGTGCTTAAGAGACTGAGGCATACACCATTCTCCTCATTCTGCAATAGCATCATTCTCACTTAGCTTTCCAGGACAATGTCTGGGGCCTTGCTTAGGTTCTTTCAGCTAAGCAGCTGGTAATGAAACATAGATGGGGCACACTAATATTTGTCTATTAAGAGCCTACAAATACTCTTGCAGTCATTGGCAGAGCTGCTGTGGTCTTACAGAATCTGGAGTGACATTTTAAACTGGAATCCTTAAGGGACTGTATTTGGACATCACTGTGGCTATAGATAATTCTCTGTTTTTTTTTAAGTGTGTGTATGTGGGGAAGAATACCAGAAAAATGACGTGCTGCAAAAGCACTATCTTTATTTCCAATACAATAAGTCCTGGAACCATTTCTAGAAAACAAAAACGCTGGGTGTCCACAGTCTAGTGCTTCACTTTAAAGCATGGCTAGCTGCCCAGAAAAACAGTAAACTGTGTACTGGATACAGGAACAAGCATCCTGTGGGGTTAGAGAGTGTGGCAGCGTGTATCTCCAGAGGTGGGGTTGGAGGAGATGGGGAGCAGTACAAGGTGGGTGTTCAACTGGACTTTGTGTGTGTTGCATAAATAACTGTGTTTTGAAAGTGTGTGGGATGACTTGTTTTAGGGTTTATTTTGCTTGCTTCTGGAGTACGTGACTTCTGTCAAATTCCCAGTTTAGCAGGTTTTCTGTCATGTGATATATAATTCCAGATATCACAGAATGTGATTCTAAATAGCAAACTGCACTTTTACAAGGAAGCTGTGTAGGTAGATGATAGTGGCATGAGCTATGTGTGCAAATTGCCATCATATTCCACTCTGCAAATCAAAATTGTCCTTTTAAATGCATTGCTATATGTCAAAGGAAACAGGTGGACAACTGGATATTTATTGTAGGAGACACCGGATGTGTCAGTTGTTGCCTCAATCTCATAAAATGCATGCCTTAGGTGTCTGTAAATGTGCATGTGTACATTTTATCCAAAATGACTCTATGCCAGCAGAATTTCTTGGGCCCCACAAAATTAAATGCTAATTCTTGCCATCCAGTATATGCTAGTAGGTACAAGCAGTATACTAGTACTAGCAAGAGAATTCATAGAAGTATATTGCTTTGGAACCTGTATATTGCTTTAGTCATCATACCTTACAGCAATTGATAAATCCACATTTCATGATTTTGTTTCATTTGTTTCTCCAAATGTGAGCCAATTATTGAATGGATCCATCAATTTTGAGCGTTTAAGCAATGTTTTAAAATGCTTAACAAGTGCTTAACGAACAGCAGTAATGTCACTACCTGCAGGCAATATTTTTTCAACCATATTTGAATAAAATTAGTAACAGTGTGTATTGTATCATGTTCCTTTACTCTTCCTAAGAGCTCTGTAATTTTTTGCATTCTTTAAGAAGTAACTCTGTATTAAAACTTGTGTTCCTGGAGGGAGGTATATTTATTGCTTCTTCAGCATGTTTTAACAAGCTAGCATCTTAAATACCTGGTTCTTTAAACCACTTTAAGATTGCCACAGTACATTATATATTTTTTTAAATTACAGGCATGCTACCTTGCAAAATATTGTTCAACACAGTTTTTTATCCACTATTAGGATGTTTAAAATATAGCAACATTCAACATGCGGGATAGAAACAAAGTATTCTTATTCATAGGCAAGGAGGAATCAAAGTGTCAGATCAAAAACATACTGCCATGTTTCAACTTTCTTTAAAAAGCCAAAGCAAAACACTATTGTACAGTATATAGAAATAAAAATAAAGGAGCAGAGAAAACTAGTTTGGGCTTGGCAGAACACTGCCTGCTGCAATGTTCTGCTCAAAGTACTACAGGGAACATTGCACTAAATTTCAATGTTAAAGTTACAGCCTGTGAAGAAAATATTTTTCTTATTCAAAGAGAGAGAGAGTAAAGCTGATAAGCCTTTAATATATGTGGCACAGTTTAACTCTGTTTTAACTTTATATTTTAGATATCATTATACATTTAAAAGACCACTGCATATTTTAAATGTCTCCTTACCTCAGTGCAGAGTAGACTCCTAAAGACAGAGAAGAACAGTCAGGATCATAGTAGAGATACACAGAAGATACACACTTTGGAAGGATGTCGATTACACCTACAGCAATTATCTTTCCATCAAGCCAATATTGCTGGTGGAAAGAACCATAGCCACAATCTGGGCCATTAGGTGGATTTTCTGCCTGGAGAATACAAAACAGGATGCATTTCAATATCTTTAACAAGCAAAATAAGTAAACATTGAAACAAAGAAATGCAAATTCAAAAACACATTGTACAGTGCAAAATTATGGGGGGGGGGAGATTGCCTAATCACTTATATGCCTACTGTACATTAGCTGTTCCATCTCCATAGCAAAACAAAATAACATCTCCTAAAATAAGCAAAATGAAAGGCTAAAGCCTGAAATATTGAAATGTGGAATTTAAGAGATGCCTATTGAGCTAGGTCTGCAAAATTTTGCAGTACATTCAGTAGATTTGTTAACATTCATTCATTAAATATAACAAACTCTTTCTTCTTCTGCTTTGCAGACAGATTTCTTGGACCCAGGCTTAAGCACTGGCACTTCCACATTTGGAGGTTCCTTTTTGATGTAGGATCTACTCTTTTGGAAATGTATTATTATTATTATTTACCTGAAATATTTTACCCTATCTTTCTCCTTAAAAAGCTGGAGCCAGTCTAGCTTCCCATCTGAGAAAGTTCAAAAGTCTGGGAGCAGCAACAGAGAAAGCCCTCTCCCATGTCCCCACCAAACACACCTGTGAAGGTGGCAGGAGTAGAAGAAAGGCCTCCTGTGATTATCTTAACAGCCCAGCAGGCTCACAAAGGGAGATATAGTGTCTATTGTCTTTTTTCTTCCTACCCTTTGTTTCTCTTGTGTCAAGAGAACTGCTGTGAACTTAACTGTGTTAAGCTTCAAGAAGTATTATCTTGCATTTCTGGATGTTATGTTATGTAAACCACTCTGTCCTCCCCCCCCAAAAAAAATCCTCAGTGCCTCTTGAGAATTTGCTCTAGAGGGGGCTCCAGTCCTCTAGGACTAGTTTCAGACATGCACAAAGGCTCAAGCAGAATTGCTCCCTCTCCTGCTTCTGCTGGATTCCATTGTCCCATGAGTGCAGAAACACCACAGGATCCTACCCAAAGTTCTAAGGCTAAATCAGCAAAGTCACATTTGAATTTGTGTTGTTATTTAGACAACGCTATGCTACTTATAAGCAACGGAGGCAGATTCCTTTTCCAAGAGATGATTTTTAGATAAAAAGAGTTGGGGAGTAAAGTTTAAATCTGCTTCACCCCCACATTCTAGAGCTGGTCCATATCTGAGCAGTGCACATATACTTTTGAACTTAAAGGCCAACATATTATGTGAACTCACTCTAAGGAAGATACAAGGTAACATTTTCTACTGAAATAACCATAAATAACATTTAAAAGGCACAAGAACATTCTTTTCCAGATCATTTAAGTATTCTGCAACATATGGTATAACACTTTCTTTACTATCCTGCTCATTTTATTTCTGAATTCGTCAATGCAGTTACCTCAGCTTATGCAGTCTAGGTTTCACTGTACAAATGGTTTTATGAGATTTCTTCTCACTCATTAATTCTGACAATGTTATCAAGTATTATATCGTTTTGCATTACAACAACAGACAATAGATTTAGTCAAATATTTTGATACAGTAACTGGGAAAAATGAATGGCAACAGAACTGTCTCACATTATTCCAACAAAGGACAAAGGGTCACTGATCTCTAAAGTCTTTCATTTGAACTGCTCAGTTCTTGATCAGCTAAATAATATTTAAGAATGGATAAGAGGAAGAATCCACTGCTTACTTCTGACAAACAGTAGTATCTAAACAGTCATAATTTTCACAAGATTTGGAGTAAAAACTGAAATATGGAAATCTAATGTGCAACCAGACAGTTTACCCTCTACAGTGAAAAACACTTCCATATATGCACATCTAAGTGTCATAAATCTAATCTTCCACTCCAAGCCTCTCATTCATTGCAATTGTTCTGAGTGAACGACTTTTAGTTTGCTCCTTCCTGTTTTCTTTAAAGCTTTGACCACTAAGGGCTGTCATCTTGAACTTCAGCATGTAGCTCTCTCTGATCAGCAGAGTTCAACATGATGTATACAGAAACTGTGTGTGGAAAAAGTAATGCAAAAGTACAGTACAGTCATTGTTGGTTTCTTTTCTACATAGGAGTGAGTAAAGGGAGAGATATTTCCCAGTGAAATAAATATTGAATGCTCAAGATGCAAAACAGAATATTTCCACTTAAGTGCTCATAGATGCAAAATCATTAACAGAAGATTTAAAAAAAAAACCAGAATATATAAAGAGCATTTTTAGAAATTGTGTTTGAAAAGGTATGAAAACTCTGTCTTTGGTTTGATCTGTACTGGCTGCCATATTTACACTTGAAGTATACACTTCAATAAAAAGTAGTAATATCTCATCCTACTACTAGGGAACAATATAAATTAGACAGCATATATACCGGGACAGCATATACTAAAGCCTTCATCCCTATCAAATGCAAACAAAGGTATGTTTCCTGAAAGACGCTGAATATTCAGAGCAACCTGGCGGCAAATGTAACCCTTCAATATGGGGAGGACATGGGAGGGGTGACAATACCTATAAAACTATTGGAGAATATTTGTCAAACTTTGATCTTCTACAAATAAGTAATTTCTTACCTATTCCCCACTTTCCTAATTGTCTCATAACATACTCAAACTAAATACATCTACACTATTATGTAGATTTCAGATTATTCCATTTAACTGTTTTTTAAGACAAGATATTTTCCCCTCACTTTTTGTCATAATGTTGAGATTGATTCATTTAACAGTCTTAACAATCACAACTATTGCTCTATAATTAAGGATTCAAAATAAATACAGAACTTAGTCACAAAAGATTTAATCATTTGCTTCAAAATTATTCAGGAGATAAGTGGTAAAGACACTACCTACTTTTTAAGTAGCAAATGAAGTTTGTTCTGGGATAGAGAATCTGAAAAATCTTTATGGCTTTGAATATACAGGCCTTTTTATTTAGCCTCATTTAATCAAAAACACATGCAAGTGGTGCCACACAAAATTCAATTCGAAATTCAAACTGTCAATAAAAGGCAGTGGGGGAGGCGGGATGATATAAACCTTAAAGAGAAGTGCAGGCAAGCATTCATGTAGCCCTACGAACTAAGGAAAATAATGGAAATCTATTGCCTTACTTGATGAGGTGATAAAAGCTCTTTACCTATTAAGTCTAACGATCCGATTAGCCTTCAGGTTGCAGGAATGTAAAAATGGTGGGGGTTGGTTCAGCTCAGAAAAGTAACAAACTCCCAACACATGGATTCATTCATAGGGCAACATATCAAATTACTGCTGCAATTACTATAACCTGACAATTTCATTACACTCATGCAGTAGTTAACTCTTTAAGACCTATAACAAACAAAGTCTTCTTAGACACTAAATATGAAGTAATCTGAAACCTTGCAATTATTCATCACCAAAGCACAAGGCTGAAAAACCTTTGGCTTCTTTCCTATTTATTTATTTTAAGTTGGAGTGGGAGAGAATGGAAACTGAGAATCTCTCTTCAATCTCTTGCTTTCAATGTAAAGCAAATGTTTTGCCTCGATGATTTCAGGTTTAGTTTGGGCAAAACAGGATATAGTAAAACAAATCTGTTCACTCTTAGTGTCCAAATTTTCCCAGATATTCTTTAAAAAAAAAAACACACACACACTTTAATTTAAATGAAGTATGTTACTTCCCAACAAACTGCGTGAGGAGCACTTAAGTGATGGTAAGAGACATGATAGGCTAACACAAAAACTGTGCTATCTGAATGCATTTAAATAACTGATTTAAAGTTAAGTAACACAGTGGACAAGGGCAAAACAAGACACCCAAATGTACAATTGTTCACTCATATAATGCAAACAACTTCACTGGGAGCCCACATGTTCTTATACTGCTCTGTCTTATGAATTATATGCACTGCCACATACAACGAATGGTCTGTACCATACAGTCTGCTACAGTGCATATCAGGATTAAGCATCTTGTGGCTAAATGGAAAAGAAGAAAAAAAAGCCAGAAACTGCCTCATCAATCCAGTTTTGGAGTTTCAAATACTCATGTTATGGCTAATTAAGAGATCAGATGAACTAAATTTGATTCTAAAAAAAGCCACACATTGTTTTTCTAAAAGGCAATTCTATATTTCAGCAGCCTCATAGGCAGGGAAGGTACAAGGATAGTTTTAGAACAGATCAATTTGCAATTCAAAGTGGATTCTCTTTAAAAACAAAGGGGAAACTATCTTTGCTGCACTTCAACCTTTTAAGCCATTACATTTTTAAAGTCCTTTGATGTCCCAGTTTACAATTTTAAAATGGTAACATATGTCAGGAAAGTGCAATAAATTCCTTTACTGAACTTCCATTTATCTAACTTCTGGCTTTCTCTCAGAATCACCTAGTCTATATTGATTCCCTACATAAGTACAGTGGTGTCTCGCAAGACGAATTTAATTCGTTCCGTGGTTAATGTTGTCTTGCGGGAAAAAAATTGTCTTGTGAAACGCGTTTTCCCATAGGAATGCATTGAAATCTAATTAATGCGTTCCTATGGGCAAAAAAAGTCAGAACAAAGTCAAATTTGGTTTACAAAGGGGCTCTTTAAAGCCATACATATTGTGCAGATGATTTCAAAAATTTCAATCAAAAAACTTTAACTTTTTAAACATCATAGAAAAACATTTAAAAATCAGCAAACATGAGGCAGGAACAAAAAACGGAAAACATTCGTCTTGCGAAGCACGGTCATAGGAACATTTGTCTTGCGAGTCATCAACCCCATTGTCAAAACCATTTGTCTTGTGAGTTTTTTGTCCTGCAAGACATTTGTCTTGCGAGGCACCACTGTACAATTAGTACCTTTTGCTTAACTCTGAAGGCGGACCAACACCTCCCTAATTTTGCCCCACTGCCAAAATATCAGACTGATCAAATGAAGACTAAGTATACATGAACATACATGGCAAATTACTGAGTATGCAACAGTGTCCTTTTTAGCTTACTGAATGTGCAGCTCCTTGCATTTTATTTATTATTTGTTTCTCTGAAATATTTTTACCCTGCCTTTCTCCTTAAAAGGAACCAATGTGGCTTATCATTAAAAAAGATAGATAAAACAATCAATTATTAAAATATTTTAAATAATTAAATAAACATTATATTTAAAATATTAAATAAAAGCATTTTGCCACACTAAATCTTCAAATTAAGTGAATGGGGTTGTCCATATATGCAGTAAGGCTATAAACCCATTGGAGCAGAACGAATATGCTGAGAAATTGCTCAGGTTCAGCAGCTACTCAGAAAAATAACTTAGTAAGTTGCTTATCACCATCATAGTTACCTTTTATTTCTTTTACCTAATGATAAAACTAATACACCACCCTTTGAAAAAAATAATTTCCCATGTCTGACATCTACAACTACAACTGCATACCAAATGAAAATAGCAGGACCAGCTCAAAATGTTTGGTCATCCATACATAAGTTCTAATTTTGTTTCAATAAATGAATCACATCCAAACCAGTAATTTGGGAATCACTGCCTGAAGCAATGGATAAGATGGTAAAATAGCAGCTCTTAAACGTTTGGTGACCCACATATATGTTCTAGTTTTGTTTTAATTAAATATGAACGACATCTCAGCCCTTCATTTGAGAATCACGGCCTGAAGCTAAGGAAAAGATGGCACTGCCCCACAGTTCCATGAGTAAAAAGTGCTCAGACAGCATGGTTTATTGCACCCAAGAGCAGAAGACTAGCTGTGGGGGCCATAGGTCAAGTGGCACACACAGCTCTCTCTACTTTGCATCTCACAGGATGTGCCACCTGAGGGACCAACCTCATTCCACCTTACTGAAGAGAACAAGTAGACATTGATCACATGCTTATAATTAAATATTATTGGCAATCATGCATAACACAGACACAAACTTAATATTTTAAAAGCAGACTGCCTCTACCAGTCAATATATCAGGTACCAAAAGAAGAATGCTCAAGGAGTTAACAACAAAAAGGCAACCACCTTTAAACAGCAGGAAGAAATACAAAGCCGAGTAAGGACTGTGAAGTTCCACTATCAATACATACAAGTACTCTTAAGAAAGTGTGTAAAATGCCTCTAGCATTTTTAAGAATCACAAATAAAGCAAATTGCACCAAAATCACCTATACACTTAGATTTCTATAATCAATGATATCTGTAAATTTTTAATTCTCTACATACATATAACTGTGCACACTAAGTAAAGAAAACAATCTGTAAGTTGTGTCAAAACATTGCAGATATTTACAGTTGATTTTATTTAGAGATGATTTCATACCTCAAGTGGAGAGTCACAGAGGAACCGTGTAAACTGTATTAAGGGTATTTATCGTAAGCCCATGTCACCAAGGATACATGTTCAACATGGAACAAAACAGACACAAAACACAGAGAGAAAAACAAATAAGTAAAGATTTTATCTTAGATTTATTACTATAATATACAATTTACCAGAACATAGCCTATGCTTAATACTTGACATTTAATCCTAGTGTTAATTTGTGAACAAAACCTGCAAATAATTTAAATTTCCATAAACAATAAAAATTCTTTGAAAAAACACAGGTAACAACTACAATGTAATGCTGCAGAATAATATGAATAAAGTAACAGTAATTTTCCTTTGGTACTTTGCTGTATACAAACAGCTACATTTCTAACAAACTACCTGCTTTGACGTTATCGATTACATTTAACAAATCTGTAAGACAGCAATTAGACACAGCTTTGATCTGATATTTAACATTTTTAGAGAAGGAATTGGAAGATTTTAACTACAGACTGAAAACTGCCGTGCAGTCCAACGAACTATTATGACAACAAAGAACCTATATGACACATGACAGCTCAGGATATCTTAGGATATTTTACATAAAAACATCTTAGGATATTTTACATAAAGTTACTTAGTTATGACCCACTAATGCTGAAAACAAGTTTCATCCTCACCTTATCTTAGGCTGCAGTTTTCTTCCAGCATCAGGAATATGAGAAACTCAAGAAAGGATTCTGTTGCTCAGAAGACTCAGCCCTGGCTCAGTCAGCTTTTGCCTAGCCAAATGATCACTTTCCTCTCTACTACACAAGTAATCCAATATAGGAGAGCAAGCATTTCACATTTCCATGATTTTTCTCACCTCAAAACCAGAATTGAAGGAGAAATTGTATGCAAGAAGCCCTAGGACATGTCCCTGGACAAGGAGACAACATATGGAAAAGCAGATATGGACATCTGCCAGCCATGTACAACTTTTACCTTTGCCCTTATAACTTAGTTTTACTGTATGTGAAATGGGTCACTTTGGAAGAACAGAATTAAGTCAGGCCAGCCCTTGAATGTTCAATCGGAATTTCCCTCTCTGTAAGCTGCCCAACCACCATTTCGATCTTCAACCTTTGAGTAGTTCATAAAGAGTCAAGATTAAAGTCTTCCAGAGAACGTTTCCATGTAAGCTGTATTGGTGAATTATTATTCTTGTTATGTGCCATGGAGTCACTTCTGACCTACAGTAACCCTTATAGGATTTTCAAGGTATGTGAAATAGCCAAGGGGTAGCCTACCACTGACGCCTCACAGTAAGTTCACATAGTGGAGGCAAGACTTGAACCCAAGTCTCCGGAGTCCTAGTCCAACACTCCACCAACTACAACTCACTGGCTCTGAATTTATTCTTAGTATTCTGGTGAGTTTTACTTAGTACCTGGCCATTTCTGAATACCTTCAAAGCCAAGTCAGTATAATTGCCAGTAGACTAATACATGGAGACAAGGCAACCAAAAAGACCAAATCAACTCCAGTTCCCATTCAATATGTTTAGTCAAGAACCAAACAGAGAGGATGATAAAGGAAAGTGGAAGCCTTTTCCTGACAAAACACTGCACCACTAAAAGTATCCTTTTCAGCACTGATCCTTTGGTTTTCTTCCTGTCAATTGAGCAAACAACACAAGGCTCAATTGATAACTGTTTTTATCCTTGTTTCCCCAAGCTGTTCTGTTCTTGCCTCAAGTTACAAAACATTTTGGTGTCGCATTTGTTCTGGTGGGTGGAATGTAGTACTATAGCATTTTCTATGGAAATTCCACAAGGCTCCCAAATTGCAAGCTCCAGAATCAAACTTGCAATAGGGGGCTAGATCTTTAAAGACTTATAAAGATTTATTTTTCTTAGAAATACAAGTGCCATGCAGTACAGATATGAATAATAAGTTTCAGTCTCCTTCAAAAAGAGCCATGACCAAACAATATTCATTTGGGGCAGCAGTTTCACCTGTATGATCAAAGTCATCTATTCCTCTAAAGCATCAGCATTTTGTGCCTGTTTCATGCATTATAAATCTAGAGAGGTGGGTATTCGTATACAAATACAAATATCCCCACACAGGAGGCGTTAACGAGGGTCCACTCACCGATCTGCCACAGACACGGACAGCACGATTCTACGAATGTCTCCACAGGGCACAATTCACTCGCGACTCCTGGCAGGAGGTTGGAGGACAAGCCTCACTACAAGGTCGAAGAGTGGCGAGCAGACTGCGCACAGCAGAGCCATTGGTAGAATCGCGTTGTCCGCATCCATGGCAGATTGGTGAGTGGACTATCTGGCCCCATGGGGCTGAACCCTCATTAACACCACCTGTGTGGGGACATTCCTATTTGTATACAAATACCCCCATCTCTAATTATAACTTACTGTAAGCCTCACAAAGAAGCTATTTGAAGGTTGACTATTTAGACCATGGCTCAGTGATCAGATTTTTGTAATATGCTAGGCTCCCATCTGATGTGTTATATGGGAATGTCTGGTCACATTGAATAGAAACTCTGAGCACTTACATTCATCAATCTTTGGGAGGTCTGTACTCCATAGTATTGCCTTGCTAGAGGAAGCCATACTATATGGCCTCTTAATTTCATCTAATGTGCAAATTCTATGGTGAATGTAGCAGGGGGGAGGGATGCAAGTAAAACTGTAATCACAAGAGCCCCACTCTGATTTCAGCACCTAGCATGATGAAGAGTTATGAAGAAACTGAAAGTTTACATATTCCATGAATGTTGAATTAATCCAAATAAAACTACCAACCAGCTATGGATTTTGGGTTTTGTTATATCTATTAGGTGAATGAAGAAAGGTGAAAGAAATCACTTAGGTAGCTTGACCTCAAGATCCCACACAAGGCTGGCCCCACTCCCCTTGATTTCAGCATGCCCAGCTAAAGAGATGACACACACACACAGGGTGGAGATGGGGGACCAGTAGTGCACTTTGTGACATATTACATACAGGCAATTCATATAAAATGCACAACAGAGAAGATGCATTCACAATTGCTGAAATAAAAACAGTTCTTTGAACTACAGACCACCTGAATTTGTATTTTATTTTATTTTTAAAGGAGCTATTTCAATTCAGGTGCCACAAATAATTTTGGACAAAGCTGCAAAAAAGTAGCAAGCAAGGATTGTAACTACATTTTGTACAGCAACCCCAAAGAAAAATAACCAGGACACAATTTTTAGGTGATCTAATATCGAGATATCAATTTAAAAGGACTCTCCTACACAAGAACTTAATTTGATTTCTTGTACAGAGACAAATACGAAGACATACACACACTATTTTAAAGAAATAATTAATCACTTCCATATTTTTTCTAGTTTTACATTGTAAATTTTCCAAAACACACCATAGATATGAAGGTGTTTCTTGGTGGTAGCATGAAAGGGATTAGACATGTCAAGGTAGATTAAAATCAACAGAATCAATTTGATTTAAATCAAAATTTATTTTAAATATTGGAAATTTTTTAAATGTAAAAAAAATCTGATTTTTTAATTTTAAATTATGATTTAAATCAAACACACTCTACGAAGCATTATGAAAAAAAAAACACCAGGACTCATTTTGTAACTCTTCCTTCACATGTTAATTCCTTCCCACAGTGTCTAATTGCAGGATCTCCCTTGTCCACTTCAACATGCTTTTTGTTGTTTAGTCATTGTGTCCTACTCTTTGTGACCCCATGGAACAGAGCATGCCAGGCCCTCCTGTCTTCCACTGCCTCCCTTAGTTTGGTCAAATTCATGTTGGTAGCTTCAATGACACCGTCCAACCGTCTTGTCCTCTGTCATCCCCTTCTACTCTCGCCTTCACTCTTCTCCAGCATCAAGGTCTTTTCCAGGGAGTATTCTCATGAGATGGTCAAAGTATAGAAGCCTCAGCTTCAGGATCTGCCCTTCCAGTGAGCACTCAGGGTTGATTTCCTTCAAAATGGATAGGTTCGCTCTCTTTGCAGTCCAGGGGACTCTCAAGAGCCTCCTCTAGCACCACAATTCAAAAGCATCAATTCTTCTCGGCCTTCTTTATGGTCCAGTTCTCACTTCCATACATCACTACTGGAAAAAACATAGCTTTGACTATGCAGACCTTTGTCAGCAAGGTGATGTGTCTGCTTTTTAAGATGCTGTCTAGGTTTGTCATCGCTTTCCTCCCAAGAAGCAGGCGTCTTTTAATTTTGTGGCTGCTGTCACCATCTGCAGTGATCATGGAGCCAAAGAAAGTAAAATCTGTCACTGCCTGCATATCCTCCCTTTCCATTTCCCAGGAGGTGATGGGACCCAGTGGCCATGATCTTAAGTTTTTTTGATGTTGAGCTTCAGACCATTTTTGTGCTCTCCTCTTTCACCCTCATTAAGAGGTTCTTTAGTTCCTCCTCACTTTCTATCATCAGAGTTGTATTATCTGCATATCTGAGGTTGTTCCAGCAACCTTAATTCTGGGTTGGGATTCATCCAGTCCCGCCTTTCACATGATGTATTCTGCATATAAGTTAAATAAGCAGGGAGACAATATACAACCTTGCCATACTCCTTTCCCAATTTTGAACCAATCAGTTGTTCCATATCCAGTTCTAACTATTGCTTCCTGTCCCACATAGAGATTTCTCAGGAGACAGATAAGGTGGTCAGGCACTCCCATTTCTTTAAGAACTTGCCATAGTTTGCTGTGGGTCCACACAGTGAAAGGCTTTTGCGTAGTCAATGTGGTTTTTTGGCTGTTTTTTGTGGAACTCTCTGGCTTTCTCTATGATCCAGCACATATTAGCAATTTGGTCTCTAGTTCACCTGTCCCTTCGAAATCCAGCTTGTACTTCTGGGATTTCTCAATCCACATACTGCTGAAGCCTTCCTTGCTAGCATGCGAACAGTCGCTTAATAAGGAGAAACGGATTAGGTGAGTAGGAAGAAACTGTTAATTTCCCAACAATCAGTTCTAATCTGCAAATGTTCCCCAGCCCACACTATCATTAAATGGAAAATATGGGATTGGGCTCCTACCACCAAGGACTGATAGCAGCAAATTGTGACCAGCCTATATTCAGGAATTCTTCAGAAACCAAACATTCTGATAGCATGGCAAACCAGTCTGTGAATGGGCTAAACAGTTTCCAAGACAGTATCAGACTAGACCACAAGGTATCCTGTACTTATATTTTGTTTTTAAACACATCCTTTTCACACCATGTGTACAAATTAAGGCCAAACAGGCAGATAATGAGTAAAGCCAGCAGCCAAGGAATCTTATGTATGTTTCTTGAAACCGGAAAGCAGTCATAAGGAACACAGGTCAAAAACTTCTTATGTAATTATGCCAGCATAACATTAATAGCATAACTATTGCCAATTGCCCCAAGTTACTGTGGACACTATCTATTGGGTACTGAGTAATACAACTCAGCAGGCAACAGCTAATTCCCATGGTGATTTCCTAACTTGAGGCAATTCGCCATAAAAACAAAGTGCACTAGTATAATAAAATCTTAGGTAGCATATTCCCTCATGGCTACATCAAATAATTACATTTATACAGCATTTTCTTCATGGAGTCTGTTCCACAAAAGCTTATGATACAACAGATTGTCAATTCTTATGCTGTCATATGATGCTTTACCACTTTAACTGGTTTGTAACACTTGTGCTGATAAGGTAATTATGAACCATAATTTTGGGTTCCAGTAGAATAAAGCAATATAGATTTTTTAAAAATCACTGAGTCAGGAGCTTCAAAGAACCATAACATGGTTTTCTTTTCTCTTCTCTAACGATATTTGATTTTGTTTTGGGGCTTAATTCTACCGCAATATGTCCGCAGCTGAAAGCAAGCTCCAATTAACTTACAAATGGGTGGTAAATATTTAGACAAGCTGTTTGACAATTAAAAGGGAGATTTCTATAGGCCTAAGCCGCCTCTGAAGACAAGGGAACAGTGTGGTGTCTATAGCTAGTCCTTAAAGAATCATTCACAACCAAGGTGTTCAGAAGCCTGGGTAATCTGGAGCTTTATGGCATAGGCATGGGAAAATTGTTGGTTTTGTTATTCTAATTATAGCTCTGAATCTGAGAGTAGTGATGGAGTTTCCAGACATCCATTCAGGTTTGAGAAATAGGTCAGCTTCTGAGCAAATGTACCACCTTCTTTTTGTGTGCGTGTTTTGACCTTCATAATTACTTATAGTTAAAACAGAAAATATTGCACCACTGGAAAAAGAATATATTTTTGACACTAGGCATGCTTTCCAAGATTTTTTTTCTTTTAGCATTTCATTGGTCAGAAAATGCTAGATTGTTTTTAAAGTATTTGCTCACTTCTAAGATACTTTTCAGCAAAGTTTTATTTTGAGATATTTTCTTATATCTGAAGTTATTACAGAATGCACCGAACTTAGGAATGTGCAATCATCCTGGAGAAAAAATACATATTTAAACCTTTGATCAGACCAGCTTTGATTGATTTTAAGCTCAAAACATGAGACTTCAAAGACAGAATTCAAAAAGCTTGACAAAGCTGTTCAAAGCTAACCTATCTAAATATGTAAACATTGCTAAAGAGAACCTTAGCATTATACGCATAGCGCAACAGAAATATTTTACTCCATATTTCAGAATTACTTCAGCATAATAATTAAAGGCTAACTATACCAGTCAATTAATTCTGGGGAGATAGTAGCATGTTATGAATTGTCTAGCACTGTGGTTCCCTCCTGCCTCCTCGATGGAGTTGTCAGCTGCACTGAGAGGTGAGGAAGCACCAGCCAGGTTGCTTCCATGATTGGCAATGACGGCTGTGTGTACTGCATGGCAACCACCGAGTGGACCAGCCAGTTTGGGGGGGGCTGGATTTACGTGGCACCTGTGGTGCCAATATTCATATTCATATCCCCAGGGATACGAATACAAATATCCCAAATCTAGTTCCCAACTGTGGGTAACTCAAGGGTTTTTGGACAGCAACTCCCAGAAGCCTTCACCACTTACTCTACTGGCCAGAATTTCTGGGAGTTGCAGTCCAAGGACCCCCGTGTCACCCAAGGTTGGGAAACAGTGGTCTAGCAGGCTTGATACCCACATAAATCCCAAGCAAGGGTTTTATTCTTTTTTTAATAGGCTAGTTTGAATACCTTGATAAGACATGGCTTATTATGATGCTCGTAACTAGTGATAAGCCTCACTTATCATTAATTACTATAACTAGCCTTCCATGTCTCTTTTCTTCAGAGTGTGAAGAACACAAACATTCACTTCTATTTTTGATCAGTAGTTATTTTGAACTCCAAACAGTACTAGCCTGTACTATGGCTCAATGTCCACCTCACAAGTCTTCATCCTTATAACACATCTCTTGACTCTCTTAATAGTGTATAAATAAATTAAATGCTTGAAGCTACCTCAAAACAGAAGGGGATTACTGATAAAAAAACAAAATAAATGTACCCATCTCAGAATAATATCAACCTGAACCATTTTCTTTAACTTCAATAAATATGCTTTGCTCTCCACATTTAAACATTCAAGTGTCATTTGGGAGAGATAATGAAAAAAAGGAAAGACTATTCAGAAACAGCTCAGCCACATTATTGCAGCTTTTGAGACTGAATATTTTGTAGTTCTTTCAATAATTTTTCTTCCAAAACAAATATTTGATTAAGCCTAAGGTAAGGAGTTTGTCTAGTTTTGCGGTGGAAACTGAGCAACACACTAGTTTTTCCTATAAACTTGTCATTATAAAATATGAGAAAAGTAGTGGAGCAGAATGCTTGCTTCAGTAAAGCTGAATAGTAATAAAATGGTTAACTATGGCTATTTGAGAGAACTACTGTCAGACTTATGATCATGTATGGAAATGTTTTCTAACTGGTGTAATTGCCACTTGGTTTGTTTTGGTTACCCTGCAGATGTAAACTATTTCTTCAGAAGACACAGAATACCATAAAGGGACTTAACCAAAAGTCAGTTTTAACTAAAAGAACACTATGGAAACTGCATATGGCAACCCCAAAATAGTATACTCTTATCAAAGGCAGCAACAGAAAACAGATACATGTTTTAAAGTTTAAACTTTGTAACCTGATATAAACATGGAACAAAACTTTATTAGTACAGATAATGGCATGATTTTAGCTCTGAATATTCAAAATAACAGATTTAAGAAAAACAGATGTGTCATACAGTAATGTAAGTACAGTAGTATATTGCATGCCATATATACATTTTATTTGCTTGATCCTCTGTTTTTCACAGAGAATATAACAATGTCTAAGAAGCTGTAGTAGATTACTGTTGGCTGTGCAAGTCATAGCAGATTACTGTTGCCTTTGGAAGGAAGACAAATACTCAGAAGATGTTACTTGTGTCAATGTCTGAAATTGTTGCTCAGCATAGTAAATTGCACTAAAATAAGCATATTGAATCAGATGTGTCAAGTCCTCCACAAGTGCCATTGATTCAAATGGGTGTATTGCAGCCTTACAACGCTAAGCAACAGGATTTCAGCCAATAACCATCAAGCAGCAATTAAGATCACATCAACTAATCAGCACTGGTGTGCATTAATCTAAATGTATCTATGCAAAGCTTATACATAATAATTAGAATATGCAAATGTATATTCTACTTTCTATATTTACTTTGTTAAGTGCTCACAAGATTTGGTATTAGCAGTCCATGAAAGTCAATTCTGAGCACTTTTTAGGCAAACTATTATGGGTATGCTACACAGGTCCTGCCTTTAGGTGTTTGGGAATTTTATAAAGGTATCATTTCCCACAGACAACTGCATTCAGATACTCAAAGTTGATCTTGGATTTAGGGACCATCCAGTAACCCAACTTTCAATATTCATTATTCTCATTTACAGAAGTGACAAGCATTCTGTGATTTCTACCAAGCAATCAAAGCATATTTAGTTTCTTTTTCAGCATATTTCAAATGGTCATCTGTAATAAGCCTCTGTAATCACAGAATTCACATATGCAAAATAGAAAGCTATATGATTTTATTCCCCTTTTACATACAATCCAACCCAAGCTAGATGCACAAATATACCCATTGAATTAATAGGTGAAGCTAGCCATGACTTCAGTCCCACTGATTTCAAATGTAATTAACCTTTGTCCTCATTGTGCTGCTTTGAATCAGGATATTAGCAGTCAGTGCTCCCTCCCTAATATTTATCATTTGTACCTCATCATCTATTTTTGTTGTATAATTCTATAAATTATACTATATCTATGGAACCTTTTCCCAATTAATCATGCACAGAATTGCAGGCTCATCATTTATTTTAATTCCTTGGGGTATGTGCACACAAGCACAGGGCCGCTGTGTCTTTGGTTTAAAATATCTCAGAATTCCAGGAAATATTAGAACAACAGGAAGAAGTCCTGTTACGGTATCTTAATTGCATGGTTTCAACTGTATACAAAGCTAAACACTGTAAAGGGGGAGGAACTAAAACATGCACACACAGCCTCTTTCCTGAGAAGAACCAGATTTAGTGGCTTCTGTTCAGTATGACAAATGTAATGCTAAAAATACAATAAAAGCAGCAAGCTGAAAATAAGAAGGGTGTGTGTTAAGCCCTTAATAATTCATTCACTTCAACAGAAATCTGATCAATAAAATTAGGCTGAATAGTATATCAATAACCAAATTATTTTTCCACTGGAATATTAGATATAAAGTTAAAAGGGTATGCACGTGGATTCAGTGACACAAAGTATTTTCCCCAATTAAACTACTGTTTAATTCTGGTTTGTTTTAACTACAGCTTAAACTAACTCGAGGTCAAAAACAGCCATTTATCCCTGGTAATTTAAAACAAAAAGGCAAAGTTTCACTCTCCTTTTCACAGGTACAAGGAGAAAGGGACAAGTACACTTCAACTTTCTGTAGTGCTAAACCATGGTTTTGCATTGTATCTAAAATGGGTAATTACTTATATGCATATACTTCTCAAATGCCCAGCATGTACACTGCTGATACGCCCACAAATTGGCAAATAATGTTATTTCCTTACAAACAAAAATAATGCTTCAACTATAAAATGAGGCAACCTATGGGGAAAAAAATGAAGCAGAGAGAAATAAAGTCAAAGAAGTCAACTTAGATAAGCCAAAGATTTTGGATTGCAGCAAATGCATTTTGAGTTGTGACCAATGCTGTTCTTATTAGATGATATGACATTTCTGTCTTTTGCTATGCTTGGGTTTATAAAAATGGTGGTTGGACTATCTGATTACTCTGAAAAGAAGATTGGGAATTAATTATAATAAAACAAAGCTTGTCATCTTCATTAGTAGTACAGTGAAGCAAAGGTAGATAATCTTTAGCTGGCCATATGAGCAGCAGGATTTATTAATATTAATGTTTTAATGATTGTTTTTAATATATGATATTATTATAATACTGCCTATTTTTAATGTTTTTAATGTTTTTAAAGTTTTAATATCGTTGTACGCCGCTCAGAGGCCACTGGTAATGGCATGGCTAAGAAATCTTGTAAATAAATAAATAAAATAATGCTTGGCAAATAGAGCAATGCCCATTTTTTAATTATTTGGTCTTTCTTTTCAGGAGCCCTTGTTTTAGACTACATAATTCAGTGCATCTCTTACAACTACATGACAACTGGTGGGTATAGTTATAGAATTCCTATCTTCTAAAGGAGAATAATCAACAACCCCAATGCTTAAAACATTCCAGGGAAAAGTATAACGCTGAAATCTGAGGATGGAATGAGAGAGTGCTAGCTTGCCCAACTAGAAATAGACAGAATAATTTTGTAAGGGAAATCGTAGCCCTTCCCAGGGTACTCTTGAAGCAACTCTGCCTCCAATTACAGAGAGCTCAACTGCAATTGTTGAGATTTTCAGGAAGCCTGATGGCTTCTTATATAACCATTTAGTCAAACTCTCCTATTGGTGTTACTGAGACATTTACCCCTTATTCTGAAAATGTATTCCTTGCCTTCACTATAAGACATTAAGCCCTGGGCCACAAAACAGATCTCCGGCTGGGATCTTGAGCAGGATGCCAACTGAGATGCTCGATTGATTCATAATTCAAAGTTTCTCAATTTCAAGAAAAGCAAATTTACCTTCATGGTAACGAGTGAAATCTTGCTAGTATACTACTTAAAAAAGCATTTACAAACTATACCTTGAGGGAAGAACTTGTAAAGTTCCCATGAAGCAGGTCCTCTGCCCCATTGTCAGAATCAAGTACAGTGGTGCCTCGCTTAACGGCAACAATCCGTTCCAGGAAAATCGCCGTTAAGCGGAAACATCGTAAAGCGAAAATTAAAAAACCATTGAAACCCGTTCAGTGCGTTCCAATGGGGTAAAAACTCACTGTCCAGCAAAGATCCTCCATATGGCAGCCATTTTCGCTGCCTGTATAGTGAGGAATGCTTCCCTAAACACAGCAGGGAGCCATTTTAATTACCCGGTGGCCATTTTGAAACCGCCAATCAGCTGTTTAAAAAACATCGTTTTGCAAAGACTCGGTTCCTGAAGCAGGGAGCCAATCATCGCAAAGCAAAATTCCCCCATTTAGACCATCGTTTTGCGATCGCAATTGCGATTGCAAAAAGACAGTCGTAAAGCGGATTCGTCATAATGCGGGGCAATCGTTAAGTGAGGCACCACTGTAGAGTACTTTAAACATTATGTCATATTATTTTACTAGGTATTCTGCATTTTAACATTTTATTGTTTTACCTATATTCTCTATTTTAGATGCTATGTTTAAGTCCTCAGTTTCTATGACCAATGATTACAACAACAAAAATACAATTAATTCTATCCAAAAAGTGCTGACACCTTGCCATAGGCTACTGAGACATTGCAGGTTCTATAAAATTTGTACTGCTCTAAAGGTGTGGCTTTTTTGGTATTCTTTCAAAGAACCAATCCCAGTAACTGGAAAAATGAACTAAGTGACATTAAATCATTTTGGTAGACAGAATGGCCAAAATACATGACACTGCTGTTTCTAATTGATGTTAAATCCTAAACTGTTAATGAAATTTAGTTCAAAACGCATCTTTAAGACATGATAAATCTGAGTTATTAACTTGAATCCTGAGTTTTTGTTTCTATAAATTCAAGACTGATTCCAAGGTACTGATGGTTAGGTTGCACGATCAATTAACTGAGGCTTAAGGGATTAGAAATGTTCTCATGTATTCATCATGATTAGCACTAAACTGGGAACGTGGAAGAGGGTCCAAGATGAGAAGGAGGATGTGGGGAAGACATGAAGGACATGAAAAAAGAAAGGAGGATTGGAACGCAAGCCTAGAGAGCTTCCCCCAGTACCTTAACAATAGTTAAGAGAGCAGGAAACATTATACTTGTACTGGATCTGAGCCAGTGTGCTTATTTCAAATCAATAAGCATTTAGTAACAACGGATATTACTTTCAAAGGAGTGTTTAAACAGGGCAGAAGCAAGATTATAACAATTGTTGCGGTCTAAAGATAACATACAGAATCCTTAAGAACAGAGTGCAGCATACTCCAAACCTACAGAACTTCCAACATCAATTTCAGCATGTCTTGTTATTCGATTACCTTCCCAACATAAGTATATTAAATTGTTACAGTTTTGACTACCCTTTATCAAACATAACTTCATATGGAGTGGCATCCCTCTCAGTGAATAACTGTTTCCTTAAAGGTATAATAATCAGAGCTGATCTGCCTTGATGATCAAGAGCCAAATTATTCTACTGTTATTCAAACCACAAGCTACAATATAGATAAAAAGTACATGCAGTTAACTGTACCTGGTACTCGTTACATTCAAAAGGAGAATCCTTGTGTATGGCCATCTGATACTTGGCAAATAAAGAGGCAGATTGGGTGAAAGATGATTTGAATCGTGGATCCTCAAAAGAAACTGGTACTAACCTCACCTTCAGAGCAAAGGAAAACAGAGGCATTTACCTGAATGTGTTCAAATGCTCCTGCAGGTAAGGCTAGGCTATTATCTCCTCAAATCCATTTCAAAGCCTCTGCTAAGGAGAAACACAAGGAAACCCAACAACCGCAGAAATGTCTAAAACATTGAAGTAATGGTGATTCATGTTAGATTGATTCTGCTCTACATGAACAGCAGCACTAGTGTGGTACAGTGGGTAGTACCAGGCTAGGACTCAGGGGACATGGGTTCAAATTCAAGTTCATTCATGGAACCTCATGGGAAGAACAGGCAGCAATGGTAAACCACTTCTTGAACATTTCGCCTACTTCAAAAATCCTATCGGGTTCACCCTAAATCAAAAGTGACTAGATGGCACATAACAACTACACAAACAAGAAACCTTATTTTGTTTACTTACTGGAATTTTTATGTTTAGTACCACATCTCAGTTTATTTACATTTCCAAGTCAATCAACTCTTCCTGCAAAAACGTACAGACCATGAAAATTCCAGGTAAACCAACGATTTGACTGCCACTGTTCTAGAAGGACATACTTAAGGTTTTCAAATTATTTCCAGAGCAACACAGTGATTACTGGAAGATGTTTCCCTGAAACAAATTTGGTCTGCTATTACTGATATTCCACTATAAGATGCAGCTGGAGCAGTGCTTAGTTCATGCAAAGCAATAATGATTTCAAAGGTTTAATCACTGTTCCATGTCAGCTGGCTTTGCAGTTAAGTTTTATACAATACCTGCTGAAATAGATCTAGATTATCACAGATTCTCCATTAGTCATAGTTCTTAAAACTGAAGATTAAATTAATTATTTGCAGTCTTTTCCCAACTCCAAACTTGTTAATTATTTTAGAGAAGTGACAGACTGTAACTCTTTTAAAGCAATGGAGCTGTAAAAGCTTTCAGCAGATATGGTTTTTACTGTGATTATAAGGAGAGGATTAGAAGAGGGGAAAAAGACAAAGCTCCTTGTGCTGAGCAGGAAACCTGGTGTCAATCACCAGGGCCAGGTTTTTAAGAGCCAGTAGCCATTGATAACCTCATTTTCTGCTTCACTGGCCTTGGTCATTGTGTGTGTTTATACTCAAAAGTTAAATCCAATGTTCAATGTAACTAACTCTAAACAGCTTATCCATAAAGTATGAAACATTCTGAAAACTATTTTAATTCTAAACCATCTTACACAGTCTTGTATCCTATCAGGTCCACATGCCCTCCCCACATTTTTTTATCCTTATAATTGTGACAAGCACATTTATTAGACCATTACCCTCACCATAAAATTACCCCAACTGGTCACTTAAAAAACAACAAAATATAAACAGACATTTCCAATGTGGAATTTAAGAGTTCTGCCACAGAATGCAGGCAGGACATGGTGTGGGGAAAGTAAGTTGGAAATGGTAAGTGAGGAAAAACGCTGGAAAGTATGGGTTATGGGACGGTTGGAAGATGAAGAACAACAGAATGGTAGGCTGCAGCATGAGCAGGAAGAAGATATATCATGAACAATGCAATATGCAAAAGAATGTTTAGAAGGAACTTCTGGGTTCTAATGCAGAGCAAGTAAAATTTGACTCAGTCTTAACTACCGTGTGTCTTGCCTGACACCAAATGAGTGCCTCTTCAGAAAGTTGCACAATGTCCTACAATAAGTGTAAAATTCGAGGAGAGGTTCTAGATGAGAGACAGAAGAGTGTGGAAAATAGAAGGCAGGTAGAGATTAAGATATTGAACTGGTACAAGAGAAGACAACATACTCTTCCCACACTTCATGTAATTTTGTTTACATTCCTCAACCCCTTTCAATGGAACATACTTTATGGATAGAATCTCCAGCAGAAATTCAATCCAAGGTAATTACTTCTAATGATAGGCATCCTTTTGTTTGTTTGTTTGGCCTACCTACCATCCCATTAGTGCAACAGCACTACAGTGGTGCCTCACATAACGAGCGCACCGTTTAACGACGAATTCGCATAGCAATCTATTTTTTTAGATCGCTAATGCGACCGCATTGCGATGGTTAGATAGGGCGAAAATCGCATTGCGATGATTGGTAAGCGTTTCGCTTACCGATCTTCGCATTGCGATGTTCCTAGAACAGCTGATCGGCGGTTCCAAAATGGCTGACGGACGCCCAAAATGGCCGCCGCAAGTGTTTTCGCGTCCTGCCCTCGCTTACCGAGGGCGCGAAAATGGCGGCGCTATGGAGGAACTTCGCTCAACGGTGAGTTTGGGCCCCATAGGAACGTATTAAACCAAGTTTAATACGTTCCTATGGGTTTTTCGATCCGTTTAGCAATGTTTCCTCATAGCGACGATTAATCCGGAACGGATTAACGTCGCTATGCGGGGCACCACTGTATTCTTATAGAATATTGGTAGCAGTACTTCTTCCTCTTCTTCTTTTGCTTTATATTACTACTTATGAAATATACAATTACCTGTAAAAGTGCCCATTATAAAAGCATGAACAGAGTTCTTAACATGTAGCTGTTCTAATGTTTGAGCAATTTACAGAGTATTCATTTGCTTTCCCAGTCTTCTCTTCATAACCTCACTAATATCCAAGCAAAACACCTTATTATTTCTCTTTCCTGTTATAAATGTGTTTAATTATTTGTGGCACCCATGAGATCTGTAAAACCTACTAGTATTTCCAAGATGTTCAGTTTGGCTGCGTTCGTATCATTTTTTAAGCTTCCATGGGAAATAAGGTTTTTAAAGAAAGAGCTATTGATTGTCTCAAAATGGACCAAATCAACATGCTGCCTGACCTGACTGGCGGTTGGTTTATCAGGTGGGTCCTTGTGAATAACCATCTGGTAATGTTTATAGACCTGGTAAGACTCCTGAAATGTGGCTTTGAACTGGGAACTTGGTGGAGATGATCGCACCAGCCTCACCTTCCAAAGAATTAGAGCAACAATTATTAATTATTGCAATAACAGCCAACAAAGAATTGCATATAAGAATAATTAGAAACTGGTTTGGCAATAACACAGAAACATGTAAATCATAATTCCCTCAAAACTGCACTGTTCAAGGTAGTGAAGCCAATGTTATTTTATTCTTCATTACCTTGATTCTTCAAAAACAGAAAGTTTTGTTCTAGTATAACTATTTCAAATCTGGTTTCTCTCACTGATCTAAAACTACAACACAATTTAACACAATTTAATCAAATGCTTCTGAAACAATTGATAATATAAAATCAGTTCTGAGTTAATTATGCAGTTGTATAAGGAGGGTTACGATTTCTCCCTGTTTGGTGGCAGGTTCAGTCCTTTTCCTAGAGAACACACATCATAAGGGCTACCGCAAATCAGTCTGTCGTCAGAGCATTCCTACCTGAACCAATTTGGTTCCCTGTCAGGGGCTATTCTTTTTCAGGTGCATATAGGATTGCTCTATTTTGGTTTGGCTCCAGCATGTGAAATCACTGGGATCAAACAAAAGCAAAGGCCTTGCTTACAATTTCCCAGTAGACAGCTTAAGCCCTTAATGATATTAGGAAACTGAAAACAATACTGGGAAATCGAAAATCTCCTCTGCTCCTCTGTGGGGGGAGCAGGAAGAAGCAAAGATTTTCTTTAAAGCTTAATTTGGGCAACGCTAATGTGCTATTGCATTTAGAAAAAAAAATGAACAAGTGAAAACTTCCTCTCAGGAGGAGGAGGAGGAGACAGGAGATGATGGGGGGGGGGAGAGTTTTTTCTTTCTTTTAAAAAACCTTTCTCTTTAAAGGGAGATGGGCCAAATAGGGCTGCTTTAGATGTAGTGTATTTCCTGACCTAGTATAGGGGGCATATCACTCGCTATAGCAACCTTAAACAACCCTGTTTAGCCCAATCCAAACCATTTCAATTTTCCTTAAATCCTATTGTACAGTACAGCCTCCTCTTAAATTCAAAGGGCAGCACATGGCATGGGAATGGGTTCAGAGAGGACAACGGCAGGAAGGGGCACAAAAAGATCTGTGGCTGAACCAGGAAACACGAGTATTCACAAAGCAGGGGCCTGGAGCTACTCAGGACAGGTTTTTTCCTCCAGAAGCTAAAATGAACAGTTTTGCTAGTTTTTTTTTAACTCATAATAATTCAGAACAAGTAATTTGGAGCAATTAATGAGCAAAGTCCACTTATAACAACTGTTTGTACACAAATAGTTCTGAATATCAACAAGAAGTATAAACTTCTTCCATGACACAGATATCAGGGACAATTTCCCAAGTCATCTCAGAATGAACCAGTCATGAACATTTTGCTTCCCTTTCTAAGTATTTTAACCAGGAAAGAAGAGTGATTCCTGCTCATCCAAGCATGTCTCAAACTTGTAAAACTAGAGTCAGAAATCTGGGCAGCCACAATTTCTTCCTAGCAAATTCCACAGGAAGCAGGAATACTACTCAAGGAGATAATGTGAAAGCTCAAAGACCTGATTCCCTCGAACCAGGGCTAAAAATTGCTCTCCAGGGATCTCTCTGTTGCCCAAAGAAGTAGTCAAACGGGTTGGGTAGCTGACTTTTAAATAAGTCTAGCAGATTGCCCAGAATGATTCAAATTTAGAGAAACTAACAAATTTTCAAGATGCAGCAAACATCTAAGAGATACAGCATAATTTTAGTCTATTAAACTAAGATATAAATCTTAACAGTATTTAACATCATCTAAATTTATGAATATGACTCTAACCATAAAGCTGGCACTGTTAAACTGTGAAGAACATGATGCTAAATTTGAAAGGTCAATCCTACCATTATGTATAGTAGGCTGCCTTAGCTAGCTGATTCTGGATGTCAGGAAATGGCAGAAATTTTTATTTATTTAGTTAGTTCTTACTACTTTTTTATTGCCAGGAATGAGAAGAAGTATTTATGGGATTGGGGGTGTGCTATGTGTGCCAAAATTACTTGGTTGGCCTTTAGGTACTTTGAATCCCAATAGGTGAGGGGGAGGTAGCACTATTTACAGGTTGATCTCTGGCACCCAAATGTCTTGGCCTGGTTCTATAAATCTATGTTATATCAAGTCTCTCATCTGATATACACTTTGGTGCTTTTATTCTGTTAGCATAGTATGCCATTCATTTAGATGGTACCACAGCACCCTCTTGTGTTTCTGCAACAAACATATTTGCAAACTTTTTTTGGACACAGGGAACTACAGACACACACAATACCTAAGCTAAATCCAGTTTTAAGCCTAACTACATTATATGTTCTTCTAGTCGGCATTTTAATCCTAAATAGAGTAAAGTAGAGGTCTGCCAGGAAAAACATCTAACATGAGATGGACTGAATAAGCAAAGAAAGCCATGGCCTTTGGTTTGCAAGGCCAGATGAGATTATCAACAAAACCATCTGGAGATCATTAATTCATAGAGTTGCCGTAAGATGGGAGTGACTTGACAGCACACAACAACAACAGACTAGACACCCTGTAATGACAAGGGCTTGTTAATCATCACTAATGTAAATTGAATTGATATCAATAGGTTTACTCTAGTTAGGACCAAAATTGGATTTAGCCATACAGTACTACAATACATTGAAAAACAAAGGAATTTTGCAAATATAAGCAACTGATATTAAACCTTTTCAGTCTTATTTTTCTACTTAACAACTATTCATATCACACTACTCAGTTGCTTTCAGGTTAATAATCCAAGATCAAATTTTCATTCAGTATACAATAAGCAGTACACATATCTCAGTACCTCTAACTGGTGCACAGCATCAGGAGGTAAGGTGGCAAAAACAAAGTCTTCAATTGATTTGGGCTGATTTGTTTTAGCTTTAGCACTCTGCCCAAGCAAATTCTGATCTTCAGGTCGAAGCCCAGGGTTTTGTGTTGAGTTCTGAAGACTTCTTTGCAATTTGTGCTCCTTCCGTATTTCCTTGGCTTTACGGCAGGGAGGTTTACTCAAGTCAGCTCCTTTGCCTAGAAGACCAATGTGTACATACCAAATAAGGAAAGCATCTGTTTGAGGAGCAACACTCATCTGCCTTCATATTTTTCAGATTGTTAAAACAAATCAATTTTCTGATATTCTAACTACATTTGATTACTGCTGTTCCAGTCATCACTGGAAATGTTAAGTAAAATAAACACTATCTTATTTGTGCATAATGTTACACTACTGTCCTGTAAGCCTAGAAAAGCAAATAAAATGATTATGGTTTAGAGCCTAAGACAAATTAATGTACATAAATTCATGGAAGGAACATTCTCTCCCTCCTTCTCCTGTCTGCCGCAACTTGTGAATACTGAAAATCCTCTCTAGGGGGCCTAGGGGCCCTTCTGAACAAGGTGGAATGGGGTACAACGGGCTCCAATGGGAAGGAAGCAATGATGAAATTGAAGACTTTCCTTCTTCAAACCTCCTTAACTTACCATCAAAACTTTTATTTAAAGAAATGCATCCAAGCGTAACGAAAACTCCAGCTATCTAATGATGCCAACAGCTTGAAAAATAAAACAATCAACACTCCCACAGGAAGGAAAAAACAGCTATAGCCAAGGTAAAATGAGTAAGTGAAAGAGAGAGCAAAACTAAATGTAACCTAGAAAACTGACTATAAAACATTAAAAACTAAGAACTCAGATACCCACAAAAATAATTAAGTTGTTAACATGGCCTAAAAAGGGGCTAGTACTGAAACCAGAAAACCTTGGTTCATAGTTTCAACAGGCAAATTCAAAAACAGAAATGGAAAAGATAGGAAAGAATTTTTAAAGACATTAAAAATGTCTGAAATTCATTGCAGAGGTAAAGAATAATTTCCATTTCTCTGCATGTTTCCTTGAGATAGATTTTTTAGTTGGTTTTGCCAATGAAAGACTGACCAAATACCAATATAATGACAGATTTCTTTTCCATTTCAGGAATATTAATGTGCCAATAGTTCCCTTTGCACAGATACAATAAAAGATTATAAGAAGCATTCTCTCCTAGAGAAGTAATGTCTCAAAAGATAGCAGCCACCCTGAGACCTAGACAGATTGGACTGGATCTAAACTTTAGTCTTCCACAAATGAAAAGCCACCCATTCACTCTTAAGAGAAACGTTTTCAAGGGCAAAGGGGGCAATAGAGAAAGTAACAAATATAATATCTTCTTCTTTCACTGGCTGCAGCATCAAACTGAGTAGAAAACAACTAAGAGCATGTTTCCACTGGGGTGCTGTTTTCAAGTGGGTGCCCATGGAAGGGGTGGGATGCTGAACTGTGGAACATTTGTTCGGCCTTTGGTAAAACCAGTGGTTCATGCCCATCTCTAAACAGAAGTACTGTTTTCAAAATCTATTTATATATATCAATTTGATATAAGTTTCTGGTATCATTTGTATGTTATTTTAACTATCCTTGCATCAAGATACTTCAACATACAGTAGTTTAATTTTGCTTCTATATTCTAATTAAGCAGGAATCCTGATTGCATCTAAGCCAGTATGAAAGAAGCTGCGAATGGTTTGTGCAACTAGCTATTTGTAATTAATTCCCTTTTCTAATAACAAAGGTGAAACAAAATTTCATTACACTTGTAACTTAACAAGAGACAGTTTTACTTCTTTGCTGTATGTCCATAAGTGTTTATGTTCTCTTTTTATATGTTCAGTTATTGTCATCATAAAATTATCAGAGTTCCGTTTTGGTACGTTGGATTGCATATAGCTTAAACATTACAAAACAATTATGAGCTATTAAAAAGAAATAACAGAAGACAAAGAAGAAAGCTAGATACAAACCTCACTGGGCATTTTCAGAAATACCGTACCTGGCCTGGGTGCTGTACGGCCAACTTTGACTGACTGCAGTGGCTTGCTTGCGTTGTCATGAGCTCTCTCACTACATGGTTCATTATGTTCAGCATCTACTTTCTTCACATTTCCTTCCCCTTTTTCTTCCTCTTCATTCTCCACCTTCTCTGTATGATCAACACTGAGCAGCTCTAGTTCAGATTGGCTGGTCTCTGGTTTATCTTTTAATAAAAAACTGCAGCCGTAAGCATCTTTGGTGTTTGAATCCATGGGCTCCACTGTAAGCAGAGAAAAAAAACGACCACAGAGAAAAACAGCAGTTGAAGCCTCGACACAAGGTAACTTTACATTAACTTGGAGCAAAACACTCTTGCATCTACAGATATCAACACATTACAGCCAAATAACTAACATTAAGATAAAATGTAACCTTTGCGGAATTGCAGACATACATTAACAATTAATTTGATGGTTCTTTTAGTTTTTAACAGGTAACTTGATTTTAAAATTGGAGATAACTAATTGAACTTATTTTAGGCTCACATCACAACACAAGACAAAGCAAAGGAGTATTCTGTTTATACATTGTAGAATATAAACATTATGGCTCCAAGTGAATGTAGGAGTTGACACAGTGACTACTCAGCTGCATGTGTGAAGAAGCCCATATTCGGTGTAAGAGTAACTTCTCACATGTGTTTCCCAGCACCTGATATTGAGGTTTACGGCTTCTGACACTAGAAATAATACATAACAATACAGATTAGCAGTCACTGATAAGCTTCTCCTCTATTACACTGCCTAACCTATACAAGCTAGTGCTCCTCATAACAAACTCCATAGCCATGCACTGTGGAAAGCAGTAAATAACTAATCTCTAATTTAGAGTGTACACTCTAGTTCAACATGCCTTGTTGAATTAAAACCAAGGTCCAGACAGTCTTTGAAAGAATCTCAACACTGATGGCCTGATGGTCCACTGCCCTATTTTCTGTCTATCTCGGATTTATGTGTTTACAAAATAAGGTATGTATGTACTTCATAAATATACAGACACAGCAAATACAGTCTTGCTCCATATATAAGTAGACACAACAAATATGGAGCAAATAAATGTACTCTTACATCACAGCAGATTTCTACATCTTTATAATTGTCTACAAATCAGTGTGAACTGTACTCTGAAATAAAACTCATTGACCCAGACAGATAGCTATACAGTCCTGTATAACTTATGCAGTAATGAAGGGTTGATCTTCACAGAAAAGCCATTTTTCAAAAAAATTGGCAAAATACAAGAGGAATTAATTTTAATGACTGAATTTCACCTTCACTGTCTACTTTGGACAGTTCTCCTTGTGTTAAAAATTTCAGCATCTTCTTCAGAACCTTCTTATGAGATTTGGAAGGCTGAAAATGTAAAGCTCGGCATCTAAAAAAAATAAATAAATCAAAGCATGGTCAAAATATATCTTATTAAGTACCGATTTTATTTGTACCTTATTATCTCCCATTATAGTATCTGAATCATAAACACTGTCCTTTGCATCCCATTTAGCACAATACTGTAACATAAGTAAGAATGCTTTATGCTTTGACTAGCCTTGTTCTTAGGCATTCATCTGGCAGCCACAGGTGACGCAGTAGCACGCAGCTGAGTGAGAAGGTATGCAGACAACTCCACCCCTGCTCTGCACAGAAACCAAGCAGCTTCTAAGAGGAGTAAAGCCGAATTTACTTCTTCATTCAGAATAGAAATGAGGCTCACTGGAAGGACAAAGCAAGTACATCCTACCTTGCAATGCTCCAGAAACTTAGTAAAAAGCACTCCAGATTATTGCAACTTTTGTACACTTGATTATACGACTCAATTACACGTAACTTTTATTTTCACAGTCATCTGCAAGGGATATTGCATTTGGAAACATTACTGTTGATGCTGGAAGTGGCATTCCAAAAATAAGAACTTCTCTATACTCGAACTGAAACATAGAGATGTGCTAGTAGAGATGGGCATGAATTGTGGTTCAGCATGGTCCCTGCACAGGTGTTCCATGAGTGCCACACACTTCCCTCTTCCACCTCCTCCGGGTGATATCCCACTTACTAGCAGCAGTGTGGGCTTCCCTGCTCTGTCTCCTCATCTGAGTGGACAATCGCCCAAAAGGGAAGTACGCTGCTGCCGGTGGGTGGGTAAACTAGCCCGAACCACCAAATTTGGGTTTGTGCCAATCTCTAGTGGCTAGTGTGCTCTCCTCCCCTCCCCAATACACACCGAAGGGCACTCTTAATATTCACAGCAAACAGATTGCACAACACAGGCATTTAATGGCGCAAAGAGGGTGTATTGCACATACTAAATTCCTACCTTATTGTATATTGAGGACAACACGTCTGATTCATAGTTGGCTTATAAACATATTTCCCACTCCTAAAATTTAAAAAAAACTTATTTAAAAGATGTGTTTATGAGTTTAAAGAATATTCTTACACTAAATATATGGTAATAAATTCTGTATTACAGGGTGGGGTGTGCTTTCAAATAATCAATTTGCAATCTGCTAGAATGTAACTTTTCCAAAATGATACTCACCTTTTAAGCTCTATATCAATGCTAAAACAAATATGAGATCATAACTCTAAGATTCTTCTGCACCTGCTACATTCATCTTAAAAGCCCACAGGTTTTAGTAAAACAGAAGTTGCATTAAATTATGTCTGCAACTACTAATCTTCTTAAAAGAGATATACTGTAACTCATCTTTCAGACATATCTCCAAAACAGTCTAGACCAGTGGTCCCCAACCTTGGGCCTCCAGATGTTCTTGGACTACATCTCCCAGAAGCCTTCGCCACCACCTCTGCTGGCCACGATTTCTGGGAGTTGAAGTCCAAGAACATCTGGAGGCCCAAGGTTGGGGACCGCTGGTCTAGACCTTTTGATGATACAGTACAATCAATTAACTCATCTCTTCCTGACCAAAAAAAAAAAACCAAAAAGAGATAACAGGTGAAACAATGTTAAAGGTTTTCACCAGCTTTTTGGCATTCCTGTCAAATACAGCTACCCCTACAAGATCTGTAGAAATCCAGTAGAAATAACTTTCCTCCTGGAAACCTGCTTCAAGGCAGCAGTGGGGTGACATCCCTCATGGGGGCCAGATAAAACATGACTTCAGCCTGATCCTGGATAAAATCATTATGGGGATATGAGATAAAAACTCTTCACCCAGTTTCCAGCTATCCCTGCCACTAGTACTGCAGGAAAGCCAAATACCTGGCACATTATCACAGGACAGTTGCACTCGAATTGAGAGCTCTTGGTTCAAGAAGCAGCAATCACTTTCTTACACCAAGTTCCAACACACTGATGAACACAGCTATAGTTGCCATTGTTCAAATGATGAACAGTTGTTACAATAGAATGGTGACACTTATCTTAAAAAGGAAACTAAATTTGTCCTCTGTGCAGCACTGGAAAAGGAAACCAAGCTCCCTACTCATTACCAAAAAGACTTTCTAAGAATATGAGTGACAGCTGATTTGTATGCTACACCAGAACAGGAAAAGGGCAGCAAATGGCACTGTGCTTCTTTCTCCAGGACCGTCATTTATTGGGAACTCCCCGCCCTGCCAGATTCATCCTGGCCAACTTACTCTGCATTCCCTACTGGTGCTCATCTTCCTACTGTCTACAGCAGTGGTTCTTAACCTTTTTGAAAGAAACGCCCCCTTGAGCCATTGAGGAAGTTATCATCGCCCCCCTCCCCACGGTGATGATATCTTATTTATTTGTTTATTTATTTATTCATTTAAGACACTTAAATCCAATGACCCCTGAAAACAAAATTAAATTCCAAGAAAATGAAATGCCCCCCCAAAAGTAACATTTAATGATTTAGTTGCAAGTGAATTTTAAGATGCAAAAAGAAATATAAAAAGGGCATAAAAACAAATGCAGGAACTAAAAATTTCAAGACAAAAAGTCTGAAATTAAATTAAAATTGGAGGAAAATATATATTCATGTACACTGTAAAAAGGCTGCAGCCATCTTCACAGGTTTGGCTTGCTCCAGCACCCCCCTACCGCCCCCTTTTGCTCCAGCGCCCCCACGCCGCCCCTTTTCGTTTTACCGCCCCCCTGAAAAATGAAATCGCCCCCTGGGGGGCATTATCACCCACGTTAAGAACCACTGGTCTACAGATTTCACAAGGATGCAATATATCCTGCAAAGGGGAAATATTCTACCACTAGCTCTACAGAATCTTATCTTCACAAAACTGTCAGAGTGGTATTTGCAGATTGGAGGCAGCCATCAGACAAATATTCTTGGCAAGCAGCAGCTCTTGGTTTTCTTCACTAGCCTTGCCACCTAGGGATATCTAGAAGTCAAAATGCCAAGGTCTGAATATGGGATCTGGTTGGGAAACAGAGTTGCCTTCAGCAGAGCCCTGAGATACACAGAAGGTAACCTAGTTTCTCAACCAGGACTTGAAACAACTTCTTCCCCAGCAGAAACACTGAGGCACCACATGGTCAAACAATATTTTATCAGTTTTTAAGAGGTAGCAACCTTCAAGTTCAAACAAGAGTATAGTCTAAGTGTTTATGTTATCCATTTCTGTCAAACAAAAGGGTCTGAAAAGCTAAGGAATGACCTCAAAGAACTGCCACTTGCCAGATGAGGCTATATCAAGCTCTATGAACTGATGGTCAGAAGAATAATGAGAAGGACTGAGATGTTAAAGCTGAAGCTGCACTAAATGGTGGGCATTCTGCTAATCATTTCTGAAAATCTTTTACAATTTATCCAGTGTTCAGTAACTAGTTCATGAGTAGTCTCCGGGCAGGGTATGTATGTATGTATGTATGTATGTATGTATGTATGTATGTATGTATGTATGTATGTATGTATGTATGTATGTATGTATGTATGTATGTATGTATGTATGTATGTATGTATGTATGTATCAATCAATCAATCAATCAATCAATCAATCAACTCTTTTTTAATAGTAAAAGTCATCTACTTAAAATTTAACACATTCTTCAGTATTTAAATACAGAACTTAATTACTGTATACCAACAATGCTCAGAAAACATATCTTACCTTCGCCATCCCCTGTCTATAAGGTCTTGGTAATCCTCAACAGTCAGTGAATGTGCCCACATTCCTAGAACAAATATAAGACACTGAAAAAAGTTGACAAGAATCCTGTTGACAGTTCTGCTTCACCCACACAGTTCTACACAATGTCCTGGTTTGCCAAGTACAAGTGAAGATCACTTGTCTAAATGAGTGCCATTTCCACAAGAAGGTATGGGACACCTACTTGTTCAAGAACCAAGAATCATAAACCAGTTGGGCTATGTCTTAATGCATGTGGTTTGCTACAAAGAGGATCCCAGCTTTTGCTTTCAAATAAAGGGAGCAAACTATCAACAAAACATTGTGGCAAGCAAAAATTCAGCAGCTTAATGTGCAATGTTGAGAGAATATGTCACTTGTTAGTATTTCTTATTTCACATTTTAGGATAGACTTTATAAGGCATTTTTCTACAGAAAGCTATAAGTATAGCAAATTCTGTTGCAGCACAAGATGTTTTCAAAAATTTAACATTAACTGGAAAATTTATAATTCAGGTTAATACTTTCTCTAATCAACAGAAAGAGTAGGCCTTTGGTCTCGATGGGCGAGGTAGAAGTCAAATAAATAAACAAACAAAATCAACAAACTTTGCAACATTTATCTAAGACCTCCCAATCACACTATAATTATCATCTGCCTCACAATCCCAGACACCAGTCCAATTCACAATGCCCAGGGCATTATTTTGCTTCAGGTTTAATAGGAAGTGTACACATACAAAGGTCAAGATAAGAGCACCCTGAAGCCAGTCAACTTATTTGATGTGAAGCAGAAAAATCTCTCAAGAACCTTTCACACTCCCTGAAATATATCAATAAATTATGCAACGAATGAATTGGTGCCCTTTCATGGCATCCAGGACTGACTGCTGGAGGCCAATGGCTCACTTTCTATAATGGTCGGACTAGCCATTCAACCTGGAAGTCCTGCCTAAGGAAAAAAAAATGGGAGCAGTCACAGAAGGAACAGCCACCTTGTTCTCTATTTTACTTGCCTGCTGAATTTTTCCTCAGGATATGATGTTCAGCATAATGAACCAAGTCCCCCACTGTCCACAGATGAGAGGAAGCAGCTGCTGCTCTTTGCTGTTGCCAGTACCATCATCACATGCTCACTTCCTCTCACCCAGTCTCTGTTGGATATATTGCAACCTGCACATGATGCCTTTGGGAGATTTTGGCTGGGAGAGACCTTTCTGGACCCGGATGGATATCAGTCAAGTCAGTAGCAACCAATTCTTTCCCCTCTACCTCAGATTCTTTTTCCTCTGTTTTTTCCAGTCAGGTTTCTGTCAGTGTTAGCAAGGGAATCTGTCAGAAGCTGACAGAGTGATGTGTTCTGTCAGTTAAGTAACCAATCAGTTAACCAGTTAAGCTCAGTGATGTAACTAGTTAGTATTTTTACACACCAGGATGTTTGTTTTTAATTTAAAAAACTGTTAAGCAAAGAGAAATGTTATATTCTTTCTAATTACCACGGTTTCTGAGTGAATGTACTGAGACAGAAAGTGCCAGTTAAGGTAAACTAAACTGCCTCTACTGAGGGAGACTTGAAGGTTCTTGCCTCAACCATTTGTATCCACTGTATAATAAGATGAGGTTTAATTTATCTATATATATATACATATATATATAGATAGATAGATATAGATATAGATATAGATATAGATAATTTCTCACATGACTCTGCTCCAATAGTCTCACCATGTGGTGAAGAGGACAGTGAATGAGCAAAACAAGCTGCTCTTTGGGAAAAAAAAAAAACAGCCACATGTCTGCTACCTCATTTATTCTCTCTCACTGGGTGAACTGCCAGTTGGGCAAATCCCCACTAGGATGGCACTTCAAGACACAGCGTAGGTCAGCAACAGAGGACAGAAGGTATTGATCCCTTGATGGCTGCAAAATTTCTACTCTGAATGGCTCAGAAGGAGACAACAGATGACCAAGCAAGCAAGGAAATGGTTATACTTTCTTTCAAGACAGGACTGAGAAGTACAAGCAGCCCCTTCTTGTCTATTTCTTGCCTCCAGCAGTGGGAACCCTCCTGGCAGGTGCTGAGAGGCTGGGGAAACAAGAGACACCCTGCAAGAGGAGTCCCTTTCCCCATGTCTTTTCTAACTTTTGCTAGAAGCTAGGAAAAGAAAGCAGAGGGCTATGCATAATCTTTTTCTAGCCAACTTATTTTTCATCAGAATAAAAGCAGTCCCATTTAAGGAGGCCATAAGTAATTGTCCAGTAATAGAGAAGGATGTTCCTCATCAGGGAAGTCGAAAAAGACATAGAAATATAAACTGGAGGGGTGGGGGTAACGGAAAGATATGCAGAAGACTTGCTAATTATAAACAATTCCAGTGAAGCAAACTCTAATTCACTGAAGCATTTTTGTTGTTGTTTAGTCGTGTCCGACTCTTTGTGACCCCATAGACTAGAGCACTGGTTCTTAACCTTGGGTTACTCAGGTGTTTTTGGACTGCAATTCCCAGAAGCCTTCACAACTAGCTGTGCTGGCTGGGGTTTCTGGGAGTTGCAGTTCAAAAACACCTGAGTAACAAAGGTTAAGAACCACTGGACTAGAGCACGCCAGGCCCTCCTCACTGAAGCATACCATAATATAAACAAAAACAAAGGAAGCCATGTTGATCTATAAGAACAGAACAAAACCCCAAATCCACAAACAAGTCATCATCAGAACCAGCAACAATTCCATAATATACATCTATTATAATGAATGTTTGGATTTCACAAGGTTTTTCCATTAAAAATCCTCACTATAATGCTCTAAATTGCAGATCACCTTTTAAACTACAGGGGGATTAGCAGCCTCTTAGCTACTTTTAGAAGGGCATGAGCTGATCATTGTAGAGATGCTTCATTAGCCTCCCCCCCCCCCCCCCCAAATTTCTAGAATACAGAGCTGCATTCAACAGCATCCTTCCTCTCTCTAGCCTCTTGCGTTCACACAGGAGTGGCACACACCCAAACCATTTCAAGACCCAGATCCAAGCTTCAGTCTGGAAACCTGCCACGTGAGACAAGAGCAGGGCATGTGAATAAGAAACAGCCAAAAGATGAAAAAGGCAAATTAAAACTGTGTTTGGGGAAAGTGGATTGGATGGCACGCCCGGCGGCGGAACCTCCTTTTCCTCCAACCACCCAAGCGCTTCCCACGCCTTCCTCAGAGGCCTTGCTTTCCCACGAACCCCGTCCTGACCCGTACCGTGAGAGAGGTTGCCCGTATCGTTCTTACAGTAGCCGCAACGGTAGCCGTCATCTCCCCCAAAGTACTCTACGATGCTCGGGGAACTTCCTGCCATCATCGCCATCTTTGCCGGCCGGCTTAGATTATTAACCCCGCGCCCACAGTCCCGCCACAGAGCCCCGTTCAGCAGCCCCGAGGAAGAAGGGCGCTAGCCGCCGCCATCTTTGCAAAGGGCAAACATCCAGGAGGAGCAACCAAGGGGCTGCGGTCTCCATAGTCTTTCGTAACTTTCTTCCGGCTGCCGAATGGGATCCTCCATATGCGGGGCAAAAGTAAATAGGATTCAACGTGAACATTTTAAAGAGAGAAAAAGAGGCATCTTGAGAGTTCCCTTTAACTGCACGACAGTAGCGTTCTCGTTTCCGCCAATTATAACAAACTAAATTAGATAATGAAGTTAAATAAGGAAGTCAATACTTTTTTTTCTGGCAGCGTGTTCTCCCTCTAAAAATATATTCTCAGAAATTCAACTGGAGATTCAGTGTTTTGAGGAAACGTGTCTTCTATTGAATTTCTACATGTTTAGACAACTGAAGAAAGCGGAGTCAAAAGGCTTTGCCTAAATTCTTCAGTTTCGCAGTCACAAAAGAGCAGCACACTGATTTTTCGATTACATGATTGTTATTTTTCCAGATAGAGGGGCATTTGAGAGATTTTTTTTATATACCCCAGGTGCCAAAACAATCTCACTGGCTTTGGTTAACATTACATAGAAGGCATATTCATGTCTTTGTGAAACTTTACCTGAATCAATGTCCATTATTAAATCACATCACATCTCCACAAAAAGAATCCTACAGTGGACTGATAATGGAATTGTACTTTTATTATGAGGATATTATAGGCTACTTCCTTATTGTATAAATCAGCTCATGCCAAACATGTGGTTGTAATTTATTTATTTATTTTTTGAGTACATCTTTTATTTTCCTTTTTTTTCCCAAGCGAGATTTATTTATTTATTCTTAATGAATCGTGCAGGATTATTACCGTCTGCCTGAAACCTACCCCCATTTAAAAAGTCAGAATTTCATTTTGTGGCCTCTGATTCCCTTCCAAATGGGCTCAACTTAAGCATGCATCTATGCTACTTTGCTTTCTATTTTTGCTAAAGACTTTTCTTTTTGGAGAAACATTTCCTAAGCAAAATATTCCAGTTTTATTCAGACATTTTCCTTTACTGGTTTATTCACAGATACGGCTGTTTTAAGTAACTTTCCATCCTTGAAATGTTTGCTATGAGGCGGTTTACACATTGTAAACAAATAAATGGCCGATTACATAGTACTTTCCTTTCGCACATAATTTTCTTATAGAGCCCCGCCCTAGCTGCCAGATGGGCGGGATATAAATCAAGTAATTATAAATGGAGCTGCCGTAAATCGAGGGGGGGGCAACTACACGGCACACAACAACAACGACGCGAGACAGAGGGTGAGAATTGGGCAGCACCCCTTTTTCTTCAGGGGGAGGACCGGATTCAACATGCTCCCGTTTTCACCAAGGGGGGGCACCATCTGTCTTAGCAGCACTGCAGGCGCAAGGGGGGGAGGGAGAGAATGGGTGGGATTTGCGAGGGTGGAGATGGGCAACCTGTGTAGCTTCCGCCATCTTTATTACGGGCTCTATCGACGAACCCCCTGGTCAGCGGCCCCCTCGCACGCCGCACAGCGGAGAGTGACGCCCGTTTGTTTCCTACGGGAGGGCGGCGTCGGCGGAGATGGCGCCTGCCGTTCTTTCCCCTTTGCGCTTGCGGGGAGGCCGCGGCTGTCAAAGGCGGCGAGCCGAGTCCACCGCTCGCCTTGGCCTCGGCACTTACCGGTGGAGACTTTCCCCCGAGAGACCCCACAGTAGCCGCACCGGTAGCCCTCTCGGGCGCCTTCGTATTCCACTACGGAGGGCATAGCGCCTCGAGCCGCGCTTCTCCCGCCGCCCTCGGAGCGAGCTGCGCCCGGCTGGCGCTCGCTTACCGGCCGCTCGCAGCGCCGGCGCCTCCAGGACGCAGAAAAAAAAAAAGCTGCGGGCAAGCTGAGGAGAAAAGCCCAAAGTCCTCCTCGCAGGCCGTTAACTCCTTACCACCAACCTACTAATCACACCGGGTGCCCAAGACCGCAAAACGGTTCCCTTCCGGCGCGAGTCCTGCGAGGGCACAGGCGAGCTGTGAAGGGCAATACGCTCGGTTGCCGCTCGCTTCGCTTCGCATCGGCGCCGAGTTTTACCACCCATTTTACCACAGCGATGTTATTACCATACTTCAGCAGCCCTGCCAAGTAAGTCTGCCTGGGCTGGATTTCATATTGAAGCATCCCTCCAGTGAAACCCATCTGCCACGAGGTGTTCCATGAGGCATAGAAAACAGCCACCCCAGACAGCACAGCACCAAATGTTTTGCTGTTCAACAGGGCTACGGATGCCTCTCCCACCGGTTTGGCTCTGGAGATCCTCCAACCTGGCACTTAAGGGGGGAAAAGCCAGCTCTACCTTTGGTGCTGGAGGAGGTTCTTGAGAGTCCCCTGGACTGCAAGGAGAACAAACCTATCCATTCTGAAGGAAATCAACCCTGAGTGCTCACTGGAAGGACAGATCCTGAAGCTGAGGCTCCAATACTTTGGCCATCTCATGAGAAGAGAAGACTCCCTGGAAAAGACCCTGATGTTGGAGAACTGTGAAGGCAGGAGGAGAAGGGGACAACAGAGGACGAGATGGTTGGACAGTGTCGTCGAAGCATCCAAGATGAATTTGACATGCTCTGGTCCATGGGGTCATGAAGAGTCAGACAAGACTAAACGACTAAACAACAACAACCTGCCGCCAGTTTCTGACAAGGTTGCGAGTACCTTCTCAGTAAGATGGGTAGTGGTGCAAATATGGGTACCACCAACAAACAGCCCTTGTAGCTTACCTCTTCCTTGAGTGAGCTGTGTGCAAGATAGATTAATGTGTGGAGGAAAAGAACTTCACAGAGCCCAAGAAACCCTGTCTTCTGTTAGTTATATCAACACAGGAATGTTTTATTTTTGATGTCTCAAAATGCTTGCACAAAAGCATGGCTTAAGAGTACACTCCCTTCTTGATACTACCTCTAGTTTCCGGATGGACATGGCAGTACTAAATCACAGCTACAGTACAATCCTGGACTTCATTCTCTATTGCTATCAGTAACCAATAAAGAACAAAAAATAAACTACAGTGGTGCCTCGCTTAATGACGATAGTCCGTTCCAGGAAAATCGCTGTTAAGTGAAAACATCATAAAGTGAAATAAAAAACCCCATTGAAACCCGTTCAACACGTTCCAATGGGGTAAAAACTCACCGCCCAGCGAAGATCCTCCATACGGCAGTCATTTTCGCTGCCTGTATAGCGAGGAATCCATCCCTAAACACAGCGAGGAGCCATTTTAATTACCCAGCGGCCATTTTGAAACCGCCGAGCAGCTGTTAGAAAAACATTGTTTTGCAAAGAATCAGTTCCTGAAGCAGGGAACCAATCATCGCAAAGCGATTTTCCCCCATTAAGACCACTGTTTTGCGATCGTAATTGCGATCGCAAAAAGATCATCGTAAAGCGGATTTGTCGTAATATGGGGCAATCGTAAAGTGAGGCACCACTGTAGAAGTTTTCCTTGCAGGCCAATCTAGGTGTTAAAGCTATGAACCTAAATGTACGAACTATAAACAACACATTCTTGGAATACAATGGAAATTATACTGCACTTCCATACATATTTCTTAACACAAAGTAAAGCTCAATAGCATCCACACATCAAAGACTGGATCGAAAATTTATTAGGCAAAATCCTGTTCATGCCAGTGTACAGCACTGTATCAGTCAATAAAGAAATGCACAATTGGCGTGTGTTCAAGAACTGGGCCAACAGAAGTGCTTTGTGGACAACACTTCCACCACAGCACTATCGTAACTCGCAGAGGCACAACCTTGAATTGCACACACTTAGTTGTGCAACAGAATTTCCACCACTGTCTAAAGTCCCATTGCTGAAAGTGACACCATGTCATCTACCACAGAGGTTTATTGAAAATTGTTTACACTTCCTCTAAAGATCATGGAGAAGCCACTGGGGTCTGCAGAGGGTGGTTGATTTTTTTTTTAAAAAAATGTAATTTTCAAAATGCTGCTGGAGCGGATGACATCATCAGTGTTACACAGCACTAAGCTCCATTTACGAATTTTAGCTATTTTGTCTTTAGAAACAAAACTGATGTGGATGCATAATGCCCATATTGTGAGACCTGATCCAAAAGTTGCTGATTGCTTTACTTTTCATATCCCTGGGGCCCACTGTGAGGGGCTCAAACTATAAATTTATTAGGAATAATCAATCCACAAAATCATTGAAGGTGGTGATAAATCTCTCATTGTAGGTGGAAACAGGTGAAGAGGGAGTAATAAATAAGTTTCTGATAAATCTGGCAATTTGCAGAAGAAAAGTGTTTCACATTTCTCTCATTAAAACAGTAGCACTTTTCCAACTAAAGACCTGCTGAAATGACAAAAACGTAGGGCAATTTCGACAAGAAACAAAGCAAAAACAAAAAAAGTGACACTTTAAAGACTAACTGCAATATTTAAATATAAGCTTTTGTGGAATACTGTCTACTTCAGACATATGAGTTAGAATATAGATGCAAAACCTTCATACAAGGCTCTAAGAGACAAGAGTGTTTGGTTGCACTTCACACTTAGTAATGATTTATAACCTGTTTGTCATTCATTTCTTCTGAAATCTAGTTCTGTAAACATTTCAATAAGAAACACAAAACAGCAAAAGCAAAAAAAGTGTGGCATTTTAAAGACTAACTGTAAACAGCAACATGATTAAAGGAAACAACAGAAGAACGTGTGGTAACGTAGAGCAGTGGTTCTTAACCTTTGTTACTCAGGTGTTTTTGAACTGCAACTCCCAGAAACCCCAGCCAGCACAGCTGATGGTGAAGGCTTCTGGGAGTTGCAATCCAAAAACATCTGAGTAACAAAGGTTAAGAACCAGTGACGTAGAGAATGACAGACTTTACCTTTGAGCTTTATTCTGAAAAGATGGGTCTGGTAGTTATAAAGGGAAATAACAGTAGATAACAACGTACTGTAATCATTATGTCTGGTAATGACTCAAGAATGACTTTATTACTTTGACTTGTATACCATTCCATTAGTGCTGGAGCACTATTCTGGGTGGTTTACAGACAGTTAAAACAAGCTATACAGCACTAAATACAGCGTAAGTAGCAAAAACATAGTCTAAAGCTTAAGGGCAATTTGTAGTTGAGTCCTGTATGCAAGTTCTTTATTGAAAGTTGTTTCCTAGACTCTGTATATGCTGAAATGACATCCTCTTCCATTCTACATATATGTCTTCTACACCTGACTGACTGGTGTTGCCCAGCATTCCATTAAACTAGTAGCTCTGACAAGCTTAAAAGTATCCCCTTCCTGCTCTACAAGGTTAGAAATTGCACATGTACTGTATTTTCTATTCTGGAAGCTTAGCTGTTACCACCTCTAGTGTTACAGTTAAAACCAGGCTATTAACATTTACACTGCATGGTTAAGGTGGTATTTGGCACATCTTAAAGACTGTGTAACTTCAAACAAGTACCTCAAATCAGCATTATACTGTATTTGCAGTTTTATTAAATTTTTTAGCATAATGAGACTGAACTGCATGATTAAAATGTTACTTGACTATTTTTCATCATGATATTTAATGAAAGGTTGTAGTTCTTTTGTGTATTTTGAATTACTTTCAATGTGGTTAATGAAAAAGTGGAGATTCTATGTTCCATCAGACCCTGGCTAGTTCAAAACATGTACACAAATACAGTACCTGAATGTTGGAATGGATTTTATTGATTCTTAATTTTTTTACACACACACACACACACACACACACACACACACACACACACACACACACACACACACACACACACACACACACACACACACACACACACACACACACACACACACACACACACACACACACACACACACACACACAATTATTATTTATAAAGTCTCTCTGTGCTTCTTTAACATTGTGTCCCCCGGGTTCCGCTTATAGTCATTTGTTAATACAACTACAATACAATACATATTACGTCCTTAATCTATATGTGTTTCTAGCCATTGATAAAACAGATTCCAAGTTTCATAGTGTTCTGAATCTTCCTTGCCTTTGATTTTTAATGTCAGTCTGTCCATCTCTGTGCAGTCCAGTATCTTTTTAATTATTTCTTCATCTGGAGCCATTTCTTCATTCTTCCAGTACTGTGCAAATATAATCCTTGCGGCTGTTAAAATCTGCAGTATTAAATATACATTTTGTTTATCAACATTTTCTGGTATTATACCTAATAGAAAGAATTCTGGCTTAAAATCTACCCTTTTTTATTATTTTAACAAGACATACAGTGGTGCCTCGACTTACAATCATATGTTCCAGAAGATGGACGTAACGCGAAATGGTCTTAAGTAGAAGCACCATTTCCCATAGGAATGCATGGGAACGTGATTAATCCATTCCAGAAAAAAAAAACACCCACAAATAAAATAAAAATAAAACGCTGCAAGCCCCATAGGAACGCGCTGGGGCTGCAAAAATAATAATAATAAATTAAAAATTAACAAAATAAATAAAATAAGATAAACAAAACAAAACCCAAAAATAAACATTGGAGCAAGTCCCATGCTAGGACTGTAAAAAAAAAAATCACCAAAAAACAAAACAACACAGCACAGACACACACACCCCAGCCCAAACCCACCCTGCAAAAGCTACCCAGAACAGTTTTTAAAAAGCAAAAAGCAGTACCTTACCAGGCAGTCCGAAGCCTCCTCCGATTGCACTCACTCCCCGGATGCTCCCAAGGCGGCGGTGGCAGGGCCGGCCATGGTGGAGGGCGAGCCCGGGGTGAACAGCTGGAGCACCCTGGCCAGGCTCAGCCTCCCAGCACCAGGCCGCCGCTGCCGCCCCACGCCCTGTCCACCAGAGCCGGTGCCAGAGCGGGAGGTGGCACCAAAGGAAGCTGCATGGTCGGGCGAGCACCACTGCCACCCAATGGGGTCCTCCAGGGACGGGGCATGGGGCAGTGGTGCTGGGAGGCTGAGCCTGGCATCGCTCTCTGGGCAACTGTTCCCGATACCCCAGGGGTCTGGACTGGCTAGGGGACGACTGCTCTAACCATTGGGGAAAAAGAGCTACTGTACAAAGAAGCAGCCTCTTCGCCACCAATGGTTAGCAATTTGAATTTCCCTGCCCTTTTCCCCTGCCTTTTTTTTTATCATAAGTGGAAGCTCCGGCCACAAATCGAAGCAAAATTTTGTGGCCAGAGCTGGCCATAAGTCCAAATGGTTGTAAGTAGGGATGTACGTAAGTCAAGGCAACATTGTATATGTATTTTTATCCAAAACGTCTTTGCTTTATCACATGTCCACCAAAGGTGATAGTAAGTTCCAGTTTTTTTATGACATTTCCAGCATTTTCTTGACCGATTAGAAACCATTTTAGCTGGTCTATCAGGGGGTAAATGGCATCTATAAAATATTTGTATAAATTCTCTTTATAAGATGATGCTATAGCGATCACCCTGCTTTGGCTCTGGTAGATTATTGGCATGTACCAATGAGAGCTGTTGGGAGGCAGAGCCAGAGAAACTAGAAGGGAGGGGTGAGTCAGAGTCTAGAGAGTTCAGTCAGAGACAGAGTTTGGAGAAGGAGTTTGGGGGGTTTGAGGCAAAGTGTTTAAGGAGTGATTAGTCAGAGGGTGACCTGTATTAAGATAGAAGAGGTTAAAGTAAAATACTGAAGCTTTGTGTAACTTTAAGAATGTGCTTAAGAACTATTCCTAAAACAACTTGTGATCAATAAACCTGTTTCTGTTTAAAAGTTCAGTACTGAATGGATCTCAGTGTTTCATAGGAAATATAGGGTGATAAAGAGAGCAACTGGTGGCAGCATGTTAAAGGGCATGTTGGGATACTCGTGTGAGCTGTATACATCTACAATGTGTACAATTTTTATCTTACAGGTCCCCTAAAAAGGAAAGCAAGCACCTCTTTCCAAGGTAGAATTGGCTGTTGCAGTCTATGGATCAAAAGCCTCTTCTCCTCGCTCTCCCATTTTTTCCTTCTAATTAGGCTTCTGAGACAAGACTTCACTTTGTTTCAAGATGATCATCTGCTAAATCCTACAGGTGCTGGGATGCATTTCCAAATAAACTATCCAAAATGTAGTAAGATTCTTTCACTTTCTCAAAATATTGTATTTTTCTGTTTATAACGCCCCCGTTTATAAGACATTCCCCTATTTTCTACCCCAAAAATTAAGAAAACTTAGCTTTGAGGATTCAGCCTCTGGGCTCAGAACATCGGACATTTTGTATCTGTTGAATCTTGACCCTACAGGCTCCACCTCCAAGGAGATGTGCTTCAACTGGTTTGTTCAGGATCAGCTGACGTCAGTTCCATAAGGCTCGTGATCGGAGGAAGCTAAGCCTCATGACTGTAGGACACTAAGCCTCATGGCTGAAGGAAGCCTGTTTACAGAGGCAAGGTATGTGCCATTTTGTTCTCTCATCAGCTATTTCAGCTTACTTTTGTGTAAAAGACACCCCTCAATTTTAGGCTAATGATTTTAGGAAAAATTAGTGTCATAGACGGAAAAATATGGTACATTAAGACAATGTTAACCACTTTGCAGAATGCAAGCTGAACTAGTGTGAAATCATGTGTCTTTGAGAAAGAACTATGAGAGAAACATTTCTCACAGGCATGCCACTTCACATTTCTTCCATTCAACGCAAGTTGACTTCAGGAAGTATACAATGTATAGCAGTGGTTCTTAACGTGGGCGATAATGCCCCCCAGGGGGCGATTTCATTTTTCAGAGGGGCGGTAGAACGAAAAGGGGCGGCGTGGGGGCGTTGGAGCAGAAGGGGGCCGGTAGGGGGGCGCTGGAGCAAGCCAAACCTGTGAAGATGGCTGCAGCCTTTTTACAGTGTGCATGAATATATATATTTTCCTCCAATTTTAATTTAGTTTCAGACTTTTTGTCTTGAAATTTTTAGTTCCTGCATTTGTTTTTATGCCCTTTTTATATTTCTTTTTGCGTCTTAAAATTCACTTGCAACTAAATCATTAAATGTTACTTTTGGGGGGGCATTTCATTTTCTTGGAATTTAATTTTGTTTTCAGGGGTCATTGGATTTAAGTGTCTTAAACAAACAAACAAACAAATAAATAAATAAGATATCATCACCGCGGGGAGGGGGTTGATGATAACTTCCTCAATGACTCAAGGGGGCGTTTCTTTCAAAAAGGTTAAGAACCACTGATGTATAGTATATAATAAATGTATGTACATTTTATCTTGAGGAAAAAAGGAATACTAAAGCAGTCTAAGGTACCTATGCAGCTTTTATGGTGCACAAGAACTGTATTATGCTTCTGTCTTAGATTTAAGCACTTCCCCTTCTATTTTCTCCATGCTATCTTCCTTTATGTGTAAAATAAATAAATTATATAGTGGAGAAAGAGTATGACTGGAATGGAGTAATACCATAAACAGAAATACTATACAATGATGATGAAGTTCAAAACTTGATTATGCTTAGCAAACACAAATACCTTTAATTTTAAAAGACTGACATATTTTCCCACTAGATTCATTTGCAATTATTCTGTGAGAATACTGTACAAATTAAAACACAAAAGAGACTAAGGATAGGGCCATTCTAAGCCTTTGATGGAATGAATGCAAAATGTGAGAAAACATTTACAACATAGAAATACAGAAATACAACATTTAATTTCAAGCTATTTTTACTATTATGGCACATGAACTGCACTTCTTTTGGTATAATACAACCTCACAACAAGAAAACTCCAAACACTTCTTTTATTGAAACAAATATTAAATTTTAAACAGGAAGACTTCAGTAATTTCCACTTTACTATTTGTCCTTCTATCTTAAGGACAAACCAACATCAGGGAACTGGTAGACACAAGTCCTTTCACTGATCTTTGAGATAGCTGAATAAAAAAATTGAAGAGTGAGATTTCTATCCAGAAGTAGAATGTAGGTCTCAGGTAGTCTCATTTTCAAGTTCAGCATCAGAAAATAGGTTTGGAAACAAAATAATTGTGACAAAGTTTATGTCTGAAAATAGCGTATATTCAAATTCTTCCATGTCACGTTGGTGTCTGTGTGGCAGATGGAATCATAGGCTGTGAAATTTCAAAAGTCTCCACAATATTCTGCCAGGAGAGAAGAATTGACTTTAATAACTCATGTGCCTGGTGACAGAATAAAATAAATGCACTAAAATAAGCATTCTGCGTTTTATCCCAGGGTGAGGTGCATAAGACTATGCTAAATACCATATCTGTCACTCCATAAGATGCACCAAATTTTTAGGGGAAGAAAAAAAAATAATCTGGGAATTTCGGCCTGCTGGGCCAGCTGGGGTGAGGGTGGGGGAAGCCTCCAAAGGGTCCGAGAGTGCGTTCCAGGACCCTTCAGAGGCTCCCCCCCCCCCCCGCACGAGGGCAAAATCGCCGGCTTCCAGGACACTTCTAAAGCTTGAGAAGCCTCAGTATAGTCCCAAATGGCAATTTTGCCCCCACTGGCTCCACGGGGGCGGGCGGTGGGATAGCCTCTAAAGGATCCTAGGGTGCATTCCAGGATCCTTTGAAGGTCACCCAGACCCCCCCGTGGGGCCAGAGGGGGCAAAATCGCCACCTTCAGGGACTCTTCTGAAGCTTCCCAAGCCTTAAAAGCGTCCCAGAAGGTGGTGATTTCACCCCCTCTGGCCCCATGGGGGGGGGCAGGTTGAGCTTTCAAATGGTCCTGGAACACACCCTAGGACCCTTTGGAGGCTCACCCCCCCCCCCACAGGGCCAGAGGAGGCGAAATCGCCACCTTTCGGGACTCTTCTGAGGCTTCCCAAGCCTTAAAAGAGTCCCGGAAAGTGGTGATTTCGTCGCCACTGACCCCGCAGGGGGGCTGGGGGAGCCTCCAAAGGCTCCTAGTGTGCCTTCCAGGACCCTTGTGAGCTCCCCTCCCCACCCCACCCCCACAGGGTCCTGGGGAGCACTGTTTTACAGTATTTGCTCCATAAGACACACACACTTCCCCCCCCACACATTTTTTCTGGGGGAAGGTGCGTCTTATGGAACGAAAAATTCAGTAATAATCTGCTTTTTTAATGAAGCTTAGCTGCCTAACTAATCTGATCAGGACCAAATTACTTAAATAAATTTTCAGGATAGGTTTCTGCAATGCACACAGTGGAAACTATATCTGTCAGTACTGGGGAGCATGGTTCCCTATAGGTAGTTGTTACCCCTTTTTCCAAACTAGGTATTTCATTTGAGAGACCCTGAACTGTAACACTAAGCACAATGTTGATTAAAATCCACAGGAACTGTAGCATCAACAAGTATTAACTATTGTGGTTTTATCATGATTTTAATTGACCATATCTGTATTTTAAACAATTGTGACGGCTTTTAGCTAATACAATAAACTTGAACTGACAACTACTTAGTAGCATTTTAGGCAATATCATTTCCAAGCTGTAAGTTACAGGTCTCTTAAGAAGACTTCAATTAGCTTAATGAAAAGAAAATCAGCATACCTGCCATTCCTCATAACTGATTGATATGACTGCTTGTTTCCGTGGTACAGCATCCTGGTCATTTCCTCCTTGTTCTGGATTTAAAGGCTCTAACAAAGCATCAGAATTTTAGGAAATTTGGTTTCTTTTATCAAATAGAAAAGCTAATATGCCAAAGCAACAGAACACAGATATATGCAAATTTAGAACAATGTTCTATAAATATTTTTACCTATTATAGGAAGCTTGTCTGGATCAAGCTTTATTCCTGCAAGTCCATCCTAGAAGTAAAAATATTTTCATTTATTGTCTACACAGTAAGAATCACTGATTCGAAAAGCAGTCACAATCAGCAGTTTTCTGTATACACCATGACTAGCAATAACAAGCCATATTTCAAAGATTTAAGAACCAGACAATATTCCTAATTTTAAGTCTTCATTTTAAAAATACATTTGATAATTAGAAATAAACAGATTTAGACACAATTCAAGCTTAATAATGAAACTAAGATTTTATAACCACGAGTGTAGACCTTCCTTTCACACAGGTAAACAGTATATGTTCTGGCTTGCAAGCATATGCAACTGTCATTAGCCCAGCTTAAACAGGTCCTATTATTGAATTAACTCTGACAGCCCTGTGAACTTAAATATATACTCTCCTTCATTTGGCTAGTATGATATAGAAGTACAGTAAGACCCCCATAACTGTTGGATGAGTATCCATGGTTTCACTTATCCAGTTTGAAAATATTAAAAATATTAAGAGATAAAGATCCAGGGAAAAACTATTTTCACATGTATTACCATAACAGTCCACAAGATGGAGTAAAAGACCATCTTATGAATACTATCTCCCTCTAGTGGCCAGTTCTAGCAATACATGTGAATTTCCCCCCCTTTTATAGTGATATGATAAAAAGGGGAGAGGAATCCACACATTTGCTATTATCTACAGTTTTCAGTTTCCAGAGGGGCCATGGAACCAATCCCCAGCAGATACGGGGTCCCTTTCTATACCTATGTAGGTATGTACACTAACAGATACAACACGGAACCCATTTCCTGTTCTGCTAACACCTGCTGTTCCATTTCAATTTTTAATATACACCAGGACAAAAGAATTCTATATTTGAAATTATCACTGTACACTGAGATCGAAGGCAGAAACTTGACAAGTTACATGCAGCCCTCCGCAACATATCATTCAAGCCGTGTGCATTTTGATTATTCTGTGTCAGAGAAATTTTATACTGCTTGTGCTAGCAAAAAGGCATAAAAACAGTGTGCTTAATAACTAACACTGAGTCTTCAAAATAGTTCTCCTTACCCTTATCAAGAAGGATACATGAAACATGTTTTCCACAGTTCGTGCAAAAGAATTTGGATCAGTCACAAATTCAAGGAAGGATATTGGTGTATTAGCTGTAGAAATAAGAGTAACAAAAAACATTTTGTGCTTTCTTACTTTGTGTGTCTTCTTTCTCTCTTGTAGTTTGTCTACTTTCTCATGCAACAAAATGTATACTTCTCAAACACATGAAAGATCTTGTATAACCCTGGTTTAGCCCTTGATGCTATCCACCGTTCTAAGAGAGTAAAGAAAACCTGCAGCCTGTAGGGGAGAGAGACCCAGGAAAAAAATCCACTTCAAATCCTGGAGGATTTATATAATCTGAATGTTATTTCTCATAAAAACATTGCTATAATGGGATGAAGCCAGAGCAACTTGCTTAAGTGTCCTTTTCCAGCAGAAACTGTACCTTGAGAATTTACCACCTTCCAAAAAAGCAAAATGAGCACTGAGAATTTGCTTGAAACAGTTCTCCTTGTATACAAGTGGTCGTATAGACCAGATGGATGGGATATAAATCAAATAAATAAATAAACATAAAATAAATAAATACAACATTTCCTATAACCACAGTCAGCTCTGTTTGTCTACTGTACAGAAAGACAGCATATTACGTTTCCCCCTTTCCCATACACCACAATAATTTTTAAGGGCGCAAGTGGATATTTAGCTGGACTCGCAATACAAATACTTACGATCTTGTTCATGATAGGCCTGTAAGAATCCCAAAATCCTTTCAACTTCTTTTTCTGTTGCTTCTTGGTGAGATTCTTCCATTTTCTTCAACTGAAAAAAAAGTAATACCAGTAAACTATCGGTAAACCATTTCTCCACATCTTCCATAATGATCTAATGCTTATGTCAAAGAAAGAAATATTTTGTAGCCCTCACTGAAGTCTGCTTTAATGTTTGAGTACTCAAAGTCAAGGGCTTCTACCATAAATTATAAGTTCATATTTAAGTTCAAGTTCAGTTTTCAAATTGATCCGCCTTGTGTACTCTGCTTTTGCATACTTCTTTCCTCTCTTGCCAGAAACTACATAACTGTACCTGAAAACAAATCTTCAAATGTTACAAAATATTTTGAAACTGTAGTATTTAAAAATGATGAATCTGAAGATTAACTTTCCAGGGCTGGCTTAACAGTTTTATGGACACTTTACAAAATATTATATTATAAACCATCTGCTACTTCAGTACATGGCATGTCTCTGCTGGCTTCCTGTTATTAGTTTCCATGCTCAATTCAAGGTGATGCTCATCACCTATAAAGCCCTTAATAGTTAATGACCTCGATATCTGTCAGAATGTTTCTCCTACAAAAGAGCTACCCATCCCACCTTCCTTTCACAATCCAGGACATTAAAAATAGTAACACCAAAGGAGAACAAAAGAGTGAACATCAAGAACTGAGCTTTTTCAGTTGTGGCCCCAGACTTCCAGTAGAGGTTTGCCAGGCACTTCCCTTCATATACATCTGTATACTGCACCGTATTATCTTTATTGTTGATATGTTTACGGTATGAAGCACTCAGAGTGCTTTGTGGTATGTAAGAGAAAAGAAAGGAAGAAAGAAAGGAAGAACACTGCTTTTCCTACATTACTTCATTTTGTTTTGCGGGGGGAAAATAGATTGTATTAAAATAAGGAAGATCTCCACTTTTGTGGACGAATCAGCCTGTCAAACAGGTTCTTATATTTGCAAGATTCTCCTGTCATGAAAATCATTTTATGTTTGAGGGACCCTCTCTCAAAATATTGTTAATTTCAGTCTTCCATCTTTCAAACAGCAACTGTAACCTCAAGTCGCAAGCACTGCATCCACATACCTGAGCTGGCATCACCCTTCTTTCTTCAGTCCCTGCCTTCTTCCGCTGCCTCTCAATGCGTGGCTTCTCAACAGGAGGATCAGCAGTAAATGTTCCTAACCTAAACCAAGGAAAATAATAACAGCAGGGTGTTGTTGAATTGTTTAAAAATGTAATATAGAGTTTGAATGTTTTATTGTCAGTAAAACAAAGAAAATAAGATAGTTAATCAGCAGTGGTTACAGATTTTGGAAGTCAGGCTTCAACAACATTGGAGGGCCATAGTGCTGTAGGCTAGATGGAATAGCTCTGCATTATAATGTAAAGCTCTCTTCTTTTCTATAACTCCAATGGTGGATTTGTCACTGTGACAAAGTTCCAGATCAAGTTTAGATGGAACAGCCTCCTTGCCCTAGTATGTTCTGTAAATTTTCCATCCCTACTATGCGTAAGTTCCTGTGAAAAGTTATGAAGGAACTTACTATGCAGAAGTTCCTGTGAAAACATTCTTTTTGAATATGACGAAAAGATCAGAATGTTGTTTTCAATTTCACTGATTGCTCAGGCAACAACTTGGGAAGCATATCTGAAAGCCACTAAAATATGGGAGGATTATTCCATTCAAATATACATTCGGAACAAGAAAGGCTCTGTGAGAACATGTAATGCTGGGGAATAGGCAGGTGTATGGTGAAGAAAATACATAGGATTCTATTCACCAAATAACTCTTTGCAAAACTTCCTGAAACATTTAACACTCACTCTTATAAACCAAATATTCCATCATCCAGACTTCAAGTCATATCACATACAGTAGCTCAGATTCAAGCATTAATTCATATACAGAGATCAATCCCTGTGTAACATGTTGCAGAATACAAATTGGAAGAAGGTCTCAAATAAACTTACATGAAGTGGAAAACGGGTGCTCTTCTGAAGTACTTTTTTGCTTCTTCACCAAGTTTATGCCATGCGTTACTAGGCAAAAATCCTCCAGCAACCTGTTCCCCTTCACTGTCACTTTCTTCCCTTTCGAGCCGATTTAAGCCCATAAAAGATAACTGTAGAGAAAATGTACTGAGCTATCAGATTCCATTTATAGTAGAATCTGTTATCACTATGAAATAAGAATACACTTGTTACAAGACATTTGCAAAGAGACTATAAAATCAGATGTGCAACACTGTGATGGTGTTTCCTTATTATATGTAACAGATCGATGGAGGAAAATATTGAAAAAACTGGAAATTTTAATATAACCCCACGTTCAGAAGTATTCTTGGCTGACCAGTGCTAGGGGAAAATTTTTCAATTACAAAAATCCCTGGCCCAAGAGAGCTCCTCTTGTATTCTAAATAGATACGCACACAACGGTTGCAATCCTGTTGGTGCATCTCTGTGTGCACAAGGCTTATAATGTGACCAGCTGCAGCCTTTTATCACTACTGTAATTAAAAGTTTCAAAACCCTCCACCACCCCCAAAGTTTCTGAGGCTCCCCAGTCTTTAGGGGCAATAATTTTTGGGCATTACAGACTCCCTCATATCCTGAGCTCCCCCCAAATACTTTCCCTAGGATGAAAAGGATCTCTATGCAGCATTGGAATTTCAAGGGGGGGGGGTAAATCAGAAATTTTCAATTAGCAACAAAAGTCCATGGCTGAAGACATAATCAGACTTGTGTGCAGAGCTGCACAACAGGATTTCAGCCAGAATATCTAAGTATGGTACATTCTCATTATTCAGTTCAATTACTTGAACTATGAAGACATTATCACTTGTTTAATGGGATAACCCACACAATTCGTGTATTTGTGACTACACTTTGTTTTTATGTGCATATATATGTAACATATGAAATAATGTACCATTTATTTGAAGCCACAGCTCCCCAAGAATTGTGAACAGGCAAGCCAATTAAGTCTGTCCTTTGTTAAATGGTGTGTATGGGGCGGGGGGAACAAGGTTCAAAGCAAGAGCAAACTTGCCAATATAGGCACACAGAAGGCAAAGAGGGTTCAGAAATTCAGAGAGGAATCAGAGCAGATGAAACTGAAAGGCTCCCTAATTCACAGTCTGAACATTCAGTTCAGTCTTTTGTGTGCCAAAGGTACTACGACCAGCCAAGAGCCTGGACCATTTTTATTCCCTTTCCTTATCCAGAAGTATTACCACCAGCTTCCCAGTTTGAGCTGAAGTTTGCTCCATGTGGTCTCTCTGCAGAATCAATTGGCCAGTAAAGACTAAAGGCAGTTGCAAAGTGGAGACCTATACCTTTTTTCTACCTTCTATGCCAAAACAATACAGTCTCAGCTTTGTTGTGTCAAGACTGACTCTTCAACATGAATGCTAACATCCTGATCTGTGAAAGGAAAAGCTTACAACTGTAACATTGTCTCAACTTATCTTAAGCAAACCAAATCATTGCACTCTTGAAATGTTCACACCCAGGATAGCCAGGTAGCATTACAAGAATTCTACAGTTCCATGAAAGCACAGCAGAGCTGGGGAAAGTGGTAGGTAAATTGCACTTCCCCAAGAATGAAAACTTAAATTTAAAATAAATAGCAAGTGTGCAGGTCCAGTAGCTGCAACAATGTGCTGCAGAGTATTTAATCATAGTTGGCTATTTTATTCCACCACTATTCTGGCTTAGAAGATTTTAGGAGCCCTGCAGTGTCTCACACAATGTTTTGGTACTTTCTCACCATTACTAACAAAACAAAGAACAACTCACAAATAATAGTCTAAATTCAGTATCAGATGAGCACATTACTTGTTTTTTTCTTCTTTTCTGCCTGAAGCCCTACAAGCTGCAAAGGGTTCTCTAGCTCTCCATCAGGTTTTGAAGTACATGAGGGGCTGCAGCACAAAGGGGAGATCATTGTCGAAATCTACAGGATATCACTGGGTCCTCTGTCAAATTCTTGGACTGGACACTGCCCAACACAGGCATAATTGAGAGTTTAGGCATAATTCAGCTTTTCTTGGCACTCAGTTTTGATTACATTGGTAAATAATTTTATTTCCTTGTGGCGCAGTGGTTAAACCGTTGTACTGCAGCCAAAACTGTGCTCACAGCCTAGGGGTTCAGTCCCAGGCAGCCGGCTCAAGGTTGACTCAGCCTTCTATCCTTCCGAGGTCGGTAAAATGAGCACCCAGCTTGCTGGGGGGGGGGGATGTGTAGCCTGCATAATTAACTTGTAAACCCCCCAGAGAGTGCTTGAAGCACTATGGGGCGGTATATAAGCAGCACACTTTGCTTTTTGCTTTTATTATTTTAATCACAAAGGTCAGGCTCACGTGTACTTTAAAACAAGGGTTTGTTTCAATTATATGTATATTTTAAAAAGCCATAATTCGCACTGCCAGATGTACAACAGGCAAAGCATGACACTGAAGTGCCTGTCTGCTTTTCTTAATCATCTGCTTTCAATTCACCTTTTTCACTCTCATCACCATAAGCAGACCTTTGAGGTAAAGTTACTGTTCTGAGGAATAAATTCAGAGTTAACAAGAAACCACAATTACAACAGAATGGCAAGAATCCTGTTCCTGTGTGTATATATGTAGAAGGGGTAACCGTGCGAGTCTGTGCAAGCATTATAGGTAAAAGCAAAATAGAAATAAAAAGTTTAAAAAGAAAAAAATGCGGTGGCACCTTAAAGACCAATTTTTATCATTTTTAATGTGAGCTTCTGTGGACAAGTCCACTTCATCACATGAAATACGGTTTATGTAACTTGCTGTGACTCATTGCAGCTAATTGATGAAATGCTAGGTCACTGTGATTGTGAAACTGGATAAGTTTCCACGTAAATTACCAAGATACGCCCTCACCCCATACCTCATCCACTGGCCACAGCAAATTACACAGACATCAGGGCTCTGGCCATTGTTTTGTAAATAAGCTTAAGTCTGTCAGTTCAGAAGCTGGTTCAACCTCCAAAATAAATACAATTCAAGAGAAGGCTTAGTTTCTGAAATTTAAACAAACCATGATTATACCTGAATTAGAACTGGGAGAAGTTTGAATTAAAGCTCACAATTCTCCAGGCACGGTCAAGCTGGTTGTAGAATTCAAGGAGATGTACTGCAAAAAGGACCTTTTCCGAGTTCTGTTCTGAACCCAGAGTTAGTCCACCTGACTAACTCAATCTGACATTTCAGACTACAATGTTTATGGACCTTTTAAATCACTACTACTAAACCTGCAAGCATGGGATTACTTGGTTTCACATCTTCTTGCTCATGAGAGCAAATTGCAAATAAACTTATAAAGAATTGCTAGAAAGTTGCAAATCACAACCGAAAGTGACTTCTGCAACCAGCTTAAAAATATTTAAAAGGAACAAATTTATAATACTATTACTATTCACTGCAAACTTACTAAATCTTCAGCAAATGCAGATGGATCAAATACTGTCATATCTGAGTGCAACTGGTTTGCTTTTTCCTTTCCTAGATTTGATGCCAAAACTAGGAACTGAGCATCCAAAGCAGCCTCCCTTGCCCGTGACACTGTTATGAAAGAAGAAAGATATTTTGCTACTGTCAAAGGTAATCAAAAAACAAGAATTATTAAACTATCAATAATGCTCCATTTTTAAGACTATTGCTTCCAAAATCATAAGGCTGCATACCCTGAAGTAAGATTCATTTAGGTATTCAATGAGATCCACTAGAACACAAACCTTCTAAAACATATAACCAATTTCCTAATCATATATTCTGAGAAACAGTTGACTGTATGACATAAGGGATGCTGAACACCTACCACACTATGTTTATGTTACTATCAGAGTAATGTTGCTAAAATAGCTGTTTGAATCTTTGATGACAGCACTGATAATCTCAACAAGTGCATTTTAACTGAATCATAAAAACCAAGCATACTGCCTTTAAAGTTATATAGTCCGTTTACAAAACGTTAGGAAAAATAATCTGTTAAAAAGTCAGGGGTGACAACACTGGCTTATTTAGCATAGCTCAGATTAGACATTTTACTTTATTTTAGTGACATGAGCTTTCGATTGGCTATGTTCATAACTGTGTGACAATTTATTAATACAACAGAACTTAAAATATTATTGACACAATGACCTCCTTTGTACTTATTCAGAATATACTCTCATTAGAGAAATTACAAGAACTCAGACCAGTGCATGACCACCACTTTTTCTTAACACAATATAACTCAAACCTTCATGTTTTTAGAATGTACATTTCCTGATCTTGGCACACTCCCTCATTAATTTACTCCATCTCAATCATGTGCGTGAGAAACACACTCTCTTGGCAAACTGGTAGACCTAGTACTTTATTCCTCAGTCTCATGAGAAACTGAGTCTGGCCTCTGACTCCAGCTACAAAGACTGCTGAAATTCTCTGCAAGAATCTAGACATCAAGTCCTCAAAAAAAGAAAAGATGGTTCTTTCTTGTTTGGCTTGCCCATTTTCATCCCATGCAAGGACCCTGACTTACTGTAGCTACATGAAATGATTGTGAGTATGATTAATCTCTCCCCCACCCCAATTATATTTAAGAAGTGCAATGTTTAAATTTTAACTTTATTTCCTTATAATTTCCCCCTACTTTTCTATGTAAAGACACTGGACAAGATCCTATGAGGCACCAGTGGACCATTAACAACCTGCCAACATTGTAATTGAATGTTGGACTGCACTGTGTGCAAAAGCTCAGCAGCCACCGAAATGATTACCTTTACAAGAACCTGATTTATATCTGTCCACTGAGATATCTCCTTGTGGTAGAATAAAAAAAGCAGACCACTAATACTACAATCTACTGCATGAGCTCTCTGACCCAATAGGATTCTGGACAGTATGATTTGTTTTTACTATGTAATTTTATACCTTTCACAGTTTTGGCATAAACTGCCTTGGGCACTGACTATACAAAAACAGCATAAAAAAATTGAGACCTGTAAATCAGAGAGCTAAAGGTATTATCTACAGCTATTACAGGTGGAGGGCAGTTTTAGAAAAAGACAAATGAGTGATGGCACCTTAAAGACTAGCTTTTGCATTTTTTAAATCTAAGCTTTTGTGGACAAGTCTACTTAATCAGACATAAGGACATATCTATCTATCTATCTTACTATTTTTATAAGTTTTGTCACCTTGCTATTTAGACACATTAAGTCTGCTGTCAAAGTCAATGGAATGCTTCTGAGATACATTCTAGCTGTCAGCACAACTTAAGCCATGCACCTATCAGTGACAACTCCAACAAAAGGGAGAGGGAGAGATCCCAGTGATGTATTTCAAATGTCTTCTCATTATCTCTATGAATGCAAGCAACCACTTCTTTATTTTCCACTTCTTTATTTTCCACTCAACATTCTTAAAACATGATAAAGAAAAAAGGCGTGAAGATTCACTCATCAACTTACCACTTCATTTCTTAAAAATGTAAATAAAATAATAAAAATATAAAGGCAAGGAAAATATGTCAAGGGAAATATAACAATAAATATGGAAAAAAACTGGAAAACATCAGGAAAATATCATCTTACCTCCAGCAAACAGCTTATTAGCATCTTCCAGTGCCTCTGTCAATTTATCATTCCTGGTGCTCACAATCGTTTCATGATTCTCTGAAAAATAAGTGAATCTTTTTAAAGAATAAAAGTGCAAAATGAAAGTGAGATGCTTATGGACCTCAATCACAAAACCAAATTATACTTGGCTTATAATTTTACAAAATTCTACCAGAGTGATGGGTTTGAAAATTTAGTGTAACAACATTAATATTTAGAACAGGAATAATGTGCAGGTGCTAATGATTTATTCATTTAAGAACAAAATATTATAAATAACTATGAAAAGAAATGCTACAAAAGCATATAGTTGTTAGCTACAGCCTAACATTGCACTAGGCCACTGGTTCTTAACCTTTGTTACTCGGATGTTTTTGAACTGCAACTCCCAGAAACCCCAGCCAGGACAGTTGGTGGTGAAGGCTTCTGGGAGTTGCAGTCCAAAACTCCTGAGTAACCCAAGGTTAAGAACCAGTGCACTAGGCAATATCTTTAGAGAGTGGAGCAATAGCTATCAGGATTAAAAGGAATAAATGCAAAGCATCAGGGAAATATATATACCTACTGGTAAGACAACTGAAGAAACTGAAAGGAGATGTACTATTTACATGTCAAAACAAATGTAAACAAGAATTTAAGAAGAAAAACAAGAAGACAAATTGAAAAGATGTCTTAATTGGGGTTGTTCTATACTAGTGAATTCAGGAAAATGTAAGCTATGTTTGCAAATGAACAGCATGAGAACACAAAAAGTAAAGAAAAAGAAGATCTGAATATCATTATTTTACTTATTATTCCACAATAAAAAGCAAGAAAAAGTGGCCATTTACCACAATACATATAACGGAAAATAAGTGGGGAGGAGGGAAGAGAGAGCAAAGAAAAATATGTTTCTGGACACTCTAAGAATAATTTAACCAGTGACTTAAAAGCCATGGAGGTTCTTCTGTGCCACATTTGTCAGACAAAGCAGCAACAGAACAGTGGATTTTTTTCATCAGCTACACAGAAAGCGCAGCAACTCTATCTTAATGACCCAAAACAAGGCACTGGAAAGCAGCATTTGTTGATGATCAACACTGCCTTACAAATTGATTTGGGCCACAGACTGCAAACTGCCTTCAAGGACTCAAATGCAGCCCTTGGACTCCCCATTCCTTCAGGGTTTTGTTCCAAAAAGTCCTCTTGTGTTGTCTACAATTTGTAGGAGCACTTTAACCACCTTTTGAAGCACCACACAGAATGGTTTAAAAAGTTATCATTCAAGAGCATGTTACTTTTTCAACAGAAAAAAACATTTTTGTAAGAAACCCCTTTTGGAAGTGGGGGGGTCACAATAAGGGCAGCCCTCCAACCACAGCAGGGGCATGTTATTATTATTTATTATTATTTATTTTATTTATATCCCATCTATCTAGTCGGTAGACCACTCTAGGCGGCTTACAGCATGGGATACCACAATAAAAACAACAGAATTACATAAAATAAAACTTTCAACAATTGGGTTAAAACATTAGGAAAGAAAAGAGAAGGGGATCAGGAATTAACTAGGAGGGAAGGCCTGCCGAAACATCAATGTTTTTAATTGCTTTTTGAAAATACCGAGCGAGGGGGCCAAGCGAGTATCAGGGGGGAGGTTGTTCCATGTGTGTCTGCAGAGTGGGGCTTAAAGGAAGACAAACTGAGGTCCACATACATGATGCAAAAAGGACAACCAGAGAAGCAAAGGTGTTCAGGGGCGGCCACCCACCTGCTCAGTTTCCTCCTTCTCTCTGGAGGGAACACCTGTAGTACTGTGTACAATTCTGGCCGCCCCACCTCAAAAAAGCCATAGAGGGATTGGAAAAGGTGCATAAAACAGTGATTGAAATGATGACTGGGTTGGAGCACCTCCACGAGTAAAGGCTACAGTGTTTGGGGCTCACATAGGTTCCCAAAGTGGTCTATAGAGACCCCCAGGGGTCAATTTCAACTTGCAGGGAGTCCACGTCAGAGAGAAAAAAAATGGGGGTGCAAGTTTAGACTTGTATCAAAGCTTTGCAGGGGGCAAGGGGTCTATGGGAAACAAATAAGTTGGCAAGTGGTCTATGGGGCAAGAAAGTTTGGGAACCTCTGACTGGTACCTGAAGGGGGACATGATTGAGACATATAAAATTATGCAGGGGATGGATATAATGGATAGAGGGAGGCTCTTTTCCCTCTCACGCAAGGCCAGAACCAGGAGACATCCACTCCAATTGAGTGTTGGGAGAGTGAGAACAGACAAAAGACAAATATTTCTTTACCCAGTGTGCAATTAGTCTGTGGAACTCCTTGCCACAGGATGTGGTGATGGCATCTTGCCTAGATGCCTTTAAAAGGGGACTGGGCAGATTCCTAGAGGTAAAGTCCATGGAAGGTTACAAGCCATGATGAGGATGTATAATCTCCAGGCTTAGAAGGAAGGTACTTCAAAATATCAGATGCAAAGGAGTGGTGTCAGGAGACAGGTCTCTAGTCGTCCCATGTGCTCCCAGAGGCATCTGGTGGGGCCCCTGTGAGATACAGGGAGTTCGACCTGAACCAGCCGGCCTCTTCTTATGTTCTCTTTCCGCCCCCGAGGTCGTGGTGGCCTAAGTCCTCTTGACTCTCGGCTCAGTCCCCCACCACCACCACCACCTCAGCCTGGCCTACCCAGCAACATTGTTGTGAAAAACCAGGCAGGAAGGAGAGCCACGGAAGATCCCGCTGACCTCGCTGGAAGTCAAGCGGCATCGGGAGAGAAAGAACAGGTGGCCCGACGAGGAAAGAGGCGGCGGAGGCGAGCGCCGGACCCCTTCTTCCCCGGAGGAGATCGAAGCCGGCCCTCAGCCGCTCCGCCCACGCCCAGAAGGGGGGGGGGGAAACCTACGCTGAAGGAAGGTGATCCTCTCCCGGTACTGCTGGCGGAGCAGCCGCCGTGCCGTCTCATCCTCGTCCTCGCCGCCGCTTCCCGAGGGCCCCGGGCCGCTGCCTCTCCCGCCCCTCTCCTGCTCTTTGCCGTCCTCGTCGTCACGGCCGTCGCCCGCCGGACCCGGTGCTTCCCGCAGGGGCCGGGATCGGCTATGACTGCCTCGGTCGCCACCGCGACCAGCGGCCGAGGCCCGGGAGGAACCGCTGCCCGCAGACGCAGCCATGGCTCTGGCCCCTCGCCCGGCGGAAGAGCCCCAGGCCCGGCCCCGCCTCTTCCTTCCGGCGCGCGGGAACGGGCATGGAGGACACGCCCCCTATGAGAGAGAGCGAGAGAGGCAGAAGGTAGACTCGGAAATATAGAGGGGGCCCTTCCGCTTAATATTGAAAACCGGCTCTCGGAGGAAAAGCCCAGATCATGACCTCGGCAGAAAATGAGGAGGGTTGGTTCAGTTCTCCAGTGGAAGTCCCGTTACTGAACGTGGAAGAACGTTACTGAAAGAAAGAGGGCTTTTCTCGATCCTTAAACGAAAACGATTTTTAAAAGTTATTGTTCGGCTCTTTATTTTTCTAACTCTAGGATGGACGAAGGGAAAGAACGCAGCCCGAAACGCTTCAGCGGACGACGACGACGACGACGGCGACGTAAGAGGACCAAATTAAAATGCGAAATCATTTTCCCCCTGAAGTGTAGCTTTCTTAAAAAAACAGTTACTTCGACTTGAACCGATACTTTCCGGGGTTTTTTAGCTACCAGTCCCTTCCGCTGTGTGATTGCCTCCCTTCGCAGCCCTTGTTCTAGTGGAAATGAGCGTTTCTTTTTCTCTAGCCTTTTTTTTTTTTTGGTGGGAAGACTTGGAGGTGGAGGTGTGGCTTTGTTTTTGTGTTTACCTCTACCTGCACCAGTTTTTTTCATCTGTAAAACGCGCATAAATTGCGTCCTCAGCGTGTTGGCTGCTCCTGCTTGAACACTCCTTGCACTCCACGATACTAAATAAACAAGATTTTGACCCAAGGAATGCGTTGTCTGTGTCTCTATACACTTCTGTATTTCTCCCATGTACAGTACAAGGAGAACGTTCCCAGTGTAGTTGAGTCCGATTGAGTTTAAAGTAACGTTTGAGTAGACTGTAACAAACAAACAAAACAATTGCACACCAGGAGAGATCAATAGATTTATTTCTATGAATTTTCGTGGTTTACAGTTCACCTGCTCGGTTCTAGTGATTTGGTGAGATGTGCTGCCACAATATTTAGGGCTAAAATCTCAAAGTACATACAGTACTAGGGAGTATGCTCCATTAAAGAGAGTAATACATATTTCCGAATACTGTAAATAAATATGCCTAGGATTACACTGCAGAAGATTTAAAATCCGAAACATGAGGAGCAACAGTCCCGATGCTGTGCGTCCGGAAGAGGGCAGAGAAACACTGCATCTAATAGCGCAAAAGAACTTGGGTAATTTAAAACTACTGTATTCCAGCCATACCAATTTACACAAACAAATCAAACGAGTGTGGTGTAGTAGTCGTAGCGGATAGAGTGACAGACGTGGGTCCAATTCCCGCTCAGCCATGGAAACTCACTGAGGCGTGGAACTGCCAAAACGACTAGTTAAATATCTCACTTATCTTGAAACTCCTACTAGTGTCGCCGTAAGTCGGTTCCGCCTTGACAGTCTGTAACAACAACAAAGCAGAAAGAGCTTAATTTTTTGGGGAGGGCGAGGTAATAGTTAGCCATGATGATTGACTGTATTTTGCTTGTAGAGTACAGTGGACCCTCTACTTAAGGAATTAATCCGTATTGGAATGGTGGCTGCAAGTCGAAAAGTCTGTAAATCGAATCTCCATTGACCTACAATGCATTGAAAACCGATTAATCCCATAACCAGTGGTTTTTATTCTATTTTTATTCCATTTTGGTTTTTTTCTGGTCTGTAAGTCGATTCTCTGGCTGCAATTCGAATCTAAATTTTGCAGCCAGAGAAGTCTGTAACTCAAAAAGTCTGTAAGTCGAGCCGTCTGTAAGTCGAGGGTCCACTGTAATATAAAAACATTTGACCACAATATAAATTTAACAAGAAACTTTAATTAGCCAGGGGGCCCTTTTGAAAGAGCCGTCCCTTAAGGAGGTAAGAGGGACGGCTTGTAGACAAAGGGCCTTTTCGGCAGCTGCCCCCAGACTATGGAATGCCCTCCCGACTGAGATTCGTCTGGCGCCGACGCTGATGACATTTCGGCGCCAGGTCAAAACCTTCCTGTTCCAGAAGGCTTTTAATTGAAATAATATTAGCTGTGGGTCTGATGGCAATTTTAATTGTATTTTAATTGTATTTTAATTATTTTATCTTTTGCTGTATTGAATTTTAATTATTGTAAGCCGCCCAGAGACCTCTGGGTAGTTTGGGCGGCATATAAATTGAATAAATAAAATAAAATAAATAAAATAAAAACATAGAAGAATGACTCATTGGAACATGTTTAACACACCTCTTCTTTTGCAGCGCAGGGGGAAACACATTTATTTTAAACATACGCGTTCTAATCCTTGATATGCTTTCCCAGGTGTATTCCGTGGCATTCTGTGGATTGGTGGCAAAATCTATTTGCTTTTTTGTTTACTTTATGCATTTATATACTGCTGACTTAGTGCAAAGCACTACTCTGAGCAGTTTACAGGAACATACTGTAACAGTGACCCAACCACTCAGCATTAAATGTCTCAAATAAAACAAGCAATAGATACAAACCAGAAATGATGATGACAATGGGAACACATACTATATGGAATAGCTTGAGAGGATGGTTTTGAATGCCTTTGAAAAAGGGCAGCCTTTAACATCCTCTTAACATATGTAAATTAGTTTTTAAAAAATCTCAAAAATACTTCCATGTTTAAAAGCCAGTGACAATCCTGTGGTAATGGTTCATAAAATTCAAATAGCAAGACTTTCAGGATGTGTAAAAGCTATGGGTGTCCTATGGCTTCAGATGTAGGACTTCAGTTCCCATCAACCTTAAGTAGCATAGGCAATGGTCAGTGATAATGAAACTTGCAGTCCATCAACATCTGGAGGGACTCATGTAACCCCCCTTGGTCTTGTCGTCGTTTAGTCGTGTCCGACTCTTCGTGACCCCATGGACCAGAGCATGCCAGGCCCTCCTATCTTCCACTGCCTCCCGGAGTTGTGTCAAATTCATGTTGGTTGCTTCGCAGACACTGTCCAGCCATCTCATCCTCTGTTGTCCCCGTCTCCTCTTGCCGTCACAGTTTCCTAATATCAAGGTCTTTTCCAGGGAGTCTTCTCTTCTCATGAGATGGCCAAAGTATTGGAGCCTCAACTTCAGGATCTGTCCTTCCAGTGAGCACTCAGGCTTGATTTCCTTTAGAATGGATAGGTTTGTTCTCTTTGCAGTCCAGGGGACTCTCAAGAGCCTCCTCCAGCACCACAATTCAAAGGCATCAATTCTTCGGCAGTCTGCTTTCTTTATAGTCCATCTCTCACTTCCATACATCACGACAGGAAAAACCATAGCTTTGACTATTCAGACTTTTGTTGGCAAGATGATGTCTCTGCTTTTTAAGATGCTGTCAAGGTTTGTCATCGCTTTCCTCCCAATTTCGTGGCTACTGTCTCTGTCTGCAGTGATCATGGAGCCCAAGAAAGTCAAATCTGTCACTGCCTCCTTATCTTCCCCTTCAATTTCCCAGGAGGTGATGAGACCAGTGGCCATGATCTTAGTTTTTTTGATGTTGAGTTTCAGGCTGTTTTTTTGCACTCTCCTCTTTCACCCTCATTACAAGGTTCTTTAATTCCTCCTCATTTTCTGCCATTAGAGTGGTATCTGCATATCGGCGGTTGTTGATATTTCTTCCGGCAATCTTAATTCCGGTTTGGGATTCCTCCAGTCCGGCCTTCTGCATGATGTATTCTGCATATAGGTTAAATAAGCCGGGGGACAATATACAGCCTTGTCGTACTCCTTTCCCAATTTTGAACCCCTTGGTCTATTTTAAAAAAAGTCTTGCAAGTTACTTCTGATCACCAAGAACAGCTATAGATTTTCTGTATTGATCTTTAACTCCTGAGTGGAAAAGTTACTTTTTGGGACTAAAGCTCACAAAATCCCTATTCTGGTCACAATACCGTATTGTAGATTCTGTAGTCCATAAAGGCTGAAATCCTGCTGCTCAGCATAGTAAGTTGCACTAGAGTAGGCCCATTGAATCAGTGGGGGTTTGATGAGTCAACTCTATCAGTTCTATTGATTCAAACTTACTATGCTAAAGTAAGTCATAGCTAGAATAGGCCTATTTGAATCAATGGAACTTACAGAGGAGTTGACTCAACAATTCCCCACAGATTCAATGGACCCACTCTAGTGAAGCTGTGTTCAGCAACAGGATTTCAGCCAAAGTTTGTCTATTTTACATTCACTTCACTTATTCAAGTGCTGGTAAGTTCCAAATGGACATTTTTTACCCTGGAAGGAAGACACTAAAAGGGAGTGACATTTTATAACATTTGAGTTCATTTAGAGATATACAAATGACTATGTAATATATCTGTAAATATATGTGGGGACGTGGTGGTGCTGCGGGCTAAACCGCAGACGCCTGTGCTGCAGGGTCAGAAGACCAGCAGTCGTAAGATCGAATCCACACGACGGAGTGAGCTCCTGTGACTTTGTCCCAGCTCCTCGCCAACCTACCAGTTTGAAAGCATATAAATGTGAGTAGATAAATAGGTACCATCTCGGTGGGAAGGTAAACAGCGTTCCGTGTATAGCTGCGCTGGCCACGTGACAACGGAAAATGTCTTCGGACAAGCGCTGGCTCTATGGCTTGAAAACGGGATGAGCACCGCCCCCTAGAGTTGGACACAACTGGACTAAAAATGTCAAGGGGTACCTTTACCTTTATGTAGTAATTCATATTGGCACATGTCACACGTGATTTCTCTTACCCAGTGGTACTTGGCCATTAAGGCAATCTCTAGCAGTTATTTCAATGTTCTTCTGTCCAAACTCTTCCCATTCTAAAATGGCAGAGAAGTATCATAGAATATTAAAATGGTAATATTCTATGCATACAGTGGTGCCTCAACTTATGAACTTAATCCATATTGGAATGGTGTTCGTAAGTTGAAATGTTCGTAAGTCGAAGCACCATTTCCCATAAGAATGCATTGAAAACTGATCAGTCTGTTCCGGCTGGGAAAAAAATCATCACAAAAATAAAAACAACACAACAAGTCCGGTGAAGTTTAAGAAAAAGAAAAAGAAACCCTCCAAAAACAAACACTAAAGCCACCTCCATTGCTGAGGTTTAAGAAGAAGAAGAAGAACTCCAAAAATAAACAGCAAAGCCACCAACATGCTCCAAATGAGATAAATGGTTCTTATATTGCTTCTTCTAGTTAAGGTTAAAGAGTGCACTCCCAAACCAACTACACCAGAGCACAGAGTGCTGTCCTCTGAAGATGCCGGCCACAGAGACTGGCGAAACGTTAGGAAGAACAACCTTCAGAACACGGCCAAAGAGCCTGAAAAAACCCACAACAACCGTTAAAGAGTAGATTTTTACAAAACATTCCAATGACACCTGCTGTTAAAATCTATGTTTTAAAGACTCATTTAAACTATTTATATTTTTACTGCTGTGCATATAATCCACTGAGAAAAATGAGCAATAATAAAACTCCTTCTAAAAATTAGGAGACATACATGTTTAAATAGATATTTCCTCCACAATTTTTTTGCCATGACAGCTTATTTTTATTTTATTTTCTTAACTAACTTATTCCATGAATGTCTGAAAAATCCCTGGCAGTTTGCAAAAGAATGGTCTCAAAAACATTAACTGGACAATGGCAAACAAAGATTCCAACGTGGGAAGCAAACAGACACTCCTATGGGTGATGTGTCTGCCTCCTGTCTGGTTTTGGGGCTAATTGTTTGAGGAAACACTTGGGCATGCATTTGCAGTGAGGGTTCAAGTCCAGACAGCTCTCTCTCATTTGCCTTCATTATAACAGGACTCGGCCTCTGAGGGAACTGACGCCTCTCTCTTCTCTTGGTGAATGTTGAACTCACTTCTGCAGTTTCCTAAGCTTATTCAGTGAGCTACTGCAGTTTCCTCCTGTTGGATCTCTGTCAGTCAAATCAGATGTGATAGTCAGCACATTATTAAAATAAGGAAACATGTTAGGATTTCAAAAAGCAAAATCCACTGTCAGCTTTGTGTGTGAGCGCTCAGAATGCAAATGAAGCCAATATTTATTTCCTGATGACCAATCACAACATTACTAGTTACAGGAGATCAGAAAAAAAATTGGAGCTATGAATGACTTAAGGACTTGTCAATTTTTTATTTTTATTTTTATTGCAACAAGCTGTCTCAGTTTCATCATTTTTGCCTGCAGAGGTAGTTCAGGCTTGATCTGATCTCATCATAGGCATCCTTCAGTCTTGAGAGACTATGGTAACATGCTCTGAATCAAGGAGTGTTCTCTCCAGAGCATGAAGCCTGGGTAAAGTAATATGGAGGATAGGCTGTTACCCAAGCAGCAGATCCCCCCTCTCCATGTTGCTGAAATGGTCCAATGGAAAGGCAAGAGCCAATACAACTGGTTCCAGCAATGTCACAGGAGTTGGCAGAACGACACGAACTGCGCTCGGGACTCCAGCTCAGGATTTTGCCTCTAAGTTAACTCCTGAAGCCTTTTCCATGAGTGAATATAGCCGCAAGGCAGCAGAGGTTTGGAATCGGAGTTTTCCTTCTCCTAGATGGGCTGCCTTCCATGGCTGATGAGCCCCACCTACCCTAGATCTGATCTAGGACCCACTTATTTTTCTTACTTGCAGTCCAGGGTATTCGCAAAACTCTCCTCCAGCAACATGTTTCAAATGAATCAATTTTATTCCTGTCAGCTTTCTTTACTGCCCAGCTTTCACACCCATACCTGGGGATGAGAAATACAAGGGTATGGATAAGCTTGGTCTTCAGCGATGCATCCTTATACTTGATGATCTTTTCTAATTCCTTCTTTGCTGCCCTACCTAGTCTCAGTCTTCTGACTTTCTGGTTGCAGTCTCCATTTGTATTGATGATTGAATTGGGGTAGAAAGCTTTGCAAAACCTGAGTGTTGGGGGTGGCGGAGTGCACTACTGGGGGCAAAAAAGGAAAAAAAAGGATATCAGATGGAAATCAGGCCAGTGAAAAATGTATACTGCAGGAGTATAATTGTAAAGAGCCCACGAGGCAGCCTAAACAGAGGAAAGTAGGCACCTTGACAGTAAAACAATAGAGCAGCAAGGAGACCAAAAGTATGGCCGAGAGCTTTTATGGAAAACCATAATCACATTTCAATAACAGTGACACCAGACTCAACACATCACAAGCTTACAAAGCAAAATGCAACCACCAAGGTCCAGAGCAGAAACCCAAATGCATTTTTTAAAAAAGTAACACAATATCCCAGTTTAATTTCTCTTGCCATTTTAATAGTGGTCTGGAAAAATCTTTCATATCAAGTGCTTTGTTTGCTTTGGGAAACCAAAACCAATATCAGTACCAATACTACACCATGTGGGAGAGTGATAACTCCATCATCTGGATACCCTCTGAGTCTTTCTCTGCCAGGGTGAGTCTTAAATCCTTTTCACAAGATGGATGCAAGCTCTTTGCAGGCCTCCTGTCAAGGGGAATATGCTAGTAGCTGGTTTATGTAGAAGCCCCCAACCCACTCTGACCTGAAAACAGGGCACCTTCCATCTGTTTGTTTAATTTACAGCAATGTCTTTTCTAAGGAAAGAGAAGCACTAGCCCTGTCAGTTTTTTATCAATTGCTCATCCTTCCATGGAACATGTGGGGGAGGAGTTGAAGGCAGGTTAATTAAACCATGCAGATTTTTCAGCGTAACTTTATGCATGGAAATTATTACTCCTAAGCAGGATGCTATTTTGGGGTTTCTAGGTAAGGTTAATTTGATCCTGACCTTAATATAATCTACTGAGCATCTAGAGATGTAAATTTACAATTTGCATTGTAAATGTATATGTTTAGAAATGGAACCAGAGATCCAGAGTAAAAATCCCACTGAGCTATAATGACAGAGCAGGTAATTTTTCCATTCAGCTGCCTACCAAAGCAATACAACATTTGACATTTGGTTTTCATCACCTGGGAGGGTGCCTTCCCATGCATTCATTTTGTTTTATGCTGTTTTCCCACCCACTAACTGAGAGTTCCTGTGGAGAAGTGACATGTTGCAGCTTTGAGCTCCAGGGATCAGATTCCTTATGCTTTGCTGCTATCCAGCATAGTGTTCTCAAACCTAAGCCAATTCACATTAATAGAACACTTTCATGTGATCCAGAGAACCTTACATAGAAGAGGAGTAAAAGGCAGCAAAGGACCTTGTGGGATCAGGGGAAGAAGTGTGTGTTGAGACATACTTAGATAGGTAGATAGATAATTTAAAGAAGACTAGGTAAGTAAATCCTAAATCACATTTGTATAATTAATTTGAGAACAGGAAGCTTAGAAGTGCTTTGTTAAACAGACTTTGTTTTTAAGTGTTGTACAAAAAGATTTATGTTTTTGTTCTCTTTTCTTATGGAGAGATCCATTTTATCTTCCTCAAGAGAACTAATGAAGTAGTGACACAGTTTTCTTTTTCTAAGCTCTGAGGCTGAAATCATACATGAATGTGCTGTGAAGAGGTGAGGCTAATCTGAGATGAGAGACCATTGTGAATGGTGGAGATTATTATTACAGTGGGGTTTTCATGTTTGCTCTCTTAAGAAGCTAACACTTTAAAATGTACTATTTGTTAACTTCCAGATGTCATGGGCAATCTATTTTATATAACTTTTATTGTAAAGGGAATACCTTCGTCACTCCCCATACTGTGTGGAGTGCTTGCTGCTGCCAATCATTTGAGTTGCAGTTTATATAAATATGCAGTGGGAAGATTACTCTTCTGGAGCAGCATTTTCCAGAACCCTGCAGCCAATTAAAATTGTCTGTTGGTTTAGTTCCTTTTGAATAACGTGGAATAAAAAAGTAACCTATTGGGAAAAATGTAATTGATAATAATCAACTGGCACCCTCAGAACCATATCTAACTACTTTTTAATTTTAACTTTCTGAATTGTTTTATGCTAAAGCTATAGAAGAACTTACTTTTTTTCCTTGCTGGAATCTGTCCACTGAACTCCATTGCTTTGAAAAAAAGTATATCAGGAATCATGGCACCCTGACAAGTACAAGGCTCAACAGGTCTGAGATATCACATAAGTACATTCTTTCCCTAATTAAATTTTTCATAACTTGCAAGTTAAGACTCGAAAAGGACATTGCCTTGCTCAGGGCAGAAAGCACAGCTAAGCGCGAGTACAGCTAAAGTAGAAACTAAGGTGTTTTTTTTTTTGTCTTGGCTTCTCACCAAGATTTAACCACTCTTCAGTTTGGGAACTTGAGACCCAAAGTGAAAGCTCTGTATGTTGACTGATATTTTTGTAGCCACTTGAAACAGGCTAATGTATGGGAAACCAAACTGGAAGAAGCAGACAATTCTACATATTTTTGTCCTGTTGACAAATTAATTCCTCTTCCAAAATTTGCAGATATTGTTCAGTGACTTTATTCTGAGTTATACATGGCCTTGGGTGTGTTTTTTCTCTGCACAAACTGATGTCTCCAGATCTATCCCTCCAACCCTCTCTTCTAACACTCGTGTTTGTTTTATAGAAAATATTTTTATACCACTGGCTGGGTGATTCAGGGAGTTGTTGTTCTGAAAATTAACATGTCCAACCTCTGCACTGAACTACAACTTCCTACCCATAGTGTACACAGCAGAGCGGTATAGATATAAATATTAACCATTCATGCCAAATACATTGCTGCTTACCTAGCTATAGCATGCTGAAACAACCTCTCTTCTAATTCTGCTTCTCAATATTGCGTGATGACGAGTTGATTGTGTGAACAGCCTCTATGAGTATGTGTTAAGGTGTTATCTGATGAAGTCAGCTCAACTGATGGCATTTTATTATGTGGTACTGTTTCACATTTGCAGTTAGTATTGCAGTCGACGACTTAACAGGTTAGTGTGGAGTCAACCTCATTGCGTCACGGGAACAAAGGGGAAGCTGCAATCATTTTTGTTCACATTGGAGGAGAACTGGAGATAGTTTGAACCAAACAGTGAAAGTGAAGGAGATGGTTAGTGCAGATGGTTTGAGTTATTTTGTTATGCAAGGCGAATCTTGGAGGGAAAAGGCAGATGTATTGGAAAAAGCTGCCTGTAAAACATCCAAACTGCTTCATTGCTCACTGTTCCCAAGTCTTTCCAAACTTTAATTTGATGATTGCATTTAACCATTCTCAGGTTGTGAGAACGGTTACAGTTGCCCACAAATCTGGAGCCTGTGAAGCTGTCATTTATGAAATCTGTGGTCAACATTTGCTTTGCATCTTTGTCAGAAGCTTGAGTCATTCATCACAGGGCGAGGGTGCTTTGCTCATTGAAGAGAAAGGTAATTGTGTAGGTATTTCCAGCCACAGGAACAGTTTATATTCTATTCAGATTGGCTAAGCGTATTTATAATGTTCTCATTACAAGTAGAATGCCACTTACTAGCTCTCAGCCAATCCTGTAACCACAGCAATGCTCAACATTACTGTTGATATAAATACAAAACCAGAAATTTCACAAAGTTGCTTCAGGCTTTTCAGAAAACCATAAAAGCAGTATCAAGTTGTACCAATTTCTATGCTTTGGCCTTCCAGTTTGTGTCATAACACATGGCATATACTCTAGAATCATCTAGACTGCAATGGCACAAAGCCAAAGCTATGTAATGCTGAACATTAAGTACATACTGAAGTCTGGAGGTGGAATGATAAAAAAGTCTTTTACTATAGTCAAAACCCTTGCAATGTCCCAGGTGCACTTCGTTGATCCTGCCATCATCTCTGTTGCATTAAGTGTCTGGGGATTTGGATGTGTATGGGTGATGCAAATTTTATTTCCTTTCAAATCACCATTCTGTTGCTACCATATCATCTCCAAACAGACAAAAGCAAAAACAGGCAGATCTGCCCTGTTCTCCTACAGGAAGGATACAGTCCCAGCCAGTCAAGATGGTTGAGGGCCAGCTGAGCTGATACAAGATGAATGGAGGTTGTACAGAATCCAGACAACTCCAAACCTGGGGATGTAGGAAATTACTTAAGACTATCTGACTTTGGCCTAAAGTTGTAGTAGCATAATGATCCCTCCCCATAGGATGGAGGAGTTTGGGGGCTGGAGTAACCTGGTTCCTTTGTCACTCCACTCCGTCTGTGCCCCAGATCAGCCAACACTCAGAGGGACTGCTGGCTCAACAGCATTTCAGACAACATAAGGGGATTCCCATCTTCTACCTATGGTTTGAACTACACTGAAAGATAGCAGTTGTTTTCAAGGTGTCAGTTTCTCCTCAGAGATGTACATGTAGAGCTGTCTTTCAGATCAGATCTTTAGCTCCAAGATGAATCAGGAAAAGCTGCCTGTGCAACTAGTATAAAGAATTGGATCATGTCATGTAGTGACTCTGAGCCCAACATACTTGACAGGTTTGTTGTAAAGATAAAAATAGGAATTAGGACAGTGTGTACTGCCTTGAGCTCTTGAGAGAAAGTGACACATAAATGTAGCAAACAAACAATAATATGGTAGTGTGGAGCACACAGCATTGGCAAACTTTAGCATCTGTGTAGAGTTCACTCTGTCCTGGGTCCCTCACAGTTTGCTTGTTCTAGCAATACAGGTGGAATGGACACTCGAGTTCTAACTACATTTTTCAGATAACTATTCACTGGAAAGAAGGAATTATTTCAGTGCTGATTATATTTAGTTTGCTACTTCCTATTATTTGCAAAACATTTTTGGACCATATGCATGCTCATCCTTTGTAAATCTGAAGTCTGATTACTGAAACATGAGAAAAAGTAGTTTAGTCACATCTCTTGAATGCTAATATAGTTTCAGTTCCAGTGATGGATCAAGTTTGGTCCCTTGGCTTAGGACATGTGGTTTAGAGAGATACCGTACGTTGTAAGCCTATCTGCTACCTTAAAAGAACAAGTGCAAGAATCCTTTGGGTGTTTTTTTCTTTATGTTACAATCAAACCTAGTCCTTTCTGTTAGTCACACAATTCAGCACAGAAGCCCCCAGCATTGGTCCATGATTATATGCAGATCAACTTTAGTTCTGTCAGCAGTCGCAAAGTCAGAGTCTTGTTTGTAAATTGGGGTTCCATGTGCATAGATATTTTTAGGGCAGGAGACGACGAGTCTGGCCAACCTCTGGCTCCTCTCCAGATCCAAACAGTGAAGTCTGAGGATAGGATTTCTGTATTCTCAAAGACCAGATCCTTTACAAAAGACCATATTCTATTGGGGTGGGGACTTTCCTGCACATTTGGAACCCTAATAGACAGGAGAAAGGACATGAATCATCAAAATACAGGCAATTGCCATTTTAATTATGGTTATCTGCTCATGTTTAGATGCAGTTTCAGGCTAGAGATGACTACCCAATAAGGTGTGAGAAAACAAATTGAGATAGATGACAAAAGCAGGATGGGGAATGGGGAAATTTCTATATCATTTGTCTGACATAAAAGCCATTCCTCCAAGAGAAATTTGAGAGTTACAGGACAGAGTATCACAGACTAACAGACAGTAATACTTGACAAGTGCTGATTTCACTGAGCTAGAAGCAAACAGCCAGCTTTAAATATAAGTGCTCCTAGCTCCTGAAAAGGGAGACCCTGGCACTCTCTAGTTACTGTGACTGGAAGATGATAACATAAGAGTATAAATAGTCATCCTGAGCCATCCTGGCAAAGCAAATGAGCTGGGTATGTATACACTTTTTACTTGAGCTTCCAACCAAAACAAGATTTGTTGATAATAATAGGTGACAGAATACAAATAAAAGAAGCAAAGCAAAACCAGATGTTGTTGGACAATTTGGTCTAGGCATCAGGAGCAAAGCAGGAGAATGAGTCACAGAATTCTGTGACGCCAACAATCTGTTTATCCCAAATACTGTATGTGACTCAGGCAACCAATCAAACAACTATATACATGAATATCACCAGACAGCAAATACAGTACAGAAATCAAATCAACTACCAGCATATGGAGTAGCTGTGTTCTCGCTTCCAAACCAAGATTAGGAGCAGATCGTGGTACTGACCACATATACTTAATATCAAAGTAAAGCTGGAAAAAAAACTCCAAAAGAAGCCTATCACCATATATAGGTCAAATAACATTCATGATGAATCTAAATTCCATCTCAAAATAGATCTTGATTACTAAATTCAGTTAACCATGAACCAGAAGAATTTTGGATTGAAATCAGATATGCTATCAGAGAATAATGCAAAAAGACTATCCCTTTAGCCAAAAGAAAAGCTTTCCCCAAGGGGGTCAAGAAGTGTCTTCTGTGTGGAGGGGGAGTCGCTGCAATTATTTTTAGTTGCAATAATGCTTATATTTATTATATTAAACATGATAAACACATTGTTTTATTTTAATTCGCTTGACTCACAGAGAGATACATTTAATGTGAATTGGAATTGTAGGCAATCTAGAATTCTTAGTTATTTCTGTACCCCTCTGAGTGGATTTTCCTTTTATGAATACACATCACTCCGACCCCTTCTGAAAGAGCTGCTCTTGCTTGTTTCTGCTCCTCCATATCCACCTTTGGAGGACTTATGTCAGCTCTTTGGACCTGAGCATTAGCCCAACTCAAAAAGGAATGAATGAGTCGAGTGTGCATTGCATGTCAGGAATGCTGACACCTAAGATGGGGGTAGGATTTAAAAAGTTGTTGCTGCAGCAGCAATTTTGCTTCACCTGAGTCTCCGGGTTTTCCGGGTGTGGTGAAAGCAGCACAGTGATGGGAAAGGGGACCTGGACAGGAAGACGACTCTGAGCCCCACCTGAGGCATGGAGGAGGAAAGCAACAGAGGCAAAAAGGTAAGGAAGGAAAACCAGGGATGAGGACGTGTTTATTTGGGCTTGAGAGGGAGAGGCTCTTTACTGATGGATCTTTTTTGGGGAGGGGGGGAGACATGGAACAACCCGTCCAAATTATAAAGTAAATTACAAAGTATACTAACTTTTTTTTTTTTTTTTTGCTTTTCAAAGTTTTTTCTGATAGAGGTAGATTTACAGCCCCCTCCAATAATTATGTATTATAACATTAATATTACTATATCAGGTTAGAATTATATTCTGAAAAAATATATATATTAATGTGTTTTCTTTACCCCATAAAAATGCCTTTTTATGCAAATGTGGCAGGGGGTCACAGGTTACTTAAAAGGAGGTGCAATCCGAAAAAGGTTGGCAAACACTGGCCTAAATGAATGACCGAAGAAACACCAAAAATTGTTAAGCACATGCAAGAAACAAAATTAAAAGTGGACAGAAATAGGGTCATAGTCCTAAATGCAATTTTTCAGTCACTGTCACATGTCAGGTTTAGGTCCAACAAATCATCTTTTCTTCAAATCCTATCTGAAGTAGACCCCAAAGGATTCAGAACTCTGTCGATTGCCCACAGTTGATGATTTTCTCCTCAAAACAGAGATTTTCCCCAGTGTGGAAATTCAATAATTTTTCTGGTTCCACACTGGGGAAAATCTCTGTTTTGAGGAGAAAATTGTTAACACTGAAAGGAGGATAGCTAACAGTTATCACTGCTTCTGTTGCTCTTTCTTTAAATATTTCTCAGGTTTCACAAAAGCTACTGGGCCAAAGAACAGATCCGGTGGTGATGGGAAAACGCCTGATTACTCAGCCACATGATGGGGCCAAACCCAAAGGCCTTTCCTTTAAAATCACCTGGAAAAACATTGTCCTTCATACATTGTGTACCTAAATCACATGGGAATACCCTTCTAAAAGAACAGTTCCCCATGTACCCTGTGGGATATTTTTCATGGCCTGACCTCAAGCTTCAGGGAGAATGATCATTACTGCATATGGTCTATGTACAGCAGCAGCAAAAGAGTAACTAACTGTGCATATGAATTGGTAAACACGGGACCTTAACTAGAGCAGGGTGACTAACACCTTCACCCAAGCTGTCAAAATTTAGAGAGCAACAACATTTGCAATGAGAAGGATGTGAACTGCCCTGCTGGTCACTTCTTCCCTGGCAAAAGGAAGCCCCAGATAGCCCAGTTCAATGTGGAATAGGTACGGCCATTGTGAATTCAGATGCAGGCATTCCTCTCTTGTTCTCATGCTACATGTGTCAGTCTCAAATGACCCAACCTTAACGAGTAGGTCAGCAAAGCCCCAGCTGCCAAAATAGCTAGTTAAATTTCAGGGCATAGAGGAGAGCTTTGGTAGAGGAATCATGTTAAGTATCACTGTTGGTGAGAAAATATTGTTCTAATCAAAAAACACAGTGGAGCTGAGTTCTAGTCATTCCCTCTGATATGCTGGAGGTTTCTTCGCGAAGCAGTTGGCCTCCCTTTTTAACATGGGAAACCTTTAAACCCCATATTGCATCCTCTACCTGAAATGGAACAGCCCAGAATTGTGCCACCTTTTTCTCCTGCACTTGCATGTCAAACCTTTGTAGATAACTTATTTGCAAACAAGCTCTCTGGCAGAGCTGAAGGAGCATGGGAAGGTTTGACTTTGTGGAACACAGAATCATATTGCTCCATGCTTCAAAATGTCTGGAAAGCAATAATACACTCTAGTGTTTCCTATAGTGATTTTCAGCTTTTCAATATCCAGATTTTTGGACCATCAGTTTCCAGAATCTTTGACCATTAGTCATATTAATGATTGAGGTTTCTGTGAGCTACGGTCAAAAACATCTAGAATGGTGGTTCCCCACCGTGGATCACCAGATGCTCTTGTACTACAACTCCCAGAAATCCTGGCCAGCACAGCTAGTGGTAAAGGCTTCTGGACGTTTTAGTCCAAGAACACCTGCAGACTCAAGATTGGGAAACACTTATACAGAGGCAATAGCTTAAGAATCACCAAAGGACATAGAAGAGTGTATGACTGCATTCCAAACGTTCTGGAGCAGAGAGAGTGCCACTTATAATCAGGTTATGCAAGGATGCATAGAGAACAAAGACATCATGATTATCCAAGTAAACAGTTGTTACCTAAACAAATTTATCATTTAATCTGAATAAGACTTTAACTTTTTGCAAATTGTTAAGTAATCCTCATTTTGTGATTTCACAGGTCCTGCCAGAGGAGGTGGGGAAGGGCAGGCACGCTCCTGCCTAGACTGGGGCTCTGCTGGAGAAGCAGGACCTGTTGAGTGGGCCACTCAGACCAGAGTGTGTGTGGGAAGGGTCTGCACAGCACGTGTGGTGTTGTGCAGACAGCTTCATACAAAGCGGCACAATTCAATTCGTGCCCATATTTAATCCAGATTATCGGTGTCTTCAAGGAACACTTGGAATCAGAAGGCTCAACATGTTTCTACTTTACAGGGACTGGACCTGATTGAGGTGTGTTTTTAAACTGCATCTCCCAGAACCCCCTGGCCAGCATGGGTACTCAGGTTCTGGGAGCTGCAACTCAAAAAAAATGTTCTTTCCCAAGATGGGAGCATGACAACCATCTGCTAGTACAGTGGTAAAAGCTAAAGGTTCCCCTTGACAATTTTTGTCCAGTTGTGTCCGACTCTAGGGGGCGGTGCTCATCCCCGTTTCCAAGCCATAGAGCCAGCGTTTTTGTCCGAAGACAATCTTCCGTGGTCACATGGCCAGTGCGACTTAGACACGGAACGCTGTTACCTTCCCACCAGGGTGATCCCTATTTATCTACTTGCATTTGCATGCTTTCAAACCGCTAGGTTGGCGGGAGCTGGGACAAGCGACGGGAGCTCACTCCATTGCGTGAATTTGATCTTACGACTGCTTGGTCTTCTGACCCTGCAGCACAGCCTTCTGCGGTTTAGCCCGCAGTGCCACCACGTCCCTATTCCCACCACGTCCTTCGGCTTAATTAATCCATATTGGAATGGTGGCTGCAGGTCGAAAAGTCTGTAGGTCGAGGCTCCATTGACCTACAATGCATTGAAAACCAATTAATCCGTAACTGGCCGTTTTTGTTCCATTTTGGGTTTTTTTTTTCCGGTTTGTAGGTCAATTTTCCGGCTGCAAGTAGAACCTAAATTTTGCGGCCAGAGAAGTCTGTAACTTAAAAAATCTCTAAGTGCAGCCATCTGTAAGTCGAGGGTCCACTGTAATACATCAATGGTGGTGATAGTGACTCTTGTTAGGTTAAGTCTGCTGCTAGAAAGGGTAAGCCCCATTGAACATATCTGTGGATTTAATTCTTACTAGACACCTGTGTTGTTGTAAATGCATTGGTAGATTTCAACAGAGGAGGAGTAGGAACTGCTGGACAAAAGCAGTAACAATACACTGAAGTGCCCAGCTGTTGTTTGTACCAGCAACAGTTCTACATAGAAAACAAACTTTTCAGCAATCCTGGTTTTGCTATATGAGATAAATAAGATCCCATCTTTAACAAACAGGATCAGCCATCCTTTTGTGCCTCCTTCAAACATCAGCCAAAAATGCTGATCTATGCACAACCCGGACCTTAAAACGGAATAGATGCTACAAAGAATCCCAAGTGAGGATTTTGGTTGTTGTTTTTTGACAGGGATGCAAAGTGAGATGAAAAGCTTGATCTGCCTTATTTCTGTACATCTGGTGGCAATGGAATAAAAAATGGCAACACCAGAAACTTTTTAAACTAGGTTTAACTGGGCATTGGATCTTGCACGTGCAAAGCATGGCAAGCCATGGGTCCTATTTACCAAACTGTCATGAGATCACAGGTCTTGTATCTATGAGGGCTTTTCTCTTTTGCCTCTATGTGTTGTGCTGGGATCCCTAGATTAGATTTTATCTGTAAGTAGATATAAAGACTTTGGCAGGAATGCACTTCTGATTTGCATGCACAAACTGGCCAGAATACTGGTGCAAACAAAGAAATGCTGCTTTGGCATGACTTCTGTTAAAGATCAATGGCATCAAAGTTCATGTACCCAGTGGTCCAAATGGGCTTTAAAGGTGTCCGAGACTGAACATCTCCATGTTCTGCTGATGTACGATGGTGATTCTTTCTACTTTTATGTCCTGCATTTCCTTGAATGAACTCAAGGTGGTATGTAAGTCTTCCTCCTAGGTTTTATCATCACAAGAACTCGGTGAGTTGAGTGAGATAAAGGGAGGCAGGGAGAAGGATTGTCCTAAAATCACCTGTTTTTTTTTTTTTCATGGCTCCATGACAAATGGAACAGTGTTCTCCAGAGCCCTAGCTCAGTCTTCTAACCACTGCATGGGACTGGCTATTATCCCCACAACATTGTTTCAAATCCTGGTAAGCCCTTGATCTGCTTCTTGTGCATTCATATTGGCTGTTTCTAGGAACCTGCATTTGTACCAACAGAGTCTTGTACTTGCTGATGGTGTTAGATGATAATAACAGCAATTAGCTGACTGGAGAAACAAACGTCATGCCACTTGCATCAGCACCTTTCAAAGAGTACAGAGTTTCTGCCTGTGGAACTCCACCTTTGCAGGGTGAATCACAGAAATTATTCACAAGAAGGTGGTGATCATGCCATTAGATACAAGACACTCTGCGAAGACAACAGGGAGAACAACTAGGATGAAATGCAATTTTAAATTAATGAAAAAACTCACACATCTATACACAGTCTTATAGGTCTGCCCATTTGAAGCAGCCATAGGGTCATTGCTTATTATTTTATTGTCTGCTTCTGTGCCTTTAACAGCAGTAGGACATCGTAACAGCCAAATCTATTGATTAGTATGAGGTAATACTTTTATGGTACCACTACAAAAATATTTTTAAAAGTGAACTTTCAGATTTTCCAGGATTTGTCATCAGCCTCAGCATTACTGAACTTTATCTATAGGGACAGAGTGGATTTTATATTGCCTGAAACTTGATACTACCAGACATGGAGATGATTTTTTTAAAAATTACAGTCTCAGCTCTGAAACTTTATTTTAATGACAGATCCTGAGGTTTCACTGTCGAAGTATAAAGGTCTTCTGGACTTTTGTGCCTTTCCCTCACCCCACCCCATTGCCCAGGTTATGTAATGTCAATCTGATGAAGAGCCTTGGAAGTCCCTAAAACTCACCTTAAGTCCCTAAAACTCACCCTGTAGATGACACTTTAATGATCCAGTAAAATATCACCCTGATTTAGGATTTTGCTCATGGACTACATGGCTGTGCCTCCTTTCCTTTTGTCCTGATGTAATCCAGGTGGTGAGTCATTTGCTTTTGCCCTTCCCCACAGTGGTTGGCAGGTAGTTGACTTCTGGCTACAGTTGTCAGGCTGCAACCCAGCAAACATACCTGTATCAGAAACTATTGCTGCAGTACTATATGGGATGGCCACAGTGTCTTTCCCGTACTTCATCCTCTGCCCGTCTCCCCCACTTATTATAATGAGCAGATGCATGGCATGGCAGCCAGGCATGAGGAAGGCTCTAGATGTTTTGCACTGCAGACTTCCCAAGACTCTTTGCTGCCTGATGTGTGCCAGACTATTTTGTGCATCAGTGCTATAGTAATCTGTCTGGAAGTGCAGGTGCTCCTAACAACAGCCGCTATAGCCTTTCCTCAAGTAAAGAATTCAAAAATGTAGGCAGTTATATTAACCTAACTGCTCCATCACCAGGAGCAGGTGTTTCATAGAGCTAAAAGGATATTAACTACCCATTCAAAACCAAGTCACCCAAACATGCTCTGCACTATTGCAGGAAACTTGACAACAATATCATGCAAAAGGTGGCCAATAAATAAAACAAACAAACAAATAAATAAAATATATTCATACAAGGAAAATATAACAACCAGTTCTTATGAGGCTACATCTAATCCTCAAGTGAGCAAAGAGCCTGAGAAGAAAGATAGATGACTGCATTCTGTTCTTCTTCTTTTCTTTCTTCTTTTTCTCATCTCCCTACCACAAAGAAGTCCTGGCTATTCAACCTTGGAAGACCTTGGTTCCATTACACCATTGAGAAGAATATAAACAAAGCCATGGCTGTTGCCAAGGTTGTTGTATTTGAAGGCATCTTGACAACCACAAATTTCTTTTTAGCCTACGTATTTCAATGACTGGTATTTCAAAGTATTGCACCATCCACAGGTACAGGAGGGATGGCAACATTCAGGCAACAGATTGCATGCAGCTTCCCAGCATGCTACCTCAATTCCCACAAAAGCAAAAACAAAGTGCACTGCTTATATACTGCCCCATAGCACTTAAAGCTCTTTCTGGGGTAGTTTACAATTTAATTATGCAGGCTACACGTGTCCCCACCCCACCCCCACAAGCTGGATACTCAATTTACCAACCTTGGAAGGCTGGAAGGCTCGGTGAACCATAAGCCAGCTATTTGAGATTGAATCTGGACCATGAGCAGAGTTTTGGCTGCAGTACTGCAGTTTAACCACTGCACCACAAGGCTTCTGACACCAAGAGATTCCTTTTTTTTTTTTACCTGCAGCCAGTTCTTATGTGCACGTACATCATTCTGCTTCACTTCATTTGAGGTTATCACTGAACCTATGAATGAATATTCACAATTATCTTTTTGTCACCTGAAAAATAATTTGCTCAAAATGTCTCATTGGGCTATTGAAAGTTATACAGTATAAAGTATAAAGTATAAATTTTGCCTTGCAATGAAGGCTCCATAGCACTCTCCCCCCCCCCCCCCAAATTAAACACATTAAAAATCTGACCACCAGAAGATGCGAAGCAGCTTTTCACTTTTCTTTTCAAGATACAATTTTTGTAAGAATGTTTTTGTGGGGCGGGGATTGTGAAAGTGCGTGCAGCCTGCCAGAGTCCAGGGACAGAACCACGCAGCTCCAGCCCTATGGAAGTTGCTTACCCCCAATATACAACTTTCCATGGAGACTTTATTGCCAAAGGTATTTCTCAACAATGAAAGTGATGACGGGCATGTGACAATTTGTAGGGGTGAATGCACACATGCTTGGTCATCATTTGGCTGCTACTGCCTGAAGCAACGACTGGAAGGTTCCAAAGAAGCCAATATAGTTGGAGCTTTAGCAAGCAAGGGTTCACGGCGCTCATCCTGCGGAGAGCACAGCTTTTCGTTTGCAAGTGCAATGCAGGGATAACATCAAATGGGGTAGAATTATGTATACACACAATGAAATCATCTGTAAGTGAGTCTTAAGATGCATGGCTACAAAAACGAAGGCTGCAAATACATGTTCAAATATTGTTAGATTTGTTCTGTTTATGAAACAAGTGAATTTGAAGTATTTTTTTTTAATGACTGACTTATTCAAATCGATCCACCCTTCTTTGCTTTCAGTGTGGCTCCTTGCACGCCTGATACCAACACTGCTTCCCAGGGGTGCACACAATGCAGGGCTGCGACTTGTGATTTTGCTTTTAGTGTCAAAAGATATTTCTTTCCAGGTTTTCCCCACTTTGTACCACTTCTTAGCAATGGTGTAGTTTTGTTCTGCTTCCCTGTGATTTCCCCTCTAGAGCACTTCTGATCTGATCCAAGCAATTGGTGGATGGGCATCATTTGATGGTATTTCCTTGTGGGTGTTTTTGAGCTGGTCACCATTCCTTCACTCCCATGGGCACCTAAAACAAGGAGGGAATGGAGGACAGAGCAAAGTAGGCAGGAAGAAGGCAGAGATGATTGGCTAAAGGGGAGGGAGATCTGTATTTAGGAATGAATCTCAGCTAGCAATTCTGGACATGTGTGGACTGGCAGTACTGGGGTAATCCAGTATGCATCCTGCAGCAAATGCCCTCTCCCTGTGTAGATACTAATATCTGTTCAAATCTGCAACAAAAATATACCAGTATGATCCCAGAAGAACTGGAGGCAACACTGCTGTGTAAATAAGCCCCCCAATTAAGTATTCTTACCTTGGGTAGCTTGGTAATTTGTTACATCTTGCTAATTTTCCCCCAAATGATAGACAGAGGTTCAATGGTCCATGAGCCACATCTAAACATCCACTTTAATCCTTCTTCAATCTGCAGTTACTCCAGTTCTGTCACATGTTGTGACCTCTGGATTAAAAGGGCCACTTTTTCTGTTTTTGTTTCCTCCACAGCAACATCACACTAAATATTAATTCTAGAGGAAAAGGAAAGCTGTTTTCAGCCCACTGTCCCATTCAAAAGTTTCTTAATGTGCTTTGACATGGCATTTTCTGATATTATTTGTACCAGTAATGGACTGCATCATTGTGAACAGGATACATATATCTCCAATAGTTTTTCACAGTGATGCAGTCCATTACTGGTGTGTGTGTGTGTGTGTGTGTGTGTGTGTGTGTGTGTGTGTGTGTGTGTGTGTGTGTGTGTATACATACAGGAAAATACTGTATATATGCATTCATTTTTCAAAATATTCCTATACTGCATATGAATATTTATATGTGTGTGTGTGTGTGTGTATACAGGAAAATACTGAACCAATGCATTCATTTTTCAAATATATATATATATATTCATATGCAGTATAGGAATATTTTGAAAAATGAATGCATATATACAGTATTTTCCTGTGGAACATTTTAAAATATATTTTGTGCATCCTGAGACAATAAAATGAATTTGTGGAGACATATCAGCACATGTCTGTGTATGTAAAAAAGTAAAACTTTTATAGAGTCTATCTCAAAGACTGCATTTTCTTTTATAAGCCTGTTTGGGTGTTAAGAACATCAGGGGAGGCCTTTCTCTTGGTTCCACACGTGTGTTTCGTGAGGATACAGGAGAGAGACTTCTCTGTTGCTGCTCCCAGATTCTAGAACCCCCTCCCATGGGAGGCCAGAGTGACCCCATCTTTGCTGTCCTTCCACAAGCAGACAAAGACCAGGCAGGCTTTCTCTTAGTGACTGGATGTTGAAATAGGGTTTTAAAACAGGAGAATTTATATTTTTGTTGTGTTTAAACCCATCGCCAATGTTTCTTTCCTCAGCAATGTAATTGAGAGGGTGGTGGCTGATCAGCTGCAAGCTATTCTGGATGAAACCAATGCCCTGGATCCATTCAGGCTTCAGGCTGTGCCACGGCATGGAAACAGCATTTGTCCCCCTGTTTGATGACATACCGAGGGAGGCCAACAGGGCCAAAATGTCTCTGCTGGACCTCCTTGATATCTCAGTTGTCTTTGATACCATCGACTACAGTATTCTTCTGGGGAGGCTCTCCGAGTCAGGAATCTGTGGCCTGGCTCTTGCCTGGCTCCGTTCCTTCTTGGAGGACTGTCCCCCAGGGACTGCAGATTGGAGAGAGTTTCTTGGCCCCATGGAGCCTCAATTGTGGGGTTCCACAGGGCACGATTATCTCTCTAATGCTGTTTAACACCTATATGAGGTCATCAGGGGTTGTGGGGCTTCGTGTCATCAGTACGCTGATGATACTCAGCTCTACATTTCCTTTTTTCCAACAACAGTGGATGCTGTTTCATTCCTTGAGTGCTGCCTGGGGGCTGTTCAGCAATGGATGCAGGTGAATGGACTGATGCTGAATCCAGGCAAGATAGAGGCTTCCTTTGAGACTGACACGGAAACTTCAGAGGTACAATATGTGGCGGCCAGACTTCTTACTGGGGTAAAAAATTACCAACATATTTCCCTCATGCTGGCCACCTTGCATTGACTGCCCATTTGTTTCCATGTCGATTTCAAAGTTCTTATGATTACATATAAAGCCCTAAATGGTTTAGGACCTCGATATCTGGCAGAGCGCCTTCTCCCACCCAGTTCTGCCAGAGTCACTCTGTGGCGGAATGCCCATGTCCCACCTGTCAGTCATTTGAAGCTCTAGAGCAGGAGCCTATGAGAGGACAGGAGGGCGGAGTCAATAAAAGAGTTAGGGGACAGTTGGAGACTGAGAGAGGACAGGGGAGGTTTTGAAGGTTTATGAGAGAGATTGGAAAGTTGGGGTAGTTGGTTGATGTGTTAAAGGATAGTTAAAGGATAGAAGTATAATAAAATAGATAGTCATCAGATCTTATTCCAGTGATTGATGTGAAGTAATACAAATAAAGAAATGTGTTTAATATCCAAGTTAAATGAGTGCAACGTAATAAAACATCTGTGAACCTATTTGTGTGATTCAACAACCAAATAATAAATAATTTGTTATATCTGACAACATGTGTCTATGCAACATTGTTGGTAAAGTGTGGATAAAGATCCACTGGTGGCAGCAGGTGAAAGGAGAAGCACGTTGTGTTCAAAGGTGGACCTGGGGTTGAGGGGAAAAAAAACTAGGGACACTGGGGGTGCTCAACACACTTGTTCCAGCCAGGCTGGGCGGCTGAGGGGCCTAACGCCGAGGGAGGTCCGGATGGAAAGAACGAAGAACAGGGCCTTCTCGGCAGTAGCCCCTTGCCTTTGGAACAACTTGCCAGTGGAGAGCCACCTGGCTCCCTCTCTGAGTGTTTTCAGGAATAAACTTAAAACCTGGCCATTTGTGCAGGCTTTCCCTCCCGCCATATCTTAATTTCTTACACTTCACCATCCTGGACCTATAATACAGTGGGGTCTTGACTTGAGAACTTAATCCGTATTGGAAGGCGGTTCTCAAGTCAAAAAGTCTGTAGGTCAAGTCTCCATTGACCTACAGTGCATTAAAAACTGATTAATCCCATAACAGGCCGTTTTTGTTCCATTTTGGTTTTTTTCTGGTCTGTAAGTCAATTCTCAGGCTGCAAGTCAAACCTAAATTTTGCGGCCAGAGAAGTCTGTAACTCAAAAAGTCTGTAAGTCAAGCCGTCTGTAAGTCAAGGGTCCACTGTATATGTTCTTGGTTTTATGGTTTTTAAATTTGTAGACTACCCAGAGTAGACCTTTGGTCTAGATGGGCGGGATAGAAATCCAACAAACAAACAGACAAACAAACAAATAAATAAATAAATAAATAATGCTTTAGTAATGCTTGTACCTAATGTTTAATACTGTTTATTTAATTCCTTTTTAATAATTGAATAATTTACTGTTTTTAGCTTTTAATATTGCGTTTTAATTATGTAATGATGTAAATCACCTTGGATCCTTTTTTTAGGAGAGAGATGGGATAAAAATATTTTTTAAAAATAATAAATAGGTTATTCTGAATAACAAAACAGACCCATGCACAAACAGCTTGCAGTGATTTATTACAATCTCCTGGAAGAAGGAACATATTTTTTTTACTTTAAAGAAACACAACAATGCAACTGAACAAGTTTTCCTTGATTGTGAGTAGAGCCATAGAGATCCAGGACTGTCATGGTCTCTGAGGTGGGGATGCTGGCCCCAGGTTCCTATTCCCTTCTCCCCTGAACATTGCCTACAAAGAGAGCCTTCGAGAATACATTGCCTACAAAACTGACAGTAGCATAGCCTGTTACCACTGAGCCTTTGAGATCTGTCTCATGGAAAGGCACTACATCACAGATTGTATGTGTAGCCTGCTCTTAAAAGCTAAAAAGTATAAGAAGGTGAACAAATTGTCCTTTCTGTTACCTATACTGGCCCTTCTCAAATCCTTAGGGACCTTTCTCTGCTTCTTAAGTAGCACTGCGCAGTAATAGACTGAGGGTGGCTGACTGTTTCTGCTCAGCAGCTGGGGTGGAGTCAAACTTATTTGTTCAACTGGTTATGCTTAATTTAAGGTGGGTCATTTAAATGAAGGTTGCATTCGTATGATTTAGGGGAAGGAAAACAGAGGAGGAACACAGAAGTAGAGACTTGTGAGGTTTTGTAGCTGGAAGGACTCAGCTGCTTACAGATGTTTTTCTAGAGTGCCAAAAGACGTCGAAGAACAATCTGACTTTTCTCCCCTGCTGGAGTGTAAGTGTGCTAAGAATTTCTTCCGATTATTGCTAGATCAAATGGTTTTTATTTCATGCAAATAAAGCCTCTAATTACTTGACTACACTGGTGTCTTACAGGACCACTGTTTTCTGAAACAATAGCGGTTCTCAAAGGGTTTTTAATAAAACAAAAGCAGCATGTTTCAAACATATGTTTTCCAGAATTAAGGAGAGAAAACTATACTGATGTTAACCAAGCTTTCTAAAATGTGTATATTTAAAAGAGTAACATTAATAGGAACATGTCGCAAATGTGTATGTTTGGAGAACTTAATGCTAACGAGGCATCCCTGTGTCATGTCAGATTTTCAACGGTAGTATTTTTGGGTCATGTTTTAATTTGCACCATTTTCTTGATAAATAATATTGTGACTTAATGAGACAGAAAGAAAGATAATGTATGCCTACTCTTCATGGCTGGGTAGATATATTGTCAGTGCTAGCCTATTGAAATGTGATCTAAGAAGCCCAGATGGCTTCATATTGCAGGGTGAGTAGGGGGAAGAATTAAATAGCTGGGGAAAATATTAGAGTTATCATGCTATAGGAGGATGAACCATATTTGTTTCTGTTGCAGTTTTAAGGTTTGCACCATTAATCCTAAACTTGTTTGCTCAGATGAGTACCCCGGGTTCCGTGAGAATTACTCTCTAGTGTAGGTTTGGGGAATTACATATAGGTAGGGGTCCAGATGTGCTCCCCTACAGCCCATTGTAAGTCACCTTCCTTGCTTCCATACCTGCCCGAATGAATCACCATGGAAATAAATGTCAGTCCTTGTCAGCAAAGAAAAAGACCTTTGCAGAAAAACACACCAGCTGCTTTTGGGTGCTGGCAGTCCCTCACAGGAAGGATGTCAGGAAGAAGAAGGCAAGGGGCAACAGCAGAATGTGTGGATTTAACAGTGGTAGTTATTTATCCAGAGTGAAGGAGTTGGGAGGAAAATTAGAGGGTAACAGCAAGATCTTCTTGGGCTGGTGGGCAGAGACGCAATTTGCTACTCCTGGTTTGCTGCCATCTGAGATGGCAAGTTAGCTTGTTAACAGAGTTGGCCTTGGAAAATGCTGGTTGACAATGGATAGCTTTGCTGTTCCTCTCAAGGTAGGCAAGCTCGAGGGGGAGTGAAACCATTCTATCCTGCTCTTGCACACACTACCGGATAATTTTATATGCTATTTTCCCTTCCAACAGGGAAGAAGAGCTCCACTGATCAAAGTCATCTCCAATCACTGATTGGAGATAACAGCAATATTCTGCTTCTGTCCATGCTCATACTACAGATGGGGTTTAGGGAGGGGGGTGTTTTGAGATGAGGCAAAGATTACACAAAGAGCTCCATAAACTGCCCATGTGAGTGTTTTCAGAAGTAGAGAAGGTTTATACCAATATAAAGAATAACAGAAGAACAGTGTTCTGATAGAGATGCCAGCTATTTTTGAGAGTCAAAAGCCTTTGAGCAGATCTAAAGATCAGTCTGCTCTCTAGTGTTGTTGCATTTCAGTGGATGGATTCATTCAAATCATGCAAAGGATTTAAATGAACAGGGATTGAAGGAATTCAGCGCTTGCTTATGGAACCAAAGGTTGGGTGTTTGATTCTCCATTGTGCTTCCTGGGGGAAGAGCCAGCCTGTGTAGCTTTGAGTAAGCTGCACAGTACAGAGTACCCCCTGGAGGAAGGGAAGGATAAATCACTTTTTTGTACTATATATCCAGAAAACCCTAGGAAGGGTCACTATAAATTAGAATTGACTTGACCATATTTAGCCCATTACTCACTTTAAAGGGGAAAAGGAAGAGGACAAAAAAAAGATATCTCTTTTGTCCAATTCTCTCTCTCTCTCTCCATGGAGGGGGGGGGGACTGCATTTGAAAAAAATGTAAATAACATGGCGATGAAGTAGTTTGCCACTCAAGTGATACAGCACTGGATTTTAAACAGTGCAAAATAAATCTGCCTCCATACCCCCTTCTGCCTCCCACTTCAAGGGGGAATGGAAGAAAGCTAGATTTTTTTAAAAAATTAACGTATGGCATACTGCCACTATGAGGGATCCACCTTGGTTCAGTACTAGTATTCACACATGCCAGATCTGAACCAAACCAGAATGATTCTACCCACACTAATAACATAGTACTCCTTTCCAGAGACCCAAAAAGGTGTAGGTAGGCATGGATAAGGGTTGGACTGGTTCACAATGGCATATACATCACCCTGTCCCTAGAAAACGGATTGAACCAGCCTGCTCTCAAAGCAGTCCAAACTGCAGGATCAACCACTATCTGTTTGTACCATTAGTTTATTAACCAGGGTATGAAACCAAACCAATGTTATATGAACAAAAGGATTAGTAGGTATCCCAAATGAGCAGTTAGACACCTAAACATTTCTGGCTAAAGTTATTTCTGAATAAACACACATAAGATGAATACATTCTGAGCCACTTAGTCAAAGGAAAGGTGGAGCACATTTGTTTGTTTAAAAAAATAAGCAAAAGTGCTGTATACTGAGTGATGCAAAGTGGACATTAAGAGATTAGCTGAGATTAACCATAGAGAAAAGTACCTCATATGTGTACATGTGTTGTATCGGCACTGAAATTTCACCACCCTAATACTGTACTGATTTTTTTGTTGGAATAATCAATCCAGTCACATTTTAGTAAGAAAAAAAACTTCATAAGGAAGTTTAACTATTTCCAGAGAGGTGGCCATCCTGCTCTGTTGACCAAAAGTGCAAGTCCTGTGTCTCATACTGTACTTAGTTATTATGGTGTAAATTTGTGTGGACTATAGACTTATTTTTACTGTATATATGGAATGTTAACCAGACTCTGTGGTGTGTATAATGGATGGTTACATGAGGCAATGTGGAGATTATGGTCAGGGGAAAATTAAATGTAGAAAGTACTGAAAGAGACAGAGTATTATATAGATTATCGATATATAGGGTTTTTTTGTGTGTAAATGTGTGTTTTATTTATGTGTAATAAACCAGGCTTTGCTTATTATTGGATCTCCTTTGCCAAATATAGGTTGGACTAATTATGCTAAAATTTGAACTGAGGTTAATATGCAAATGCCATAGAAACTAAGATTTATTTAGATGTCAGAATTTTGGCTTTTCATTTTGGCAGGAATAAGGAACATAAGCTCATAATCTGATAAAGTATGCAGATGTAGAATTGTAATGTTAGATTGAAGAGGTCAGTAGTCTTACCAATATGGTAGAGATACTTCTTGCTGATGTCTATGCTGCTATTCCTCTGCTGAGAACAACCCCTGCATAATAGAGCAGCATCAAAAGAAGCTATAGGAAATAAAGAGTGGAAGGCGAAATGATTATTCATTTGCTATAGTTAATTTTCATTTTCCTGCACCTTCATGCATTTGTACAATGACTCAAGTTTACATATCACAATAAACAAAAGTATGATGGTGTTTTGGTTTGGTTTGGTTTTTTGAGGTCAGCCTTGGTATAGGAACCTCTCCAACATACTATGGTTTGTTAATCAACCATAAACCACAGTCTTAAATCAATTGATTGCTTTTAGATTAAGATCTGTGGCTTGTTTAAACCATGGCCTCTTGTGCCTTCTGGAGTACAGTGGCACAGCTCTGCAATGGAGATCGAAAAATGATAACAGAGGACAAAGAAAAGGCAGAGGTGCTCAATTCCTATTTTAGTTCCGTCTTTTCCCATAAGACAGACTATGAACTTCCAAACAAATTGGAAGTGCAAGTGGGGGGGAGGACAGGATTGCAGCTGGAGATTGATAAACAAACAGTCAAGGAATACCTTACCACCTTGAACACGTTCAAATCTCCAGGGCCGGATGAACTGCATCTAAGAGTAGTAAAGAAACTGGCTGAAGAACTCTCAGAATTGCAATCCGTTATGTTCTTGAAATCATGGGAAATGAGTGAGGTGCCAGAGGATTGGAGGAGGGCCAATGTACACCACCCTTCAAGATGGATACTAACAAATCGGAACAAGTTCAGAGGAGGGTGACAAGGATGATCAGGGGGCTGGAAACCAAGACTTATGAGGAAAGGCTGAAAGAATTGGGCATGTTTAACCTTGAGAAAAGAAGACTGAGGAGGTGATATGATAGCACTTTTCAAATATTTGAAAGGCTGTCATACAGTGGAGGACAATATCTGTTCTCGATCATCCCAGAGTGCAGGACACATAACAATGGGCTCAAGTTAAAGGAAGCCAAATTTTGGTTGAATACCAGGAAAAACTTCCTAACTGTTAGAGCAGTATGACAGTGGAACCAGTTACTTTGTGAGTTTCTGAGTGCTCCAACACTGGAGGCATTCAAGAAAAACTTAGATAATCACCTGGCAGATGTGCTTTGATTGTATTCCTGCATTGAGCAGGGAGATGGACTTGATGCCTTGTAGGCCACTTCCAACTTCACTTTTCTATGATTCTATAATTCTATGATCTGTCATGTATCATGTGGTTTAGGCAATAAGTCCAAACCATGATTTAGCATGACATACTTATGGCAATTCTCTAATGCAATCTTCCCAAACTGGGTGGAGCTTCAGATGTTTAAGGGATGCTCATTTTTTAATGTTGTCCATGCTGGCTGGAGCTGAAGGAGACTGACATCTGGATGGCACTGGGTGGTGAAGCTTGTTATTTTCCCTGCAATCTTTACACGGATGTGCATATTCTTCCTTTCTTTCAGCCAGTGAATGATCCAGGTGATCTGCAAAGCTTCAGGTCAAAATGGGCAATGAAAACAGCAGCCCAGAAAATCAGGTGAGTGTGCAAGAAATAAAGGAACTTCTAAGAAAGCTACAGTGTTTCCAAATGTCCAGGGTTAGAATTTTCAGAGCAGATACTAAGCTGATCCAAGTGGTCTTCTTGCATTCAAAGTCTTGACATGAAAGGAATTATTAGTCTTTTTCTAGAAGAAAGTGCTTAGGGAAGCCAGCTGAGCTCTTGTTCATATGGAACCTGGAATCAATGTTAGAAAATAAGAGTAGGCTGAAAAGGAGGATGAGGCTAGAAGGGACATAATGAGACGAATAATAGAGAATGGCAACATAATGCCATTCTAAAACACTGGTAAAATGTACAACAATCTCTACAAGGAGACAGAGGTGCTCTTAGTCAATAAATGGACAAGATCATACCCTTCTTCCAAAATGTCACATTGATATTTTGTGAGTACTCCTGGATTTACTCTTAGATCCAAATGTCTAGGTTATATTGGTGGCCAGGAATGCTTTTGCTCAGCTGAGCCTGGCATGCCAAATATGCCTGCTCCAGAAGGTGTCTTATCTGGCCATGATGACAGATGTCCTACTTACATCTCCTTTACTTGATTGTAATGTACTCCATATGGAGCTGCCTTCGAAAGCTGATAAGTAGCGCCAACTGATTAGGAAAGCTGTTGGCCAGGCTGTTGACTGGGACCAGTTATGGTGTGCATATGATTTCCAGGTAAGTACAGTTACAAAAGATCCAGCAGAATGCTCCAAAATATTTTGCTGCCTGAGGCAAAGGACAATACATTGCCCTCCTTCTGATTCATGAACAGAAGTTACCTGATTTAGTGGTTAAATCTTCCTTAAACACTGTGAGTAGTGTCTTCCACAATGGTGGAAAAAGTTGTGTGAGTTCAAGGGAAGCAGACCAGAGGCCTCTCAGCATCGCCTGCCTGTAGCACTTGTCTCACTTTGCTAGGGCTAACCTTAGGTTCAGAGACCACATTTGGTCCTCTAAGGCAGTGGTCCCCAAACCTTGGGCCTCCAGATGTTCTTGGACTTCAACTCCCAGAAATCCTGGCTAGCAGAGGTGGTGGTGAAGGTTTCTGGGAGTTGTAGTCCAAGAACATCTGGAGGCCCAAGTTTGGGGACCACTGCTTTAAGGCTTAATGTGCCTCCATGCATTTCCTCTTGCACAAATCTCCAGACAGATTGCATTCAGCCACTGAGAGAAGATATACAGAACAGAACTCAAGGAAGTATTTTTTGGATTATGGTTCCAAGAATCCCCCAGCTGTTGTCTGACAGAGTAATTTTCCCCATCTGTGTGTCTGTGTGTGTGGGAGGGGGGAATGCTTGCTAGATCATCCCAGAGGGCAAAGACCATCTCTGACATTTTCTCATGTGGATAGTCCCCTACACAGAGTCACCTGAGGTTCTTGGAGCCAAACGAATGGTATGCTCCTTCTGTAACAAGTGTCCTACATCTTTTGGCTAAAAGAGAGCATGAAGCAGCATGAACAGCCACAAGGTTATGAAAGGCAACAAGGTGGTTGTGAAGAGAAATTAGTTATCCACACTGCATTTGCCCCAAATGTCCCAGTGCCTCAGCTGTGCACATGACTGTTGTGGGTAAGTTTAAGCTGCCCCTGCCTGTTCTGCACCTGTTTGGGGGAATAAGCACATCAAGGCTCTTAGAAGGAGATATTGCAATGCATCGAAAGGGCATAACAAAAAGTACTTGAGAGAGTTGATGCTCTCTCTGGAACACCAGTATCCCTATAGCCCTGTGATGCAAAGAACTGTTACCTTTTGAAGTTATAGTATTACTGCAAAATAAATCTTCTACTAGGATGAACCTGCCTGCATGGGAATGGCTTAGTTGCTTGACACTCCTGCATTTCACACAATGAAATGTAGAAATTACTTGTTCACTCTGTGTGAAACCTGTTTCCTCTGTCAAAGGTTGAGTACAAAATTAATTTATCCTGTATCACACTGGCAGGCAACTAAATTATACATTTTTCCAGTCCATCATTAATTAAGTGCTGAACTATACAACTGCATTTATTTGGCCTTATTTGCAAATGAAGGATGTATGTCTATTTTTTTTAACATCAGAGAGAGTTGTGTTACCTTAATACTGACATATTTATTTTGGCATTAGCTTTCGGTGATTATAGATCACTCAGTCAGAGGCAAATGGGCTACAGTTTACAAAAGCTTGTGCCAAATTGAACTTCATGCTTATTGAAGTGTTTAAAGGCTCTTTGTCATCTTTCCCTTGCAAGAGATGAACCTGGCTACCCTTCCTAGTTGTTGTGTGCCATGGTGAAAAGAGAAATAACCACTAGGGATGTGCACATCAAAAATTTTCATTTTAAGATTCATTTTGGGTTCTTTTGCAGGATATGTGTGCTTCTTTTGTTTTCATGGCTTTCACAGACTGTCCTTTTAGTCTGAAGAAGATTGACTCTTTCAGGATAATTTCCTCATCCATGTTCTATCTGGGACACATCCAAAAGCCCTAAAAACCCACAAAACTATCCCAAAAAGCAGAGGCAAGGCAACAGAGAGCCAATCTATTCTAAAAGCAGTACAATCAACAACAGCAATGAAACAACAGCCAGCAGCAAAATAGCCCCAAAGAAATGAAGGAGGGAAATCCCTCCAAAAAGTCCCCTTCCCTAGTTCCCACCAAGGCAATCAGAACTGTTCCAGTCCCATAACCAAGCATTAAATCAGACTAAACAAGATGAAAGATATTAGGGGCTTGCAAGGATACAGGGGAAAAAAAGGAAAGCTCTCCCACTGGGTTTTAACCAATCCAGGCCCTTTTACAGCTACAAAATTCCTACCCCTCCCCTGGACATTCTTATTGGTTGATAATATCAGCTCTCACATCCCTATTTGATTAAACAGTTCTTGGGTGATTTGATAGACAAAGAGTGAAAACAAAATTAGTACACTTTAGTATACCTCTATTTTATTTCATGTTTAAGATGCTCTCTTTTAGGAATAATTGAAAAAAAATTATTTAGGAATAATTTTTTAAAAAAAGCTCTTCTGTGTGTTATTTTGGATGTGTTGACACAAAAAACTAGAGATGGGTATATTTGTATTTTTATACGAAAACCCCTGCACAGGGGTCGTAGCAAGGGTTCAACCCCCTGGGGCCAGACTGTCCACTCACGAGTCCAATGCCGGCTCTGGCTGTGCTCTCCCTTCTAATTGCTCCAGAACTCACCGTTGACTATCTACTCCTGGCAGAAGGAGGGAAGACAAGTCACTTAAGTCTCTATAACGCCACTTCTGTGGAATGCCCGATACTTCGGATACAGCTGTTGTTAACCTTATTGGGAAGGGTGGAAAACCCAGCCCACCTTTGGTTCCCAAGTTTTCTTGCCCGGGTCTTGCCTCAACCTTGGCTGGAATGGGCTCACTCCACAGGGTTTCCCAGGACACTCTGTACATGGCTTGTTGTCTCACCTCTGGGCCTCCCACTGCTCCCACTGTCTAAACTTTCGCCTTCTTTCCCTCTCCTCTGTCTCACCCCCAATAAGATGGCTTTCTATAGAATTTTCTCTTCCCCTTTTCAGCATACTCCCTAAAGACCTTAAACTCCATCCACTTTCCTGTCCAGGGGTCTTCTTGTACTATTTCCACTATTTCTTTCTTTGTTTCATCCTCCTCCTCCTGTACCCCACAAGCTTCACTATCTTCCAATTCCAACTGCCTTCTTTCCCCTTCTCCTTTCCTTTTATCTCTTCTCCCTTTCCCGCCAAAGTAGTGCCTTCTCGTGGCTCCTTCTCTTCCTTTTCCTTCTGCCCTCGGTCTTCCAAACATCATTCCTTTAGGTCTTATTCCAGGCTGGATATTTGTCCTTGGTGTCTTTGGCCGAGGAGGCGAACAGTACACCCTGAGGAGTACCACTTGGTGTACTCCCAGCCTCACATCCATAAAACTGTCCCATTTTATTAAGATAGCTTTTGTTGTTGTTTAGTCGTTAAGTCGTGTCCAACTCTTCTTGACCCCATGGACCAGAGCACATCAGGCCCTCCTGTCTTCCACTGCCTCTCGGAGTTGGGTCAAATTCATGTTGGTCGCTTCAATGACACTGTCCAACCATCTCGTCCTCTGTCGTCCCCTTTTCCTCTTGCCTTCACACTTTCCCAACATCAGGGTCTTTTCCAGAGAGTTTTCTCTTCTCATGAGATGGCCAAAGTATTGGAGCCTCAGCTTCAGGATCGCTCCTTCCAGTGAGCACTCAGGGTTGATTTTCTTCAGAATGGATAGGTTTGTTCTCCTTGCAGTCCAGGGGACTCTCCAGCACCACAATTCAAAGATAGCTTTACTTATGTATAAAGGTGTTATGGACACTGTTATGTATGTTTTATTATTTCTCATTTTCAGCAGTGGTATAGATTTTTCCATTCAAATCAGATTTAGGAACATAAGAACATTGGAAAGCTGCCTTTGCTAGGTGGGCCAAATGTCTCCCCAGTATTGTCAATGCTACATGGCAGAAGCCACTGCTTAGAAACATTCATTTTGGAAACTACAACTCCCCAAATCCCCAAGCCATGATTTGGTAGGTGCTGTCTAGGGTTCCGGGTAAGATTCTTTCTGGAGATCCCTGGCACAGAATTCTTAATAGTCTCTCCTCAAAGTAATAATAAGGCCTGATCCTGCTTAGATTTTTTAAATGAAATCAGATATGTTCACTGTGATGCAGTGATCTGAAGAGACAAATTAACAGTACCAGTTCTATGCAGAATCAAACCCACTAGCTTCAATGGGACTTAGTCCTATCACAAGACAAATCTAATCTGAGTTTGGTTTTCAGCTATAGTGAAAACTGGGCTGCTTACTACGGGAGCTATTTCAGGCTTAGAGTGTTGCAGACAGTTAACTGCTTTCATGTATATTTTCCAGACAATTAGGTACACAATTACTTGTGCCTTAGATTCCTAAAGGACACATACGTAGGCTATTTGGCCCCAAAGCTGTGTGGCCAGCCTTTAGCAACTAGCATGTGTTCATCCTCCCGGGTCAGGTCGGCTGTTTTGGCAGTAAGTCCTTTCTGCAATCTGATTCCTGACGCCATGGGGATGACCTTTGGTCCACTTCCCAGTGTTCACCTGCAGCTAGAGAGATCTTTCCTAAGCTGCTTATGGAAAGAACCCAGACTGATGGATCTAGCAGACAGAGGTTTAAGCTACTGCTGGACTGCATATGTGTGCATGTATGTATGTGTGTGCGAGCATGCACACACTTTTGCAAAGTGCAGCGGGAGATGTGATGACAGTAGAAGGTAAGGACAGCTTGATTGTTTGTCTTTGGAAGATTTACTCCAGCACTGCATTTCCCTAGAAACACAAGAGTTATTAGGAATGGAAACTTTGCGTAATTCTTCAGAGTTGACTTTCTGCCAGAAGTCAGAACAACGAAGGCATGTTGTAACCACTGCCTTAAAAGGCTTTCAGCTTTCATGGGGAAGGCAGTACAGGACGGAAAAGCAGTAGTGTGAACGGGAAGTCAATCAAGAAAGTTTGCTACCATTCCCTCTCACCTTTTGTTGTTCAGTTATGGAATCTGAAACCTTTTTATATTTAATGGTGCTTAATTAAGTACTTCATGATTAACCAGGAAGCCTCAGACAGCTTGCAAGGTTTGCAACCTGAGCCCTGGCTGTATCAGCAGTGCAGAGTTTTAAAGCAAGAACAGCATCAGCCTCTAGAGAATCAACTCCTCCAATAAAGTTTCCAGTAGTATGCCTGTAATATACAAGTTCAGAGGCATATGCTACCATCTATTAATACACATTAGACACTCTATTTTAACTCTCGCATTCTTTGTAAATAATAGATGGTGGGGAAGCATGCCTTATTTCATTAGCTCTTGATCAATTGAAATAAGAATGCAACAATATTCTAGAGAGTTGGATTTCTTCATGTTTCCGTGATGTTTGCTTCTGGAAACTAAACTGAAGATTCCTGTACGTCTTGCACCAAAATAAAGAATCCGCCCATTATGACAATTCATGTGCTTATTTTATGCTTCAGGATATTGAAGTACTGCAATACTGAAACAGTAACATAAACACAAACGTAATAATAATAATAATCATGTACTGTCAATTGAATTCTGACTCATGACAACTCTTTTCAGGGTTTTCTGGGTAGAAATTACTCAGGAGTGGTTTAGCATTCCCTCCTTTTGAGGGCATCCTGGGACTATGCAGCTTGCCCATGGCTACACAGGCTGGCTCTTCACCTAGGAGTAGAGATGGGAATATTCGTATACATACCCCCACACAGCCAGAGTTAACGAGAGTCTGGCCCCTGGGCTGGACCATCCACTCAAATGTCCGCCACCACTGCCAGCCCCACTCTTCCTTCCAATCACTCTGGAGTGCCCAGTCAGCTAGCTACTCATCAGCCTTGCAAGGAGACTCATCTTCCCTCCTTCTGCCAGGAGTAGCTAGCTGAACGGGCACTCTGGAGCAATTGGAAGGAAGAGTGGGGCCAGCGCCAGCAGTGCAAGTGGACGGTCTGGGTCCAGGTGGTCAGACCTTCTTTAACTCCAGCTGTGCGGGGGTATTCGTTTATGAATACAAATACCCCCGTCTCTACCCAGGAGGCACAGTGTGGAATTGAACTCTCAATCTCTGGCACTGGAGCCAGATACCTAAACCAGTGAGCTATTCAGCTGGCCACACACATATGAAGGAAATTGTTATTTGCTACTTTTTCAATGTGATGATTTCTTGCAGAGGTCAGCTTTGAATACTGCCAGTTTGGGGGTTGGGGGTTTGGGATATTACTTTAATTCATTCTTTGAGTACCATGAATATAGTAAACTCTCTTGTACTGTATGTGTGAAAAAGGCAGAGTAGCAAGTGCTGGGTTTGAATACATCTGCAGTAATAATTTTATAAATTCAGGGCATTGCACTAGCCTTCTTCACTATAACTGCACCACAAGCAGAATATCCCTCACTGATTTCAAATCTGGGTGAATTTTTATGGGCTCAGGCAGTTCTTTAAGTTCTGTGTTCTGAGGAATTTGGCACTAATCCTCACACCCTGAATTGGGCCTGAAAGCTCATTGGCAACAAAAGTAAGAGTTTCATATTGGGTGTGATATGCTCAGTCACATCTACCCTGTTACCATATAGGTAACACCATCATTGCCAGCTTTGGGACCATCGTCCATGGAAGTCCACACAGGGAATGTACTGTAACAATAGTCTAGTCAGAAGGCTCTTGAGTGACCACCTACTATGGTTAAATTATCCTGGCCCAGAAACAGATGTAGCAGCTGAATCAATCACTGTCTATAAGCACTCCTCTCCAGTGAGTCCACCTGGACACAGTAAATGTTTTGGATTGAAGAAGTCTCCTAGACTACATACCTTCTCTGTTGGGGAAATGTTACACTATTAAAAGCAGGCCATCTGTCTGCCTTCTGGGTCTATGTTGTAAAGGTAAAGGTTCTCCTTGACATTTTTAGTCCAGTTGTGTCCGACTCTAGGGGGCGGTGCTCATCCCATTTTCAAGCCGTAGAGCCAGCGCTTGTCCGAAGACAGTTTCCGTTGTCACGTGGCCAGCATGACTTGGGAATGCCGTTTTACCTTCCCACCAAGGTGGTACCTATTTATCTACAGTGGGGTCTTGACTTGAGAACTTAATCCGTATTGGAAGGCGGTTCTCAAGTCAAAAAGTTCTCAAGTCAAATCTGTATTTCCCATAGGAATGCATTGAAAACCATTTGATCCGTATCGGCTCTTTTCCGTCCATAGAAACTAATGGGAAGCTGCTATTCTGCCTTCGACCACTAGAGGGGGATATTTTGTTTCTTTTTTTCTTAGGTCAAGAAAGGTTCAGGGAAGGCAGGGAAAATACAGTCCAGGCAGTTACAGTACCAGGCAGTCTGAAGACTGTCTCCCAATCCACTCTCTAAACGCTGGGAAGAGTGAGGAAGCAGACAGGCACCCTTTTCACTGGCCAACAGTTAACTGAAAGTTCAAATTTTGCACTTTCCCTGCCTCCCACGTGTTTTTTTTTCCAGTTCTTAACTCAAATCTAAGTACTTAAGTCAAGTCAATATTTCCTATGAGAGTGGTTCTTAAGTCAAAATGTTCTTAACTCGAGCCGTTCTTAAGTCAAGACCCACTGTACTCGCATTTGCATGCTTTAGAAATGCTTGGTTTGTGAGGAGCTGGGACAAAGTGATGGGAGCTCACTTCGTCGCGTGGATTTGATCTTACGACTGCTGGTCTACTGACCCTGCAGCAGAGGCTTCTGCAGTTTAGCCCACAGCACCACCACGTCCCTTTCTTCGGCAGCGCCACTTACTTTCTTCCTTGCTCTTTTAGAGCCAGATATTACAGTTAGCATGTCTGTGTGTGTATGAGAAACAAAACCTCTGGGGGAGAAATAAACCTCTATTTTCTGAGAAGTATCCCATTTAAAATGCCTTTTTATGCCAACATGGTGGTGGGTTCACAACTTAAGAAAGGTTAAGAACCATTGCTGTACAGAATTCAGGATGATGCTTTGTAGAATCCTACAGTATAACTGATTATGGCTCTGATCATCAGCTTCTCATAGTAAAATTCAAGCTTAAACTGAAGAGAGTAGGAAAAACCACTGGGCTACTCAGGTATAATCTAAACCAAAACCCTTATGAATACACAGTGGAAGTGAAGAACAGATTTAAGGAACTAGATTTGGTGGACAGAGTGCCTGAAGAACTTTGGTTAGAGGCTCATAACATTGTACAGGAAGCAGCAACAAAAACCACCCCAAAGAAAAGGAAATTCAAGAAAGCAAAGTGGCTGTCCAACAAGGCCTTAGAAATAGCAGAGAGGACAAGGGAAACAAAATGCAAGGGAGATAGGGAAAGTTACAGAAAATTGAATACAGACTTCCAAAGAATAGCAAGGAGAGACCAGATGGCCTTCTTAAATGAGTACTGCAAAGATATAGATGAAAAGAATAGAAAGAGAAAAATCAGATATCTGTTCAAGAAAACTGGAGATATTAAAGGAACATTTTCTGCAAAGATGGGCATGATAAAGGACAAAAATTATAGGGACCTTACAGAAGCAGAAGGCATCAAGTAGAGTTGGCAAGAATACACAGAGGAATTATACCAGAAAGATATGGTATAAAGATTGTGCACCAGAGCCACAATCAGCTCCAGGTCTTGTTTTTGCTGATTGTATAAAGCTTCTCCATCTTTTGCTGCAGAGAATATAATCAATCTGATTTCAATATTGCCCATCTGGTGATTTCCATGTGTAGAGTCCTCTTGTGTTGTTGGAAAAGAGTGTTTGTGATGACCAGCTTGTTCTCTTGACAAAACTCTATTAGCCTTTGCCCTGCTTTGTTTTGAACTCCAAGGCCAAACATCCCTGTTGTTCCTTTTATCTCTTGACTCCCTACTTTAGCATTCCAATCCCCTAGAATGAGAAGAACATCTTCTTTGGTGTCAGTTCTAGAAGGTGTTGTAAATCTTCATAAAATTGTTCAATTTCAGTCTCTTCAGCATTGGTGGTTGGTGCATAAACTTGGATTACTGTGATGTTGAAAGGTCTGCCTTGGATTCGTATTGACATAATTCTATCATTTTTGAGATTATATCCCATTACAGCTTTTCCCACTCTTTTGTTGACTATAAGGGCTACTCCACAGGTGTCAAAAGCAAGGCCCGCGGGCCGTATCCGGCCCCCCAGAACTCGTCTGATGGCCCCCGGAGCCATCCGTTTGCACACCATCCCCAACCCCGGAAAACGTGAGGTCCACCCAGAGCTTGGCGGGCGGAGGGCGTGGTGGACTGCGGTTCTTCGGCGCTCCCAGTCGCAGCGGAATTAGCATGCCTCGGACTCCAACTTCCCCCCTCCCCTCCTGCCATGTTGCGATTGGCCGAAAGGAGAAGGCGCGCGCGGGACGGAGGGAAAAAGAAGAGGCCCATATCTGGCGAGCACGCCCCTCTCCTCGAGCTGCTCGAGCTGCTGCACGAGGAGGAGTTCACGCTGCGCCCCGGTTGCATTGCACGGGTAAGGGAGCCTGCCTGCTTGCCTCCCCTTCGCTGGTGGGGAGCAAGGGGCCCGGGAAGGAGGGGGGGAATGGGGCGGTGGCGGCGAGAGGGGCGGGCAGGTAGGTAAGGAGGCGGCTTGGCCCGGGCAGGAGCGAGGGTGGGCGGGAAGAGAGAAAGCCAGACTCTGCTGAGGTGGGGGAGAGACACCTTCGGCGATCAGGGTGCGCGGAGGGGGGTGTGTGTGTGTGTGTGTGGACTGGAAAGGAATGCTTGCAAGGCTCGGGCCAGGCGAGCCACCCACCCTCCCTCTCCGTCCATCCATCCCACCCTCCTCAAGGAAAGGGTGCGGGGCCCTCGTGGTGGGATCCAGCAGGAGGGATCATCAGACCGCCTCCCCAACACCAGATCCCGTTCCCCTAACGGGCGGGGGCGAGGGTGGGCGGGAAGAGAGAAAGCCGGACTCTGCTGAGGTGGGGGGGAGAGGTCTTCGGCGATCGGGTTGCGCGGAGGGGTGTGTGTGTGTGTGTGTGTGTGGACTGGAAAGGAAGGCTTGCAAGGCTCGGGCCGGGCGAGCCACCCACCCTCCCCCTCCGTCCATCCATCCCACCCTCCTCAAGGAAAGGGTGCGGGGCCCTCGCGGTGAGATCCAGCAGAAGGGATCATCAGACCGCCTCCCCAACACCAGATCCCGTTCCCCTAACGGGCGGGGGCGAGGGTGGGCGGGAAGAGAGAAAGCCGGACTCTGCTGAGGTGGGAAGAAAGCAAAGGGCCTGGAGGGGGAAGGGAGGGAGGGGAACGGAAATAAGGGGCGCTGGAGTGGGGGAGGAGGAAGAAGGTTGAAGGTTTGGGGGGGTCCCCTCAGGGAGGTGTTGAGCCTGATGGGGTTGCGGTGCAAGCAGGCGGGTGATGTGGGGCCGGGCTGGAAGGGGGGTGGACATGGTCAATTATGGCTGGGCACTATAAAAGGGGGCAGATTGCTGGGCACATATAAGGCAGGTGGAGCGGTAAACTTTGGATATACTTACCACTTCCATGTCAATTTACAGTGGTATAAGGACCATAAACTACAATCAAATACCCCTGAAATGTCCAAGAAAAGAAAAGTTGATGCAGAGGGAAGGCAATTTCAGGAGAGATGGGAAAGTGAATACATGTTTGCGATTACTAGAGACAAGCCGGTATGTCTTATTTGCTATGAGGCAGTGGCAGTGATGAAGGAATACAATTTACGCCGGCACTTTGAGACCAAACATGGAGCCCAATTTGCTAACTTTAGCCACCAGGAAAAGCAACAAAAGGTCAAAGAATTAAAAGGTAGCCTGCATTCTCAACTGAATATTTTTTCAAAAATGACAGCAAAAAATGATGCAGCAGTGAAAGCCAGCTATCTTGTGGCTGAAGAAATTGCGCGAGCTTCAAAGTGCTTTTCAGAAGGTGCATTTGTAAAGAAGTGTATGCTGAAGGTGTGTGAACAGGTGTGCCCTGAGCAGAGACAGGCTTTTTACAATGTCAGTTTGTCAAGAAACACCATCACAGACCGAGTCAGGGACCTAGCCTGTAATCTTAAAACAAAGTTGGCTGAAGAGGCATGCAGTTATGTGGCATTTTCATTAGCTGTTGATGAAAGCACTGACAATACTGATACAGCTCATCTAGCTATTTTTGTAAGAGGTGTGAAGGAAGACTTGTCTGTCAGTGAGGAGCTCTTGGATGTTGTCGCCATGTATGGGACAACAACTGGGAGGGACATCTTCAATGCAGTGGAGGAATCCGTAAATAAAATGAAATTACCTTGGGAAAAGTTGGTGGGACTAACTACTGATGGCGCACCAGCAATGTGTGGAATGAGAAATGGCTTGGTAGGACTGTTAAAAGAGAAAATGGAAAAAAGTAATTGCCACACGCCACTGATAACTTATCACTGCATTATCCACCAAGAAGCTCTGTGTGGCAAGGTTCTGCAACTGGATCACATAATGTCCACAGTCACGAAAACAGTGAATTTTCTGCGTGCACGGGGTCTGAATCATCGTCAGTTCCAACAATTTTTGAAGGAGGTGAGCATGGAACATACAGATGTGCCATACCATACAGAAGTAAGGTGGCTGAGTAGGAGCACCGTTCTCAAGAGATTTTTTGAGCTTTTGGAAGAAATTAATCTTTTTATGCAAAGTAAAGGGAAGCCCTTGTCAGAACTGTCAGATCCAAACTGGCTGTGCGATTTTGCCATGTTGTGTGACATAACAGAGCATCTCGCCCAACTGAATCTGAGGCTGCAAGGCCGCAAACAAGTCATAACCTCAATGTATGACGCAATAACAGCTTTCCAGAAGAAACTGCGCCTATGGAAGTCACAGCTTGAAAAAAAAAGTCTTGCCCACTTTCCTATCTGCCAGAGCATTTCAACCTCATTCCCAGGTACTTTTTCATGTGCTCGATTGGGTACCAAAGTGAATCGGCTGATTGACGAATTCAATCGACGCTTTTCTGATTTTAAAGAACAAAACTTAACCTTTACCAGCTTTGCCAATCCCTTCAACATCGATGTTGACAGTGCACCACATCACCTTCAAATGGAATTAATAGAACTTCAGTCCAACAGCAGCCTGAAAGCGAAGTTCCAGGATGCGACAGTCGACGACTTTTACCGTCTCCTCCCCCCTGCTTTGATGCCACAGCTCCGACTTCAAGCTGCACGTGTTCTGTCCATGTTTGGGAGCACTTATCTATGTGAACAGATGTTTTCAGTCATGAATCTGAACAAGACCAAGCTCAGATCACGCATCACTGATGATAACCTCCATGCTGTTTTGCGGATTGCTACAGCACAAGACCTAACGCCAGACATCGATGGACTGACCTTAGGAAATCGATGGCAGCGAACTAGTAAGAAATGTTAAAAAAGTCAGAAAAGTTTAAAAAGTTAAAAAGTTAAAAAAAAGTTAATGCCTTGTGATTTCCATATGTTTAATAAACAGTGTTTGGCAATATTTGTATATGTACATTATTACAAAAACCAGTAATAATTGAATGCAGTGACATTAATTTATGATAGTAAAGAGTGGACACATACACCTACAGATACAACCGGCCCTTTGATGGGGACCAAACTGCTGATGCGGCCCCCGATGAATTTGAGTTTGACACCCCTGGGCTACTCCATTCCTTCTACAGGATTCTTGCCCACAATAGTAGATATGATAATCATCTGAGTTGAATTCGCCCATTCCAGTCCATTTTAGTTCACTGATATCCCGGATGTCAATGTTTATTCTTGCCATCTCCTGTTTGACCACCTCCAGCTTCCCAAGGTTCATAGATCTTACATTCCAGGTTCCTATGCAGTATTTTTCTTTGCAGCATTGGATTTTCCTTTCACTTCCAGGCACGTCCACAGCTGAGCGTCCTTTCGGCTTTGGCCCAACCACTTCATTAGCTCTGGAGCTACTTGTACTTGTCCTCCGTTCTTCCTCAGTAGCATGTTGGATGCCTTTCGACCTGAGGGGCCCATCTTCCAGTGTCATATCTTTTAACCTTTTGTTTCTGATCATGGGGTGTTCTTGGCAAAGATACTGGAGTGGCATTGCGAATTCCTACTCCAGGTGGATTGCGTTTAGTCGGAACTCTCCACTATGACCTGTCCGTCTTGGGTGTCCCTGCATGGCATAGCCCATAGCTTCTCTGAGTTACTCAAGCCCCTTCGCCAGGACAAGGCAGCAATCCATGAAGGGTTTTTTTTTACTAATTTTTTTAAAGTAGTTGTTTGCTTTCCAACTGAACATCTATGATCTTCTCTCCCCCCCCCCCCCCAGGACATTCCTCCTGTTACAGAACCTGTGCAGCCACCCAGTAATGACAGAGAGATAAAAAAGAAAAAACAGAGGAAAAAAAACAGAGACAGATCTGTTGACCAAGAAGGTTTTGACACCTCGTCTTTAGATTCTGCTGTTTCATTACCGGTGCCAGATAATGGCTCGTCCTTCATGCCAGGAGAAGCAAGGTAGGCACAAGATACGGTACTTCTTCCTTTGTTGATGAAAGAATGCAACTAATGAACTAGGCTTCAACTAGGCATATCTCCTAGAATCTCCTAGTTAACTGCGGAGTCACTCAGTACTTCACTAATAGTTCTCTTGTATTCATGGACAGTGTAATCAAAAGGTTTTGTTACATTTCATATTTGCGGTGAAGTAAGAAGTATAACCCAGTTTAATAATGGACAGTGTAGAATCAGGAAGCATTTTTGGGGACAACTAGTGAGGAGAAGTATGTGATGTTTTTGTGTATATATGGGGATGGGCTTTTGTTTTGCCTTTTTTTTAAAAAAATTGCATTTGTGCACTTTACTCAGCTGTTGGTTTCTTTTGGAAGCATGGTGTTTCTTCTGGGGGAGGCCTGAGGAGAAGAGAAAGGCAGAAATTTCTAGCAATGTTTCAGAGCCAGGCAAGCTTTATATTAAATGCATGATGTCTTGAACTAATCAACTGGGGGGTGGGAATTCCTCTGGATACCTAGAAGGAAGCTGCTGTGAGAAACCTATCTCTGGGAGAAATAACAGCTTTAGGGAAGCATTTTAGTTGTAACTGTTGTCTAGGGGGACATATTACCCCTCTTTTCATGCTGTGTTCCTGATCTTGATCTTTCAGCTGATATTTCTGAAGTAAAAGAAAGAACGATATTATAGATGCATTCATACGTTTAGTGCAACATCTGGTTTGGCCTTTAAAGTCTTTAGTGTATCCAAGAAGACAGATGGGGCCAATTTCTTCTGTGAGAATGTGCAACCTGTAAAGTACCTGAGATGCAGTTTTAACAGGGACTGAGCATTTGTTTAACTTGTTGAAGTTAGAGCAACATGAATACATTCAAACTGTGAACTTGTGAAGATAGAGTTGTGATGAATGATATTCTGAGTGAAGTGTGTTGCATGCCAATTTGATATTTAAAGCTGCTTTCAGAAAATTTCTCTCTCTCTCTTTCTCTTTTCTCTTTTCACGAACTTTCCTCTGACAGAGGGAGCTGCTCTTTAATGTTTGACCAGAAGGAAAGGGCATCTAACCTATTACTTGCCCCAAATAATCTTCTTTTTACTGGACTTGATGTAAACGAAGATTTAAGGTCCCAAACTCCAGTCATAAGCAGGTACAAAATAACAAGTGTGAGGAGCTACAAACCAAAACATCAAGTGAGCGCTGTTATGCCTGGTTTGAGGAAAACATACTTGGTTTTCTGCATATGTGAGGGCTTGTATTAACAAGCGATTTCTAAGAAAGTATGCCGATAGAAAAAGAAATTTCTTTTGGCTGCTTAAGACATTGCTTAAATAATTCTAAGCAAAGTTTGGAAGTAAACTGTCAGAAAGTACATCACATTTCTTCATTATGTTTTTTTTAAATGATTCTCAGTGTTGTTACTTTTAATAATTTTAACATTAATGATGTTACAATTGCAGTTTGGGGAAAAAGAAGTACCGTTTACTTGTTACTCCAATACTTTCAAATCTGGGGTTTTTAATTATTATTTTTCAATTTTTTTTCCATATTTCCAAAAAACACCAAATGAAAAGTAACACTACTGCTAATATTAAGTTATTTTAGAAAAAAAATCAAATTGTGTCAACAAATGACTTCTATTTTAAAAAGTAATGCTAATGCATTCGTTTTCAAAGGAACACTTCCAAACTCTGTAAAATTTGTGTTCTGGATGGCAGAGTGTAACTGGAGTGCTGCGCATTTCTGAAGAAGGGCTGATTAAATATATGATGTGTGCATGTGTTTGGATATATTTCTTTTGGTGGCATTGCCCTAGTGCTGTAATCAGCAGCATCCATCCATAAACAGAATAGATTCTTTCTCACTTCCTGTTTTTTTCATACACTCTACATGTTTTAGATGAATTGAAAATGACTGAAATGATCAAATGTAAGTGTTCACACTATTGAAAAGGAAAGGAAAACATAGGGAGGTGCCTACTATACCTTTTGGCACCATCTGACTGATTATTTTGCTACATCCCTGCTATTTTAATTTCAGTGGGAAAGATGAAGGAAAAGCATAATAATACATTAAAATATAGCAAAAAGGGGGATGGGTATCATTAAGTGTGTTGTAATTAATGCATAGTGGTAAATGGCTTGGCATGTTGAACTCCCCATTGCCACCAGGAAATCTGCTTTGGTAAGTGAACTCTAGCAAATTGGTATCAGCGGGAGACCAGGACAGGTCATGAACTTGTAAATTCTTATTCAAGACATTTTTATGACTCTTGGGCCTTTCACAAAGTAGATACATAGAACTGAGACCAGAAATTTAGTGGCCTGTCCTATTTTGGAAACCTTATAACCCACATTAAGGTACATGTATTTGGAAATAAGTCCACCGATTAGGATCAGTGCTTTATTAAGACTTGCTACATGAACCTGTTAGGACTTAAGCCATTGTCACTTACTTCATGTTTGTTTTTACCATCAGTGACAGCTTATTATAATTTACTTTGGAAACCTCCTTGACTGAGTTTTTACTCTTTGTTATTGTTTTTTTTGTTTTTGTTTTTTATTCTTTTAATAATTACGTAAATGTCTGCCTGAATTCTCCATTTTCATTTCCTCAATACAAAGCTTTTTGAAAATGGTCTTTTCTGACAATTCAGCTAAGAATAATAGGGGCAATGCAGTGAACCTCCAAGAAAATGTCAGTTACAGGATGGCTATAGGAAGGCAGGAAGGCAGGAAGGCAGGAAGGCAGGAAGGAAGGAAGGAAGGAAGGAAGGAAGGAATTGTGAGCATTGGCTGCTATTGAGCCAGTAATAGATTTAGGTCCTTATGCAAGCAAGAACTTTACACTCTTTGACATGATATAATGTGTCTGAGAACAGGAAAATTGGAGAATGCCAAATAGCCTGTAAAAAGCCATGAAGTCATACATCAAATTTCCATAACTTTAGCTATCAGAGCTTGGAAATAACACTTTAAAATTAAAAATGTAAAGTTTAATTTCAATTTAAAAAAATTAAAGTTAAATTTGTTATTTTCCCCATCAAACAGATATATTTTAGAGTAACATTAATATACTTTCTACTTGTTAAATTTGTTGCGTATGCTAGGTTTCCATTTCTGTACTCCTCTTTCTTGGATATTAATGACCCCCAAGCATTGGCATTTCAGATGTTTGTGATCTACAGCTCCTCAAACCTATAACTAGCAAAGACAATGGCAGAGCTTCTGGGAGTTATAGTTCTAGAATATGATAGGCACTGCCAAAGGAAATCCTGAGAAAGGTCACCATAGCTTACAATTTACTTGACAGCACATAGTTAGTCCACCAATAGTCTTAAGAAAAAGTTGATTAACTAGCCCCAGCCTTACTGTCTGATAGGCTACTCGTCATAGTGACCAATGCCTTCCATACAAATCACTTCTACAGGACATTCAAAAGTACTAGCTTCCAGTCTCCTGCAATTTGGTTAGATACGTAATTTTAAAGTTTGTATTTGGAGCAAAACCAATAAAGGGAATAATGCATAAGAAGCATATTTTGAATTATTTTCATGCCCCTCCCTTTACTATCTCTGGCTGAAATCCTGCTGCAAACTTATACCACAGAACTAGCCTGTTCTCATCAGCCAGCGGCCATTTGAGGCAATTAAAAACTTAATAGCCCCCACCCTCAGCTTCTGGGGATCCCTAAGTGTTCACTACATCCTTAGGAAGCACCCCCATTCCTCAGCCCAGGTTCTTTAACTCTTGAATCAGTAAATAGAAGTGATCTGTGCTGTTTTCTCATTAAGTGTTGCTGTTTTTTAAAAAAACAAGTTTGAGGTTATGTAGGTTCTACAGCTCCTCTTTTTCCTGTTCTCATTCTGTTATACACACATGTTTTGGTATGCAATATTTATACACTATTTGAATGGGAACCCATGATTGCATGTCATTTTACAGTTCATATACAGTAAACGTTATTTTGTCTGTGTTCTCCTGAGGCACCTCATTTGTGAGTAAATGAATTTCGATAGTCATTATGGCCTAGGGAAGGTAAAGCATAGACTGACAAATGTCTGGCTCACCGTTACACATTTTCTTTTTTTTTCAAATTAAAATAGTAAGGGGTTTCATTGCAAGGATTTGCTTGTACAGATTCCCCATATGGGCAAAGCATGGTGTACAGGCTACACATGACCCCAAGGGATTTTTGAGCTTTTTAAAATGCTCCTCTGGCTGGATAAAAAAGAAGAATGGGTTAAAAGAAGACATGTTATCCTTGGAACCACCACCATGAGCATTGTTTTTGCTGTAAAATGGTATGCAGCCTCCCCTACTAAAAAAGCCCATCCTTGTGCACATGTTTTAAAAACTGGAGATATACAATTTAAGAAACAACCACCACCCTCAAATTTCCAGGCCTGGTGGAGTCGCAGTGGATCCTAGGGGTAAAAAACTGGCCTCTAGATGCTCCTAAGCTGCTCTTCTCCTGCCATAGTTGGTGGGTTTAGAACTTCTATGATTACTGAATATCCCTAAGTCCAGGCTTCATAGCTTGTGACTCACTAGAGGAAACACAGACCACCACTGAAGTGGAACTGGCCAAAATTTTCTGTTTATAGCTACTGAGGTACAGTTGAACAAGAGCAGCCTAGGGTAAAGCAAAAGTGGGAGATCAGATAAGGACAGAAGTTAAAGGCAGCTGCAACATGTCAGTATGATATGAGAAAGCAAACAGTAGTTGCCAGTCTGGGTCTGTGACCTACAGTTCAGCAGGAAGGCATGGTGGGGAAATGGATGGGGACTTGTTCGTTAGCTATGAAAAGAGGATATAGTGAAGCTGGCTCCACTGGGCCAGAATAACTCATAGAGCCAAGTGGGCTCACAACAGATAAATTGCTGTGTTTTGACACCCAGCTGAAATATCAAAATCGCCACTTCTTTCTAATCAAAAGTGGCCATTTTGATATTTCAGCTGGGTGCCAAAATTTCCAACAAAGGTTGGTAAAGATCTTGCACATGTCCTCAAAAATAGGTTTCCTAAATTTGATGGGTCTTACCCCCTTATAAATTATTGCAGGCATAAGGAAATATAAGGCAAAATAGAGAAATGCGTATTAGGAAAGTGTAACCAGAGTAAACTTTTGACCTTTTAAACCTTGGAATAAGATGATCAGTACAGTACTATGTTCCATTTGAAATTCAGTCTTGATGAGTTTTCCATATTCCTCATTCCTCTTAGATTTATTTTATGTCTTACATGGGGGAAAGGAGGGAAACAACATATAACTCAATAAATTATTAAAAATGATCTGTAGAAAGTTAATCCGCCTAGCTAACATGATCAACAATGGAAAATGCCATTGGGATATTTTCCCCTGTAATATTCCTTTCAGAATTTTTATTGCATTTATCATGTCATAAAAATTCGAAGAGAATCTGGTCTCCTGCCTCTTGAAAGCAGACAAAGTTTTTTAGTGCATGTAGTTGCATGGCTTTGAAACTTCTCTTGTGTGAATTCTTATTTTTTGGGTTGTGTTTCACTTGATTACTGAACAGAAATGAATAAACATTTCCATTGTTGACAGCCTTAGTAATGAAGGCCTTTGTAGCAACGAAGAATCACCCGGTGCAAAAACACTTTCGGTGTCTCCAGAGGTAACAACACTGGAAAACATCCCATGTGAAGAAAAAGAAGGAGGAGCTATATCTAGCTTCCTGGAATGGGCTGAAGGAACAAAAGACAAAAGACAAGCTGAGCCTATGCCTTTAACTGAGTATGCCAAGGAATGTGCTGCTTGGAGTCTTGAGGATAGCTTTGGGGAACTGCCTACCCTGGCGCCATCTCTGAATTCTACGAAGGACAATGGCGGAAGTTCTGTTCCTGATCTATATCTGGACAGTGGCTTGAATGTTATGCAGTCTGCTACCACTTTTGCAATACGGGATAAAAGAGATCCTGATAACTCTAGCTCAGAAAATAATTCCTCAACAGATGTCACTTGGATGTCAGGAGCTGGGGTAGCACAAACCATTTCAAGTGAATTAGACCCATTATGGCAGATTGAACAGCTGAGTGACAAGAGAAAAGCACATGTTATCTCATTACCCGAGAGGGAAGGGGGAGGTTGTTCTATCACTGAAGGGAACAGCCAGGAGGCAGGATTTTGGGAAGTGGGTCACAAGGAAGAGGCACTGGCAAAACCAGGTGGACAGGACACAGATGGTCTAGACAGCCTGTTAATGAAGCAGGAAACATTAATCCCAAATTATCCCACCATGGGAGGTTCAGACATGAAAAAATATGGAGCAGTTGTTGATGGCCAGAGTTCTGTCAAGTGTGGCGATGCCACCAGTGAACTCAATAGTGATGCTGTAACAAGCAAAAAATATGAACTCCAGGAAGAGTTTACTGAGCAGAATAGTCAGCAGTCTTGCGCAGCTCCTGTTATGCCCTTGAACCCATCAAATCTGTCTCTGAATACTACAGTAGAAGAAAAAAATGAGAGTTCTATATTTGAAAAAGAGCAGCCAGATCAAGCTGAAAGTGAAAAAACAGAAGGCCTATTATTTACAGAAATAAAAAATCACAGTGTGGATTTACTAGTTAGCTGTGGGCCTTCTGCTGTGTCCTTATTGCCTGATGAAAACCAGAAGCAAAAAGCAAGCATTGTGTCTGAGAACAGAGGAGAGCAAGTTGGCAGCAATGAAACCACACACGTTAAGGATATGAGTGGGGGAAACGTCACTCTATCTGACCCAGAAAATCTTACGTGTTTTATGAAGGAAGATTCCATTAAAAATAAAACATCATCACTGGTGGGAAGTGTAAGAGATTTTGCAAGTGAGAATGAGCTTACCATACACATTAAAAAAGAGAATATGGTACCTGAGGAAAACAAAGATGTTTCTTTGGGAGACAGTGGAAGTCAGGACAGGCTGGATTTAGCAAGTTTGAATACACAGAAAGAGGCAAACTCTTTCCAAGGGGTGCCACTAAGCTTTGATATTGACAAAAGGCAAGAAAGCCCCGAGATGCACTGGGAGGATTACTGTTTTCAAAGTGGTACTAGTGGTAAAAATTTAGAAGCTGACTTTGGTGCAGAATGTCATCTGAGAACACCTGATGACCATTCACCTGAATTAAGTCAAGGTTCAGAGAGAAAGAAAACAGCCCCATATGAAATAGAGGATAAAAGCCTTCTCTCTGCTGAAGCGCAACAATTACAAGAGCAAAAACGTTCACAAAGCGGCACCCTTTTACCAGAAGGCACACTACTCAACTTTCCAGCCAGTGAAATGACAGGGAAAGTTTGTTCAGCAGATGCGCATGGTTCACTGATGCTGCACTCGGAGAACAACATTGTTATGCAAAACAAGCGTGATGAATCCTGGGAGCACACATTTTCTCAAAGAACTGAATGGGAATTGGAAGGCCACACTACGCATGAAATAGCATCTGAAAGCAGCGCAACATCGGCAGAAATAACACTAGTTCCTGAAGCAGAATTGGAGCATCAAAACTTAGATGAGTGGGCCAAGGTTGCTGAATCCATTGCAACAGAAAAAGCACAAGTCCAGGAAGATACACCTCTTTCTGAAAGCAAAGCATGTAGCCCAATGGTTTGTGGCGATGCTGACAGTGTCCCTGTGACTGTTCCGGAACAAAGCAATGATGTGGATCAGAAAGAAAGTAATGAACCTGATCAGGAGGAATATGAAGCCGAAATGAAAAGTCAGGTTGTTGACATGACGTTGGCACAGAAACCCCAAAGCAAAGTGAACTCCCTGCAGCAAGCAGAGCAGGAACAAATGAGTGAAGAAAATGAACAAAGTTTGAAGAAATTGCATTCAGGCAGCCCACAGGCATCGGTGAGCATTGTGGAAACTGGCTCCCTGCAACCAACATTTAGAGGCTTGCACAGCAGCAGCTTAAAAGAGAATAATCCACAGGAGAGTAATGATGGTAAAGCATCTCTGGAAACTCTTCAAGGGGAAGCTGCAGAAAGGCAACAGGTGGTGGCCATTTTGATGCCCTCTCCACAAGTGGAATCTAAAGTTAGTCCAGAGTCCCCTGGCTCCATCTGCAGTAATCAACAGCACACTGCAAAAACAGAACTCAAAGATTCCAGTCACAAAAATCTTCCAACAGCAACAAGTCCTGGAGAACAAAAGCACAATGAAACACCTCCTGCACTGGAGTTAAATCAACCCAGTAGCCACCAGGGCATGTGTGAAAGTGAACGGACAATAACAGGAGATGTTCTTGATAAACCCCAAACAGTGTCTGTTGGATTCGAGGCGAAGCCAATTGATCCCAAAGCTCTTCCAGTTGAAAAGGCATCTTGGTCGAATGTATCTGAGTCTGCAAGAGACAGTGTGCAAGACAGGCGCCTGACAACTCAAATAAACCAAAAAGTAGAAGAAAGTTTTCCTAGCAAGGGAGCCTTAAGTGAGTTCAGGCAGGAGGTTTATGATTCTCTGGATTCAGAGAGTCTTTGGGAAGAAAAAAATCTCAGCTATGCCTTTGCCAAAGTGCCTGATACAAGCAAGCAGCCAAGTAGTTTATGCAATCTGACAGGCAGCCCAGATGAAAGTGCTGTTGGTGTTACAGAGTACGTTCCAGAGATGCAGAAAACAGTCACTGCCAATGCTGAACAGCCAGAGACCTTGCTAGTGGGTTTTGAAATAAATGGCTCTGATGACAATTATAAATCGAACAGCATTGACCTTAACCTACCAACAGAACCGGAAGAAAAAGGTTCAAACATAGAAATAAATGAGAATCCAAGTTTAAAGGAGGAAACCACCCCCAAAGATGAATCTGGAGAAATAAGTTATGAAAAGGAGTTGATTTTCACAGCTGCTGAAAAAGCAGGAATACAGAAATATCCTCCTGTGTCATCTGGACTCACAGTAATCCCTGCCAGTAGTACTTTGCACAAAACAGACCATATTGAAAAGCTGGAGTTTCTACCTGTTGGCTCACAAGCAGAACTAAGAGGGCTTTCTGTGCCAGCATTTTCACATGATCAACAAACCAGAGTAAACCAGGAACCTACAAATGGCATGAATGATGTCATTATGGGCGAATTACAAAACAAGGAACTTGAAGTCACAGCCTGCCAAAATATCTTAGGTACCACTCCCAGTTTACAGACTGTTGCTGCAGCTGCTACACCCATACACCTAGGTGATGTTTTAGCAGAGGAAGGCTCAACAGATCAAAGAACGTCTGAAGTGCTAAATTCAGACAACATTCCTTCAGAGACAGTCCCAGAGAAAGAGTGTGTGATTCCAGACCAAGGGTCCCAATCAGAAGAGAGTGCACCACTGGCAGAAATTCTACCAGCTCCCTTGGAAGACTCCTGTGAGACAGGGCAGTTAGAAGGAAGTTTGTCACCATTTAATTTTGAGAAGCTGCAGATTGAGATCTCTGCAATTAAAACAAAAGGAGCAAAAAGTGATGTAAACTTCAAAGCCCAGCAGTTTGACAGCTCGGTAAATTCTCTCTTCAGCCTTTCAAGCTTAGAAGAGAAGCTTCTAAGCCTTTCATCTTCTGGTAAGCAAGCAGGCTGTAATGAGGGTACGGCAACAAATATCGGCTGTGTAGATGACAAGTGCAGTACGATCACAGAAAGCACAGGGAAAGCAGGGAACAGCAAATGCACTTTTGCAGAGGATTTCAGCATCCCCAAGATGGAAATAGAGACCTCCAAGCAGTCCACAGCGACTTCCGAAAAAGAGCAGAACGACCTGCCTTCCAGGACCTTTGGCATTGGCTTTTTTGATTTCAGAAAGCATATTAGCAAAATATTTGAGAAGACAGTGCCAAGTGCTTCGACAGCAGAGTTGGCTCCCCTTTCAGCTGAAACCAGTACAGGTGAAGGAGACAGCCTGGCAGCTAAAGAAATAAGTGAGTGCAAGCATGGATTGAGCAAAGGGGATGAAGTCAACAGAAATAGAGAAGCAGGCTGTGACCAGACAACAGAAGGATGCATGTTACCATCAGAAGCTGGGGCACTTGAAAGATCTGCTGAGGAAAAGATGTTGCAGGGGGAAAAGCCAGTGACAATCACTCCAGAATACTACTTGCCAGGTGCTTTTTCGGAAGATATCACTATCCAGAAATCCTGTTTAAGTGAAGAACCTTTGACAAGTGCACCAAAGGTAGACTGTCAGGTGGATAGCTTGAGCAGTAGCAAGGGGACAGCAGAAGAATGTGGATGTGTTAGTGCTATAAGCAGTGACAATGATGTGAATCAGGTGAGCTTGGAAGCAGAAGTGCAGCATCCAGTAAATTCTCATACCTCAGAAACAGATCATTTACTGTCTGGTAATGAAGTCTCTTTATGTATCTTTGCCTCAAAAGGAGAGGTTCTAGAGAGTGATTTTGACAAAACAACCATGGCAGAAGTGAAGGAAAGCAATTTAATTAGTCAGTGTGACACAGGTTTATCTAAGGAAGAGCTAATACATTATGGAAACCAACAGCACTACCCAATGCCTGGTGAAGACAAGGGAAATGAAGAGAATGTTGTTGATTTAGGTGACACATCAGCATTGCCATCTCTTCTTGATAGTCTTGATGTTCACCAAGAACAACAGCCCAGGATATTGCCTGCGGAAGACCAGCAAAACTCCACCTGCAGTGATCTTTTGGATGAAAATACAGTTAATGACAAAGTATTCATGACACCAAAAGCCCTGGAATGTACAGAATTCTTGCCCATTTTAGTTGATGCACCAGAACAAGAGAAAATACAGGACACAGCAATACATGGATTAATAGATTACCTCAAAAATGAAATGGATCCTAATGGTTCCTCCATAGGTGATGGCAAACCAGAACACAGCAGTGTGAGTGAGGCTGGTGTAGAAGAAACAGATGACACCAAGTTGAGCACCATAGAAAAAGAACCACGTATTTCTATTGACACCCCTAAAACAGGTATTACAGCGACATTATTCACCAACGACCATGACTCAGTTTTGCAAACTACCAAATGCAAACAGGAGGCTGATGCAACAAAGCTTTCTGAAGCCATTCAAAGAAGGGAGCAAAATGTATGTATAGATGATGAAGCTGCTTCTGCAAGTCAATGCAAAGAAGAACATTTGGCAGATGAGAAGTCCCTTTTGGATGTCCAGGAAAAAGGGTCAACCACTTCGCTCAGTGAATATGAACAGTGTCTCCCTAGTGAATCTCAGAACATGGCTACAGATGAATTACTTCCCGAAAGGTACTTATTTTTATAAACTAACTGTAGTGGAGATTTGTTTGTTTACTGAACTTCAGATAAGATAGCGTATTGGGAGGGTGGCTCTATTCATTTTTTTTTTACTACATAGCGTTAAGAGCTATGTAGCTCTAGAGAAAAACTTCTCTAATTATCTACTTAGAAAAAATTGTAAATCTTTACCCTTTTCAAAGGAAAATGTTAATGATTTGATATAATTAGCAGTATTCTAAGCTAATAGGAAGTTAGAATTTCAGCAGCTCTTTCTATTTATTCTTAGCCCTGCCACAGCTGCCATTCTGCATATAGTTGTACAGGTCCAAATGAACTCAGTGGAGCTTATTTCTGAGTACACATGTTTGTGATTACACAGTTACAGCACTATGATCTCTTATTTGTCAGCTGTGATCCGAACAGTCTTTAGCATCTAAAAGCCAAACACTTCTACTTTTAGGTGAAGTGCAAGCTTGTTTACAGTAAGCACACTTGGTGCAAGCAACTCATGAAGGCTCCCACTGAAATAAATCTGTTAGTCTTTAAGGTGCCACAATACTTAGTGTTTTGTTTTGTTTTTGTGTCTAAATGGGTTACCTCTTTAAAATGCTGTTTTTAATACATATTTTGTAGGGCTTGTTCTGATTACTTTGAATGTCAGAGCCATCTTTGTTTGAATAATGCTCAAGCCTATAAATTTAGGTCACCTTCTCCTTTAACTAATGATGTCCCTGCTTTTTCCACAACCTCAGCAATTTTCGTGAGCTCTGTCATTCTCTCCTTGCTGTACCTGAGAAGGACTCTATAGCCGTAGCAGTCAAAGACACCTCAAATGAGGAAAGAGATGACATCAGAGTAGAAAGGTACAGTGGAAAGCATTAATTATTTTAGAGGGTGGGACTGCTCCGTTTTAAGAATCATACTTTTTGAGTGCATGAAAAAGAACTAGAATTGAACCCTGCTACTTTTTTTAGCAGTAGAGATGTTAAATCACATTGTTATGGTGTTCTTTTAAATTTTAATTGGTGCTTCAATTCAACTGAACCAGCATTTTCTGGGATTTAGCGTGAGAATCTGTTTTCAGTGTTTGGAGTCAGCCCTGAGCCATGTAAATTAATAACACAGAGTGCTTTTGTAAACTATATTGTTCTTTCCCCTCCCCTCATGAGTAAGCGCCATGGTTTTCATACATATATATAATTAAGGGCAGAGTCCTTGCAGAGTATATGCAAGTGATAAGCGACTTCATTTTGTTTTGTCATTAGAGATCTATTATTAATAGCTGGCCAGCATACAAAGTAAAATAAAGTTTTCTTAGTTCAGGGATGGTGATGAGGGATGCTTCTTTTTATGCAATGGCCACCATCCAGTTGCTTAATGTAGTAAGTTATACCGGAGGAGGCCTGTCTAACAGTGATTTCCTGAGTGACTCTAAAGTAAGTTGAATCAATTAGACCTATGCTAATTGTGACCTACTATGCTAACATAAGATGCAGTTAGAGTAGACCCATTTGAATCAACAGAGTTTACAGAGGAGTTGACTCACTAAATCATTATTGATTCAATGGGCCTCCTCTAGTACAATTTACTACATTAAGCAAAATGATTTGGTCAGTGTCTCTAAAAGCTTCTAAAGGCATAAGAACCTTGTCTGCGCACAAAAACATCTGGTGTCTAGAGATGGGCTATTTGTATACGAATATCTCTGTGCAGCTGGACTTAATGAGGTTCCGGCCGCTGGAGGCAGACCATCCACTCACACATCCGGTGGTGGCGGCGGCAGCCTGGTTCTTCCTTCCAATTGCTCCTGGAGCCCCGCTCAGCTAGCCATTCCTGGCAATGGGAGGGAGGACGGGTCTCCCTGCAAGGCTGCTGAGTTGCTAGCTGGGCAAGAAGACAGGGAGCGATTGGAAGGGAGAGCGAGGCCACTGCTACTGCTGGACGTGTGAGCGGATGGTCTGTCCCCGGGAGCCGGACCCTTGTTAAGTCCAGCTGCACAGTGATATTTGTATATGAATACCTCCATCTCTACTGGTGACACTTTTTTGCTCTTGGGTTCAAACTCTGGTTCTGTGTAGTTCCCGGTTTGAGCCCTATTTGTTACCTTCTTTCATCTCATGAAAATGTGAATATATTTGGCCAGGTATGAGGCATGTAGCATAAATGAGGGATCCCTTTAAAAATTGAGATTTGGAATAAAAATCTCATTAGTATGCATGGCTGGCTGGATAACTCAGTAATTTGGGTCCCTGCCTGTGGAGCCAGAGGCGGGGAGTTTGATTCCCCCACTGTTCTTTCTAGAAAGAGGAGCTATGTGAAGCCTTGGTCAAGATCCACAATCGCAGTGTGCCCCCTGAGAAGGGAATGCTCCACTCCTTCTGAGTACTCACTACCTAGAAAATCCTAGAAATCTCTGCTTATTCTTTGGAATGAGAAGCTGTTGCTTTTTTTTTATGAGCAGGAAAATGTTTTTCAATCTTTGGGCTCATTTTATGAGAAATTTGCATTCTAAAGCTTTTGAATGTCTCAGAAAAGTGTTTTTCAGAGATCCTGTACATTGTTCTTATGTTTTTTTTACAGCTTCCCTTGCTTCCTTCATTTTATTAATTAAGAGGGAGCCACTTCTTTTTCCAGCTAATCCTGTCAGTTGAGAGGAAAATGGGTAGAATGTGCATCTGTCCAAAAATGATAATGGGTGGTAAACTTTGATACCTGTGGTAAATGGGGTGGTGCCTTCAGCAGCAGCTGGTGATTCATAACTCTGTAACTGCATAGTTGCATATGCTTGAAGAATTTTTATCACCTGTTTTTCCAGTCTGAGTATTCATCCCAAGTGGCGACAGCTGCCACTTTTTGCAAAACAGCTTACTTTTTTTAGCTGCATGCCTGTGGAATATATACATGTTGCATATTGCACACACAGGAATAAAGAATAATGGGCAGCAGAGAGACAAGAACTGAGAGCTTCCTAAGGCAATTAGCAAGGAACATTGCTTTTGTTCAGACTTGCCTATTTTAGAACTGTATAATTACAGGATGAAGCAAAAGTATATCTATTATCACTTTGCCTGTACCTTGCTTTATAATGCCTTGTACGACTCATTCATAGACATACTGTATGAGAACTGGAGAATCATAGACACAGTCGTGTATGAAAGCTAGTTGTTCCTTCCCTTGTGGTGGTGTTGCTTCCTGCATTTTCTACCTTTTGAGTCCAGTGTTTTCTATCTTTCACTGGTGATGGTGGGGTTATAGAAAGTGTATACATTTTTAATGGTATGGATGAAAGCTGTTGATTTTTTGACTTTGGGTATAGGAGACTTCTGGTGTATGGCTTTCTGTACTTGTTGAAACAGAGTGTCAAGTGCTACAGTACTACTGAACTAGGGATTGTGACAACCCCAGACCTACTGGGATATGCCACAGTTTCACTAAGCTGCCACCAACCATTCCCTGTAAGGAGTCACACAGACCAGGAATGGATTTTTAACAAACAAAGGAATAAGGTTTATTTAAATAACACACAGGGAAAATAAAATGATCAAGTGAATAAGATACAGTAACGTGGCTTAGTCTCAATCATGCATACACCAGTTTGGTTCACACAGAACACCTTTAAATAAAGCACAGACCCTGAACCTATCAGTTCTGGCTACCCCTACAGACACCTGAACCTATCAGGTTGGTACTGACTGACACACAGTAGTACCCTGTCTGACACACAGACTCCCACTCCAGCTTCTTCTCTCAGCTTCTCCTTCAGCTCTCCTCCAGCTTCTTCTAACTTCTCCACACAAACTCCACATATATATACAGTACAGCCCCTCCTCCTGATGTCCCGCCTTCCACTCCCCATAGGATGGAACTTTCCCTCCAACCCATGACAGACAGGTAACATCAGTGCTGTATGTAACAGGGATATGTGCACAAGATAAGGGATACCTACAGAACAAATACTGTAATTCCCAGCAGCAAGCAAAAATGCTCAAAAGAGCAAAAGGCAGATGGAGAAGGCTAGGTGATTCTTGCTCCTCTATCTGTTTTTTCGTTCCGATTTTCAAACTGTTTTTTTCATTTGTGAACAAAAGAAAATATAGCAGTACCGCAGAAGCTGTAAATCTTTCCTTGAATTGAGGGAGAATGTTAATAAGAGATACTAATAGATACTTATGCTAATAGAAAATACAAGCAAGAGGATTATGTAAAGAATATTCCACCATGAACGTTGTCTGCACTTACATGCATCCTCTCTGTGTTGCTAGAATTTAATACAATATATGAGAGAAAGATCTGTGGAAATGTACATAGTATAAATTCTGAGTTTTGTCAGACATCAGCTATGATAGACAAAACTAGTGCATTCAAAGAAACTTCACAACAAACACTACCATTTTTGACCTACATGTTGTAAATGAAAGAAGCTTGACGGTGACTGCTATGAGGTGAATTCCTATGTTTATCTGGATATAAAATACTTTATGAAACCAATAGAATGAAAACTTGGGGAGTAAGGCAGTTTGGTAGGCGTGCAGGCCTCAAACATCAGCCATCTAGATGTTTTAGTCTTCAATTCGAGAATACCTGGGCATTAGTTGTATTTGCTGGTGCTTCTGGTCGCTGAACTCCAAAGCATCTGGAGGGTTTGAACTATTGCAATGGAGATTGACCCCTTCAAACTTTCTTTTTGATCTTTGGCAGAATTATAGTATTTATTAATTGTAGTTATCATCGTCATTGTCATTGTAGCTGCAGCAGCAGCACTTACAGTGTATCACAGAGGTGAGTACAACTTCTCACATTTCATAAATATTTTAGTATATCTTTTCATGTGACAACACTGAAGAAATGACACTTGGCTACAATGTAAAGCAGTATGTATACAGTGGTTTAGACATTAATGGCTGTGTGTTGTGTTATTTTGAGGGGACAGCACATTTACACTATTATACAAGCTGTATACTCACTGCTTTACATTGTGATATACTGTATGCACTATTAAGTCAGAAGTGTCTTGTAGTGACCCTAATAGGTGAGTGACATATTTAAGGAGTGGTTTTACCAGTTCTAGGGACATGGTGGCGCTGCGGACTAAACCGCAGAAGCCTGTGCTGCAGGGTCAGAAGACCAGCAGTCATAAGATTGAATCCATGTGACGGAGTGAGTTCCCGTCGCTTTGTCCCAGCTCCTCACCAACCTAGCAGTTCGAAAGGATGCAAATGCGAGTAGATAAATAGGTACCATCCCGGTGGGAAGGTAAAACAGCGTTCCCTAGTCACGCCGGCCACGTGACAATGGAAACTGTCTTCGGACAAGCACTGGCTCTACGGCTTGGAAAAGGGATGAGCACCACTGGACTAAAAATGTCAAGGGGAACCTTTACCTTTACCTTTTACCAGTTCTACTCTCCCAGTGAATTTCCATGGCTGAGCAGGAATTCAGATTCAGTCTTCCAGAGTCCATGGTCTATTATTCTGTCTACCACACCACATTGGGTACCTATTTATTAATTAGTTTATATTATCTGTCAGAATACAAGTTTTCTCAGATCAGTTTACACAATATCATAAAAAATGTGTGGAAACAATACCTATGACCTTTAACATGAAATAACAGTGCAAAAAAGTTTCCAGGCAGATCACTGAAACCATTTTACACACAATATAGGGATAACAAGAGACAGCTTTAAAATCTGTCATGCACTGAAAATCATATTGTAAATGCAAAGGTCTTTTAGGCTGCTTAAAAATAATTTAAAAAGAAAGAATCAAATATACCTCTCTCAAGAGTGACCATTCAACCCTATTGTGCTGGTTGTAATGCTTTGGGAATAGGCATAAACTTGCATCTGCAAGCTGCTGTTAGAGATCTGCTAGCAGAGGGATTTATCAACAGAACTGCTCTACTAGCTAACATCTGCTGGTAGAAGACAGGGCTGCAATTAAGGCAGGGCAACCAGGGCTTTGGCCCATGGCACCAGAATTTGGAGGGATTCAAAGTCTAAGGGCAAGTCTACCAGAGAGTGTTAGGAAAATGAATGGAAATCATTTCCAGCTCTATTCGTTCTCCTTGTTTGTAAGCAGCCTCATGGCACAGTGATTAAACTGCTGTACTGCAGCCGAAACTATGCTCACAACCTGGGGTTCAATCCCAGGTAGCCGGCTCAAGGTTGACTCAGCCTTCTATCCTTCCGAGATTAGTAAAATGAGTATCCAGCTTGCGGGGGTGGGGGGCGGCTGACAATGTGTAGCCTGCATCATTAACTTGTAAACCACCCAGAGAGTGCTTTAAGTGCTATGGGGCAGTGTATAAGCAGTCTGCTTTGCTTTTGCTTTGCTTTTGAAAGCATAAACTTTATCTTTGTTTTTTTTTGGGGGGGGGGAGACTGCATTTGCCGCCACCTCCTCCTCTTCCTCAGGGGCCTTATAAGCATGTCTCAGGGTGGAGTCTGTGGGAAATAGTGTCATCTTCCCCAAATGCTAAAATTATGGCCCTGGCAGAAGAACTAAAATAAGGGGCGGATAGAGGGAAGGCTGGAGTTATACCAGAAACAAATTGTAATTATAGGGATAGAAGACCAAAATGTAGGAGGCCTGGAGAAATAATTTTTTGTTTCACTGGGGGGGGGGGGGAACAGACTTGGGTGCCAAGTGCACAGCAACTTCAGACACCCATCCTGGCTTTCTGCTAGCCTCCTCTCTGCTTCTAATGGTGCTGGGAATCTGGTGCAGAGGCCTCTGAGAACTCTTGTCATATTTAGGTGAGGTTCAGGCAGCTCTTAAGTTCAATTAAATTCAATTCCTTTAGGAATTCAGATTATTTATTTAATTGATTGATTGGTTTGATTTGATTTATCCCACCCAATTAGTGCAAACACTACACTGGGCAGTTTACACTAGATTAAAACTTACAATACTCCACAATAACAACAAAATACATAAGGAATATGGCACAACAGCATACAATAATTATAACCATAAAAATTATGGTTATAACTTTCCCTCAGCTTCAGCTGTTATCCAGAGGGTTGGCATCCATGAAGTGAGTGGGTTTTGTGCTGTTGCCGTGCAGTATGTCTAGAACTGGAGGATTTGCTGACTGCCTCGGTGACAACTGAGTGCACCCACAATTGAACAGCCATGATTCCTCGTATTCACCTTTTTGGCCTCCCTTGGTGTAGCAACTTTTAACAACACTGAGAGTGACTTAAAGAAGCTGTTAAACACAGATGCTCCTTAACGTCATGTATTTCTTGCAGGCTAGATTTCACAGTTTTATAGAAATACCACACTGGGTACTACTGACCCAGGCGGTAGTGAAAGATGGTGGAGAGTAATGTATGAAGCTAGCTGCAGTATATGCTGCCAATTTGCTTCTGGATTGTGGAAATTCAATGAGCTGGCTGAGAACCAATTCATATATTATTTATTTAATGTCTCTGTAGATATGGGAGTAAAGTTTTCCCATATCTTTTAAAAAATGATGTGAAAAGTGCAAGTATGCCCTTGAACTGCCTGGGACCTCTGTTCCAATGCATTTATTTTTCAAATTGTCTGTGTGTCTATTCTAAAGTAAGTCCTACTAAATTCAGCAGGTCTTTCTTGTGAGGTCAGTTTAGGACTGAAGCCCAAACATATTTCAATGTTCTCCTCTGTTGGAAGCATATTAATCTTCCCTGACCTGATGGTTTCCAAATCAAAGCTTGGAAAGCCTTTTTCAAAAAGAATTTGTTATGTAAGTTGTTACTACCTTTTCCCTAGAGGTAACTTGTTACCAATATAATATATCATATATTAGTAACTTTTCCTGTTGCTTGTTAGGCTTGCTTGTTATTTTTCCATTTTCTTTTGGTTTATTGTGTGTGTGTGTGTGTGTGTGTGTGTGTGTGTGTGTGTGTGTGTGTGTGTGTGTGTGTGTGTGTGTGTGTGTGTGTGTGTGTGTGTGTGTGTGTGTGATCCATCTGAAAAAGGAGCAAGAAAATTATCTACATTTTGTGGATGGTGGTGACTTCAAACTGCCTCCTAACAGCATTTTGACTCTCAAAATATAATGAAACAATGTTACATTAAACATACTGTTACAGCTTAATGTTATTTTTAATGTTTATTTCCAGGCTATGCTTCCAGTGTGTTCAATTACAATTCTCAGTAACCTCAGTCACCATGGCCAGTAAATAGCTTTTGTAGCCTAACATATCTGGAAGCCACTATGCTGAGGCAGGTTTCTCTCTACTGTCTTTCCTGCCAGAGATGTGAAAATAGACTTCTTAGGTACTGAGTAGGAGAGAAATAAAACAAAGCAGTTATAGATGAAGTATTTGCATATATATATGTACACACACACACACACACACACTATATATGCAAATACTTCATTTACTTCATCTATAACTGCTTTGTTTTACTTCTCTCCTACTCAGTATCTAAGAAGTCTATTTTCACATCTCTGGCAGGAAAAGACAGTTGTCAGAGTAAGAAAGAAAAATGAAAGAAAAGGATGACTATGGAGAAAAGGATTTCATATTTTTTTATTCTCCATATGTATATAGAATTATTTCAAACAGCTTTTTTGGGTGGTATAATGTATGGACAGCCTACAACTTCTTTGTCCTCATGTGAACATGTACAATCTGACAAACATGTGATGTGTGAAAACAGTTCTTCCTTTGATAAACATGTACCCTCTACTTAGCAGTGGTGGCTGGTGGGCGGGGTCACCATAGATCAGAAATAAAAAACTATGACCAAATTCCATCATACCTGAGCTTTGACCTCGTTAGCTGGGATCTGTACCAGTTGGAATCCGTTAACATTTGGAGGACCGTAAGTCTCCCAGCCATAGAATCATAGAAAAGTGAAGTTGGAAGGGGCCTACAAGGCCAACAAATCCAACCCCTGTTTAAGGAAGGAATACAATCAAAGCATATCTGCCAAGTGATGATCTAAGCTTTTCTTGAATGCCTCCAGTGTCAGAGCACTCACCAACTCTCGAGGTAACTGGTTCCACTATTGTAGTGCTCTAAGAGTAACTGGTTCCATTTGTTAGTATCCTTCTTGAAGTGTGATGCTGAGAACTGGACACAATACTCAAGGTGAGGCATAACCAGTGCTGAATAGAGGGGGACTAGCACCTCGCAGGATTTGGAAACTATACTTCTATTAATGCAGCCTAAAATAGCATTAGCCTTTTTTGTAGCCACATCACACTGTTGGCTCATATTTAGCTTGTGATCCACAACAATCCCAAGATCCTTTTCACTTGTAGTTTTGCTGAGCCAGGTATCCCCCATCTTGTAACACTGCAATTGTTTTCTTTTTCTGAGGAGCAGTACTTTGCACTTATCCCTGTCAAATTTCATTCTGTTGCTTTCGGCCCAGTGCTCCATCCTATCAAAATCATTTTGAATTTGGTTTTTGTCTTCTAGGGTATTAGCTATTCTGCCCAATTTGGTATCATCTGCAAATTTGACAAGCATTCCCTGCAATCCCTCATCCAAGTCATTAATAAAAATATTGAAGAACACCAGGCCCAGGACTGAGCCTTGGTGTACCCCACTAGTTACCTGCTTCCAGTTAGAGAAGGACCCTCTGAGCACCATTCTGTAGTCAATTGTGCATCCACCTGACACTTGATCTATCCAGCCCACACCTAGTTAGCTTGCTGATCAGGATATCATGGGGCACTTTGTCAAAAGCTTTGCTGAAGTAAAGATATACTACATCTACAGCATTCCCTCTGTCTATCTGGGAGGTGACCTGATTTAAAAAACAAGATCAAATTAGTTGGGCAGGATTTGTTCTTGACAAAGCAATGTAGGCTTCTATTTATTACTGCATTGTTTTCTAGGTGCTTGCACAATGACCGCTTTATGATCTTTTTCAGAATTTTTCCTGGGATTGATATCAGACTGACTGGCCTGTAGTTCCCAGGTTCCTCTTTTTTTGCCCTTTTTGAAGATAGGGACAACATTGGCCCTCTTCCAATCCTCTGACACCTCACCCGTTTCTCATGATTTCAAGAAAATAATGGATAGTGGTTCTGAGAGTTCTTCAGTCAGCTCCTTCAGTACTCTCAGATGCAGTTCATCCAGCCCTGGAGATTTGAACTTGTTCAAGGTGGCAAGGTTTCTTTGACTATTTGTTTATCAATCTCCAGCTACAATCCTTCCCCCTCCCCCCCCACTTGCACTTCCAATTTGTTTGGAATTTCATAGTCTTATGGGAAAAGACAGAACTAAAATAGGAATTGAGCACCTCTGCCTTTTCTTTGTCCTCTGTTATCATTTTTTTGATCTCCATTGCGGAGCTGTGCCACTATGTCTTTTGTTTATCTTTTGCTGCTCACATACCTGAAGAATGCTTTTTTATTGCTTTTAGTGTCTCTAGCTAACCTCAGCTCATTCTCACCTTTTGCCCTCCTAATGTCAGCCCTGTATTTCTTTGCTACTTGTCTGTACTCATTCTTGGTGGCCTGGCCTTCTTTCCATTTCCTGTACATCTCTTTTTTGGTTTTTAGGTTCTCCCTAAGCTTTTTGTGAAGCCACATTGGCCTTTTTTGCTGCCTCCCCCACTTTTTTCTTGTTGTAATTTTTGTATTTGTGCCTTTAGAATTTATTTTTAAAGAAGCTCCCACTCCTCTTGGACTCCTTTTCTTGTTAGGATCTCCTGCCATGGGACCTTACTTATCCTTGTTCTGAGATTATTAAAATTGGCTTTTTAAAAATCCAACAGACCTACACTCTGTTTTTGTTTCCTTTGGAATCAAGAATTCTAGAAGGACATGGTCACTCTCATCTAGAGTTCCCCTTATTGCCACTTCCCCCAGCAAGTCATGTTTGTTGGTCAGAATCAAGTCAAAATAGCAAATCCTCTAGTTTCTTTATCCACTTTTTGTAGGAGGAAAATATCCGCCACACAAGCTAGGAAATTCTTGGAAGGGCCATACAGCAGAATTTGCCTCCCAACATATATCTGGATAATGGAAATCTCCCATCACTACTATGTCGTGTCTCTTTGAAAACCCTACAATTGTTTTTTCAAATTCCTTTCTTTGATTGGGTGGTCGGTAGTAGACTCCAACTACCGAGTTCCTTTTGTTTTTTGCCTCAGCTAGATTGATCCAGATGCTCTCAATGGGACAGCCACTCTCCTCCTCCTGTATATCTGTGCAGGAATGTGTATTTCTTACATATACTGCAACTCCACCTCCCTTTTTATTCTCTCTGTTCCTTTTCATCAGTTTATATCCTTCAGTTGCTGTATTCCAGTCATGGGAGTCATCCCACCAAATTTCAGTTATTCCTATCAAGTCATACTTGCCCCTCTTGAATTAAAATTTCCAGTTCTTCTTGTTTCCCATACTCCTGGCATTTGTATACAGACATCAGAGGGTGTGTGATTTATGGCCTGTTTTTCTTTGTATATTATTATTATTATTATTATTATTATTATTATTATTATTATTATTATTATTATTATTATTATTATTATTATTATTATTATTATTATTATTATTATTATTATTATTATTATTATTATTATTATTATTATTATTATTTTGATGTTGATGTTGATGTTGATGTTGATGTTGATGCTTCATCTACCCTTCTCTGGGCTTGCATCATTAAAGCCTTCCTGATAAAGTTCTTCATGCTGTGGGCAAACATGTTCTTCCCAGTCCTTGTTCAATGCAAGCCATATCTTGCTAGCAGTCCTCCTTCCAGGAAGCTTAGCCCGTGGTCCCAAAAAACAAATCCCTCTTGTCAACACCACCTTCATAGCAGTTATTCACCCAGGGGATCTTCCTTTCTCTTTCGATTCCTCTTCCGAGCACCGGTAGGATGGAAGAAAAAACTATTTGGGCCCCAAAGTCCTTGAGTTTCCTTCCCAGAGCTTCAAAGTCAGATGTGATTTCTCAGTAGCTCCCCTTGGCTATGTTGTTTGTTCCCACAAAAAGAAAGGGATATGTATCTGTAGGTTTTATAAGTGGTGCCAATCCTTCCATCACATCCCTTATCCGTCCTCCAGGGAGACAGCATCCCTGGCAAGTCCATGGATCATCCTGGCAAATTTCGATCTCGATTCTGCATAGCAGGGAGTCCCCTACTACAACTATTGTCCTTTTCTTCTTTTTGTAGGATGTGGGTTCAGGGACTGTATTCTGCTGTGCTTCAGCCCTACTCATGTCCTCCTGTGGGGTCTCCTCTGTGTCCTGTCTGATAGCCATGCCATAAGCAAAGCCCACTATAGGAAGAGCCAACTAGCTTTCATGTTTTTCCCCTCTTCTTCCCTTGCAAAGACTCAAAGTGCACTACTTAAGCAAAGTCTTTACAGTGCTTAAGTAGTGCATTGTAATTACCTAAACAGAACAATCATTGCATTTTCAAGCAAAAGGTTGAGTTAACTGATAATAAGGTTTGGAGTTACTGGATTACCACAAACAGCGTTCAGTGACTCCCAGAAACCCTGAGCCTTGGCCATATTGGGCTGGCCCTTCTCGTTGTTGAAGGACAAGGCTGGGAATATACCTCAGTAGGCATCAATAGTCAAGAATATGATCAGATCAGGACAGGCTCTCAAGAACATGGTTCTTTAAGCCAGGGATTTAAAAAGTCAAGGAGCTGAAGCAAATAATGTGCTTGTTCTCTCTTGGAAAAGGCTTTGTAGAATCCTGTGGTAGGCTTGAGATGGAAGGCAAATATCAAAATGGATAGGACTGGTTAAGAGAAAGTTGATGTGAGCCTGGAATACAGGAGAGGAAGGATTGTAGAAGCCCTTGTCAATGCAAACTGCTGGTGCTATATTGGCTTGTAAAATAAAACACAAGGCAAGAGGTGAGTGGTAATAAATACATACAGCAGGTGGCTCCTGGGTATAGCATGGTTAATGAATAGGTCATAATATTAACACTAGAGCTGGGATATTCATATTGGCATCCCAAGGGATATGGATATGAATAGTGGCACCACAGGTACTTGGGGAAACCAGACCCTAACCCCAGAACTGGCTGGTCCACTTAGCATGTGTGGCTGTCATTTTTCATGTCACACCAATTGCAAAAGTAGCCCAGCTGGCACTTCCCCACACAGTGGACCACTCCAGTGAGGAAGCAGGCTGACGAGTCTCCCCGTTGCCTTTAAGGCTGTCTCCATGCAAACACAAATCCAGGTTCCACTGCAATTACGTCTGGTTTTGTTGCTCAAAGGGAGCAGACAAACAAGGGAGAGACAGTGGGGAGTATACTGAGAGAAGAAGTAGAGAACTATTAAAGTAAGGACTCAACATTTCTGTAATGCAAATCCTTGCCAAATGGGAGAAGGTGAATCCAAAGGTTGTCATCTCATCTTCTTTAACAAGTACATAAGCCCATATGTTTTAAAAGAGACATATTAGGGGTGACGTAGTTTTCAAATAGCACTGTTTAAACAATAGACTACATCTGAATGGAATGTGAGAACTTCTTAGATTTTGTCCTTCAGCTCAAGGAAGAAGGAGACAAATGACTTAGTTTTTGGGAATCTTTCCACCAATTCTGGCAGACATTAAAGTTATCGTGGGCTAGCTTTTGTTTTCTGTTGGAAAGTATGCAATATGTCATGATTTCATAGTATTGATTCCCAAGCAATTGAGCTTTGGTGGCTTCATCACTGCTATGACCAGTGATGTCTAGTCTCAGAACATCATCGTCGTTGTCGTCATCGTGTGCTATCAGTTCATTTCTAATTTATAGCAACCCTTTCCAAGGTTTTCTAGGTAGAGAATAAACAGAAGTGGCTTCCTACTTCTTTCTTCTGGGGGTGACCTGGGACAGTGCGGATTGCCCATGACTACACAAGTTGGTTCTCCTGGGAAGTACAATGGGGAATCAAGCTCCCAATCTCTGCCCTTGTAGCCAGATATCAAAACCATTGAGCTATCCAGCCAGCTTAGAAACATAAAGCCCCTGGTACTAATTGGAACTGAATGACCACCTCCAAGGAACAAAACTACTGACATTTTTTATTTATTTATTTATTTATTTATTTATTTATTTATTTATTTATTTATTTATTTATTTATTTATTTATTCATTCATTCATTTATTCATTTATTCATTTATTTATTTATTTATTTATTTATTTATTTAATATCCCGCCTATCTAATCAGTTAAGATTACAACATACAGTATGTGTTGCTCTAATTTTCCCTCACCAGAAATAACTCCCATGAGTTTTAACTTCATTTGAAGCAGTTTTAATAATAAGATTTTGCTTTAGTAAAAAGCTCTGCATTGAAAAAAATTGATATAGATGATCAGCAAATTAATTGAACTAGAGCTGAACATTTAAGTGCTAGTGACTCAGTAGGAATTATTTCTGAGTAAATATACATAATATGAGGTTAGCAGAATAATTTTGTAGTCTTGCAGAAGTATACTCATTACTTCTAGTGGATGAGCAATAAATCTACAAGGAGGAAAACCAAATTTCATCTGGAACCCAATGTAAAATAAATCTTCTAGGAAAAAATAATTAGTCCAAGAAGATTTGTTAGAAATATATGATAGCTGAAACATGAAGTTTCACCACAGTTTCTAGCTTTACAGTTTTGTATTATACTGACTCTCAGGGTGCATAAAGGAAATAATTTTCATACCATAATGGGAGCTGATGGTTTGGCTCATGGGAGTTGAAGTCCAAAACATACGACACGGCAGAAATCTCTAATGTGTAAGGAGGAAGTGGAGGAGGCATTTCAGAGAGCCAGTGGAAAGGACCTGTCAGAAATTATAATTTCAACAAAATTATGCACTGATAAAACAGTTTTTTGGTTTTTTTTTTGATAGAGCTGCCTATCTTGCTTAAGGGAACAGGGGGAAATAAGTTATTTTCTGTTTTGCCTAGGGCAGGCCAAGATCCCATTTTGGTCCTTATGATGACAGGAGTATCAGAATGTCTTTAAAGTGAGGGTTTTCTCATTCTCTCTCTCCACATCCCCCAGTATCTGCTCCGGAGGTTGGGGGTGTTCTTCAGAGCAAATTTCAAGTGCTAGGTAAAGCTGCAGAAAAGGATGCAGGCCTGCCAGGGATTATGTGTGGAGCAAGAGAACTGCTTCTTCTAAAATTATTCCACCAATATGATCCTGGTGAAAAGGTTCTCCGTATTCTAAAGTATTATTGTTAGTTCAGGAAACAGTAGTCCACATTCTTCAAATGTTGACTAGCTACTTTGGAAAGAACACACACAAAAAGGGCTAGGTCAAGACATTTCATGATGTACAACACCAAAATCTCCCCCCCCCCCCCCGTACAATTTTCAGTGTTTTGAAAAGTCTTATATTCTGGGCAGCTCAGTGGTTTAGGTATATGGCTGCAGAGCCAGAAGTGGAGAGTTTGATTTCCATCTGTGCGTCCTGCGAGAAGAGCCAGCCTGAGTGGCCTTGGGCAAACTGCACAGCCTCAGGGCGCCCCCAGAAGAGCCGCCTCTGAGTATTCTCTACCTGGAAAAACCTTAAAAAGTTTGCCATACGTCAGAATCAACTTGATGGCATACTATTATTATTAATTATTATATTCTGGACTTGGAGGGGATTTGAAGTACAAATCTGTCACCTCATTGATTCTGTATTCTAGAAAAAAGCCTGAAATAAATTTCTATTTCCATGAGGCAATTGGAGCTTTGATATAATACATCTGGAGGGGAGCAGGATGGAGATGGCCAGGCAGTTGGGTTGCTTCTTGAGATGTACCAAGAGGAGGCTGGAATTAAACAAAACATTCTCTTTCCCTTTATTTTGGCTTCAGGGAGCCTCTTGGTGTTACGGGAAGTGTGGGAATTATATTTTCCAACAGCAGTAGCTTTCCCTTTTCTGGAGCTCTGTTTCTTGTCTTGGTGGTGCTGATGTGAATTTTCTCAGCTAGAGACAAGGTGATGTATGCCAGAAAGATGACATATTGAAAGTGTCCCCCCTCCCCCACGACTTTCCCTCTGGCAGTTGTTCCAGAAAGTCCCAACTGGGATTAACTAGAGTATATATCATCTCTAGCTGAAGCACTTCCCTGTTTCCCTGTAGAGTGAATAAGTGACTGAACATCTGTTTGCTTGTTTGTTTCTGTGTGTGTATGTGTGCATACAGATCTTAAATTCTAAGGAGCAAAGGAACCATGACAATTATTTTATCTTTACAACAGTTCTGGAAGACAGATTTTGGTACATTGATAATTACCAGTCCAAGTTCAAAACAAAATGTCATGGTTTTAGGTTCGATGAGGATTTGAATCCAGGTGTCTCCAGTATAAATCCAGTTCTTTCCTCACACCATCCCAGTGTCTCCCAGTAGCATCCTTTTATTGGTTAGAGAAAATTACATGTATAAAAACAGCATATATGTGAGTTATTACAATTATGCATTTAATAAGTTATATTCAACTCAGACCCAGTTTTCCTTTCTTCTCTGTCCTTTCCTCAGTAAACAGGAAGATCAGAAAGACCATACTTAAGTGCAGAACACCACAACAACCCTAAAAACCAGAGTGCTGACTTGGGTTATTCAGGGGCAACTTGATGCCTACTTTTTGGGGAGTGAGCTGCTTCAAAATCAAAGTCATTTCTGAATAGACCTGCACTGTTTCATAGTAAACAACAACAACAACAAAAACAAAAACACTTTTAAAATAAGCACACCCCCATTCCATTATGTCATAAGTCCAGAGCTGCCATATGTGGGGGGCTCAGACTTACAATTTACACAATTACATGCAATCAAGATCTTCTCCCAGGGAAGCTGTCTCCCCCATTTTTTATCAAGACCAGCTGGCTGGATAGCTCAGTGAGTTATGTTTCTGGCTGTAGAGCCAGAGGTTTTCCTCACTGTGCATCCCAGAAGACCCACCCTGTGTGGCCTTGGGCAGGAGGTGCAGTCCGAGACTGTTCCCAGAAGAGGGGAATGTGGTAACCCCCCTTCTGAGTGCTCTCTGCCTAGAAAACCCTGCAAAGGATTGCCATAAATCAGAATGGGTTTGAGGATTATAATGTAATATAGCTTCGGTGGATGGGCAGGGAGTAATACAGTCTCTAGAGCTAAATGTTAGGCTTGGGATTCCAAGCCCCCTCCCTTACTTTGTGAGAGCCTAATTGCCCTGTGGAGTCGAAAATGTTTCGAAAATTCAAAACAGCCATCCGCCTGTCAAGATGACTCAAAAAGTCCTGGAAAGCAACTCCTGTAGGCGAGAGAGAGAGAGAGAGAGAATTATTAAAAAGTCGCACACTAAAAAAAAAAAGTTTTCCCTTCTCTCAGGGAAATAAATATACACGCGGGTAAGGAAGAGGAGAGGATGAAGTGTGCAACTCCAGATTGTCACAAGTCCAGTCGTCCTTGGCTGTTCTTCCTGAGCGATTCGCCTCAGAGACGTTGCAATTGTCTGAGGAAGGCAGACGGCGCGGGCGCGGGGGGGGGGCCCGCGGTGTTTGGTGGGTGTTTTGGGGGCGAGGCGCGCCGGCATTCCAGTGACCGCCAAAGGAGGCATCGGGACGCCTTCGGAACAACTGCCTGCTCGCTTCTCCCTCGGGAGGCTCGGAGGCGGAGCCTCACAGCCATGGATGGGCTCCTTCCGTGCCGGAGAGAGACGAGAGTTAAGCGTGTGAGAGCCGCTTCTTTCTTCCCGATCGAGCCCTTCGCCTTTTGTGTAGTTTAACTTTCCGCTCGCGGAAGAGTTCTGCCGCGCCAAACCCCAGAGCTGGGAGAGTCTCTTTTTTTTTTCTTTCCAGTTACTGCGATTTCTACTAGTCCTCTACGAAAATAACTTTTGAATTCTGGTGGCTTTCTGCGGGGTAGGAGGAGACTTTGGCATGTTGATTGTTTCTGGGTTTTTTTTTTTCAACGGAGGCGATTTTTTTTTAAACAATTAAATTTTATCTTTAAGCCAAATGCTTTTGCTACGCTTTGCATTGGGAGGGGATCCGTGCTGCCCTGGTCATCTTGTTCCAAAGTTTGAGAAAGATCCGCGACGCAGCGAGAGGTGACTCTCGTCCTTTCGTTCTCGGTAAGTGCACATTGTTTGGATAAATCGGCTTTTGCAAAGTCATCGGACTTAAGGATGGAAAGTGTGGGGGGGGCAGGTGTCTCCATAGAACTGGAAAGAAAATGCTCCTAGGTAAATACCTCCTACTCCCCCCCTAAAAAAACACGTGTAAACTTCATCCCACGTGGTAGGTATCGAATAATCCCGTGTTTAGGTGGCCTTTAAAAAAAAAAATAATAATCACGTCCTACATTGGAGCGGGAAGTAATTGAAAACAATGGTGTACTTTGCCCTTCAGCGCGCTTGCCATTCCCTGACCCGCAAGGATGTGTTTACCAGTTCCATGGAGACGCGGGGAGTTGGTTGCGTGCGCGGTGCAGGGAAACTTCTGGCTTTAGGTTTTACGAGCTGCAAATTGGAGGCCCAAGGGGAGGAGAAAGTTGAAGTTACAGGGCGAGGAACAGCAAGTGCTTCCCTCTTTTTGTCGCTGGAAAGGCATGCTTGACATTTATGAGGATTTTTTTTTATTGTTGCGACGATAGAGGGGCCAGTTGTGAGACTTATTTATGGTGAACTAGGCTGACAACTTTCTGCATGGCGGTGTGGATTTAAATTATAGGTAATTTGTAAACTTAAGAAGAAGGGTAGGAAGAAGGATCCTCTCCCAGGGAGTAACCCTGCGAATTTAATAGCTTGAATGTACACTGAGTAACTGTATCCTAGTATCCTCTACACAGAGTTCATTCATAGACATCATTTCATATGTGAGAGGGTTGTCAGTTGAGATCCTTAGAATATTTACAGTGCAGTCCTGTAAATACCTGTTTGGATGTAAGTCTCTCTTGCGTTTACTTTCTGATAAGTCTCTGTAGGACTGTATTTTTCGGATGCAACCCTACACCCATTTGCGTGAAAGTACATCTGGTTAAATTGGTTGGGACTTAATTTAACATAACTATGCACGTTGATTTTTGACATTCCTTGAGTGCAGCTCTGTGTATTCTTGGAAGTTGATTCAGTCCCACTCAGTTCTGTGTAAACCAACTGCAGAATTAGTTTTGTCGATGAGCCTAAAACCTGCTTTTTAACTTCATCTTTCATGTCTGTGCCATTTCTGTATGTTTTGAATATGGAAGAGAAGCAAATACAAATGCTGTACTTTTATTACAGAATGATTGAGACCTGGGTGTAAAACTGTATTTTGAAGCCTATTCAGTTGCTGAGGGGCACCTGCTTTTTGCTTGAGTTTGGATTGCTTGGGTGATCAATGTTTTTTAATTAGGGTAATTATTTTGACCTGCAGTTCAGGCCAGATCCAGTATAGTTTTTCCTTATTTGATCCTTAAAGTAGTGCTGTGAGGTGAGGTGGGGTTAAATACTGTCATTTATCCCATTGTGGGGCTAAGCAGCATCTGGAACTTGGTCTCTCATATGGCTGCATCTAAAACTTTAGCTAAAGCCCCATACTGTCACAGCTGATGGTAAGTGGTAGAGTCAGCCTGTTGACTATCTGTGTCCCATAGTTCTATCAGATCTTGGTACTTTTGGATTAAGTCTAGCCTGTCTCGTTTCTCTATAGTGTTTGTGACTTCCAGATAAAGTTCTGTCATTAACCAGAGAGGAATAACTACCTCCTTTAGCAGATATTTGGTTAGGAGAGGATGTGGTAGTGAAAACAGATTCTGAATTGTACCTCTCAAGCTCCCTAGGTATTCCCATGACAGAGTAGAGTAAAGAAGGGATACCCACTGTGGTGTAGTGGACCAGAGTAACAAACTAGGAGTCAGGAGGCCTGGGGGTATGGAATTGGTAAAACCACTCCTTAGATATCTCACTCACACCCTATTAGGGTCAATGTAAGTTGTTTCCAGCTTGACAGTGCACAATAGAGCAGTGTATGCCACATAGTGTATCCAGGCCTGCCCAAACTAGCCAGCTGCTGCTGCTGCTGAGGTTGAGGGTGCCTTCCCATCACCTGCAGGCCAATCATCTTCAGTATTGTTAATTAGAGGAGGGAGCACTAGCAGAAATGAAACAGCTTGTGGGAAACTGCTGCCTAAAGGTTGTAACTTGCATTCTGTTCCAGTGATGTGCACACACTCCTGGCAGAGAGGACCAGCTGCCAGCAGGCGGGGTAACCTCTCATTCTGCCCTTTCGCTTTGAGGTAGAACATTAGATCAAAGAGTTTCCTCAGCCAATCCTGGTCAGTATCCTATCTGAATTCTCACAACATACTACGTAATCATGCTAAGTTAATAAAAAGAGTTCTCAGGGCGTTGCCTTGAGGCTCCGCTGGCTCGGACATCTATTGTTGACTCTTCTTTGTACTTTCTCTGAAGGCTAATTGCCTTCCTTTGTTCCGTGATCACCCACAACAGCTGGACATTTCCAGCCTTGGTTGTGCAGTGCTGCATCTTATGAAGGGCCTTAAGAGTCAAAAGAGGTCTGCCACACTTAAATAAGAGAAATTTCAAAAGAAGATGGTAATTGTAGGTATTGAGCCATAGGCAATGAGCACTTGGTGAATGACTGACAGTTCCATATTGCCTGGCTTGAGGAAGAATTCTAGAGGACTTCACAGCTCATCATTTTTGGTGATGTTTTGGTGCTATCATAAAATTATTATCTAATATGGTTTAAATTTTTTCTTGTTTTCTTTTCTCTGGATTTTTCCTGCCAAAGCATTTGTTCCTCCTCCATTGTACTGCTTGATGTTGAATGAATACAGATCTAATTGGGGTTCATGTCCACACTTCTTTCTAAAACTGTACTTCTTCTGGCTTCTTTTAAGGAACTGACTCAAAAACTTTTCAAAAAGCTTGGGGGTAATGCAGTTTAAAACCTTTGAAAAAGGCCTTCATATAAGATGCAGCACTGCACAACCAAAGCTAGAAAGCCTCCAATGTGAGCTATTTGGAACAAAACTGTGCTTGTAAGCCACTTTGGAAAGCAGCTATCTTTCAAAACAACTCTTTCAAAAATGTTGAGGAAGCCTTTTAAAAATGATTTCTGTGCAGGATTTTTTGTTCATCTTTTTTTTTTTTTTTGGCAGATTAGTGTTATAATCGAAAACTTCTGTATAAACAGGACATGGTTTTTAAAAACTCCAGAAACCAAGGTTATTTTTACACTCTTATCAGACCAAAAACAAACTAACAAAAACAAAAAGCAAAGAACACAACAAACAAAAAAGCAAGCGACCAAAGCATTGTGGCAACTGAAAGACTAACTGCTACATTTTAATGTAAGCTTTTGTGGATCAAGTCCACTTCCTCAGTTATAATACTGAGATAATATGACTGTCATATTTATATATGGCCACATGTTGAGGTGTGGATAGAGTTAATGGACCAAAATGACAAAGGATGGCATAGCTCTCCTTTGCAGAGGAACAAATAAATAAAACTTTCTACTGTATCAGTCTACAGCCAGGTATGTGTGTAGGGAAACAATTGATCTTCAAGATCATCCTGAAGGTTTCTGCTGGTCTGCTCTAGTCTATCAATCTGCAAAAATAACTCAATTTTTTAAATTTCAGCTTTCTTTCTTTCTTTCTTTCTTTCTTTCTTTCTTTCTTTCTTTCTTTCTTTCTTTCTTTCTTTCTTTCTTTCTTTCTTTCTTTCTTTCTTTCTTTCTTTCTTTCTTTCGAATTACTTTGGGATTCCCTTCCTCCTATTTCCCCAGGGTAATAACTTGAAATAAGTACAGTACTTAACAATTTAAGGTGTGTGCATGGAATGAGTACCATAGGGAAGGAGTTCTGGCCCCCAGCTTATATGTTTCCAACTAATGTCATCACCAGACAAAAAACCTTCCTAGCTTGCCAAGATTCCAGAGGGTGGGTATAAAATCACATTTTCATCTGGAGATTCAATCATTCTGTTACTGATTCACTCCCAACCACATATGCTGTGGTACTTGGCTAAGGAGACTAATATACAGTACTGAGTTGCTTCCTTTACAATTATCTTTTAATAATCAAATTCTTCATGGTAACATTTTACTTCCCTTGCTTTATATTTAGAGCTATTGAAACTTTCAGTATGATGTTGGAAACAGGGTTAGTTTCTAGTGTCTATCACAGGTTTGGGTGTGTCTAGTAACAGCACTCCTTTTTCTCATTTTGGGGAAGAACATCTGGGCTATAGTAGAAGAGGTAGAAAGAAGAAGTCTGCATCCTTGCCTTTTCATTTTGCCGCCTTTCAGGTTAGGAATGGTTCTTTTTATGGATTCCATTTTAAAAATACCATATTATTCTGCATGGGTTAGGAATTGCAATCTTTTTCTGCATAGGATAGCCACTTTTCTTTACTAGCTGTGCTTTTAGAGCTATAGATGATGATTTTTACTGGAATGCAGAGATGATGTTTTCACATGTTGTACCCTTTGTTGAAATCAGGCTTCTGCTTAAACTACAGGGGCATTTAAAAATTGTAGGTACTGTGACAGTGGTAGAGGAAATTATCTTCCCGTGGTAGGGGGAAATTGCTTTTTGGGTACTCCCAGAATACCAGCTGCTGGCTCTGTAGCTGATGTATAAGTTATAATTTTATAAAGTAACTTATCATCTCCGATATAGCTACTCAATGAACTGAGAAAGATTTGTCCACCACCTCCATAGCAGTTCCTTTAGCTGGCATTCCTCAGTTGGTGGAAATGTGAAGTTTTGTGATCAAGTCTCCCTGAGAAATGTCGCCAAACAATTTTTGAGAATATACTCTCTGTTTATGCAGGATTAAAAGAGATAGGGACGTGGTGGCGCTGTGGGCTAAACCACAGAAGCCTGTGCTGCAGGGTGAGAAGACCAAGCAGTCGTAAGATCGAATCCACACGACGGAGTGAGCGCCCGTTGCTTGTCCCAGCTCCCGCCAACCTAGCGGTTCAAAACCATGCAAATGCAAGTAGATAAATAGGGACCACCTCGGTGGGAAGGTAGCAGCGTTCCGTGTCTAAGTCACACTGGCCATGTGACCACGGAAGATTGTCTTCGGACAAAACGCTGGCTCTATGGCTTGGAAACGGGGATGACCCCTAGAGTCGAACACAACTGGACAAAAATTGTCAAGGGGAACCTTTACCTTTACCTTTTAAAAGAGAGAAGTGATCAGGAGAAGAATATAAGTCATTGGTACTCATCTTGATGTTACCTATTTTGCTACCTGGATCCTGGCATTTCAGAAACAATATATCAGGTTTTCTTACAAAGGCAGAAAGATACTGTTATGTGCTTTCTGAGTAGTTAAACAGTGTACCGAGATGAATGATTTCAACATGATCTTTTTGAGGAATTATATTGAATTGTTAAAAGTGGATAGTAAGGATAGCTCAGTGAACCAGAAGTTGGCAGCTCAATTCCCCACTGTGGCTCTAGGGAGAAAATCCAGCCTCTGTGTCCTTGAGCAACCTGCAGAGTCCCAGGGTTCCCCAGAAGAAGAGAATGATAAACCATTTCTGAGTATTCTCTACCTAGAAAACCCTGAAAAGTGTTGTCATGTCAGAATCGACTTGATGGTACACAATTATTAAGGAGAATGTAGGACTGTTGAAGTCAAGTTTGACACATTTCATCTGTAGAGCGAGAAGGCAGCTCAAATAACTTGGCAGTGAAGGAGTTTTAAATAGGAGTCTGTAGAAGCCTCTGAGTTCATGACATTATCTGTGCATTTCCAGGACTCTCTTTTAAAAATGGTCCTCCATTTAGGATCAAAATGACAAATAGTTGTGAGCCCAAAAGATGTAAAATTTCCAAAAATTTCACTCTTTTTTCCCTGGGGAAAATGGAAATTTTCAAAAATTTTCATTTCTAGAGAGAACTTAAATACATAAAATCTCAGAAGTCTTTCATTAAGGTCTTCATGTTATATAATTTGAAGGCCATATCATAGAAATATTATTATTGTAAAAGAACATATTCCACACTCCATATTTTTTTCTAATTCTTCTGGTGGGAAAAATGGTTTTGGGGGAAAAAACTTCCCCCCCCATTTTTCCAGGTTTTTTCCAGACCTTCCCATCTTTAGTTGAGACCTAAGTAGCCCACCACCAAAAACACTCCAGAATGCAAAAATCCTATTTATTCCGTGATGTAAATCTTTTTCTTCACCCTACAACTCTGCAAAATGTCTGGGCGAGTGGTTGCAATGGCTATAAATACAGCCTGGTGATGTCAGTCTGAGTCCTGCCTCACGCCTCAGTGGCTGGAATGTCCAGATTTAGGGCTTTACTATGTGTTGTCACTTGCCTTCCCCTTTGGTGCTAGTGGTCTCCTCTACTGTATTACTTTCAAATTTCATTTTCTCCTAAGGTCAAATTTCTGATGATCTTTTTTCTCCATATGGATGCCGAGAGGGCTATGAAGAATCCATGGTGGTGTTTCTCTAGCCTGAACAGTGATCCTTGATTCATACCAGAGTCACTCTGGAATTACACAAATACTTTGATTCAGTATGTTTTTGTACGTTTGTCCAAAGGCAATGGCTTTGAGCCTTCAAAAGCCAAGCTTATTGTAATGTGAGCAAACCACAGGGTCTTACTTTCTCTCTCCATCAGCCTTTGTCCCTCCTGTGCATCCAAGAGTTGGAAAGCTTCTTTTCTGTCTTTCTCCATGACTGAGCTTTGTCATTTTATCTGAATCAAGAAACATTGCTTAATCGAAAACAGATCATTTCATTTTAGCTTGTCTGTGTAATACCTGTTTTTTTCAGCGTGCTGTGGCTCATGTGTGAATTTCAATTAAAAAGTTGTCTTTTTCAGGATGGCTGGCTTCATGAAAGCCTTTCCTTGGTGGAGGAGGTTTTCTGTATTTATTTATTTATTTATTTATTTATTTATTTATTTATTTATTTATTTATTTATTTATTTATTTATTTATTTATTTATTTATTTATTTATTTTATATGCCGCCCACTCTACCCAGAGGTCTCTGGGCGGCTTACAATAATTATGTATCCCATAATGTGCATTGCAGTGATTTCTGGGGCATTTTCTACTTTGAAAAATCAGTTCATACATATTTCCTGTTAAGCCTTACATTTATTGGTGTAATCTATTAAGATATTTCTTTGCCATTTTTCATTTTTAAGACACCTAAGTAGTTTATGATATTGCAGTGCTGGAATCTTCAAAATACAATGGAATCAAGTAGTAAGATAAGCAAACAGTGCTAAAACAGCAAAATGTTACATGCCTTACCCACCATCTTTTGTTAGCTGAGAACACAGCCTGGAACATAACCAACATTTCCTGTGTCAGTATATTGAGGGGAGAGATGCATAACTGTAGGCTAACTGTTGTTCATGGGAAACATGCCCACCATTAATGTCTTTCTTGTTGGGGAATTACTGACAGAGAATGTTCTTGACAGTAAAATTAGCTTTACATTGGACTCAATTACCAAGAGGTATGATGAATTGCTGGAAGTTTTCAAGCAGGGGCCAGAGAGCCGTGTTTGGGGAATGTTCCAATTTAGGATTTTATGTATTTAACTGAGGTTGGGCATTATGGCTTACAAAGCTCCATTCAGTTCTGTAAGACTGCTTTAATTTTCCAAGGAAAAGTTTGAGAATGCTTCTGTTCTGGACCCAAATATCAGATATGTGTGCTAAAATATATTATAGTTGGAAGATTCTTGTCCTCTTTAAGCTTCGAGTTTTCAGAAGTAACTTGCTCTATTATCATTAGAAGTTAGTCTCTGTTCTGTCTCAGTATATTTACCATATTTTTCCATGTATAAGACACCCACACCCACTTTTCTAACCCAGGATTTCTTTTTTTGCAAGAAAGTGGAGGGGAAAGCAGGAATCATCAACGTGATTTATCAAAGTGATTCCTGCTTTCCCCCTCCACTTTCTTCCAAAGAAAGTGGAGGGGGAAAGTACTTTCCTCTCAAGAAAGTGCTCTCTTGTGAGGAAAGTGGAGGGGGAAGGCAGGAATCATCAAAACAATTCATCATTCAGCAGCATGGTGGGGAAGACCAGGCCATGTTTAGATGTTTTTCTCCAAGGATTTTCACAAATTATGGTTAGCAATGAAAGATAGATATGTAAAGATGGAACTTCTCTGTGGATCACAAAGTGGTTCTTATAAGCCTTGTGAACAATGCCGGTCAAAATATATTATTTTATATTTGCATGAGACTGTGAACAATTAGAAATTGTAAGATAGTATTCTTTCATTTTTTTAAAAAAAAATTAGTAATAGCCTTTACATAAACAGGTCATATTAAGTTTTCACAATGATATCCATACTTCATCTAGTCCACCACATTCTTTCCACAGGCTCCCATGAGATTCCAGAGGAAACAGAGAGTCTTTATTCTGATTAGCATAAGTAATAAATTTAAACCATGTATTATAAAATATGTATTCTGCTTCAGTTGGTTTGTTGGTTTTTCCATCGATGCAATAGTCCTCATGTATTTTCTATTGTTGAAGGGAGATTTGCTTTTCGCTCTTTCAGTTATTGGCAATTTCTAATTTTACAACTACCCATCAAAAAGTAAGGAAGTCTTCATTGTTCCCTTGGTAAATGGGTAGCAGTGCTAGTGTTGGGGATATCAATATGATCTGATCTGTAATTCATTCAGCTTCTGCAAAACTTTGTAACCACTTAGCACTCCCATCACATGTGTATGTATGTTCCCAACCCATTACATTTTCTCTAACAGTTCCTTGTTATATTTTTCTGCATATAGCTGAATTTGAGTGGTGTCATACGCCATCTCTGTATGCTTGGTTTTATTCTCTTGTATTTTTGATGAAACTCTATTTATTGAGGCATCTGAGCAAATGGCTTCATTTCTTTGCTCTTCATTAATTTCCTGTCCTAAGTCTCCCCATCCCCACATCTGTCTTAATACCTTCAGTGTCCCTGTATTTATTGTCTGTTAAAACTGTATGTTTTAGAAGCTACTGCTTTTGAAGGTTCAGTGATGTGAATGATCAGCATTGAAAAAGGTATTTGTGGTCTTGCTATGTAGTTCCATATTTCTGATATAGAGTATCAGTAACATGGATAATTTGTTACCATTGTATATTTTGTCTGTCCTGGTTGTTTCCTTCATTGTTGAATCATTTTGAAATTCAAGCCTACATGTAAGTCTCTTAATTTAGACAACCTCTTAGTTTCCCAGTTGCTAAGTTGTTTGATTGATGGTTGTAAAAAAAAAAGAAACACGATAAAAAAGGAAGAGTGTCATTGGTGAGTGAGAGAGTATTTTTAATTTCCAAATGAATGAACTCTCTAAATGGGCAGTTTTGTATTAATGATTAATGACATTAATATTAATTGTAATTACTTCGGGAAGTGTAATATGTTATAAACTCTGTGATTGTGCTTCTTATTCAGAAATTTTGGGGACTCTTAAATACTGTGTCAAATCTATCATGTTCAGTTACTTCTTGGGCATGTCCTTTTATTTTGTTGTTGTACGACTTCTCAAATACTAAAAAAGTACCATATTTCTTCTCCCCCCCCCAACTGAGTTGCTCCAAATATTTAAAACAAACTTCAGTTGTACGTACTGTGCAAGCTTGACCCAGATACCTGAAAACTGTGGCACATGAGAAAGGAGTGTTTGGTTGTTGATCAAAGCATTGCCCCTGACAATGCTTGATTTGCAAGCTGAGCCCATGGATCTTTTGAATGCAGTTACTGTTTGCTGCTAACAGATGGCATACAAACTGAAACATATCCAAGTGTTTCAGTCCCTGTAAGACATACACCCTTAAGCATAATTTGGATGCAGTTTTCCCCTATCTGTATTCCCAAGAAAGTGTAAGGTAATTAGGAATTTTCTCATTCACAGGAGCTACTTTGAGACTGCCCCACCACCACACAGGAATTGTGTTTTCACAGAGCACTTACTTACGTACTTACTTACTTCTTTGTGAGAGTCCTTTTCAGTAGCTCAGTGATCAGGTGAACTCAATGGAGAAGGTAGAGAGCCAGATACCCCGACTCCTTTTGTCATAGTTTTGCTTATCCAAAGTGACATGTCTGAAGAGCAGAGAGCTGCCAACCTGTGAAGTCTGTCTATGCAGGACAGAGCGTGGGATCCCTCCTCAGTTGCTACTTACCTCACTCTGTCTAGTAAGCTTAGAGCACCTAGCCACACCCATCTCTGTTGTTGCTTTCTTTCCATGGAGAATGACGTTTCTGCAGAGGAGAGGTTTCTGCTTGCATGTAGGCTCTCCAAGTGAGCAAGAACTCTGGGAAGTTAGGTTTCTGCTTGAATGGAGAATCTACATATAAGCAGGGGTCCCTCTTTGGTGGACACATGACTCTTCACATGGAGAAAGCAAAGAGGGAGAAGGATTAGGTGCTCCTCTCTAAGGGAGTTTGAAAGAATCAGATAAGTGACTGAATACAACTAGTGCAATCAACACTTGTCTCCACCTTCATGCATTTGGCCCACTCAAATACTGAATGACTGGTTATGTCTTATATCAAGCTCTTAGTCATGTTTAAAAACTATTATAATTTCTTCTTTTCTCCCATGGGTGAATCTGAACACCTGAAACAGACTTCAGATTTGTTGGGAAATTGACATAGAAGTTTTAAAATTTTGGTTAATTTTATTTAATTTTATTTATTTTATTTATATCCCGCCTATCTGGTCTTACGACCACTCTAGGCAGCTATTTTGTACTTCAAATAAACTAAAATTCTTGAATTTATGCCACTTTTTTCCTTAATCAGCCTTTGAAAGTCCCTAGCATTTCTGGGGAACTTAGTGTGTAGAAATGTTGGTTCAAAACTCTTCCACAGGGATCTTTCCTTTGGGCCAGTGAGGCCTTCTTTGGGCCAATTACCTCATAAGCTGGCGTGAGATAAAAGAGGTAGGGCCAAGCCATGACAAGCTCCTTGTTGAGTAGTCTTCTATTTATTTATGAAGGAATTAGCATCTAAGAAGCCCTTAAGGTCTTTGTGATATCACCCTCAAGGTATTTAAGAGGCAGGCCACATTTAGTCTTATGGCATGCTTCTCAGCATGTGTCACCAGGGCTTTTGTCAGAATTCTTTTGTCTTAGACTTGCTGAAGTATAATTCTCTCATTCCTTTAGAAGTTATAATCTTCTGTTTGTGTGTTTTTAAATGGATTTCAGGGACTGTGGTGGGAGTTTTGATGTCCCCTTAGCCCACAGCTGGCAACATAGGTGGAGAAGTTTGAAGAAGAAATCTCTGCAGCAATTTTAAAATTATTACTAGCACCAATTGTCTTGATATATAGCTGGCTGGATAGCTTAGTGGTGTCAGTGTCTGGCTGCAGAGCCAGAGACTGACAGTTTGATTCCCCACTGTGCCTTCTGTGAGTATAGACAGCCTGTGTGGCCTTTGGCAAGCTGTACAGGTCCTAGGATGTCCTCAGAGGAAGGGAATAGTATACCACTTCTGAGTATTCTTTACCTGGAAAACCCTGAGTCAGAACTGACTTGATAGCACATGATTATTATTTTATAATTGTCTTGAGCCATAGTTGCTAGTTTTGAGTAGGTACTCCTCAAAGACTGAGTTACAAAATAATTTCTTAATATTTCCCCCTACCTTTTTGTTTTTTAAATGCAGCTGCTCTCTCTCTGTGGATATCATCAAACAGGCACCAGATGTGGCTACATCCGAACAGCCACTAACTACTGTTCTTTCTGATGAACATGAGATTGCTCAAGTTTCTGCTGATCTTACCGAACCAAGGTATGTGTTATGAACAATTAGTTGTGGCTGCAAGGCTATCAGGCATCATCACTTGAGCAGTTCCATTCAGTGAATGATGACCAAAGATATGAGCCAGCAACGGCCTTCTACTGTGGGGTTCTGAATGACTGAAAATACCCTTGGGACAATGAGTACAGATCTCTGGAGAGAGTTGGAAATAAGGTGTTTAGTATGAGTGCTTGTTCAGTTTTTTTTAATTGTTGACTTCGAGAGGTTAAAAAAATCATGTCTATAGGTTGAAGTGTCAGGAAGGCAATTCAATGAGAGCAGAGTTTGTCTTTTAGTAGCATTAATCTTCCTGTGGTGTAGTCAGCATAGCAGAAGATGGGCACAAGGGTCATTGGTGCATGCACAGGAAGATAGCTGAGTTAGCTCAGTGTTGGTTAGATCTCTTTTTTTTTTATCATTCAAGGCAAGCATCACCAGGAGGGACACTGTGGTAGACCACCTCCTTAGTACTTTATACCTAGAAAGCTCTGGCAGAGGGTCACCATAAGTCAAAATCAACTTGACAGCACCTTATTATTGTTATCATATCAAGCCTGTGATATTATTTTTTAGATTAGTTTTATTTGCCATGACTAGATTGTCTTGTTAGTTTGTTTGCTTTTCCCACAGTTTCCGGGTTTGCATTGCTTTGATTCACAGAGGAGATAGGAGACTGGAAAGAAGCCATAATATATTATGCGTATTATTACTGTGCATACTCCTGAGAGTATACTAGGAATGCTTTTTTGCTTCTGGCATTCCTGCAAATTTTTTTCTGTCTTCAGATACCATTTTCAAAGACCCCTATGCAAGCATGTGCTTATAGCTTGTTGTGGGGCAGACTTGTTAAATCTTTTCCAGAAATCATCTAAAATAGTGTGCCTTTTCCTTGCTTAATACAGTTAAGTAGTGGGGAAATAAAAATTAAATTGGTCCAAACGTAGACACTTGTACACTATGCTTTCTGTGATAGCACTACACAACACTATTCACAGTGATGATGCCTTGCTACAGGTTATATATGAGCATAACGTCCTTCAACTGCATCTTCATATGACTGTAAACTGTACAGTAAAGGCTTGAAAGTGTAGTATGTCATGCCTATCTCTAAATTATGGAAGCAGGCAGGCTGAGATGAAAAAACATGGTAAACGGTATTTTCTTCCTTTATCTTTTACTCTAAAATGGAAACTTCAAACAAAATTTGGGAGAAAATTTCAGGGAATTATAAGTAAAATACTTCTTAATAGTGTAATACTGTGTTTTGTTACATTACCAGCTGATTTGTGCTGCTAAGAGAAAAAGGCAAAAAGGATGTCATTGCGGCTGTGTGTGACTTAGTTACAAAAGAAACAACATTCTAGATACAGTATTAGAGAGAGAGAGAGAGAGAGAGAGAGAGAGAGAGAGAGAGAGAGAGAGAGAGACTACCCAGCGCAACTAAACATGGAATGCCGTTACCTTCATATTTATCTACTCACGTTTGGCATTTTGCATGCTTTCGAACCACTAGGTTGGCGGGAGCTGGGACAAGCAACGGGCTCACTCTGTCGCGTGGATTTGATCTTACGACTGCAGGTCTTCTGACCTTACAGCACAGAGGCTTCTGCGGTTTTTGCATCTGTGCAGCTATACAAACTATCAGTTGTGACGATTTCTAATAATAATTTTATGCGGTCAGGTAAATTGTAACTTAAAGTGACATTTTCTGTGGTTTTCTCAATAGGGAATACTCAGAAGTGGTTTATCACTACTTTCTTCTGGGGGCACCATAAGCCTGTGCAGCTTGCCCAATACCACGCAGGGTGGCTTTTCTCCCTGAGACACAGTGGGGATTCAAACTCCCAAGTTTGGGCTTCACAGCCAGCTACCTAAACTACTGAGCTTTTAAGATTCCCATTATAGATGGATAAAAGAGAAACCAAGGTAGGCAATGTTGAAACTGGCTGTCTCCATCCATTGAACACATCTAGCGTTGAGAGTTTGTGGATTGTGATTCCTTTGTGTGTCACATGCAAATAAAGGTGATAAATTCACTTCTTTTTAGCACTCAAAGAGTCTACATGAAAGATTAGGCAATTACGAATTTGACATTGGTTGCAATTCATTTGCACACATTCCTAGATCTATTTTTCTAGAACAGTCATTGCTAGTAAGATGCATTGGCTTCTTTGGTGTTTGGTGGTGCTTTCCCCTGGACTGCAGTGAGAACAAACCTATCCATTTTGAAGGAAATCAACCCTGAGTGCTCACTGGAAGGACAGATCCTGAAGCTGAGGCTCCAATACTTTGGCCATCTCATGAGAAGAGAAGACTCCCTGGAAAAGACCCTGATGTTAGGAAAGTGTGAAGGCAAGAGGAGAAGGGACGACAGAGGATGAGATGGTTGGACAGTGTCATCAAAGCTACCAACATGACTTTCACCATACTCTGGGAAGCAGTGGAAGACAGGAGGGCCTGGCATGCTCTGGTCCATGAGGTCACAAAGAGTTGGTCACGACTTAACGACTAAACAACAATGGTGCTTTTAAAGAAGTCCCAAGTGAGTCCTTAAGAAAGAGGGGCAATTAGGGATGGGTCAGTTCCCTACTTACCCTATTTCACCAAACACCAGGCTGAGCAATGCTGTATTTTCCAGATGGATGTTTTAAAAGCATCGCTAGCAGATGGTGATTATAGGGCGTTACGTATTGCCTTCTTAGCCATTAAATACACTTCTGCTGGAGGAGGCTGATGACTTGCTCACTCTCTGTCTCACTCTGAACATTCAGAATTGTGAAGTAGTAACTGTGAAATAAAAACCAACATGTTAATTCAAAAGTACAAACCAGGAAGGGGGTTCAAACAAGGGTCTTTCGTTGCATGAATATACAGTGAGAAGTTGAAATTTAACTATTGGAAAAATCATCCCGAGTGAATTTCATGTATTGGTTTGTGGTTGTACTTATTGGACTTTTTCTCTACACTGAAGTGAAATCTGTGTATGAAAATTATACTTCTCCCTTCAACAGCATGGGGGTTCAGGACGTTGGACCCACATGTAGTTCAAAATCCTTATATAACTCATATGCCCCCAAAAAACATACATACAAAGCAAAAACAGTTGATTCACACACAGAGAGAGAAAAAAAACCAGTTCTCTCTATTGGATTTCTCTTCCATAGTGTTGACAATGGTTTCCATACAGTACCATGTGTAATGAGTCTTAAAGGTCCGTATGATCTAGAGATTGAATTAGAGATCTTGTGTTTGGGTCAGGTAGATGATTTTAATGCCTTCAGTATTGAACCCATGGGTTTCTGGCCAGAGGCACTCTCTCTCTCTCTCTCTCTCTCTCTCTCTCTCTCTCTCTCTCTCTCTCTGTGTGTGTGTGTGTGTGTGTGTGTGTGTGTGTGTGTGTGTGTGTGTGTGTATGTTTGTTTGTTTGTTTATTTATTTATTTATTTATTTATTTAAACAGTGTATGACAAAAACTGTGCTATTCAGACCCTTGCAGTTAAGGGGAGAAGTGTATATATGATGTGACTTCCTACGTAACTGAAATCACATGCAGAACCTACTGATCTGAAATAAGAAGACAGTGGGGAAAATGATTTTGGAGGGCATGTGTATTATCTTTGAAATACATTGCAGCAAAACTGCATTGTGCTTGAGCAGTGATCATTTTGTGTCCCACTGTGGTTTTTGTTGTATGCTAGGTTCATAGCTCTTAGGTGTTCATGTTACTGTGTTTGCTTCTGTAAGTAATACACGATTATTCCACACCTGTTTTGTGGCATGTGCCTTAAGAACTAGGAATACCTCTTTTTTGAAAAAACACTCTTTGTAACTCTGCCCCTCAATTCTGATTGCTTACATTATCGGGCAATGGTATTAGACTGCTAAAACAGATCCGTCAAGCAACAGCTAATTTTTAGCTACTTTAAAGTCACCAACTCTAACACCATTTGCAAGCTTGTTTTATTCTTGAGTTTGAATGCTCATCTGTGAAAGATAACCCGTACTTCTGGTTGTGTGTGTGTAAGTAAAAATTGGGTCATTTTGTGCTAAATGTCTTCCAGATGGCAGTGTGTAATAGGAGCTTCAGATCCTGTCCCTCCATCTGTCCAGTCAAGATATTATATCTTTGTTTTTGTCTCTCAAGGGCAACTGTCTCAAGCCTATTGCTCCATCCCCCAACTCTAGTGATAACATGCCACTCAGCATGGGGGGGGAGGGGGGGTTTAGCACTTCAGGTCATTCGAGTCATTTTAATTTTTTAAACTTTGACAGGAATAAGGCAATATTCTCACCCAAGTGTTCTGGTGGGAAGCTAAATCTGCTGCAGTGATATTTAAATATCTCAACATCCTATTTGTGAATAAAGTTATATAGAGGAAATACTGATTTAAAAATTCTGAGACACATGAACTAAACTGCACAGGGTGATGTGCTGTTTCATGGCAGAGGAGAGCGTCTCCTGAGTGATCACAGATCTGATGCATTCATAATGCTGTTTTCTTCCATTAGTTTTTTTTTCTGATGGAAACTACACAGATAAACCCGTAGTGGTATTTTGAATTTGAATCTCCTACTCTTGGTAAGGTTATTGTACATTGGGTACAAGATTCACTAGAAAAGACAGTAATTCTAGGAAAATTGTAAGCCAGTGGGAAAAGAAGATGCCAAGATGGAAAATGAATTGCAAGAGCTGAGCTGAGCTGTGTACTATAGGACCTTTTGGAAGTCACTCCATGGTGTGTCCATAAGTTGGAAGTAACAGGAACAAGTGACCAAGTAACATCTCCAAAGTTAGATACAGACAGCTTATTCATTTTACACACCTCAGCCCCTTCTCCCTGTCACAGGGTGAAAACAGATGTGGTGAACACATCTTTGAATCCAGTATATTGGACTTCCTTCATCTTTACTAACTAACTGCCACCAGAGGGAGGTGGATATGGCTTAGGACCACTGCACAGAAGACAAGAATAATTTGCTGGATTTCTCCACTGTGCTCAAGGCTGTGTACTAGACTCCTCCTCCACACTTTATGCAGCAGCAATGTTCAGACAATAGAGTCCCTCCCCCCATTCCAAAGCTCCCAAAGGCTTCCCCCTATGGCTCTCTGGAATTAGAAAGGGGGGGAATAGGAAACTTTCAGTATTCTCTAGACAGCTGTGGTTGATGATACCATCCAAGATGCATGGCATAAAGTTACACAAAGGGATTCCAGCTTATACCCAGAAAACTATGGCAGGGATTGTCCTAAATTGGGATCATCATCATGGTATGTAATCATTATTATTACTGTTCAGAATGCCATTTCTATTTCCTATTCAAATCAACAGCAAACGATTTAGGAAAGTGGCTCAGAACTCCTATAACAGGAATTATCTCCATAGAACAAGATACTATGTCTTTATGGAGGCCATCTTTCGGCTACTATCATTTCTATCAGTGATTTCTGGAAGTAGTTTGATTGTCTCTCCATTCTCCCTTCCCTTTTTTAGTAAGTAGGTAACAGGGCAGCTGTTCTTAAGTAATGTGATGAAGAACAGAGATGAACCTGCTTTTGTGGCTTTAAATAAATACTGTGGATGTGCAATCCAGTGATGTTGATCATCATCATCCTAGAACTGCAGACTTGGAAGGGACCATATGGATCATTTGAGCCCAGCTGATGCTGCTTGTAAAAACAAACAAGTGCATGTTCAAACCTCTTTTTAAAGGTACTCCCAGATTATAGTACACTATATTGTTGTGGTTGTACAGTATAGCCTTTTCGTGGTGTTTCCCCTTCTGGTGTGATATGGTAGAATTCTTTTAAGAAGGCCAGGAGAATATGTTTAGGTGAAGCCCTCATGTTGGCAAAATGTTTTCGGTTTAGAAATAAAATGAAGAGTGCCTCATGTGACTTTTGTGCCCCATCTTCCAAACCTTTGCAGTTATGATCAAGTCTCGGGTTGCAAACTCAGATTCAAGGTATTGACAGTTTCAATAATTTGAAAAAGAGAGGGTGGAGAAATTTGTATTAAAAAAAAGGAGAGTGCTGTATATGAATCTATGGTCCACTCCTGTGTCTTCATTAGAGGTTGGGAAAGTTACACACTGGCCATGGTGACTGGAGCATTCCGGTACTTGAATTCCAAAGGAGTAGGCTGTCCAAGTTCCGCTCTTAAGTTCCACATAATAAAATATTGTTCAAGCTCAGGATGTTGATAATTTAACATCCATTGTAAATCTTATGAGACTTTCCAAAATGGCTAGCATAGAGGAGTAATGAGACCCACAACTGGCTGACCAAGAATCTGGAGCTTTCAGGAGGATGTCCTCAGACTTTCTTTTCCTTCCTTCCTTCCTTTGCTCTTGTAATAAAATGAGATTACAGATTTTTCACATCTTCCAGATGGAAGAGACTGGTTTTAAAAGTTCTGCTCCCCCTGCCCTACACCATACTAGAAGATATGGGATAGAACTTACCTAGAATCCTTTTCCTTGATACTGGAGCTTTCTTCTGATTTTCAGAATGTGGGGAATAATGAGATGCTCTAGCCCAACTGCATTTTGGAGTGATATTGTCTATTCAAGCACTTGAGGACTTTCATTTCATCCTAATATATGTGTTAACCAGACATTCAGTTATTTGAACTCTGTGATAACGTAATAATGATAGTCTGGTTTGGCTATGTAGTGCTTTATTTCACCAGGCCAGTCTAGAACATTTCAAGGTGTGCATGTTGTTGAACTTAATATGATGTGCCACTGCATCCTTTTTTAAAAAAATTAATTTAATTTATTTTATTTATATCCCACCTATCGGGTCGGATTAGGACCACTCTAGGCGGCTTAGAAATATTTGCTTAGAAATATTTACTTTGATGTAAATGAAATTTATTAAATATGCATAGATTTGTGCCTGAAGAGCACAATCATTCACATTCCTACTCAGAGTTAAACTTCACTTAGCTCATTGGGGATTACTCAGAGGTAATAATAGGATTGCAACCTACGCATAGAATAGAGTAGCAGCTCATAGTTGGAAGTCAGTTCAAAAAGTTATGAGGGCGTTGTTTGTTAGGTTTTTTTTTGAAGGGGTGGTGGAATTTTTAAAAATCAAAATACAGTAGGCTTTGTGTTATCACCAAAACTGCATTTATTCCTATAATACTAAAAGGCAAAAGTTGTGAGATTACAAGGCTATGGTAAAAAAATAACAAACTTCGATCTGCGTGAGGTTTTGTTGAAAACAGAAGTCTCTGCTTTCTCTGAAGCTGCTGTGCCCTTGAATAGAGGACAGTCCTGTATGACAGAGTATATCTATCTATCTATAAACTTAGTATTGATTAAACATTGTGAAAATGTATGGTAGGGCAGTGTTTGTGATGCTAAATATGAACACTGTCGTCACTTCTAGGTGTGGAGGCAGGCCAGCCGCCAGCAAAATTTAACCTTGGATAAATAGAGGAAGGTGAGAGATATTTTTCTGGAGTGTAAACAAGGTGAGGAATTAGAGGGGTTACTTTTTCTCAAATTCCTGTGTGACCTGGGCTTGGGATATCTAAATGTTCCCTTATGACCCATGAGAGGTCACATTCTCTAACTTGGTTTGAGCTCTGCCCTTCACCCTGTAGACCCAGCTGGAAAGGGAGCAAGTGGTGAAGGGTTAGTTTGACTTCAAGTAAAGGGCCAGCAGTCTCCACAAGGGTCAAATTCATGCAACTCCTTCCTCGTTGTCCCACACCTTGGGCACCTAGGCATCAAACTCATGTACATGGCTACTCAGTGATAAGTGCCACTGACTGCAGCAGTGCTTATTCCCATTTGAGTAGGAGAGACCAGACTGGTGGGGATTCAGTGTTTCCTTCTTTGATGGTCCTGGTTGCTCTTGAATTCATTCCTGAAACAGACCTGTCTAATTCACAGAGATAGACAGATAGCCTTCCAATTGAAAATTACAGAGATAGACAATCTCAAGTGTGTATTTTGGGAATATAATTGTGAAAAAATGGTTGTTATTTATTAATTAACTGTATACAGTGATGCCTTGACTTACGCACTTAATTGTTTCTGGAAATCCGGTCATAACTCAAAATGGTCGTAAGTCAAAGCACCATTTCCCATAGGAATGCATTGAAATGCAATTAATCTGTTCTGGCCGAAGGAAAAAAAATCACCAAAACGCCCCAAAAAACACTGCAAGACCCATCGGAATCGTGATTAATCCGTTCCAGCTGAAGGGAAGAAAAAAAGAAAAGCAAACAAACCGTGCAAGACCCTTTGGAAATGCAAAAAAAGCAAAGCAGAAAGCAAACAAAATGCAAGAGTCATTGGAAATGCAAAAAAAGCAAAGCAGAAAGCAAACAAGCCCCCCAAGACTATTCGGAAATGCAAGAAAAGCAAAGCAGAAAGCAAACAGACCCCCCCAAGACCCATCAGAATTGGGGCAAAAAAACAACAACCCCAAAATAAAGAAACCCTGCAAGACCCATCGGAAATGGGAAGAAAAGCCCCAAAAGCAAACAAACCCCACAAGACCCATCACAAATTGGGGGGGGGGACCCAAAAGCAAACAAACCCCGCAAGACCCACTGGAAATGGAAAAAAACCCTGCAAGATCCATCACAGCATAGAAACATAATCCCACCACCCAGCCCAAAACCATGCGGCAAAACCCACCCAGAACAGTTTTAAAAAGCAGAAAGCAGCACCTTACCTTACCAGGCAGTCTGAAGCCTCCTCTGATTGCACTCACTCTTAATTACTGGGGTGAAAGAGCTACAGTGGACCCTCGACTTACAGACGGCTTGACTTACAGACTTTTCGAGTTATAGACATCTCTGGCCGCAAAATTTAGGTTTGACTTGCAGCCGGAGAATTGACCTAGAGACCAGAAAAAAGCCAAAATGGAACAAAAACAGAACAAAAACGGCCGGTTTTACGGATTAATCAGTTTTCAATGCATTGTAGGTCAATGGAGCCTCGACCTACAGACTTTTCAACCTGCAACCACCATTCCAATACGGATTAATTCCATAAGTTGAGGGTCCACTTGTACAAAGAAGCAGCCTCTTCACCTACCAGTGGTTAGCAATTTGAATTTCCCACGTTTTTTCCCTGCCTTTTTCTGTTCGTAACTGGAAGCTCCGGCTACAAGTCGAAGCAAAATTTTGCAGCCGGAGCTGGTTGTAACTCAAAATGGTCATATGTCGGGATGTTCGTAAGTCGAGGCACCACTCTATCTTTCAGTGCTGCTTATATTAGTAAGACTGAAATGGAACCAGAAACACCATTAAAAAAACATAAAGAGCATCCAAGGGCTTAAAAGAATGCTGGAAGCTTAGCTAAATAAAAATGTATTTGCCAGCGGAGAGGTAACAGAAAGAGGAGCTCATCTCTCTTCCCTTGGCAAGGAGATTCTACAGCCTGGATGTGACCCACTCCTATACCCCCATCAGGTGTGTTTCTGAGAATGACCAGATGAAGACCAAGAGAAAAGCCTGCCGTGAAGATTTTAAGACCTGGACAGACTTGTCTGGGAGAGAATAAGGTCTTTTAAATAATCTGGTCTCAAGCTAGCATAGAGCTTTCTGTGTCATAATCAGCATTTCAGATTGTGTCTAGAAAGTGAGCAGTAGTTGGTGAAGCTGTAGTAACTGGCTCCAGTTGGCTGACTACAGCATTTTGGAGCAGCTGAAATTTGTGAATGCTTTTCAAAGGCTGCCCTCTTTACAGACTGTTAACAATAGTTCAGATGAGATGTCTTTAAGTCATGTATCACTATGACCACATCCTACATGTTCAGGAATGTGCATAATTGCTACACCAGCCCTAAATGTGCATGTAAGCAGCCTCTTATCTCCAAAGAGATTTATGGGGGTGCCGGAGACTGGGATGAGTCCGAAATCCAAACAAACCTCTAACTGCTGAGCAGAGCCACTTAGGTCTCAGCCAGGTCCTGTCTAAACTTCTTCCTCAAAAGCCAATCCCCTTTATTAAGAAAGCAACACACACAGACAAATCCATGAGTTATACTCAGAATAATCTGGCTCTAAATCTTTGGTAGCAAATACACATGGCCAATTAGACATTCAGCTAGTCTGTGCAAGAACCAATGCCTGCAGATCAAATCATTACTGCTTTATTAAAAAGAATTGCTTTAGAAAAGGTTTCAGTTGATAGTAAAATAGTTCAGTAGGTACATTTTCATATCAAGACAAACGGAATACTCCCCTCCCCACTCCAGCTGGAAAAATAAAGAAATAGAATTATGCTAACTAATAAAAAACATAACACGGTCCATCTCACGTGTCTTGGGTCTTCATAGGCTGATGCTAGATGAAAACCAGTTGACTTCCATCAGTCCATGGTAGAAAAAATAGTCCATTATGGGAAAAGCACATGTCTGACCTTTCTCAGTCCAACTCCATCTTTTTCTCAACTCCTTACTAACTTCCTTCTTCTTCCCAGAATTCTTCATAAGGAACACCCCCTCCTGGGTCTTGTTGTTCCGCCTAACTTTCTCATGGAGCTTCAGTTGTTATCATACTTTGTGGCAGAATTATTTTGACTACGAAAGTCTCTGCTCTCTACTCATCCTAGCAACGAGATAACCAGAGAGCGAAGCTTCTCTGAAACAGCATGAAAAACTTTCCTACTACAGAGCAGACTTTAAATCAAGATGGATGCTATTGGGACAATCTTAGGACTACATATCCCATTCTAATACACATAAAAACACAAATCATCACAGTGCAGACACACTCTTAGCCATTACCAAGTTCAGGACAGAATCTAGAAGTCCACACAAACTGCCCACCTGAGGGAGGTGAGACTCTGTTCTCTACAAGGTGAATCCCTGCTCCCTGCTCTTCTATATAGAGAAGTCATGGGAAATGTTGGAAGAGATTTATTCCCTCTTCATCTCCAGTTGGCATACTTATGTTGGGTGGCTCTTTTCTCATCTAATGCCTTGGCATTCAGCAGCAGACCCAGGATAACTATTGCCAAGGCCACAGAGGGTCACACTAGACTAGACCATGGACTTTGTTTAGCCCTGTTTCAAAGAGGAGGTGCTCTTTCAAGTGATGGGCTATACAAGTATCTGTCATAATGTATGACTTTCCCCACCTATATATATTGCACTTAATGTGCTTTGTGATTGGTAAATAGAAGAGGAACACATAACAGGAGGATCAACGTATTCCTCATATCCTTCTGTTTGAACCTCATGCTCTGTGAACTGAAAAATCATTAAGAGAGCCACCACTACCTCTTTCCCAGAGTTACCTAACTGCCTTTCCCTGGCCCCAGTATCTCCCTCTGTATTTTGCCCTTCTGTTTTGTTATTTATTTTATCTGTTTTTCAGGGCCATTCATCATTCCTCATATTTTTATTAATAAACAGAGTAAGTGAAAATATGCAGAAGATCCAGTGGGTAACTAGCCTTGTGAATTGCTGCTTCTCCTCTAATGTATGTGTGCTTTAATTTTGTCCTACATCATATTTGATGAATGGGTCTGAAAGTCAACTTTGCAGAGAAAGTGCCTAGAGCTAGCCAAGTAGAAAAGGAATATCCAGACAATAAAGGGTGGCAATTTTAGCATTCTGTTAAAGAACTGTCTCCACCCATCCTCCATGCGAGCTTGAGGACAACTGTTCTGAAGTGGCTATCATGTGTCTTTGAGCATACATTGAATTCCTTTCCTGCCTACGCTCCTTTCCATACCAGACTGTTTAAGGGTGTGATCTGTGCCAGGATTCAGCTTTAACATGAATGAGACCAGCAGTTATTCCCTATATCAGGGTACTGGCAACCTGTGGCTCTTGAAACGTGGTTGCCCTGCAATTCCCATCAGCTGTAGCCAGCACAGCCATCAATGGGGATGGTGAGAGTAAGCTACAGATCATCAAGATTTACCCTGATCCCAATCAATCCCATAACATTCTGGTCACAATGACCAGGTAGGTGGGATATAAATAGAATAAATAAATAAATAAATAAATAAATAAATAAATAAATAAATAAATAAATAAATAAAAATGAATCTAGCCCAATGATTCTTTATTGCAGTTCTCCCGAATGTTGTGCCTTCTTGGTGGTTTGCATCACAACTTGCAGCATCTCTGCTCATTGGCCATACTGGTGGAAAATGATGGAAATAGATGTCTGAAAACATCTGGAGTAATGACTCCTGTACTTGAAGCCCCAAGATGTTCTTGGTCCAAAGTTCCCAGCAGCTCTAGGTGACACAGCTAATTGTTTGCAGTGTGGAGAATTTACTCCAGGCACATGTGGGGTCCCAAGTCTGGGAAGCAGTGATTTGGTACTGAATTGACGAAGGCTGCTTTATGCAATAGAGTTGCAGTTACTTGTACAGTGTAACTATTTCTTTCGAGTGATTGTTGTTCAAGTCTGCTTTTGTTGAAAGAGTTTTCCTTTGATAGATAGGCTTGAAGGGAAGTTAGATTGATGAGTCAAAATGTTTGTATGTTGCATGTAAGTACTCAGTACATAAGGTTTAGTTCCAAAAGAGCAGTTGTGTTTAGTCAAAGCCACATTAGATGTAACAGCAGCATATCTGTTTCTTCTTAAACTGGTGTTTGCCCCAGTCAGGTAGAAAATGTGTGGGGTCCTTGTTTAAGGAGCAGCAGAGACATGTATGGGAGTAGGATGGCATGAGAGGACTTCCCTCCCAGCGGCCCTTTGCCTCAGTTGCTTTGCTTCTAACCAGGGCTCTGATATAAGATGTGAATTTAAGTGAGAGAGAAGGGCTAGGAAAGAATGTGTGATGATAAGCCACCTGTGCTAGAAGTGAAATCTACACACACATCACTTTGTAGTTGGTCCACATTGAGACACTTGGATCTGCAACAACAAAATTAGGAGAATCGGAAAGAAAAGATTGAAAGAAATGTGGATTCAAGGCTTCCTAGCAGTGATTCTTAGCTGCTGTCAGATTGACAAGATCCATCTTCAATTTGGTTAGATCAGGGGTTATCAAAGTACATCCTGCTGGCCGCATCTGGCCTGCCTTGCCTTTTTATCCAGCTCGTGCATATGTGCATGGGGGGGCAGATGTGTAGGAGGGTGTGCATGCATATTTATTTATTTATTTATTTAATTTATATGTTGCCCACTCTACCCAGAGGTCTCTGGGCGGCTTACAATAATTAAAATTCAATACAATAAAATAACTAAAATACAATTAAAATACAATTAAAATTGCCATCATCAGGACCCACAGTTGTTATTTCAATTAAAAGCCTTCTGGAACAGGAAGGTTTTGACCTGGCGCCGAAATGTCATCAACGTCGGCGCCAGACAAATTTCAGTTGGGAGGGTGTTCCATAGTCTGGGGGCAGCTGCCGAGAAGGCCCTTTGTCTACAAGCCATCCCTCTTACATCCCATATGTGCGCATGCATTCCTTCAGCCCTCGAAAATGTGGAAAAAATGTTATGTGGCCCTCACAGTGAAAAGTTTGGAGACCCCTGGGTTAAATACATGAGAATCTGCTAAATATGTTACACATGTTTGCTGGATCAATAATTTGAGCATACCTCTGACACTGGGACTTGCCTGAAAAAAGCCTATCTATTCACCGTTTGTACATAGCCATGGCCCAACTGTACATTGCACAGAAACCAACATTAGGTTTGGAATTGTATTAGTGTTCAAGAGGTGTGACTGAGGTGGGCTTTTGTGTTTTCTGAGGAAGAATATCCATTTGAAGACCAGTCACAAAACAAAACAAGCTAGTTTGCAAATTATGTGAAGGAAGAAAAGGTCATGCCATGACCATCACACTCAGCAGTTGAGGAATTCTCTCTTCGATTGATGGATCATCTGCAGGACTTGAAAAATCCACTCCTCCACTTGTCTGTGACGAGTGAAAAAACGGCTGCTTGATGAGCCACAGCTCCCTCTCTCCCTCCGTGCCTCCTTACCCTCAGTCTGTCTGTCTGTCTCTCTGATCCTGCAGTCCTCCCTTCCCCCTTCCAATTGCAAAAGGAAAAGGAGTCCTCTTCTTGCGAGAAGAGAGTTTGAGCAGCACATAGATATGTAGCTCTGCAGGAGAATGTAGAGTAGTTCCATGCTGGAGAATATGGAGATTCCCTGCTCCCAATTTCAGCTGAACTACATGGCTCCTTAAGAGGCCAGGCGCTTTTGCTTTCAGTTTTAGTTTTGCTGGAGACTTCAAAAGAAAGGCATTCAAAAATACAAGCTTCATGACCCCACAGGCACGCAGGTAATAAAGCAACCCAAGTCTGAGGGTATATTTATTTTGGGTTTGTATGTGTTGTTATGTAGAAAGTGCCTAATTTAAATTAAATTTAAATTTATTTATTTATTTATTTATTGTATTTTATTTTATTGCAAGACTATTATAGTCTGGTCATGCTGACTGGTGAAATTTTTGACTGACTTGTGAGACATTCTAAAATTTTTCAAACCCTGATCATCTGTGATGTATAGCTTGATCTTCAACTACCTGAGCTGCACCAGATAAGTCTAGCTTCATTTCTGGATGAAAAAAAAAAAAGATTTGCATTCTTTCTTTGGACAGATCTGAGTTTTGTGTGGGTTTTTCTTTTTAAAAACTGGCTGCCCTCTTTGTTTTTTAAGATTTTAAAAATTAAGAACTATTTGTTTGCGGAATGATTCGACTGGAAGTGAAATGGCTGTGCAGGATGATGTAGTCTGGAAGAAAACATATTTTCCATGCAATCCCACCATAACATCTCCATTCTCTACTTCCTGCCAAGAAGAGGTTCTGAACAAATATGTTAACCCTGAACATGCCACAGCAACCTTTTATTATTTTCTCACAGACTTGAATTTATAATTGCCTGTTTTGGGGAAAGGGGTAATGGTTTATTTTTTAAAAAATAGAATAAGAAGAGAATATCAACCTTTAATTTTATTTGCATATTGCAATATGAGCTTCTCAGCTTGGTTTTCTGATGGACTACGTGTTCTCTCAAAATTTGTTCTACAGTGTTTAATTTTAGGAGTCTGTAACTGTATCTCAAATTATACAGTCTGCATATTGCTATTTATTGCATATTTCATCTTATTGCCATATAAGGTCAATGAGAAATTTAGCCAAGAAAAAAACATGTCCAGAGGAAGCTAAGAAATAAGTAGTGGGTAAGATTGTAAAAGAAAGAATTGTATGTTTCTGTGCTAATAATATGGCCATACACATTAGCTAATGTGATGTCAGAAATAGCTTTAGAGTCTTAGCATAGAACTGGAGAATGCCATGGGAACAAGCAAAGGTCAGTGAGAGAAATATCTTTGAGATCATTGTAACTAGGGTTTCCTCAGAGTACTGACTGACAACTGCACAGTAGCAGTGGTTGTTGTTTTAAATTCTATGTTGCATAATACATTTCTTGGATTACTAAAAACAACAACAGTGTCTTTGATTCCTCCAAAAATTATTTTTCAGGCAAAGATGGTACAAAATTGGTGGTGGGTGGTGAGGAGATGGGGAAAATCAAAAAGTCTCAAAGATCTGGCTAGATAAAGTTCAGTTCTTTAAAAAAAACCTCTGGCTTATGAAGGTGGGATATTGTGCTGTATCCATGATTCAAAAAGCCAGGAAATGGCCCAGTATTTCTATACAATATATCATGTGTGTGTTGACAGCAGGAAAAAGAATGGTAGGCTTTACATAACTTTACATAGCAAAGGGCAACATGACACCACCAATGACAACAGTCAAGATGGTCTACAGGATACTCTCTTCTACTCACATTGTGGAACTCGAACTCTCAGAAGACTGATTAGTTTACATTTTAATTAGCAACAAGTCAAGATCATAAATCTTGGCCTTGACTTTGGCTTGCTTTGAACTTACCATTGGTGGGTTTAAAATCAAAATATTTTCATCTTTTCTTGGGTACCAAAAGAGGGAGAAGGAAAAAAAAATGCCAGCAAGCATCTGGCCTCTATATGTGGCATGATTTCCTGTTAGATGTACCAGCCTTAGGGATTAGTTCAGGCCTGCTGCAACTGTGATGTGTTGCAAACTGTAATAAAACTTCTAAATGGTTAGTTATTTCATGACCATGTGAATAAGCCACAGTACATGCTATATCCATAATTTACCCACCTTCCATGTTCATCTCTCTATATCGGTGTTTACTGAGGACAGAAGAACACGCCAAGCCACAAAGTTGTATTGGGGGGGGGGATTGTGAGGAACTGCAGTTTAAAAGCAAATTTTAACTTCAAAATGCCCTGGTTTGGCCATTTTAAAACTTCAGTTTGTTGAACCGTATCAGTTTGGATATCATGGAAGGTCATTGTTTGGCTTTACTTGTGATCATCTCATTGTGATAAAATGTATTTACATTGTAGCTTGCAAGTTTGCATGTCACAGATAGGACGTGTAGCATCGCTGGTGATGAATGCCAATTATATTCGCTTCTTTCGTGCTTGTCTCAAAAGATCTGTACAAAAATGAAAATTATTTTAATACTCTCAAATGTGTTCTTGATGAAACATGCCTGTAGCACACCCTAAAGGCCTAGAAGGAGAAAGGCATCTATAGAATAGCCTCTTCTATCCATTTAGAAGAAGCTTTGACTTTATAGTTATATAATGGGGAGAGCTATATTGGAGAAAAACCTGCTGTACTTCTGGGATAGCCAACTTGGCAGAAATTATATTGAGATACAATTCTCTTGTTCAGTTGAGGACAGGACATTTTGGAGATTGCTCATTCAGAGGGTCACCATCGGTTGGAGGTGAATTGATGGCACATAACAACAACAATTCTGTTATCTGGAAAAATGATCAACTTTTCTTCCAAATCGAATTATTGTTTTTTTAACCTTACCCAAACCTAGCCCTTCTTCTTCTTCTTGGATCTTCTCTGATTTGGATGCTGTCATTGGCACAACTCCTGTGGATTAACTTTGACTCCTGCTTTTTCTGTTATAATTGATAAATTTCAGTTGGTGCAGCTTGAGGCTGTGGACAGGATTTTTGGAAAGGTGAGAATCACCACATGTAGGCTAGTCCCTTGCTCTTCCTGGCTTATAAAATTAGCCAAAGGCGAATGGCCAAGTAAGTAAGTGATGAATGCCTCCTTGCAGCAGGGTAGAATCCCAGCAGGATTAAAGGAGGCAGTAATAAGACCATTATTTTAAAAGTGCTCCTCGAATTCCACTTTCCTGGACACATGTTGACTAATCTCAGATATTCCATTTCTGGGTAATGTTGTGGAGTGTGGAGTGGTTTCACAGTTCCAAGGATTCCTGGATGAAGCAGATTATTTAGACTCATTTCAGTCTGGCTTCAGACCTGTCTATGAGACAGAAACAACTTTGGTTGCTTTGGTGGATGACCTATGCTGGGAACTAATAGGTGTGGGTGTCCGTGTTGGTTCTGTTGGACTTCTCAGTGGCTTTCAATATTTATGTATTTAATGTAATGCCATGTAATTTATTTAATGCAATATCATGTATGTAACAGCCCATTAATGCATGCACTACTGTGGGTGGTATCCAGGGCATCCTTCTGGGCTTAGGGATGGGACTTAGAGGTGCTGTTTTCCAGTGGCTCCAGTCTTTCTTGGAGGGGAGAATTCAGGTGGTGGTGCTGATGGACTCCTGTTCGATATCATGGCCATTGGCCTGTGCTGTTCGCCAAGGTATGTTTTGTCCCCTGTGCTGCTGAACATCTACATGGAATTTCTGGGCAAGGTTGTATGGAGTTTTGGGGTTCGGTGTTACCTATATGCTGGTGATATGCAACTCTCTTTCCTTTCCATCTAGCTGCAAGGATGCTGTTCTGAGTTCTAAACCAGTGTTTTTTGTCAGTAATGAGCTGGATGAGGGCTAACAACTCAAAAATTAATCCAGACAAATCAAGAGGTGTTCTCGATCAATTGAAATTCAGATGAGGGAACAGGAATGCAAATTATGCTTGATGGGGTTACTCTCCCCCAAAAAACTTAAGTCTGCAGCTTAGGAGTGCTCCTGGATTTATCCCTTAGCCTGGATATACAGGTTTCAGCAGGGCCAGGATTACATATGCACAGTTAAAACTGGTGCACCAGTCTGATTTGGCTACAGTGTCTTGGTTACGTTCTGCTTAGATTACTGTAACTTGCTTATAGTGGGCTGCCTTTGAGGTTCACTTGAAAGCTTCAGCTCGTTCATAATGAAGCTACCAGACTGGTACCAGTGATAAGGAGCATATAGTGCACCTGCTACAACAACAGCACACCAGTCTGTTTCTGGGCACAATTGGATCCAGGCTATCTGAAGGACTGTATTTCACCAAATGAGCCTTCCCAGGCCTTAATATTGTCTGAGGATGCCCTTCTCTCAGTCCCACTGTCATCACAATCTTACTGTATTTGATGGAAGATGGAGGGCATTTTCTGTGGAAGTTCCCAAGTTGTGGAATGGTCTCCCTTGAGAGGTTAGGTCGAATCCCTCCCTTTTATGCTGCTGACAGTTGAGGACCCATCTCTTTAAGTAGGCTTTTAGTAACCATAACTGAGTCCTGGATGCTGGTTTTTAGCTAAGGAAGTTTGCTTTTAAAGTGTGAACTTTTTAAAATCTCTCAATATATATATTTTTTATTATAATAGTTTAATTGTTTTTTAAGGTGCAATTTATTGTGTTTCAAGTTTTACTTATCTTAATGTTGTAAGGGATGTGGTGGCACTGTGGGTTAAACCGCAGAAGCCTCTGTGCTGCAAGGTCAGAAGACCTGCAGTTGTAAGATCGAATCCATGTGTCGGAGTGAGCCCCATCGCTTGTCCCAACTTCCGCCAACCTAGTGGTTCGAAAGCATGCGAGTAGATGAATAGGTACCGCCATGGTGGGAAAGTAATCGCATTCCGTGTCTAGTCGCACTGGCCACGTGACCACGGAAGATTGTCTTCGGACAAACACTAGCTCTATGAGTTGGAAACGGGAATGACCACCGCCCCCTAGAGTCAGGCACGACTGGACAAATTTTCAAGGGGAACCTTTACCTTTACCTTTACCTAACATTGTAAGCTGCCTTAGGTCCCCTCATCAGGAGAAAGGGGACCTGGATATAATACAATATTAAGCAAACAAATGAATGATGAAATTGCTGGTGGTAAATGACACTACTTTAAGGGTGTCTATATGCATTTGGTGTAGAGATACATATCAGAGCCAATCTGGGAGTCATGACTGATTTTTAATCCTAGTCATGTTTATGATGAATAAAGAGAGATAGTGTGTTCTCAGCGTTGAGTTATATACATTGCGCCCAACATGGAAGGGGACAAAATAGACACCTTTGTAGAACTGAGGGGATGGCCTAATGGAGACGGAAAGAATGGCACAATCACAAATGAAGAGGAGAAGACTAGACTGCCCAGGCTAGACTGAAGTCACATTGTGTGCCAATCCTTCTGAGTTTGCAGTTAGAGTTCTTCACATGTTTACATATTTACAGCTGCCCCAGGATGTTGAGTAACTAGAGGTGGGCATGAACCACTGGTCTGGCAGCTTGTGCAGGTTTGTTTTTTGGCCTAACAGATGTTGGGTGCAGACCTGTCTCCTCCAGCAGGTGCCCAGTCGGAGGCAGTGCTTGGAGGAGGCAGGGCAGGGAAGCCAGGGCGCTGCCTCGGAGTGAATGCCTGCTGGAGGGGACGGGGGTGGGAAGCAATGAACACCTGCCCAGCAGAAAAACAAATCGGCACGAAGGGTCAGTTTGGTGGCTTGTGCCCATCTCTCTGTATGATCAGCGTTGCCAAGAGCAGAACATTTTTTTTTCATTGACAGGTTTTATGTGCCTTATATAACAATACAGTGATATAAATGTTTAAACACCATGTGCTCATTATAAACATCTTCCTATGTCAGTCCCAGAGCATAAATCATGGTGTGGACACTAGAGATCCTGCAGAAAATTAAACAGTTTTTCCCCAAAGCTTTTCCCTCCATGATTCAAATACCTGAATGACATGTAATGACAAGTCAGCAAAGTTTGTTCATACAATCTCATTCCATCAGGAAAACGGCTCCGTTTTTACTCTTTAAGGTACCACAGTACTTTCTTCTTGCTGTTATGGACTAATTGCTGCTCTCTTTCTGAAATTTGTACCTTTTTGAATGTCATGTTGGTTGCTACAATATAGTCACATTGGTGCTCCTGAAAGGTTATTGTGTATTCATCTTTGATTGTGGTTTGTGTGGTTTTTCTTTTTTTGCTGTCAGCCAGCCTTTTGTGGCAGAACTACACTCTTTTATCATTCAAGTGCCATTTGCTCTGTGATCAATAGAGGGCACTCCGATAACAAAAAAAACATGTATTGGTTTTTAGCTTCCTTGTTCACCTGTTCAGTGATGTTAAAACTCTTGAATGAAAATGTCAAACTGAATGTACCCATAACGTATCACATAGAGGGGCTTCCAGAGCTTAGTTTCGGAGAAGACGGAGCTCTGTCAGAATAACATTGTATGAGATTCACTTTTTTGGCACTATATTGAAAAATCTGAAAAAGCTGGTTTCTTCTGGTTAAGATAGAATACAGGGAAGTGCATCTCCAATGAGCACTTATAGTTCAATCACCCATCATATAAAGTTCTGTTTATTTTAGTGCCTTACAGTCTATACTTCTCCAGCCTTCTTTGGATATGTTGAACTACATATGCTGGTTCCACTGACCATGTTGGCCGCAAATAATGGGGATTTAGAACATAGTTTGGGGAAGACTGGTACAGTCTATCCCCGCAGCTGGGTCATCAGGATGTTTTGAGCATAAGTGAGTTTTCAGTGTCTGAGTTGCCAACTACACTTGACTTTCACCAGGGTGGGGGGGGCTTGTTTGAGAGAGCCACCTCTGAAGGTTTACAGACCCTGATGATTTTTTCCCCCCTGGTATGCTTGCTAGTGCTGCTAATGCCCTGGTGGCTCTCTGGAATGAGGAAAGATCCTTAAAAGACACTTATCCAGACCACTGTTGTTGTTGTTGTTTTTAAAAAAATAAATATTCACACTTCTGTGTTAATATCTCTTTCTTCACCATGACATTCGTAGTGAAGTCCAGTTTTAAATGTTTTGCCCTGACATTAGCAGGATTCCTGACCATTAGCCATGTTTACTAGAGCCAAAGAAAAGTGAAGTTGAAAAAAGGTTTAACATATGTGAACTCTTTTTAAAGGGGAAAAAGGGATTATCATTTTTAAATAATAACTAATTATTTTGCAGCATTTCCCAGTCTGGTTGTTACCAAGGTAGAGACAGCAGTGTCACATCTGTTCCTGAACTTCAGTCTTTGACTCTCCAGCCAGTTACCAAGGTAGAACAACCTGCCCAAGAGACCAGGAGGTTGACAGACGAACCCAAGAGGTACTGTGTATGCCAAGGAATCTTCAATTTTTGGTCATATATTACTTCTTGATATAAGTACAGTATATTGATCACACATTGCAGATGTTGTCGTGCATTATTATTTGAGATAGTTAGTGATATTAGTCAGATCGTCAAATTATTAATTCTTATTCTCTCAGTGTGAAAGCTAAATGTTGTAATCTACACATATACAGTGGTACCTCACTAGACGACGACCCCGCTGTACGACAAATCTGCAGGACGGTGATTTTTTGTGATTGCTATAGCGATTCGCAAAAAAGTCATTCCTATGGGGGAATTCTGCTGGACGTCGATTAGGTCCGTGCTTTGTGAACCATTTGTTTGCAAGACGATGATTTTTCCGGCTCCGGAATATGGCTGCCCTGTGTTTTCCGGACCCATGCTTCGCAGGGCAGCCATTTTAACAGCTGATTGGCGCTCGGAAAATGGCTTTCCCTATGGGTGATCTTCGTTGGATGATGAGGTAATTTCCCCTTTGGAATGCATTAAACAGGTTTCAATGCATTCCAAAGGGGAAAGGCTTTTCGCATGATGACGATTTCGGTTAACAGCGATTTTCCTGGAACGGGTTATTGTTATCATGCGGGGCACCACTGTAGTTGATACACTGTGCTATTAAAGGTTTAGTGACAGAATAAACTGGGAACAAATATCAGCACTTTGTGATTTTACTTCATGTCTCAAATGTTTTTTTTTTAAATAAACTTCAAAATAAGGTTCCCTTCCAGTTTGCATTGAAGATAAGTAGAGTTCAGGATGAGATTGTAAGGGACTTAAAATATTCTGTTCTGCTAATGTGAAATCAATACATCAGTGACATCTGGGATACTGATGAGGTCTGAACATGTTTGTTTTGATTATGTTACTGTGACACAGAATGCATAACATCTTTTGTAAACTTAATATGAACCTTCTTAATCTTCTAATTTAATTAACTGAGAAGCCATGCCTTTCCTAAATGGTCAAAAAGAATTTGTTGATAATGTGAAAATCTGTTTAAGTTTGATCTAGGAAAGGCCGAATGGCAACCTAAAACTAAACGTGACATGTCAGAATATTTTCTAACTGGAATCAAACTTTGACTGTCTTCTGCTCCTCTTCCTCATTTAACCAAGCAGAAATGAGACACATGCAAATGTCTAACCCAGGTGCAAAAAGGGGGAGGCATCCATCTTAATGTCACTTAACAGCTATGTGACTTATAAATCCCAACCCCTTTTAATGGAAAGGTCACATCACACTATGAAACAGTATATTGAGCCATACATTCCCTGGAGGACAGGTTTTCCTCCATCCTACCATTTCAAGCTGGCAGCTTGTGACAACATCCCTGTACATTTCTAGAATCAAAAAAAAAAAAAAAAAAAAAAGCAAGCATCCATCATGCATCAATTAGCACAAATGGGGATCACAATAAAGTGATATGTTGTCACTGCTTCCACTTCAGTGAATCACAGCAGGAGGTCAGATGTCTCAGGGCTGCATGTGTTCAATGTCCTCTGAAATGTGTTGTAGCAGAACTAAAATATCAGTTGCTTGTTCTTGTTGGTTGGTTTAGTGTTGTTCTACATCTGCAGCATCTTGAGGGTTGATTGATGTAGTTTGTCTAAGGGAAACTGATCATTGTCCCCCAAGCACTTAGTGGTAATACTTTGTATATGTGTGTTTATGTGTGTATCTTAGAATATTACTCTGTTGTGGTCTGGGTTTCTTTTTCTTATGGATGTAGGAATAAGGAGTGAGTGGAAAGGATCATGATGATGGCAGAACCAAACATTTCATCAGGTTTTTGTAAATTGTGCTGCATTTAAGCCTTTAAAACTACCCTTTACTTTGATTTATTTCCAAAACTACTGCCACACTGAGGGATTCTGGGAACTCCATTCTAAATGAATAAGTTTGCTAATCTTTGTGTATTTCATAGGGTCTTTATTATATATATAAAGACACACACACACAGGGGAAAAACCATATCTGACCCTTAGCTGCATATAGAAAGCAGGTGCATAAGGATATTGTTAATAGAAAGAGCTGTACATCAATTGTACAGTGAACAAAATAAGTGAACAAATGAGAAAAGTCTGCTATTTCATTCCACTCAGTGGGCTTTTGTTTCTGTATAAAGTATGGGATAATAATATGAATATGACCAGGATGAAAAATGAGATTTTAAAAGCTGGGTAGGCTTTATAAAAGAAGCCAGAGAAGCACTTAGGGAAATATGAAATAGAAGACATTTCAAGTGGAAAGAGAGACAGAGATCAGATGGTTTAAAGAATAGCTTAGTATTAGCAGAATGGAATTACATATAGTAAATATAGAAGAACATTTGTGAGTAGGGGGAGACTACTGGATTGGGCTCTGGCTGCAGAGGGATGGGAGTTCGATTCCCCACTGTGCCTCTTGGAAAGAGGCTGGACTCATTGATCCATAGGGTCCCTTCCAGCTCTGCAGTTCAAAAGTTATTGTTATTCAAAAATACTAGGTAAAGTCAAAATTATAAAACATTGACTGGTATATAACAGATACAAGTTTTAACCAAAAACCTAAGTATCTGTTAAATATTGGTGCAATATGTATGCTGTTCCTAATATAGCCATTTTTGTAGCTCTGATGGTGTGATTTCTGTTGTTTTTTTATTTATTTATTTATTTATTTATTTATTTATTATTATTATTATTATTATTATTATTATTATTATTATTATTATTATTATTATTATTATTATTATTATGTCGTTGTCGTTGTCGTTGTCGTTGTCGTTGTCGTTGTCGTTGTCATCTTAACCATGATATGGAACAGTAATGGAAGCCAGTAGAAAGGAGGGAGGAGAAATACAGCCACTATACCAGGCAATATAAATCAAAGGGGAAGATAAATTCAAAGAAGAAAAAATATTTTATTAACTACATTGATACTCTGTGTTATTAGCCACAGGATGGCTTGAAGCAATCCCACTAGCAGCTGTCTCTGCCCCTCAAAATGTGCATAAACCAAATTACTAGAACTACTAGGTTTGGTTGCTTTGAGGGAAAAAAGAGTTGTGAGCTAAAAATGATTAATAATTCTTTTTTTAACTCATTAAAGTTTCTTTTGTTTTTATTAATGGAATGGAACAAGAAGACCAAACAATAAAACACTGCAGAAATTAATAGAGAAAGTGGGACTCTCAGTCAGATTTTGTGCAACACTGAACATGGGCCCCTTAGGGCATCTTGACACTGTTTGCCCACGTATTTGCTTTGAAATAAGCAGAGGCTTGTTCTTGAACAGCTTAAAGCAGCATTTCTTCTAGTGAGGGAGAGCTTTTCTGCCTATTAGTAATTTCATAAATTTGCTTGCTGGAGCCTTCATGAGTGGTAGGAAGACAGGGTAGCTTCCATATCTGTTTCACACAATCAAAGAAACTCAAAAAGTGTGAAACATATTCATTGTTACATTATAATAGGCATAAATAGTCATTCAATCTACACTGTAACTGGCTTTTATTTCTTTGGCTGAGACCATTCCAATGATGCATGTTGTTATGAACAGGCAGCATGCTGGTACATGTAGTTTGAATACTTCCACAGAGCTGGGGGTAATTAAACAAACCACAGAGATCCAACATTGGTGTATTGTGCCTTCTGGCAGCTGGCAGTTTCCCTTTTGTGATTTATTACCCCCCAACAAAGCAGAAGAATCCATGGCTTATTTCTGGCTCTCCCCCTTCCCCCTGGTTTGCTTGCACAGAATGATGTCTTCCCGTTGCCAAATGATATAGTAGATCCACCATGCTGTCAGGGATTTGCAGGAATCAAGATTTGTATTGATTCCCTCAGATCCGTGGCTTGTTGTACTGTGGAAATATGCCCCCTATTTACAAAATAATATTAAAAAAAAAAAAAACCTTCTCAGTTTCTGTGACATGATGGCCTCATAAGAGTATTCCTTTATATAAGTAGAAATATTCTTACTTGAGCTCAATTCTTAGCGGAGATAATAATTCTCTGGTGTTCATGTGTGGATAGGGAAGAACTACAATATTTCCTATGAGACCTTTATGTCACAGGGCAAAAATATCAAATTACATTTCTACACTTTCATGAAAAACAACTACAGTGCCACCTAATGATTGTTTGCCATTGTAATCAAAGTTGTTACATAAAGATTCCACAATTCAAAGAAAAACAAGAGAATGTGTCACATCCTGTCAAATAAGAAATGCAAATGGTTTGTCTATGAAACAAATGTCCCACATTAAGCACTATTGTGGCCTGATATCTCATTAGGATAGCCTTTAGTAAACTGCTGTGCAGTCTCGTCTGTTAACTGTACTGGTAGGAGCAGCCCTATCCTCAGAAAACTCTGACTTTGCTTTTTAACATTGGTGGTTAAAGAAAAAGGTACCCCTTGACATTTTTAGTTCAGTCGTGTCTGACTCTAGGGGGCGGTGCTCATCCCGTTTTCAAGCCATAGAGCCAGCGCTTGTCCAAAGACAGTTTCCATTGTCACGTGGCCAGCATGACTAGGGAATGCCGTTTTACCTTCCCACTGAGTTGGTACCTATTTATCTACTCACATTTGCATGCTTTCGAACTGCTAGGTTGCCGAGGAGCTGAGACAAAGCCACGGGAGCTCACTCCGTCGCATGGATTCGATCTTACGACTGCTGGTCTTCTGACCCTGCAGCACAGGCTTCTGCGGTTTAGCCCGCAGCGCCACCACGTCCCCCTAACATTGGTGGTTAGTGGCCACCAAACTTTTGCTTTAAACAGTTGTTTACAAGGTAGCATGTTGTTCTCTTCATTTACATTCCACTACTCCTTCAAGGAATTGAAGACAGTATTCATGGTTCCTTGTTTTGTCCCATTGCTGTTCTCTCTTAGAATGAAAGATATTGACTACCTATTTTTTTTAAAAGTGTTCTGAATTATTTAATGCTGTTCTACTCTCTGTATCCCTTCCTGAGTTCTCCTAGATGTAAGGCAGGATACTAATGTTTTACTATAAGTTCATATGCTGATTGTTGCCTAAGAAAAACAACCTGTATACTACACTTGTTCTCTTCCTGTCCATGGGTCTGATTCATCTGTTGTATATTATTCTGTCACACAAGCAGAATAAGGAAGAATGATTCCATTCATTCAGGATTCTGCTGAACTATACAGAAACAAAGGTGACAGGTCCCCGGTTTGGCTGGTTTACATCTGCTTTTTTTTACTACATATGGGGCAGTGTAGTTCTGCAAGTTCATACCCATTGCTACACATAAAGAGCAATGTGTCTCTGTGTGCACATGTACACAATCCACATACGCGATAACCTTTGTCACAAAAGAGAGTGGAAATGCTGCAAACATGAATGGCATCCTATAGTCACACTTTTCTTAAATAAAAATTACTCTTTTCTTCTCTGTAGAATCTGCCCATGATTTGCCTGGATTCACATGGTTGATCAAAGTTGTATTAGTTACAGTTATACACGGATGATGTTGCCATTCTCCTAATAGGATCAGTTGCTCTCCTGATTATGTGTAAGTTTCTGTCTAGAATTCAGCAAGGTTGTATCGGTGGAACTTGTGTACTGAGAGAAACTATGAGGAATGCATGTTTAACTGATCTGTATGTTAGATGTATGTATCTGTATCCCCCCAACATGCATGCACCATGAAATGGCCAAACATAAGTTGTAGAGGTCATTGCTTCATGTGTAAAGTCAACCACTGGTCTTCATATCCTTTCTAAAGCTAAAATTAATGCCTTGTTTTGCAGTTGCATAGTGCAAAACCTGGAATCCCATTAGAATTAGGACTATGGTATTAATGTTTTTTTTCCTGGAAGTTATAGGGAGATATTTAACAAGTGTTTGAAGCTCCCATTTCACATATCTGTTTCAAAATACTATGAAAATGGAGTTACCACAACCATATACTAAACCACAGCTGCTCCTTCACTTATGATTGTGTCCTGTCTTAAGCAAAAGAAAGCTCCAAGGGAAAGGAGCATGACTGTTGAGCCAGTAATCTTGGCGGAAGATAGCTTTGTCAGGGGAGTTGCCTGCTCTTCTGGGGAAATGTCTTGCAGAGTCCAGTAATGTCTATTTACACAGAAGTAGAGTGGCTATCATATATATCTTTTGAAATGCTAAGCCTCCAGGCAATCTCCAGTAACATTGGAATAACCCTCTTAATCCTCAATCAGCCTTTCCCTATCTAATTTAATGAAACAATAAAGAAAACATCCGTCCTCTTTTGCAGCTGGGCAATCTCGCTGGTAATATAATAGGCATTTGCCAATTGCTTAATATAAGTTATTGCCATTCAAAGTACAATTCTATTCCTACTTACAAAGCAGTAATCCCTTTTGAATTACTTCTGAATAGAAACCTCTCAGATTGCACTACTCTATTTTCATCCAAACGTTTGCTTATTTCTTCTTTGCACAGTGCTGAGTCTGAAACTTCATTTGCTTTAAAGTCTCAATTTCCCTACCTCTCTGCCTACTTGGCTCCACTTTCGGTATGCATGAGACCGGTTGAGAACAGTGATAGTCTTTTAGTGGGTGTGCCTGCACAGAATGGTGCCTTTCCTTTCACATTCTCAACTATAACTAGGAAGATGGCATCTTTGGAAGATCAAAGCCCCTGGGTACATCCCAAAAGACTTTTGTCCCTGTGCCTTTGTTTAGAATTTAAGGAACAGGGGATCAATTCCAAAGGCTAAAATTCTTAAACAGTTTTTAAAGGCAACAGGTCTCAATTATCTGCAGAAAGAGGCAATGAGGAGGCATTATTATCTTTGGTGGCATCTCTGATCACACAAGAATCACCTTTAAAAAGTTCTGCAATTTGTTGCAGCTCCTTAAAGGCTATTTGTTCAGTATGCTTAATTATACAGTAATATAACTGAGTAAATATGAATGAAATAAAAAAAGGGTAGTGTGTACCTCATGGGAAATAATTGCCTAAGCCATGTAACTCTCTTTTTTTGTGGGGGAGGGGATGTACATATATGAAGAGTGCCTATTTGCTCCATTTTCTTGCTTCCTCTTGGACTGTTCTTTTACATATGGGAAAATAAAAAGGGAAGGAGAGAGAGGACTCCATCCATCCAATATGTTCAATTGACTCACATCATGTCAATTGAACATATTTTATATTGTTTTTGGCTTAAAACTGGTTTCCAAGCTAGTTTGTTCCAGATGACATGCTCTAGATTGTTTACAGCTCCAGAAACCTGCCAGAGATTCATCTTCAGATTTATTCAAAGATTATTGCTGGTTTCCAGGTTTTATAATCATACATTTTTAAATCACAGTTTTGGTATGCTATGGGTGGAGTTAGGAAGGGTTTCTAGCACTCATCTACAGTTCTCACAGTAGCCCATCTTTCAAAAATTGAAACAATCTTTTTTAAAAATGGTTAAAACACTACTGTGTTTAAACACAGAACTTCCTCTGGCATGTGATTTAGCTTTGAGTGCAATATAATTTAAACATAAAAAGGTGGCTGCAGAGGTGATTGGTTATTTTTCTTTGACAAGGACACAATGGCTGAAATTGAACAGTAAGTCAGAACTACTAAGAACTTGCTAAATCCTCACTGAGTCAGTGTGTCTACTCTAGTTGTGACTTACTACTCTATTTCAGCCAGTGTTCAAACTTTAAAAAAAATTCTTTGTGATAAAAAGTGTCCAATATATAGTTCTAGCTAATAGTACCCTAGTCATTGATAAAGCCATCGCATAGTAATGGTATCAGAAATTGTACAAGATTAAAGATATCACGTTCCTGTATTTGTATTGTTTCCACAACCATACGACCTTTTCCTGATTTTTTTTTTCCTGAACCATGTATAGCGTTGGCCATTAGGAAAAGATGTAGCCTCTGTTGACAGACTGAATAAATGGCAGAGGATGAAGAGCAAGAGTCATATTGTGAACATTGTTAATGGAAGTTGCAACCTGTATGCCCAGATAAAGAAATCATGAAAGGCAATAATGTGTTATACTTACATTGTAATATGTGAACAAACAATTGGATTTTAAACACAAAAAGCATGTAATTACACTGACTACAGTAATGCAAGTGGTAATCACTTTTATTATCTTCTCTCAGCAGTCTTGACTTTTTAGGGGTTTTTTGCCTAGATTTGCCTAAATTAAAATTAGAATCCTGTGTGCCTGTATAAATAATCTGGCACTCTCGAAATTGTTAATCAGGTTGTGGAGCTCAGAACAGAGCTGGCTACATCCTGGTGGTGTTCCAGAAAGGCACTAATTTTGTATTCCCAGTGTTTGTGCCCGGCAAGGTACTATACTACTGTATATAATGACAAATGTGAACATTCCTGTTGGTCTGTGGGCCAGACTTCACCACTGTGGCTTGCTCCGGAAGTTTTGACTTGCAACTTCCCATCAGGTTCAGCTAACACAGCCAGTAATGAGAGATCATGGGAAATGGTACAAAAATATCTGGAGGAACCCATCTTGGGAAAGACTGGCATGTAGTATTGAGTCATGCTCAAAAGCATATTTAAAACAGTGTGAAAAGGGTTTTGAAAGAAGTGTTAAACAGGAGTCAAAAACTGAAGAGAAGTAAACCAGTCCTATTGGCACTATTAGGTTGATATGAGTGTTAGGTATGCAGTATTTATCCAGATGAGAAGTATTTATCTCCCTTATTGACTGGTCATGGGTTGGCAGACCTTGTTTAAAATAGAAGGCCTCTGTGTTGACAACTCTGTTGAATCTTGGGGTCATTCATAGCCACCAGGGTTGAAGAGCTACCTTGGAGAAAGACAAGTAAATGGGCACTGCCACTTTGTAGAAGTCCTTTCCAGCAAGGAACATGGCACATTGCCTTTCTTTGCTCATGACGATTCCCATGGTCTTGCTTAAGACCTGGACAGAATTATATACGTATTATAATAATCTTGGAATTGCACAGCTGGGGGGGTGGGTATGGATCACTGAGTCTAGACCCTGTCAGTAATGAGACTGTTAGAAAAGACTGATACAATAGACACATTTTGCTGTGTGTTACACTTTGAAAGTTTTTTAAAAAACTTCCATTTGTTTTATTATAAACTATCAGAACTATAAACTACTATTACACTATCAGATTTGATCTAATCTAGTTAGACCCTGTAGTTGATATTTTCAGGCCTTTTGATGGCATTGGGTTTTTACCCACCGGTCCATTAGCAGTAGCTGACTTAAATATGTTGAAGTAGACATGAGCAAATAATTTTGGTGTTGCATGATAACCAGACTTATTTTTTCAGGGTTAAATCATCTCTTACTGTTAACATGTTTTAAGACACACCTGATAAGAAACCTTCTGGCAGACCATTTACTACAGTCATCATGCTGCCCTTTTGTTTGAATTGTGAGAATGAGTGTTACTTCAAGAAACAAAAAACAAAAGATAGGAACCAAGTCTTCATCACTGTGAACAGGAATAGAAAGTTAAGGTGACAGTTTTTAACTGTCAAGCTGTTTGACCATGGAGAATTGTCAAATTTGTTTCTTGTGACAACTTTCACATAGCCCTTGTAGGCAGAAAGAATGTACAGGTGTACTTCGGTTTACGAACACCTCGGTTAACGTAGTTTTTGATTTACAAAAGAAAATCCATTGAAAATAATGCCCCGGTTTACAATTTTTTTTCACAATACGAAGCAGGTTTTCCCTGGGAGGTATATAGTGCCACCCCCATGCATGCGTTTCTATGAGAAACGTCGTTTCAGTTTGTGAATTTTTCGCTGTACGAAACATCCTGGAGAATGCATTAAATTCATAAACCATAGTACGCCTGTATAGTAGTAGTTCCCAGTAGTGTTCTGCCACTTCCTGCTCTTGCAGAGTCTGCATGGACCCTATAATTCCCATCCCCCAGAATCTGTCATCTTTCTGATATGGGGAGCTAGACGATATTCCTCTCGTATACTGGTGTGCTAGAACTGCAAAGTAAACTACCCTCTGTACCTTCTGAAGCTTTTTTTTTTAAATTACGAGTTGTGAGACATTTGGAAGTGAGCAGTACAAAAAAGTGAAGGTAAGTTAAGAAAAGATGGGGGGGTGGAGAGAGAACTTGTTTGGATTTTATTTCCATAAGGAAATATCCACGTTGAACCTCCCCAGACTGTCACCAAAATGGGGAATATCAGAAACCCATACATTTGTGTCACTTGCTGGGAGTTTTAGAAGGAGAAAGTGTGCAAATCTGGGATAGAGATGAGAAATATGTGCATGTTTCATATGTACATATAAATACACACTTTGATGTACAGGAATTTTGGTATCTTCTGGTTCAGAAAAAAATTAGGATGCATTTAGGATGAAATGTCAGGGCCTTCATGATTTCATCCCCTTGTTATACTGACTGTCATGTGCAAAGCACATATATATATCCAAGCCTCACCTGCATTTGGCTTTTCACTTTTTCCATTATCAAGTACCCATTTTTCAGGTCCATTTCTTTTAGAAAGAAGTTTCAAAACTCTACTACATGTTCTCAAGCTTCATTTTTCTAAGGACAGCAAGACTTTATTGTAGCTACCTCTCCTAATGGGCATGTAAATTCTTCTGACATTGAGAAGCAGTAATTCAGTATTTTAAGAAGTGGTTTGTAATAATGTCATTGAGAAACAACCTCAGATATTGTAATTTTCCAAAGACACAAATCCAGAGGTAAGTCACAACAAGAGTGGGCCCATTGAACCAGGGGGGATTTATTAAAACAAATCAAAACAAAGCGTGTTGCTTATATACCGCCCCATAGCGCTTCAAACATTCTCTGGGCGGTTTACAAGTTAATTATGCAGGCTACACATTGCCACCCCCCCCAGCAAGCTGGGTACTCATTTTACCGACCTCGGAAGGATAGAAGGCTGAGTCAACCTTGAGCCAGCTACCTAGGATTGAACCCCAGGTTGTGAGTACAGTTTTGGCTGCAGTACAGCGGTTTAACCACTGCGCCATGAGGCTTTCATTGACTTAGTGAGTCTTCTCTAGTTACCATTCAGCCTTTGTAAACATATTATTGCAGCTTCATGGATTAATCTGCTACATAGAAGATACTAAGTTTGTAATTTTACTGTAGTTAATTATTTGTTGTGCTCCCCTGGAAGTTTTTGGAAATACATCTCACTGTGTTTAATGGGACGTATGGTTGAATTAGCTGTTTAAGATTACAACTGCAATTATACATATTGTCAGAATCATGAGGGCTGTTTGTATAATCTGTAATTTATATGATTTGTTTTAAAAATGTATTAAGACCTTGTAGACACATGTTTTCTTTAGCTTCCATGTAATAATGAGGGGCAGCAATGAGAGATTTGTACACACATGTCTGAGGAAAAAATTTCCAGAATCAGGTGTATAATACTGTAGTGGAAGATGAATACACAGAAACCTATACCTGAGATAGTTGTTTCAGAGAACTGGCTATGACATCATTTTCTAGAGTACCAAAACTTATTACTTTGGCAAATGAATGAAGTAATGATTTTCAAAAGTTGTAGTAGATTGGTATGAAGGATATCAAAATAAATTAGAAAGATAGCTGGGCAGAGGCTGGGTTTTTTTCTTCCATGCTCAACAGAGTTCTCATAAGTACAACTTGTGGAAATGCAAGAAAGGTCTTTCTCATTGGCTGTAGCAAGGCTGTAGAACTCTTTTGCAAGGCAGCCTAGGTTGGCATATTGTCCTTCCACAGAGAGGCTATACCCTTCTATTGAGGTAGGCCTTTGGCAACTCACTTGCTATGGAAGAGATTTTGAGTTTGTGTGTACAACTTGTGTTGTCTCTTTTTTTAATGGTTCATTTTTAGATGATGGATTTACATATTTTATACTTGTGTTTTAATTTAATTGCAAGCTGATGTGAGACTCAGTCTTGGGAGAAAGCCATTCTGAAAGCCATTCTGAAAAATCAAATGAGATCTATTGCATCAGAGAGATTTTAGCCAGATAGATTATATATTTAGTATATGTGTCCTGAATCAGGATATGAATCTAATTGCATTTTGCTCTATGCAGGCGAACAAAAAAAAAGTTATTCTTTTCACTAGATTTCTTGGGAGAACATGTTCAAAAACCATATATTTCTTGCAGGAAGTTCTACACATTTGGCTTACCTTTGTGGAACATATATTGTAGCAAGTTCAGAATGTGGCCCTTTTTGTGCAAGAGACAAAATGTGATGAACAATAATGTGAGGAAAAGATAAACATTCAAAAAGGACTTTGTGGTTTTATAATCTCTGTACAAAATAATGGTTAGAAATCTACCTCAGCATGATAGCCTGATCGGTATCCTAAATTTTATATGTGTTGAAAAGATCTCCCTGTTATTTGTCCACTATAATTAATCCTTCCGGCACATTAAAGCCACTTCATTATTCTTTGCAAACAACAAAAATTAAGTGATTCCCCAGCTCTTCACAGCAGACTTCCCTTGTGCATCCTTTGCCACTTCTCTGTAATTCTCTCCTGTGCCAGTCATTGGCTGAGGTGACACTGTATGCCAATCCATGGCTTGCACTTTCAGGCAATGAGCAAACTGTGGTTTCAAACTCTTGGTTTCTTTTTCATCTTCTGTTCTCTCCACACTAAGCTTCCTGTGCTTGGTACTGTGTTAATATGCAGCAGCCTGTAGTGGCAGAGCAACAGCCACCATTATGGATTGGTAAGTAAGAGGTCCACCAAATCATACTTTGCATAAAACCATAGCTAGCCTAAGATATTACTTAATTATTAATACTTAATAATGGTTTGTAAAACCACACCATTTTACTGGCAATAGTTTGACAGAACAGATTACCTATTAAACCACACAGAAGCTTGCACAACTGTGTTTTAGCATGGTTTTTAAAGAGGTGCTTCTAAGCATAGGAAGGTTTTCAGGTGTCATCCATGGTGCAAAGCCTTTAGCTTCTCTATTAGGCAAAGTTGTGGCAGTTATTCTGTGTTTTTAGTAAAGTTGTAAATGTATGGAGGTTGGCACTGATATATTGCTACTTTGAAATATGCAATTTTGGGGCAGTTTTTCCGATTGACCAAATATGGGAAAGCAGAAGGTATGGTAGTACACTTTGTTTTCAGTTGCCATCCTAAATTTCACAAGATAGTATTGTGGAAGCATTGGAAGCACTAATCAAAGATGCAAGTTGTCAGTGAAAAAAAAAAGGTGATTCTTTAGTAACCTCTGCTCTCATTGCTTTCTGGCCATCTAGCTAGCCATTGGTTAGTGTACACGATCAGGAAAAAGTCCTCTCTCTCTTTCTTCGGTTCCCCCCTCCATCAGCCTGTCATCTTGCCTGTATGCAAGATTAAGTATAATAACATCTCTGCACCAAACTGCTCCCCTGTATGTTCACACATTGCCTTGTTTACCTTGGCTTTTCATGACATTCTGCCTACTTTCCTGGTGGAAGATTCCATTCCTGAAAGAGGGATGTGCTCTTTTGTTGGAAGGGAGGCGAGGGAAGCAGGGCTTTAAAAAAAGATCCTATATATTAATCTCCTGTATTGTTTCCTGCTCTAAAATGTGTGCTGTGCATGCTGTCAAAATAAAGAGCCCATGCAGGACAGGGTATGCAAATCTATTTGCATTGCAAATCAGCTGAGTCAACACAAAACAATGGTCCTGCCTGGAGGTCCTTAGGGATCCATGGTAGCTGACAATGTGTGCTTAAAGGGAGGGTCTTAATTTTCCTTTTTTTCTCACAAACCCCCCCACCCCAGCAAGCCACTTGGAATAGCCAATAGATCTTGCAAAGGCACTTGCCTGCTATCTAGACTCAATGCTGCCGGCTGTTACCCAGCCTGACACAATAGCTGGCACATATATTTGTTTTAAATCAATTTTCATTCGAGTGACGGGGAAGCAAAAAACGAGGGGAAGAGAGGGTCGAGAAGGGAACCTGGCAACAGTTCAGAGGAGAGAAGCTGTCGTTAAAGTGTCTTTTGGCTGTTGCTGCTCCTGATGCAAGCAGCTGTTTTCATCTGCACTGCAGCATTGCAGCTTCAACATCCCATCTCCCTGGGTTGCTTGCTGGTGGAATTAACAAGGAAACTGGCTGGGCTTGCTGCTCAAGCTCCAGTACAAGGGCACACTGAGGATGGGAGGGTCCCAGTCCCTGCAGCAGGCACAGACAAGTAGCCTGATCCGGGAGCCATCAGAGGCAATGTAAGTATGGGATGGCTGTACTCTTACTCTTCCCCCCCCCCCCTTCCTTGTACAAAGAGGATTGAAACTGTGGTGATGAAAGGTATAGGGTCTATTTAAAGAGGCAGATGTCGGTGACATCTTTGTGTAATGTTCATTATGGTCCATTCAAGACTTAGTCATTAAGGTTTCATCGGTTTTCAATGTTGATTAGTCTTTTTTTAAAAAAAAATTCATAGCATGTAGGAATGTTGGTTAGGGAAAGCATCTTCATTTCTTTTGTATTATGCAGAGCAGGAGCTGTTTGTTCTGTTTGTTTGTTTCATGCATTCTATACATGTAATCAATAAAACGCATCACACGATTTTCAGGGAAAGATGCTTCAGATTCTGTTTAAAATGCACAGCATGTAGGTTGATTTGACTGGGTTTTGTTTTTTTCAGGGCTTTCCTCCTTCCTGCACCCCTGCTCTCTGTACAGATATTTCTCCTACTTCTCTTCCCACTTGCCTAAAGGAAGTGCTCTCTCTCTCTCTCATTGTTTGCTTTCCTGAGAATTAAATAAATAAATAAAACCCATTATTCATTATATTTCAAGATATCTTATTTTGCCCAGTACAGATAATGTTGACAGGTATTTTTCCTTTATAGTAAGCACCCCCCTTTTTTTAGTATCCTCTGAGAGGTTGAAATCATATGTTGCTCTTTAACGGAGTGCATAAGGTGGATTTTATTTATTCTGTAGATCAAATCTCTTTTATGTCTATGTACAGACTGCTAACCAAATGTACTCCCAGGTATACTATAACATTTTAATTGGACGTCCAGGAAAAGGCCTTTTCATCTTGTCTCAGATATATGGGCCCGGTGTATTTAATTTACAGAGGACTGTGTATCCAAAATGCGTGCTTTGGGGTTACTTTAATCCATCTAGATATTTACACACACACACACACAGACACACACACACACACACATACACAGAGAGAGAGAGAGAGAGAGAGAGAGAGAGAGAGAGAGAGAGATGGCCTAAACCTTGTACTTTGAATGATACAGAAGCTAAGCTTGATCAAACCAACTTTTATTTTGAATGCACCAATCCTTTATTGTATAAATTTTGAAGCTTTCTAGAGCTTTTTTTGTTCTTTTCTGTGTTTATTCCGGGAGATCCTTCTCAGAATAAGGGATGAATGGACTGTGATACTACTTATGCGATATTTATTGGCTTTGTTACTAAGAGTATCTATGGAAGAATTTTTTTAGATCCATGCATAGTTTATTTTACCTAATGATAAACATTGCTTAGTGCTAAATTAGGATAAATGATACTTCATCATTTCTAATGAGTGTCAGATTACTTTTTCATCCTTTCATCTAATATCAACCCATTAGTGAACAATGTAAGGCATTTGAATGAAGATCAAATATTTATTTATTTGGTCTTTATCCATTATTTTTGGCCATTTTGTGGAAAACCCATTTGGAAGTATTGATTTAAAAAGGCTTAGTTCCATTGTAATTAAAGACATGCAGAGCAATAGCAATATTTAACTCCTTCTGTAAGTAGTAACCACCTTGAATAAGGCCTTGAATGTGAGAACAGCTAGAAGATAGAAATTAGTGTCACTGTTTTTATTCATGTTGGTTCCAGAGTGAAATAATTTGTCCCTGTTACAGTGAGAACCTGGATTGTTGCATGTTTATGAACAATGGCAAGTGCTTTTGATAAGAGTTTCTGACAAGAGGGTACAGTATTTATTATCACAAGTGGTCCTCATTCTGTTTTGTGATGCTAAAACAAGATGTATATGTGGGGACTTAGGGATTGTCCATTCTTTTTTGAATACATTGGCCCCTCTTTCAAAAACAGAAATCTTCATATGCCTAAAAGATACCTTCCTGTAGAATAGCAATACTGTAATTGTTTATGACTCTACAAGAACAAAAGTTTTTTTCCAAGCGAACTTGACTTGTTTTCATTTTCTGAACACATTTTTCACTTAAGGAAGGATCTCTCCCAAAACAACTTCATATCTCCAGTACGAGTACTTTATTTTAGCTGTTAAAATAAATCACAATGTATGACTTAATCTTATTTGTTTATCTCTGAGGAGATTTTGAAGAAAATAAAACTACTTCACATACAGTAGTTGTCCTTTTCCACTAAGATAAGTGGTAAGGGAGGAATTAACTATTGTCATAAGGCGGTTGGGGAGGGATGGGTAATTGTGGGTATTATTTGTAGCGTTGTGCAGATTCATATTTTTTTACTTAGAATTTCAGGAATTCCCCAGGGACCAGGGTTTATGGAGAATTCTGTGCCTTGTAGGACAGAAAATACAAACTTGTGCACCTCTGATTATTTGTGATAAAACTATATTGGGGATACTGAGGCATGATGGGAACATGTCGAAACTATGTGCCATACATAATTCTCTCATTTCATTACACTAATGCTTGCATGTATAAAACAAATGGAACTCCTTGCCCACCCATCACTATTCTCCAGGACTTCCTCTAGAGGCTGTTGAGTAACACAGTGGTTCTTAACCTTTATTACTCAGATGCTTTTGAACTGCAACTCCCAGAAACCCCGGCCAGCACAGCTGGTGGTGAAGGCTTCTGGGAGTTGCAGTCCAAAACTCCTAAGTAACCCAAGATTAAGAAACACTGGAGTAACACATGGGGTTCTGATTCCTAGCTGAAGGTAAAACATCCAACTTGGTTTAGTTGGGCTAGATAAATGGCAAGTCTTACGGCAAACGTTTTCCTCTTACCATCACTCTTTGATTGGCTGTGTGGGGTGGTCCATTTTTCTTCTTAGGATTTTTAGCAGGCAGTTATAGGACAGCTTCTCTCTCCATTTGTAGGCTGTGGTCTGGTAGGTTCTCTTTTAATTAGTCATTAACTTAAGAGAGTGTAACTTCTTGAAGGATGTGCCAAATTGAAAGAGATTCAGGGCACAGTTTTCTAGGAAATGCTGTTGCACAAGCATCAATGAAATGACCTGGAACTGGGCAGGAAAGGTTAACAGAGTAGGACCTCTGTTTACATCTGTGTATATATGTCTGTAGCTTGCTTGGAGCAGCAGCTTTACTGTTGGAAGAAAGTGGTAATGGATACTGATAGACTGTGAAAACGTATATAGCAATTTAACTAGATGTGATACTTTTGAGGGGCCTGTATATATGTTGGTTGCGATTTGAATTTCGGTACCTATACAGGCCCATCCCACTCACATACATTATGTTTCTCCCTCAAAGAATGCAATGGCAGATCTTTGAATGGCAGATCTTAGTGAATTGCCTGGATTCTGTAAGATGGAGTTGTTGCTACTTTGAGATGAGCCATCATCTCTCAGTGAAGCAGTCAGGAGGCAAGAAATGAAATGGAAGAAAGCTTGGAGGCTGGGATACTTAACAACAAATGAAATCTGTATTAATTCATGGCAGTCAAAAGGATGACAGCAAAGAAATTGTGGCAACTTTATGTGACATGCGTAATGCATGTTGGAACATTCTATTCATGGTGGAAAAGTGGGATTAGTCATGGCAAAATATGTCTTCAACATTCATTTCCTTCTTTTCTTGTAATCTTTTTGGTGGATGCAGGCATACATGTACCCTCACTGGTAGAAGAGAAGTGGTTTCGGGAAAGGCACCACAAGATACATATCTTCCTAACCTAATTTCCCCTTCTTTTGTGAATCTTTCCTCTTCCCCTATCCTCATGGAAATTTATTCTTTTTCAAAGAACAGAGGACCAAAAATTGCTCTTATCAATAATTTGTCTCACCTGAATGTGTAATTTTGAATTGGGGCATATCTGGAAGAGGGGAAGGGTAAGAGAAACTTGACTATCAGATCAAATTCTCTCATATCCTGCCCCATTTCCAATTAGGCCTTTCAGGATGTGCCAGTTGCACTGCTTTACAAATCTATGGTGTATTTCCTAAGTATCCTATATGGTTAACATGTATACTCAATAGTACAGTAGTGCCTCGCTTAACGACATTAATTCGTTCCAGCGAAATCGCTGTAGAGCAACAATGTCATAAAGCAAAAATAAAAACCCATTGAAACGCATTAAAACCTGGTTAATGCATTCCAGTGGCCTAAAAACTCACTGTCCAGCAAAGATCCTCCATACGGTGGCCATTTTTAGTGTCTGTATAGTGAGGAATCCATCCCTAGGCACAGCGGAGAGCCATTTTTAGCACCCGGTGGCCATTTTGAAAACCCGACAATCAGCTGTTTTGATTGTCCCCCGAAGCAGGGAACCGATCTTTGCAAAGCGAAAAAACCCCATTTAATACATCATTTTGCGATCGCAAAAACATTGTCGTGAAGCGGATTTGTTGTAATGCGAGGTAATCGTTAAGCGGGGCATGACTGTAGTGTAAGTAAGCTAGTATCACACTGCCTCCATATTACAACTAGCAGGGTAAGATATTGTGGCTGGTAGGGACGTTCAACTGTCCTCCTACAGCCTGATGCATCTCTAAGCAGTGTCATTGTACATGGCCAGTGGTGGAGAGGATCATGGCAACTGAAATGCAAAACATTGGAAGGGTACTTGACTGGAGAAGGCTGAGGTTGACAGTGAATGCATTGAATAGTTGTAGATAGGTCACTTTCTGGTGCTCTATTTTAAAATAATCAAACAAAATCAACATAGTGATGAACCAGTTTCTGTGGCTCAATGGGTTTCATTTACTGGGTATTGATTATCCTCCAGTTCTCTTTGTAGATCTGGTATAATGAAGGGATTTATTGTTTCAAAGGCCCCATTTGACATTGTAAGACAAATAACTCAATGGCTTAGTTATCTGGCTGTGGAGACAGAGGTTGGGAGTTTGATTCCTCGCTGTGCCTCCTTTACAAGGGCTGGGTTTGGTGATCCATAGAGTCCCTTCAAGCTCTGCCATTCTAAGAAGATGGTACAGCTACTATTGTTGATATGTGAGACTGAAGAAAGCCACTGTGAGCGATGAAACCAAAATGTGTTTTGTCTAGGCTTCTGTTATCATAGTCAGAATCCAGACATGGTCATGATATTTGTACTTGTCCAGCAGAACTACTGATACAAGAAAGTATCTATTATATTCTAAACTGGGGTGAGGAAACTTTAGCTCTCTATATGGTTTCTGCTGTCATTCCTATAACCCTCATCATTGGTCATGCCACTTAAAGTCCAAACCATCTGAAGAGCGAAAAGTTTGATCTTGATCTGCAGTGAACATGTGATATCTTCTTAGCCTATATTAATAGGGATCTCTTGGCAACTGTAATTATCAGGCTGAACTTTTCAATGTTTAATATTTTCTATGATTTACACACACACACACACACACACACACACACACACACACACACACACACACACACACACACACACACACACACACACACACACACACACACACACACATATATACATGTGTATATATATATATATATAAAATGAATTCTAAAACTGAAGCTCTTCCCTATTCTAGGAAGTTGTAAGCTTCTTATATAACAGCATGACAAGACCCCTAGTTGTAAATACAGTAAGGTTTACTTTGAAATTCAAAATTATTTAGGATCAAAGAAAACCCTTGCTTGTGGGCTTTCATTCACTCCAGTAAAAACAGCAGCCATTATCAAGTTTGCTAATTATTTTGTTACACCAGACAGTAGAGAGTCATCAGGAAATGAATTGGAAAGTGTTTATGTGTGGGGAAACAACTCACAAACCTCACCTCCTACATGCTAGGCATATTAAAGACACAACTTCTGGGTTAGTTTGACATTTGCCACATTCACAGGAGGTGCAAGAGATTGAATTGGTATGATTTTCGTAAACAAAGAGTGACATTTTCCTCAGTCTGCAGGTTTATTATGGTATTATGGGTGGTTTGTTCTGAGACTGTAGATGTGTTTAGTTACAGAAAGAAAGGTGTGAGCTCCTGCAAGCAAGAAGGTTGGGGTCTTGTTGAGAAAAGTGGACCTGTTTGTGTGCAGCAATCTCCTCAATGGGTGTAATGACCCCTGCCCCCCATACTTGTTGATTTCCTATAGCCACATGGTGTTTCTTGCTCTCCCCTTCCTATATTTACAATCATAGAAAAAAAATCCTCTTCTGTATTATAGCTCTCACAGTCCATAGTCCAAACATGTAAATTTTTCAGGCTGTCCTCACAGTCTATATCTAACAAATATAGGATTAGATGAGTCTGCAACAGTGGCATCTCTTCCTCCAAAATAATTCTCTCCATTCCTCAGTCTTTTAATCCATGTCATTAGGGGGTTACATATAGCAGACCCCCCACCCATTTTAAAAGTACCCATGGATAAACTCATGGAGCCACATGGCCTAGACCCAGCTCCTACTGTTGATTGATATTGTGGCCACACCAGCAGCCACAATCAAAATACATTCAATCATCCCAATCATGCATTCAAATGGCATGAGAAAATCATTTGCATGATACTCAGTGTGGTATAATGGGCAACGATGGGCTGAGCAGGGATGGGCAATGGCAGCAGCTCCAGGGGCCAATTCTGTGCCTGCAATGTCTTCCAGAGGCCATGCAGGTGTTAAAAAATGTTTTTTTTTGGGGGGGCAGGCTTCACTGATCAAATATCCACTCCTCATTCTGAAAAATCCTCATTTTAAAATGTTTGACATTGTGCAGGGGGCCTATGACTTACTTAAAAGGTGAAGTGTAGCTCTCAGAAGCTCTGTAATTTTTTTCCCATGGTGGTGTGGGATTATGTGGAGCGAAGGGTGCAAAAAGTCCTTGGAGGACACCGGTGGTTCCAAGGCTAGATTTTGCTCATGCCTGGATTATTTATTTATTTATTTATTTATTTATTTATTTATTTATTTATTTATTTATTTATTTAACTTATATGCTGCCCACACTACCCGAAGGTCTCTGGGCGGCTTACAGCATTTAAAATACAATAAAAAGGCAAAATAAAAGGGCAAAATAATTAAAATGCAATTAAAATATATATTCTAAAAATTGCCATCATACCCACAGCTGATATTATTTCAGTTAAAAGCCTTCTGGAACAGGAAGGTTTTGACCTGGCGCCGAAATGTCATCAGTGTCAGCGCTAGATGAATCTCAGTTGGGAGGGCATTCCATAGTCTGGGGGCAGCTGCCGAAAAGGCCCTTTCTCTACAAGCCCTCCCTCTTATCTCCTTAAGGGATGTCTCTTTCAAAAGGATTAGAGAAGTAGAAGAGGACATGGGAAATCTGAGTTCAGATTCTCACATGGCCATGACCTTCACACAGTGATCTTGGCACAGTCATGCATTCTGAGCCTGACTTGCCTTGCTATGAGGATGAATTGAAGAGGAGAGTTACATACAGTGGTGCCTCGCATAGCGAGGTTAATCCGTTCCGGATTAACCTTCGCTATAGCGAAACATCGCTGAACGGGACAGGGAAAGCCATTGGAACGCATTAAACATCGTTTAATGCATTCCAAAAGGCTCCTTTACTCACTGTTCAGCGAGGTTTCCTATGGCCGGCAGCCATTTTCGCGCCCTCGTTAAGCGAGGGTAGGACGCGAAAACGCTGCGCGCGGCCATTACGGAGCTTCTGGCGGCCATTTTGTCCGCCGAACAGCTGATCGTCAGGGCTTCGTTTTGCGAAGATCGGTAAGCGAAACGCTTACCGATCTTCATAAAGCGATTTTCGGCCATAGGGCCCATCGGTAAGCGATCGCATTAGCAATCCAAAAAAACGGATCGCTATGCGATTTCGTTGTTATACGGTGCGCTCGTTAAGCGAGGTACCACTGTACTTTCCCTTGAGCTCATTAGAGAAAAGGTGGGATATAAGTGAAAGGGCCCTACCCGTTACTTAAGGAATCAGGAACTACACACTATCTGCGCTGAGAGGGAAGGCACAATGTCATGGTCTGTGTATAATATACAGATAGTATTGTGCTGAATCAGAGGAACAGTCATCTTTATTTTTCTGACCAAGGCCAATGATATGTTCGCAGAGATTCACAAGAAATACAAAATTGTTGAACCATATTTTCTGTTTAGCCTGAGCATCGGGTGATCATCTGGTTGTCAGTGTACAGTATGCCTTGGTCTTTTCAAAGCATTCCTCTTCTGACAAGGTCATAATAACATGGATTTAAAAAAAGGTAAGGCTTTGCCATTGAGGTCTGGGCTGTTTCCTCTCAAATTAGTCTAAACAGAGGTGGGCAGTGTCTAGAAGTTGGGCAATTGTATCCATCCATCCCTGGATTTTGAAGGGCCACACCCAGTCCCAGAAGGCCTCAAAAAAATATGTATACAAATGTGTGTGGGTTTTTTATTTAAATGAAAAGCTCCTCCTATGCCGTTAAGGGACCAATTTAAAAAAAAAGACATGTGGAATATAGGGGTGCTAGAGGCCCCTCAAAACATGATAGAAATGCCCCCTCCACTACCTGGAGGACACAATGGGACTTCTTGAGCCAAATAATTTGGAGGCCTTGTGAGGTTTCTGTGAGTGCACACGTTGCCCACAGGCTGCATACTATCCGTCTTCATTGGAAGAGAATCAGGGGCCATGCGTGACTCTTGTGGCAGACACCGTCTAGCAACAGCTGCTTGCAGCTTCTAGGTTCCTGCAGTGTTCCTGGCTTTACTGAATATCCTGTCACCAGAATGGTGTCTGGTGACTGACTGGGATAATTTTCTGAAGAACTACTGTCACTAGTGTTGTGTGGCTACAGATTCATTTTCTCTCTAGAAAAACTGTGTTCGGACTTTTCTGGGTGTATATGTAGATTGAAATGGCTGTGGCAAAGAAGTCTGAGAAGTGAATACAATAGTAGTAAGATGTGGGAAAGGGTGTCATTAGATAGCGAACAGGTGTCCTCTTGCTTCAGCGCGGTGGCCTCTAGAGCCTGAGCAGGTGTGGGCCTCCAGATGTTGTTGGACTGTGATTGCCATTAGTCCTGGCCAGTAGAACAAGTGGAGAAAAACGCAAGGGAGTGCAGCATCATCTGGAGGGCTGGACCTGCGCCAAAGGTACAAGTGCTTTTGATATCTGAGGAAGTTAACTCGGCTAAGGTCAAATCAGAGTTACTAGTGGAATATATAACTCTTTTGAAGGAGTGCAAATTAGGAATTCTCTTACAAATTCTTGAAAGCACTCTTCAGATATTTTAAAGTTTGTCATACAGAGGACAGACAGTGTCTGTTCTTAATCTTTCCAGAGTGCAGAATGTGTAATAATGGGCTCCAGTTACAGGAAGCCAGATTTTGGCTGAATATCAGGAAACAATTCTTAACAGTTAGAGCAGTAGGATGATGGAACAAATTACATCAGGAGGTGGTGAGCATCACAACACTGGAGTCATTCAAACGAAAGTTAGACGTCTGTCAGATGTACTTTGATTTGGATTCCTGCACTGAGCAGAAGGTTGGACTTGATGGCCTTATAGGCCCCTTTCAATTCTATTTTTCTATGATTCTATGAAATTTCTGTTGTTAAAGTTTTTAGCCTTTTCCATTTGAAAATTCTGGTCTTTGGAGAGTAGTCCAGGGAGCAGAAAGTCTAAGTGGAAAGTCAACCTAGAACTCAAAATAATAAACAAATTCTGAAGAGCTATGTGATCATTATTACAGTACTTTTGAATGTTTGCTGTTAACAAATTGTCCTTGAATTCAGGCTTTGCAAAGAGATGGAGAACAAGTAGTTAAACAGTTTTAAGTATGCTCCTGATGAGTGTTTTTTTCTTCTTTACACACTGATACTTAGTCTAAATATAGCTTGGTTATTTCCTCTCATCTCTTAAGAGACTTCAGCAGATGTGCAGCATATTTTAGAGATAGATGATTATTCATTGGTCTATTGTTGCGATTCTTGTCGTTCTGCCATCAAGATGAATCTCTTTTGATTGTGTTTGTTTTATGACAGAGATTTATCCAGGCAATGGAGAGAATTAGGAGCTTTGTATTGTACATTGGTTAGTTATTCTAGCTGCAGTTCTTTATTGAATATTGAATGTAATTTGAAGATATTTTGGGTTGTTTTTGTAAACCATGGTTTGCACCAACTATAGTTAAGCATGACATCCCCACTGAAAAGAATCATAGTTAAGGCAGTTCTGCTTCCAATATACAAGTAGTAAATACAGAGTAAATGCCCTGTTTCCCTGAAAATAAGACAGGGTCTTATATTAATTTTTGCTCCAAAAACGCATTAGGGCTTATTTTCAGGGGATGCTTTTTTTCCCCATGTACAATCTACGTTTATTCAAATACAGTCACATCATCTTCGTCTGGTTGCTGCACAAGGGTGGAGGGCGGGCTTTGACTTAACTAGGGCTTTTTTTGGGGGGTATGACTTATATTACAAGCATCCTGAAAAATCGTACTAGGGCTTATTTTCAGGATAAGTCTTATTTTCAGGGAAACAGGGTAGAGGAATGCAACCAAGGTTTTCAAATTTAATGAAAACCAGGTTAAAACATGTCAGATGCCAATTTAATCATCTGTATTTCTGTTGATTAGTGACATCCCTTCTCTTGTGTGACTTAAACTTCATTTTGTTTTGTTTCATCCATAGCTATCTCTGGTGCCTGCCATTGCTTCAAAATAGCTTTCTTAAAATGGAAGTGAAGACGAAGTCAGTAATAACTAGAAGCCAACACAGATTTGTCAAGAACAAATCCAGCCAGACTAAACTGATCTCATTTTTTGTATCAGATAACCTCCCTGATAGACAGAGGGATTGCTATAGACATAGTATATCTTGACTTCAGCAAAGCTTTTGACAATGTGTCCCATGATATCCTGATTAGCACGCTAACTAGGTATGGGCTGAATAGATCAAGTGTCAGGTGGATACACAACTGGCTACAGAATGGTACTCAGAGGGTGATGATTAATGGGTCCTTCTCTAGCTGGGAGGAGATAACTAGTGGGGTAACCCAAAGCTCAGTCCTGGGCCCGGTGCTCTTCAATATTTTTATTAATGACTTGGAGAGAGAGTGCAGGGAATGGTTGTCAAATTTGTGGATGACACAAAATGAGGTGGAATCGTTGGTACCTTGGAAGACAGAAACAAAATTAAAAATTATCTTAATAGGCTGGAGCACTGGGCTGAAAACAACAGAATGAAATTCAGCAGGAAAAAGTGCAAAGTACTGTCTTTAGCAGTTGCAAAATGGGGGATACCTGGCTGAGCAATACTACAAGTGAAAAAGATCTTGGATTTATCCATAGGTCACAAGCTGAATTTGAGTCAGTAGTGTGGCATGGCTGCCAAAAAGGCTAATGCTATTTTAGACTGCATTAACAGATGTATAGTTTCCAAATCCCGTGAGGCACTAGTTCCCCTCTATTCAGCACTGGTTAGGCCTCACCTTGAGTATTGTTTTCCAGTTCTCAACACCACACTTCAAGAAGGATGCTAACAAATTGGAACAAGTTCAGAAGGGGGAAACAAGGATGATCAGGGGTCTGAAAGCCCAAGTCCTATGAGGAAAGACTGAAAGAAATGGGCATGTTTAGCTTTGAAAAAAGAAGACAGAGTAGTGTAACACTTTTCAAATACTTGAAATGCTGTCGTACAGAGGAGGGCAGGATCTGTTCTCAATCATCCCAGACAGCAGGACACGCAAGAATGGGCTCAAGTTACAGGATGCTAGCTTTCTGATGAATATCAGGAAAAACGTCTTAACTATTAGAACAGTTAGACAGTGGAACCAATTATCTTCAGAGGTGGTGAGTGCTCCAGTACTGGAGGCATTAAAGAGAAACATAGACATCCACCTGGCAGATATCCTTTGATTTGTATTCCTGCCTTGAGCAGGGGGTTGGACTTGATGGCTTTTTAGGCCCCTTCCAACTTCACTGTTTCATGACTTTATGATTTATATTACTGTTCTGATACCCCAGAATCCTGGACATCCTCCAGTTGTACTCTGATGTAGATATTAAAAAGCAGAATTAATGTTAAACAGCACAGAGTTTTGTGGGGTGCCTTGGCCAGTGGTCAGTGTTTCAAACAGAAGTGGCCTAAGACTACTACCCAGAAATGCTCCTCCAGAAAGGACCAGAACCATCCTAAAACAGTCTCACTTCAGCTAGATGTCTTAGAAGGATGGTCAGTGGTACTGAGAATTCCTGAGAGATGTAGGACAATCAGACAGAATGTGCTTACCTTTTACTAAGCATGTATTGGAATGTGTTGCTAAGATAGAGCCTATTAAGAACAGGAGGTTCTCATCTTGTCTCTCCTCACGCTGAGGGGGCATTGAGGGGTGAGAGGCAATGCTAGATGTGCTCTCTGTTGTCTTACCTGCAGTGGTGTACTGCACAATTGTGTTTGAATCTCCCCCAACTCAAGATAGACCAAACAAAGGTCAGAAACAGCCCTAGACATTGAGAGGAGAAAGCCAGTAGGCTCAAAGCACCTCTCCGCCCATTGTTCTCATAACTTTTCTGATGCAGATTTGGTGTCAGGACCATGTGTTTGTAGAGATAATAGCCAGCTCCACCTCTTCTACCTTCCAGAATATTTTCACCATTTTATAAAAGTATGTTACATAGAATTGCCAGGTGCATGTCATTTCCCATTTCTGCAAGGCATAAGATGCAAGCTCTATTCAGGCATTCAGCAGAACACATATAGGGCTAGGGTTCCCATCATAGAAACGCATTAAGCACATTGAGCCAAATGCAATGCAGAACTTGCTTCAGACTTTCATGCTCACTGTGCAAAGGTTTGTATAGTTTCTGGGTGCATTGGACATTCAGGCACAGACCTTGCGTGTATGCCCAGGTTTAGCCACCCCTGTAGCCCTAAATGTGTTCAGATGAATAGAGCTCAAAATGTCATGTCTTAAAGATATAGGAGCCCTTTGAAGATCTAGACCTAACAGCCCAAATCTTTTTTTTTTTCATTTCCAGAGCAATCAAATGTAGTCTTTGGAAAAGAAATATAACCTTCCATTGTAGCATTTTTTTGTTGAGGGAAAATGCACTGTTTAAAATATATCTGCTTGAAGCACATTGTTCAGAATGCTTTTCTCCAACTCCTTTTGCCCTTGAATTTATCAGTTCACATTCTGATATACCAGGATACCTCATTTATGAATGCGCAAGCATCAAACTCAATGCAGGCCTTCCTTCCTTCCTTCCTTCCTTCCTTCCTTCCTTCCTTCCTTCCTTCCTTCCTTCCTTCCTTCCTTCCTTCCTTCCTTCCCAAGCTGTGATATTCTAAGTCTTACAGGTATATTTATGTTGAAATAATCCTGAGCTTTCTTCTCTAGAGACCGATACCTATGTTGCCAATGGTTTCTTTATTGCATTGCAGTCAAATGGGATCTCCTACCTATCTCAATTAAATGTGATTTATTGGAGGAGAATGTCTGTCTTTAGCAGATGGGAAAAATTGCAAGCAATGCATACTTTGTGTGTGTGTGTGTGTGTGTGTGTGTGTGTGTGTGTGTGCTGTTGTTTTTTAAGTGTAAGCTGAAAAATAGCTGACATATGCTTCTTACTGTAGGAAAAGGGCAGGTTCATGCCAGGCACAGGGAATTAACTGACAAATTGTCAAGGACCTCTTAAGGATCGTTCCCTTCTCCTTATCTTAAACAAACAAATTGCTTGACTAGTTCTATGGCAAAGATAATTCAGTGTTGTAGGCAGTTGTGCAAACAGATAAAAGCTACACCCTTCTCTGCCTGCTTCCTAAAAAGAAAACGTTCTGATATGGTTTTAAAAAGGATTTCCTTTTGGCCTCTGTAGAGAACAGACAATCATTATCCAGTGGGGCTCAAGAAAAAACTGATCAATGAGTTTCTTGACTTACAGGCTCCCAGAAGTGTAATTTATTATAGCCATTACAAGATCAAGACATATCTGGAAGAACTACATTTTCAAAACAGAAATGGAGGACATGCATGAAATGTCATCAGGAGGGTGAGACAATTGAATATGGGTTTGGAATTTGCTTTAGTACAGTTAATAGGAGAATGTATCATATGAGAATATACCATTAGGAGTATGTGGAGGCAGGAGCATAAGGTTATTACGTAAATGCAAAATTGTGAAATTTCAAGAATCCTATTCCATATTCTTCATGCAGTGCTTATGATTCTCCCATGGTTCTTTTATTTAAAATAATACTTTCAGGACTGAGAAGTAATCAGTGTAATTTAGACATGAATCTAGGAGAAAGACAGAGCCTAAGAAGTTAAGTGGGACTGAAAAATCCAAATGGTAAAAATGGGAAGAGTGTATAGTATAAAAACCAGACATACAAAGCTGGAGAGAAGTAATGCGGTGAGATGGAAGAAAAGGAGAAACAAGGAGAAATAGGAGTTGAATGGGGTGATCCTTGGCACTTAGGCACAGGAGACAAAAGGTCCCTGGGCATCATAGTGCTGATCCAAATTGCTCACCCCGCCTCAGTGGTGTTACACCTTTAATGTAGGATGCCTTGAGTCCTTTTGCACTAAGTTGTTACAGATAAACTAACTTGTTTGCCTGTGGCTGAAAATACAGATATTGCCACCATAGCTGGGATTTGCTATAGGATCGTGTGAAAACTAGATTTGGACAACCTTTGGCAGATTGTCCTCAAGGAATGGTTCTTTCCACATTTAAAATATCTGAAAAATGCAGAAAATAAGCTTCATATTGGCTGATAATTGTAATATGTTTCTGTCCCAGAGAGTGTGTGTGCAAAATATGTCTCAGTTGTATGTGGTAAAGGTAAAGGTTCCCCTTGACAATTTGTCCAGTCGTGTTCGACTCTAGGGGACGGTGCTCATCCCCGTTTCCAAGCCATAGAGTCAGCATTTGTCCAAAGACAATCTTCCATGGTCACATGGCCAGTGCGACTTAGACATGGAACGCTGTTACCTTCCCACCGAGGTGGTCCCTGTTTATCTACTTGCATTTGCTGCTTTCAAACCGCTAGGTTGGCGGGAGCTGGGACAAGTGACGGGCGCTCACTCCGTCTCGTGGATTCGATCTTACGACTGCAGATCTATAGACCTTACAGCACAGAGGCTTCTGTGGTTTAACCCGCAGCGCCACCACATCCCCTCGCAGCGCCACCACGTCCCCTACTGAATGTATGTGGTAGTGGAGGTTTAATACCCTCTAGCCACCCAGAATGGGTGCATGGGGGAAGCAGTGGGGGAGCAGAAGGTTCCTTATTTCCTTTCATTAAACTGCCATAGGTTAATTATGGATTCTAATTTTTGTGCCTATGACTGTGAATACAAATATGGGCTGAAAGCTTGTTGCTTAGTGTGGTAAGCTACACTAGAACATACAGATGAGTTGACTCAAGAAATCCTCACTGGCTCAGCAGGCCTACTCTAGTGCAATTTACTGTGCCCAGCAATGGGATTTCATTGTGCCCATATCTGAAATATTGTGTACAATCTTGGTCACTGAATCTTTAAAAAAACAAAACAAAACAGGAATAGAGAACCAAGGATGTTGTGGAGAGCTAGGAAAGTTGTAGGGAAAAAGAGTGAAAACTATGAAGGGACTGGAGAAACTCACATCTGAGAAAAGGTCACTTAGCAAAACGAGCTTAAAGAGAGAGAAAAAGAAAAGGTAGGAGAAAAAGTAAGGATAGGAAAGCATCACAGGAGCGGGTAAAAGCATGCATGGTGTGGACAAATATATAGGAAGATTATTTTCTCCCTTATAATAGTACCACTTGGGATCATCAATTGAAGTGACCGGTGGGAGATCTTAGACAGATAGGAGGAGGTGCTTTAAGTGTGGGCTTAAACTGGAATCCAGTGCCACAAGATGTAGTGATGGTGGCTGCAAACATGAATATCTAAAATGATTAGATGGCTTTGTGGACGTTAGGAGCATCACTTGCTATTCTTGATAGTTAGCTGTCTATCAACTCTTGTACAAGGGGCAAGCCACTTCTGAATACCAGTTGGTGTGGAATTTGAGACAGTTGCACTCATGGTTTGTTGGCTGGCTGTCCACAGGCAACTGATTGGCCACTATGTGAGTAAAGTGATGGACTGGATCGGAGTTTCATCTGACTCACACAATTTTTCTTAGAGTGACATTTTTGGATGTTTAACATGAGGAATACAGAGTATGTGGGGGGGGGGGACACATATGGGCCCATCCAGCTGGGTGTTTGTCCTAAAAATGATTGGTCCCTCAATTTCTTAGTTCTCTTTTCCTCCTATCTAGGTGACATCAACCTTTATATTGGTATGAATAGGTACTAAGTGTGGTTTTGGGGTAATTTCCCATGGTCCCTTTATTGCCCCTCTTCAAACTCTTCTTCTCCCTTCCCCGTGTGTGTGTGTGTGTGTGTATGTGTGTGTGTGTGTGTACACACTTTCCTTTCCAGCCCCAGATCTGCCCCTTTTAATTTTTCTGTTTAGAACAATCTAGCAGCTATATTCTCTAATGCAGGGCAGGTGATTTTCTGCTAAAGCACTCCCTCACACCACTTTTATTAAAAGGTAAAGCAGTGGCACAGGGAGAGGTATAAAGAGCCATCAGCAGAGTGGAAGACAGAGACCAGGATTACTGGATGTGGGCACATTTGACAGCAGGGAAGGAAGCAGATGGGAAAAGAATGAGCTAGGAAGCTTCAGTGCTAAGTATCCTTGTCGTAGGAGGTCAACAGAAGGATCCAGGGACATACCACGATGCAAATTCTGGAAACTGATGGTATAATGGAAGCTGAAAATGCTTTTGAAACAAATGTCACACTTGGATTGGAGAGGCCCAATACATGTATAAGGCATGTACTTGAACCTAGTATTGTCAGGCTAGATTCTAATCCCAGAGCTGATACAGATTTGATTGCTGTTTTGATTGCCCACAAGAAAGAAGAACGGAAAGATAGACAAAGGAAGAAAACACCAGAAGAGAAAGTCTTGCATTATTTAGCTTCATCATGAGAAATCTTTTATTTCAGAAAGTAATGTTTGGAATTATAATGTAAAATCTATTAGAATGAAGAAGTGGAGTTTGATCAGTAAATGTGCTGGGAGAATTTACTGTTTTTTTTATGTTTAATTTATCTTGTTATATCCGTTTTAAAAACCAGGGCAACAGTTCTTGGAAACGAGAAACTTACAGGATGTAGATGGTTTTTAGCTCATATTACACTGTAAAATTCTGAGAGGAGTAAAAGCGGATGAATTCTACAGAGAGCTATTAAATGAGAGTGCTGTATTCAGTGGGTGGAGAGGAACCCACTGACCAGATTAAACTATAATGAAATTGTTCCCTGATAAGATCAACCACAGCAGTTTATTGGCAATTAAATGGCTAAGAAAGCAAGCGGCAACCAGACTTGCAAACTGTCTGTGATAGAAAGGTGCAACATGTTGTAGGATTGATGAATGCATCCTATCAAAGGATGGGTCATCCAAGTTCCCTCTTTGTTGTAACAATGTAATAAAACCTTTTCACACTCGAGACTAGTTCCATTGCCTTCTCCCTAACCTGCAGCATTATTTGCTCATGATTTCTAGGCTACAGCAAAGACTTTTAATTCCCTTCTGACTGCTGCTCAAAAGTCTGACCTTAAAAGGTAGCTTCCCCTTGGGCAAAACAGGCCCTGTGCTGGGCAGACATGAGGCACTTCAAGGGGTATGTTAGAAGTACAGTAAAAACAGAGAAGACTACTATGTTGTATTTTGCCATTGGCAGCCAAAGAAATATCTATTTTTAAAGAATAGCCATGGGCAAAGACATTTGCTATGCTCTCAAATGTGTAAAAACCAGGCATGATTATGACTATTCTTTGGCAGTGAAATCACACCAGTATTAATGGTATGGGAGTGTTAATTTTGTTATAATTCTTTACCATCAGGTATAGAAGTCTGTAAGAAAGGAGATGCCAAGCACTGCAATAAATGCAGGACCATTACTTTAATTTCTCATGCAAGAAAAGTGATGGTCAAAGTGTTGCAAGAAAGGCTTTATCTTATATGGAGTAAAAAAATGCCTGAGTGAAAAATCAAGCTGGATATTGAAAAGGAAGAGGCACTCAAGATCACATTGCAAATTTTATTTATTTATTTATTTATTTATTTATTTATTTATTTATTTATTTATTTATTTATTTATTTATTTATTTATTTATTTATTTATTTATTTATTTATTTATTTATTTATTTATTTATCATACTTGTATCCCACCCATCTAGTCTTTAACTAATATCCATTGGCTACTGGAAAGCAGTAAAGAATTTCAGAAGATCAGTCTATGTTTTATAGACTATGTAGACCAGTGGTTCTTAACCTTTGTTACTTGGATGCTTTTGAACTGCAACTCCCAGAAACCCCAGTCAGGACAGCTGGTGGTGAAGGCTTCTGGGAGTTGCAGTCCAAAACTCCTGAGTAACCCAAGGTTAAGAACCAGTGATGTAGATCATGTTAAAATATGGGTTGTTCTGAATGAAATAGGTGTGAGTCAGCACTTGGTTGTCCTGATGCATAATTTGCATTGTGGACAAGAAGCTACTGTTAGGACAGAATGTGGAGAAACAGAATGGTTTCCTGTAGCCAAAGGTGTCAGACAAGGGTGCATTTTATCCCCTTATCCATTCAGTCCGTATGCAGAACGTATCATGTGGAAAGCAGGACTGGATTCAGATGAAGGAAGAGTGAAAATGGGTGGAAAAAAACACATCTATAATTAAAGATATACAGATGACATCATCTTACTGGCAGAAAGCATCAATGACTTGAAACAACTATTAGGGAACATGAAAGAGATAAGTGCCAAAGTAGAATTGCAGCTGAAAGTTACAAAGGCAAAAATCATGACTACATAAGTGCTACGCAACTTTAATGTTGACAACAAGGAAAATGAAATAGTTAAGAGATTTTGTATACCTTGGTTTAGTCGTCAATCCAAAGGGAGATAGAAGCCAAGAAATCAGAAGGCTACTGGGACTAGGAAAAGCAGCAGTATCAAGTGCAATGATTTGTCATTGGAGACCAAAACCAAGATTGTCCACACTTACATTTTCCATCACCATGTATAGGTATGAAAGCTGGACACTAGAGAAAGCTAACAGAGGGGAAATGATTCATTTGAAATATGGTGCTGAAGGAGATCTTTGTGGATATCCTGGATTGCCAGAAAGACAAACAAGTCGATCAAATCAAGTCTGAATTATCTCTCTGGGCAAAAGCATTGAAAGTGAGGCTGCCCTACTTTGGACACATCATGAGAAGGCAGGATTCCCTGGAAAAGACAATGATGCTGGGAAAGGTGGAAGGCAGCAGGAAAAGAGGAAGACCAAATATGAGATGGGTTGACTCTTTAATCTTTTATAAGCTTGAATCTGCAAGAAATGAACAGGGTGATTAAGGACAGTACATTTTCGAGACCACTGATTCATAGGTTTGCTATGAGTCAGAGGTGACTTGACGGTGCATAACACAATAACTCAGTGGTATCTGGCTGTGGAGCCAGAGGTTGGGAGTTTAGTTCTCACTGTGCCTCCTTGACAGGGGCTGGAATTGCTGATCCGTAGGGTCCCTATGACAACTCTAAGATTGTTGTTGTTGTTTCTTTTAGTTACCTATTTTACACACACACACACACACCTCTCCAATTCTTTCCACCCTTCTCTAGACGTTGTGACTGGTTTTACAGTTCTTTGTTCTCACAGAACCATTCTGTTTGTTGATTTAATCATAGGATAGATGCTCTTGTACCTGAAAAGTCCTACAAGGGGATGATAGCAGTTCATTAATATTTAATAGTAAAGAATATGCCCCAGAGGACCTATTGGCTAAATGTGTTCCTGGGCCATAACAGGAACATGTCTGTATACCTCCCTGTCAGCTGATTGAGGGTGGCTGCTAAAGCCAAAGATCTGTGATGGCTCCCTATGGGAAGAAAGGGAATGGGCTAATCAGATGGCTGTAAATGGTATCTGATAAATTACTGACCCATCATGTCATATAGGTGAGATGAAGGTCAGTTCTTTTGTTTCTCATGAGAAGGAGAACAATCAGTAGATCGGTCATTGTAGAATAAAGGGGACTGCTCTACTCTGTGAAATGATATAACACTATAGTAGTGAGAGAATACAACTGTGTTTAGTTGCATTGCTTCTATCACATACTCAATATAAACATTTGTGTGTAACAGGATTATAAGAATGGAATTATATGTAACTTCAAATGATGGCAACTGTGAATTTAATTTGTCCTTCTATGATAGTGGTAAATTGATGTCTGATTTTTTTTATCTCTACATGGGAATCTTTAGGATGGATTAAGTCCAAATATGGTGGATGGGAAAAACTCAAAATGTATTCCATGTATCATTTGCATGCCCATAGAGTAGAAGGAAAGGCCGATTTTAATGCAGCTTGAGTACTATTGGGACCATTGAAATATCGTCTTGTTCTGTCACTGACAAAGGAATCCAATAAATGTGTGCAAGCTTAAATTATAACCTGGTTTTGTGATGCAGCTGCTGTGGACAATTTACTGCACTGTGGGGATGCAAAATAGATTCAGCAGAAATGGGGAACAGACTCCATCCCCATCCCCACAATAATTAGGGCTCGTAACTCACAGCCTCTGTGTTTGTTTGTTTTTTCTTATAAGAGGCCTTGGATTCCAGTATGCTTTCTATAATGAACTAGAGATCTCTTGGCCGCAATGGCTAAAATTTGGCCTGTTTGATGCTTTGGATTTCATAAGCTCAGAACTCCACTGAAGCGAGTCACCAAGCCTGTCAATTCTATAGGGCTTTTGGGTCCAGCTGAGCAATGGGCTTGCCGTATCTTTTTCCCTGACCAGTCCATGTGACGATGGAACCAGTCACATTAAGCCCTCTGCTTTTATCCTCCTATTTGACCAGGAGGAAAAGTTCAGAAACTTTTAATTAGGCCCAGTGTACCATGTTGGTCAGAAATAGAAATGTGGTTGTTAATAGTTACAACGAGTTTTCACAAGGCAGTTTCACAAATAACCATTCAAGGTGGTTTGCTTAAAATTATCAGTAGTTAATGTTAACCATAGTTTGTCATTCTGAATGGCTCTATAAATTGTGGCAAAACAAAACACTGGGATGAAGAATTTATGAAATCCTTCATTTTGTATCGGGGAAAGAAGCAAGAGGAACATTTGAGTGCAACTCTCACTGCAGTTTTTTCATGTTAGATTCTCCAACTCCCTCCAACTTCATCCCCAGCTGGCACACTTAGGATTGTCCATGTAGAGTGTGGCTGATGGAAGTAAGACTGACAGACTGTCCTATAGCTTCATCTTTTCCTCAGTTCATTATGCCTGATTAAAATAGTAGTTAGTAGAAGGATCTACAGTGAAAGGAGTGTTGTGTCCCAGCTGAAACTCAAGCTCTTGTGGTTCTGAAATTATTGGCCTCCCATTGTTTTCTTGCCTGAAATATGCAAATAGTACCTAAGGAGGATATACCAAAGGAATGTCTGGAGTTGGGAAATAAGCTGTCTCTGTATCTCTCTGCCTGCCTGCAGCCTGCTGGTTGGAAATGAGAGACTTTTGTTGCCAGGAGAAAAAAGACCAAGGCATGAGCAAGAGGTTGGTGAGCTAGCTGGCCTTGGAGAAACCCTGTGGGTCATAAACGGCAGGTGGACCTGAGGTCCCCTATTTCTGGGCTATAGTTTATTTTCCACTGTGTGCTTCTGTATCAAGAGATAGATAGTACCTTAAACAGATACCATTGATTCAGCAGATACATTCCAAGCCATGGTGTGATCTGGAAATGTAATTTGTTTTGTATACAAGGGGACAGAAACAGATAATCTGTTCCTACTTTTTCCTCTGTGCCTTCTCTCATTTCCTCCTGAACAATTGTGTGCCACTTGTCCTTTGTTTTCTGGATTGTGCAGAATCTCTTGAGTATTTATGCATACTCTTGTGAAGGGATTGGCAAGCTAAAGCCTGAAGGCCGCAACGAGCCCGTGGTGGCTTTTCGTCAGCCTGGTTACCTTGACAGAGTGCCACACTCATTCCTCTCACTGCCCATGGTAAGGCAAGCTGACATCAATGCCACATCACCTGCAGTTCTCTTGGTTAGCCTGTGTCATGGAATTAGAGATTCTAGTGGTCTCAAAAAAGGATACATACAGTGGGGTCTTGACTTAAGAACGGCTTGAGTTAAGAACATTTTGACTTAAGAACCGCTCTCATAGGAAAATATTGACTTGACTTACATACTTGGATTTGAGTTAAGAACTGAAAAAAACCCACGTGGGAGGCAGGGAAAGTGCAAAATGTGAACTTTCAGTTAACTGTTGGCCAGTGAAAAGGGTGCCTGTCTGCTTCCTCACTCCTCCCAGCGTTTAGAGAGTGGATTGGGAGACAGTCTTCGGACTGCCTGGTACTGTACTGCCTGGACTGTATTTTCCCTGCCTTCCCTGAACCTTTCTTGACCTAAGAAAAAAAGAAACAAAATATCCCCCTCTAGGGGCCGAAGGCAGAATAGCAGCTTCCCATTAGTTTCTATGGACGGAAAAGAGCAGATACGGATCAAATGGTTTTCAATGCATTCCTATGGGAAATGCAGATTTGACCTGAGAACTTTTTGACTTGAGAACCGCCTTCCAATACGGATTAAGTTCTCAAGTCAAGACCCCACTGTATGTCTTACAAGACGGCAGTGATAAATGTGCTGTCAGGCTGGCCTACATGCATACTGTATTTATGGGGTGGGAAGCTGAGAAGAAAGCAACTCATCTCCCCTCCTCTTAACTGAAAAAAGATTCACAATAAAGACAGGAGGAAGTGGAAACCATCTCTCTTCTCACCTGTGTGTTTCTGGGGCAGGGAGCTCAATTGTGGTTGGGATAGAAGGAGCTCTACAGGTTAATCAGCAATAAGTTAATTCAGATGCTTTGTAATGAAATACAGTGAGGAAATGGATTGTAGTGATTGATGGAACTTAGATCTAATTCATTCAGTTTCATATGTTTGACATTTCTCCACCATTGGAGAACTGTATTATTTTGTTTCCATTTTGCAAACTTTTCATTAAGGCTTTATTTTGTGGGTGAAATTAACTATTCTTTTTTGAGAACTGAATTTTAAAATGCGGGCCAATACTTTCCACTCATTAAGTAAAGTGGGCATAATGTCTCTTTCAATATTTTACGCATTGCCACGATGGTGTAGTATTTAACAAGCAAGGCTTTATGTTTATTGAAGCACCTTCTTGTTTATTTCTGTAGCATTTACAACTTGCCCTATAATTTCCATAACCAGATGTGGCCTTTGAGCTGCAAAGTACGATCATTCCAGCTCTAGTATGTAGAAGACCAATGAACATGGAGTACTCATATGTTCCATATGTTCCTGAAATACTGAGGCCTTATGCTAATTCAAGACAAATTCTAATGTGCAGCAGAATGTTGGACTGATGGAGCTATATATTTCATAACACAAACAGCTTTCCAGTCAGTTACTTTTGCATAGCAAAATGCCATTTTTGCATAAAAGACGTAGGAGGATGTTGTGACAGTATTTTTTTAGCAGTGGGAGGAATGTCTTCTGTGTCACACTGTACGAGACATGCTGTTCTAAATTGCCTAGCTTCATTCATACTGCTTTCAGCAGGATATAAAAATGCTTCCATTAATATATCTGTGCTCGTGCTAATATTCTTGACCTAAATACTTTTAAAAGGAAATAAAAGTGATTGGTGGAGAGGGGCTTAAATTCAGAGTGAGATTCATGATAAAGGACATCACTGAGAATCCTTTGATTTAAAAAATATATATTAAAAACATTTTATTACACATTTTCTTTCCCATGCTAACCTTACTCCTCAAAGAATCTTTCAAGATCTTTAATAATACTTGTTTTCTAATTTTCTCAATTCTTCTGTTCTGGTTGCACGCTGTTCTGTTTTTGTTTTGGAAAAGGCTGCAGTCCTTGCCACTTGAGTGAATGGCCTAATTTTTATTGACTTCAGTGGCCCCAAACATCATACAATTAGGTCGTCCAGTCTGTCTACTGCTTACATGAGTATAGGGTTCGGCAGAATAGCATGTTCAACAGGGGGTTGCCAATCATTAGCGTGTGCCATAAACAGAGTGTGCAGTGGAGAAATTTGAAAAGGTATGCTGTATTAGTACCTTTTTTAGACAAACAATAAATATGTTTGTTGCAATTAAAAGGCTAATGCTTCAACCTCTTTTTCCATGGCTGCAGGGAGAAATCTAGAAGTTAATGTATACTCAAGCACTGATGAGTTTTCTAGTGTTCTATCTAGCTTCTCTTCTTAGAAAATATGAGGTTCCTTTTTTTTTTGCATCACCGAGAACTGTGATTGTACCATTTAAAGACTACCAGTAATGACAATCAGATATTATGATAATAAGTTTGCCAAAGTCATGTTAATTTTGAAAGATCATAGTATCCATGGGGGGAAAACATTTTTCCATAAGAATCGGAGGTTAATACGTTAGTCTATATCTGCATCTGTATATATTCACAGCCTTTATATATACTTGCAGCATTCAGAGAATATAGTCTCTGTGTCACTTTTGTAGACAGACGTTTCCCACTCATTTCCTGTGTTACCAATAATCTATCAAATAATAACAGAAAAATATTAATGTAGTTCCTGTTTACCTTATTGATCCACAACATAATGAACAAACAAGCCATAGGGATAAAATTTAGATGTATCGAATTAAATCCATAACTGTTGGGGCATAACATAGTACAAAATGTTTTCCTAGAACGTACCTCCTGTTCAAAATGAAGCAGGGCAAAGGCTAATATAGTTTTGTCAAGAGAACAAGCTGGCCATCACAAACACTCTTTTCCAGCAACACAAGAGGCGACTCTACACATGGAAATCACCAGATGGGCAATACCGAAATCAGATTGATTATGTTCTCTGCAGCCAGAGATGGAGAAGCTGTATACAGTCAGCAAAAATGAGACCTGGAGCTGATTGTGGCTCTGATCATCAGCTTCTTATACTGTAGCAAAACTTGAGCTTAAACTGAAGAAAGTAGGAAAAACCATTGGGCTAGTCAGGTATAATCTAAACCAAATCCCTTATGAATACACAGTGGAAGTGAAGAACAGATTTAAGGAGCTAGATTTGGTGGACAGGAGTGCCTGAAGAACTATGGTTGGAGGCTTGTAACATTGTACAGGAGGCAGCAACAAAAACCATCCCAAGGAAAAGGAAATGCAAGAAAGCAAAGTGGCTGTCCAACGAGGCCTTACAAATAGCAGAGAAGAGAAGGGAAACAAAATGCAAGGGAGATAGGGAAAGCTACAGAAAATTGAACACAGACTTCCAAAGAATAGCAAGGAGAGACAAGAGGGCCTTCTTAAATGAACAGTGGAAAGAAATAGAGGATAATAATAGAAAGGGAAACTCCAAAGATCTGTTCAAGAAAATTGGAGATATTAAAGAAACATTTTGTGCAAAGATGGACATAATACATGACAAAAATGGTAGGAACTTTACAGAAGTAGAAGACATCAAGAAGAGGTGGCAAGAATAAAAAGGTAAAGGTTCCCCTTGACAATTTTTGTCCAGTCGTGTTCGACTCTAGGGGGCGGTGCTCATCCCCGTTTCCAAGCCATAGAGCCAGCGTTTTGTCCGGAGACAATCTTCCGTGGTCACATGGCCAGTGCGACTTAGACACGGAACGCTGTTACCTTCCCGCCGAGGTGGTCCCTATTTATCTACTCGCGTTTGCATGCTTTCGAACCGCTAGGTTGGCGGGAGCTGGGACGAGCAACGGGCACTCACTCCGTCGCGTGGATTCGATCTTGCAACTGCTTGGTCTTTTGACCCTGCAGCACAGGCTTCTGCGGTTTAGCCCACAGCGCCACCAGAGGAATTATACCAGAAAGATCTGGATGTCCTGGACAACCCAGATAGCGTGGTTGTTGATCTTGAGCCAGACATCCTGGAGAGTGAAGTCAAGTGGGCCTTAGAAAGCATGGCTAACAGCAAGGCCAGTGGAAGTGATGGCATTCCAGTTGAACTATTTAAAATCTTAAAAGATGATGCTGTTAAGGTGCTACACTCAATATGCCAGCAAGTTTGGAAAACTCAGCAGTGGCCAGAGGATTGGAAAAGATCAGACTACATTCCTATCCCAAAGAAGGGCAATGCCAAAGAATGCTCCAACTGCCGTGCAATTGCACTCATTTCACATGCTAGCGAGGTTATGCTCAAACTCCTGCAAGATAGGCTTCAGCAGTATGTGCACTGAGAACTCCCAGAAGTACAAGCTGGATTTCGAAGGGGCAGAGGAACTCAAAACCAAATTGCTAACATGCGCTGAATTAGGGAGAAAGCCAGAGAGTTCCAGAAAAACATCTACTTCTGCTTCATTGACTATGCAAAACTGGAGTGGACCACAGCAAACTATGGCAAGTTCTTAAAGAAATGGGAGTGCCTTACCACCATATCTGTCTCCTAAGAATTCTATATGTGGGACAGGAAGCAACAGTTAGAACTGGATATTGAACAACTCATTGGTTCAAAATTGAGAAAGGAGTACGACAAGGCTGTATATTTTCTGCCTTCTTATTTAACTTATATGCAGAAAACATAAATCAAAAGGCTGGACTGGAGGAATCCCAAGCCGGAATCAAGATTGCCGGAAGAAATATCAACAACCTCAGATATGCAGATGATACCACTCTGATGGCAGAAAGTGAGGAGGAATTAAAGAACCTCTTAATGGGGGTGAAAGAGGAGAGCGCAAAAAATGGTCTGAAGCGCAACATAAAAAACCTAAGATCATGGCCATTGGTCCCATCACCTCCTGGGAAATAGAAGGAGAAGATATGGAGGCACTGACAGATTTTACTTTCTTGGGCTCCATGATCACTGCAGATGGGGACAGCAGCCATGAAATTAAATGACGCCTGCTTCTTGGGAGGAAAGCGATGACAAACCTAGACAACATTTTAAAAAGCAGAGACATTACTTTGCTGACAAAAGTCCACATAGTCAAAGCATGGTTTTTCCAGTAGTGTTGTATGGAAGTGAGAGCTGGACCATAAAGAAGGCTGACCACCAAAGAATTGATGCTTTTGAATTGTGGTGCTGGAGGAGACTCTTGAGAGTCCCCTGGACTGCAAGGAGAACAAAACTATCCATTCCGAAGGAAATCAGCCCTTAGTGCTCACTGGAAGGACAGATCCTGAAGCTGAGGCTCCAATACTTTGGCCATCTCATGAGAAGAGAAGTCTCCCTGGAAAAGACCCCGACGTTGGGAAAATGTGAAGGCAGGAGGAGAAGAGGACGACAGAGGACGAGATGGTGGGACAGTGTCACCAAAGCTACCAACATGAATTTGACCCAACTCCAGGAGGCACTGGAAGACAAGAGGGCCTGGCGTTCTCATGAGGTCCAAAGAGTCAGATGTGACTTAACGACTAAACTATGACAACCTCCTGCCATATTTTTAAAAAGCTACAGGCTTTGATTAGTAATTGGGTCAGCTGTGTAGACCCTTGTGAAATATGGTGATATGCACCACTGCCAAAGACTTATCTGGATGGCGTTTCATTTTCTCCGAAAGAATGTATTTACATCTGTGATATTCTCCCAGAGTTCTGTCACCAGAGGCTGAAATGGTGTATGAGACATAGGCCTTGTCTACATCCCATTTTGGAGTGGGCTGGAGCAGCTGAATAGGGTCACTAAGAGGTCTGGTGTGCCATTTGGTAGAATCTTCACATCCAAATGGCATATGGTAATTAAGCATCCTTATTTAGTCCAAACCAACCCAATGTCAATTTAGCATCATTGTGAAGTGGCTTAAGGAGAGAGCCACTTCAGGGTTTAATTTAATTTTCAAGTTCCTAAGTGCCTTATGAGCCAGGCATTTGAAATGTTAACTAAATGGAGAAATGTTACATGTTACCAGAATTAACCACCCTATATTGTATGATCATCTTTTGTTCCCTTTTCTGATTGCTTTCCACGTGAGAAATTAAGTGATCAGCTATTAAGAAGGTGTTCATGGCTCTGATGCTCTTCTAATGGTATTTAATCCCCAAGGAGGCACAGTTAATTCTGGTATAGTTATTTTTACAGTACAAAACAATTTTTAGCGTTCACTTTGGTACCAGAAGTACTGGTTTTTGTGTTTGTTGTTTGTATACTATTTTTATCTGTGGCCTGTTTTGAGTGTGGACTCAGACTGTAAATTATTCCAGAATCCATTTTGAAGAATATCAAATATTATAAATAAATCAGCACATGACTGAGTGGGGAAAAGATTGATTTGTTGTTTGTGGTATGTTTATGTGGTGTGGGGAGGATGCTTCAGTGGTATCCTGCTATATTGCTTGCTAATCAATATGAAATGAAATCCCTCATGAACTATGTTGATACAAGTCCTCCTGAAATGAAGGAATAAGTTCTCATGCAAGATCTGATTAATTTTAAGGGAGTCGCTAAACAGTTTCTCCCCCTCCCCAGAAGATTTGTGCTAGGAGATTTTCGTATGTAAATTTCATGCATGCTGGTTTAGTTTTTGCTGGCTGGGGGATTCTGAGAGTTATGAGTAGACATGGTCTAGAGGGGCGGGGTATAAATTTAATAAATAAAAATAAAAATAATAAAAATAAAAAAATATTATGATCCCCAACTCTTACATGTTGGGACCTCTTGAAAATAAATTCTAGAGAAAGTTGAAGGGGGGGGGAAATGGGGTGGGATAAATGTGCCATCTTACTGCCATTTGAAACAAGATGCTTGACTGACAAAGGATGCAGTCTGTGGAAAGGAATTGGCTGTGCTTTTATTTGGGAAGCTGCTTCTACTGGAGGCAACAATATATGTGTTTATTTTCTTTCCCCCGGATTTAAGCAAAGGAGTTGGCGTCCTGTAGAGGAAACACAGCCAAGCAATATTCAACAGAGTTTTCTCCCATCATATTTCGAAAGGTTGAAAGGTCCCTGCAAGGGTTCATTGTTTGGTCCTATGGCTTTATTTTTCTTCTACAGAAGCTCTTTGTTCAGGTCCTTAATGTATTGGGAAGTGGGGGCAGGGCGGGGAGGTGCAGAGTACAGGTTAGAAGGCAGGATAACAATGAAAGCTGCAGCCTAGGCCCTTTGTACATGGCATGAATGTGGATTGAACCTGGGAACAAAGGACATGCTTTGGAAAACAGTCATAGGCAGCTAGAACATTTCAGCTAAAAGCAGGGTGTGTGCATTTGTTGGTGTGTGTTTCTATGTGTGTAAGTTTTATTTCCAGCAAGCCTTCTATGCATACATTCCCTAAAGGAAAAGGCAGGAACACTATTCACTACAAATGTTTTTGGCTTTGCACATGTGTAATAATAAAGCAAGTAAGTTCTGGAGGGAATGAACAGTTTCCAGATCATAACAGCTGCATGCCATTGGTTAACAGAGTGAGGTCCTCATTTGCATTCTGCAGAAATAACGCAAAGGAATCCAGTCCATCAAACTGCTTGAACTGTCATGAGAAACACTGGGAGCTTTTCACCCACAGCTCACCCGGGCTTTGTAGCGGAAAAGTGACTTTAAGTGAACAGTAATAGAAATACAAATCCAGCAGTTGCTTAAGAGCAGTGGTGGGATTCAAATAAATTAACAACCGGTTCTATGTCCTAATGATAAATAAATAAATAAATAAATAAATAAATAAATAAATAAATAAATAAATAAATAAATAAATAAATAAATAAATAAATAAATAAATAAATAAATAAATAAATAAATAAATAAATAAATGCCCAGGGCAGTGGGATCTGATGAGGGTTTCTTCCATAGTGGTCTCCCTACTGCCTATTATCACAACTACCTCTCACATTATTAAGACATCTGGATAACTGTACTGTATCTCTTTGGGCATACCACTGCTGTTACCCTCACCATGGGCTTGTGCCAAAAACGCACACACAAACACACACACACCTCACAGTGAGTGCTTATGACCAAGTTTGACAGAGAACTGACACATCTTTCCTTTACCTCCAATTTCGCCCTATAGCTCACCAGTAAAAATTGCTTCCCTCCCCTTTCCTGCTCCTGAAATGACTGATAGCTCAGTTTGTTGTTAACTGGAGGCCACCTTTGCACACCTGCAGAAGTTGTTGCTGACAAATCCATTAAAGCTGTTAATCAAATTTCTATTCCAAAGAACTCGACCTCTCCATTTCCCCCCATATCAAAAATCAAGGAACTGTCATACCCTAGTGACGAACCCTGTCACATCTGCTCTGTGGATCTCTGTACTTCTACTGCAACACACAAAGGAATTTGACCAGAAATTTAAAACTTCAGAAGATTCCTGGTGAAAAGAATGTGAACAACTGCTCTTCCAGGTGTAGGGATTTACCTTACAAAATATCTACAGGGCCCTTTGGCATTACTGAGCATGCACGCGCGCACACACACACACACAAAATAACTCTTTTTGAAAACCAGAATTAGAATTCTAGCCACTTTGGGAAGAAGGAGGAGGTGGACTTTGCAACTTACAGACTTTGCGGCAAAAATTGAGACCAGGGGCAACAGACGTTGCTCACCCCTGCTGTACATAGATATTATATTTAAATTATTCAAGAGAATTATGCTTCTCATAAGTTTCCTTAAACTGCTGTTGTGCTACACAAAACTTTAATTTGCTAAAACCCAGTCTGTGTCTAAAATATAGAAAATTAGACACATTTTTCTCCCCATATCTGCACACATGGGAAAATAGTAAAACTGCATAAGAACCTAAGAGGAGCCCTGCTGGATTAGGCCAAGGACCCATCTCAGTCCAGCATCCTGGATCTCTCAGTGGCCCCATCAGATGCCTCTGGGAGCAAAGAGACAACTAGACTCCTGTCTCCTGATCCCCCTTCCCTGCATCTGGAATTTGAAAGGACCTTCCTTTTAAGCCTGGAGACCTCAGCAACCACTGCCTCAGGGTCAAGCCTGTAGTTATGCAGAGTGTGACAACTACCTCATGTCATGAAATGGCAGGAAATTATTAGTAACTTAGGGTTACTTGTTGTATTTTTACTGACAGGATTGGGGAGAGGTGCTTGCAGGATTTTCTGCTTCATGTGTCATTAACACTACTTCACAAATTGTCTTTGGGTGGCCCTGAATGATTTCACATACCTTCATCAGTACATTATTATCTACTACAGCACTATCTAGTTATGGAAATATACAGATTGAAAAGGAACAAGACAGGGATGTAAAAACATGTTGACTCAGCAGTAGGCTGCCAGACACTTCCTCCCCCCACCCCCCAATTCACCAACAATGTGGTTGTCGAAGTTCCTCTGGCTTTTGTTCTCTTAACTGCAGTTTAACATTATCAATGACTTGTTTCCATAAATGTTTACTGGAAGCTACCTCTAGACTGCTCCTATTTCATGCCCCAAAGCTACCACATTTGTAACGAAATTGTAGGCTGGTAGTATTAATGATGACAGTGAAGTAGAATTCTCTCCAGAGAAATTTTTCAAGAGAAATCAAATTTTTCACAGAGACAAAATAGGACATGCTTATATGCTTGCAAATAATAACATCCTGCCTTTCACAACAACCCTTAACATTAAGTAATGCAATTCAGAGAGGGACAGACTGGGACTCCAGAGTCCTGCATTCGAATTCCCATTCAGGCGTGGAAACTCACTGAGGGCGTGGAACTGGTAAAACGTAAAGCCACTCCTTAGATATCTCAAATATCTTTAAATATCTCACTTGCCTTGAAAGGCCCATTAGGGTCATCTTGAATGGCACATAACACACATGTAAAGCAAAGATGAACTTGAGAATAACTCTCAAATTCTCTGACCCCTTCTGAAGAAAAAGTTCTTACCACAAAGCAACAGTAACAAAGCTTTTTCTGTAGCACAAGCAAGAGAGGGCTGCCACCCTGGGATTTGGAACTGGTCTCTGAACAACGTCACAATCATTTAATCCCTCCCCATTCCAGGTTCTGCAGAAAAGCTGGAGGCAACAGGAAAAGAGGAAAACCAAATGTGAGATGGATTGACACCATCAGAGAACCCACAGGGTTGAGTTTGCAGCAGCTGTGCAGGGCTGTTGAGGACAGCACAAAGGGGCAATGTTGATAGCATGTAACAACAACAGAAGCTTAAAACAGCTTGCTGACACAAAGAGGACTGTCCCAATTAACAAAATTACGATCATCTTTGCAGACACCCTTGGCCTGATCAGATCGTATGGCAGATACCCTGGACTGCCAAAAAAGATGAGTAAGTGGGTTCTCGATCCAATTAAGCCTAAATTATCTCCAGAGGCAAAAAGAAAAAAAACCACAAACAAACAAACCTGAGGCTGTCCTACTTCGGGCACATCATGAGAAGGCAGGCATAGATTGAAAAAGACCATAATATTTGGAAAGGTGGAAGGCAGCAGGAAAAGAGGAAGGCTAAATGCAAGATAGACCTACTCCCTAAGGAAACCACAAGCTTGAGTTTGCAACAGATGGGCAGGGCTGTTGAGGCCAGGCCATGTTGGAGATTGCTCATTCCTGGGGTCACCCTAAGTAGGGGTGGAATTTGACTAACAGAAACCACAGGCTTTGTATGGATTCCCTGCATCTAACTGCCAATTCCAAAAAAGTTGAAAGGTTATTCCCTTAATTGGTTGTTGTGAGTTTTTCGGGCTCTTTGGCCATGTTCTGAAGGTTGCTCTTCCCGAAAAACCCACAACAACCATCAGATCCCGGCCATGAAAGCCTTTGCAAATAAATGCCCTTACCAGCTTTTAAATTTTTTAATCATCATCATAATAAAATATAATGCCATCCCCTCCTCCTGACCAAGCCTGGTTCCCCATTAGTTTTTCCATAGATCCTAAATACTAGATTTCTGCATACCAATGAAAAAAGTGGCATGTTATGCCCTCCCTCCCTGAAAATCTAAACATAGTGGCCTATATCATAAATGTTCATTTTCCCTTGAAAGGACATCACTGGAGGGAGGCAAATTAACTTCATGTTAAAAAGCATTAACTCATGGTGGCAAAATTTGGTTATGTTTCTTGGGGCACCTGATGAACACAATTAAACTTAAGCATGTGTTAATCACAAATACAGGAATAGTCTGGCATATTAGGACTCTGGAGACCAGGGTTCAAATCCTCACTCAGCCATGGAAATTCACTAGGAGTGGAAATTGTAAAATCACTCTTTAAAAACATATACTTTTTTTGAAAACCTAGTTGCTGTAAGTTAATTTTGCATAACTAATTAATCACCAACAGGCTTCTGACCTTTTTTCTCCAAAGTTCAGGTACTTATTTATTTCAAAAATTAGAAGTATCAAATTTTCTAAACTCAAACACAATAACAATTACATAAATGCTAAAAGGTCCTAAAGGGAATCCTGTTGAAATAATTTTCAAAATATATTTTACATGATAAAATATCATTTCATTTTCCTCCTTCCATTTCTCAAGACTGCATGGCAAACAGCTAAGGCAGGGAAATATTTAATAAAAAGCGGCTTTATGCTCAGACATAGCATTATACTTACCTACTTACTTGAATAATCTTAAAAATGAAAGCTTGTGAAAGCCAGTTTGAACAGTCCTCTGAAGATGCTGGTCACAGAGACAAATGCAGCATGCATGCTTGAATTAACATGCTCTGTGTGCCCTTTCCTCCTCTTCCTCTCAGTCCCTCCGGCCCCCACCCCCACCCCCAGCCTGAAGGTCTGGATAGTTCAGATTTCCCTTTGATATGTTGATCTGCTCTGCTTTAACCCTGGCCTGGTGGTAAATCTTACTAGTGTTAAAAAGCTGATAGCTGTCTTCCTGTTTTTGAGTGAGCGATCAATGTGTGCCATTTGTCTCCACAGATTGTCAGAGCAACAGCCTTAGTTAAGTTTAACTTGGGAAAAAAAACATAGCCCCCCTCCCCCCCTTCCTCGCTGGTCACCTGGCCTTTAGGAAACAGTTCGGCGAACTGTTATCAGATTTAGGAAACGGATCGATGGAACCGGTGCGAACCTGCTGAATCCCACCTCTGCTTAAGAGAAATCCTTCCTTGTGACTCTAGCAGTTCCTTGCTTCAAAGGAACCACTTTTTTTTCAGGGTGGCAAAATCAAGGGAGCCTATTGTCTTCCTGCTGCACCTGGATGGCTTACAGAGTGCTTCCTCTGCAGCAAAGGGCTTTCCCCTGATGACAAATTTTGTCCTCTATACAGTGTGCATGTTGGATGTGGAGAGGCATGAGACGCCAAGGAGACTCCTGACCAATACAGTGAATTGCTGGAAATAGGCATGCCAGACTTGTCACTCAGGAAACTGTCATGCCATTAAATTCATTTTATCAAAGACCGGAAGGAAAAGCTGCCATTTGACCAGCTGAAATGCTTGCAAAGTATTTTTTCAGAATGCATTGTTTACTTCAGTTGCTGGTTGTATTTACATATAATTTTATGTAGCATTCTTTGCATTTCAGTTTATGTTCAAGGAAGATGGCACTCTCAAATAATCTCATCTGCTTGAAGTTTGTCTCTCTTGATCTGTGGTTCCCAACCTTTTTTTGAGTCGTGACCCACTTTTATGACAGCCAAGTAACCTATGACTCCCCTCCGCCATGTTTGCATAAAAACACATTTTAATGGGGTAAAGTAATCTCTTCTCAGAAAGTAGAGGCTTCTTTGTCCCCCAAAGTGCCTGTTTCTCATACACACACACATGCACACTAACTTTAATATCTGGTTTCAAAATATCATGGAAGGAATTATTTAACAAGGGATACAACACATATAAGGCAATCTGTGACACACACCTCAGAAAACACTTTATGATCCCCTTGAGGTTCATGACCGCCGGGGTTGTGAAACACTGCTCGGGATCCTTGTGTCCTCTGCCTTGACCCCCATCAACCCTATCATTCTCTTTACAAAGATGATTCAGTTTCATCTCACATTTCATATTGTTAGTTTCAGATTGTGTACTCATTTCTACTTGCTGTCATCATGTTCCCTCTTGTTGTCTTTGTCTTCTTTTTCTTTTCTGTATAACACGAAGGATATATGCAGTGGAAGTTTGATTACAGTAGTTTCTATGGACGGAAAAGAGCAGATACGGATTAAATGGTTTTCAATGCATTCCTATGGGAAGTGCAGATTCAACATAAGAACTTTTCAACTTGAGAACCACCTTCCAATACGGATTAAGTTCTTAAGTAGAGACCCCACTGTATAATAATCTGAGTATCAGGGTATGTGAGTTGTTGGGTTTTTTTTAAAAAAAGATCTTAAATGGGAAAAAAAGAATTCTAAAGGAGGTAGGGGTTGCTATTTCAGATGCTAGGGTAGCATAAAGGTTTCATTGTTTTGTTGGGGTGAGGAAAGAGGTTCAGCAAGTGCCATTGGTCTGTTTTGGAAGATAGTGCACCTAAAATTCAAACAGGGCATTGGGCGGTGATACAATTTCTAGTAATTATAACTAAAACAATACATTTATAGTGTTCTGTCATCAAACAAAATACATAGCAATACTTTTTTTCTCGAATACCTGATAATAATACAGTACTTGGGCCCACTAAACAATAACAATATACTTAAAGTGTGTAAAATCTGTAGGCTTTCAAAAACGAAGGTAGCATTTGTGGTCTGCAGTATGGAGGGTACTGTGTAACAAGGCCATCCATTTCTCTGAACAATACCTCAATCGGACGGACCAGGCAGCACCCAATGTTGCTTAGAACTGATGTTCTTTTGTTTTATAGGAACTCACACTGATCTGCATATCAAGGTAGATTTCTTTGCAACTTAGGAGAGCCTTGTAAATATCTCATCAGAATTTCCTTTTTAGGTTTGCTTATGCTCATGGCAAGGAAAATCCCAACATTCCTTTAAAAGGCCCATTGACATTGTTTTAGTGTTTCTGTGCTGAATCCTCTTTTGAACAAAAAAGGGTGGCTTTTTCAGACAGCATTTACTTTGTCCTGTATGCATGTTTGCTTTGATGGCACCTTGAAATCTTTACTGTCAAGATTTCTTTAGAGTGAACCTATGGGCATGATATTCTGCTCCAGAAACCATGCTGCACATTGAAGCTTAATAGCAGCTCAGAAATGCCAGTGGATTCTGGTCTCCACAAAGTGGAAAGCTCCGCTTTTTACAGGCTGCCTATTTTGAACTGTTTATCTGTTTTAATTTGGGAAACGTATTAATTCCTCTCCTGCTCCTCCTTCTTTTTTGGCACTTAGGAGTTCAGATTCTGAAGAAGCATTTGAGACGCCAGAATCCACGACACCTGTGAAGGCCGCACCTCCACTACCATTGCCACCACCTGAAATTGCAGCATTTGACATAGAAGAACAGGAAGTAAAGCCACAGCTTCCACCAGAGGACACAGGTATCGATTACAGAATACAGTGGACCCTCGACTTACGAAGGCCCCTACTTACGGAAATTTCTAGGTACGAAAAGCTCCAGCTGCAAAATTTTAGTTTGACTTGCGGCCGGAGCTTCGACCTATGAAAGGTGGGGGAAAGGGCGGGAAATTCAAAGCAGTTCCCGCTGCCCTCTTGACTCCTGTCCCTGGTGCCCTCTGCCTCCTGTGGACAGGAGGCAGAGGGCACCAGGGACAGGAGACAAGAGGGCAGTGGTTCCAGCTTTCTAAGCCCCCAAAGCCAAAACCGATCCACCCAAAAGCCGCTCCATGCCCGCTGCCAGCTTTTGGGGCTTAGAAAGCTGGACCCACTGGCCTCTTGTCTCCTGTCCCTGGTGCCCTCTGCCTCCTGTTCCTATGGGGATAGGAGGCAGAGGGCAGCAGGGACAGAAGGCAGAGGGCAGCGGGTCCAGCTTTGGAAGCCTGAGATTTTTTTCCCCTTTGGCTGGAACAAATTAGATGGTTTTCAATGCATTCCCATGGGAAATAGATCCTCGACCTACGGAATTTTCGACCTGTGGCCACAGTTCCAGTACGGATTAATTCCGTAAGTCGAGGGTCCACTGTAAATGAAGGCGGGGACAGTTCTCTGCATAGGAATGGAGAGGATATTGAACTTTTTTTCCCTCATCAGTGATTCTGTGCTTTGCTTGTAAAAGGTGCCCTTACATCTTTAAGTAGAAATGAGGGGGAAAAAACTAGAGTGGTACCCCAGGAGAGCTACTGCCGCCAGTTAGTGTAGAATTAGGCCAGTGTTTTGACTGTTGTGTTGTATTAGCCACTTCATATGTGCAATTGGAGTTACACTCCAGTGGTGGTAGCCCCGTTACAGTGTTTGCTTGTGGGATCGCTTATGAGATATAGCTATGAAAAAGGAGTTATTCTAGTTTTTGTGAAATTTTTGCCCAAAATTTACAATTTTGCTGTGAAGGAAAGAAATAATCCATTTCCTCAACAAAACCCATTTAATCAACAACACATGTTTATTCATGACTACTTCTTCAAGTCTTTCTTCTTTCATAGCAGTCAGTGTTAACTCCTATTCTAATAAAAGCCCACTGAGAAAATCTTTTACACTCACCCATCTCTTTCTGCCCTCCTACCAAACCATATGTGACTAGTGTAGTGTTAACTCATCATATGTCTGTCATGGAGATTAGTGAATAAATTCCTGCTTTTATTTGTTTATTTTTATTTATTTATTTATTTATTTATTTATTTATTTATTTATTTATTTATTTATTTATTTATTTATTTATTTATTTTATTTTTATTTTTTTATTTTTTTATTTAAACAATAAAATCTTGCATGGAAATGATAGTATTGGTGTGTTAGATTTTGTTCACTCTGAGGGCCACACTATACATTACCCACAGCCTGTCTTTAGAAGATGGAATTCCTTAAGTGCTGAAAAACCTGATTGTCACAGCTTGTCCTGCCTCCTCTTGTTTCCAGGTTGCTTGCTCAGCTTTGTGATTAGTCATTGTAAACACAGGTTTTATTTGCAAATATGATTGTTCAGTCAAGAAATCTTCCTGCACTGCATTTCTTGAAGGTTAACAGATTTTAGCTGTTAATCATAAGGTATCTACAATACATGCTTTGGCCCTAAGTATGGGCAGTAACTGTCATGTTTCCTTGGTAGTTCTGTGCTGTGGGTAGAATGTAGCAAATGCTTAGAAGATATTGGACAAAATCCTGTTGCTTAGCACAGTACATTTTATTGGGAGTAGGCTCATTAGATCAGTGGGGATCTGGTGAGTCAACTCTGCCACAAGGTTTATTGATGCAGATGGGTCTACTTTTTTGTGTGTCTTTACTGTAGTGCAGCAAGTCAGAACTAGAATAGGGCCATTTGAATCAATGGAACTTATGGAGGTGTTGGCTTACCAAATCCCCATTGATTTAATGGACCTTTGTTTAGTCGTTCGGTCATGTCCAACTCTTCATGACCCCATGGACCAGAGCACAGCAGGCCCTCCTGTCTTCCACTGCCTCCCGGAGTTGGGTCAAATTCATGTTGGTAGCTCCGCTGACACTGTCCATCCATCTCATCCTCGGCCATCCCCTTCTCCTCTTGCCTTCACACTTTCCTAACACCGGGGTCTTTTCTAGGGAGTCTTCTCTTCTCATGAGATGGCCAAAGTATTGGAGCCTCAGCTTCATGATCTGTCCTTCCAGTGAGCACTCAGGGTTGATTTCCTTCAGAATGGACAGGTTTGATCTCCTTGCAGTCCAGGGGACTCTCAATAGTCTCCTCCAGCACCACAGTTCAAAATGGACCTATAGTGCAATTTAATTTGCTAAGCAACAGGATTTTGTCCATTGTGTGTTGAACACCCTTATTATGGTAGTGAACCTCAGCTGTAGGAAGACATTACCCAGGAGCTAAATGTCTCACAGAGTTTCCGTTTTCCCTATAAAGCCCAAGGAAGCTAGAGGGAAACAAGTTAAAACAGACAGCTTTTTGTTTAGTTTGCTCTTGCCTCCTTGATACATGAAGTGAAGGTAGATGTTTGAGAATTACTGTCCCCTGTTTATACATCACATTTTAAGAGCACTGCCTGCTGCTAGCATAATCACCACATAGAATGTGACAAAACCCTTTATTATTGGAATTTTCCAGGAGGCTGTACAGACTTCCTCCTCTTTCTCATTTGCTATTTTCTTTTCACAGTAACAAATGGCTTTAAATTTATCGTTATTTGAGAAAAAAGGAGATTAATTTCCACATTTGCTGCAGACATGTAAATGAGGGGGAGAGGAAGCTTGCATATGCTAAATAAGATTTGGTCTGTAATTACAAAACTAGCCTGCCATTCACTCTGAACCCTCTGATTATTCATACTTGTTCCTGTATTCTTTCTGTCCCTATAACCCTCCTTTTTCCTTTCACTTCACCTGCACTTATTCAGTAGAAAGTGCCTTTGTCTTTAGTTGTCAGTAATGAACTCTGCTGTGTTAGCAGTATTTTGTTTGAAAATTCAACTGAGATAAAGAATATCATCTGAACTTTAAACGCAATCCAGGCAATTTGAATGTTTTATGTATGTCTGATCTCCATAAGTTATATCTCTATCTTTATTTATTTATATTCTAAGCATCTCCTGTTTCAGGTAAATTTAATTCTTGATATAGTTCCTAGATACTTGTCCCAGAATGGCTTACAAATCCATTATTTTTCCAGAAGTCATTGCCCAATTGTTATAAAACAGAGAGAACAGAAGAGGGGCAGGATCTGTTCTCTATCATCCCAGAGTGCAGGACACGAAACAATGGGCTTAAGTTACAGGAAGCCAGATTTCAGTTGAATATCAGGAAAAACTTCCTAACTGTTAGAGCAGTAAGACGGTAGAACCAATTACCTTGAGAGGTGGTGAGTGCTGCAACACTAGAGGCATTAAAGAGAAACTTAGACAACCACCTGGCAGATATCCCTTGATTACTGCCTTGAGCAGGGGTTTTGACTTAATGGCCTTATAGGCCGATTCCAACTTCACTATTCTATGATTCTATGCTTCTGTGAAGCAAGAAAACAACAATTCTGTAATAATACAGTAGAGAATAAGAGAGTTTTAAATAGGTTTGCAATCATGGTGGTTATTTGCAAGTCTTAAGTTATGTGATTTCGTATTCCAAATCGGGGTGGATAAAGCACATACGCCCTCCCCTAGCATTGCACAGCCTCCAAGCCCATTCTCATCATTACTTATCTAAGCACTTTCTGATTGTTTGTTTGACTGATTAAAAAAAAAAAAAGGAGCTTCCAGCCATTCTTGGCCTAGTGTGGCCTGTGATGGGCTTTGGGACAAGAATTTGGGTACCAAGCTGGTTGACATTGCCCATCCTTGTTCTGAGTCATTAAGGAAATCAGGACCAAGAGTTGAGAATTAATTGCATAGAGCAGCAAGGGTAAAGGAGGTGTAGGAATAAACTTTTCACATTACGGCAAGCAGTCCTAGATATTGATCTGAAGAGAGAACATAGGTGTGTAAGTGAACTTGTGCTGGGCTATGTTTCTTCATGAGTGTCAGTTTGTTTACATTAGGTGTGAAAGGGAGAGGGAGCCTAAATATTCTCATAGTAGGCTTGAGAAGAAATGGTCCATGAAATACTGCAGCTGTGAAATACCTCCTAGGCACACAAATTCAACCTGCTTTTAAACTAATACCTTTTATTCTAGATTGGGATATTCACTTGGACTCTCTTAATGAAGATACTTTTAGGAGAAGACTTGTGATACAGAAAGGCATTACAGAATACAGTACATAAATATTTGCAGAGAAGCATAAATGGGGAGGGAGTTCTTTTTCATGTTAACATGTTATTCCTGAAAGATCCGACGGACAACAGCATTTAAAGCCACACTGCAAATCTTTTATAGGCTCTGTCTCTAAAGGCATATATGTTACATAACCACAAAGCTCCAGCCCCTGTGTTTAAATGTCAAAAGTAGTGAAACCCCTTTGTTGAAGCTCCTTTGAAGTGAAAGGGCAGCATTCTATTCATTTCTGATTCACTTCTGATGTCAAAAGGGCAGGAGCTAAAGAGTTCACATCCTCAGAGCTCCATTGTCTGTTGTTTGAGTCTTCCTGGGATGGCCATTGCTTGAGTCTCCCCTTCGATGTATGTGATGGGATTCCTACAATAATGTCATAATGTGATCCCTAACAAATGTGTGGGTTTTGAAAGCTTTCCATGTAGTCTTAGGTAAAGGTAAAGGTCCCCCTTGACAATTTTTGTCCAGTCGTGTTCGACTCTAGGGGGCGGTGCTCATCCCCATTTCCAAGCCATAGAGCCAGCGTTTTGTCCAAAGACAATCTTCCGTGGTCACATGGCCAGTGCGACTTAGACACGGAATGCCGTTACCTTCCCACCAAGGTGGTCCCTATTTATCTACTTGCATTTGCATGCTTTCGAACCGCTAGGTTGGCGGGAGCTGGGACAAGTGACGGGTGCTCACTCCGTCGCATGGATTTGATTTTACGACTGCTGGTCTTCTGACCCTGCAGCACAGGCTTCTGCGGTTTAGCCCGCAGCGCCACCACGTCCTTCCCCATGGAGTCTTAATGCAGTCAAAATATCAGCTTGCTCAAAATACACCATCCACTTGTCTAGTTTGCTGTGCCAGGAAGGCAGTGTCTGCATGCATTGATTTTGCTGATTGTTTCATTGTTATTTTTTGGGGGGGGGGGTTGAAGTCGGCATGTTCAATATGTCAGTTGAGAGTCTCATGGTGCAGTGGTAAAACTGTAGTACTGCAGTCCAGACTCTGCTCACCACCCGAGTTTGATCCTAATGGGCTCAGGTAGCCAGCTCGAGGTTGATTCAGTCTCCCATCCTTCCAAGTTCAATAAATTGAGTACCCAGCTCACTGGGAGGGGCAGTGTGTAGCCTGCATAATTAAATTGTGAACCACCCAGAGAGTGCTTCAAGTGCTATGAGGTAGTATAGAAACAGCATACTTTATGTTATACTGAATATATTTAATATAAAATTTGTGGTTGTTTCTTGGTAGAATTGAACCTGATGAGGACGCTCGAGGGGAAAGACTTGCTTTTATTGTTGGCACTAATTCGTGCTGATTGATCCGGGCTGGGGTGGGGGGGAGATAAACACATGGAAATGTTTGTCTTGTGTCATCTCTATAGGGCATAGGATTTTTAACTTCTTCAGTTTGATATCACTGAAATCAAGATGAAATATTTTGGCAAGTGTTTATTTAAGCACAGGCAATATTCATTTTTGGTATATCTCTTTATCTCTCCTAGTCCATCTAAGGTTCAGAAAAGAACAAGGGAACATGTGGGTGTAAAGAAAATGAAGTTTCACTTGCTGTGTAGTCTGGTTCCCACTTCCAAGAAGGGCAAAGGCTGCTGATGTAATATCATAATATAAATAAGAAACATGAGGTTTTAGTGAAAATATTTATTTATTTATTTATTTATTTATTTATTTATTTATTTATTTATTTATTTATTTATTTATTTATTTATTTATTTATTTGATTTATACCCCGCCTATCTGGGCGACTCATCCACTCTAGGCGACAATTTATTTTAAATTGTATGAAACAGAAAGATATCAGGAAATAAACCTAATAGCCATTGTTAATATCACTGGTTCAGGAATGTCTGGACTTTAAAAACTCCCCCAAGCTGAAAGGGATCTCTAAGGAGCCTCTGAAGCTGGTTAGGATATGAACCTTTTAACCATCAATAACAGCTTGTGGCCAAGGTTCCCTCTAAGCTGGGCACATGTGTGCATGCCTCTGTCTCCTTTCACGCAGCTATCTTCCCCATGATCCCAGTGATCACATTAGGTTCTGGTCACGACGGAACCCTGTGCACAGGGGAGCAGAGTTTCACGCACGAGAGGCAAAGCCCCACCATCGGAGCTGAAAGTTAGAGGGTACGTTGCTTATGGCCGATGATGTCATCAGCTTTCTTGGGTGTAAATTTTGCCACAGGATTTCTGCTACCAAGTTCATTGGTTCCTATTGCTGAAATTTTAACCATCAAAATGGTGCTTTATCTTCTACTTAAGTCAAAGTTCTGAGTCCAAACAGAACTGGAACTGTCTCTTTAAAAGGAATTTGATCAGTGTCCAAAAAATGAACTCATTGTGTGAAAAATGAACAACTGCTTATCTGGCTAGAGGAAGTCTAATTAAAAAACAGGTAACAAAATTCAACCACAATCCTTAGAATGGGAAAATTGCCCTTGCACCAAACTCTATGGTTTTATTAACATTCAGTTTTCTTAGTGTTTGAGACAACTTGAAGTGAGCAGTGATTTCTTCTGTATTTTGTACATTCTCTATATAAAAACATGTTCTTGAATTTGTGGGTGGGTGTGTTTGCTTAGATACAGATACTAGTTCTTTAAAAATAGAAAACCACACACATTTCATGAATAGTTGGGCCCATTGTTCTGAATTCAGAATTTGGCATCTTCTTAGAGCAAAAATTCCAGATTTCTTGCTTTTCTGATATGTATCCTTGAGAGTACTGCAGTTTCATATCATTTAGGCTGATGATCTGTTATGGATGTCCCAGATCATGGCATGGGAAGCTACTGGTTCATATCTAAGTTATTATAGGCAGAATTACTTTGGCATAAACATGGGCAGGACTGCAGTGTTAAAACTATATCTACAATACAGGAGTAAAAGATCTGGCATACAGCTCAATCACACATCCCCCCTTCAGAAAGCTGTTTCAATCACTCCTCGTGCCAGCTGGCATCACAAGGCGAAATGTTTGTGTTCATTCGCTCAAAATCAGACAAAACTGGCCATTGTTTCTCCTGTGTCCCTAAAGGTACTTTGAAGGCCAGGATATTTGAATGTGCAAAATGTTAAGTATGTGTGGTGAATTTTGCACACAAATAGTTATCACGTTGAGGCAATTTTTTTCCACCACAGGGAAATATTGAAAATGAAGGTAGTGCATCAGGGAGAAGACTGGAAAATAAATTTCATTCTGGATGCACAGGCATTTCATGTACAGGGGATTTTGACATCTTTTGAAAAGCAAGCATCTGCCTACGTGGACTGTAAGATGGTATGCTCGTAAAGACTAGATCCACATGCTTTTTCTGAACATTGGAATTGGCTTTATCTGCTTGGCCAAGCCTTTCCTAATATGCCAATCATGCATGTTATGCTTTCCCCTGAGTCACTCCAGAGACTTATTACTTCTATTGAGTCAGAGCCTTATGGGGTGCCCTAACAGCAGGCATTTCTAGACCTTGTCCAGGTATATTCACATTTCTGTGAGATAAACATACAATCAGGATAAACTGCAGAGTGAATTCCTTGCTGTAGTGTGTCTAGAGATGGACCAAAATAGCATATTGTGAAAATTTGGCTTTAACCTATGTAGTGTGTCTCTTGGGTAATGTCCCAGTTTGTATGAGTTGAGTCCTGTATTCGAGCTTGCATTGGCTAAAGTCCTGAGTAAGACACAACTAGAGAAGACCTATTAAATCACTGAGAATTTGGTGAGACAACTGCTCTGTAAGTCCCATTGGTTGTGTTAGCCTTCTTTAACTTATGCTAAGCAGTAGGATTTCAGCCATTGACTCAAACTGGAGCTTGCACCCAGCCTCATGGTTTCTGGTTGCAACTAACTTTTCTGTGCAACCAAGGAAAGACACCTCCTTGGCTGCACAGAGCTCTGAATGATGGGACAGTGTGCCTAAAAGGTCCTGTTTTTTTTTTTGTTGTTGTTGTTTTTTAGGGCATCAGGAGCAGGTAATACAGTCTTAGGTGATGTTGCATTAAAATAAGGTTTAATTTCTACAATTGACAGAATGATAGGTGTAAGAGTTCAATCAGGTGACATCCTGAACTGGTATGCTTCCAGATTCTCTCTCTCTCTCTCTCTCTCTCTCTCTGTGTGTGTGTGTGTGTGTGTGTGTGTGTGTCTGTCTGTCTGTCTGTCTGTCTGAGGTCTAGGAATAATACTTTTCAGCTTGAGAAACCATATGAAATTTAAAATAGTGGTGGAAAAAATAGAAAATTTTCTTAGGGGAGATAAAAATTCCAGGTTTTGGAGGCAGCATTGAAAGTGCCACAGGCAGATAATGCAGTCTGGATCACAGAGGCATCTGGTTTGATTCCAAAGACAGAAATATTTTAGTAGGGCTGAATTCAAATTAGTGCATCTTTGCAGTTAACATATGCACAAGAAGGGGAAAACTTAACTGTTACCGACTCCACTGCTGTCTTGAGGAACATCAAGGAACAGACCTTCCTCTGAAGGTATTGATTACTTTGGGAAAAATTCCCTGTCACATACAAACTGGAGTCTCATGGCCAGTGTTGAACAGGGATTGGCCACTGAGGTCCTTACTGCAGTTTTGATTATGACTTTGGCACAAGGACCCAATTGGCAAGACTTGTGGTTGCGGACACTTCTGATGGATCAGGTGATAAGATACTGAAATGTAGCTGGTGGAAGTCCTAGCATGTGCATCCCTAATTCCAGCCGTAACATGTTCCCTGAACTTCCATGGTCCTGCATGCCTGTAACATCCCACAAGTCCAAAATTCTTTGGGTTCCATCTATTGTCATTTTGTCTGGACTTTATTTATTTTACTTGTTGCTTAAAGCAGGGATGGGAAATCTTTAGCTCTCCAAGTATCATCAGCTGAGATTCCCAAAGACCCCAGCCAGTCTGAGGAATGTTAAGTAATTTGGGGAGTTATGCTCTAAAATGTTCCCCATCCCTGGTTTAAGATTCTTAAAGGCCAAAGGTTTTTGGTATGTGCGCTGCTCTCCTTATCCTACATAGAAAGAAAGTACGCTTCCAAAATATATATATTTGTGGCTGTTTTCACTGGGTAACATGTGTTTTAGATTTTCATTTATTTGTGTGATAGTTCGTGGAATAGCTCACTTTAAGAAAAGCAGCATTTAGCCTGTTAAACACATGTGCAAAACTGGGTGGTTAAACTAGCTACAAATAATTTTAACAATCCGTTAGCTATATGAAATACAATGAATTCTTTCCTCTCTTTCAGTGGCATTGAAAATCTGTGATTAGCTCTTCAAAATGTTTATTCTGTGATATTTCCCATTAAAAAAAAATTATGCCAGAAATTTAATCTGCACATATAGTGAAATAACCATAATTGCCTATTGGAGTACTGAAATGTGCTGTGAATATGCTTTTGGTTATGCCCTTTCACGGGATTTTAATGGACCTCATGCAGAGTAAAATAATTGTTAGGGAAAAAAGGGTTTAGGCAGCACATCTACTGGAAAGATCAGTGTTGACAGCTAGTAATAGTGATGTAAATTATTTTCAGCTGGATCGTCATCATATATGCCTTTTTAAAATTTGTTTTGTTTTATACTAGGATGAAAATGTTAATTATTTCTGCCCAAAAGTGGCAAAGTACACTGTATGGGTGGATAAGAGGTAATGATGACAGTCTAAATTAATCAGTGTACTGCAATTGTCATTGATCTCAGAAAACCATAGTATGAAACCCATTAGGTAGATGTAGATTTGTCACCATCTCATCAACTAACCTTCTTTGAAGGTTAGTCTTAGGCTAAACTACTGCTCAAAGTTGCTTTAAGGACAGGGTCAATTTAAATCGTTCCCATTAAATTAATTCGACTTTGGAGTTCAGTCTTTGGAATTCCTTTGCATCAAAATGTCTGTCCATCATTCTGGGGCTGCCTGTTCCTAATCATATATACTTCCTCATAGTAGGTTTGTTCATTTCCACAGGTAGATCAGAACTGTTCAGAGCACAAACAAAGCCAGTTAATTGAATAGATTTTTATGTTTTGCAAAATAGAATCACAGTAGTCTGCTAGGTTCTGAATAATGTTTTTATAAGATAGTTTTGAGTAATTCTTTATCGTTTCCTGAGAACATCATTGTGATATTTTTCTCTCTGACATCACCTCCCCTCAAAAAGGAACAGAATGTTAGGTTTCAGCAAAAAAAGAAGATAATGTATTCTGTATGAAATAATGACATATTCATAAGGCTTCATCCAAGCTCAGAAGAAGCTTTATCCTACCTGATTTACCCAATTTAATGGTGTAATTTTCCGTTGAAAAAGTTCAAGAGGGAGCAAATTTGATTTGTATGTGCTTCATAACTTTGTGTGCAACTGGCACATTTCTTGTATAGGTGTCAGGACTGAACAGATTGGCTAAGCCCGGGTGAACAAAATGCAGGGCAGTAGATGTTCTTGAACTGCAGCTCCCTCAGCCTGGGCCAGCAGAGCCAACAGTGAGATATCATGGGAGATACAAACCATCTACATCTAAACAATTGTGTTTGTCCTACCCTTAAAACTTAACTTTTGTTTATGGTAGTAACTGAACAGCTGTCTAATGACTTTTACCATCTCAGCAACTACATTTACATTTGTAAAATATAAGAATAGATTTTAAAACTGAAATTAAGTTGGGACAAACTTGATCCTGACCTTCTTACAAGTCATTTCCCTCTTGGCTTCTTCCTTTCTTCTTGTTTTAACTCTCAGTTCCAGATTATCTTGATTTCCATATATATTCATCTGAAAAAGAATGTACACCCTCTTTCAATTCCATGGTTTTACACATCAAGACATAATAAAAATCATCTGGTCCTTAGCAGGTCTGAAATACAACCTCAGATGAGCAAAGACACATGACATATTGAACCATGAATATTTTACAAAAATAAAGCCAAAATGGAGAAGCCATGTGTGAAAAACCAAGTACACCTTATGATTCAATAGCTTGTAGAACCACCTTCAGCAGCAATTATGTGAAGTAATCATTTTCTGTATGGCTTTACAGTTTCTCACATCATTGTTGAGGAATTTTTACCCACTCTTTTTTACAACATTGCTTCAATTCACTGAGGTTTGCGGTTATTTGTTTATGCACTACTCTTGTAATGTCCCGCCACAGCATTTCAGTCGGATTGAGGTCTGGACTTTGACTGGGCCATTGCAATGCCTTGATTCTTTTCCTTTTCAGCCCTTCTGTTTGTAGTGGGATCATTATCCTGTTGCATGACCCAATTTTGGCCAAGCTGTAGGTGTTAGACAGATGGCCTCACATTAGACTGTAGAATACTTTGGTATACAGAGGAGTTCATGGTCAAGTCAATGACTGCAAGGTGCCCAAATCCTGGGGCTGCAGAACAAACCCAGATCATCATCTCTCCACTACTGTGCTTGGCAGTTGGTATGAGGTGTTTGTACTGATATGCTGTTTGGTTTTCACCAAACGTGGCACTGTGCATTATGACCAAGCATCTCTGCTTTCGTCTTGTCTGTCCAAAGGACATAGTTCCAGAAATCTTATGGTTTGTCCAGATGCAACTTTGCAAACCTAAGCCATGCTGCCATGTTCTGTTTAGAGAGAAGAGGCTTTTTTCTGTCAGCCCTTCCAAACAAACCATACATGTTCAGTCTTTTTCTAATTGTACTGTGATGAACTCTAACATTTAACATGCTCACTGAGGCCTGTAGAATCTGATATTAAATTCTTGGGGGGGGGTTGCAATTTCTCGGAACATTTCACAGTCTGGCCTTGACATGAATTTGCTTGGCCATCCACTTCTTGAAAGATTGGCCACTCTCTTGAATGCTTTCCACTTCTGAATAATCTCTCTCACTGTAGACTGATGGATTTAAATTGTTTGGAAATGGCCTTATACCTTCCAAGACTGATGGGCAGCAACAATTGCTTCTCTACGATCCTTGCTTATGTCTTTCCTCCTTGACATCATGTTAACACACACCTGAATGCTCCAGATGAGCAAAGCGCTAATACATTGGCTTTGTAGAGGTGGTCAGACTTGCGGATGATCTTACTCAAGGGCATTTGGTGAGCAGCACCTGGCTGCTACTTAGCCTCTTAATTCCTGTGGAAGTGGTAAGAGCGTACTTAGTTTTTCACACATAGTGTCTCCATTTTGGCTTTATTTTTGTAAAATAAATCATGGCACGGTATAATATATAATGTGTTGTTGTTCATCTGAGGTTATATTTACCTAATTTTCAGACCTGCTACGGACCAGATGATTTTTATTATGTCTTGATACGTAAAACACCAGAATACTGTATACATGTGTGTGCATGTGCATTCCGAAAAAGAGAGATGCACATAGGGGGAAAAAAAACTGTAAGTTAATGAAGGAATTGGTCGTAAATCATTGTGTGTAATCTGTTTTTTTAAAATGTTCATGTTTCATTAGTAATTATGACTAATCACTTTCTATTTTGTTTGATAGGAATTTGTTCTGATACAGTATCAGTAACTGATGTTTCACTCAACGAGTCAACTGAAGAAAGCCCATTCCATCCTCCTCCCCATTCGTTTTCTACTGTTTTTGATGAGGACAAGCCTATTGCAAGCAGTGGGACTTACAACTTAGACTTTGATAACATTGAGGTTGTTGATTCTTTGCAAGCAGCAGATCCTAGCTGTCTAGACATCAGAAGCCGTGACTCCAAGTCACATGTTCGAAGGAAATCTACAGATTCTGTTCCAGTCTCCAGATCTACTTTGTCTCGGTCGCTTAGTCTTCAAGCCGGTGATTTTGATGGAGCATCTTTTCTCGGAAATAACGAGACAGCCGGTTCAGCAACAGACACATTCAGTACTGGTTCAAGCAGTGCTTCCAGTACTCTTAAGCGTACAAAGAAACCTAGGCCCGCTTCCTTAAAGAAAAAACAGTTGGGGAAAAAGTCTCTTGATGTTCCACCAGTGAAAGAGCCAGAACCATCTGAGGCCCAGCAAGATTCAGTTGTCCCAAGTGAAGAAAAAGCGTCTGAGGAGAGCTTGGAGCTCAGTGGAGCTGAGTGCACTCAGCCTGCCCACAGTGCTGCTGGAACGGAGGAAAGGGAGGAGGCTCCTAGTGCTCCAGAAACAACCTATACCTTAGACCCAAGTAACACTGAGGAAATTAGCACATCTGGTGCCGGAGACAACAAAGTACAGAACTCTCCCCCTGCCAGCAAGAAAGCCTCCCCTCTAAAGACGGCACCGGAAGCCGTGGAGGTAACACCTTCGGACACTGGAGGACAAGAAGATCCTCCAGTGAAAGGCTTAGCAGTGAGGCTGGAATTTGATTATTCCGAGGAGAAAGGCAGTGGGGAGGAGCATCAAGGAAGCCCCCCTTTGCCCAAAAAAGTGGGCAAAAAGCCTGGTGCCAAAATGCCGCTCAGGAAGCCAAAGCCAAAAAAGACTGGGGAGAAGCTCGACAATGCTCCCACAACGCCGACTAAGGCCCCTGCCGATCCAAATGAAATCCCTCTTCCCAAGGGCAGTTACACTTTTGATATTGACAAATGGGAAGACCCAAACTTCAATCCCTTTTCTTCCACTTGCAAAATGCAAGAGTCGCCTAAACTGCCTCAGCAGATGACAGCAACGTATACCTTTGATCCAGACATGTGTGAGGACTCCATTGACCCTTTCAAGACTTCGTCAAAGGTAGCCAGCTCTCCCACAAAATCTCCCGCCTCCTTTGAAATACCAGCTAATGCCAGTGAAATCAATGGGACTGAAGGAGATGGCCTCAATAAACCTGCAAAAAAGAAGAAAACGCCACTCAAGACGTAAGTCAGAATACAGAAAAATGTATATGCAGTAAAGAGTTCCCCCCTGCCCATCAAAGAAAAAAATGTGTGCACAGGTTCATATATTTATATTTAGGCAGTGTGGTATTAATTACACTGTGTTATGAATATGAATACAAGGTTATTTCACGATATCCTTCCCCAGTAAGCTTTAGGCTGTTTGAAGTATCATGTGTGTGTTCTCACACATATTTTAAAAAAACAATCTTACCATTTTTAAATAGAAAAAAGGCTGTGGAGTGGCAGGGTCAGCACAAGGCATTCTGCTGCCTGAGGCAGAGCAGCACATGGTACCACTTTCTCCAGTCAAGATCTGTAGTCCTCTTAAGCCAGTCAAGTATTTTTTAGCACTTGAGGCAGAATATTTCACAAGTACTATACCTCTTTCTCTCTCTTTCTGGCAGTAAGAATACTTTCATCAAAAATAACTAAACATCGTTTGCTCTTTCAGAACACCTACTGTCTGCTGTCTGAGGCCATAGTGATGGGGCTAGCCTTAATGAGTAAAAACAAAAGATATGATTAAGTGAACTTTTTTCACTAAAACATACAAATGTGGCAAGCTTTTGAGCTCTCCAAAACTCTTCTTCAGGTTTAAATGTTAGAAAATTTGCAGACAGAGAGGTGGAGTGGAGAATTGACTTTTTTCCCCAGTATGTGGAGCAGAGGGGAATTCTGACCAGTTGTAATGACCAGAATTGTTCTGGAAGGCAAACTGCTTGCAAGACAAGAGGAAGGTGGCAATTTCAGTCCTTGTAGATAGAAGTGTCAGTGGGCCTCTAACAGATGTGCTCATTGATGTGGACAAGGTGCCTAACACTTTGGAGTAGAAAATCTGAATACCTTTTAATTTTTTCAGCGAAGTCCTTCATATCTTTTTATTCCCTCCCCCTTTTTTTCAAATATGTGATCCAACTATTCAGTTGAAGGAGCTGAGCCAAATATAAAGAGGTGTTCACAGGATTAAAGGCTAATCTGCAAAGCTTTAGTCATGTGAATACAGTGTATGCAAAGTTTTATATGAATGGAGCTGTTCACATACAGTAGTCAAAAAAGCCAATCTTTTCTCCAGTCCTGAGTATCTCTGCTCATTTCACTGGCTTGCTGCTTGTATGGGATGTATCACATAATCAAGATGCCACAGGTGCTGTTGAAGTGAGTTTAGTTTTCTATTGCTAGTTCATGCCTCAAGTAGGAGTGCTGTTGGGTAAGCCATGTAGAGGCATTACCACCTAAATGTTTCACTTAGGCTGCAACAAGATAGTTGCAGGTGGGAGTTTCCACCCTTAGTTAATGAAATATGAGGTGGCGAGGTATTATGTCTTATAATGTTTTGGCAAGAAAATGTGATACAACCTTGCAAGTAAGTTTCACAGGTTCCTTCCTGCTCCCTGTGAGTTTTTTCTGTCCCATGTTAATGTTGCATTTTTCAGGTATGGTGAAACAACCTTGTTGGCTATTCATTCCAGAAGGCAAAGCTTAATATTGCTTATTGCTGTGTTTTCATATTCTTGGGAAATCTCGTTTTAGAAAGTGGCACGTTTGACATTGATCAAGAAGCTCTTGCTTGCTTGCTCACTCTTCTTTAGTGGGTACCCCATTACTAAATCAAAAGCACTCTTTACCCATTCTTGGCTATTCTAAAGGGAAAAAATATTAATGCCTAGATAATCTGAAAATAAATGCTTACAATGTTCTCAAATATTTATCTGTAGAGACATAGACTTCATTCGTGCTCATCTCAAACCCTACCCCTTAAAGTTTTGTGTTGAAATAGACACTGGCTGCATTCACGCATAATGATCAGCCAGAATTCCAGAGATCCCTACCTTATTGTTCTGAAATACCATACTCACACATGGTGCCCACTCACAAATGTGTGATTCTTTTTTCCTGCCAAGTATAACCAAAATAACCAGATGTTAAAAAGGATCTCAACCTTGGTGTTACACTGAAGCGGTAACTTGAGACATGTTGCTTTCAGATTTATTGGATATTCAAAACAAACTGCAAACCATAATTTCTAATTCTTGCTTATTATGGGAGTGGACTGGCGATCCAGGAGTCCTCACTGTGGATGTAACATCAAGCTTTTGATTCTTTGTTGGTTTCTGATTGCTTTAACTATTTCTAGTGGCAACAGAAGCTATGCAAGAATGTGTCTGTTCATGAACAGTAAACTACGATGATCTTAAATGTAGATCTATTACCTATGAACAACATTGTTGCAAAATAAGTAAAACCTTAGATATTTACAAAAAAGGAGATTAATTTGTGCCCAATTATTTTCATTCCTCTGTTCACCAGATTTAGAACAATTTGTTTTAAGGTACCAGCAATTATACAGTATGTCTGTGTGTATTTGATGGATGGAAGGATGGACTGATGGATTGGTGAATGAGTGAATGGAAGCACAGATAGAGGCATGGATATATTTTAGAATCATGAAAGAGTGTCTTGCCTGCAGGAAAACCAGTAAGCCCACAAATGAACATTGAACTCCTGAATACTGTGTCTTTCCTATTACCTCAAATAACAGAAATTGTAAAGAATAAACCCCTTAAAGCTAACATGAAACTCCTTGGGTAGGAAAGCTTCTGGCTGCCAAAATTAGTGCTTTTCTTCAGTGATTTATTGTTGCCTTTGTTGAAGTGGAAAGGTTGGTATCAGTTTGGTTTTCCAACTGTACAAATCTAGCTTAGATGTTTTCAAAACACTAGGCTTGCTTTCCTTGGGAGGCAGAACACTTTTCTCTGTTTGTTTCCTTTTTAAACTAATGTTCTTCAACGTGGTTCTCCATGAATCCACACTAGTGGGTTTAGACAGCGCCTGCGCTGGCCTCTCGGAATTTTCTAGAGCTGTAAGAGAAAAGTAACAATGTTTTAGGCTACCCTATACCGCGCATGTCTAGCCCGCCAACGGCTCAGTTCCATTTTTCCGCCAGTGAAGTTGGGACCTCTCGTTAGAGCTTCGTCTTCTTAGTTCGTTTTCCTAGCGAACTATTTTTCTTCTTTGATTTACTTGGCTACCCTGACCTACGGACCGTTTTTTGACTGACTCTTTGCCTCTGGTGATTCTGCAGTGAACTGTGCCTGTTTCCGGCTCTGATTGATTTAGGCGGTCTCCCGCTGGGGCCTAATAGGCCTTAACGGGCTCCCCGCTGAGGCGCCACGCGCCTTCAGGATTCCTTCAATTATCCCTGATTGGACTTCCTTCCTTGTTCCTTTCGGCGCGACTCTCTTCTTAGTCGATCGGATCCTCTACTACGGTCAGTTTTCCTCCTTCCTCTTAGTCTATGCCTCCTAAAGAAAAGCCATCTCCCAGGAGAGGACCCTTTCGCCTCTGCACCGCGTGCTCCAGGAAACTTCCCTTCCAGGACGGGCATTCCCTCTGTTTGTACTGCCTGGGGGAATCACACGCGGTGTCCCACTGTAGGCATTGTAAACAATTTACGAAGGTCACTCTCAAGGCGCGCCAGCAACGCCTGAAGTATTTTTTGTGGAAACAGACTCTGTCCGCTTCCCAACCTTCCCAAATGGAGGCTGTACCTTCTACCTCCTCCGTGCGCTCGGAAGTCAAAATCGTCTCGGCGCCGGAGTCGTCTAAGGGAAAGGGATCTAAGCAGTCTTCGAAAGACAAGTCTAAGAAGAGGAAGACCGCATCTGCTCTTACCTCCGCATCGGTCTCCCTATTTACATCGGCCGAGTCCTCGGTTCCACCGGTGTCGGAACATCTGAAAAAGAAAAAGGCATCGACAAAGTCAACATCGAGAGCTAGAGAGCTTACCCTCGTCGTTCCATCCTGCTCGACGTCATTGCCCTCTCCTTTACTTGAGGATTCCTCTCGAGACCGAGAGTCGGCTTCGGACTTAGCTCCCTCATTGCCTCCTCATCAGGAGCCACCGTCCGTTGTCGAGAAGTCACCGACAACGAGCCACTTGGAGAAGATAGTGGCTGATTTGCCCGGGCGTCCCTCGTAGCCCCATCCTACCCGAGCTAGGGACGGGATCCCGATCATCTACACCGGGATCCCCAGGCTCCAAGTCTCCATCCACACCAGTGAGACCTGCTAAGCCTGTCGAGGCCCCCTCTCCTCGGCTTCCAGCATCCGAGTTAGAGGAGGAGCCAGCGCCTAAGAAGCCCCGGCACCACCGCAAACGTAAACGCGGGTCTGGTGCTGATAGGCACAAAAAACACAGACATCGGGACTACTCCTCCTCCGACTCCGATGGTAGCAGGGATAGGAAGAGGTCCCGTCATCGGCGTCGTGGGCGAGATTATTCTACTGAGTCCTCCTCCTCGACCTCGCGTGATCGGCGTCGACGTCGGAAGAGGTCTCGATATACTTCTTCCTCCTCGTCTTCTACATCGCCACCTAGGAAAGGTCGACACCGCAAGCGTCCGGTCGTCGTCGAACCTGTTCCTTCGGCACCGACTAAGCCGACTGAGCCTCCAAGTCGGCCCAAACCTTCTTCTCCTCCGGTGCACCCGGTGCCTGATCCTGTGCCTCAGGCACCTCGACCTCGTAAACCTTCTAAGACCAAAGATACCGACTCTCATCCTAGCATCCTCCAGTCTTCTGATGAGGATAGCCAGGACCCTCACACCTCTTCTGAGCAAGAGGATGGCAACACTTCTGAGGCTTCTCTGGATTTACCACCTCCAGGAGAACCCCTAGGCTCAGACGCAGCGGACATCCATCCCTCCTCCCCGTCTGAGGACTTCTCCTCTTACCCTCAGATGGTTTCAAGGATGGCTGCAGCACTTAAGTTGGAGATAGAGAAATCCCCTTCGCGTGCAGACGACCTGATTTTTGGGGATATCCATCTGGCCAGGTCTCGTCCTGTCAGTCTCTCCTACGTGCCTGAGCTCATGGACCTTCTCAAGGAATATTGGCAACACCCTGCTGATCCTCCCAATATGTCCAGGCGTACTGAGAACATGTACCGAGTGCATGGGGATGATACCTCGTTCTTGTTAAAGCATCCAGCTCCCAATTCCTTGGTGGTGGAGTCTAGTGTTTCCAGGTTGCCAGCTAAAGGTCATCCAACTCCAACTACTAAGGAAGGCAAGGACTTGGAAGTCTTGGGTAGGCGGCTCTACTCCATGACTACTTTTGCACTCAGAGCTCTCAATTACTTAGTAGCTATGGGTGCATACCAGAAACAACTATGGGAACGAGTCTTGCCAGCCCTACAAGTAGCCCCGGAAGACATCAGGCAGACTTGTCTTAATGCCCATGCGGAGGCCTTGACCGTTTCCAAACACCAACGCTTGGCCTCTCGCCACGTAGCTGATGCCAATGCGAGAAACTTGGCATCCATCATTACTTTAAGACGGCACGCCTGGCTTCGTTCCGCTAACATTGTGGAGGACATCAAGGCTAGGATCAAAAATCTGCCCTTTGATGCGACAGGACTATTCAATGGCTCCACTGATGAGAACCTTGAGAGCTTACACAAGAGCAAAAAGACGGCAAAATCCTATGCAGTGCAGCAGCAGTCCAGGACCTCCAAATTTCAGTGGAGGCCTAGAACCCAGCAACAAGCCTACCAACAACAGACCTACCAACAACCTGGTCCTTCCACTTACCGGTCGTTCCGCCCTCAAGCTCCACGTTCTTCGCAGGCTTCTTCATCGGCCTCCAGCTTCAAGCCTCAGGCCTACAAACGGCAGTCCTTCAAACCTGGGGGGAAAAGGACAAAACAATATCTTTGACTCTCATCATCCCATCCGGTCCATCAGGTCACGCACAAGACTTTCTCCTTACCTTCTGAACTGGAACATGATTACCCAGGACACCTGGGTCTTGAACATTATAAGCTCCGGCTACCGCCTGGAGTTTATAGAGTTACCTCCTCTAGGCTGGATCAAGCCTACCTCGTTCGATCCCATCCTAGAGGACGAGATTCTCACCCTTCTAGAGAAACAGGCCATCCAGGTAGTTCCTCAACGAGACATCCTGAACGGGTTTTACTCCCGGTATTTCACTGTTCCGAAGAAGGACGGCGGTCTGCGTCCCATACTAGATCTGAGGGACCTCAATTCTTACCTCAGGCCTCGTCGCTTCAGGATGGTCACTTTAGAAGGGATCCTTCACCTGTTGAAGAAAGGAGACTGGTTTGTGGTGGTGGACCTCAAGGATGCCTACTTTCACGTGACGATACACCGGAAATTCAGAAAGTATCTCCGTCTCATGTTCAAGGACACGGTATACCAGTTTGTGGCTCTTCCTTTCGGTCTAGCCTCGGCACCGAGGACCTTTACCAAATGTATGGCCCCGGTGGCGGCTTACCTGAGGTTGCAAGGCATCCAAATTTACCCGTACATCGACGATTGGCTCATCGTCTCCAGATCCAAAGCCAGGGCATATCGGGACACTCGTTATGTCCTCAACACTCTTCAAGCTCTGGGACTTTCCATCAATTACGAGAAGTCTCATCTAGAGCCCTCCCAAACGATGGACTACATAGGAGCACATCTCGATGCAGTACAAGCTCGCATGTTTCTTCCTCTAGAACGCGTCCACAAAATCAGGAAAGCAGTTCACAGGTTCAAACCACGACGCACAGTGTCTGCCAGGTTAGCTCAACATCTACTTGGCCTCATGGCATCGACAACAGCCACCTTGTCTCATGCACGGTTGAAGATGCGCTCCCTGCAAATTTGGCTCCTCACCCTGTTCGATCCAGAGACAGACAGCCAAAGAAAGCGTCTCAGGGTCACACCAGAACTGGCAAGTCAACTCCAGTGGTGGACATTCCTCCCTCATCTTTTGGTCGGCAGACCTTTCAGACCTATTCTACTTACCAGACAGGTCACCACAGATGCGAGCCCGCTGGGTTGGGGGGCCCACTGCGAGGGTCATCAGATCAATGCCCTCTGGACCCCAGAAGAATCGACGCTGCACATCAACCATTTGGAGATGTTGGCCGTCATAAAAGCCCTCAGGGCTTTTCTTCCCCTGGTGAAGGGCAGGGCCATACAACTAGTCACGGACAACACCACCACGATGTTCTACGTGAACAAGCAGGGAGGCACAAGATCAAAGTCCCTTCTGTTCCTCACCGTCCAGCTGTGGGAGTGGTGCTACCAGCAACACATCTTTCCGGTAGCCATCCACATTGCTACAACGGACAATCAGCTGGTGGACGACTTGAGTCGCCGCTCTTCTCAGACCCACGAGTGGGAATTAAATCAGCAGGTGTTCCTCAAACTTTGTCAGATGTGGGGTCAACCTCTAGTAGACGTGTTTGCGACCCCCAGCAACAAGAAGTGTCTACATTACGCTTCCCGGGCCGGGAGAGGAAAGGACTCCCTCGGGGATGCTTTTATGATCCCTTGGGACGTGGGACTAGTCTACCTGTTTCCTCCGCTACCTCTTCTGCAGAGAACTATCATCAGAGCCTTGCGAATGAAGGTGGAGGCGATCTTAATCGCCCCTTGGTGGCCACGTCGACCGTGGTTCTCCACACTGTTTCAGAGTGCAGTGGACTACATGACATTACCATTGCATCCACATCTTCTCACTCTGGACGACGGGAGGATTCTGCATCCCGACCTGGAAACCCTCCATTTGACAGCGTGGAGGATTTCCCATCACTAATTGAAGTCATTGATAAAGCCCGTAAACCAGCAACAAAGTTACTTTATCAATATAAATGGAGAAATTTCCTGAAGTTTGCTAAGGAACGCAACCTACAGTCGTCCCCAGTGTCTTTGTCTACTCTCCTGCTCTACCTCAGACATCTTTTTGATTTTGGATTGTCCAAATCTACTCTGAAGGTTTACACAGCGGCTATTGTGGCTTTTCAACCTCAGGGTTCTGAGTCATCTCGCTGGTTTTCGCACCCAACGCTTAAGGCCTTCCTCAAGGGGTTAAGCAACATGAGACCACCGTTGAAGAAACCAGTGCCACAATGGTCTTTGCAGACTGTTTTACATAGCCTCACCAGACCTCCCTTTGAGCCTATGACCTCTTGTGACCTTAAGTTCCTGTCATTCAAAACCTTGTTCCTCGTAGCGATCACTTCGGCTAGGAGAGCGAGCGAACTCGCAGCTTTGCGTGCGGATTCTCCCTATCTTCAATTTTACAAGGATAAAGTTGTTTTGCATCCTGATGTTTCCTTTCTCCCTAAGGTGGTTTCTGAGTTCCACGTTAACCAGCCTTTGGTTTTACCAACGTTGTTTCCTGAAGCAGTGACAGATGTTGAGCGCATGCTTCATTCTTTGGACGTTCGAAGGGCGCTTGCCTATTATGTTTCAAGGACTAAAGATTTTAGGAAGTCTCCTAGGCTGTTTCTTTGCTTCTATGGCCAGCAAAAGGGTTCAGCTGCTTCGTCGTCCTCTCTTTCTAGATGGTTGGTCTCCACTATTTCTTTGGCCTATGAACTACAACACAGACCTATCCCTGAGGGCCTTAAAGCCCATTCAACTAGGGCTGTGGCCACTTCTACAGCTTTGCTACGAGGAGTCGATATTCAAGAAATTTGCAGATCGGCTACCTGGTCTAATGTGTCCACCTTTGTCACCCATTATAAGTTGGACCTTCGGGCCAAGAATGAGACCAAGTTTGGAAGGGCTGTCCTTACGTCATTGCTGCAATGACGGCCCACCATCCAGTAAGTTTGCTTGCTAGTCACCCACTAGTGTGGATTCATGGAGAACCACGTTGAAGAAGGACAGGTTACTTACCTGTAAACATGGTTCTTCAAGTGGATTCTCCATGAATACACACGTCCCGCCCGGCCTCCCCACATGTCCGTCATTGGAATCGAGTCCCAACTCTTCTTTGTGGCGGGCATATGGAACTGAGCCGTTGGCGGGCTAGACATGCGCGGTATAGGGTAGCCTAAAACATTGTTACTTTTCTCTTACAGCTCTAGAAAATTCCGAGAGGCCAGCGCAGGCGCTGTCTAAACCCACTAGTGTGTATTCATGGAGAATCCACTTGAAGAACCATGTTTACAGGTAAGTAACCTGTCCTTTTTACCTTTCTTCCATCGTGGACGTCAAGATGATGTGTTGAAGCTGGCTTCCATTCAGGTGCTAACCAGACTACTGCTCCTTAAAGCTTGGTTTCTAATAGTTTTTTAAGCCTTCCTTTGGAATGGCTTTTATCTTACTTATCTTTATATTTTATATGACTTCAGACTGTGTTATGGGACTTACTTTCCATTTTTATCTTCTTTGAGTTCATCATAGGGTCAGCTTAATCATTAGGATTTGGTTTTGGTTTTTGCTCTTTGCAGTAACTGCTGTCTGCATGGTTGTTTAATTGGTTTAATGGTATTTTTTGTATGACAGATATTGTTGTACCCTTATACGTCACCTCGATGGCTGCGATGTGGGGTGACTTTTATACCAGACATTGATGATGGCTGTGGCAGTGGTGGTGATACATCTATTGCTAACCTAGTTAGTAAGCTAGCAATTGTTTTACATTTCTTTCTTACCAAGTTTTTGATGGCAAGAAAGCATTTCAAAAGACCAAAGTCTTGATATGAAAGGTGTCAGCACTCAGAGCCATCCTGTGTTTATGTTGGCAAGTGCTAAAGTGGATAAAGGCATGTCTCCTTTTGGACAGTTATTTATTTTAAAACAACAACAATCCACAATCTGTACAGTCTTCAAGACTTTAAAATCTCAAGAAATGAGGATTTAGAGCATCTTTCTGTGTTGGTTAACTGTGGTGGAATTTGGTGTTCTAACAGATCTGAAAGCAGACTGATTGTTAGGGGTAATCGTTTTAAAAGTGAAGGGCTAAAAACATCTTTGCATTTATGTGCCTGTGCGAACCAAGCTAAATTTCACTCAAGTTTCAGTAGTATGCAGCTTTCTGTTAATAAATAAGAAGCAGTTATAGGAGGCCACACTCCTGCAAAGGCTGCATTTCCCTCCTGTACCTCTGCAGAGCCAAAAAGCATTCTTGAGGACAGGGGTAGATGTAGGTGCCTCATTGAGAGTTACTTGTTACGGTCTGTAAAGCAGTTTGGCTTGGAGTCAACTGCAGCAAGATACCATGCTTTGCCCCTTCTGCCTCTTGACATGGCCCTTTGTGATCTCCTTAGGCATGCTTATGCATCTTGTCCCTTCATCTAAGCCAACCAAGACAAGGAAGCAGATGGCTGCTATCATGAAATGGTAATCCATGGACAGAGTTTAAACTGTCAGAGATACGTATCAGCCTTGAAAAGTAGCTTTTATGGAGGAAGAGAGCAGGCAGATTAAATAGAAGAAAAGTGGCTTAATTTCCCCCTGTATCTCTGTGATTCTCCTGCTCCCAAATAAATCCAAACAAGAGTAAGACCCTATGGTAGTTTAACCTTGCAATGGTGTGCTTTCATTCAGTGGATTTCACTGTGGCCTTAAAACGTGGCCTGACAGTTCTCACGATTGTTTTAGGAAGACATGGATTTCCTAAAGTAGCACCAAGACATCGTGATGTTTTGCTAATGCAATTAACAAGTCTCTCCTTTGTGTCAGTCAGTTCCTTCTGTCTGTCTCTCTCTCTTTTGTCTTATTTGTCTTAGGATGGTTGAAGACGTGATGTCTGTATGTTCTCTGTTGTAAGTAATTTTAACTGTAACTATGCTTGTTATGGACGGAAATGCCCCATGATTTTTGCCCTTTGTTTTCCTTTCTCCTCGCTCCCCAGCCCCTGGTTTTAATGGGAGTTTTCCTCCAGTATTGTGCTTTGTACATCAGTGCTGTTCTATTAGTGGTTTATGCTGGAGCCAAAATATTAAGGGGGAATTGCATGTTTGGGAACAAGCTTGAACAAATTTGTTTTTTCTCTTCCACATGCGTCTACATTTTATTTTCCAAGTTTTCCAAGTGTCAATATGAACATTTTTATTTGTTGTTGTCTAATTAGAATTTGCTTAATGAGCTCCTATGCAAAGAAAGCTTCAGGAAAAATATCCATCCACTCCTGCATTGTGCTGCTCGGCCCACCAGTTACCAATTTTTATCCCCATCTGATGACCATGGTAATCTCATCCTTTGTGTCTCCTGCACCGATTTTGGTGCCTTTGGAAACACAAACCTATACTTTTCAAGATGAAATGCCTTTCTAGTGGCTATTGTTTGTTTTTTATACCACTAACAGAGCAAGATCTAGGTTTAGTGTGTGCATATGCTAAGGTATTTTTGCTGTTGGGTCCTCTTGTTGCCTGTTTGATCTGCTGTATTATCTGGAGCATAACAAAATAATTTTGAAATTCTTGGACTCTGTCAGTGAGCATGACCCAGCTCTCATTAAGTCCTTACACTGTTGGAAGGAGCCTATCAGAAAACTCAGGAGATAGAGGATCTCCCCTTATGTACCCTATGCATTTGCTCTGGAGGCCTAGGAAACCCTTTAGAGCAGTATTTTGAGTGCCAGAGAGAGATGGAGTGAAAGAAAAAAAATCATGGTGTCTTGCTGCAGATGCATGTGGCCTGTGTGGACGTGGAAGAAGTCACCACCTTTAAGAAAAACTGGTGGGTTTCTTCCATAAGTTCAAGGACCCACTAGGGACTTGGCCATTATGTTTAGGTGCCTAGCCATATGTCTTGGCTAATTTTGATTCTTTTCCTGTTACAGTTCTTTGTCACAAAATCTGGCTTTCAGATCTTGGGCATGGTCATCATGCAGAATAGTAAGTTCTGCTTAAATTAGGTCCCCTCAACCTTTTTTTGGTCGTGATTGGAATTTTGAAGAAGCACTGTGGGCATCACAGATTGGCTACTGTGGGATGTTGTGGCCAATAACCAAAATTTAGGAAGCCATTCTTCTTTACCATTCTCTACTGCTTCCCTTTCTCTTTCTGTGCATATGCATCCTATGTGTGTATGCTTTCTTTCTCATTCTGCCTCTTCTCAGTCTCTCTGTTTTTCTCCCCTCCCACTGGATGGGCAAGCAAATGGAACAATTTGTCCATTAATTCACATGGAGAGGGGAGGAGAATGTGCCCTGCTTAAAAATGTCTAGAGTGGGAAGAAGCCCACCTCTTTCCAAGGACTCTTTTGCTCCAAGGAAATTGTTCCATTCACTTGCAGAAGAAAGGGAAAACAGCCTGGTGGGTGCCTCTGCATTTTCCTGTAGACACAGTAGCACCTGTGGGTGCTGTACTGGCAACCCGGAGTTTATCCTATTCATATGTGTGAATATTTTTGGAGTTTGTGAATATGTGTGTAGGGCTTGCTGAAGAGATGGGAAATGCAGCACAATAAATTGTTTTGGGCTAGATCTCTGCATTATTTCAGCAGGATGCATAGAGTAATTCTAATACAGTTAGTTGCCTTCCATGAGGAACTCTTTGCTAGCTGTTAGAATGGATGTGGAAGTGAATATCTGTTAAATTCAATGCGTTAGGGCAGTGGTCCCCAACCTTGGGCCTCCAGATGTTCTTGGACTACAACTCCCAGAAGCCTTCACCACCACATCTGCTGGCCAGGATTTCTGGGAGTTGAAGTCCAAAAACATCTGGAGGCCCAAGGTTGGGGACCACCGCATTAGGGGTTAAAGGGCCTGCCTTAGATATAGCTTTGAGATTGTCCTAACTCTGCCACAGTTTAGTTGTATGATTTTGGTAAAGTCAGTATTTCCTTGTCTGGTGGTATAGAAAGAAAAGTGACCTCACAAGGTTGTTTTGTGTGTGTGTGTGTGTGGGGGGGGAATTATGAAAATCACAAAGAGAAAAAGAATTGAGTGAAAGAAAATCAAATTGTCCAAAAGAACTAAAAAATAGCTGTAGGTTTGCAAGTATAGATGTTTGTTGGTAGGCCACCAAAGTAAATACCTTGTGGTCTGTGATCAAAGGTTTATACAGGTGGGTGTTCTTGCTGTTTGATCAAATGGTGGGTGAGGCACCAGGTTATTCTGCTAGCAAATCATAACGCCTCACTTATTTGATTAGTGAGAGCCATCTGTTTCTGAAGGTTTTGTTCCCTTTTATTGCAAGGTTACATGGATCAAATATATGGATTAACATTAACTTCTCTCTGGAGCTGTAATGGCCTTCTTTCTTCCTTGTAGCAAAATAAACAAATTTGTTTCTCATTATTTGGATTGATCATGGTTCCCTCTGTTACAACCCCATTTAATTCCATTATCATACTTGGTGTATTTTTGTTTGCTTTTTTGTTTGTTTGTTTGTTTGTTTATTTGTTTGTTTGCAATGATTCAGTCCCAAAGTGCATGACAGGAAAGCAAAGTTTCTAGCATGCTGTTCCATGGAGTTCATACACTTAGCTTTCTGAAACAGGAAAGCCTTCCATGATGAGCTTTTCTTTGGCTGCTTGTTATATTCCCTTGGTTTTCTGTTGCCTGCCATACTTACTATTTCTGCTTTTTAATTTCCAGTGATACTTTTAGGGTGAAAAAGTCACCGAAAAGATCTCCTCTTTCTGATGCTCCTTCACAGGTAAAGAGTTCTGATAAGTTTGTTTGTTTGTTTGTTTGTTTGTTTGTTTGTTTTAATGTTTTCCCCTTTGAAGAAAAATGTTGGCTTATATCCCATAGAGGGGTGCACGTTGGCTGTCTAGTTTATTCTAGGAGTTTAAGTCCAAAAGCACAAATCTGCACACCTCTGCCAGTACAGTATTAAGAATTAATTGCCTGACAGCTACATTATAAACATCAAGGAATTCTCTTTGGGATCCCACTTGAATAGAAATAATGAACATAGGATCTCTGACCTAACATTGTTTCTCAGATATTTTGATAGCAATCTTTTGATAAGGGGAAAAAGAAAAAAATTGTACTTTAATGGGAAAAGTGAGCGTTCAAAACCTGTGATCTATACTTTTGAACATTTCTCCAAGCAGATGTGTTCAAAGCAAACATGAAAAATAAAGAAATGAAAGGGATTGTGTAATAGGGTAGCTGATATTATCTTAATAAACTTGAATATTGAAAAAATGGGAGAAAGATACTAAAAAGCCTTTGAAACCTTGGTTATGCTTAAGATGGGGAAAGTTAAATGGATTAAAAATTATTTGGCTCAGAAGGAGTCATCAGGCTATATTTCCCACAGAGATGAGGTAAATGTTTTATTTTAGCCAAGAGAGATCCAGAAAGGAATCACAGATGAACTTGACCGCCTGGCGTCTTTCCTCACTTGGCTGTCTCGTGAGGCAGAAAATGGATAATCTTAAACAGACTGGTTGTCATGCTTTATTTTGTTTATTTCATTGCTGTGGAAAAACACTTTCAGAGGCAGTAAGAGGGGTGGAGCCAGGTAAATTTGAGGTCAACCCAACTAAGTTTTAACTAAGGCAACATTTCTGAAACCCCTGCTGTAGGCCAACCTCCGTTCATCTCTCTTGACATCTGAAAACCTCAGATCCTGTCTGTGGAGCCTACGTACGTTGCATGGAGTTAAAAAGAAAGAAGCTAGTAAAAGGAAGGCAGGCACAACAGAGGAGACAATTGTTTCTTTCTTTCTTTACAGAACAGCAGTTACTCAACTTTTATTTTCCTCCTAGGACTCCATTGTGCTGCCTGCTGCGGAAACACCTTCTTCTGTGGTGTGCACTGTGGTTCATGCAACAGATGAGGAGAAACTGGCATCCTCAGCTGGCAGCCAGAAGTGGACTTGTATGACAGTGGATCTAGATTCAGATAAGCAGGATTACCCTCAGCCGTCGGATCTGTCAACTTTTGTAAATGAAACCAAGTTCAGTTCTCCCACAGAAGGTAAGCTAGGAGATGGGGACCAAGTAAGTCTTTACATTTGTGTGAGGAGGGAAAAAACAAACAGGTGAAAAGTGATAAGGGACCAAAATACGCTTTTTAAGTTTTCTGTTCTCCATTCCTGGAAGTTGAATGATCCTGTTTTATGTTTTTCTTCCTGTGTATTTAGCTTAATACATTGTTTCCTTTGTATTAAGGCCAGCGTCCTGTTTGAAACAGGCAAAGCCTAACACTCTGAGTTTGGAGCTGTCACATGCTCTCTGGCAGAAGCAGAGATGGGCTCATTTAAAATACGGGGGGATTGCACTGGCTCAGTTGGGTACCTCCTTAGGCAGGCTCCCAAGGAGCACAAGCTGCTCACCTGATTCAGCTTTCAGCTAGGCATACGTGGAGCTGCTCCACAAGGAGACCGAAATCAGCATTAAACTGCAGTTAGCTTCAGCATAGATAACATGACAAGAATCTTGTTGATTTTACACTTGCATAAGGGAAATCATGCAAGTCTGGGTGGCAAATTTTAGCCAGCTGAACCTGTAATAAATCTAAATTCCTTCCAACCTACGGAGATTGGAAATTATTTTGAACTGCACTTACTGTAGCCTAATTCTGTGTCAGTACTGTAAATTTGTCCCTGGACTGAAGGAAACTTGAATGGGGTATAACTCCCCTGTCTTGCTCTTTCTGTATTCTTTTTTCAAATGGTCTTAGGCTGATGAGCAGTTCTGCCAACAAACCATTCTGGTGGCAGATCTCTTGCAGTTTGCCAACAGAAAGGTTCTGCGACCAGCAGGAGGGAACTTATTTTGGTGGAAGAGGCTTGTGCTTAGTCCTGATTCTGTACAGCCAGTCTGTCCCTTGAATTGAACTTGTGCTACCTTTACCTGTGCTTTTCTACTTCCCACCTATTAGGCTACTGTTGAGTATGAATTTGAACCTAGGTCTCTCTGGTGCCTGTAGCCACTTGCAACATAATATCTCTCTCCATAGTGGTAAGGTAAAGGTAAATGTTCCCCTTGACATTTTTTATTACAGTCATGTCCAACTCTAGGGGGTGGTGCTCATCCCGTTTTTCAAGCCATAGAGCTTGTCTGAAGACAGTTTCTGTTGTTATGTGGCCAGCGTAACTAGGGAGCACCGTTTTACCTTCCCATGGAGGTGGTACCTATTTATCTACTCGCATTTACATGCTTTAAAACTGCTAGGTTGGCAAGCTGGGACAAAGAGATGGGAGCTCACTCCGTCGCGTGGATTCGGTCTTACAACTGCTTGGTCTTCTGACCCTGCAGCACAGGCTTCTGCGGTTTAGCCCATAGCGCCACCACGTCCCCTCCATAGTGGTACCCTGTTTGTAAAACCCTATCTGCAAAGAGCCAATCAGGTTCAATCCCTCAAAGCCTTTAAGGAGGTTAGTTTGAACTGGTATTCTTCCAGAAGCTTTTTACATTTCATACACAGCATAGTTGTGCAGCTATTGATAACATGAGTTTTTAGCTGTGACTCTTAATGCTGATCCTGCTGATTGTGTTAAGTGGCCAGCTATATTTTCACTTGCTGTGACTAGAGAGGGGAGCACGAATACGATGCTCACCACCACAGGTGGCCAGTCCAATTAGACCCTCTCTTCCAAACCCGGCGTCCACTTACTGCTTGTGGCATGGGGCACGTGGCCATCATCCTTCGTGCTGTGCCAGTTGGGGAAATAGCCTGGCTGGGGTTTCCCCATCTCCCTGTGCTGCTGACCAATCCAGCGAGGGGACAGGATGACTAGCCTCCCCATTTAGCTGCTGATTGATCAGCAACACAGGGAGGTGGGAAAGCCACTACTTCTGCGATTGGCATGGTGTGAAGGACAACGGCCCTGTGTGCTGTGCTGCAAGCTGTCGGTGGAGGCCTGGTTCAGGGGGTGGGGCGTCCAATTGGACTGACCACCTTTGGTGGAGAGTTTAGTTTTCATCTCCCTCTGGAAACAAATATGAAATTCCCATCTCTAATTGTGACAATAAAACAGTAGGGCTAAGCAAGTCACCAATATTTCTCACTTTCCTTAAAAGAAAGCTAGAATGAAAATGTGATAAATAAAATCAGGTTACGGTGACTTTCTTATGGGACACCAGTAGTCATTTAAAATATCAGGGGGAAAACAGTTAGCCTTAGCACTCTTTTGTAATGATGCTCAGTCAAGAGGTGTGATGGTTTAACATACAGTATGAGCAGAACTCAGCACAGACGGACACTCAAAGTGACTGTAGATGCTAATTCTGCCTGCGTGTTATGTCTGCTAGGTAGCATGTGGCTCAGATTACCTATTAATTACAACCACTAATGTTTCCTCCAATGAGATCATTTAAGTACAGTATAATCATACCTTCCCTCTGGACTCCTCTTTAGGCTACAGTGGGGAACTTCAGAGTAATTAAAGACTGCTTTCTGAGACTATCATTTGTGTTCTTCTTTGAACACCTCCCTGTTGTTAAAAGCTACCTTTTGTCTGCCTAGAAAGATAAGGAGAATTTCAGTAGATTAACAAAAGAACAATTCAAGGCACATATATGATACTTAAGTGTGTGCCTTTGCTAATCCATTGGAACTCTCCTTATCTTACTTCTCAGCACTTGAACCTTCTAGAAACTCTAAAAGAAATTACAATTCCATAGTGCGGCGAACTATTTATGTTATTCTGGTCAGGAATTATCAGCTTGTATTTGGAATCAACTGGGGTTAAACTTTCACCAGCCCCAAACAGAGAAGCAAGAAATTGTATTAATGGTAATACAGTGCAAGGAGTGTTTACTTCTGGTTGGATAACAAGAGAATTGTGGGTTTGGGATTTTTTGTTTGTTTGTTTGTTTACTTTTTTAAAATTTTATTTAAAGCAAAGAAAAACACAAAATAAAAGAAATACACTATACAACAATGCAAGGAGTAAAAACTAAACAAAAAAAAACACTTAAATTGAAAAGAGTGTCCTCTTCCACCAAGACCATTGGAGAGGTATTTACTAATTTGCCCACTACCCTTCCAAAACTGCACTGAATCTTGTGAAGGTACAGAACCTTTCTCTTTTATTAATGGGAAAATATATGGGGAAAAAGAAATACTAAATTGTACGTTGGTAAGAGTAAAGGAAATTTTTTATAAGCTGGTATGGAAATGGTATTTAATACAGGTTAAATTGAATTGTAAATATATTATTGTATATATTGTGTGTGTATATATACACACACACAGTAATATATTTGCAATAATGAATTCTAATATATGTTGGAGGCATGCCAGGAATAAGTACCTATTACATATGTGGTGGGAATGTGAAAATACAATGAAATTTTGGAAAGTGGTTTTCAAAGAAATTAATGCAATAGTGAAGGTAAATGTAGAAATAAACTCTAAAATAGCATTCCTATCAGTATTTGATTTTAAAAAGGGGGATGGATGGTTAAAAAATCAATAACAAATTTATTAACAACGTATTAATGATAGTGAAGAATTGGAAAGCAAACTACAAATTTCAGTTAAGGGATTGGTATAAAGAAATTTGGAATATAGTATTAATAATAAGCTAATCTGATATTAAGATGAAAAAGGAATTGATAAGTAAGACTTATTTAAGAATGGTGTTTTATAAAAATCTGAGCAAGTAGAATAATGTATGGACATTTATCTTTTTTTTTAAACTGATGCTTCTGTTCTATATTTTGCCATTTGTTATTGATAAATGTAACTGGAGTCGGATGAAAAATCCTGGTTGTTTTAAGCTAACCAGGTTTGTCATGGACCTTAGGCACAAATTAATTTCACATCTGTTGTATCTACATGATCCTTTAAAAGGCAGACTCCTAAAAGTATTCAGTGAGGATTAAGAGCTGCGATTATAAATGTTCAATTAATTGTGTTCTATTTTATTGTTTGCATCCTAATTGTGGAATTGGAAAAGTTTATTAAATGGTGTATATTACTGGAAATAAAATATATGATTTTTAATGCTGACTTTAAAATCTAAAATTGGCAAATGATTTTTTTTAATGGGATGAAGTGACTTTAACAACTGAATCTTGACAAACGAAAAGAAATTTGATAGATCAATCCATTTTTGCAACTTTATTATGGTGCTCTTTATTTTTAGATTACTCACAGAATAATATGCAACAAAACACTATTTGATAGTGGTACCTTCAGTGTAATTGGTTCTCCAGGAAACAAGACACTTTCTCCTCCCACTCCCAATTTAGATTGCTTTCCAGGCGTGGACATCGCACTCGCTGATTGCACAGAAATATACTTGTAAACATCATAGATGAATACTGTGGATTTTATTTTTCCTTTGTGTTTTTCCCAGCTGTGGCTGCTTCTCCCCCCTCCCCCAACAAATAAATGCTCCAGGATTGGGGCAGTTTGATTTGTATTATTTTCTGTTGGCTGCACAATGTTCCCCCAAGAGTATCCTTAAACTATCTCACCCCCAAGGTAACATAAGGGTACTTTTTGAGCCACTTTTTTTCTCAAAAACAATTTTGGAGGTTTTTTTTTTTGTTTTTTTTTTTTGTTTGTTTGTTTGTTTTTTTGAGAAGCAGGTGTGTTGGAGAGCCATAGGGCACTGGGGGCTGCAGTTGAAACCTCGGGGTGGCAGGATGGCCAGAGACCACATGTTGCTTACCCCTGGTTTTGGTGGTTTGCTCTGTTTTATTTAGAATCCAAATCCCTAAAGTTGTTGAATGTTTCTCTAAACTGTTTCTGAAATCAGGTATATAAGTAAAATATATTTTCCCATCTGTCAGTCCTAAATATCTCATCTTCATTTAACTAGGTGTTTGTCATAGGAAAATGTAAAGAATTAGTGAGCAGAAATGGATAGCCGTTCCAGTCACTGTTGACATACCAAGTAGCTCTCGTTGCTCAGTAAGGAGCAGACCTTAAGATAGGCTTACTCTACTATATTGCATCAGAAGGACCTTTATGTCCTTCCTCCCTCTTCCTAATTTTGATTATGAGGGAGTGTGGCCTGCCATGTGTTAGATTTGACATAGTACACCCATATAAACATATTTCTTGGCAAAACAATGGAATGCTTTCTCTATCCATGCCTTTACTTTACATAGTAGTCAATAATGCAGAAGTCTGCACTGGGGTCTGTTGATGAAACAGTCTTCATCATCTTTCTCTTCAGTCGTTTTAAGAGAAAATGATAGCAGGCCCTAGACAAAAAGTACACATTTCATGATATTGATGGGATTAGATGCTTTTCAGTATACAAAGGCAATTTTCTTTGTTGGGCGTATAGGACTGAAAAATTGATTAGGCATACATAAATGTACCTTTCATGGTTGAAGAGGAAGGAAGGGGACCCTGGGGACAAGCCTGGGAGTGACTGACTGCCCAGCCATTTTAGGAAAAGGTAGCAAGGAACAAAGGAAGGATATTTAACTTAGAGACCTACAAAGGGAATGGATTCGGTAAAATGTATTCCTTGCTTGTATCATTGGGCTGTGGTTGACCTATGTATGCTAAGATTGGTATTCAGCAGGTTTTTAACTTATTTCTAATTTCACGTTTTTGTTTTTGTTTTGGTGCTCAATTAAGAAAGCATCAACCGGATGGCCCCAGTGCCTTTGTATTGTCTGAAAGAATACTTTCAGCCCCACACTAAGCACACTTTCATATGTATTACAGAGCTGGAGTATGGGAACTCATACGAAATAGAATACATGGAGAAAATAGGCTCCTCTATACCTGTAAGTTTGTGGATTTCCTTTTGTGTGGGGTTGCTATATCAACAGTTCCTGTTCCTTGAGATTTTAGGGCCAGGTCTCTGTGATGTCCTGTGGAGAATTCTACACGGTTCAGTCCCTGTGGTGCCACAGAGGTGGAGGAGGCAAGGATTGGGAGGGAAGCAAGCATCAGATATATATAGCTAAGCATTTTTGTGCTGAGCCACTTATCACCCCCAACACCAAACTTTTGTCTGTCTAGCATGATAAGGAGAATTCCAGTCCGTTACCAAAAGAACAACTCATTTACCCTGATGTTTGTTTCCCTACTTATTTGCCACCTATTAATTTTCTGAAATGGCTGTTGCTCTGACAGCTGGCAGTCCTATAAGATCTGATGTGCAGTATGGCTCAAAGCTTGGAAAAACTATGCTTTTGGGGATAAAACTCTCAGAACCCCAATCTGGACATTGCTGTCTGGGGGATTTAGGGAATTGCAGGCGGGGGCGCTTTTCCAAGTTCTAGTAAGAGTGTAGTGGACCCTGTCAAATTGTTTGTTTTAGATGCATAGAATCAAATTTATTATGTAACAGCTTTAACCCAACTTAATTCCCAGTACAATATTTTGTTTTAAGCTTTTCATCAGTAGCATGGCAGAGACTTTGTTCCAGTAGAAGATATATTGTAATATGTATTTTTCTCCCTTTTCTCTTCACAGCAGGATGATGATGCTCAGACAAAACAGTCTTTGTACCTTATGTTCGATGCACAGCAGGAAAGTCCAGTCAAGTCTCCTCCAGTCCGAATATCTGATTCTACCACTCCTTGTTCTGGGTACTTTGCCGCATTTCAAAAAAGAATAATTTTTTTTTTTAAATGTGTAGTAATAAATGAGAAATGGTTGCCTTTTGTAACTTCTCCAGCTGCCCCCATCTTACATGTGGCTGCACTTGAGCAGGCAGAGTTTGGAAAGCTTCCTGTCTTGGACTACAGTTCTTCCCCAGCCGGTATAGCCACCACACTGGCTGGAGGATTTTCCATGTTGTCATCCAGAAAATAACTTTTGCAAAGTAGCCTTACCTTAAGTGGAAATGGCTATGCACACAATCCAATAAATTTTCTAATCATAAAGTTTAATGGATAGGTTTAATTAACACTAATATACCATTTGCATATAGCAGGGAAACAAGTGAAAATGGAGAAATAATTCACTAGAAGGACTCACAGTTTATAGCCACTGAGCAATATGGAGCCTTGAAGAATCAGATGTTGTACTCTGATGTGGTGTGCTGGTTTCCTTCTTTCTCAAGGCTAATATTCTTGCGAGAGAAATCGTAAAGCACCAGTTACTGAAGTGTGTTTTGTCATTGTAGTCAGCAGCACTCCATGATTTCTCACTCAAGAATACTAAAGTAACTAGCCATCCGTGCTCTGCTGTTTTTCTTTTCTTTTTTTTAAAGAGAAGAAACATTAGCTGAAATGGAAATTCATTCTATTTCTTTTTCCAAACACCATGGAAAAAGAAATAGAGGGCCAACTCCCGTTCTTAGATGTCATGGTCATACGCAAAACTGACTTCTGACTGGGACACAAGGTCTACAGAATACCGACCCACACAGACCAGACACAAAAACTCCAACCACCACCCACAGCAAAAAAGAGGCATAATCAAAACACTGGCAGACCGTGCAAATTGGAACTGTGAAGCTCAGTTTCTCAACAATGAACTCAACCATCTGAATTGGGCCCTACAGGCAAATGGCTACTCCAAAAATGAAATCACAAGAGCCATCAAACCAAGAAAACAACACCAAACTGAAGAAGAAAAACAGCCACCCACAAATAAAGTATTTCTGCCATACATCAAAGGGGTCACGGACCACATGGGGAAACTTTTGAAAAAACACAACCTACAAACAGTATTCAAGCCCACCACAAAAATACAACAAATGTTACGGTCAGCAAAGGACAGAAGGGACACCGTCACCACTGCAGGAGTATACCGGATACCTTGCAGTTGTGGCCAGGTATACATTGGAACCACAAAACGAAGCATCCACACCAGAATCAAAGAACATGAGAGACACTGCAGACTAAAACAACCAGAAAAATCTGCAGTAGCTGAACATGCCCTAAAACAAGCTGGACATGAAATTCTATTTCAAAATATTGAAATACTGGACAACACCAGCAACCATTACATCAGACTGCACAGGGAAGCCATTGAAATCCACAAGCACCAACAGAACTTCAACAAAAAAGAGGAAAGTTTGAAACTCAACAAAACTTGGCTCCCAGCTCTCAAAAATACAGCATGCAAAATGTCAACGACCTCTACCCAGCCACAAGGACCGGGGATCACTACACACAAAAGACCAGCTAATGACACCCATCAATCACAGTGACAGATAATCTCTCCCCCTTATCACAACAATACACCCACAACAAAACACACTAATCACTCCACACAGAGAATATTTGCATGAGGAGTGACTTACATTGGATTTGATGTGTTTCATGTAGTCACCAGTTAAAATTGGCCACTGCCTGCTTCAGATACTAGATATAAGTTAGCTTCCTTGCTCACATTCTTCCTTCTGATAACCAGTAATTTTGATTTGGGAAGTAACCCTGTTAATCATCTGACCCACACATTTAATTTAATTTGGTCTTCATCAAGATATTGGAGATTTCAATTTGATGTATTTTTTTTAAGTTTTAGAAGAAGTAACCATTAGTCTATCACATTAAAGCAAAAGAAAAATTTAAAAATACCAGAATTAAGCAAAAGAAAAACATTGTGGCACCTGAAAGCCCAATGGCTATATTTCAAAGTGGGCTTTTGGGGACATGTGCATTTCCTCCGTTTGTAAATGCCAGTTAGAGAGCCTTTTTTGAAAGTGTATGCTATCATGTAGCAGAACTATACTTTGACAGTCCATATTATAATCAAAAAGACATGTCCTCCTTGAAAACCTAGTGCTTTATATCTTATTGTAGTTCAAGCTTGGAAGAAACAGAAACTCAGTTGTCCTCCGGAATGAAGCTACAACATCCAGCTTCACGATCCCTGGCTGCTAGCCAAGAGTCATCATCGCAGTCGCCTGACAAATCAAAGCCAAAAGAACTGGAGCCCATGACCTTAGGTAGCACTTCAAACAACACTGACATAGTAAGTTGTTCTTTAAGAAGCCTCTGCATCAGGCTACTAGCTTGGGTGATAAGTCAAGGTTCTCTAAATGAAAAGCATGTTATTTTAAACGGTTGCAATGGAATGCAATTATTGAATATACTTTGATAATGTTTTATTTTGAAGTCTCTGCAAGAACCGCTCATGGTTGTATTTGACTTCCTGTTATTCTTGGGGATTTGTGATGTGGCTGATAGAAAACATCATTTGCAACAGATGTAGTTGGTGCTTCCTTAGGTACTGAGCATATATTTATGGGGCAGATGCATGATTTGTATCATGAACAGTTGTGCCAGTTTTTGTTACTTCTTCTGTATCCTCCAGACTACACCTGAGGACCCCTTTGCCTCTGCTGATGCTCTTCTCAGTAGGATATCTCATCCACCCTCAATGTGTGATCAGCTACAGTATCTAGAGCCTGACTTAGCAGAAAAGAACCCCCCAATATTTGCTCAGAAACTTCAGGTTTGTAATGGAAGAGTCTGTTGCTGTGTCCTTACTTCAGTGTTTGTAAACGCCAGTAGAGGGCAGATGTCCCTGCCTGGACAACACATTGTGTTGTGTAATGCAACACAAGCTTTTCCCATCATTCCATCATCTGCCATGAATGTTTTAGGAAACTGATATCTAAACTTAATAAACCTTAACATCTTAGGGCAGATTCACATGGTTTTGAGCACATGTTTTGTGTTCGTATTCACACTCAAATTCAAAAGTGTTTCAAAAGCCAGCATGTGAACCAGATCTGCACATAGATATCCACATGTTTATATCATAATCTATGCAATGTCTGTTTCCACTGTAGTACCGGATACATCATGTGTGTAGTGCATTAGGTAAACTACATTTTACATCTTTGAATTTGAATTTACTTTATTGCCATTGTACTTCCATACAATGAAAATAAATGCCATTTTCAATACACATGATGATAAAACACATAAGAACATAGCATCCATAACATGAAAGCATAGTACATTGCACATAAAACACATCCCTCTCATTTACATCCACATCTTCACATTCAGTTTTCCATTGCACAACGCATTGATATTGCACTATACAGTGGAATTCAATATAGCTGCTGTTCTGGGACAGAAACTGTTTTTCAACCTATTTGTCTTTGTTTTAATTATTCTATACTGCCTACCGGATGTTAACAATTGAAAGAGGAAATGGCCCGGGTGTGATGGATCTTTGAGCATATTTTGGGCTTTCTTAAGACCGTGGGAATTATAGAGATCTTCCAAAGAGGGAAGAAGGCAGCCAATGATTCTCTGGACCATTGTAATAATCCTTTTAGTTGCTGCTTTTTTCAATCACAAAACTGAGGGGGAGGGGGTTCTTATTTTTGTTTACTTATTGTTCCTGCTCTTCTCCTAGGACTCCTTCTCCAACTGCCCGTAGCATTTAATATGGAGTAGCAGCTACACCTCAGTTTTTCTTAATGGGCCTGGCAATGAATGGGAAGGTTTGTTCCTTCTTTAATCAACTGCAAGCCCCAAAATATCATCACCCGCCCACCCCTGATAGATGAATTCTAATGTAAGAGGAAGGAAATACTATATTAGCATATATAATATTAATATATAATATTATATCATATAATATATTCGGCATATATTTGGACCCGACGCTCACCATGGAAACTCAGGTGGCGTCGGTAGTCTGCACTGCATTTTTCCATCTTTGGCGGATTGCCCGGCTGCGACCCTATCTCGACATGGGGGCGCTCACTACCTTGGTGCATGCGCTCGTAATCTCAAGATTAGATTACTGTAACGCGCTCTACGTGGGGCTGCCTTTGAAGCTGACACGGAAACTTCAGGTGGTGCAGAATGCGGCGGCCAGGCTCCTTACAGGAGTGAGAAAATATCAACACATCTCTCCAACTCTGGCCGCATTGCATTGGCTGCCCATCTGTTTCCGTGTCAACTTCAAAGTTTTAATGCTTACTTATAAGGCCCTAAACGGTTTAGGACCTCGATATTTGGCGGAACGCCTCCTCCCACCAAGGTCTACCCGGATCACCTGCGCGAGTCAGGAGGTGAGGCTGAGGAGCCTGACGCCGAGAGAGGCCCGGAAGGAGAAGACACGAAACCGGGCTTTCTCGGCAGTGGCTCCTCGCCTCTGGAACAATCTCCCTCCGGCGATTCGCACGGCCCCCACGCTGGGCACCTTTAAAACCCAATTAAAAACATGGCTGTTTTTTCAGGCCTTCCCTCCAGCCAACTCTTGATTTTTTTTCTTACATTTCCTTTTTATCTTTACTGCTGTTCTTGTTTGATTATTATGTATTTGTCTACATTTTATTATTTGATTTTATATTTGGAAGCCGCCTAGAGTAGTCCGGTGGGCCAGATAGGCGGGGTATAAATTAAATAAATAAATAAATAAATAAATTAGCAATTTTTATAAGATCCAAGCCCTGGGGATGGAGGTTGAATTTGTCTGAATGCTTATAAGAATTTTCCTCCACATCTAACAGGGCTTGATGAAGGTTAGATGTTAAATGCTGTAAATAGTTAGCCTCTCAGTACATCAAATAAGTATGTCTTGTCCCCCAAGTAATTGTCATGATGGGTTTATGTAGCATTCATTCCACCAATCTGGACATGTGTTGTTGTTTTTTGCACCATATTTTTAATGCTTTTTCCCTGTGCATTGCTCACTGTCATAAACCATCCCACTGACAGGAGGAGTTAGAGTTTGCGGCAATGCGGATAGAAGCCCTGAAGCTAGCCAGACAAATTACCCTGTCTTCCTTCAGCTCCTCAGATGCTGAGGTATCTTTGACATGCCTGCATTTTGCGTGTGATTGATCACAGTTTAAGGAGCCCAAGGGCCACTTTTTTCCTTAACAACGAGTTAGTTGAAGCTTCTCTTGAGTGATGCTGCCTGATATTTTTGACACTTTTTTTATTCAGAAAGGCAACAAGGAGCATGGCAAGAATCTTCCTATAACCTCAAACATGATCACTTGCAAATATGTCCCAGAAATTTATATTACATATATGTGGTCACAGTCACTACTTTGGCTGCCAATGCATTATGAAAGACTACTTTGCTTTTCACAAACTAATGGATTGCTTAAGCAATTAACAGTAATGGAATCTCAGTGCAGATTATATTTTTCAGATTTTATTGAGGATAATAATTTTCTCTTCGAGTGCACTTCATGGCCATCTATAGATATTATGGGAGGTGCCCAGAATTGGGTTAATGTCAGCATCCCCTTGGAATATCCAAAATGTTGAAATATTGTGGCGAATGTTTGCAGTTAACATAATGTGTGTCAGCGCTCACTTTTGTGAGTCTAAAAATGGGAAGACATGTATACTTAAGTAAGGAATTTTAAAAAAGTAGTTTCGGACTGTTAGCATTTATTTTTGAGTGCCACAATTCACTCCATTTTGAATATATGCTGTAAAGTCACCAACATTAAAAAAGTCAAGCATAGCAGGAAACTTTTTGATAAGTTACAATTTGGTTGACATGCAGTTCAAGTGTGTCATTGGATAGGATACAAATTCTGCCTCGTGCACATAGAAGAGCTTCTGCCACATGCAAACAAACAAATGGTTGTTGTGGGTTTTTCGGGCTCTTTGGCTGTGTTCTGAAGGTTGTTCTTTCTCATGTTTCGCCAGTCTCTGTGGCTGGCATCTTCAGAGGACAGCACTCTGTGCTCTGGTCTCTGAAGATGCCGGCCACAGAGACTGGTGAAACATGAGGAAGAACAACCTTCAGAACACAGCCAAAGAGCCCGAAAAACCCACAACAACCATTAGATCCAGGCCGTGAAAGCCTTCACGAATAAACAAACAAATATTCCCATCCAGTGGGACATGCCTGCTGGTGAAGCAGAGGAAGCAACAAACACTCTTTGTGAGTTTCTCTTTCCTTCTGCAGTCTCCTTCTGTCTCTCAAAAATATGTCCTGCAGAGGAAGTGATATTTGCCAGTTCATCCCTCTCTCTGCCACCCCCTGAACCCCTCAAAAACTTGCTCCAGGAGATTGTGGAAGCCTCTGGAATAGCATGGGAGGTGGCACAGTGGACTACAGAGGAAAAGAGGGAACCAACAGAACTAATTTCCTTGGGCCAAAATATTTTCAGTGTAACTACCTCAGGGAGTAAACCTGCTGGCTGAGGAACTTCTGTATCCATCTTGTCTAAATTTTTGATTAGCAACTTTAATGATAGTCATTTAGAACAGTGGTTCTTAACCCTTGTTACTCGGATGTTTTTGAACTGCAACTCCCAGAAACCCCAGCCAGCACAGTTGATGGTGAAGGCTTCTGGGAATTGCAGTCCAAAACTCCTGAGTAAGCCAAGGTTAAGAACCAGTGATTTAGAGCACCTATAGTCAAATTGAGCTCTGAGGTTGACATTTATCTGTTAGTAGCATTTAAACACTATATTTTCTTCAGTGAGTTCCAGATGCTACAGCACAATCATTCTTCTCACTCTTTTATTTCCACAACAACGTGCTGAAGTAGGCCAGGCTGAGAGAGAATGACTGGTTGTATGTAAGGTGTATGGCTTACAGAAGAGTAAAATCGGAATATTCCAAATCCTATCTAAACACTCTCATCAGCACACACCAGTTGTCCCTTGACATATAGCTTGGTTTATATAAATAGAATTTTGCTTGAAATGGCCAGACAGTGAATACAGGAAGCTCCTAATGTGAGGTTCCAGTGATCTGTAGTGTGTTACAAGTTCTGAAATTGCTCTTTTTTACTTTAAAACATATGTTTTAATCAATCTGAACTTTATGTTTTAAACCTTGGAATGATAAGGATGAAACAATAAGGAACGAAAACACGGACGGTTTCTCAGACAGGAAAACCCTTTCCCCCACACAAGAATATTCTCTTTTTTTAAAGATCTAAAGCATTTCCTTCCTGATAACACCTACAGCATGTTGGTGTGAATTTACTTCTGTGATGCATGTGGTCTAAATTAGAGTGAAATGTTAGCTTTTAAGTCGTCTGTTTGATGTGTGCAGTTGCTTAAGGGGATCCCTTATGGTGGTGTTAATGCAAAGGTCACGGCTCATGGAGTTTTAATTGAAGGAAGGATTCATTCTGGGTTTATTTAAAACAAAGCAAAAAAATACTGGTAACAACTAAATATAGCTGTATATTGCTACTTTACTATCACAAATGAAACTTTTATTTTCCAAACGGAGGGAATATTATACTGATGAACTTCTAGAATTAATTTATTTTCTGTGAGGTGAGTTAGAAGCAATTGGTTGGTGATTTTAAGCATGTTTAAAAACCTTTACAGCACCGTAATTGCATTTTGAGTGGTTCTGATTGGGGATCTACTTGTGCTTGATGTGAGCAAGCTATTGCAGAAAAGCAACATCTGCTTGGTTTTCTTTCTTTCTTTCTGTGAATGGTTTGGCTTAATTGTGTAGCTTGAAATCCAGCTGCTAAATGAATAGACACAATGGGATAATTACACTTTTATTAAAGGCAGCGGCAAATGTTCTGTTGATATATAATGGTGTTGGATTCTGCCCACTTTGTTAACTGCAGTGGACAGGTTTTCTCCCATTATTCTTACTTACAGAAATGTGTGTATGTAAACATATGCAAACTTCTCCCCTATTCTATGACAAGGTTAGTAAAAGTGGCTGTTACGTTTCATATGAATATACGTTGAAATGCAACTTGGTTGTTAGAACCAGAAGAGCAAAATAGATGGCTCAGAAAGGACAGTTTTAAGTCAAAATATGGAAGTGTGTTCCACTTTATCTAAATGTCATTAGATTCATGTTGTATTCTGTCTAGGAGAAAGATGGCAGCAGAGGAATTGATGTGTAGTCGTTTTAAGCCAGCTATGGAAATGGCATACATTTTAAAAATTCATTCTCCCCACCTACCTTCTCTGTGGACAATCCTTCCATAAATTAGTACATTATCAGTACTGAACAAAAGAGAGATTCATATACAGACAGACCTAGGAGGGCTCGGAGAGAATTTGGCCAAATGCCAAATCTGATGTGACAAAATGGATGCGTTGACCCTTTTTAAATAAATAAGCTAAAGTTTGGATTTTTAAAAGATTCCTTTCTAGATACAGTAATAGGATTACTGAACATCTCTCTTTGGATTTTTATCTATTTGAATCTCTCTATAATTCATTTCCTGTATAGGTGAGTGAGTTAGGTATCTGACTGCTGAGCGAGAGGTTGGGAGTTCAGCTCCCCACTGTGCGTTCCAGAAGAGCAAACTCTTGAGTGAGCTACACAGTCCCAGGGCGCCCCCAAGGGAATGGTAAACGACCTCTGAGTACTCTGTATCTAGAAAACCCTGCAAAGGGTCCTCATAAGTCAGAACTGACTTATATCCAGTTGTATCGGTTCTCTTTCATAGACAAGGTTGTACCTGCATCTTTAAGAAAGCCTTGCATTGGTCAGGTCTCACTAATAGTTTTTTTCCTCTGCTGTAAAATGATAAAGACTAAGGAACTGGCTTTGAATATGTCATTCCTTAACAAATACATTTTCTATTAAAAAGCTCCAAAAGTGAAATGGTTTTCTAACAAAGCTGTCCACTGGTTAAATAATTTCCAGTGTCTTAATTATCTGTTGTTTAATAACTTCACTAAACTTATGCACAGGAATTTTAAAATGCTTACTTTGCGGTAATAAGTGTGAAATAAGCAAAAGCTTCCATCTGTTAAAAAGAAGGACAATCTTTAGTGATCTGTCTATTAAAGCTTGATTTATATCTATGGTATTGTGTCATAGTTAATTTCTGAGAAGTAATTTCAGTACACTTCATGAACTAAATCTACCGTATTTTTTGCTCCATAAGATGCACTTCCCCCCCCCAAAAAAGGGGGGGAAGTCTGTGCGTCTTATGGAGCAAAGGTGGCGATTTCGCCCCCACTAGCCCAATGGGGAGGAGCCTCCTGAGGGTCCGAGTGAGCCTTCCAGGACCCTTGTGGGGCTCCCCCCACCCCCCACGTGGCCAGTGGGGGAGAAATCGCCAGCTTCCAGGACCTTTTCTGAGCCTTTCAAGCCTCACAAAAGGTCCTGGAAGCTGGCGATTTCACCTGCGCTGGCCCCGTGCGGGGTGGGGGGAGCATCGCAAAGGTCCGAGTGAGCCTTCCAGTGTTCCATAAGACGGACCTCTCCATAAGGCTCATCAAATTTTTAGGAGAAGAAAACAGATTAATTTTTCCCTGTTTTCTTCTAAAAATTTGGTGCGTCTTATGGAGAGGTACGTCTTACGGAGCGAAAAATACGCTAATTTTAATCCCAGCTAGAGTAGGCTCATTAAAATGAATAGAACTTGTTAACCTATGCTAATGTAAATCCTGTTGATTCCAGTTGGATCTAAAATTTGATTTAACCCAATGTTCTAAAGTTAATTCATTTTCAAAAATAACCAAATAAGGAGGATTTTTTCAATATATATATCCTACCCCATTGAGTGGAACAGTATGGTGTGCAGCATTTGCATAATGTCTCTTAAAAGATTGAAACATGATTACTATAGGCAATCAACAGCTAAGAGACATCTCATATTGATCAATAATAATGGAATATGTGATGTTATCGAAGCCAAATGTCTCTACAGGTTATTGAAGCCCAATGCTTTGTTCTAGTGTCAGGTTAGGCTAGTAACCACACTCTTTCATTGTTAACCTTCCTGTTTGAGCAATCATTGCCAAGGTCAGCTGACCAAGTGATGAGTGAAATGTCTGGAAGATATTGTGACTTACTGTAGCTAAGGAGTAAGTGCAGATTAGTTATAACAGGATCTGCTGCATGGCTTCACAGAAACTTTAATCCAGCCTTGTACAGAGAGTAGAAATTAGATTGCTTTTGGGTATAATATAGCAGTGTGTCTTAGTTATTTGATCCTAAAGATGAAGATTATTGGATCCTTTTTACTTTCTCCGTAAAATTAAATTGCAGTTCAGACAATCATGATGAAATGGTAATGTTGGATGGTAATTTGTCTACTTTGTATGAATTAGCTTACTTTGATCACATGGCATCAGCATAAGATGAATACTTCCTCCAACATAGCTGCATTACGCACATGAAGGATTTGTCTCATGTACGTAGATGATCAGTGCTGTCAGCCAAAGTTCTGATAAAGGCACAATCTGCAGATTCTGTGAGTTCATCAGATGAACTAACATGGTTTGAGCATGTCTTTAAGGTGCCACCACATTTTTGTCTTTTTTTTACTTTTTATTCTTATTTTGTTTTCACCTATAATGGTTTGAACAGGAGACAGCCCACGATGGGTGATCTCCAGAGATCCAGGAGTCAGGCACACCCATCCCTGGATCTTGGAGGAGAACTCCCATAATCACATCCTACAAATATTTTTCTTACAAAGTGGAGGGGTGCTAACTAGAAAAGCCCCCTTTGGCGCTCCCTAGTGGCAAAAAACACATCCCCTCCAGAGTACTGGTGGGCCCTGGAACCATGACAGTTTTCCCCCCCCCACACCCTTTACAGATAAGATAAACATTAAAATGGGGATGTGTGACCAGTGGTACTTAAGGGTACATTTGGGACCCAGAGAGTCTTCCTGCAGTCTACCGTAAGATGGGTGAACCATTGTACAAATACCAGTGACAGGTCTAAATGCACCTTTAAGAACCACCTCTTAATTGGAGTGTTGAAATACCTGGATTTCATGTGATGCTTACTAGTCTACCAGTTAACTGGCCCTACTAGCTAGGGGAACTCTAGTCTGCAAACCTTTCTAAACTCTAGTCATCAGTCTCTTTCCAGTTCATGCTAGTCTAGCACATGTTTGTTTATAAATTTGTTTAGCCCTGCTTCTGCATTTTAAGGTGGAAGGAAATCTGGACAAAAAATCCATCTGTGTTTTTGAGTGGTCTATCCCCGTTTACATATTTTGATACATGTTACTGTAAAATGTTCAATTTATTGTAAAAATATATACATTTTAGGATATACTTGGGAATTTTTTAAAAAGCCCAAATACATATCACAAAATTCAGACAAGTACAACATCAGAATTATAGCTGTTGTAATCATGGGGTGGGGCAAAAAGAGTACAGACTAAATTCCATGACTTTGTTAACTGAAGGCATCACAGTGTGGTGAGTCACCTTTATTGTGATACCTAAATGAGGAAATTACAATAGACCCCTTGCCTGCAGTGCAAGAGCAAGACTGAACAGCCTTTTTTCCCTATCAAGTTTTTTTTAAAAAATTTACACAAAATGCCTCTGGGGCACTCTGTGCAAAACGTCCTTTCACTTCAAGAAACAACCCACCTCGACACCAACAGAGGAAGCAGAGAAGGATTAGCAGATTATTCTGATTACAGTGCATCATATTTTTTTAAAAGTTAATGAAGCAAAGCAAGAGCTGTCACAGTTTTATGCAACCTGCTCAGGTTACAAAATTTGCAAAAACAAAGAAAAATGGGATTTATATATCTAGGAGGTCCAAATCAAAATATAGTCAATCAAAGCCCTCAAGCATCACAGCTATCTTGCCATTAGGCAGTTAGCTTCAAGGCATGAAGCAAGAGTGACAGGTTCATGACACCTATGTCTGCTTTTGCTTTCCTTTGTCTATTTTCACAGCAGATCTGCCCAAGCAAATGGATAAAATAAATAAGGGCATATGTACTGAAATATCTCATTGGCTGGGAAAGAAACGTTTTGTAAGAAACATTTACTTCAATTATGCCTTTTTTGTCTAACAGATTTTGAGGGTTAAATCTGAAGCCCTCATGAAACAAAAAGTGTAGGCTTCTTCCTATGGTGAAGGCTTTCTAAATTGTCTATGATCAGTGATGGGGTAAAATTACTTTTAGGCTATCGTTCCTAGAGTAACCCAGTTACCATGGCTGGTTGCCATCTTGGCTGGGGAATTCTGGGAGTTGTAGTAAAAGGAGAAAAAAAACCTTTGCCCTTGACAAAGGCTCAAACTGGACATGATACTTGGTTCTCAATGTATTATTGTCTCACTTGATAATCTAGGGTTTAAAAGCTCTGCTGAATTTGGTCCCCCGTGTAGCTTTTGAATCTTTTATATACTGTCATTCTGGCTGCAAAAAAGACAGCCAAAGGAAATGAAAAGTGTTTGCCTGACAAAAATCCAGAATAAGAGTTTTGAATGCCTTTAGTTCTGAGTTTAATGAACCCAAGCTTTGAGGTCCTCCTAGTATCACTTTGTACCTAGTAGTTGTTAGAACGCCTAACATGTAGTTTCCCTATGAAACTAGCTTTGCTTGATGGTAGCATATTAGTTGTTCGCTCGTGTGCTTGATACCTAGTCTTGCATATTATGCATGACTCTTGTGCAGCTATTTGGTTCAAAGGGGAAAAAATAATCTCTCTCTCTTTTTTGCTCAATTTGACATGCAACATCAAAGGGTAAATTGCTCACTAAGTTTTCAAAGAGGTGGTTGTGTAAGTTGTTTCAGCATATGTAACAAAAATAATAATAATAAGTACAGTGGTAGCCTAAAGACAAATATCCTGTAATTGTATTCGCGAAGGCTTTCACGGCCGGGATCTAATGGTTGTTGTGGGTTTTTCAGGCTCTTTGGCCATGTACTGAAGGTTGTTCTTCCGAACATTTCACCAGTCTCTGTGGCCAGCATCTTCAGAGAACAGCACTCTGTGCTCTATGCTACCAGGGTGCTGTCCTCTGAAGATGCCGGCCACAGAGACTGGTGAAATGTTAGGAAGAACAACCTTCAGAACATGGCCAAAGAGCCCGAAAAACCCACAACAACTATCCTGTAATTATTTCATTATAAATTTTTGTAAAATAAATCTGTCAGTCTTTCAGATGCCACAGTATTTTGTTTTTCATTACTTAGTTTGTGTTGTGATCAGATTTTTATAAAGCTGAGTCTGCACCATAGATTTTTGATGTAACGAACAATTATTATCCTCTCATGCAAACCTTATGTAGACGACTGCTTTCCTGCCCTGCAAGTGGTAATAAGTTTAGTACTGTTGCTGGTTCACAGTATGGTTCACAGCAACAGTGATTCTTTACATTGCAAGTGGATGCAAATTGCAGTTTATCACATGGCAACTTAGCACATGTTAAATGTTTAGCTGATGTTCTTAAATTCTCCTGTCAGGTCATGAAGAAAATCACTGCAATTCTGTATCCAAACAGATAAAGAAACAGGATAGCAGTAGATTCTCCTCAGGAGACCATAGATTACTTAACCTCGGAGGTACAGGATCCATTAAGAGTTTCCATCCTGTGACTGGGATAAGGCTGTGTCCTTCACTCTCTGGAGTTACTGGGCATTCCCAAAGCCAGCTCTGGAAGGCTGAGAAGCCCATCAGAGCAATACCTTGGGACAATGTAGAGGGCTGCAGTGTGAAAAGGAAAAAAGTTCCTTCATACTAGTGGCCATGTGCTAGTTAGTGTGACATTGAAGGTAGACCCAAATGGTTATACAGTGGTGCATCGACTTATGAACTTAATGCATTCCAGAAGATGGTCGTAACGCGAAATGGTCATAAGTCGAAGCACCATTTCCCATAGGAATGCATTGAAACGTGATTAATTTGTTCCGGCTGGAAAAACACCAACCCCCCCCCAAAACAAAAAACAAAAAGCAAGCCCTATTGGAATGCATTGGGGCTGGGGGGAAATGCCAAAAACAACAACAACACTGCAAGCCCCATCGGAACTCATTGGGGCCAAAAAAAAACACACACACCAACACACACACACACACACACACACACATCACAGCACAGAAACATAACCCCCCCCCCAAGCCAAAACCCACACTGCAAAATCCTGTACTCACCCAGAACAGGCATTTTAAAAAGCAGAAAGCAACACCAGGCAGTCCAAAGCCTCCTCTGAACGCACACTCTCTAACCTCTGGGGTGAAAGAGCTACAAAGAAGCAGCCTCTTTGCTGACCAACGATTAGCAATTTTAATTCCCCACCTTTTTCCCTGCCTTTTTTTGTTCACAACTCAAAGCTCCGGTCGCTGGTCCAAGCAAAATTTTGCATCTGGAGCGGGTCATAACTTGAACTGGTCATACGTCAAGGCACCACTGTATGAACTTCAGTGGTAAGTTGCTACTGTGCAAGAGTTGTCTCAAAATATGCAGTGTCACACAATTCATTGTAGTGAAAGACAACTGATAAAATCAGAGATTCCTCTCAATGCATGTAGTAACTGATAGATTGGAAGAGTTAATATTATATTTGTAGGGTAGTGTTATCCTAAGACATGTGCCTAAATCAGATATTCTCCTAAACCAGTTCAACTGACCACTCAGATTTATCTAATTGCAAATTTCAATCTCCTTAGCATAGTATAAACACAACAGCACCTCTAACGTTTGCCACAACATTCCTTGTAGTAGAAGAACTTGGTGTTGTTTCTTGATCCTTAGCAAAGATTTGTGATGCTTTCCCCCTGGCAGGCCAAAAGTAAATTAGTCTCAGATAAGTAATATGAATTACTCAGAGTATATAATTACTTAGAAGTATTTGGGGACTATAGCATGATGAAACTGTATAACTGTCAAAGAAATATATACAGATGTACAGAAATGAGAGGTTGTATACTACTAACATTTCTTTAAAATTAAGTTTGCTTTTCATTCTTAGAACAAGATGTTTTAATGCTAAAACAGAGACAATCCTATGCATTTGCTATATTGAAATCAGGTCCGAAAGCTTGATCCTATTGTTTGAGGGCCTTATTTAGGCAGTAGGTTATCAAATATACCATGTGGATCTCTCCATTAGAGTACGAAGTTTATTCCTACCTTGAGCGGCTTTGTATTGTACCTCTTACCTCTTTTAACATGCATAGCAAAAATAAAACAAAGCATCTTTAAGACTGACCTATTTACTGTGGTGTGGTATTTGTGCATTATAATTCATTTCTCAAATTATGGAGTGCAGTCATGAGGTCAGAGCTTTGTATAGACAGTACAGTATATAACATCACATTGGGCAGGTGGGAACCAAATGAAATGGGAATAAGGGCACAGATAATGAACATTCAAGATGTTAATACTATTATTAACACATGTAATGAACATCCAATTTTTTTCTTTTTCTTTCTTTTTTGTTATATATGCTGAAATAGATCCTCACGGGTACCTCTTTCAAAACTATTGCAATGGAAGGCATTATATTTTTAACAGGAGTGTGTAGGAGGTTCATTTCAAGTGATCTCAGTATCAGGCACATTGTACGAATGCCATGATGAGCAGTGTTTCCTTACACTATCTTTTCCAGAGGTTTTCATTGATATTGTGTGACTGGTTACATTGTAGGCATCGTTAATCAAAATCTTAAACTACTCCCCACAAAATACACTTAGGGCAATACTAATCTTGCCAATATTTTCATCTGGAAAAGCTAGGGAATATGAAAAGATGTTACGTAGTTGGGTGGACGAGAGAAGACTATTCTTCTTGTGGCCTTAACCTATTTCCACATGCAGGTGTTTTTGAGCTGAGTTCCATGACATATTTCCTTTTTCTCTGCTTTATCAGCATCTTTCATTTTACACTGCTAGAATCATTAAACAATTAGTAGTAGTTCAGCATATGCCGGACATTGTCTTGTATGACCTGACCTGCTGTTTTGTTGTCATATACTTGAAAAGGTGGTGGCAAAATCAATCACTGCATTTGGCTAGGAGTAGGGACTGTTTTAGTAGGAAGAGGCTCAACCACCTTGGCATGTTTGTGTGTTACATGCCATGAAGTCATAATTTATGGTGACTATTAAGAGGGCTTTTGAGGTAAGTGAGATATTTAAGTAGTGGTTTGATTAGTTCCACAACCCCACTAGTTTCCCATGGCTGAGTGGGGATTCAAACCCAGGCCTTCTGAGTCCTAGTTCATCTTGGCAGGTAGCCACATATCATGACTTCTTCTAACCATGTTAAGGCAAGACACAAGTTGCCATCAGACCTCAGTGAGCAAAGCCTGTGTCAAGTGTGGTGCTTGTGTTTAGGAGCTAAAGCACTCTTAAAACCTAATTGTGCCTCATACAGAAATATCAGAACTCTCTGTAGTATCGTCATTGCTTTGTGTGCCCCAAGACATTAAACTATTACTTGGAATTCTATTTAAAAAAACACTTGTTGAAAGATAATTTTGAGAGAACAGTGTGTTTAGCATGTCTGGTTTTGCTACTACTCCTGTTCTTTCTCTCTGGGTCTATCTTCTATGTATTCTTCAATAAGAGTTCAATAAGAGTTCTTCAAGTACGTAGTACTATACATTCTGTACTTGTAAGATCCACTCATACTTCAATCTGTATGGTACCTTCAAAGGTTCATAGAGATTAGCATTTTACATTCATTGTAACTTCACATATCATTTTTTTTCCCCTGTGCTCACCTTAAGAGAGATAACTGACATACTTGTGAGGGAAAAAATCAATTTATTTTTCTTTTCTCATGAACAGAGAGATCCTGCAGTTTCAGCTGATGTTTCCATCTCTAAAAGTGCCCTGTACTCTCGGATAAGCAGCTCGGAGGGAGAAAATACCTCAGGTTTGCTCTATCAACAGCAAGACTTAGATTCTGCCTTGAGAATTGCCCGGGAGGAGGTAATTGAAATCTTAACAAAAATCCTAATATTTTATTAGTTGATGTTTCTATATGCAGCTGCTTTGAAGTAGCATGTTCTTTTTCCCCGTTTGTTTTTCTTCTTTTTTGAATTGTGCATTAAAATAAATAGTGTTGCAGTTTTGAGTCAGATCAGAATTAAGGCTCATTACCTCTTATCCATGATTGGGAGAAAAATGGTGTAGGATCATCCTTTCTACTTTTGTACAGGATTTTTCCCTCACCACTCTTAAAAAGAGCTCAACAGCATATTCCATGGATAACTCTATCAGCAGCAGGCTACTGATCGATCATTTAATACTACAACATCACTAAGAGTTGACTAGAATTATGTCTGGAAAGGCCCTCAAATGTATATCTTTTTTTTCATTTTACAATCTGCATAATATTTTACAAGAAATTCTGCCCCACTGTAAATTATGTTATGTCACCTATTATTTATTTATGACAATAACTGCCTGATGTAGAAAATAATGGCTGGGACATGCATTACAGCTCTTTGTACAGCTGCTTCGTGTAGCTGGCAGAAAAACACATATGTACACCATATGCGTTCCTTGATTAAGTGTATGTACTTAGATGTATTTGGTCAGAATTTGGCCAAACAGCTCATAATGCTGCAACGTTTGCATCTGCATTGCACATGTAGATGAGGTTATGATTTTAGAATTTCCTGACATTGTGGGATGCATCTTCGTGAGTTAGAGGAGGGAGAATCTTGGAAAGCTCAATATATTAGATTATGTATATGACACAATAGCTAGAATGGAGTCCAGACAAAGGCATAATTGTGGTCCAGAGCTGTATATGCTAACATCGATGAACCATCCCTTCCAAATTTCTGTGAGAATCTCATATCTGTAATAAAACCTGGATATAGAATTTCCTCTCTTTGTTCTTCTGTCTCTCTTTCTATTTTTCGCACCTCTCTTATCTTTAGCTTATTTGGAAACGATGCAAAATGGTTTTAACATCTTGCCTGGTTCTGCTGTCACTTTTTATAATGTTATGTGACAAAACACTTCGAATCTTTAATCCAGTTCTTTCCTTTTTTTTTAACAGATTGTAGCTAAGGAGAGAGAAGTATCAGAATGGAAAGAGAAATATGAAGAAAGCAGGAGGGAGGTCATGGAAATGAGGTGTGTTTTGATCCCTTCTCTAACTGTGTTCCCAGAAGACTATACGTAACTGCTCTTAGAACATGTAGGCTATGTTACAGGCATATGAAATATAATTGCTCAGCATTTTAATATGGTTTTTTATTTAATTTTTTTGCACAAGACTCTTTGTAATGAGAAGAGAGCACATTGAGCAGGGCCACCAATGAAGAGTTTTAGTTTGGGCAGTTTTGAATGCAACAAGGCATGCTTTAGGGATACACCTTTCATTGAAGCCTTAGCCACATGTCTTGGGACTATTTAGCACTCTTTTATAATATCCCACAAGCAGTAGTTCAGTTGGTATAGGATTTTTCATTAAAGTTCACATGACCTTTGTGAGCTCATAAGTCCTTTAAATGTACAGTGTTTTATTTAAAGGTCTCCTACCACTTTTTTGTTAACACAGAAAGGCTAGGGTTATTTGATTTATTATGATGATCTGTCTCTTTTGAATTTATTGACAGATCCTGAAGTTACCTCAGTTGGAAAGGACAATATTCATTTTATTTTATTGTATTGTATTGTACTTTATTTTATATTTGGCAAAGCAAGGTAACACATGCGAGCTGTTTTGAATATGCATTTTGCAAATTGTGACTCATCACTGAAATGCTACGGATCAAGGCTAGTCACATTTCATTAGCCTGATTTCACTCTGGAAAAACATGGATCAGCTGCTTAAATCACTTTTAATCTGCTTATTCTAGCTAGCCTCTTTTTGAGAGCAATTTCAAAACAGGATGTTCAGTGTGTGTGTGAGCGTGTTTTGAAGCAAGGACAGAGCTTTAGAACAGTCATTTTCTTTAAAAGGTTTATAACTGTATCTCAAAACTGGAGCACTCAAGGATTTGCCATGACATCACAAATTCTTTTTGCATTCCTTAAAAGAAGAATGGAAATGCTAAATAATTTTAACAAGACCAAATGGGATACATGGGGGAGGGGAATCACCACCCTCCCCTCTTGCCTCCATCACTTCCTGGTGAAAGCAGCTCCATGCTGCAACTGCGAGCATTCACTAGGTCTTCATACGGAATAGCAAAAGGACACAATCTGTTCTCTGCTGGAACCAGTGGTAAAACCTTCCTTGATTTCTGATATATTTGGACCAGTTCCAGAAAGTTAATTACATTTTTAATTATAAAGTCTTCAATGCCTTACCACTTCAGGTCTTCTAATCTGCAAAGCTCAGAACTCATGTAGTGTTTAGATCTTTGGTGTCATGAGGCATGGTAGGTATCCTTTCTCCCCAGAGTGATGATACTTATAATAAACAATTTGTAAATTGCTTCCAGATTAGGTTAAGTGCAAGGAATCCCAAATTGTGGATCTGGAAGACATGTAGCCAATAGATCCTTGATGAAAGACTTCTTGGGTCTGTGGACCGTTTGAACTATGGAAGCAGGAGATGTATGTCGCAGGACACAGGACACGATACACAGGTGGTAGATTCAGAAGTGGGGAGTGTATTCTATATATAATAGTTAATCCTTACTAAACTAGGTGACACTGTCTTACTGTCAGAAAGCAGCAATGACTTGAAATGACTTTTAGTGAAAGTGTAAACAAGAAAGTGCCAAAGCAGGACTGTAGTTAAACATGAAGACCAAAATCATGACTATAGAAGAACTATGCAACTCTGATGTTGACAATGAAGAAATTAAAATAGAGAAGGATTTTGTTTATCTTGGTTGAATCATCAACCCAAATGGAAGCTGCAGCCAAGAAATCAAAAGAAGACTGGGACTCAGAAGAACAGCAGAGAAGGAATTAGAAAAGATCATCAAGTCTTAAGATGTGTCATGGGAGATGAAGACCAAGATCATCTACACTCTTGTATTCCCGATCTCATGTACAGGTGCAAAAGTTGGACAGTAAAGAAAGCTGACAGGAAAAAATGAGTCATTTGAAATATGGTGCTGGAGGAGCACTTTGCAAATACTCTGGACTGCCATAAAGACAAACAAGTAGATCCTAGAGCAAATCAAGCCAGAACTATATCTGGAGGCAAAAACGTTGAAGCTGAGGCTGCCCTACTTTGGGCACATCATGAGAAGGCAGGATTCTCAAGAAAAGACAATAACGCTGGGACAGGTTGAAGGTAGAAGGAAAAGAGAAAGACCAAATACAAGATGGATCGAGTCCTTAAAAGAAGCCAGAGAGGTTTGAATTTACAAGAGCTGGGCAGGGCTGTTGAGGACAGAACCTTCTGGAAATCGCTCATTCATAAGATCACAACTTGATGGCACATAACAACAAACTAGACTAGACCCAGTAGATGAGTGGAACTTCCATAAATGGTGATTTAACAAATCTGATTCATTCGTTAGGGCTGGTCTAGTAAAGATTCACCTCACTGGATTCAACTCCACGAGTTCCATAATCCCACCATATACTACAAGCAGATTATATTGTGTATGGATTTAGATCAGGGCAGAGGATGTGTAATCCTCTGAATGTTGCTAGACTGCAGCTCCCTTCATCCGCTGCAAGCAGTGCCAGTGGTGAAGGATAGTAGGAGTTGCAGTTTATCAATATTTAAAGGGCTATGAATTCACAAATGAAAGCCAAATGTTGCTGTGGTGTAACCCAACAATATAGCTCACATTATATATTTTAAAACTATTTAGTAAGGAGATGTCATTGTACAAAAAATAACTTCTGCAGATGCATGTTCATTGTCTTTTCTTCCCTCTTATAGGAAAATTGTTTCAGAGTATGAGAAGACAATCGCTCAGATGATAGGTAGGTGTTATCACAGAGATAGATTTGTATGTTCTTGTTCTCATGAGAGACAGTTGGAACATTTAAAAAATGGGCTCCACTTTTGATTTGAAGCATACTTTTCTTCGGCCTTGGCTTTACAAATCAGTAAGTATTTTGTGATTGTTAGGGAGACAGGTGTCAGTCCTGGTAAATTCGTGAAACTGAGACATAAAAGTTCAGGAAAGCATAATAACTTGCATGTCAGATTTTGCACACGTAACATTAACATCCTGAATTAAATTCACTGTTGCATTTTTTGATGTTTCTTCCATCATTGTGTACAACTCTTATCAGAATAGCAGTGTAATTACTAAGTCCAAGGGTGATTTATTTAATTCTCCACGGACAATCTGTGATAGCATTCAGACAGAAGTTTATTACTGCAGCATCCAAACCCACAGATGTGTTGGGTAAAGATGCATTTAGCAACTGGCAATCTGATCCTGAGCACCTTAATCACGCTCCAAGGCACAATACAAGGCAGTCAGTGTTCACAGCAGGCCATTTGGCACCACTTCGTTCTTGGGGATTTCAAGAACAGTCCCTGATGCAGTGCACAGAACTGCTCTTAAGAAAATGGGTCAGAAGCCATACTGCAAATGTGCAACACCAGACACATACCTAAAGGTCCACTTGAGGATTGTTAATATTCATTGGCTGAAATCCTGTTGCTTAGTGTTATAAGTTGCACTAGAGTAGACCTATTGGATCTGTGGAGATTTGGCAAGTCAACTTATTTGTATGTCCCATTGATTCAGATGGACCTATTCTATTTGTAACCGGCATAGTAAGTTGCAACTAGAGTGGGTGCATTTAAATTAATGAGACTTGTGGAGTAGTTGATGCCCTCAAATCCCCACTGAATCAGTGGGCCTACTCTAATGTGATTTACTACACTAAGCAACAGGATTTCAGCCACTTAAAAGCTTGCTACATTGATTATAGTGACTTTTACTTCCAGTAAAATGTGCATAGATACCACGATCTTTTACCTTAGTGCATAGGTGAACAAACCCAGCATAGGATTTCAGCGAACCATGTTATGGAACTGTAGATGCGTATGTGTATGTGTGGAATGAAGAGGTTAGAAGACAACAGAATAACTAGTAAACTTTACCTCAGCTCCTTTTAAAAAAAAGAAGAAAGATTCAGAACAATTTTCCTCGTTTAGCAATAGCAGCCTTAAAGGGATTTTTTTCCTAGTTAATTTGGAAGTCAGTATTTGTGAACTGAAATGATTGCTAGTCAATATTTCCTCAGCTATCTAGATAAATATTTTCTTAGTATACCTAGTCTTTTAGAACTGGAAGTATTGTGGAGGACATTGTTGGGTTTCATACTCTTGGGCTAAGTCATTTCACTGGAAAATATTGAAACTCAGTGGAGCTTTATTGGACTGATGGAATACACTGGTAGCTTGCAATACACTAGAATGCTTATGGGACTGAATGTTTGAGTCTAAAGAAGCTTGAGGTACAGTGTATAAAAGTTTATGTTCTGGATATTTGATCATTAAAGGGCTACTGAGCTTAGATAGAAGCTTGAAATATATTATTTAAATAGGATGATTTTTTTTTTTGGATTAGAGTTAAAAATACAAATACAGACTTGCTTGTAAAATCATCTGGTTAGTCTGATGTTAATTTTGATCTGTTTGTTTGCCTCAGTGCTTGTGTAGTCTATTTCTTTTATTAGTCAGAGTTTATCATACACTTTTATTAGCAGTTTTCAAGATGTATTCTGCATGTGTGTCTTGTTCTGATGATGTTTGTGCTGCAAAAGATAGGGAAGCACTTAGATTTGCACAGAATTCCACACTGCTAATGTTTTCTTTTTCAACTCTGTGGATTTGCTTTCCCAAAATTAAGGAAGATATATACTTTGAACAGTTCTTCTTGTGGTTTAGTCCATTTTGCCTCTCACTTCTTTCTCTCTTCCCATGAGTAAGTCTATGAATATTTTCATGGTGCAAAGCACCACTGTGGTACAGTAGAAATTGTGATCTGTTGATTACCTTTTTAACAAAGCACTTTAGATACAATCCTCAAATAATTCAGAGCCAAGCTTCCTTAGAGTATGAACATGGCTTCAGATCATCCGTGGATATTGTATAATATTCCATGCTGACTTTTGGAATTGTGAATATTGGAATGATTCAGTGAATATATGACTTCCAAACATGGATTTTCATTTCTCTTCATTTTCTTATTGAAGTCTTTTTAGACTACATAAGAAACTTGGGTCCATAAGCCGATTTCAGCTCATGTTGCTAGCCTATCCATCGGACAAAGAGTAGTTGGCTGAAGCTCCACTTTATTCTCAAAATCTCCATTCCCCTCACTGAAGGTGAAGTGTGTAGAACTGCAACTGAAGACTTGTCCACATAGAGACAAATATATCTGCCTCAGCATTCTTCCTTTCATATATATTTCCCACTGAATGGACAATTCAAGGCTAAATTCAATTTGATCCATGCCTTTTCCCTTGCCTCCCTTATTTTTTAAAAAATGCCTCTTGGAAGCTTATATTATTTTGTACCAGGCGTTGTTGTAAGAGGAAGGTATAGCTTAGCAGTATATCATTTCCCTGTACCGAGTTCATTCCCATGACAGAAGACCCTGGTTTAGAAGTCTTTAATTTCCTCTGTGTCAGCTTTTAAAATAGGGTTAAAAAAAAAACACATTTGGAAGCAAAACGTCAGTGCCAAAAAAACTTATACATTTCTTTTTCCAGAAAACCTAGAGGAGTAATGTTGAAGGACATAGCTTTTGTAATACAGTGTAGACAGCAGTACTGCTAAGTTCTGGTTCCCTTCACAACAAATTGTGCTTATCTGTGTTAAACTAAAAATTCCCTCTCTTACCCCTCCTGGATATCCTGATAGGCTGCTGACAACAGGCCTTGTGACACCATTTTATTAAACACTTCCCAGGAAATTTAACAAACAAGAGATGAAGGAAAGGGCAAACGAGAAAGCATCCCAAGCTTTCAGATCTTGTCTTTCCTTAAAATGAAATATTTGGATTTTACAGACTCTCTTTTGGAATTAAACAATGTTGAACTTCAAAAAAGAAAGTAAGAGCTTCCTTCATGGGGGGAGGGTTTCCTGAAAGTCCCATCCCTAATTCTTAGCCCCCAACGTATGTCCCCTCGCTTTCAATAAACTTTAAATGAGTGTGGTAGATGTGTAATCTTCAGAGCGACACACTTCTTTTTCTTTATACAGAAGAGGGACATTCATATAATTGAGCTGAGTTACATAAGAGCTTCCATGTGAAACGTTCACATCGTGCAATACTTTAAGTGTGTGATGAAGAGGAGAGGCACGTAGAAGGATCAAGGATGGGAGAAATGGCCTCTAACCATCACACCCTTGCCTACATGCCCTGATGAAATATATAGCAGGGGCATGTATTGACTTCGTGCTACACACACTGTGGAGTTAGAAATATTACTATCCTTCCTGAAAAGAATAATAGAGCCATCACACTGGTTTCTGCTTATACCGTGAAGAGACTCTTCTAAGCTTTTTATAAGCCTGCAGTTGAATGTATTTTGCTAATCCCTTCTGACTGATGGAATACGGAATTAGGTCATACAGTCATGAAAAATCTTTAAAGAAGTAACACACAACTGCAGTTCTTGCTGGTGGCAGCAGCATAGATGCAAAAATCTCTGGTTGCTTGTAAAGATCTGAGTATAAGACAGGAGCTTCGTTGAGTTGTGTTTGTGCAGCTCCCTGGTATCTTTGGTGTGTGCCTTTAACAGGCCTTCTGCTTTACTTTCCTTTGTTAAATGCTACATTTTTTTTCTCTGTCTCTGCCTATTTAGCATGTGTGTGTGCATTACAAAATTTTACTGTGTTTCATTTGTGCCCCTTGTGTGCTCTGCTTCAGCTTCAGGTGCCATTCATGAACAGAAACATATTTTAAAAGCTCTAGGCTGGTGTATGGAAACATTTTTTAAAAATTGGCTGATTGACAGCAAAACCTACAAAATGGAATACCTCCTATTCTAAAAAACGAACAGTCCACAGATGATGCGGGTTCTCTTTGAATGGTTCCTGGGCCCCTTGTCCTGGATATTTTGTCAGGGCAAATTCCATACATAGCATTCTTTCCCCTCCATGTTTACAGTTCCTATTCTCCTGTTGAACCATTCATCCACATTTGTCTACCACCCTTGTATTTGGCCGCCCAAAAAAAATCATCAATTCAAGATTATTATGCTGTTTAGCTCTTAATCATGAAATTAAAGGAATATTGTGCTTTCTGCTTTACAGATTGTTGTTTTTAAGTTTTTCTGCTTTCTTAATAAATCCCCTGATTTTTCTATTTTGCTTCCATTTTTGTTGCTTCTTGTTCTTTGCTTGCAAATCCAAAACAAAGGCAAGCCTGGTAAGTAATGCTTTTGCCAACTTTGGCACCTGCATATTGCAATTTTTCTTTTGCTTTTATTCTGTGTATTTCTGTATCTTCATGGGAATACAAGAGAAAGATAACTAATAACTTTTGGAAAAAGTGGTAGATCTCTGGTAGTGAGATAATAATAATAATAAATGTTTTATTACTGTCATTGACCAGCAAAAGTAAGGAACATTATTTCAATTAGGAAACATAAAATCAATCTTAAAACACTATATTCTAGCTTGCATAGAATGACAGAATTATTATTTTGAAGCTCCTAGAGCCTGTGTGATCATTAAGGCCTCTACATGTATACATCAATTTACGGATACTATAGCTACACATTGGGTGGAACCTTTCCTTCATGGATTTTGATTGCAGCAGCACAGAATTTAGCTACTTTTATCAGCATATTTGAATTTTGGTTTAGCCCAGTATATCTGCCAGTGCATCGCCCTGTCAGCAAAAGCAGTGTGTAATGTGCCTCTGGTCATCCAGGAAATGCCCTTATGTAAGGGTTAACAAGGACTTCTTGAATGCCAGAATAAAAAGCACGATGAAGTAACACATGGGAGATAGTTTCAATCTCACCAGGGTTACAGGGGCATATACTCTGAGTGTAAGGGGTGTTGTTATACTTCCCTTCCTGGACTGCTGACGGAAGTGCATTGAAGCAGTCCAGAGTAAGAGCCTTGCATTGTTTATGTGTTAAGGGTAGGTAGAGGTATTTAGGCGGTTTGGGTGGGAGCAGTGTGTTGTCAAGTATCAGCCTATTATAATACCAAGGTCCTGCTGCCTTTCTGTCTCAATAATAGGCTAAGACTAGTCTTGGGCTTAACATATCCCATTGGTTGGATACATTCTACTGAATAGCCATATCTGTTGATTTTATGGTATATTGCTCTCTTCCAAGGTGACTGATGGTTATCCTGTAATACCAGTGAAGTCAGTCCAATTGGTTGAAAGGTTAATTTTAGCCAAAATTTAAAAATAGCCAGCCAAGCTCTGGCTTCAACCTTCAGGTAGCCTACTTCAAGCCTAAGGGCTACATTGGATACTCCTCTTGGAACTTGTAAAATAGCCCTCATGAATTTAGATTGAACTACTTAACTTGATAAATGAAGAATAGGGGCCCAGTTGTGCCCCATACAAGAGCTGACTAAGGGATTTGGCCTGAAAAAATCTTAGTGCAGCTGGAACGTACTGAACTTCCTTTGTATAGAAGAATTTTAATATAATGAGGCTCGATTTTTGTGTTGCTTGTACCACAGTGTGGTTTCCTTTATATTGAAAGACAACACCCAAATATTTGTAAGCTTTAATTTGTTCTATCTCATGCTCATCAATTAACCACTTATAGATCCTGGGCCTCTGAGCTAAAACTAAAACTTTGGTCTTCAAGTAATTTATTTGTAGCATTTCCTCTTTATAGTATTGTGTGTGGGCGCGTAATGCTGTCTTTAGTTCTATTGGTGTCTGTGAAATTATGACTGCATCACCTGCATATAACAGAAGTGATATATATCTATTCGCTAGTTTGGGTGGATGGAACTCCGGATGGCCGAGCGCCGTTACCATTGAGTTGATATAAAAATTAAATAACAATGGAGCTAAAATACACCCTTGCTTCACACCATTATAGGTAGGAACTTTATCAGACAAGTGTCCTTCTTTGTTGCATCTAATTCTGAGGGTTGTATCTCAGCGTGTGTCTACCCTACTCCGACAGGTGCGGGTAACCTGTTGAACCCCATTCGTGATGGGGATCGGATTGCAATTATTCCCCTGAATGGGATGTCTGGGGCTGCACACACACTACACTGAGTGGCAGTGAGATTCATTGCCCCTCTTTGCCTCCAGAATAAGGTGTAATAAGGCATATATTATCATTGCTGGCTGTTTTTCAGTGGTTGTAATGGCCATCTGCGTTGTTAGTTGTGCATCGTAAAAAGGCCTGTCAGAATTATTATTTTTAAACTGAACCATTTAAACCATTTTCCTATTAGCTTCTTGTCCACTTCAGTGTATATTTCAAGAGGAAGAGGAGACTGATGTAATACTCAGTTTCAGTCTGAGACTCTGTTAGCCAATTGCTAAGGCCAAGAGACATGCAAACTAAATTTGTGGGAAAAATTGATCTTTTCCATTACGGAGAAGATGTGGAGGTCCCAGATATTATGTCATAAGTGTGACAGGGAGCACATAAGTCACTTGTGCATTATTTTTGTCCACTTTGGCATGATATCCAGAACTCTTTCACGTGATGTCTAATAATTTTATTTATTTATATATTTGGACCATAAAAGATTAGAGGATGATGGCTATGTTCCTACTGAACACTGGTGGCAGAGAAAGTATCACTGGCATAATTACCTAGAATCTGTGCTGCCTTCCACAGTGCATTTCAGAGGAGTTGCATGACAGGGTGCTAGAACAAAACTGAGAACCTGCTGACCATATGATTCATTGCTTGGATGTTCTGAATGCATAGAGGCCAGGCTAGATGCTTTTGAATTGGTTATGAGAAGTAAAGAACTACAATATCTTTGCAGGCTGTATGAGACATTTATGAACAGATAGACACAGGACTCTTAGTGTAAAGAGGGCTGAGAATACAGAATAAAATAAATGGGTTTCGGACATGGATTTTTGATCATCTTTACCAACACATTGATATATGAAAAAACCTCAGTGTGTTGTAATACATTTCTTCAAAGATCACAGGAGTGTATATCCAAGCTCTAGCAGATATTAAACAAAAACACTAGCGATTTCGGTAGTGCGAAAGAAAGATGCAAGACTGAAGTTCTGAATCCTAATTAGATAACATCCTGTTCCAAAATTAAACAAAGCCAAATAAGCTCCCAAATATAATCCAAAATCCAAAGTGCAGGTTGTTGGTGTTTGATCTGCTCCCATGGTTTGGCAACCCCTTGTAAGACAGGAGGATACTCTGGAAGGCCATCCCATGATCTGCAGAGGTCTTGCTGTTTGGGGGAAATCACAACTCATTTAGGCTGAATGCCGTGCTTCTTGGCAGCAAGTAAACTATAAGATGAACATGTTTACCAAAAGGCTTGTGTTTTGAGGGCATTTGCTCAATAGCTCTGTGCTGATTGCAGTTATGTGGCCTGAAGGTGGACGTTTTCTAACTTGTCATCCTGCTTTTCCCTTACATCCTACTTGGGTCCCATTTCAAAGCCACAATTCTTTACAATCCTATAATGGAAGAGGGAACAATAGAGCAGCCTGGATGTCTCTTCTAGTTATATGCTGCTTAGACTTTTATCAACACAGTTAGGAGAAGAAATATCACAAATTATCTCCACTGCCCCTTCTTGTGGGTTGGAGGGAGGGTAGGGTTTTGGTTTTTTTGTTTGCTTATTTGTTTTTGTTACTGTGAATGTAACATTCCAGTTTTGTGGTATTTTTTTTAATAGGAGTTGTGGCTCTTAGTATCCCCAAGGCTTTCATAAAGTATGTGATGGCATATAGGGTGAAAATTAATATTTTAATTGAAAATTAGGTCAATATGGGTACGGAAGAGTTTCTGGTAAATGGCATCCTAGGGACTAACCCCATCTCATTGCTCAACAACATCCATACCACAAATAAAAAAATAAGATATGAGCTATCCACTGCTGTAAATCTGTGGGTAAAAAGTTCAGCCACATTCAGTAGCTGTAGTTTAAGCAATATAGTGGAAAACAAAAGAAAAAAGAGAGAGGCATAGGAAGCTAGTCCTACATTGTCAGCACTCACTGGCAGCAGCCCTAGTCTCTGGAGGTGCCCAGGATTAAACCTGGAACCTTCTGCATGCAAAGTATTGCCTCTACCATTGAGTTATGCATTTCCCCCAATACATACATGTATTAATGATATATGAGGAAATCACTTTTAAAGTTCTATTACTCTGTGGCTAGGCTAGGGAATAAGTTCCATTGAACTTAGAACTGAAGTTGCTTAGGATGAGGGTGCAAGAAAGCTGACATTTAAAATGTTCACACATGATGTGTATAAGGGGCATTGGAAAGAAGGTGAATTCATCACTTCTGTGTACTAACCCTAACCCATCACCCCCAGTTCTGATGACATGTCTGAAGATGTGATTGTAGAATTCTCCCACCGAAAGATGTGAACATTTTAGCTGTATTATAAGCCGACACGTTTGTTTAGATTACAGTGTGTGCATGTTGTCATTTAGAACATTATGTTGGAAGCAGGCAATATTTCAGAGGTTGCATGCCGAAGGGAAAATCATAATGGAAATGGGCACAAGTTTTGAGTGCAGATGCAAAGCATTGGAAAATTTGTATTATTTTATTGTTTATATTCATTGGAAGCCGCCTAGAGTGGCCTTTTAGGCCAGATGGGCGGGGTATAAATCAAATGAATCAAATAAATAAATAAAATAATTGCCCTTTACTTTCTGTTGTCGACCTTTCTGACAGGTTGTGATTGGGTGTTCATAGAAATTAATAGCATTATTATTCAGTGTAGAGTCTTCACTCCTGTGTATTAGTTTTTACATGTATATATTTATAAAACATTTGCATATACACATAAGCTGGTAATGTATAGATACACAAATATGCTTGTGTTACACAGAGACACCAGCTAGGGTGATGCAGTTTGTTGTAGCTCCCAGACAAGTAAAACATTTGATAACATTTTGAATGTGTCAAATGGCCCTGGAAGAGTCTTAATCTTTTACAGCAAAATGGTGGCATCATTTAGGGCTATTAGAAAATGTGTAAAATTATGCATGGTGTGAAGGAAGTGTATAATGGAGAAAAGCGTTTCCCTCTTTCATTATGCTGAAGACTAGGATCATCCACTGAATTGTGGAATGTTTTGAAAAGAAGCATTTCTTCACATTCTATGTACTTATACTGTGGAATAAAATCTAGGGGATGGCCCTAAAGGTAGGGGGAGGGTTAGACAGTTTCACAAAGAACAAGATAAGTAATAACTACTAGTCATAAAAATGATAAATATGAGCCCCAGTAATAATATGCATGAGTAGAAGTAATATGTCTCTCTACGCCAGGTCCTGGGGAATAAAAATGAGGGAAAGCTATTGTCCTGGTCTCTTATTTTAAAGGCTTCCTTCAAACACCCGGTTGGCTACTGTGTGAGAGAGGGGTGCTGGACTGATCCAGCAGGACTCTCCAAAGGGTGTTAAAATTGCTTTGCAGAGATTTTTCTTCTTCCTTCTTTATGTCATTTGGGGTATTTCTTCAAAGTGGAAAGGTAAACCTGATTTGCTTCACTTACCACTTACATGAACCTAAATGACTCTTAAGTACCCCTAGTCCAGTGCCAAGTTTTCTGAGTCTTGTTGGTTTCAGGTGAGCTCATTTTTCATTGGCAGAAATCCTAACTTTGCTGAATCAGTGCACTGAGTAAAATTAAGTCTCTCAGAATAGCACAAGGGCAGGCTGAAAGAAAGGCACTTCCTCTATAGAACCTTTTCATTTGGATTTAGTGTCTGCTTTTGTGTAAGGAAGAAGCCAAATGGCATATCTTTGTTCCATTTAGTGTATCAGTATGTCAGTACTGAAGAGTGTGTGGCAAATTAAATTTGTTTTCACCCACAAGCAAATAGTCTCTGGCTAAGTGAAATTTATTGTGCATTTATTTGACATGTTTCTGCAGGAGTTCGTCCTGATGTTTAATATCCTAAATGAGGCACACTAAAAGGTGCTCATTAAAAAGCATTCATGGTTCTTACTAGAGTCCCTTCTATCATTGTTCCTCACAGAAGATGAGCAAAGAGAAAAATCCATGTCTCATCATACAGTCCAGCAGCTAATTATGGAAAAAGAGCAAGCATTGGCAGACTTGAACTCTGTGGAAAAATCTCTAGCAGATCTTTTTAGAAGATATGAAAAAATGAAAGAAGTTCTTGAAGGATTTAGAAAGGTGAGTTCCTGTGAAGAAGTGCTTGTAAACTTGTATTAAATTCAGAGGTTCTGATGTGTACATAGATCTGTTTTACTCTGTGCTCCCGCACTCATTTCAGTGGAGGATCTGATTTGCACAGACACCAGTGGTGTGCAGATCACCTTCCACTGTTGAAATGGTTGGAGATATAATTGAGGGCAGGGGAATTACCTGAGGGTGTCAATGTTCAGGCTCTCTTTTCAAATACAGTCTTGTTTACCAAGCACTTAAATGTATAACCACACCTGGCCCATGTCTTAGGGCTTCATCTGCTAGCAGAGCTTGACCTGGTAACCTAAAGGATGTCAGGGTGGGATTATGCCTATGGGCCACCCCCCTGCTGTAGTTAAAGCAGATAGCTATAGAAAGGCCACTCAAGGTAACCCCTTTACACTAGTAGACTAGATGATGGATTGTGTAATACATCCTGACCTGTATTGAAGTTATTGGGTTCAACTACCTTCTTGTCACCCCCAGCTGGACCTACCATCTTGCATTCTTCTGTAAAGACAAAATATCCTGAAAAGTTTCCTCTATATAACCCATAGTAACTCTTTTAAATAGCATTGGTACATTTAATGAATCTTCAAAACAATTTGACCCATGGGCTAAAAATCTGAAGTAATAATTACTATAGAATTAGTCTATTGAATAATGTGATGTGTTGAACACTAGTTGGATGTTCTGTTTCTATGTTTCAAGACAGTGATAAGTCAATTAATGGCACAGCTTGAGTAGTAGCCCTTCTCCCCAAATCATGTAAGCTCTTTCCTGGCCCTTGTGCTCCCCTTATTGTCTCCTTATTCTCTCCATTTAAGAATGAAGAAGTATTAAAGAAATGTGCACAAGAATATTTATCACGAGTTAAAAAAGAAGAGCAGAGATACCAAGCCCTCAAAGTCCACGCAGAAGAAAAACTAGACAGGTATTTTAAACTGTGGGTGGAAGCCTGAGTCCCGAAATTTTGACTGAAGATTTTAGCCTAATCTGTTTGCATGTGTGGCCATCACAGCCTCTTCTGGGTTGCTAAGAGAAACTGTTTGTGTAGGTGGGAGAAACTCTGCTCATTAGCATAACTATTTTCCTGTTTTGCATGTTGTGTTTTTGTTTTTTGTTTGTTTGTTTACTTCTCATCTTGAAGTGGAGGGATATAGACCTGCCTAGACTGAATTCCTGAAAATCTTGCTCTGCCTAGTCTCTGCCAGCTAGTGGCACTAAGTCTTACCAGACATAACACAACGAAGAGGCATTTAAAAATAAATAAAATCTGAGGATTTTCTAAATTCTTTCATATCCAGTATTAAATGTGGTACTTCTGTAGTATGATTTGCTCAGGTATAGCATACATACAGCTCTGCTTTATAGTGAATTTCAAATAAAGTCTAGATTATGTGTCACAAGGCCCTGTAGTGTTCCTTCCACAGTTACAAGGATGGGTGAAACGCCATCTTGTCTTAGCAGCTGGTAGCTTTTAAATCCAACTTTTCCAAGGACGCAGTCCAAACTGGCAAATTTCCCTACTGCCCCTCGTCCACGTCTTTAAATATTATGAGTAGACTCCAGAAGGAAGACAAAGTGTCCTTGGCATTTACTCCAGTGACTTGTACCTCCTCAGAGCCAATGCTGAAATTGCACAAGTTCGTGGCAAGGCTCAGCAAGAGCAAGCAGCTTACCAAGCCAGCCTCCGCAAAGAGCAGCTGAAAGTGGATGCATTGGAAAGAACACTGGAACAAAAGGTGACTCCCTGGGGATTGTCTCATAAAGCTGCCTGTTGGTGGGTGGGGTGGGGGGAGCATTGTTTTTGGTACTGGCAAATCCTAAATCGGTTGTGGACATATACAAATCTAGAACAGGAGAATTCTGGTTTATTCTTCCCTGGGTAAATGTTTCTAAAGTAAGGCACAGCAATTTGCCCATTGCAAATTATGGAGTGGTCGCCAACAGTGAGAGCGGGATGAAATTCACTCTGAACTGTAAGCATACAATAGAATAGTTTCAGTAAAGTGTTATAATATGCCAGTTATATCAAGATCACTTGGTAGAATAGGGCACGTTAGAACACTAAGTTAATGAGTCTGGAAGAATTTGTTCATTTGTTTATAATTTCTTTCTTTATATTATTTCTCTGTCGCCCTTTCCCCAATTACAGGAAAAAATATTAACTGTGGAGTATATATTATGAATATACAGCAGTGTGGAGATTTGTAGTAAGAGCTTCCCTGTGGCAGCTCTTCTATGGTCTGGCTGTAGCGGTTTGGTTACAGATAGGTTGAGATCCACAGTTAGTCATACTTTGAGAAGACGTGCTGATTTAAGACAGTCTGCTCTAAATAGATCTAAGTCAGGATAGTTATGACATGCAGCTTTATTTATCTAGCTAGTTAATCTACTCCAGTTTCCCGAGACAAAGGTGAGCAAGGTTCACCTGCAGAGTTCTCCACTTTTGGAGCTGCAAAAACTGATAGTGGTATAGGCTGTGTTCTGTATTTTGATGACAACTGGGGCAGTTTTTATCTTCAGGCTCACGCTACCCCAGCTAGCCCACTCCTGCCTGCCTTTTTACTAGTGGTAGAGGGTCAGGACTCCACCTTGTTCCCTTCTTGCTGGATCCCTACCCTCACACTTTGTGTGAATGTGTATAGGGCAGAGGAGGGAAAGCATCAGCAGGAGGGAACATGGGGGCAAGGTGTTTTTTTTGTTTGTTTGTTTGTTTGTTTGTTTGTTTTTGCTCCTCTGTTGTGTTGTGAAGCAAATGAATGGGGCCAGCTTAAGGCAGTATCTTGAGTGAACGCCTGCCTTTGTGTGTGTGTGCCGCTGAATGTGCATGTATGTTTGTGCAAATACTCCCTTCTGCTCCAGCTCTGCCCTGGTGCTATGCATCAATAGCCTTCCACTTCACCAAACAGAATGGCAAGCACCTGCCACTGCTGCTTCTCAGCTGTGCCCTCACTTGTCATCCGGTCTCTAAACCAGCTGTTATCTCTGCAAAAAGATCCAAGTGTAGGATGACACCAAAAAATATCATAGTTGATCAATGGGTTCACTTCTCAGATCAACTCGAAGCCCACAGAGGAGAGAAATCTCACATCAGATCAGTATTCCTGCTTCAGTGCTGGGCCCAAGGCTAAGTTGCAAAACTATGAAAAACAAACAAGCAAAAAGTGGGTGTTCTTTCAGTGCTGGGTCTATACTCCTCAGTCCTCTCAACGTCTCCCCTTCAGAGGATCAGGATGCTACTCATCTGGACTGCTGTCATGTCATTAGCTAAAGGAAGGGGGGTGGTCTATTCAAAATGCAAATACAGCCTTGCACTAACCAATGTTTACCCTCTTTGCTGTATATTCCTTTTTCAGAATAAAGAAATAGAAGAATTGACAAAGATTTGTGACGAACTGATTGCTAAAATGGGGAAAAGCTAACTTTTAACCAAAATCCTGGACTTCAACCTTGAGTGCAATATGACCATTGGCACACTGATGTCCACATTTTGATGTGCACAGGATCTATTTTCACTTTTTTGTATGCACTACTGTATTTTTTTTCTTTCTTAATAATGTTGATTTGATTGTATGCAGTACTAAGAAAGACTATCAGAATTCCTTGCTATTGTTTGCAGTTTTTTTTCCTAGTATAATCCATAGCAAGTTGATCTCAAAAGTTCCTGTATCAGGGAGATTTGTCAACTTCTTTACTTAAAAAAAATGACAGTTGCTCATCCTAGCCTTCCCTTTGTACATGAGTTCCCATGTTGGATGTCTTTTTTTGGATTTAATATAAATGTGTATTACTTGCATGGGGACTCTTGCCTTAAGGAGTGTAAATTTGATCTGCATTTGCTGATTTGTAAAATAAAATGAAAATTTGAAAACCTAAGATGGCTGTCTCTTGCAAGTCTTTCTTGTAAAAATCTTTTCTGTTCCACATTGGAAATGTGAAAGGTATTTCATTTTACTGCTTTGGCTTTTGTTTTACATAAAACTGTGAATTGCTCTTTGAGGGTCATCACATTGACAACTCAGGAGCAAACTTCCCTAAAATTCTTCACAATGGAACCAAGCTAGCTCCCCCTACCATCCAAGTACTGGGGGAGAGTTACAGCAAAACACAGAAGGAAGGGGATACCCCAGGAGTAAGGAGGAGGATATCAACGTACTTTCTAATTAGAAATGTTCACGAGTGATTTGTAAAATGTGTCACTTATCTTTGGGTACTTGATATTACCATTGCATCAGCTCTTTCTGAGCCCATTTTCACAAACAGTCTCCTCAACTTCCTGTGGGAAATTACTGTGGTAAGCTTCATAGAGCTTCTGAAGGTGGGTATTCAAAACACAAATCTGTAACCAATATATGCTATAGGTATATAAGGGTGTATGTTGAAGACTCAAGTTTTGTTGATCAGGTGATGCTGTTTCAGTATTTCTAATTAATGTAGTTCTGACATGGGATGCTTCAGTCTCTAGTGCTTTACTCAGCTTATAGGGGACTATTATGAACTGCATAGTCCAAATCTGTACAGCTATTCTTGGTGGGGTTTTTTTTAAGTACCTGATTTCTTCAAATTATTTCCCATGTTGCCTGCTCTGCACACTGGTATCCAACAGGGAATAGACCCCTCCTTCTTTTATAGTTGCTTTTTGGTATTTTTGATTGTGGAATGTGTCTTAAGCACATAGACAGGTAAAGGAAAGGTGGTTTGCTAAGTCCCATATATAGCCCCATTAGGAGGAATAGGGCTGTGCCAAATTTTAAAGCTCAGCATGCATTTTATTGCTTTGTTGAAAAAAAAGCTATTAATCTGAATGTCTGCCTCAGAAAGTGCATCTTCTGCCTACTTCAGCACAGGAACAAAGTACATGCTGATTCATCACAGTGGAGCAACTTCATATCATTTTAAAAATAGAAAATTAAAAACAAAGTCTCCAGCTTCCTGCTAATGGAGAGAGCCTACTGAAATGAGTCTGAACACTTAGCACCTTGCAGGATTAAGACCCATGTATTTAATCTGAAATACCTGAAGTCTGTCTGTACACTTATGAGGCCTACATCAATTAGTTATATAAGGTGATACAGTTAATTTTTCATGAGACAGTTTCTTCAAGATGATGATTTAAATATTTCCTGAGAATGCTTACAGAGATGAAGCGGTACATGTGGCTCGAAGGATAACCATAAACAGCTAGATAAGTAGCATTCTGCACACCTCTTTATCCTCTGCATCATCCTCTATAGAGGATTAGCTGTGCTGAATAAGCATTAGGCTTTAATGACAAACAGTTGCTTTGTCTAATGATACATTTCTTGGTGCTGCATGATGAAGCCATTCACCAGCTTGGTCCTTCTTAGCTTCCTTTTCACCATCCAAAGTAAGTAATTTCAGTTCTTGCTCTCTGCTTTATCATACATAGTGTGTTTAGTGCTTGCTCTTTCCAATTTTGGAGTATGCTATTGTTTTAATGAATCTATGTGATGCAGATATAATAAAAGCAGTTCTAGGGTAGGTATACATTCTGCTGGTACCTCCTTGTACCTCCATGAAGATTCATACAGCATCTGCTACCTTTTAAATGAATATTAACAAGTTGCTTTTTAAAAAGTGTTCTGTTGCTTAACTTCAGTTAAGAACCAAAGACCACAGCCCTGTAGGTAAAGCTTGATAATTGGCAGGCTTGTGTTGTTAGATGCTAAATATCCATTTTTCATCCCAGAATTCAGATCTACAGACCTGGGGCAGGGAGATTATCCAGCTGACATTCAGGAATTTACAAAATGAAGAATTTTGCATTGGGTGAAGTTAAAATGGTTCTGCTTCAAAGAATGGGATTAGAGCTGATGTTCAACTTTTTTTGTAAATAAGACTTATGTTTATTTTTAACTGCTCGCAGGTGAAGCACTGCAGTGCTATACATGTGTAGGCATGAGTGATGAAGAATGTAATAGGCAAGGAACTGAACACTGTCCAGGATACTCTGATGCCTGCGCAATAATCAGAGGACAGTCACGTAAGTGGCTCTATAATGATATATGTATAATCCAAAGTGTCACATTAGATGATTTCTAATCAAGAAGCCTAGGAGCACTTGAGTAACGAGTCCTACCTCCAGTTGTTACTCCAGTTTAGGATAGATGCCTTGAATCAGTGGAACCTGCATAAGCATTGATTTAGTAAACTCCATGTATTCAGTGGCTCCATATGAAGGATTAATCATGGTATGTTGTCCCAGAATACGTGCAAGAAAAGACCAACTGTTAGATTATACAGTGAAGGAAAAATACGTTTTGATTATTTTTCCATCCACTTTTGTCTGTCCACAAACACAACTCTTAGCTTCTCCTCTCACTGGGGTGGAGAAGACAAATTTTTAATCCAGATACATTATGACTGTGTCACATGTCTTTCTTGTCTTGGAAAAAAACAAACACTATTATGTTCTCAAAGAATTGTGTGCAAGTGTTATGTCTTCTGAAATCTGCTTAGAAATTGGGAGTGATGTTTGACCATAATTAGGAGAATGGAGCTATAATATATAATGGCTGAAATCCAATAGTAAACTGCAACTACAGCCAGTCCATGGAATCAATGGAATGCATACAGGAGTTGACTCACCAGATCCCCATTGATCGTTAAAACTTAGTACTAGATTTCAGTCATAGTCTACTTTTTTTAGATAAAGTAGAAGAGAAGGTAATAGAAACTAAGAAAGTGAATCTACATAAGAGAGAAGTTTGTTTCCAATTAAGTGTGTGGACAGCTAGCTAACTATCCATCACTGATTGATTTATTATCAACAAAATATGCAGAAAAGATCAAATCTTTTCAGAAAGCCAGGTTAGAAATGATTTGTTTCTTACATTGCCTTTGTCTTTGCCTAGGGTAAGCTGTTTGAGGAAGCAAGCCTGGATGTTCCCATTCAGGCTAATAAGATAAAGAACCAGATAAGCATGGATGGCATAATATGTTTTGGATTCGCCTCTGAATCTATTCTAGGTGGCATTATGAAATCCTGTTCCTATAAGTCTTTCTGTGAGCGAGCACGGAGGGAAGGTTCCCGAGCACCTGGAGTGAGTGTTCACTGCTGCTATTCGAACAACTGCAACGTCAGAGGTCTGGGCTCAAGAAACATCCTCTCAACCAGCTACTTCTCCCTACTTTTCTCCGCTATCCTGTGGCACCTGCTTTTTAACTTGGAATGAAATCTGAAAAGAGAAGAAGGATGGAGAGGAAGTTCTTAAGTCACAGCTACACAGCTGTATTTCAGCTAAAGGGTGGGTGGGTTGGGGGCAAGATCACACATCCTTGTGAACTTAACACAAATGTCAAATTCAGTAGAAGTGGAAGGTATTGGTGAGGAGAGAACAAAAAGAGACCTACATACTAAAACGGAGTTATTGTAAGGTCCTATTCCAGGAAACAGGGATTTGGATGATTGGCAAATTATGTTATACTGTTGGTTCTTCAAAGACCAGTGATCCTAAGCTTTGTTGTTCAGGGAAGGACAAAGAAGATCAAGTTAAGATAGTTAAGCCCTGTTCATTAGAGAAAAAATTATCATCATTCTGGCTTGCCCACCCCCTGACAACTACAGTACTGTATAGACATCTGGAGTAAGCCATTGTAAGAGCAAGGAATAAATTTAATCTGAAATTTACACAGTGAGGTCCCAAGAGGCTTGTTGTCTGAGCAAAAGGAGGTCACCGCTCTCCCTATCTTGCAAGTGAGGTGCCCCCTCCTGCTTAGACTCATGGGCCAACCTGGGCAGGGTTCCAGATTGCACAGATGCCTCCAGATGTACACCTGGTGACTTCTTCATTCCAGCCATTCATGTTGTATGTGTTGACTGTTTATGCTATGTGTGTTGGCAAGGCAAACCAACAAGCAGAACATTAGAGTACACCAACCCAGCAGAGCTCCAACTACACACTGATTTCATAATTATTTCTTATGAACAGAGCTGATCCCTCGTCGTAGTAACTGCTTAAAACTAATAGCTTCTTGGAAGGCAAAAAGACAACCCATGCATCTTAGTTTTACATTATCCAGGGTATAACTTTGGTATATGTAGCTCTGCATATTTGACAGCATACTATTCTGAAATTAATTCAGGGTTTTAAAAATGGCCTTGTGACACTGCATAGACTTAAACACAAATGTGGCTGAGATAGAAGTATAGCTTTATCTGGATGATCCCTGTTGTTGAAGTTGCAAAGCAAGATTAACCAGTGACACCATTTCCAGTTTATAGACCTTTTGGGTTTTCTTCTTAGACCATTTTACCTGGGAGTGGATGCATGGGAACTTATTTCCAAGCACGCAAATATAAGATACATAGCAGTCTTAATGACCATCTTCCATGTAACCAATTACTCATTGCTTTATTTGGGTGGAGTTAAAGAATGTGCCCCCATGTCAAATTGGGTTCTCCTAGGCCTTCAGTTCATCCAGATGTTCTATGCAGCAAACATATTAAAAGTGGATGCCAATATAGCAAGAATGGATAACTTGTGGTTCTCCAAATTTTATTAGATTACAATTTGCATCTAGTTGGTAGTCAATGGAAGTTGCAGTTCAACAATATTTGAAGGGCCAAATGTTACCCACCATTGCCCTATATGTTTGTCTATGAGAGTAAATTATCCCATTAATTTCAACCTGTTCTTCCAAGTGGTTCAAATTTATGCAGAAACTAATTTGGTACACTTTTATACATATTAAATGTACTTTGTGAATATGAATTAATATTTAGAAATCATACGAAGAATCACATGGGTGATTTCAGTTACTGTATAGTCTACTTTGGATAATAATAATAACAGCCAGATCAGGAAAATCATGTATTTTCTACAGAAGGGGCAAAGAGAAGTTATAGCCATTTAGATGTTTTGGATACAATTCCTACAGTCATTTACCATTGGGGATGGTGGGTGGCGCAAGTGGAAGTTGCCAATCCAAACTGGGAAATCAAAGACTCCCTGCCTTGCTTTGTAGCAGGGGTGGGTGCAACTTGCGGGCCTTCAGGGGTTGTTAAATCATAGTTCCCATCAGTCCTTGCCACCATAGCCAGTAATGAGGAATGCTACAAGTTACAATTCAAAAACATCTAGCAAGCTGCACCCACCCCATTCCTATTCTACTGATTTTGGGAGGCTGTACTAATCACCTTTGCCTCCAATGTGAGCATCTATTAATTTGTGTTAAAAAGAAATGTGTGAAATCATTTTGAAATTCAAGAATCAAACTCTGCCAGTTTCTGGTATATATTAGAACACTGGGACTTCAAGCCCATGCCCTTGATCATACCTTTAACTGAAATAAACTATGCTTACAAGTATGTGAGTTTCAATGCAGTTCATTAGGCAAGAATGTTTTGTCAACCAGAGGGCTACTGAAATATTTGGATAGTACTTACTTTAAATCTCAGTTATTTAATGCAGGAACAAGAGTGTGTGTGAGAAACTCATCAGCTGAATCCAACCCACTTTGCAATGGATAATAGGACATTTTTGGAAGTACCACTAGAAGCCCAGTCTATGTGGTTTTCTCTGAAGTATAAGTGGGGTTAATTTGTATGCTAGTAAACATATGGTGTACAGTTTTATAGCAGAATGCTCTGCCTGTCTAGTTGGAAAAAAGTCCAATTGAAGTCTGTGGAGCTTGTTTGTTTGTTTATTTGTTTGTTTGTTTATTTATTTATTTATTTATTTTATTTATTTATTTATTTATTTATTTATTTATTTATTTATTTATTTATCTATCCCATTTATACCCCGCCTATCTGGTCATTGCGACCACTCTAGGCGGCTCATTAGTAAATATTGACTAAAAGTGTTTGCTACACTATTTTTTGCCAAGTAGGATTACTGAAGCAATATACAATAAAACAGTTAAAAAAATTAAAATCACACCAAAAACCATGTTTAGAAACTAATTTATTTTTTTAAAAGTCTTTAAAGCTTAAGGATATGATTTATTAATGCAGGGTGGTGGGTGAGACACAGTATATCTTGTGTTTGTATCAATCTACTCTGCCTGGATGGTAGGATGTGTAACAGAGTCTCTGGTGAAGATCTCTAAATTTCAGGCACACTCATATAGGAAGGAACAGTGTTTCAGCTGGCTCCAAACTGTATGTATAGGACAGACTGAGTTACTCTTTCATCACCAGCATGGTTTTCTTAACTGGTTGTCCTGGTTTAGTTATTTAAAGATTTTATTTTAGTTAACAGGTGCTATTAACACATTGAGAAGCAGCGAGTGCTTGACACATTGGAACACAACCACAGATGCATTTGACATGTAGTGTGTATTTTGCTTGTATACATGTTTCTTTAATCTGGCCTTTATTCCAGTGGGACTCAACTGATCTATGCAGCTATAATTCCCGTAACTAATTTTAGATATGTGTGAGGTCTTGTATATCAAGGATCTGGAAAATATCAGCCAGACTTCCTGAGCCTGCTATAGAATGATGGAAGGGTGGAGCACCTGCTTTACGTGCAGCAGGTCACAGATTCATCTCTATATAAAGTGAGGGAAAACTCCTGCCTGAAAGCCAGGAGAACTATAGGCGACAACTGAGTTAGATGGACGAAGGGTCTGACTTTCTTTTTTTGTTTGTTTGTTTGATGAAATTCACCTTATAAAATTAATGTTCTTGCATGATGTTGCTCCAGATGCAAACTACCTGCCCAATGTACCCTTAAGGCAAGCTTTCCACAGCTTAAAGTTTTCCATGTACATAGGACTACATAATCTATCACCCCCAACCAAAAAAGGTTGGGGCAGACTATGTTAAGGTGTTGACCATGTATACACCCTGGACTTTCTTGCGCTGCTCAAAGCTATCAATCCAAGTTATGATCCCCACACTGTGACACACACACACATTTTCCTTAATTTCATTTCACATCCCAGTTAACAGTGCTCAGAACTGAAGTCCTGACAGACCACTTCATATATAGGCTTCACCCATAGCTATTTCTTGGTCGTGTTTTTATTTGTCCTCCTTTTGACAGACTTATGTTGTTGTATGTATTTCACAGCCATACTTACTTTTGATATAGCTCTGTAGAGGCAAATCTGCACTCAAGTCATTAACTTCATGCCAATGTATATATATTTTCTTCATGATGGAAATTAATAAAATTGATATATAATGATGCATCACAGGTGTCTTGTTTCTGAACTGAAGATGCTAACCACTACACAGATGATGATGTAACTCTGAGCAGGAATGTCCAGCTTCTTTGGGAAGGCATCTTAGATGCTCTCTGGCCAACCTTCTTGCTGTTTTAAGCCATCCAAAAATAATATCATTCTATTTCAGACAAGCATGATCAGGAAACGTCCGCTCAACACTCTTTCCAGTCAAAAAAGAAACAACATCCCAGAGGAAATATGGCTTTGTGGTTCCTCTTTTGCAACCCTTCCTTTGGTGAGAATCCTTTTGTGAAAGCCAAATGGCCCTGGGGAACCACAGTGATGTCATAGGCTATATATGGCATCTCATTTTACTAGGAAAGCTGTCAAGATCACGCCCAACCTTTATCTTTCTAAGATAAAGGGTGCAAAGAGAGTGTATTTCACTGTCAGGATAAGCAAAGCTTCCAACCAGCAGCTGGAGTCATTCCATATAGTACACAACCTATCCGGAATTGGTCACAGTGATTGGCCTCCCCCTAGTATTTCACCTGACCAATTTGCAGCTTTTATAAAATCTAAAGTGGAGGCCATCTGCTGGGATCTATCTCCCTATTTGAAGCCAGTAGATCAAGCAGAGACATCTAGCACTTTGTCCTGTCCAATGAAGATCACTCACTTTCAGCTAGTAACGTCACTTGAGGTTGACAAGGTGCTTGACTGCTGCCATGCCACAATCTCCTCTCTTGACCCTTGCCCGGCCTGGCTAATCGAAGTGGCCAGGCCCATAACGACTGAATGGGCCACTGCTATAATAAATGGGTCTCTCCAGGAGGGCAGGTTTAACCCCAAGAGAGGCCCAGAAAGAGAGAACAAGAAACCGGGCCTTCTTAGTGGTGGCTCCTCATCTTTGGAACACCTTACCACTAACACTCTCATTGGAAATTTTTAAAAACACGTTGAAGACTTGGTTCTTCTGACAGGCCTTCCCCCCTCCCATTACATAGCATCTTTATCCCATCTTGTTTTCTTTATTGATTTTTCTGCTTTTTATCATCTAAGTTATTTTAATGCTGCCAAAAATAAAGTAAAGAGGGAAGTGGTGCAAGAGGGAATATAGCCCTCTGGGGGCCCCAAAATAGCAAAAATGGCACCCAGGTGCTTGGTTTAGAGAGTAAAGCTCTCCTAGAGTAAGTGGTTGGGCTCAAAATATTTAGAATATATTGTTTTCCTTTAGTAATCAGCTTTACACAAAACAAAATGAAACATTACAACTTTCAATTTTTTTGGTGTCACTATGAAACTGTAGATGGGTGGATAGCTCAGTGGATTTGGAATCTGACCGCGGAGCCAGAGGTTGAGAGTTCAATTCCCCACTGGGCCTCCTATGAGTACAGGCAGCCTGTGTGGCCTTCTGCAAGCTGCACAATCACAGGGCACACACACACCCAGAAGAGGGGAATGGTAAACCACTTCTGAGTATTCTCTCTACCTAGAAACCCCTGGAAATGGTTGCTATGGGTCAGAATTGACTTGGTGACACATGTTGATGATGATGATTAAACAGTAAGAGGAAGTAAATGTAGTGAATCTGCTCTGGGGTTTATAGTCTGAACTTTAAAAGAGGTATCGAAGTGGTGAACCTATTTTGGGGATAGGGCATAACTCCTTTGATAGCTCCTGCAAAGTTCAGAATACAAACTAGAGCAGATTCACCACCCCTATGGAATCAGAGTCCTTAGCCTTGACATCAGTAAGGCTTTCTTCCAAGGGAGTATGTATGTGATTGCTGCGTGTGTCATCATACGGCCTTTTATAGATCAGGATCTTGAGTTGGTTTGCTACAGGTTTGGGGCCCAGCCTGAGAAACTTTGGTTTCAAATACTGTACGCCTTTAACTGAGCTGCCTTGTATAAGCTCTTTTTTCTTTAAGCATACTAAACCAGATGCTCACAGCAAGTGGAGGGAATCCTGATGAAGATGATGCCTTCCATATTCTGACTCAGGAACCATATATGCACTTTCAATGTGTCTTTAGATGCACATGGAAAGGTACATTAAAATACACAGTCCATGTTGCATTGCTTTTCCCAGACACCATTCACATGCAACAAGGCAACTTTTTATGCCTGGAGCAGGACCAGAATACTCACTGACAGTAATTCAGAATATTAACTATATGGCTGGATTTTTATTTTTCTTTCAGGTCACTAATGTTATGTTCTAATCACACTTACACACATAAAACATAGATGCTGACTTTGTGTCAGTGATCTTTTAACATTCTGTGGAAAAGGCATCATAGTCTCTGGAGTTTATCTGGAATGAAAAACTGCACAGATTTCCATTTTAACCCATTTTGTGAAAACTGCTTGAAACAAAGGTTCCCAGCCTTGGCACCCCAGGTGTTCTTGGATTGCAACTCCCAGAAATCTTGGTCAACACAGCTAGCAGTGAAGGCTTCTGGGAGTCTTAGTCCAAGAACACCTGGGGAATCCAAGCTTGAAAACCACTGGTTTACAGTTAGCAACAGCTACAACTGGAGTGAACTGAATCTTGTTTAGGTCCCACTGAAGTCAATGTACATTGTTCGCAGCAACTAAGCAGGTCCTTTGATCTCACAAGGTTTTAAGGATGACTAATTTTAGTTCTAGTGGAGGCCCTAAAGATTTTAGGACTTACGTAGATATTTACATCTTCATCCTTGTTTCTACCTACAGTCATTCCATTTGGGATTATTTTTCTACAGATTACATACATGCATGCATACATGCATGCATGCATACATACATACATACATACATACATACATACATACATACATACATACATACATACATACATACATACATACATACATACATACATAAGCTTACATAGCTTTATTCTTTCTTTATTCTTACTATGCCATTAGTAGGGAGAGTCAATATACATTTTGCTCCTGTAAGACTGTTCTTCGCAGACATACACTCTTTCTGCTCACTTTGAGCAAGAAATGACAGTAGCCTGGATATGCTGCACTGTGATGGCACAATCAGAACAAGATGATGTAATAGCATTCTCAGTGTACAAAGACATCATAATTCATCACTGCTATATAGGGCTGAAGTCATGATTTTTCCTCGGGAGAGAGGAAGTGGAGAAATGGGATGAGGCTTATAAACCTCACTTCGGTAGCCCCTAATCATCTCCAGTAAGAGTGCTGATAATAAGTAATCCAGTATTTCTGAACACATTCCGCCATGGCGCGCTACAAGCATCTCCGTGCAAAAACGCGGAATTCTCTTGACTTACTCCAGCTGACTTCTTTTGTTCCTGAAACTCCTGCTTTGGATAATAAAGCACGCCTGTAAGTAATGGCAAACACCTTCAGTTATGTGTTTGGAACAAGCAAGTAAGTGGCATAGGGGGAAACTCTTCTGCTAATTTGCTTCTTAGCATGGTAAGTCTGTAGAATCTAGAATCTCTGGTGATGCCAGATAATTCTCTATGATAAATTTAAAGGGAATGAAGCAACAGAAAATTCTCAGGGGATATGGCAACCCGCTCAGCTCAGTTTGTCCCTTATAAACTTGCTGTCTATAGTCATTATGTGAACTATCCCTTTTTCAGCTTTACTAAGATGTGGGGGCTACCATATGTTAAATGTATAACATGCAGCTGAAAATTATCTTCCTTTGACTCAAAAATGTGTAGGCTGTGATGCAGAAATGTAGTCACAAAGTCACAAGACTTACACTCTGTCTATCTCCTTTCTGAGTGCACTTCAGATTTTGACTTAGCTGCAGTTCTTGAAAGGGCAAAGACCAAGGAAACCCTTCATCTGGAGACCAGTCCCCCACCCCATCTGGCTTCTTGCACAGCTTATGAAATGGATGATTAAGGGAAATGTAAACCTTCTATCATCTATGTTAGGTACTTCCATGAAACAACTATTTGCAGCTTTTTAAAAATGATGTTGTGACCCACCTTTAATCCTTAATTCATTAAACTCCTCTACATTTTTAATACTCTAAATTCACCTTTACCTTGCACAGGGGCTAAGGGAGTTCAATGGCCCCATGAAGCCCCTCCCCTATGGGAGAACATTCAGTTAATCAAAATTAGCTTTGGGCAACTTTAAGCCTGCTCTATCTGTATGTGATGGGTCTGAGCCAGACTGGGCCCCTACATCCCCACTTATGAGTATAAAGGAAATACTATTCAGCTGCATGATATTCATTTAACATAGTGAGTGAAAGCAGTCTGTTTTCCTAAATATTTTGTTTATATGCACATGAAAGAGAAGAATGACCTTGAACAAAGGACAACATGAATCCAGAAACATCTCAGCTTCCTCTTTCCGTTCTTCTTTGATCTATGCAACATTGACGGTGTCTCTTTCATCTTCAGTTATCTCCTGTCAGCTCCCTTCGTATCTCTAGGAGGACTTTCTCCAAATGAAAAGGAGATAGCAAAGGTAGGTGTGTCAAGTCAGAGCTGAGAGAAATAGCTGACCAGCCTTGTAAGAGTATGACACAATGAATGTTTGGTCCTGGTTTGAGCTCCTGTGGGTGTGCTCTTGTACATACCTTGTTAGGAGCAAATTTAAATTCAGTGGAACTTTGTTCTGAGTAGACATGCACGAAACTGCGCTGTGAATTCACATAAGGACTGGAGATTGCATTCCCATACATCCACAAAAATTGACATGCAAAAAGAGTGAAACCTATGCCCCTCAACTACAACTTACTTACTTACTTACTTACTTACTTACTTACTTACTTACTTACTTACTTACTTACTTACTTACTTACCTACCTACCTACTTACTTACTTACTTACTTACTTACTTACTTACTTACTTACTTACTTACTTACTTACTTACTTAGAATATTTTTACCTTGGCTTTGTCCTTAATAGGATTCAAAATCTCAAAATCGTGAAGACAAAAAAAGGCCACTAGGGAGCTACAGTCAATATTTAAAATTTTTTGGTTCCTGCCACTCCACACACCGCAAGCAGAGTTTTAAAACATTACATTTTGGGACAACCGCTCCCAAAATCTTCCCACCAACAGATTCAACAGATTCTTAGCCCACAGGCCTCATGTCCTTCCTCGCTCCACTTCTAGAAGCAGCATGGATTTTCTTCTTTCCCTAGGCTCACGGTTGAGAAACTCTACAATGCCTCCTCCTCCCTTCAAGCCAGTCCCCTGTCTTCTTTCTTTGCCCCACCTCCCCAGCACTAGTGATTTGGTTTCATTTCTCTTTTCCCACCTGGCTGCGTGCAGCTCATGCTGATCTGTTGTCCTTTCAGAAATCAGATCTAGACTAGGGGTTCCTAGCATTGCTGGACAAGCAAGCACCATTTAGAATATTGAGAATGTCCCGTGGGTGCTCTCAGGAAAATGGATGTTATAAAGAGGCAGGATTTGTACATTCACAAAATGGCTGCCATGACAGCCATGGCAATTCACAGAATATCCATTTCCTAGAGAGCAAGCCATAGATTTTGAAAGGCAAGTAGCTCATTGAAGCGTAACAAATTGTAAAGAAAAAAGGACAACTATAACAAAACCAGAAGCAGGCAACCACACTGACCAGGCACCTCCCCGTTTTATTGCTTAACAGTTCCTCGAGTGCCCACATGAGGCCCCGTGGCATTTTTGGAAATAAATATCATATTAAAGGCTCATAATTTCAACACTGAACTTTGGAGCATGCCAGTCTCCCTGTTGTTGGTGGTGATGGTGGTGTTTTTATTAGTGATCATTATTAGTTTAGTTTATTTATATGCCACATCTCTCCCAACAAGGGACCGAAAGGAAAAACTGAAACAAACAAAATTAGGAGATGCAACTGATGGGCACCAAAAGGACTGTCTATATTCATCATCATGAGCTCACATATAGATGAACTGATTGCTTATTTTTTCCCCACAACTCCATAGGGCAACAACATTTTAGAAATGACATTCCTTCTTTAGGAATTACAATATTTATTAGTATCCAAGAAAATCATATAAGGTCAGGCAATTGGTGACCAAAGATTCTCCACATATACATTGGTGCCAGGAGGTAGAAGCAAGGAGTGGCAATGGAATTTTTCCCCTCCTGAATTCTACATTCATTATTTTGAACTACACAAAGAGATGCACTGTGTATTAATGGTATGTACTCTGAAGAGATGCCTGGTGATAATTTTAAGGGGCAAAAGTCATTGAGAGCTCATTCATTTGACCAAGCACTCCAAGTAGAACAGGCCTCCATATGAGGAACTCTTTGCCCATTGCACATGTAAGTAACCAGCTATCCTGCTGAAAACTCCATCAGCCCTAACAAATTATCATGATCAGGCATTATAAGAATTGTGGTCAAAAACATCTGGAGTAGGGTAAGGAGCCTTTTGCCCTCCAGATACGTTAGACTACAAGTTCCATCATTCTCATCCAGCAGGGCCAGTAGTTACAGATTTCAGGCATTCTGTTTGATAATATCTGGAAAGCCAAATCTTCTCCATCCTTGATCTGAGAGACACCAAATAGCTTGTTTTTGGTCTCCCCATGTTTCTCACAACCACCATTTTCATTTTAAAAACACAAACTTTGAGAATGTATATATTTTTGCTTTATTAGTCCTGGGTGAAAAAGATGGGAGGGTGGGTGAGTTGCTATGTGGGCCATCTCTGGAAAAGGAAGACAAAAACAACAGTAAGCCCTTAATCATAAAACAGATATGTGCCAGACAAAGACTTTTAAAGAACTTACAGGAAATTTTGTTAATCCTATCAAAATTCATTTCATTTGCTGAAAAATTCTTTCCTTGTTCCACTTGAGCAAAAATCTCCACATTCATATCATTTTTTGTGTGGAGTGGAATTTTTGTGGCAATTCTAGTTGAAAAGTGTTATTTTTCAGTTATCACTTATTGAAATATAGATAGCAACCTGATTTAATAATGCTTATTTTAATTATTGGGGCTGAGAACCTATAACAACTTCTTCTGCCTTTCTGACAAGCTTAAATCTTTTCTTGACAGTTTAAACAATGTAAGAGAGAACATTCTTATGCTTAAGAACATAAAGGAAGACTTTCTGAGGGAACTGTAGATGGAACAGCATCTAGAGAGAACCAGGCTGGGGAAGGCTGGCCTGGTCTAACATCCTGTTTCCTGTAGAGACCAACTAGAAGTTTCCAGGAAGATCACAAACAGGCTGTGAAGGTCACAGTTCTGCCGTTGCCCACTTTCAAGTAGTATCCAGTAGCATGGTACCCCTGAATCCTGGACTCGTTCCTCTTAATTAAATAAACTCCTTCAATATACGCACAGCATTGTTTTTGAAATATGTTTCATGTGCCTGTTTTAGATTGTGCCGCCCTTGAAAACACGTTTCTTCCGCAAGCAAGCTGGACTCACCAATCGCTGCCAGTTTGCATCCACCACAAGTTGTGACCTACTAGGAATTGCACAAGCAAGAAAGGCCACCCGGGTTGGTCTCAATGAGACCCTGATGAGAATAATGTCAGGTAGGGTGCTAATTAAAAAATATTGAGTACCTTTTTAAAGTAACGGAAGCCCTCTTATTCAACTTCTATCAGGCAAAATGGCTAGTTGTATTTGAGGTGTGTGGTAGGGTATAAAAATGTGCTGCTCAAAATGCAATATGGATGTGAAATTACTTTATTGGAGCAAACGTTCATTCAAAAATTGCTCCACTCCAAAGCAACTGGGAATTTGAAAGAATGTGTTTGAAATCCATAGAATTCAGAATGGGGAAAGAAAGAATAATTTGTTATTTCATTACCTCCCCCACCCCCAAGACCAGAGCTAGTTGGTGATTATAAGAGTGAAATATTTCATGAATGTGTGACAGTCATACCAGGAATTTCTCTGACCTCCAGCAGTATGCAGATTGGTGTGCTTTGTTTGGTGATTGGCCTTCTGGACCTCAACACAGGATTTATTTGATACCAGACTTCACAAGCAGAAAAGGACTGCCTTGATCACTTGTTTACAACATTAATATGCTTTCAGCTCTAATTATAGACTAGAGACTGGAGATTCATATCTGTACTAGAAATGAAGCCCAGTTCTGCAGGTGATACCAATTCCTTTCCCCCATGCCCAGAACCAGCCAGCCCACTTACCAGGCTCCACGCGGTGCAAGGATCTGCAACAATTCAAGAAGGAATCTGGCCAGCTGTCACTTCCTCCTCAGGCAGCCAACCACTGCAGCATGGAGTCTCCTCAATTAGCCAATGAGTGGTCAGCTGTGTGGGGAGGTGGGGAAGAACTGGCTGGGCTCCTTCCCAAATTGATGCACAGGTATTGAAGGTGGATCCCTGCAGCATGTGTAGTCCAGTAAGTGGACTGGCTGGTTCTGGGCATGGAGGATGGGAAGCAGTGCCACCTGCGGTAACAGACTTAATTTCTAATAATAGGAGGCACCCATCTCTATTACAGACTTTAAGTCTTGTTCCTGTGCAACCTGTATGGAGATTCAGTTCACACAAACAAGACATGAATAATAAATCATTTCCCTGAAACCCTCACCACCATCCCATCTAGCTCTGATATAGGCATGAAATAGGGATTAGGCAAATAGGGCTCCAGGACACAGTGTGGCAGAGCCAAACAACACCCATATTTTTTTAAAAAAAGGGAGGAATTGATCCAAAGACTTGAGCAAGTGGGGAGACAATTTCAACAACATCTGTCACTTCTCTTAAAGTACCACCATCACTACCAATAACAATAAATCAGAACAGGTAGTTGGTATTTGTTTCTTATGGACAGAAACATTAACAGTTGCAGAAAGGCATTATCAGGAGAAGTGACATGAAACCCTTTGATAAAGTTGAAGTTCTCTGTATACTTTTTAGTAGTTCTGTTAAATGTGGGGAGTGGGGGCTCACTACAGTCGTTGCATGCATAGGATGGGTTGTATATTTCATAGAAGCATAGATATGTACACTTGGAAGTCACCCACTCAAACTACATGCCAAGGAAGGAGGTCCACAGATAGAGCATCTCCCAAGTGGCCATCTAGCCTCTGTTTATAAATCTCAAACAAATTAGAGGCCAACACCTTCGAAGGGCATAATATGTTCCATGGCCAAACATCCCTTGCCATCAGGTTTACCTGAAACCTTCCTTCTCAAAATGTGAATCTCTTGGTTTGGATCCTAGCCTCCTGAGTTTACTTAGGAAATCTGAACATTTATGGGAGTACCTTCATAAAATGTTATCACCCATCTTCCTATTGCATTTGTAGCTACTCAAACAAAGTAGTCCCATCCCAGATGAAAACACAAACAGAGGAGGTATGTAATGAAATGGTTAGGATAGTGGGCTGGAACTGTGGGAATTCAAGTTCAAGTCTCTGCTCAGCCATGAAACTTGGTAGTGTCTTGGGCCAGACTTTGACAGCTTGGCTGAGTTGTTGTGAATGTAAAGCAGTGGAAGGAGCGCTGTAAACATTACCTTGAGCTTGTTTAAGAAAATACAGCATATAATCGTAACTAGCAGAAACAAAAGAAAAACAAAATTAGTGATAGCAGACCATGCAGATCCTGCTTCTATTTTTATTTAAATCCAAGGAAATCCTAGCAGATGCATACAGTACTTAACTGTATTAAATTCTGTACTTACATACCAGAATTTACTAGAATCTCTTCCATAAGTAAGCCTGAAAATATCGATTATCTTTTTTTCTTTCTTTCAGGGGAAGTACCTTCTCAGTTTTAAACCTGCCAAGGAGTCTTGGTGTAGGCTTCATGCCAACCGTAGGGGGAGTGCTGCCTCCCAGCTATCCTAGCTGACAGCCTCTGATGTTCTACCCTGAAAACAATGCAGCTAGTCCTAATCCTTGATATACAGCATGACTTTGTTTGTTTTAACTCTTCAGCTGACACACCTGTTTCCCTATGTGAAGAACAAAAGACCTGGAAAACAAGTGAAGAAATTGAGAAAAAGACTAGTTCACATACTTTTACAACTATACCTTCAAAACAAATTCATAGACCCAGGTAACACTTCATGAACTGTCCCTTTACTGTTCATTATATAGCCTAGGGTAGGAAATATCTTACCTGTGATGGAGAATATATTATACCAAAATAGCTAAGATATATGAGTTCTTTATTTTTGACAATGTGTGCTCCAATGATAGAATCTGTGCATCACTGTTTTCCTAACTCTTGTACATGTGCATATGTGTGTAATCATTGTGACAGATGTGTAAAAATTAGAGATGGAAAATAAAAGTTAAACCACTGTTCAAAATTGCTGTGATGCCATGAGCCCTGGGACTAGATTATTAATGATCTTCTGTTTCAAGACGTGTGGTCTTCATTTAGATAATTACCATTATGTCACCTAGGCATTCTGTGATAAGCTCCAGATTTAAAATACTAATAACAGTATCTGGGAAAGATGTCATATGCCAAAATCTTGTTCCTTAGCGCAGTAAACTGCACTAGAGTACGGCTATTGAATCAACAAGGATTTGGTGAATCAACTCCTTCATAAGTTTCATTGATTCAAATGGGACTATTTTAACTGCTATTTATTTTAGCATAGTAAGTTTCATCTTGAGTAGGCCCATCTGAATCAATTAAACTTACTTATGGAAGGATTGACTCACTAAATTCTCATGAGACTACTTTAGTGCAATTTCTTGTGTTAAGGAGCAGAATTTTGACCATAGAGTCTTCTTAATGGAATTATGCCATAGTTCTTGTTTTCTTCATTACACCGAGATCACTAGTCCATCTGACCCATGACTTTTAAACTGATTGACTGTTCTTATTTGTTTCTTTAGACACATCTTTTCGCTCACTTGCTTTTGATTTTTTTAACTGCAGAACCCAGGAATGAAACATGGGACTTCCTCCATATGCAAAACACAGAATATGATATTTAAATGTGCAAAATATTAATTTATTTCAAATACAGTGGTGCCTTGCCTTATGAATTTAATTGGTTCTGGAACTCCGGTCGTAACTCAAAATGTTTGTAAGTCGAAGTACCATTTCCGATAGGAATGCGCTGAAATGCAATCAATCTATTCCAGCCGAAGAAAAAAATCACAAAAATAACAAAAAACACTGCAAGACCCATTGGAAACATGATTAATCAGTTCCAGCCAAAGGGGGAAAAAAAGAAAAGCAAACAAAACATGCAAGACCCTTTGGAAATGCAAAAAAAGCAAAGCAAAAAGCAAACAAAACGTGCAAGACCCATCGGAAATGCAAAAAAAAGCAAAGCAGAAAGCAAACAAACCGTGCAAGAGCCATTGGAAATCCAAAAAAGCAAAGCAAAAAGCAAATAAACCCCGCAGGACCCATTGGAAATGGGGGGGGGGAAACCCCAAAAAGCAAATAGACCCCACAAGACCCATTGGAAATGGGGGGAAACCCCCCAAAGCAAACAAACCCCACAAGACTCATTGGAAATGGGGGAAAAAACCCAAAAAGCAAAAAAAAAAAAACCACTGCAAGACCCATCAGAAATGGAGGAAAAAAACCCCAAAACAAACAAACCCTGTAAGACACATCACAGCATAGAAACATAATCCCACCACCCATCCCAAAACCACACTGCAAAACCCACCCCGAACAGTTTTTAAAAAGTAGAAAGCAGCACCTTACTTACCAGGCAGTCCGAAGCCTCCTCCGATCACACACTCTAACCGCTGGGGCGAAAGAGCTACAAAGAAGCAGCCTCTTCGCCACCAATGGTTAGCAATTTGAATTCCCTGCCTTTTTCTGATTGTAACTCAAAGCTCTGGCTGCAAGTCGAAGCAAAATTTTGCAGCCAGAGCTGGTCGTAACTCGAAATGGTCATATGTCGGGACGTTCGGAAGCCAAGGCACCACTGTATTAGGCATTCCTTAGGGTCTGCAGATGCTTTGTTACCAGTATTCATGCACTCTGCTTTCTATAATGGCAGGCTCTTCTGCTTCTTAAAGTTGTGTCTTGCAGATCCATAGATAGCACAAATGTATCTAAACTCTATTGTAGAATGTAAATTCACTTGAAAGGAAGAGGAGAAACTAAGTTAAACAGGGAAAAAGATTAAATAATCTCTTTACACTTTTTTTCTTGAACTGAAGAAGTCCATCTAAGCTTTGTACAGAGCATAATAAAAAGGTTCCCCTTGACAATTTTTGTCCAGTCGTGTCCGACTCTAGGGGGCGGCGCTCATCCCGCTCTTCAAGCCATAGAGCCAGCGTTTGTCCGAAGACAATCTTTCCGTGGTCACATGGCCAGTGTGATTTAGACACGGAACGCTGTTTACCTTCCCACCGAGATGGTACCTATTTATCTACTCGCATTTGCATGCTTTCGAACCGCTAGGTTGGCGGGAGCTGGGACAAGCAACGGGCGCTCACTCCGTCGCGTGGATTCGATCTTACGACTGCTTGGTCTTCTGACCCTGCAGCACAGGCTTCTGCGGTTTAGCCCACAGTGCCACCTTTAAAAATCTGTGTGTATCACTTGAACAGCAAATCGGAAATGACAAAAATCCTATTGCTGATTTATGCTTGGGTAAGGAAATTGTCATAAGTCTTGGTGGCAAAGTGTTGCTTAACAACAAAGTGCTGGTTGCATCCCTGGGCACATTAGGTAAATACCCAGGATCACATTGAACAGCTCATTTATGCCCAGTGTTTTATCTCCTAGACTTATGCAATTTCCCTTACACAAGCATAAATTGGCAATAGGATTTTGGCCTCATTCTTTTTGCACATGGGATTTGATTCGAAGAGTCACCCCAGGTTCAAAATCATGTTTTAAAAATAACTTTTTAATCTACAACATCTAGAATCCTCAACCAACATAGCCAGCGCTAGACAGGGATTAAGTGAAGTTTAGTTAAAAAGAAGGAATTTCCCTCGCTCTGGTTATATGATTCCCACATCCTAAAGGACAGGAGTGTTTGTTTGTTTGTTTGTTTGTTTGTTTGTTTAACTTGTATGCCACCTACACTACCCAAAGGTCTCTGGGTGGCATATAAGTTAAATAAATTGCCTCTTAACAATGCTATGTTAAGAGATAGCATCGCCCCCCTCCCTCCTGAGCTTCCGTAAACAAGTGAAAACCTGGCTTTTTACCCAGGCCTTTACAAACATCATCCCTTTGTAATATCAATTTTGTGCTTAATTTATGCTGGCCATGGTTTGCTGAAAGGGTTTTTGTTTTTGTTTTCACATGCTCAATTTTTGTGTGTGTGTGTTATATGCCCAGTGTAGTGGCTTGTCTACTAAGTGGGCAGGGTACAAGTTAAAAGAAACAAACAAAATAAAATAAATTGTGAGCTTTCATCTCCCCACTAAAGATTCATTCTTAAGGGCTGAGAGATGCTCTGGAATAGAATGCAGTAGGCAATGAAGGTGGCTGCAGAAGGAATGGAGATTTTCAAAACAATGGAGGCCTTTCCCTTTGCAAGTGGAAGTACTTTGCCATTTGTGTGCAATATCTGTTTGGCAAAGCCATTACGTGCAGTGAAGTCTGATAATCAAATGTTTTCTCACAGTCACCTCCTAAAGCAGTGATTCTTAACCTTGGGTTACTCAGGTGTTTTTGAACTGCAACTCCCAGAAACCCCAGCCAGCACAGCTGGTGCTGAAGGCTTCTGGGAGCTGCAGTCCAAAAAGCACTTGAGTAACCCAAGGTTAAGAACCACTGTCCTAAAGCACCCCCAAAATATGCTTTTTCCCTTACAGTGGTGAACATCATCCACACAAAAGATTGTTTGCTTAGCTAGTCTTAGCTCATTTGCACTGACCTGTGCTTTCACATATATCCCAGTGTAGACTTTACACTTCCACCTCTTCTACTCTGTTTCTTGCTTCACAGATTCATGTTTTATTATTTGTATTTCCAATATGTCACTTAGTGTACATAGAAGATAAAATATGTTGCTACTGTATATTGTTGTAAGCATTGAGCTTTTCAACTTTGGAAGAGTTGGGCAAGGGTTTTCCCCAAGATTAATTCTACTTCTTGTCCCTTTTTTGACACCAAGAATCTTCTACCGCCACAGAGATCCCAATGAGATGCTCTTTTCATACACACAGAAGATCACAGAAGGGATGGAGCCAGGTGAGTAGTACTTCCTGAGGCGCACGTGTTGCTATGACTGGCCTAACGTAGCTCAAGCATATCATTGTCCACTCTTTCCATCTTTCTTTTCAGATGTAACACTGACGTGTTTGGACTTTGAATGGGAACTTCATCGCATGTACTTATTTAAATCCAAGGTCCTCTCACAGCTTCTTGCTCAAGCTCTACAGAATAGTGACTTACCCATTACAGAAAGCAATGCCAAAGTCAAAAAGGGTATTGGAAGGAATTCCACAATGTTTGTTTGTCTATATGTTTCCTTGGCATTAATCACCTGTGGGCTCAAATGAGCCATTAATGCCACACTCTTTTGTGTGTGTGTGTGTGTATTTAATATCATAAATCTGACTAAACTCTTCCTGTATTCCCATTTTTTAAAAAAGCAGAAATCAGGTGTTACAGTAAACAGCATCAGCTGTCTGGCTGGAAACATAAAGACGTGTTTGAACAGAAGCAAAGATTGCCCAAAGTCACAATTGCCTTGGAGATTAATGATCCCGATGTCACACGAGTTGGTAATAATGCCTTTGTCTTTGATACTGAGATTAGCTACAAATGCCAACAATGCAGCTCTGTAGATTGTCTGGGAGTTGGGAGAGGTGTTGTGCCCTTCTTTGGGCTGTGTGAAGAAACTGGGGTATATATATATACACCGCCCAGAGACCTTTGGGTAAAGTGGGCAGCATATAAGTTAAATAAATAAATAAATAAATAAATAAATAAATAAATAAATAAATAAATAAATAAATAAATAAATAAATAAATAAATAAATAAATAAATAAATAAATAAATAAATATGTCTCTCCTTGGAAAACGTACCCTGTCTTTTCTTAAAAGCTGAAGGATCAGGGCCTTTCAGGGATTGTTCCAGTCATGGGACAGAATGAACCTCTCTAGGCTTTGTGGCAATTTCACGAGAAATATGTACAACTACCTGGCTTTAGAGATGCTGTTTTATATTTAAGTAGGGAGTGTGTGAGAAAGAAGTTAATTAAACAGTTTAGAGAATAATCTTTTTAGTTTGCAGTTGTTAAATCAGAGTCTAAGTGAGAAAGCTCTGAGGTAGTTTGTTAAGAGTTATGCTATTAGGAAGAGCCAAGATGTATATTCATACAAATGAGCCATGAAGTTTAATATATGTTCTCGTTGTAACTTCTGTAAAAACAAGTATCCATAAAGGCATATATAAATAACCATAAATGATTAAACTGTAAAGGGAGATGTGAGAGAAAAGAAAAATAACTTAGCTTTTTGATGAAAAAGCCTGTCTGATTGTAATTATGAATAGAGATGGGATGATAGTATTCATCTTCCGGAGGGGATGAATACAAATATTGCCACCACAGATGGCCAAGTCAATTGGACTCTCCCCCTAAAACTGGACTGTCTACTTACTGCTTGAGCCATGGCACATGTGGTCATCATCATTTGTGTCATACCAGTCACAAAAGTAGCCAACTGGGGCTTCCCCACCTCCCTGTGCTGCTGACCAATCCAATGAGGACGTGAGATGATAAGTATCCCCTCTCAGCTACTGAGTAGTCAGAAGTGCAGAGAGGTGGGGAAGCTCTGGCAGGGCTACCTCTGCAATTGGTGTGGTGTGAACAACAACAGTCATGCTACAAGCAGTAAACAGATGGCCCAGTTCTGGGGGAAGGGTCCAATCAGCCTGGCCAATGAAACACCCATCTCTAATTATGAAACACTTATTCTTTTGTATTTTTTAAACAATAAACTTGCTTGGGTTTCAAATACTTGTAATTATTTATGAAAATACCAGTCACAATGTATCATACCATGCATAACAATAGCTGAACACATGGTCAGAAGTAGACACCTTTAGTCTGCCAAGAGATGTGGAATGAATCATCTGGGTCATGATTGTGTCACTAAAATAACATAGCCATGGTTGCATCACCAAAATAACATAGGCTGTTTGTGTGTTTCCCCAGATGTGTTCTTACACTTTTAAAGGAGGCAGTGTAAATTCAACTCTTACCTGTGGCAGTGCTTAAGCAGTATCAGAAAGGGAAGACTGGCTGTTTCCCTGGTCTGGGGAAAAGGTCTACAGAAAGCAGTCTTAAACATCAGCCCCAAACTTAGTGCAGGTGTTCAGGAGCAGCTCTCATTTTTTGTGGCAGCACACAGCAGATAGAGGAAACCTCAGAAAGAATTCAGTCTTAACACTTGTGTCATGTGTGTATTGATTTGCATATTCTGATCGTGTGCAGCTTTTGCTATTGCACTGCAAAACCTCTACAGCTCTGAACCACAAGTAAATGAAGAAGATGTCCTAGGAATCCTGGCTGCTGCAGAATTATTACAGTTCTCTAGCCTTTTCCTGAAGTAAGTTGACATGGGTTTAACCTTATTTTATTTCTCTCGAGGTGGAGCTTGGCAACTAGAAAATACTAGAACTTCTTCCTTATTACAGCAAGGTCTATGGGATGGCTGCTTTCACCAGTCAAAACTTTGCAAATCTAAAAACTGGCTTTTTAAAAAACACATTTATACAATGACAAATGTCTGTCTATTGATCTAGACACTCAAGGGAGATGTTAATATCAAGTTGTTGTAGCAAAAAAAATATCTCATGGATTCCAATGCCATGATCCTCATTCAACACACAATTTAAAACATGCATTACGCTGACAATCTTGATTACATATTCCCAGCCATGGTGGAAACAGACATGCAAAGAAAGGGCATGGCAGACTCATCCCTCCCCTGTCACTTTGCTTGTGTGAAAAGTGATAGTCTGAAGAGGGTTTTCTCCTCTGTGTCGGGTATGACAATGAAGCTACTGGCCCATCCCACTGCCAAATAGCATGTTTATCTATTTTTATCCGTTTTTCTATTGCCTGAACAGGACTTTAGTTTGACTCTAAACAGTCCTTATGCAAATTATGCCCATGACCAGCAACTTCACATGACTCTTTTAGACCCACTGAGGTTTTTATTCTAAAAGTAAATAGTAGCTGCATCCCATCCCGAGCTGCATCCCCCCCCGGGCTCCACTTTTTCCCTTTCTTTTTTCCTCCCACCCTCAATCATTTATCATTTCGAAAGTCCAGAGGAAATTTTGTTTTAAGAAAGATACATTGTTCATCAAACTCCACAGGAAGGACAGTACAAATTAAATTCTGTCTTGACTCTATTTTACCCTGTGAGCCACTTAGAACAGTTTCTCCAAGTATGTGTCTTCCTAAGAGGCTTTCAGTGCATGCAGTGAAATAGTTTGAAGGATAAAGGAGGCCACTGAAAAATGTGTTTCTCCTAACAGCAGCTCTGCTAGTGATTATATTATTGGTGTGTGTGTGGAAGAGTTAGCCTGTAGGAGGAGGCCCAGTGCTAAATCACAGATACAGTGGTAACCAGGGACAGGGACCTGAGTCACAACACTCACTGTCAAGTTGGGCTTAAATCGCACGGGTGACTTGAATCGAGATTTGGAATCCACCCACCTGTCCCTTTTTTCTGAGGAAAAAAACAAATTGTTTTTAAGAGGGACTCAGACTTAGAGCTTGGGACTAAGACTTAGACTTGGACCCAAAGGCTTGCTAAAACCCCTGAGTGATGCTGATATCTTTGGAACATGGCCCACCAAACAGATTGCATCATTGACTTCTATGCCTTTTTGTTCTCCACGCACAACTCTTACTTACAGCTTGCTTTCCTTCCTCCAGGTGTATCCAAGTCATGAGAAGCAGCATTTGTGCAGCCAGTGTCTGTAGCTATTATTCTGCGGGCTGTAAGGTGAGTTGCAAACTCCACCTATATTTACACATTGAATTGAGTTCTGAGTAACAAATCTGCATAAAACTGTACCATTGACCACATTAATCGGATCTGCGACTGGGCAGTCTGTGCTTATTCCTGGCATATGTTGTCTGTACAAGTCAGCAGAAATCTCTGTATAGGGGTCATTGTTTCTTTGGAGCTGACAAGCTCCTCAGTTTCCTTCCTTTTTTACCCTTCCCAGCTGATTGTCTCTTAAAGAGTATTTAGACCAGCTGTTCCATGTGTTCAATAAAACACAAAGGGAGTGAAGGTAAGATCACATCCTCTAGCCATGCCCACAAGACACACCTACTAGCTATTCCCCTTCTCAGAGACATGTACAAGGTGGTTCAAAGAAGGGGGCATGCTTAGAAATGTGGAATGAGCTACATGTCAGAGCATGGCCACCAGGTTTATGGGTACTGGGGGCTAACAAGCATGATCTTGCATTCATGATGGATTACTGAATAAATGGGGATTTTCTGAACACCACCTCAGCAACTCAGGGAGGAAGTAAATGATGGTAGTTCTAAAAGAAGCAATGTTGGACTCCAGATCTGAAGATGCTCGTAGTCCTCTCCAGAATAGTGACAGCCCTCCTTCTGAGTAGTCAGTAGCACTTTATTTCTTTGTTCTATGCCAGTTGTATAAATAAATCTGTTTCATGTACAACACAGAGATGTCTTCAGACTAGTAATACAAATGCAGGAGACGTGGTATCTTTATTACACCACTAAGTAAATCAAACAATTTGAAAGCTTTCATGGTTGAAGTCCACTTCATCAGGCCATGCACTAATATTGCAGAACAATTATTATAAATGAGAATCCCAAAAAATTATGGCAGAGGTCTGCCACGTATACTTGTTAAGATGAGTTCATCTGCTGGCTGCAAACCATGTATGAGATTAGCATGGTTTGAAACGCCACCCATTGGGCTGGAATTGTGTGAGTGAGTGAGTGAGTGAGTGAGTGAGTGAGTGAAAGGCCATGCAGAAAATATGACAGCTTCCATAGAAACACTGAGGTCAGAATTTGTGTACTCACCAGGTCAGAGAAGGCAATCAAAGCTAAATGTTAGGGACTCCTATTTATAATATTTTTTTCTGCAATATTGGTGCGTGGGGTGATGAAGTGGATTTGAATCACAAAAGCTTGCAAGTTAATTGAGGGGTATTTTTTTTAGTTGTTTAATAAAAGTATACTCTCTGTCCTGCATTTGTATTGTGCAAAGCTAGCAGTTTGCTACTCATTAAGTAGTTTTAAATCACAATTTCTTGATGAGTGCATTTGTACATTAGTTGCATTGACATTTCATATTTTCAGCTGTACAATTCGAATTCAATTTTTTAATGAAAGAGCAGTGTTTTATTTTAGCCTTCATTTGCACGGGATATCTTAATTTCCCCTTTCACCACAAGAGGGTCCCCTAGTTCAGAATTTCCTTAATGCTTTCCTTCCTCTGTTTGAAATCAGTACAAGCAACCGTCTTTGATCACTGATTGTGAAAGATGGATAGAGGTGAACCTTGTCCCACAGCTTGGCTCTCAGATTCACCTCCGGAAGGTGCCACTGGAACTGCTGCAGAAAGTGCTGAAATCTCCAAGGTAACATTGATGGGCGTATTTTCTCAAGAAGTCTGTTGTCTCAAGCCAGTGTATACACATGATATGCAAATTTAGTCTCATCAGGTTAGAATAGCATTCTACTAGAATAGTGCATAGTTGCTGCCTCTCATTGCTAGTTTGGCCTCCTGTTTTATTGTTTTAAAGAAGCGCAATTCTAAAGATGAGTGGGTGGGTGGGTGGATGGATGGATGGATGGATGGACGGACAGATTTTGTGGGGAAATAAAGAAATTGAAACAGGTAAGAAGATTGAGGTTTGTAAAGATAAAGGGTCGGGTGTCAGCCAGGACTGTGAGGTGAGAAACAGTGGTAGAAGTGAATAAGAAGAGGGGAAGAAATACAGAACAGCTGCAAAATATGAGTTCCACAGAAATATTTTATCCAAGCACATCATACAGTTATCTTTTTACCCAGGCTACATGTCCCCAAGTAAGAATGTGCTAGTAAAGTGTCAAATGTTTTTATGCTTCCAAGTAGTACCCAAAAGAACCATGTGTATGTTGGCTGAAAATCTAGTAGTAAGTTGCAGTTTGAGTGGGCCCACTGAGTCAATGGAGCTGATGGAGGTGTTGGCTCACCAAATTTCTGGTGATTCAATGGACCTACTCTTATTGCTATTTACTACTGGATTTCAGCCATTGTACTGTGTTTGGTCATTGTAAGGCAAAGATGCATTTAATTTGCATGCCCAGTTTGCAAATCTGATTGCTGATATGCACACTCTAAGGAAATTTCTGAGAGGGAGCAAATCTGAATAAATCAGAGGAAGCAATCCTTTGCCTCAGTGTCTAGTAGGACACTTGGGGGAGATTTTTTTCCCCCTTGATACTAGTTTTTCCAGGTATACATTAGGAGAAGGAAGCCTTCACTTGAGATGTGTTTGGGTGGTTTATACAAAGCCAGAGGGCCTGTATCTAGCAGATACCCATGAGCCTTCTTCAGTGTTTAAAAGTGTGGGCTGTGATGGTACAAGGGTATAGATATGTCTAGTGATTGCATTTCATCCAGGATAGTTTACCTGTCGTGAGCAGAACTTGGAAATACATTGTTGTTACTACAACCCCCAGAATCCCCAGCTAATGTGGCAACTGGTCAGCTAACTGGAGGTCATTGAAAGCTGTAGTCCTTTTTTTTAAAACTTTTCTAATCTCTCTGGTGAGGATGGGCTATTAGTCTCTCCTTTAGACTGGCAGAAGCCAGCACTGAGGGGAGAGGGTTAATTAGATAGTAAAAAGACCTGACGTACAGATTTCTCTTTTGTACCTTAATAAAGGTTGTTTCCCACAGATACCCAACAGCTCCTTCTCATTTTTTATTTACTGGATCCAGAAGGAAAGGATAGCTTAAGACCTTTGGGGAGCCATTCCCACCTGGGAATAAACAATACAAAGATACATGAACCCATTGGTGTGAGACAGATACTGTACAAAGGATTCCTAAAGCCCATTTGGAAAGTGCAGGACACTTCCTGTTTTCATGTTCAAAGAAACCCAGAGAAAAAGATGCTGCCCCAGTGGGACTACTTTATACATAGAACATCTGATTTATATGCCAGGATCCTCCCAGTGGGACAAGTCATAGACATAAAAGCAATGTTTTGCTTAAGTTAAGTAAGAGTTTCACTGGAATTAGCTATCTGTTTCATAACACATCCGCTAGGACAGTAGCTTTCATCAGAGAAGCAATTTCAGTGGCTATAAAAGAGAAAATGGTAGTGAGCTCAACGTTAAATTTCATTTGAAAAACAACTTGAGGACTGTCAAAATCCAAAGTAAATCAACTGTCTGGTTGGCTCAGTTTGTGCCTGGCATTGATGAAAAATTCCTTCCCCGTGAATCAAGTCATCTGAAAACTTGCTATTTAGAGAGCCTGTATGGTGTTGTACTGTTTGAAATCTGGGAGATCTAGTCCCCACTGAACCGTGAAGTTCACTGGGTGTCCTTCGGCCAGTCAATCTTTCTCAGCCTAATTTACCTCAAAGGGTTTTGACTGTAGGGGGAAAGAGATCCCTATACACTATCTTCAGCCTGATAAAAGAAAAAATATATTTGAGTGAAACTAGTCAAAAGAAATAAAAAGTAACAAGGAAAATCATCCATGAAATCCACTATATAAAAAGTAGCAGTTCATAGCAAAAAGTATCATGTACCTGTGCTTTGGTTCACCAATTTATATCTGATATTCCTTTGTATGTCCCTATATAAAAAAAACAGCTAACGCCATTCTAAACAATAAACTCTTACTTCATGTTTTAATATTCTTCATTTCATTTGACTTTTAAATGTTTGATTCCACATTTTTGTAACTTTTTACTGTGATAAGTAACTTTGTAAGGGATGCATTTTAATAAAATACCGAGTAATAAAAGAAAGCCAGAGAGTTGTAATATCCCTAATGTCACTGAGTACTTCACTGACATTGCTTTGGAAATCATCACATGGTCTTGTAGGCCCTTTGGCAGATGTTCCCCATATTACAGATGCAGGAGCTGATGCTCAGAGAATATGGGCCACCTAAAACTATTCCATGATGTCTCATGCAGAATTTCCTTTCCAAATTATCACTGGTGTTTTAAACCACCACATTTTACCAGCATTCTATGCTAGCATACATATCAGAATATCTATATTGATGTCCCTCAGCACTCTGTCTTGTCCCCTATGCTGTTTAACATATATGAAACTATTGAAAGAGGATGTCCAGAGTTTTGGAGTTCAGTGTCACCAGTACAGTGACACTCAACTTCCTTCCCATCTAATCTGAGGAATCTGTTTTGCTTCTAAATCACTGTCTGCAGTCAATAACAAACAGGATGAAGTTGAACAATTTGAACCTTAATCCAGAAAAAGCAGAGGTGTTCTCAGTAAATTGAAAGGTGGGTTGGGAAATAAGGATTTAACTTGTGCTAAATGGGGTTACGCTTCTCCTGAAAATGGGACACCCAAGTCTTGATGGTGGCCAAGAATGCATGTCCACAGTTAAAGCTAGTGTGACAGTTGCTTCTGTTCCTGCATGTGTCTGTTACATCCCAAGTGGACTGTTGTAAACCACTTTGTGTAGGGCTGGCTATAAAAGGTATTTAGGAATTTAAGCTGGTTCAAAACAGTGAAGCCAGATTGATGATCAGGGTCAGATATTGGGAACATATTTCTACAAAAGCTTCATGACTACTGGCCTATTTCTTGGCACAAGAGTATTGGTTCTGACCCATAAAGCCCTATATAATGTGGGTTCAGGCTATCTGAAAGACCATATTCTCCAGCAGAAGCCTACTCAAGCTTTGGTGTCCGCAGGAGAGGTCTTCTCATGGTCCTGCTATCCTTAGAGGTGCATACATATAATTTACATAAAGTTTGAAATTATGGAATGAGCTGCTCCTCCATCCTGCTCTACAAGCCTTTCCAATACAGTGGAATCCTACACATACCTACTCAGAGATAAATTCACTTCAGTCCAGCAAAAATTGTTCTTAGCTAAGCATGCACAAGATTGCAGCTGTAATAATATAGGTGTAACTCAGTGAAGAAAATAGTAACTGTGTTCCATTGAGTTGATTTTGACTTATTGCAACCTTTTCCAGGATTTTCTAGGTAGATAATTGTTTACCATTTCCTTCATATGGTAGCATTTTGGGACTGTGCACCTTTCCCAAGACTACGTAGGCTGGCTCTTTTCCCAGAAAGCACAGTGAGGAATCAGACTCCCAAACTCGGGTTATATACCTAACTCAATGAGCAATCCAGCCAGCAACTCAGTGATAGCCACTAGAAAATAGCAAATAAAATTTCCTTGGGGCTGCACAGATTAGTAAATCATTATCCATGAGGTGTGTGAGAGAGAATTGAAAGCTTCCATACACTATATTAGACTGTGTGGATATTAATTGCATAATAAAGAAGCTTTTCTTTCTTTCTTTTTTAAACAAATTGATAGCAGTTAGGGAGGATTTTAGTGGAATTGAGGAAGGAAGATCATGATGAACATACCCCTTTGTATAGCATTTCTATTAGAGACAATTTTTATCACGATCAAAGCTAAGGTGAGAATGGTTAAACTTCATACCGCATATGTCACAATCCCAATGAAAATCTTCTCTCTCTGCCACCTTCTTCTTCTTCTTCTTTTGATGGCATGTTTCTTGATGATGATGTATTTAGTGTCACTTTGCTTGTCCGTCTAGCCAAGTTCTGTTCATTTTTCAGGGCTAAAGTGTGGAGTTTACCAGGATTTGCATCCAAAATTATCTTTAAAAACCCACTTCTCTAAGAAAGTTGTTTCTCTTAAAAGTATATTTAAGACCTCTAGTACTGGAGAAATTTTTTTCTCTGCTGGAGCTTCTTTCTGGGAGGGAAAGTGCTAACAGGGTGCTAACTGAAAGGTTCCCACCACAAGCTTTTGCTGTGTGTATCACTACCAAATGGGAAGTAGTAAATTCCACCCTCAATACAAAGCATGAAGGAGGATGAGGAGGAGAAGTCACTGCTGCTGCTTTTGGAAGGAACAAAAGGGATGGGGAAGTCCTGGGGAAAAGCACTGCACCAATAAGAGGAGGGGAATGTCTTATGGATAGTGTTGATGGGGAAATATCAATAACATCAACACAGAACTCAACACTATAAGGAGGAAAAAAATACTCCCTGGGTCAGACTGTTGCCCTGCTGACTACGGGTGGCCCTCCAGCATTTCAGCACTATCAGGAGATGTTACAGATAGAACATGATACTTTCTGTGCATGCCTATCACTAAGTTATGGCCCTTCTCTAAATCATTTGAGAATTACAACACTGTGGTGAACACATGGAAGGCCTTGGAGGGTGGGGAGGAAAGCTGTGTGTCCTCCTCTCACATTTTGAAAACCAGTAAGGTCAAAGGTCCTTTTAATACTGTAAGTAAGGGCCAATGCAGAAAGGATGAGGGGGAGATGTAAAAGATGGTTGTTGCTCCTCTACCACCCATTTGAAATTTCTTCCCCTACTCCACTAAATCACTTGGTGACTCCCAGGGGCAGCTACCTATATACTGTATCACATCTGGGCTCTTTGTATTGAAGATGTATTTATAGACCTTCGACAGACTGCCTGCTTTTTCTTTTCCTTCCCAAAGATTCCACTTCCAGTGAGTTTTAAAGACTGTTTTTGCTCCCAAAATGTTGCTGAAAGCTATACACATTTTCCATGCTTCTGAGCCTTAAACAGGCCCTTGTCTTATCCGAACAGCTCATTCACTTTGCATTTCTCAGAAAGCAATTAGCTTCCCTCCGCAAGATTCAAAAGGCTGTCTTTTTTCAAGTTTCCTTGCCCCCCCCCCCACATGGTGCTCACGAAAGCCTCTATCTTATAACGTTCTGTAAAAGCTGTCCGGGAACATCTTACACTCCCAGCCTACATCTGCAAAGGCTGTTTTATGTCAGGAAGGTAACTTTTCACCAGATCAGTTCAAAAAAGTAAATAAGTAACTTACAAGGTAGAGGTGCTAACTGGATAGATAGCATCCCAGGCAGACAACTGGAAAGGTACAGAAAACTCTTGACACCTGAAATGCAAGATAAGTTTGTAGGAGAATGAACAAAGGGTAGAAGTATAGGAAATCCAGAGCATCCAGCACCGCTAATGCCCATGCAGGTTTATCACTGATGGTGACAAAGCACATATTGTCCCCTGTTTTGGACATATAACATTCTACAAGGACACCTTCATGCATGACAATTCCAGGGACTGTCTGCTTAGGCCCGACTTAAAAAATTCCCTCAAATCAAAGATGGGCAACATTTTTCTACACACACATATGGCCTACTTGGAAAGACAATATATGCACTTAGCCCTAAATTCTATGGTGTAGAAATATCCAAATTGCTAATAATTTTGTATGTGTGTGCATGTGTATACATTTGAGCATGTATATAAATGTGCAGCCATCGGCTCACCCTAACATACCCAGAGCATCGCTACAAGGCTTGTGTAGCACACCTATAAACAATACATAAGGTCCATCTGAGTTACAGTTGTGGAAAATCTAATGTAAGGTCTTATGTTCACTTTATGGTGACAATATTTTTATATTTTTATGAGATTAAAAAAAATTTATTACACTACTCTTAACATTGTTCTGGTCTTTAAGAATTCAAAACTGAATGTAACCAAGATGAGATCAAGCTTTCAGACAATATAAAAACTTGTATCTGCTCTAACATAAATCTAAAAGGGCACCAAGCTTAATAGTAATGGTATTAACTCAAAATGCAAGCTATTTTTCAAAGAAAAATCAAACCTATTTCCATCTTTAGCTTTTAATGGATTTTCTATTTTGCAAAAATTGAGCTCTCTGACATGCTGGTTTTCACATCAAATCTTTTATATGTATTTATACAGTGAAAATATGTCTAATAAGACATTAATCCATTTGCTGTAGTAAAAGAAACTGAATGGTTGGATGATTATTTTTTCTCAACCCCCCCCCGAAAAAATAGTATTCAATCATCAAAAAAGAAATACAAGCTTTGAACATTATTCTTAAAGTTAAAAACTCATTGGTGTAACAATTTATTTACTATTTAAATATTATTATAAAGATGTAATAAGAATGAAGAATTCATAACGATTTTTTCTCCCCAACAGGTTATTTACTTTCAATGAATTCCATCTCTTGCGAACTGCGCTGTGTTGGGTCTTTCTGCAGCAGAACCCCAAAATTCAAATAATTCCTTCTTACGACACTGTACTCACATATTTTAGCAGGTAATGGAATACATATGATTAATTTTATAATATTTGTTTCTCACCTATCTCTTGAAGAGCTCCAGGTGATTTTTAGAACTATTATTATTATATTTTCATAATAACATTATAAAATAGATTACGATAAAAGAGAATAAATGTTTCCAAAGGTGTTCCTCTGAGATTTATGAGCAGAGGATTTCTTTTTGTGTTTGTAGAATTTGCAAACAGAAACAAAGAAGGAATCAGCTTTGCAATTGTTGTTGTTGTTATTTAGCCGTTAAGTTGTGTCTGACTCTTCATGACCCCAAGGACCAGAGCACGCCAGGTCCTCCTGTCTTCCACTGCCTCCCAGAGTTTGGTCAAATTCATGTTGGTAGCTTCAGTGACACTTTCCAACCATCTCGTCCTCTGTCCCCTTCTCCTCCTGCCTTCACACTTTCCCGACATCAGGGTCTTTTCCAGGGAGTCTTCTTTTCTCATGAGATGACCAAAGTACTGGAGCCTCCATGAGATTTTAGTGCTCTGTAGGTTTCAAATTAGTTTGCATTTGTTTGGTGATTGGTTGATGGAAGATAAGCACAGGATTCATTTTCAAGTTGATTGTGCAAACAAGAAAGCTTTGAAACCAATGTATGTTTGGAGGGATTACATTTTATCCCCTTTAAATTGCAAAACTGGCCTCTCATCTCTGCCTGCCCCAAGTCAAGCACTCTGTCCTTATAGGACAGGTGCCGTGAGCACAGGAAAAAAAAGAGAGAGTTCCCATCAATCAGCCTGGTATTGGAAGAGTGTTTGACACCTATGCTAGGTCAGTGTTGGGGGACCTGTGACTGCTCACATGTTGCTGGACCATCTCTAGCCATCAGGTCTCACAACACTTTCTCCACCTTATTAATTTTATTTTATATGCACAGCAATGTAAGATGTGTAAATAATTAAATACATGATGAATGTATACAAGATGAGTGGATTAACAACACCTTAATTCTCTCCCTCTTCTGTAATATATGGTTTGGTCTTTTGGGGTGTTTATTTGGTTGCGCCTTTCTGTTTATTGATGTTCAAAAATACCAAACAAGCAAAAATATAAACAACATTGACTGGTATTATATTTGGTTAAAATTTGTATCTGTTATATAATACCAATCAATGTTTTTTATCATTTTGGTGGACTCTTTCTGGTATTTCTGAATATCATAATAACAACAGCAATATCAGTAACAACCCCCTCCACCCACCCACCCCCACACATACATGTCCCCCTCTCTGACAATAAACAACATCTTTCCTATCTTTTCATAGCAACAAATATCTGTTGCTTAAGGCAGCTGCTTCACTATGCCTAACGGTAAGGCCAACTTTGGGCATACACTCACATTTTAATTCAGTTAAAGCTAATATGGGTTTCAAGCCTTGCATATGAAATTAGTTTTGGTCATCTTTGTTCTTTTTAAACAGATCTTCCCAACTTTGTCCATTTTTAAAATTTTGTTTTTGTTGCTACTATCCCCATGAGACATTCTTTCCTATGAGTCATGTACCCACTATAAAGAAATTACTGTTTGGCTTCAAATGGAGCTCCCATGCCTGGAAACAACCTCTCCCTCCCTCCTTCCCTCCCTCTTTTCCTTTTCATCAAGAGATAGGAAATGAGCTGGAGTGGTGGGTGAATCATTATTTACCAGTTTGACCTAAGAAGCACTTTGTATATGAAAGTTAAAGTGGAAAATGAGGAAGCCTTATGCAATGCATATGCATAAGCTGAGTACACCCTGCAGGATCTGTGTATAGGTCCCACAAAAACTAATCAGCACCATATGAATATGCTTAAGTACTCTAGTTTTCCAACATATTTTGCTATCTAAATGTAGAATTGCATCCCCAATAGAAGCCTAATTTGTTTTAACCTTACTGTTGAAATATATTGCACTTCCACTTTGTTTCATCATTTACACATCTGTATTCCTTTAACTTACATAACATGTTGCAGCCTTCCACATCTGGAAAGGGACAAGAATCAGGATGTCTTTGTTTATTAAAAAGCTCTTGTTATCTAAAGCCCTCGTTATCTTTTACACTGGCATGATAATGTCAGGAGATCTCAGAAGCTGGAATGGTGATATGAAGGAATAACTCATCAGGTTAAATCTGTGAAGATTCTCAGTCATCCAGGTGAGATTATCTGGAAATTGAGTCATGCCAGCTGGACTTCTTTCTTATTACATTGAAATTTTTGCTACTCATTCAAACAAGTTCTTCAGTCTGAGGAGAGTTTGTAAGAGAACCCCATGTTGGTTTCACTTCCCCCTGGTCTGAATAGGCTCTCTAGATGGACAAAGGACTGCTGGTGAGTGAAAATCCCATTTCTGCAGTTCTTCTCCACCCATTGTCATGGGTTGTTAACAGTCATTAACAGTCATCTTTCTGGTGGGTGTGGTCCTGATCTTTCTAGAGAGAGATGAAAGGGCAGCATAATAAATAGGAGACAGGTTGTATCTAAGGCCTCCACCCCTGTTGAGTGAGGGATTTTCTATATGCACATGTATGGCCTCTCTGACTCGGCTCTCAAACCACCTATCTTGGTCATCAAATAAGTGTTATTTGTCCTTCAAATGAAGGAATACTGCTGATTGTGAACCTGAACCATTGCCCCTCCTGTTTGTGGCCATTCGCCTGTTTAGTGGCTGTTTGGTTTCTCCAGTGTAGAGCTCAAAACACTCCTCTTTGCATTCGACCGCATATACTATATTGCTCCTGTTGTGTTTTAGTGTCCGGTCTTTAGGGTGGATGAGTCTCTGAGTGTGTTTGTGGGTTGAAGTGCACAGGTATGTGGTGATTACGAAAAATCCTTTTGAGCTTTTCAGACACATTGGCCATGTAAGGAATGACCAAATTCTTCCATTGCCTCTGGGTCTCAGATTGTTCCATCATCCTGCTGGGTTGGGACATTGCCATTTGATGATGAAGATGTACTCATTATGGACCGAGAAGATAGGCGGTTTGAGAGACGGGTCAGGGAGACCATACATGTGCATATAGAAACCTCCTCATTCAACAGAAGTGGAGGCCTTAGATACAATCCATATGCTATTTATCATGCTGCCCTTTCATCTGTCCCCAGAAAAAACAGGACCAAACCCACCAAAAAGGCTACTGATAACGACTCCTGACAAGGGGTGGAGAAGGACTACAGAAGTGGGATTTTCCTTTGTGGATCTATCAAGCCTATTCAGACTAGGGGAAAGTGAAACCAATGGGGAGAATATAGCAGGGGTATTTTAGCAACTCTCCTCAGACTGAAGAAGCCACTTGGATGAGTACTGAAATATTTCAACCTAATAAGAAAGAAGTCCAATTGCCAGGACTCAACTTCCAGAAAGCTCTTTCATCTCTATAGCTGTGGAGATATTGACATATTGTCACATATTTTAGTGTAAATATTATCAAAAGGCTAGATGGGAGTTAATTCATCCAACACTGGTATTTTTTTCTGGGCTGTTCTGGTGAGCTGTTGCTTTTAATATGTGTGCAGGGGCCCTAAAATTGATCATTAACTGTTGCTAATGATTTGTATTGCTATGTTATGGTCAGTTATAATCATACAGTTGCTTTATGTGTCTTTCTTTTTGTAAATGTTTCATGGTCAATGTACTAAAAGCTACTCAGTCAGTTTTTATTTTTAAGCCATATATGGCTTTTGCATGTATGCAGCATGATCTCTGGAACATGGGTATCCAGATTTCAGTGAGGCTCCACTATGGTAAGGAAAACTGAGTAGGATTCATAAGGAGTCAAACCAGGAGGAACGGATTGTGTCATAGAGATGGTTGTAGTTCCCATGTTTTAAGCACATTACCTGAAAGTAGTTTGTGTAAAGTTTAGAGAGACTTAATTCCACAAAATGGCCACTGGTGCACACAACAAATCATGAATACAAATAAATAAATAAATAAATAAATAAATAAATAAATAAATAAATAAATAAATAAATAAATAAATAAATAAATAAATAAATAAATAAATAAATAAATAAATAAATAAATAAATAAATAAATAAATAAATGCTTAGACCAATTTATTTCACTGGACTAAAGTGTGATTTTACATCTTGTTTCAATTGCTATTAATCCATATTAAGACTGTGGTGTATGAACTGGTGTAAATATAGGATTGTGCATGAGGAAAACCCCAGTTAAAATGCAACACAGCACCCAACTAACTGTAGTTTATAAGTCGACTCATTAAAATATGTTAAACCAGGTGCTCATGCCAGTTAGAGGAGACCTTTTTAATAAATGGGATTTCTATAGGTGTTGATGTGCCCTTTGGCACTTGATGTAATGCTGATACTCTAGTTGATTCTAGCAATTGGATTTAGGCCACTCAGCCTAGCGTAGTGGGCTTTGTTTATTGTAACATTGCATTGTGAAGAGCAGGTGCAAATGTTCCAAACACTGTTTAATGTCTGTACAAAAATAGTCTGGCAAAGAGGATTGTAGAGTCAAGTCAAGAGGATTCTCTCAAGATGACATGTGTCCTTCCAGAAACCATCAGTGAAAGAGTAGAAACACAAAGCTTACCATTGTTGAACAGCCCCGTGAGATGCTAGGTAGCATTGTGCTCATTTATAAAAGCTTCTAAGCCTTACATCGTTCGCCAAAGCAGCTGCAGAAAATCCTCTGCTGCAAACTGCTGCCAAGCTCCAGTGATGGGACAGTATCCAAAGAATCACACATCTAAGCTAATTCCGGAAAGTCAAGGTAGCACTGTCAAACAGTGGCCCCATCTGCCATCTTGCAACTCTTATTTTAAAACTGAGCATTGTTTCAAAAAGCAGTTTGCCATATGGCACGGCCAACGTAAAAGGAGCACTCCTGCATCATACCAATATCAAACCTAATCTGACATTCTGTATCCAATACTGGTGGGCTGCTAGCTCTCTGAGGCCTAGAACTGGATATAAAAGCAATAGCCACCTCCCCATGTGTCCCAAGAATCTGTTTTTCACAGATATATTGCCTTGGCTGCATTGCCTCCTTCAGTGAAGGAACAGTGAAGAAATATTAGTAATTTAGGACATGTGAATGGCATAATATTAATGACAGAAAATAGCCATAGCTTCGAAGAAATACTTAGGAAGGTGAAAGAAGACAGTACAAAAGCAGGATTAGAGCTGCACAAAGATAATGATGACAGAACACTTATGTAACTTTAATGTGACAATGAAAAAATTAAAAGTGGACAATTTTCTACACTCTGATTCAGTCATCAGTCAAAATGAAGACTACAGCCAAGAAATCAGAAGACTGAAATTTGTAAAAGCAACTAGCAAGAAACTGGAAAGGATAGTTAAGAATCAAGATGGGTTGCTAGACAGAAGGACACAAAGAAAACTCTGTAACTCAGAATGGGAAGCCCAGTTAGGTCCATGGGCCAGAGATTCTCCCATCTGTTGTTGCATCCAGCCTTCTATAGGTACGCTATAGAAGGCTGGATTCAAATTCCAGGAGGTAGCAGTAGTGAGCACTAAGGAAATGGCAGTGCAGAGGCTGCTGCAAAGAGAAGTGGAAAGATGAGAGGATTTTCTCTTAAGTCACCCAGTGTAACAGTTCCTGAGACAACAGTGCATAATGGTGAAACTACACAGCAGGGAAAATATGGTTTGATTCTCTGTGATTCCTGGCTTATCAAATGGGGTTTTCCCAGATGAAATCGCTGTAGTCATCCAGATGAGCTTGCAGGAGTCAGCAAGGCAGGGGCAGAGGCAGAGAGCTTAATTTTCATGGCGCTCCCACAGCAAAAGCTGCCTTCAAGGGTTAACAAGTTGCTGATTGGCGATTTCCACCTTTCTTCTTTCTAAAAAGAAACTATTTGGAGACATGGGGCACCAGGTTGACGGGAGCTGTCCCCCCCGTGACAAAAGTCAGACCAAATGGAACAAATTCAAACCATTCCCAGTGACTGTACAAAAATAAAAAACCCACAGTTCCCTGTCCCAAAGAGAAGATTCCGCAATGGGCTTCCCCACAGTGAGCCTTACATTGTGTAGCCACCAGGTTTTAATCCAAATTCATCTGTGCACAATCCCATGTAAATTGCAGGGTAAATGGCCAGTGTAGTTACTCCTTTAGTCCATCTTTTAAGTGTCACCATATATTGCTTTCCCCGCCTCTTCCCCCCTTTCCCCCTTTGATTTTGCCCACATTGTTTAAGCCATGCACATGTATCAAAGAAAAAAAGAGAAGGAAACAGATTGGAGGGTGGCCATTACATAAGAAAATAGTCCAGAAATATATTTGGGACCACAGAGATTTTAGTCTCCTTAAATTGCCTTGAGGAAAGGTGGGGAAAGGGTGATGGGGAGCTTTGGGGAGGGTCAGGAATGGGTGGATGGAGAACTGCCGGGAACTCAGTGGTTTAGGCATCTGATTGGGAGTTCAGTTCCTCACTGGGCCTCCTTGACAGGGGGTGGAATCAATGATCCATAGGGTCCCTTCCAGCTCTGCAGTTTTATGATGATGATGATATTTCACAAAAGGAAAGTTATGATCCAAATAGCTGTACTTAAAATAAAAATGTGACCTGCATTTCAAGCACAACACTCAAGCACTGAATGTTCGCAATGTTTGATCTGCAATTCCAGCAGTATGCTTTAGACAAACTTTCGCACACTTCTACATAGCAGAGAAAAGAGGTGAGGCTGGCACATACTGGATTCCAGCAGAAAACAAACAGTTGGGGGGAAAATATGTATGTGTAGCTCAAAGAAATGCTGGCATCACTCAAGAGAACTATTTAGCAAAATTATGATATGAATTTCACTGAAATCATGGCTTGAACTCAAATATATTGTGTTGTAATAAAATCAGTGAAACGCCACTATTTTGTAGGCAAAGTCATTGAAATTGGAAGCAATCTATTGTTTAATGCAGAGGGGAAACCACATTCCAGTTCCTTTCTGCTTCTTGAGATGTATTAAAGCAAGAGGGAGCTGATTCTGTTCTGACTTCTCAAAGGCGTGCGTGGTGTGTGTGTTTTGGTTTTCTGAGAGCTCACTTCCGGCTGGTTTGCATCTATAAAAATAAAAGTATTCAAAATAGCTGAACACGGATTGGACAAAGTTGCAAATGAAGTCTTAAAAAACTACTTAGAGAAGTGGGGGGGGGAGTCAGCTAGAATAGTTTCATTTTTAGAGCTTCCTTAATAAATGATTGCCATTTTAGAAATTCAACAGCTTCCAACATAGTAATTATTTTTCTACAAAGAAAGGCATAAAGGGGAAATTGACTGAGAAACACAGGGCAGAAATTTAGGCAGGTTTTAAACGACTGTCAAATTAGATCCAAAGGGCTTTGCTCTGTATTTCTATAATCAGTTGCCTGAGTAGATATTAAAACAACTTTACAGTACTTCTAAACTTGCTATTTTACCTAACTTGCTTTTTGAAACAGACAAATTGCAAAGCAATGTGTGTAATGATATAGGGTAAGAGCTCTTCAAAGGAAAATCTCAGAAATTTTACAGAGCCTCATGGATGAGCCCACAAAGCATTTTCACTTCTAGCTCATGTTCCTGTATCCAACATTTTTGCCTATCATACACATATAGATTTTTTAAAATGGCATTTTTGCATATAATTTTGTCACAAACAGCAAAAGTAGACTTGCTTATCCACGGGGGTGAGAAAAATCTACAGCTAGGTAATTCTTATATTGGGACCAAACCAAAATGTCATAAACTAATGCACAATCTTTCCCTGTTTAATTCCAAATGTTGTATGCTGTTAAGCCAGTGAAGAGTTTTATAGGACTCAGAAGGCTGCACACTCTTTGGCTGGTTCTGCTAAAGTTATGCCTAACTGTATAATCTTCAGGGGATATATAAAGCATGAGGACAGAATTGGGTACAAAGATGGCTCCTTTGCCATACTTGTCATTTAGTCGTTAAGTCATGCCCAACTCTTCATGACCCCATGGACCAGAGCATGCCAGGCCCTCCTATCTTCCACTGCCTCCCGGAGTTGTGTCAAATTCATGTTGGTTGCTTCGATGACACTGTCCAACCAAATCATCCTCTGTCGTCCCCTTCTCCTCTTGCCTTCACACTTTCCTAACATCATGGTCTTTTCCAAAGAGTCTTCTCTTCTCATGAGATGGCCAAAGTATTGGAGCCTCAGCTTCAGGATCTGTCCTTCCAGTGAACACTCAGGCTTGATTAGAATTGATAGGTTTGTTCTCCTTGCAGTCCAGGGGACTCTCAAGAGCCTCCTCCAGCACCACAATTCAAAAGCATCAATTCTTCGGCCATACTAGCTGCATTTAAAAACAAAGTTACCTAGACTCGTCTGTAAACCAGTTTAGAAAGTTGCTTATGAAACTAAATATATATGTGCAGCATCCCTAACAATGATGTTGGCTTCCTTGCCTGTTGTGCCATTTCAAAAATTTGGATTTGTTTGTTGAATGTTGTCCTAAGTACTTTGCTTAGATCAGTGACCTCTTGACAGTCCTTAACAGTTTTGTTTAGTCTACCAGCTCTCTGCTTCTGGCTGCTTCCTCTTGGCAAAGAACTAGCCTCGAAGTGCCTATTTTCTATTAATGATTATATAATCTAAATTGATGGTTAGATATTACCTACTGTTAGGACTCTCATAAACCTTGGGAACAACCTTTGAGATGCCTTGTACATAAACTTTCATGACTGTATCAATAAATTAATATTTCCAGATTATATATTATTCTTAAATCAAACTTTCAGGCACTGGGGGGGAAGCTATTGTAGAATTACTAAACCATGGCTAAATCAAAATGTAACAATAAACTATGATTTACCTTCACATGAAAGTTTTGGGCTTTTCTGCTGTTTCTTTTGCCCCACCTACTCTGATGTGACAGTGAGAAAAAGATTAGATGCTTTTGCTTCCAGCTTTAAGCTGCAACTTGGTGTTATATCCAAATCCAAAATAATATATAATCTTAAATATAATTTACTAAGGAGTCTAGTCAGAAAAAGGAGATTTAGTTAATTGTTAATAAGATAAAAAAGCTAATTTGATAATGTTTAAATTTAAAGGATGACTTTTTGACAATGATATATTAAATTGGTATTTAAATTCATAACAAAAGGTTTTAAAAAAATCAAAGGTGAAAAATTCCATCTTTGATTTTGCTAAAATTCATTTTCATTGTTTAACTTCCAGATTGGGAAAAAAAAGATTTTAAATGTGTATCTCTATATATGAAACGTAATTGGAATTTGGATGGTTGGTTTTTTACTATTATTTATTAATGTTTTCATACATATAATGTTTTTATAAAAGTGTACACATACATACATAAGTGCATATATATGTCTGTGTGTGTGTGTATACATCCATCCATCTGTAAGTACATATATACATATACATGTATGCACACACACACACACACACACACATACAAATGATATTTCACCAAACCAACAGAGGCTGTGTGCAGAGTCTGCTCCTTTGAACGTATCCTAAAAACAACCTTGCAAGGAAAGTTAGGTGGAAAGAGAAAAATCATTCAGTGCATTTTATGGCTCTGAGGGGGACTTCAACCTGGATCTCTTGGACCAAATATGCTTTGCCACTCCTAGGCAATATATGAAGAATATTTCATTGAGTTTGTGCACCTTGCAGCTTCCCTAACTTAAGAAAGAGCACCGCCATTACGCTAATACTTACTTCTGGATACATGTTTATGCAAAAATATAAAACTGAACATCAGCCACTTTTGTTAAAATACAAACTGAACTTAGTTGCTCTTCTCCATGAGCACATGTCCAACTTGATTAATTTTAATATAGCAATTCCTAAAACTGGTTTACTGAAATGGCCAACATCAAACCTCAGTTTACAATACTGGCTTGTTTCACTAAATCACAATTAGGTTTAACCACACTTTATGATTCAGATTAGATCCTAGTCCATCTGAAAATAGAAGTAAGAGCTTCATGGCAGCCAAACCAGAGAGGGTAGCAATGATTCCACAAACCTTAGGTTCATGCACACTGAACTGAACCACAGTTTATAACTACATGCTGCTCTCCTGTAGTGATAAACAGCTGCTCTCATTTTCTCCTTCCTCTGCAATAGCAGACATTTTAAGTTATATTTTCTTTTCTGCTTGTGTCTATATTTGACACCCCTTGTCCTCAAATATCTGGGAGGGAGGCCTGGAGCATCCAATGTCCACTTAGCATCCCTCCCAGTGGGCCCAATAGATAATGTCAATGGGAAATTTTAGATCCAAGATTCCATGAGCACCAAGTAAGATTTCTATAAAGATACAGATCACATTGGAAGCATAACAGTTAATGTTTCAGACAGATAATCAAGAGATCTTTTTTTTTCTGGACTACAACTACCAGTATAACCCAGCCAGTATGGCAAATTTGGGTGAGAGCACCTAAAATCCTCCAACCAATAGGGCCAGCACCCATGCTGACCAGGAGCATCTAAGAGTATACTCCGATAAAGTAACTTTTCCAGTATCTGATCTCACATCCCCTGCAGTCTCACTGAGGAGGACTTTAATGAGATGATAATCAAATAATTAAATCCAAGGAAAATTATGTATGTGGGTTAAATTTGACTATCACATGGTCACGAGATTCTTTGAAACATGGAAGTCATGTGTAAGAAAAAGTGGGATGGGGTAGAGGTGGAGAAAGCATGCAGAATCTCACATGCATATAAAACATGCACACTTAAGTGACTCTCTCAGTACTTCTCAGTACCTTGCTCAAATCTCATAATTTTCTACATACATTATTCTGCACTGCAAGTGCATTCCATGTAGAACATGTGTATTGTTTGCAGCAGCACTAAATCTGGATAGGAAATAATGCTGGGGTTAAATAAAGTTTTCTGCTCCATTGTTATGTTTTCAGCTTACCCAAGATATGTGCCTTCCTGGAAAGGGAAATTGGACAGAGATACATAGCTATTTTTCAGTCACTCCGCTTACATGGCATCACTTCAAGTAAGCTGACTTTCCCTTTGATATATAGAATGGTTGATTAAGATGAATGTTGTAATGAAAGGACAGATCCAACTTTTGCAAAACTGTGTTGATATGTAAACATGCATTAATGAAATAAGATAGAACTGAAGTTATGAACTGCATATGAGGATAGTCAACTCTTTCTCCAAATGAGTTATGTTACATTACATTGGCTGAAATCCTGTTGCTTAGAATAGTAACCCACTGAATGTGGTGAGTCAATGCCTCCCTAAGTTCCATTAGTTCAGTGGGCCTACTCTAGTTGTGACCTATTATGCTAAGCAATTCCCAGTGTGTGGAATTATCTGTCCTCCTTCCCAAGAGTGGCTCAGCACTCTCACAGTTGACAATTTAAACTACCTCTTTAGTAAAAGGAGCCTAAAGCTGCCCTCCCCAACATGGCATGGTTCTGCATCTCCAGCCAGTGTGGCCAGTGGTGCAGGGTTCCATATGGGGGAAGATTTTCTCAATGGGTGGCTGCATGTGCACTGCCACTGTTCTGTGCAAGGATTTCTGGGGGAAGGCAATACAGAAACATTGCCCTTCACCTTATTCTCAAATTCCATTCTGGTCTGTGATTATTAAAACTACTCTGACTATTAAAATTTTATATAACTCCAAATCTCTGAAAGGACCTACTGTGCACTTTTTGTGATGTCAGGGAGAAAAGAGAAAGGAAGTGTATTGTTGCAAGGTCTTTAAAAGCAACCACACTCTTTAAAAAAATCTTTTTATTCAGCCACTTTCTCACTACAATTGTACTGAAATAATAGCTGCTTTCAATAGCAGGACCATGTCACGTCTCCTCCATTCAGCCCAAACCAACTGGAGTGACATCACACAAAAGTATATCCGGCCATTAAACAGAGACTCACCCTTTCATATAAGCAAATATGTATTCTTTTACAGTGGTAGCACAGACAAGAGCCAAATTAATTTCTCCCTCATTATGGTGTGGACATCTCAGAGGCAGGTTAATATAAAACCTGGCCACATGTCATTAAAGCTGATCCCTGGCATGGTGTACAGCCTGCAGGAACACATCACAGGAAAAGCTGCACAAATGTGAACTGTGGAAACCCTAAATTCTAACAAGTCAAGATCTGTGCAGCGTTGACAAAGAAAACCTTTGTCTGACGATGTTCAGCCCTGGTAGAATTATGAGTGGGAGCACGAATGGGTGCTAAGTCAAAAGGAGAGTCAGCTGCTGGAGTAGTGAATTGATTCAGTCTTTGATGCTGTGGCTAGACAAGGGTAGAGTTGAGAATAAATCAATGTAGTATACAGTGGAATGAATCAGAAATAAGAAGTTCCAGTGGCCAATTAAATTTTATTTATTTAAAAATAATATAAGTACAACTTACTAAAATTTCCAAGGTGGCTTTCAAAGCATATAAAGTAAATACAACACTACAAAATTCATACTCTGGTGTCCTATTATGGTTGAGCATAGTGTGTCCTTCCAGATATGGCTGATGTACTGAGAGGGAGAATCAACTATGTATGGACAGAAGCATTTAGCTCAACCCTGATCTATAATAACCACACACTTAAGGAGCCTTGAGTGCAGTGGTTAAACTGCAGTACTGCTGTGAAGACTCACAATCTGAGTTCAATCCCGGGTTCAGGTAGCTGGCTCAAGGTTGACTCAACCTTCCATCCTTCTGAGGTTGGATGGCAAGGGGAGCAATGTATAGCCTGCATAATTAAACTGCAAACTACCCACAGAGTGCTTTACATGCTATGGGGCAGTATATAAGCAGCACATTTTGCTTTGATTTAATATTCCAGTCAAAGCCAATTGGTTTTAATAAAAGCCTATCAGAGCACTTATGAGCTCTGTGGAGTTGGATTTCCAAATTCCCTCTGGAGTGGCTGCTAGTACATAGTGATAGTCAAGGGAGGAACCTTCGAGCTAATGGTAGGTCAACAAATTTGGTGAAATAGCTCTGCTTCCAACCTTATCGCCTTCTGCGGCAGTCAGATGTGACCTGCAGTCTGTTAGCATGGGGTAGTTTACCTCCTGAGATTCTGCCAGTTTGCTCTTTTATATATATATTTATACTGTATGTGATTTGGCAAACTGAGAGACAGAAATAGAGAGGGAGAGAGAGAAAGAGAATTATGTCTAAGTGTATCTCAACCCACAATCTGGAGTTGTCACAGACAGGGCCAACCTTTGGAAAAAATGATGTTTCAATTAAAACATATTTAACATCATAATCAAATAGCACATCTGCCTGGTGCACCCCAGTCCTGAGGGTGTTCGCTCTGGTTATCTAGATCACTTACCCACCACATCTGACTTTTTAGATCTGACTCAACTGTTTGTGAGCTGTTCTTGTTGATGAGAGCAGATCTAGCAATGCATTGGTATGCTCTTCCAACAGTGGATTGGTATGCTTTTCTGTCTTTGGTGACAGTCTGTGAGGAGAGAGATTCGTGGTGGTACAAACAGAAGAGGGAAGAAGTGTCTCATTTTTTCCTTCCACGTTTCTGCAATTTGCATAAAATGTCTGTGTGCAAATGACTATTACACATAAAGCAAACACATGAGGATTGGCTGCTTGATCAAAATGACACAAAGAACCCATATGATGCTTCTAATTTTTAAAAGTCTATGAAAAATGACAGCAGCTATTGTAGTTTTGCATAATTTGCATTATTAGAAAAATCATTGTTGTAAATATGAAAACTCCAGTTGAGACTAACAAAAAATACCTCCTGTACTCATAAGTGGTGAAAAAATGTTGTTTCTTCTCTCACACAGGAACAAGCCACGTGAGGGCTGGCATTCGTAGTACAGTGTCATATCATATCATGTGTCATCAAGTCAATACTGACTAAATGGTGACAATTTTTAGGGTTTTCAGTTAGAAAATATTCAGAAGTGGTTTACCATTTCCTTCTTCTGGGGATATGCTGGGACCTGTGTCACTTGCCCAAGGCTACACAGGCTGGCTCTACTCACAGGAGGCACAACGGGGAATTGAACTTGCTACCATACCTAAACTATTCAGCTATGCAATACAGTGACTGAATAGGCTGATATAATACCTTCAACTGCTAATTCGTCTGAATCCTGCTCTCGGAACTGAGTTAGGTTCGTCTTCTCTCTGCGTAGGCGTTGTGGTTTTCTCGGTTGTTGCCCATGTCCCTCAACCAGATAGGAGGTTTTAAAGCTCAGCTCATACATTTGTCTATTCAGTTTTTGTGTTTGTAATTGTTATGCGCCACCAAGTCAATTTTGATTTGTGGTGACTCTCCCTGCTTTCCTAGGCATAAGATACTCACCTGTGTTTTACTCGTCTCTTCTTCTAGGCGCACTCTAAGACCCCATAACCTCCCCAAGCTATACCTGTGGCAGGGCACATGAACACTATCAGCCACATACAGTATGCTCAGCTGTGATCTTGCTGAACTCTCTCCCATGAGGCGCAGTGGCAATTTGAACTCCATGGTTCTGCAGCCAGGCACCACAACCCTTGAGTTATCCCACCCCTTATGAGCTATACCTGCTGCTACACTATCAGTATCCACAATATAATTGCTTTGATTTTTTTCCCCTCATTAACACCAACCAAACTTAAGTTCTTCTCTTCCCAAAGGCAAGCATCTGGAGGAACTATGGGAGATTAACTTCCTTCCTTTGCCATGGCTAACCAGGATCTTGTCCGATCATTACCATGCAGTGAGTTGGTATGCTTACTATAGCAAGAAAATAGGAAATTGTACTCCAGTTTAGCTTCACAGCTTTCTTATTTGATGTATTTTCCTGGTATATCTACATCAGTTCCTACAATGAGCCAGCTCTCTCTCAAAGGGATACCTTCTAACTAGGAAGCCATCTCCTGTACCAGATGTATGGAAGTTTTTTCATAACTAGATGGTGACAGCCCTATTTTTTTTATTTAAAAAAATCCCCTGTTGCAGATGGCTAGAAATTCTATTTGCTATTTATATCCAAAGCTGAACTAACACCTGGAAGTTATACACAGAGCTCAATGGAGAAATGTCGGGGGGGGGGAGGAGACATGAATAGAATTTTAAACATGGTTTAATGACAATGATGATAATGATGAGTCAAATGTGTTCATCACATTTTATTAGACAAAATATGTGGGAATATGCTGCCCAATGAAACCAGGTTGTCCCCTACTTTCTTGTCCTTTCATCATTGGGTAAAGACCTTCCTTTTCAGGCAGGCTTTTCAGCAATGATATGCGGGGTGTGTGTGTGTATCATAAATGCTATATTTATTGAATGTATAGATTTATACATGTTTCTGAAATAGCTTGTAATTGTGGTTTTAATATTGATAAATGTTTATATTTTAATATAGTTTTAATGGTATAACCTATCATTATTGTATAGTTTTAATTGTTGTGAGCTGTGTTGTGTCTCCTACAGGGAGAAAGGCAACATATTTTAATTTTAATACTAAATTAAAACCGAGCTCCTAGTTGTTGTCAAAAACAAGGGGTCTTCTGTCACTTTAAAAATATGACAAGTTCTATGTATTCGCAAAGGCTTTCACGGCCGGGATCCGATGGTTGTTGTGGGTTTTTCGGGCTCTTTGGCTGTGTTCTGAAGGTTGTTCTTCCTAACGTTTCACCAATCTGGCCAAAGAGCCCGAAAAACCCACAACAACCATGACAAGTTCTATTTGGCATAAATGTTCACAGACTGCACTGCAGCCACTTCATCAGATGCAACCCACTTTTCAGCTGCTGGCACTAGTTCACCTCAGCCACAGAGTATAAATTCTCTCTGACAGGGACCCACCATGTTCTAGCCAAGGATCAGTCATTCAAGATATAAAGAACCATTGATGCAAATTTAGATAGCTGCACTGAAAACCTATAATATTTTGTAATAGTATTAGGAAGGCTAAAGCATAAATGAGATAGAAACCAAAACATTTTATTGTTCCTTCTGACATACTGAAAGGTAAAGGTAAAGGTAAAGGTTCCCCTTGACAATTTTTGTCCAGTTGTGTTCGACTCTAGGGGGCGGTGCTCATCCCCGTTTCCAAGCCATAGAGCCAGTGTTTTGTCCGAAGACAATCTTCCGTGGTCACATGTCCAGTGCGACTTAGACACGGAACGCTGTTACCTTCCCATCAAGGTGGTACCTATTTATCTACTCGCATTTGCATGCTTTCGAACCGCTAGGTTGGCAAGAGCTGGAACAAGCGACGGGAGCTCACTCCGTTGCGTGGATTCGATCTTATGACTGCTGGTCTTCTGACCCTGCAGCACAGGCTTCTGCGGTTTAGCCCACAGCGCCACCACGTCCCTTGACATACTGAAAACTGTGTTTTATTGAATGATAGAGTGGTAGATTCTACCAGATGGGTGGGATACAAATCAAATCAAATCAAATCAGATCAGATCAAATCAAATCAAATCAAATCAAATCAAATCAAATCAATAAATCAATCAATCAATCAATAAATAAATAAATAAATAAATAAATAAATAAATAAATAAATAAATAAATAAATATTGAACTCAAGAACTCTACATAACAGGTAATATTTTTCTCCTCCTTTCAGCTGGAAAATGGTGGTGACATGGCATTTCAGAGGGATTTTAACACTCAGGCAGTGAGATTTGGTCTAGTTCTTACACAGGTAACTCAGCTGAAGATCTGCTAAACATAGTGGAGAAGGAACTGAAAATATGCTGGTAATCTAAGAGCACCCAAATATGTTTGCCACTTCATGTGATTGGTATTACTGAAGTCAATTGTGGGCAGAGCCAAGGGGAAAACCTGCAGCTACCTGCTGTGCTTCCTTCTTCTCCTCCCCCTCCCTCTCTCCCTTTCTGTCCACCCACTGTACACAAACAGATTCTGAGTCTGGCAGTTCCCTGCCTCTTGAAGCTCTGATAAGAATGGAGACAGGAGGGAGTTGGCTGGTTATAGCCTGAGGCTGATTTTCAGAAACACCTCAGTTGACCTAATGGACTGACTATGCCTAGAACCACCGCGGGCTAAAGTCTTAGCGATGGGAAGGCAGGAATTAGTAAAATAGTTTTCATACTTACTTTGTAATATGCAATATTTAATCCTTTCCCCAGCAAGTAAAAAAAGCAAACCGATATTCACTGTTGACAATGGGTAAAATCCTATTTATGCCAGCATAACATAAAGTTATGTTGGTGTAAATGTGACGGGCATTATACATGGCAACAAGGAGCTGCACATCAGTTGCACATTCCCTTGCATGGCCAATTGCAGAATGCACTGACAGTAGTGCTTTGTGGATAGCACTTCTGCCTCAGCTCTAATGCAGCTGATACAATCCCAGCTTGTGCACTTGTATTTATTTATTTATTTATTTATTTATTTATTTATTTGATTTATATCCCGCCCATCTGATACATCTATATCACTCTGAGCGGCTAACAACAGTATTAATACAATTATAGAAACATAAAATAAAAATATCAATTAACAAAGATAACATAAATCATACATCATACATGACAAATAAAGAGGAAAAATAAATTAAGTTAGATTAAATGCTGGCAGGAGGGAAGGCCTTAACATAAAGCCATGTTTTTGACTGGGTTTTAAATGTGCCCAGGGAGGGGGCCGCGCGAATCTCAGGAGGGAGATTGTTCCAAAGGTGAGGAGCCACCGCCGAGAAGGCCCGGTTTCGTGTCTTCTCCCTTCGGGCCTCCCTCGGCGTCAGGCTCCTCAACCTCACCTCCTGGCTCGCGCGGGTGATCCGGGTAGAACTTGGTGGGTGAAGGCGTTCCGCCAGATATCGAGGTCCCAAACCGTATAGGGCCTTATATGTGAGCATTAAAACTTTGAAGTCGATACGGAAACGGATGGGCAGCCAATGCAGTCTAGCCAGGATGGGAGAGATATGATGGTATTTTCTCCCTCCAGTGAGAAGTCTGGCTGCTGCATTCTGTACCATCTGAAGTTTCCGTATCAGCCTCAAAGGTAGCCCCACGTAGAGCGCATTGCAGTGATCTAATCTTGAGATTACAAGCGCATGCACTAAGGTAGTGAGGGCCCCCGTGTCGAGATAGGGCCGCAGCTTGGCAATCCGCCAAAGATGGAAGAAGGCGGAGCGGACCACCGACGCTACCTGTGTTTCCATGGTAAGCGTCGGGTCCAGGTGTATGCCCAAGCTGCGGACCCCACTCACCGGAGTCAAGGTCGCCCCCCCGAACGAGAGAGAGTCGACCAAGCCACCAACCGCGGGGGGCCCCACCCTCAGGACTTCCGTCTTGTCCGGGTTCAGCCTCAGGCCGTTCTCCTGCATCCATTCCAGTACGGTCCCCAGGCAGCGCTGGAGGGACAGGACGGCATCACCTGCAGTTGGTAAAAAGGAGATGTAGAGCTGGGTGTCATCAGCATACTGGTGACACGATGCTCCACACCCCCTGATGATCCCAGCTAGCGGCCTCATGTAGATGTTAAATAGCATTGGGGAGATAATCGACCCCTGTGGAACCCCACAGTTGGAGCTCCACGGGGCCGAGACACTCTCCCCAAGCTGAACTCTCTGGGGGCGATCCTCCAAGAAGGAACGGAGCCAGGCTAACGCCAGGCCACCGATTCCCAACTCAGAGAGTCTCCCCAGGAGGATACCGTGGTCGACGGTATCGAAGGCTGCCGAAATATCGAGGAGGACCAACAGAGACGTTTTGCCCCTGTCAGCCTCCCTCAGCAGGTAGTTGCTCATCAGGATTTTGGCTATTTTAATAGTAGCTAGTTTCAGCAAGTCAAGTTTATTCAGGGTGGCTGCAAGCTCTTGATGCAGAGGTAGCTCTGTTGAAAGGCGCTAGGACTATATAAAATAACTTTAAGATACACAGCCCTTTGAGAAGATTAAAGGAAGTTTATAAAACCTTTTGTTAGAAATAGGCTATAATTGCAGTTGGAGCACCCTGTTTTTGCAGAAAAGTGATTGTGGCACTCCCAATCAAGGGAGTTCAGTGCTCAAATCCTGGAGAAAAATCACTAGAGAACCAATCTAATTTGTATAATCATGAATGTGAGAGAAATGTGTGCTAATATTTGTTTCTGGCACAAGTATTCCCAGTTCATATTTCAAACAGGTGGCAGTTTTGGCCCTATTTTTCAGTTTCTCCTCTCAAACCAGACAAGGGTACATTGGTGGCCAGTGATGTTTTTCACAAAACGTGCTCCTCTACTGTAGCTCAGCCTGCTAAGTGTTGATATCCTGATAAACTGTATCCCTAGGGTACAGTTTTTAACACAGGAATCGGACCTGTCAAACTGCTTGCTAATGTTTTTACTTTTCAAAGAGTTAGATTGTCTGCAGGCATGCCTTTGCTTTGAGTGCTCTCTCCTCCTGCCCTCCAGTTGTGTAAATAGATCCGAACATGTTTCAGGATTAGCCTTCCTATCAAGAATAAATGAAGACATAGGTTCTCACTCTTAAAGAAAAAGAAGCAGCAGCAGCAAAATATTAGTGTACTATTTTTATAGTGTATGAGTTTAAGAATCTAAAATTGGGCATGAAAGTCATTTGAACAAATATCGACTGTGGTTCTCTACCCACTAAATGCAAGTCCAATTGAACTCAAAGGGACTTGCCTCTGAGTAAGCAGGTACAGGCTTACATTGTACAGCACTTTGAGATGCCACTGATTTTAAGGACGGAAATTCAGCATTATGTTCTACATTTCTATTAATCACTGTCATTTTATTGGAACTAGAGAGCTAGAAAAGACTCTATGGGTCATCAGATCCAGCCCCTGTGAAGGAGGCACAGTGGAAGACTGAACTCCCAAACTCTGTCTTTGCAGCCAGATAATGATACCCCGGAGGTATCCAACAGATATGTCCCATGGAGTTCATAGTGTCTTCCTCTCAGGTTTTCATTCTCCAAAAACCTGAAAGCACTGCATATAAGATTGCATCCTTAACTACAATCTTAACTTTCATGTTGAAATGAGCTGGATTTAAAACTCTTGATTTTGGCTGGATTAAGGACACGAAAATAAGGACATGAAGATTAATATTGGAATATTTACAAAATATTTCCAATTATTAAACACTTATCTTCACTTTTTTTGCAGAATTTCACTTGGCTGCTTAGGTTGTCTCAGGGCTATTTTTAACTTCCTTGCATTGAATGTTTAGAGGTTCTCTGTCTTACTATGGTCTTACTTCAAAAATAATTTTGTAACAACATATTCACTGTAGGGGGCTGGCAAAGATATATGAGTTATTTCTTCCTGTTCAGAGATTGTTTGCTGATATTTTTGCTGACATAGTTATGAGATTAGCTGGGATAAAGATGCATTTTTTTAAAAAAAATGTGCTGGCTACTTCAGGAACCAAGATACCATGCAGAAATTATTTCCATTTATGGATTCTTCTTTGAGATAAAAGCGGTCAGACATGATGCTTCAGCGTACAGTTTTTACATGCAGGTAAGGAAAACGTTTCAAGGAGTCAACCGGTTTTCAATGTAACATTGCCTATTTTCCAGCTGAGGCAAAGCACTTTCACCTCCCATTAAATTTAGTTTCAGAATCGTGTGCATGTCTAAGGGCACACTCCCATGCACATCCACAAAGGGATACAGAAAGCTACTATAAGTTTCGCACCGTCTGGTAGTTCTTAACTTTGGGCAACCTAGATGTTCTTGGACTACAACTCCCAGAAACTCTGGCAGTAAAGGCTTCTGGGAACTGCAGTCCAAGAGCAGCTGGTTTACCCAAGGTTGAGAATCACTATCATAGTCTCAAAGGAGTGGGGGGAAGCTCTCTGTGAAATCTTGGGATGAGGGACCCCCAATTTGGCTTGAACTGTTAAGCATTCCAAGAAACTATTGTATAATGAGTTACTGTCAGTCCCTCTAACGCAAGACCATCTACTCACAATGGCCACAGCTCCTCAGTGTTACTAATAGGAATTATTTCAGCTCGACCTGGAGATGTCAACAACTGAAATTTTGTAATCCCTTACTGCTATTTTCCCCTTCTTTTGACATAATAAGACCAACTGGAAATTAAAAGAAAAGAGGTACACAGAGAGATGTAAGGAATTCCGTATGATACAAATGTATCAGATTATTTTCAGTATGGAAATACATGAATTAAAAGTTGAAAGGTCACATGCTGGGAATTTTAGGGTAAGGAAAATTCAGCCATTGGTATTTTTGATTGCAAGGAGAAACCCGTGGAACCTGTTTCCATTTGGGCTGTGCCAGATGTCCCTTTCCCATAGCTTCCATTCATATTAGAGGGGTTTGCACTGATTTGCGTCTTGGTGGATTGCGTTACTAATCACTCAGCAGAGCATGTCAAGACATTTGTGGAGCGGATGTACGATCAGAGCACTTCTGAGCTGTGCAGTTAAAATGAACAGGATCCTTCACCTGCAGCTAGCTCCTAGTCAATCCAAGAGGTCTCTTCAGTTGGTCTCTTGCTCCAGCTAAAGATCAGTTCCAGATCTTGGGTTTATGCATAAAGATGCAGGCGTACTCATTGTCCTTGATCACAAAATTCTCAGATTATAGTGATAGCTCCATCTCCTAAGAGAGACCAAAACAGCAATGTTGACCTATATTGACAAAGTAATGTATCTTAATGTAGATCAAGATCAAGATCAAGTTTATTGTATTAGCTAAAAGCCGTCACACTTATTGAATACAGAAATGGTCAAAGAAAAATGATAAAAGCCATCACAATTGTTTAAAATACAAAAATGGTCAAGTATCTTAAGGTATTCTCGAATGCTTCAACGGCTGGGATCTGATGGTTGTTGTAGGTTTTTCAGGCTGTTTGGCCATGTTCTGGAGGTGTTTTTTTTTTCCTAGACTGGCAAAACGTTAGGAAGAAAAACTTCCAGAACCTCCATAACAGCCCAAAAAACCTACAACAACCATAATGTATCTTAATTGCCCATTCACAGCCAAGCCACCACAAAATACTTTGTATTACAACAAGAACAGCTTGGAACAAAGAAAGGTGGTGGATGATTGTTATCAACTTTCCTAAGTTGATGATGTCACCATCTGCCAGCTTTGTGAGCCTTGGCTCCACCAAACCACAGATTCTGCCTAGGGATTTTTGCCCTGGTTGTGAAGAAATGGATGATAAACCTGAACTGTGTCCTTACCCTGCCCCAGTGCTCCAGGTCAAAGGTGAAGATGAGAATGTAATGCTGCAAAACAGGTTCTGTGACTTTTTAGACTCTGCCACCAGTGCAAGTTCCGCTCCCACCCACTTAGTGCACACCTGTATCAACACCACTCTGAAACCACAATCAATCAATTACCAAAAGATTTCATAAATATCAGGATACACAAAGAGCAAATAATATGAAAGCAGGTTTATGAGTGTGCTGTGTTGTGTTGCGTGAGTAAGCATGATGTTGCAGTGACATAGTTCTAGTCAAGACTGGTGGCCAAAATGCTCCACAATTATAGCAGCCTGAGACTGCTTTAACTCCTTTGGCTCCATCCTATGCAATCCTAGGATCTGTAGTTTGGTGAAGTACATAGAATTTGCTGATGTGGTTAAGAGAAATGCACAAAAACCCTCTAGCGGAAATGCCAAATACCTCATCAAATTACAGATCTCAGGATTCAATAGGATGGAGCCATGGCAGTTAAAGGGATTTCAAACTACTTTAGCTCTGCTGGATAAATATAGTGTAGTTGGGGTCAGTGAACTTGGGGGCCAAATTTTGATGCCCAAGAAACTTCAAGGAATGCTTCCACTGGGCCAAGAAATGGTCATTTAAAAAGAAGAGAGAAAAGAAACAGGAAGTATTCACCCAGAATATAATGAAAGAGGAACATGGAGAGATTGGAGGCAATGATATTGTGTCAGGACAGATCCCCAGATTTTTGACTTAATTGATTCCTTCAATGGCAGTTGTAAAGCAAATCATTGTAAGCTCACCACTACTTTCCCATTGAGGTCAATATTAAAATAGTGGTTTGATTCTCAGATAATTGTCAAGCCTCAATTCTGCCTTGTCTTCTCTCTGCCTCAATCCTCTCCCATCTTGCTTGCTCTTCCTGATGCACTTCACCATCTTTTTTCTTCCATCCATCTTCCACCTCTTTGTTTGCTCTTCCTGTCCCCCTCCGATGCCTTCCCTCTCTCCTAATCTGTCCTATGCTGGTTTGCTAGATCCTTCACTCCCAGTCCGTTAGTTCTCTCCTCCTCTACTTCCTCTGTTGTTGCACTTCTTGATATCTATGTACTGGTTGTAGAGCTTGTGGAATTGAGTTTTGGAAGCTAGTGGTGGGACACCAGGTAATATCAGAATGGTTGTAAAACCAAGGAAAAATTAAGCGAGCCATTGTAATTTGGGACATCTAGTTTCATCTTCTGTTATTCTCCTCACTGTGCTTATGCCTTATCTTTATATTTTCCCTTCCCTGACTGATCCTTCTCAGAGCAATCTTACTTCTTAAAAAATAAAAAAAAACACCCATAAGGTCACAATAAACTGTGCAAACTGAGTGACAGGAATCCATCCCAAATTAAGATTTTTTCAGTTCAGAATTTTGAAGCACTTCAACCCACACACACTGCCAACCAGAGGACTAAATTTAACTCACTGTCATTTCAGAGAGTCAAACATGCAGATCCAATTATATCCTTTTTTACTGCTGAGCGCAGTCCTGTCAGCTTAAAGCAAGAGCGTGAAGTTAAGTATGAAATAAAAGCACAGTGCCAAATAGATGGAAAGTGGGAAGAATTCACTACAGAGAGACTTACTCAAAAGTTCGGCATTAAGAAGCCCAGCTGCAAAAGCGTGGTAAGGAAAAGGAATGGAAATTGTTCAATGCGTTTGCATTAGGGCAGTCTGCACAGAATAGAAGAAAGGTCAAACTGTGTATTAGATAAAATCCTAAACTATAGAGGTGTGATTTCTGGGCATCTGAAGATACATTTGGTGACAGACAATGGTCTTATAGGGGCAGGTATAATCCAAACCATACGAGGTGGTCAACCAATGCTCTGGGCCGTGTTTCAGAGAATGTCAAAACCCTGAGAGGTTCAAAACATCAGCAATTCAGCAAGCTAAAGAGACAACATAGATAAATGTTTGCAAACTGATTGAAGGCCATCCCAGTGGGATGTGGGACACAAAGGGAGTTCCCATCTAGATGTAACTTGAGGGAAGAGTTTCTCCACTTTCCCCATTTAGACACTGGCAGGACAGAAAAGAGAGATCCCCGTCCCCAACACAAGGTTAATGATAAGGCAGGCTACTATGGGAAGAGAGAATTGCTTTGATGTTGTATTTGAGAAGTTATTTGCTCTGCTTAGGCTGAGTCTATTATCTTCCCTGTCGATGCTGCCAAAAGGACAATTCTCTCTGTAGCCCTCATAACAAATTTGGAGCACATACCCAATATAGTCACATGATTATGTCATGCAGAGCAATGATGGGGAAATGTGTGATGCGATGGCATCATGACATATAGTACATAGTCCTATATATTATGCAGAAGATGTTGACAATATGGATAGTAGTTTCCAAGTGCATATTGAACATCATGAGTAGTTCCATCCTGGGTGAAGTAGTTGCAGTAATGGAGTAAAAGATTACATCAGCATTTTCTTGCTCAAGGAATATTCAAATTACGGATGTACAGTACTATGTAGTTCAAAGCAAGTGATAGTATCCCTCTGTTTCCTCGGGATTCTGAGTCTTAATCCTGAGATAAGACACATGTTTAGAGAATTCTTCTCCCATGTATAAAGTTGATGGACTTTTGACATAGGTTTGGCCCAAAGCATTTCACTGCTTCACTCACCCTATTGAACTATGTTGAAGTACATATTTGGATGGAAAAATCTTTGAGGTAAAAAATCCCACAAGCTCCTCTTCCCTTCCTAGCAGTAAAAAACACAAAATAACAATGAAGCAAATAACTAACCATTTTCTGTCCTTTCACAACAAGTTCAAATCTGATGCCAAGTCAGCTGATTCACTCTGCCTGCTAACAGGGCCAGCCCAGCTTTGCATTCTATTCCATTTCCCTTCATCTGAATTAATATGTAAAAGCTATGAGACTTGTAATCCTTGACATGTTGAGATGAGATACACTTGGTTTTGTTCACTTAGGTAGAATAAGAGAATGTATAGTTAAATTGTTGGACACATTACAGGCCAGCCAACCACATTTTATTTATTTCTTTACTTGTTACTTGTATGTTTATATTTTTTAATAGAAGAAATCAATTAAGGCTCAAGGTTTTTTACTGGCTGAGGCAGAAAAGCAATTTCTGCTTCTGCTTCTTCCAGCATCTGAGGCAGAAAATTTCACAGGCATCCCCTCCCTCTCTCTTCACTGCTGTAAGAATGCTATCATAATAAAGTAAATAACTAGAAATTGGCTGCCCTTTCATGAAACCAAATACCTGCCACCTGAGGTGACTGTCTCACCCAACTTAAGGGTACGGCCCACCATGAATCCACTGTACGTTTGACTTTGCTGATAGTATTGGAAAGGACTGTGTGTTAACTCTTGCTTCTTTCTAAATGTAGATTTTGAAAGCCTGCATACCATCGGTTCCTATCTATGTGACATTTTCTCTTCTTTTCCCATCGTCATAAAAGAGAACAAGCTCTCTGGTGTCCTCCCTGGATGGACTCATCTGGTCAACTGATTGGTGTAGGATATTTTTTAAGGGCTGCTGAGCTGCTGAAGCAGGTGAACTCTATTTGGCACAGCATGAAAATAAACTATGATCTTCTCTTGTGCTAGCTCTTTTTGACATTAATTCCATCTTACTCCTTCTTTTGTGTCCTGTAGCTAGTGCTGGAGGTAGTTTATATTTTCTTAGGTGCAGTTTACCTAACAAGGATTTATGAATAGATACAGGATATAATCAGTTCCTCCCACCACTAAACTAGTTGTGCATATGAGATTTTATAAAGCTTTCTTCTCCCACTTTCTGCAGCTGGCCTTCAACCAGCTGCCCCACCATGCTTCTGACTGTTAATGATAATGGGAAATGATTAACATGCTTAACATGTATTACATAAAAGCAGCCACCAGCAAACAGCCTTTGTCCAGCCTCCACCCTGCAACACATGCTGCTTCCACATAGGAAAGGAATTACCTAGAGAAGGCTAGCGACATTAGCCTTCTCTAGTAATTTCATCTCAGAAATAAAATCTTGCATTGTCTAAATCTTTTCGTTTTATTTTTGTATTGTCTCGTTATTTTACTTATTTCTATATACAGTAATGCTGTATTCTCTTAAGCTATTCCTATACTATATCAGGTAGCCAATGGGCATCTCTGATTTCTTTCAGATATATGTCTTTATATACAGTATATCCATATATGTGTATGTGTATATGTGTTTGTGTGTGTGTTTTGAAACACACATACACGTACTGACAGTATATCTCACATATGTATGTATACATATAAGCTGGCTGCTGGTGGTTGCTTTTCTGTCTATGCTAAATCCATGAGAAATATGTTCTGTGGAAATGTATGCATGTGTGCCCAGATATATGTTTGAGAAGATACATGGATATGGATATGAGAGAGATCAGAGAGTTCTGTACCATTATCACAAGTTTGTAAAGCTATGTGTTGAACACAAACCAAACTTTTGTTATACTACTCTTGACAAGATTGTATTGTATTGTATTTTTTTTTAATTTTATGTTGCCAAGCAACTAAAGGAATGGGGCAAGACAAGGCATGATTCAGTTGAAGCATCTTGGCATCTTTGACTTCCACTGACTCCCTGTGACATTGACCCAGACCAGAAGGCTTTGGAAGTGAGATCAGTAACCTGACCTCCATACAACATACTCCTACTGTACTGCATATTTTGGGGTTTAAATTTAAACCCATTACCTATCCAAACAAGTGAGGACAGCTGCAGCTATTTGGGGATCTTCAAAATATGCTCTTGAGTGGCACCTTTATTTCCATTCTTGGCTTCGACACCTTAAGAGAGATGTGAAGGGAATAATAATACTGTATCACATAAGACAATGTGATTTGGAGACAGTAAGGCATGTTACATACATTGTTAAAACAAGCACAAAGGTAGAGATGTATTTCATGTTTTGTGTATGTGTTTCAAAAAAAAGAGCCCCTCCCTCATGTCACAGTCCCAATGAACATTTTTTTTCTGAAGCTGGTTTTTCTCTCTGGTGAGAGTTGACACTGGCTTGAAGCTCCCTCACCAGCCACATTATACGTGAACAGGATGGACATGTGGAAAGCCAGCACTGTGTGTCAGCTCTCCATCTCATCTAGCTTGGCCTTCAGTTCTTGTCTTTTAAGTTTTAGTCTGACACCCTAGCTTCTGTCAAGTCCTGCTGAAAAATACAGAAGCTGAGACTTCCTTGCAAGCAAGCTGAATAAAGCACACTTTGTTGTTCAAGATCAAAGTGTTCCCGAGGCCATGGTAAAATTGCATTAACTTCAGTTAGGAAAGGAATATGCAAGAGAGAGCTAAAGTTTACTTTATGATTGGTAAATACAAAGGGTAGTTGCTAGCCCATTAATGCAACCACTTAACTTTGCATCTAAGGGGAGATGGAAAGAGAGGTGGTAGTGGTTGTCAGCCTGAAAGGTATGTGGAGGTGGTAAAATTATAATCTCATAGAATGAAGAACTGCAACCCCACTAACCATTTTTTAAAGTTTCAAAAATAAGATTCTAACTAGCAGAAAGGATGAAAAAGAACAGAATCATAAATCCTATGAAAAATCACCTGAATTAATTTCTCTTTATGGTTCATAAATTTAAAAAACTCAACTACCTCCCCCACAAAGTACAAATGCCAGAGTTACAATTTGTGCCTTCTAATAATAAAAATACTTGTGGAGTCAAAATGTGGGTGTTACAGGAAGCAGTGGCCGGTATATCAGTTGGTAGAATATAGGAAACATGATGCAGTTGGTGGGGGATGTCAGAGATCTATTTATATTTGTAAACAAATAAAAAGTATACGACCCAATGGAAAAATACTGATGTCATAAAAACATCCGTTTCTGGTTGGTGTGCTGAGTATCTCCACAGACAGTATCTGTTACTTCCTTTATTGTACAGGAGCTGGTGCTCTCAGGTATGTTGGACTACAACTCGCACTGGCCACCCTGACTTGGGATTATGGAAGTTGTTCTTTCATGAGAAAGTTCGGGGGGAAGGGAGAGAAATTATTTGTTTGACATATTCATACACTGCCGTTCAAAATTTTTAAAAAATCACCAGGTGTTTTTTACAGTGTTACAACATTATAATAATAGTTTAAGAGGAGAACATGTTTGCTGAAAGGACAAAAAACAGCAGTATAAAAAAAACTTTTTGAAAATGCATATTAAAATCACATCAGATGTTGAACGGTCTGGGGAAATGAGCATGGCCAGTGGTGAGTAAACCACTCAGAGAAGAGAGTTCCTGACAAGAGGTGTCCTCACACAGAAGGTCTTCTTTTTTGTGGCCACCATTTTGTCCTCTTTTGATGGGAGCAGACTGAAGAGAGCTCTCAGAGCAAAGCACAGGGCATGTGGAGACCGGTAGTCATTCCCACTTGAATCACAGGCTATGCTTTTCTGGGTCTTTAAAGATAGACACCTGCACTTTGAACTATGTTTGGAAACAAATCAGGAACCTGCACACTTCCTGATGCATCAGCCATTTTGAATCCGTGAAACAGGGTTACAGACAGGTCATAGAATAGTGGAGTTAGAGGACGTACCAAGGATTGTGTAGTCCAGCCTTTGGCCAATGAAGAAACACATGTTTCCTTCACAACCTTGCAATTTGCTCTAAAAGTGGCTTCCAACCTGTCTTTCAATCCAACCCTGAGTACAAAATATCGTAGCCATCTAGGCTGGAGAGTAATTTAAAAAATATAAATTGGCTTTCATGTTATACTCTGTCACCGTTAAGGTGACCCTATGGGAGGGTTCAACTTTAGGCTCCTTCCACCATTCAAACAAATCAGGAGATTCTTGTAATTTTGAAACAGCGGTGAGATTTATTGGGGTGTTTAACAAATAACTAGTATCAATGAAATTGTCCCATCGTTTCTCTCCTGCTGAAGACAGGTCAGTCAGGGGTTTCCATCCTTCAACTATGAACGGGTTCCCTTCACCTGCATTCCACGGATCCGGCCAGTCTATTGACGTATTTGGGTTCATCGTCTGTCCTGCCTCTCCATCCAGCAGGAGAACGGTGACATCGTCTCGGTCATCCATCCACCTGGTGTGTCCAATCGATGTGGGGGCCGCCCAGGGTCTCCTTAGTATCCCTTCCTCCCCATCTCACTCACCCCGCATTTTATTCTCTTTCTCCTTTCCCTTTCCACTCCCTCATTTTCCTCTCTTAGCTTTCTCCGCCACTCCCTGGCTTCAGCTTCTCCCCAATAAGAAGGTCTCGGGGGGGAATCTCTCTCCTTCGTCTGTAGTCAGCCTCTGCCTTTGGGACTCTTAACCTTTCCCATGCACCAGTCCAGGGGTCCTCCATCCAGACCCATTCCCAATCTGGTGGCAACTGTTTCTCCACTTTACATCTGCTGCCCCCGCCTCTATCTCCACCCTCTTTTTCCGCTCTACTCCCACAGTTTTTCCCTCAGTTCCTTTGACAGTTAACTTTTGTATTTTTCCCTCCATTTTCCATGTGTCTGTCCCTTGCTGCTCATTCTCTCAGGAGTTGAGGTGGGCAAGGTCTGTACCTCTTTTTCTACTGTAAGGGGGAGGGACAGCATTCTAGTGAGAGAGCCACCACTCTCGCCCCCTATCTCACACTGTATTCCTGGGCGTAATTGTAAGTCCCAGAATTTCCTCCTGTACGCATCTTCGTTCAAATCCAGTGGTGTTCCCATTGTGGGAACATTCAAGTGTGTTTTGGCTAATTGCATAATTATCAAGTTTTGTTGATCAGCCAGCTGTTTTACCAATGCTTTATCTTGCGCCTCAGTGATTTTCTGGAGCCAGGTGTCCATGGCGCCTTCCATCGTTGAAGGCTCCCGCTGTTGGGCACCAATATGTGAGGGTTTGGATCCTGGCTTTACTTTTTCTTCAAATAAATTGACAGACCTTCTTGGTTTAGAAATTGGTGTTACATTTATTGGATTGTTCAACAAACAGCCTATGTCTACAAACGTATTCCAACCGTTTTTCTCCCTCTAACAACAGGTTAGGAGGGGGCTTCCAGGGACCCGGCCAGTCCAGGGTAAAGTCTGTGTTCAGTAATTGTCCGTCCTTCCCTTCCAATAGGGGTCCTGCATCTTCATCTGGTCCATCTGTCCAGATCGGGTCTCGTGAGGATGAATTCTCCGGCCATAGTCTCCCGAAGGACCTCTTCGCTCCTGCTCCATCATCAGCCATTCTAATCTTTCCCTCCTCTCTCTCCCAACCTTCTCTTTTTCCTCCCTCAACTTCTTCCTCCACTCCTTAGTCTTACGCTCCCCCACAATAGGAAGGCTTTGGTGTATTTTCACTCCTCCTTTGGGCATCCGCCTCATCTCTTGGGACCCTCAGCTTTTCCACTTTTCCTGTCCATGGCTCCTCTAGCCAAATCCACTCCCAACCACAGAGCAGACTCTCCTCTTTCCTCTTTATATCCCGCAGCCCCGCCTCCACTTCCACCTGGGGCTGCAGTTCCTTTTCCCGCCAGAATATTCCCGCCTGCTCCAATGGTCATCCCCTTCAATTTCTCCTCCACTTTCGCCAGGTTTGCCTTGGGTGGTCTTATCTTCCTGGGAGAGGGAATGGGTGGTGTTTGCACCTCCTTGTGGGCAGAGAGCAGGAGGGACGGCACTCCCATGAGAGGGTTCTTGCTCTCACCGACAGCCTCTCTCACACCCTATGAATGAGTTAACTCCAGAAGGTCCCATGAGTAACGGCCTTACTCATGTCTTGCAAGCTAAAGGCATTTGCAGTCAGTCTCATGACCAGCCCTCCTCTTTTCCTCCTGCTTTCAGTTTTTCCCCCAACATTGTTGTCTTTGCCAGTGAGTCTTATTGGCTATACATCTATGTAATTTGCATATTCAGATACCAATCTGCCATTAATACAGGTGAAAATACTCTCTAAGGCAGGGATCCCCAACCCCCGGTCCACGGCCCAGAGCCAGTCCATGGGCTTCGCAGGACCAGGACGCGGAGACAGATCTCCTGCCCCCCCCACACATGCATGGTGGGCGTGGTATGCTCATGCAGGAGAATGGGTGTATGTGGCACGTTTGTGGGTGGGTGTGGTGCACATGTGTGCATGCACCCCACTCATCTGCGAGCACGCCATGCCCATCTGTGCATGCCTGCGAGTAAGACACACACACCCATGACCATGCCATGCCCACCCATGAGCTCTAAACTGTAGGTGGGCAAACTGCAGCCCACAGCCTGCATACATACACCAAGACTGTTTCTATTGACCTAATCCTTCTTAACACCAATTCCCAGCATTTTGGGGGCTGAACAATGCCAAGCATGTTCGCTAGCACACTCAGAGACTAGGCTGGAGGGGCACCTTACTCCTTGCCCCACTTATGAACTATCTAGGGTGAGATTTAAAATAAATTGGCCAAACTATGTGAATCTCATATGGTTTTTGCAGAGTCTTTTTAATATATAAGAAACACAGTACGTAAAGGAGATGCAGTCTTGCACTTGTCTTACCATTCTGAATACACTTGATTTTGTCTGATTTTGCATGCTAAGCAGGGTCAGACATGAAAGACTATTGGAAACACAAGGCTTCTCTAGCTGTGGCTGTGAAGGAATTCTGTCCTGGAGAGCTGCTACCAGTTAGAGTTTATAATGCAAAGCTAGATAGACAAATTGGCTCATTTCGTACAAGGTTGATTCATATGTTCCTAGGCTGTGGGTGTCCATATATGTCACAGAACACAGCACCGTCACAAGTTACAATATACATACTACTTCCCATACCAAGATGATCAGTATCAAGTTGATTTACTTTTCCACATTAAAGAACAACATCAACAAAAATACACACACAGCTGCTTGGAAAATCCTACCAGTATGTAATTGTCAACAAGAGCAAATTGCCTTGCTGAAGGTCATAAACACTTACAGTTCACCACACTGTTGAGCTTGCTTCAGCTCTGTCTCTACCCACTCCCCTTGCCTTTGATTTAGAGAGAGAAAGAAACATAATTTCTAGCATTCAGAGTTAGCTTTCATCTTCTGCTGCAGTTATTTTTTAGGAGGTCTGTAGCATCATGAGAGATTGTGATGGGGGCAACGGAGCAAACCAGCTTTAGCCCACCAATGCACCTCCCAGTACCCCAAATGATGAGACATCAGTGGCCTGCTACTGGTGTTCAGTGATGCCAGGGCACAAAGAAGTCCCATGTAAGGTGGAGGCCTGATTGATGGAGGGTGCCAAGAGGGCATTGGGTTGCCACATATTTATTTATTTGTTTGTTTGTTTGTTTATTTATTTATTTATACATGCCCTGCCCATCTGGTCTTATGACCACTCTAGGTGGCTAGACACCGTCTTGTCTGTAGGGTCTTCAAGGGATACCACGTTGGGACAGCTGCTTGTTCCTCCTTATCCTATAATGGCTATAGGATGGGGAGTTGACTTTCCAAATACCAGATCTTGCTTATAGAAAGTCACCCAAGACAAACAATCTGCTGGGGCTGGAGAAGTAGGTGGAGGTGGGGAGGAGAGGAAACAAAGCCAGAGATTAATACTGCCCATGCAGGCACAATCAACTTCCCTAAACCATGGTCCCCATGAAGCTGCATCTCCTAGTCCAGCCGTCACCATTCCAGATGCAAACAAAGTTTCTCTTAGCATCACTCAGCTCCCCTTCTGCCTGTGATACTGGGACCAATTCCACTCACACATGCAACAAAACTCCCATATTACATTACGCTGGGTACAGCACTACTCTGAGCTATATTCCAGAGAGAATGTAGTAACCGAAGAAGCATTAAATAACATTGAGTGCCTGCCTGTCTTGGAAGAGCTGGACAGCGAACCAACCCTAGCAGAAATAAAAGCGGCCTTGGACTCCCTCGCCTCCGGCAAGGCACCTGGAAAGGATAACATCGCTGCTGAAGTGCTGAAATGCTGTAAGGAGATAATCACCTCCGAACTGTATGAAGTCTTTTGTCTCTGCTGGAGGGAAGGTGGAGTACCACAGGACATGAAGGATGCAAACATTATCACATTGTACAAGAACAAAGGAGACAGGGGTGACTGCAATAACTACCGTGGCATCTCTCTTCTTAGTGTGGTAGGGAAGCTGCTTGCCCGTGTTGTGCTGAAGAGGCTCCAGGTGCTTGCAGATAGAGTCTATCCAGAATCACAGTGCGGATTTCGAGCTAATAGATCCACCACTGACATGGTATTCTCTCTCCGACAGCTTCAGGAGAAATGTAGGGAACAACAACAGCCACTCTTAGTGGCCTTCATAGACCTCACAAAAGCATTTGATCTGGTTAGCAGGGATGGCCTTTTTAAAATACTTCCCAAGATTGGATGTCCACCTCGTCTCCTTAACATCATCAGATCTTTCCATGAGGGAATGAAAGGCACTGTAGTTTTTGACAGCTCAACATCAGACCCCTTTGACATCCAAAGCGGAGTGAAACAGGGCTGTGTCCTCGCACCAACACTTTTTGGGATCTTTTTTGCTGTCATGCTGAAGCATGCCTTTGGAGCTGCAACCGAGGGCGTCTATCTCCGGACTAGATCAGACGGAAAGCTCTTTAATCTCTCTAGATTGAGAGCGAAGACCAAAGTCCAACTGAAATGCATGCGGGACTTCCTCTTCGCAGATGATGCAGCCATTGTTGCCCACTCTGCTGAAGACCTCCAACAACTCATGAATCGTTTCAGCAAGGCCTGCCAAGACTTTGGACTAACAATCAGCCTGAAGAAAACACAAGTCATGGGCCAGGGCGTGGACTCACCTCCCTCTATTACCATCTCCACACAAGAATTGGAGGTTGTTCATGATTTTGTGTACCTCGGCTCAACCATCTCTGACACCCTCTCTCTAGATGTCGAGCTGGATAAACGCATTGGCAAAGCAGCCACCATGTTCTCTAGACTCACAAAGAGAGTATGGCTCAATAAGAAGCTGACGACACATACGAAGATCCAGGTTTATAGAGCCTGTGTTCTAAGCACACTCCTGTACTGCAGTGAGTCATGGACTCTTTGTGCACGGCAGGAGAGGAAGCTGAACACCTTCCATATGCGTTGCCTCCGACGGATTTTTGGCATCACCTGGCAGGACAAAGTTCCAAACAGAGCAGTCCTAGAACGAGTTGGAATTTTCAGCATGAACACATTACTGAAACAGCGACGTCTACGTTGGCTCGGGCACGTCGTGAGAATGGCTGATGGTCGGATTCCAAAGGATCTCCTCTATGGAGAATTAGTGCAGGGAAAGCGCCCCAGAGGGAGACCACAACTGCGATGCAAGGACATCTGCAAGCAAGATCTGAAGGCCTTAGGAATAGACCTCAACAGATGGGAAAACCTGACATCTGAGCGTTCAGCCTGGAGGCACGCGGTGCATCACGGCCTCTCCCAATTTGAAGAGACCCTTGTCCAGCTGGCCGAGGCAAAGAGGAAGTCACAAAAGCAGCAAAACCAGGGAGCTGGACAGGGGACAGATTGGATTTGTCTTCAGTGTGGAAGGGACTGTCACTCTCGAATTGGCCTTCTCAGCCACACTAGGCGCTGTTCCAAGCCCTCCATACAGAGCACGCTACCATAGTCTTTCGAGACTGAAGGATGCCTAACTAACTAAATATGGATATATGTATATATCCTTCTGCAGCATGTTGTATTAATATTATCAGAAATGAATGCTTCTAATGTCTTTGTCCAGTTGGATCTTATTATAGGTCCAGTGTGATCTTATTATAAATAACAAGAAGAATATGTTCTGGGATTTGCTTGCCAAACCCAAACACTCAAGGTCTTTTGTTTGTATCCATTCCAAACAGATTTAAAACTAGATTTGAAAAGGCATAAGTATGGATATTTTTATCATCCAAAAAAGAGGTCAGAATTATTGGCACTTGAAGATCAGCCAACAATTGAGTAAATGGTAATACAGATACACAGATAACACACTTTGCTATATGAAAAAAACAAGACATGTTGCTTAAACGTTATTCCTTTGTCTTTGCTGCTGAGTTCTTTTTATGATTTGTATATTGTTCATCAAAATTGCATAATCAAACAAGCAATTCTGTTTTCTCTACTGTTCCTCTTATTTATATATCTGCCTTCCCCTATATAGTGCCCTCCAGATTATGTTGGAGAAGTACAACAGCCATTATGGCTGTGGATGATAGTGGAGGACTCCTAATGAGGAAAAACTGATACTGTGTTTCCCTGAAAATAAGATAGGATCTTATATTTATTTTTGCTCCAAAAATGCATTAGGGCTTATTTTCAGGGGATGTTTTATTTTTTCATTTACAACCATCTACATTTATTCAAGTACAGTCATGTCATCTTTTTCTGCTTGCTGCACAATGGTGGAGGGTGGGGTTTCACTTAACTGGGGCTTATTTGGGGGGTAGGGCTTATATTACAACCATCCTGAAAAATCATACCGGGGCTTATTTTCAGGTTAGTCTTATTTTCGGGGAAACAGGGTATATACTGTATATGGGTGGTTATAGTATGAAAACCAACTGCTTTCTCCTTCTCCTTTGAATCACTAAGCTCCTAAACTTATTTTATTCTGGATGAAAATTGGCCCAAACCGCAACCCTGAGTGGAGAATTTGAGACAATATGGCATGACTCCTGTCTAGAAATAAAGAGGCCATTGTGGAATTTTATGTGACTTTGTCTCTTTTGCTATTTTTTTAAGCTAAATGGGTGCTCCCATACTGGAATTGTATAACAAAGAGCATAAAACCACAGAAATTTATGATAATCATTTATCATCATCACAGAAATAACCAAAGACAAAGAAGAGATATGGTAGTCCGATTCACTTAGGAGTTCCTAGCCTTTTCAACATTATGCCTCCCTTTTGATTTCTAACCCTTATTCCTCCCCACCTCTCCTTTATCATCATTCAACACCCCGGGGTTTTAATAAACAGTCTTGAATTAAAATTAAAAACAAATACAACAATCTAATGAAAATATTGTATATTAAAACACACATACTAAAATTTTCACACAGTGATAATAAAAATATAATTTACCTATTTAAAGAAATAGCTGAAGTACAATGATTTTAGCATGAAAGTTCATCATCAAATGTCAGTCAAGCATCTGGGTAAAAATTCATCTGTTTTAAAAGGAATATTTCACAGTATTGTGCCTCTTGTTGGAATGTCTTCACAATGTTTGGAACCCAATGAATGAAATCATGCTCAATTTTCACAACACGGAATGTGTACATGTGTGCACAGGAGTTGTGTCACCAGTCACATCACAGATAATACTTTGATAGGAGCCATACCACTTGATGACACTACAATGGCACTGGGGAAATGAATCCATTTCTCCACCTCCAAAATGCTGTTGTTTCAATGTGACAGCAATGTAATAGTTCAACAAAGAGCAGGCATAACTTTGCTGTGGACTGTGAGCAACAAACAAAATATGACGTCTTTACTGCACATTGAACTGATTGTGTCCTTTGAGTGATTCTTCTGTGTTGAAAGACAGGATGGCCAAATGAAGAAATTTGCTAACACAACAGTGTTCAAATGACTCCAGGAAATATCATTGTTTAAAAAGAATGGACTGGGGAAACCCTTTACCTGCAATGACATGGCAACTCTTCTTTTGCCCCCCCCCAATTGCTTTGCTAAACTGAAGGTCATAGTTGCCTGTGTGCATGAATAAGCTACAATGTATGCCCTTCCTACCATAGAATGATAAACATTTTTGAACAACAGGAAAGCAACAAAAACATTAACAGAGAGTGGAGAGTAGTCAGAGGATGAAGCACACATGTTATTTTAAGCTTTTGCCAAGTTCACTTCGTGTGTTAAACGTGATCCAGTATTGCAGAAGTAGTTAATAGGCGGCTTTAATTTCCCTATCCATGGAGGCAGGTTATAGGAAAAATGAGTACAACTATCATTAAAAGTTAAACATGGTGTGATACACAGTAAAAATAAAGAAAAAAGCAGGAAATCACCAAGGACCAGCCAGCTTTCAGAAACTATTCTAGTTAGCCATTTGTGGCCTGAAAGGAAAACAAACAGAAGAATAAATATAAAGTTTTGGCATAAACTGCATTAGAGGCAATTTCTATTTATGCTTTGTAGGGTCAAATAACAGGTTAAGGCAAATGTGTGTTTCCTCCTCTTACATTACCCTTCCAGGCATGCAGCTTTTAATTACTTTATGCCTGAGGCATCAGACAAGCAAACAAAGCCATGTTATCTCCCAGTTGGCCAATTACAAAACAAAAGCAAGCTAATTTGCCAAACAAAGACTGAAGTTAATAAGAAAACAGTATTTTCTTCCCAAGGATTCACTGTGTCTAGGTATAAAATCAACATGTCACTGAGTGAGGCCCTTAGTCAGATAGCTGAGGCTACTTTGGCCATCACATGAGTGGAGAAGTGCTGTTCTCAACAGCCCTGCTCAGCAATTGCAAACTCAAGTACTGTACATGGTTCCTTTAGGGAGTCAATCCATCTCATATTAGTTCTTCTCGCCCCCCCCCCCGGCCTGCTTTCAACAATTAGCATACAATATTTTCTGGTGAGCCCTACCTTCTTATTATGTGCCCAAAGTAGGACAGACTCATCTTTTTCTGAAACTCTTTGGCATGCTCCAGTAGTCATATTTGCAATATGATCTTGAGTGCCTCTTCCTTTTTGGAATCCAGCTTGAACATCAGGCATTTCTCACTCTTTCAATTAAAATCTTTGTTGCAATACCTTGAGCATGACTTTGCTTGCATGGGAAATTAAAGCAATGGCCCTATAATTACCACACTCCTAATCAATTGATATTGCAACACTGGAAGGAGAAATGCCCATCCTCCATAAATCACTAGACTGCTGTGCACATTTCGTTCAGCATTTGAAGGTATGACCCATAGATGGTAATTACCTATGGCTACCTACCTGGGTATGTGGTCGACTTTCATCAACATTTATATCTAGATTATATTTTGGACACTGGGGCTTTTAAAATAAAAGCAAAATCATTGTTCTTTTGTTCCTGGCTTTCTGCCCTCTTGTTCAATTGGATAATTTGCTTCTAGTTCTTCAAGGAGTATTTTATTTTTCTCCAGTTAAATCTTTTTGGTTCTTTTCCTTGTTCTTTTATAATCTAAGCCCAATAAAAATAATTAAAATACAAAATCAATATAATCAATATTTCCACATAATATACACACAAAGTGGGGTTATAAAACTGTAACTCGAAGGGACTGACAAAGGCTCTCTCTGGATCCCCTCCTTATTTAAAGTACAGTACTAGATCTGTATTGGTGCTCCTTTCTATATATAATATACATACATTTTGTGCCAAGATCCAGTCAATAGTTTGGACTCAAATCCCAGTAACCTCCACGTTCTTCTGGAAACGAGCAACACAAATGAGGGGTGGGGGAGGGAGAACAAGGTGATACAAATGTTCCATGTGGAGAGTTTTAAATTAACAAAACAGGACAGTACCGCCTACATCAGTACAAATGATAGTAAAACCTGCAAACCTAATGGATCCAAAATGTCAATAAGTAATTAGGTATTCTCCAAGATTCAAGATGTTGCCTGGAGAAGCTGAGTTTTTATATAGTCAAGAGAGAGCGCTTTTCCAATCAATCAAAGCACAAGAGCAGTCACAAATAGTGTGTGAAGATTTTTCCCCTCCCTCATGAATCATAACATACTGTTTAATAGCTTGATTGCAGGACTGTTACTGAAAGATTGCTAAAATATAAGAATAGCCCTGGAACTATGAAAAGCTGCTGGAAACACATTGTGTGACCCTCCATGAGTTTGGCAGAAGACGTTGCCATGGGAATTGTACACCACTGTTCACAGCTGACTTTAGCATTCATTGTTGCTTTCTGATTACAGCTTTTGTTTCATTATAAAGTTACTGAATACCTGAACTACAAAGATGTATTTACACCCAGAGGTTGAGTACTGAGGTCTTGTAGAGATTTGACTATTTCAAGCCTGAAAGAGTGGCTGTTTTTAAACTAGTGCAGATTGAATAATATTAAATATTTCAAAAGAAATGGAATAAAACTTGATTGTTGCACAAGTGGTTTTATGACAGCATCAGGAATTATTATTGGTAAAAACATTTGTGTATGTGTGTGCATGTACTGTATGTGTCTCAAAACCTGTAAAATATTTGGAGGTAATGTCTGAATTTGCTGGCCTTCTGAATTACAATACAGAGCAGAGGAAAGTTAAAAACACATTTATTAAAAAAACTACTCCGTACTTTTGAGCTTCTTTGGTCGCTGATACATTTTATTGCATTTTCTTATCATGAATTAATTCAGTGCAATTAAAGGAAGTATAATTTTCATCTAACTGGTATCTTAGTAACCTAACAACCTTTGTCCACTTAATTCACCTGATTGTTAACAGTGTAATAGCAACAACAAAAAGTTATGGTAAGAAAAAGCAGCAATGAATATATATAAAAAACCCTGTTCATAGCACTTTTGTACTATGCGGTGCTTTAGAATTTGACGTGATTACTACACCAAAAGCATTTGATCTCATACCTATCTATACCACCACTATCACCACCATGGGTACAGAGCCTTCTATGGCTCCACAAGTACCCAATGATATGCCAGTCAGCAGAGGAACAGGGGTGCAGTCCTAACCCAAAGATGTACTGGCTGTAAGGGCTATGGTTACTAGAAAGCCTCTCACGGAGATCTTTCAGCACAGCAATCTGCCAGCACGACTGTTCTCCATGTTAAGGTCTGATGGCAGAAGAGCCAAAGGAGGGCACAGAAGGGGTGAGGTGTGGTAAGATGAGAGACGATGCACTGTATCCAAACATCCTTCAAACCAGGGACACAGACCTAGTGCTAGCACAAAGTTGGACCAGGATAATGGTCTGAAGTTAAGCCAGGCTGAGAGTAATTTTCAACACTCGCATGATGGGACTGTCTGGATTCAGCACAGCTTCCTCTCAATCATGGCCACCTTGGTCAGATAAGAATGTAAATGTTGCTGCAGGCTACTCTATAAACCATCCCTTAGAGATACCTCATTGCTTCCGAGGGTAACAATAGGCCCTTCTTTGCCATTCAGCTATGCTTGGAGCTCAGCAGATTTACGGTGAGGCTGCATTCACAAATAATGCAGGAAATGCTCCAGGGCTGGGATGGTCAGATTCACATTATTTTCCATTGACTATAAAATGTACAAATCCATGAGAAACAATCTGGATTTTTCCTCCCCTAATCCACAGGTTTTTTTTTAACTTTGTTGCTGAGTTGTCTACTTTTTTTGGAATCAAATGCATCTGTTCACGTGGTGTGACTGCTTGAGCTGATGTGGAGGGATTTATAGACATTCTGTTTAAGGCTGTTAGCACCCACTTACAGCAGTAATGAGAGAAACAGGGCAGTGGGGAAACTTGCTGCAATTTGGATCCTCTCCTCTGCAAAGCTGGTGCCATGGTTTGCTTTCCTTTTCCCTTCCCATTCTGTTACTACTCCTTCTTTTAAATGCTTGCTGTCTAGTGGTAGGACAATGAAGCAATCAAAGGGGGGGGGAGTAAGGAATTGGCAGAGAAAGGAGGAAGTTATCAATCAGACTTGTTTCCAGCTTGTTAAAGTAGCACTGCTCTACCCATGTCTCCTGCAAATCTGGACAGCCAGAGCAGCTACCTTAACAAACTGCAAACAAGGCTTTTGCATACCAGTTTCCTGTATGGTCACCTGAAGTCCATTAATCCAGGAAAACCCAACTTTCTGGGTGTAACTTCACAGGGAATCCAATCGCATTCTTCCTGCTGTGTAGTCCCACCTTCTTTTGTTGGATGATGGCTCTCACAGTCCCCCAGTCAATATGGCTACTTTCAACTTTTTGAAAGGTTTACTCCAAAAAAGTAATGTTTTCCCGGTCCGGAGATGGTCACCTGCACTCTGAAATGCTACAGACCCATTGTTGGGCCAGGTGTGAAAATCTATAGCTTCTACAAGTGAGTAGGATGTGTGGGAAGTGAGGATTGGTCCCAGGACAGTGATAAACAACCATATTTTTCCATGTATAAAATGACACTTTTTCCTCAAATAATTTGAGAAAAAATTGAGGGTCGTTTTATACACGGAAGGCAGCTCTTTACCACTGCCTTTTGCGAAGGCACGGGGCTTAGCAAAAAAGGAAGGGGAGGCATTGTTCTCATCCTTTTTGCTAAGCTTCGTGCCTTCTCGAAAGGCAAGGAAAAGCAGTCACTGACAGCAGCTTTCCTTGCCTTTTGCCAAGGCACAGAGCTTAGCAAAAAGGGAACTCTTTGATCTCTGCTTTTTCTAATTTGGGGTTAGAAAAGGGGGGGGGGTCGTCTTATACATTGGGTCTTCTTATAAATGGAAAAATACAGTATGTTCCAGAGCTGGCCATCCAAGCATGCTGTTGACATGGTAATAAGACTTTCTGTGTGTCTTATTGTGTATTAGGGGCTGGATAGGAGCTGGCCAGAGCTGCTCCACTGTGCATAAGAGTTTCTCCATGCATCACTGACAGAGCAGGATAATTATCTTCTATTATTAGTATGAAGTGTCTTTAGGGGAGTTGTCAGTTTAGTTGTAAGGCATGCCCATGTGATTCATAGCAGCAGCAAGTCAATGTTTAGAATGGGACACTACAGCTATAGCTACAGACAACTTGCAAAAATTACAAGGATTCTGGGAAATGTTGCCCAACAAGTCATTTTTCCAGCATTGTATTGCATATGTTTTCAATGTATAATTTTTTTTTTCAACAGAATCATGAGCCATGCTAGATAACTTGGATTTTGGAACTGCTTGGGTCATTGCATAAGACTATCATATTATCAGATAATGCAGCTATACAGAATAGTAATTGTCAAAGAGGGGACATGATGGTAGAAAGATAAGAAAGGACAACATCTGTAAAAGGATTTCAGTCATCCTAACACTTCTGTACAGCTGAAAGATGAGAGCAACTGTAGAAATGTTGTTGCCACATTGCCTTGCTTGTGATACTAGCCTGTATAGCAAGCAAGACAGACTAGGCCAGTGACGGTGAACCTTTTGGGGCCCGAGTGCCCAAACTGAAGCAAAAAACAAAACAAAACAAAACAAAAACCCAGCAGGCAGTGGGCAGAAGCAGAAGTGGCAGTGGTGGAAGTGGCAGCAGAAGGGGGAATCCCAGGCACGGAGGTGCCTCAAGACCCCACTCCAGATCTGCCGCCAGCACCAGCTGCTCCGGATCCTGGCCTGCCACCTGTTGGGGCACCAGCACTGCGGCTGCAGCTGCCTTCTCAGGTTTGGTTGCGGGGGGGGGGGAGGGGAGCAGCGATCCGGCAACTTATGGCTCGTGTTCCCGCAGAGAGGGGTCTGCGTGCCAGCTGTGGCATGCGTGCCATAGGTTCACCATCGCTGGACTAGGCCAAATTCCCTTGCCCAGCAACCTACTGTGGCAACACGATTTGTGAAACATTTCTGAGCTTTCTCGGGCAGAAATACATCCTGAGGATCAGGGCACCTTCTCTTGCATTAGGAACCTTGCAAAAATACAATAGTTACAATGTTAGAATGTAGCTACGACTAGTGTACGTACCTCTGTTGTGATCTAGGATCACATGTGTTGTGCATTTCTAATATTCATACAATCATAACATAACATAAAAGATGACATACAAGGCAACATGCCAGCATAAGGACAAGCACACCATTCTTCACCATATGCTTTATAGATGATGGGCCTGCACATCTGCAGCCATCAACTGGGGAAAAAAAGTCAGGAGGAGAAATGCTCCATAAGGAAGGAGCCTCAGTTGCTCAACAGTAGCAGCAACAAAATCACTTCTGCTTCTCAGATTTTACTGCTGAAAAGAGCAAAGTTCTTTGAGGTAACTAGGGATTGATTTTTGTTCATGTGTAGAAGCGTGAGCTCTATCAAAACTCAAAATTTTCAGTTTTTTTGTATGTCTTTTGTGTCAGGTTCCAGCTGGCAGATCTTGGGGTTCTGGTAAAAAATAAAGCACATCCCCAAAGACTGATAATGGTTATACAAGAAAAGAACATTAAATGTGTGAAGTTTAAAGCTTTACTATAAAACTACCATACATTTTAAGAGCAGAATGGGCTATTTTTCTGTGAATATCAGGACCTAACTAGTAAATAAGTAAGAGCCGTGAACGCCTCTTTGAGAGAGGGAGTGGTCCCTACCACCTTGAAAGAGGCGGTAATTCGACCACTCCTTAAAAAGCCTAACCTGGACCCAAGGCTGGTGGTTAACTACTGACCAGTAGCGAACCTCCCTTATTTGGTCAAAGTGTTAGAGCGGGTTATGGCTTGGCAACTCCTGGCGCTGCTGGATGAAACGGATTTTCTGGATCCATTTCAATTGGGTTTCAGACCGGGTTTTGGCACAGAGACTGCCTTGGTCGCCCTGTACGATGACCTTTGCCGGGAGACAGACAGTGGGAGTGTGACCCTGTTGATACTCTTGGACCTCTCAGCGGCTTTCGACACCATCGACCATGGTGTCCTTCTGGATAGTCTGGCTGGGTTGGGAGTTGGAGGCACCGTTTTACAGTGGTTCCACTCCTTCGTAGCTGACCATGTCCAGAGGGTGGTGCTGGGGGACAGTTGCTCTGCCCCATGGCAGTTATGTCATGGGGTTCCTCAGGGCTCAATACTGTCCCCCATGCTGTTTAACATCTACATGAAACCGTAGGGACAGGTCATCAGGAGGTTTGGGCTGAGGAGTCAGCAATATCCTGACGATACTCAGCTCTACCTCTCATTTTCCACCAATCCAGGTGAGGCAGTTTCTGTGCTGAACTCGTATCTGGACCTGATAATGGACTGGTGAGTGGTGCAGCCGCCATGGAACATATCAAGCCGATTCTGTATAAGTTACATTGGCTACCAGTTGCTGCCCAGGCCCAATTCAAAGTGCTTGTTTTGGCATATAAAGCCCTAAACGGCTTGGGCCCTGGATACCTGAAGGACTGCCTCCTTCCATATGAACCTACCTGGCAGTTAAGATCTAGCCAGGGGGCCCTTTTGAAAGAGCTGTCCCTTAAGGAGGTAAGAGGGAAGACTTGTAGACAAAGGGCCTTTTTGGCAGCTGCCCCCAGAATATGGAATGCCCTCCCGACTGAGATTCGTCTGGCACTGACACTGATGACATTTTGGCGCCAGGTCAAAACCTTCCTGTTCCAGAAGGCTTTTAATTGAAATAATATTAGCTGTGGGTCCAATGGCAATTATATATATTTTTAATTGTATTTTAATTGCTATGAATTTTTATTGTATTTTAAATGTTGTAAGCCGCCCAGAGACCCTTGAGTAGTGTGGGCGGCATATAAATTAAAACAAACAAACAAACAAACAAACAAAACACACACACACACACACACACACACACACACACACACACACACACACACACAGAGAGTTAACATATAGTAAATATGTAGTTAACATATTCCTCTGCCGTCCGTGTATTTGGTTGTACTGTAATTTTATTTTTCCTTCAGTGGCACTCTGAAAAGACCACCCATTTTGTCTTTTACATGGCAACAAAGTAAAACAACAATAAAATGGTAAAGAGCAGGAAGCATACCCTCTTTGTGTCAGCCTATCATTAGGTTTGTTTTTCTGGTTACTGAAACATAATACTCAGAGCTGTGTGGTCTTCTCCTTTAGGGCTAGAGAATCCTCCCTTTTACAAGACAACTGGATGGCTCTTTCCTGGTATCTCCTGTGCCACATTATTCTACTTAGGGTTGCCAGGTCACAGGACATCAGCTGAAGTGTCAGGTAATTGCTGTAGTTCTTTGGGTACCCTTGTAGGGATACAAATTCTACACAGGAGAAAGTCTTAGTTTTAAACACAAACTATCTTTAAAGCCTGGGCATGCATCTCCAACCATTTATTTATTTTATTTATTTATTTATTCAATTTCTACCCCGCCCCTCTAGACAACGTCTACTCGGGGCGGCTTACAAACATTAAAACACATTAAAACAATGTAGAAAAATAACTAACATAATTATTATAATTAATATTATCCAAGATGGCAACATTAAGAACCAGAAAAAAGGGGAAGGAACTTAGGTGACTGGGGGGAAGGCCTGTCTGAATAACCATGTTTTTAGTTGGTTTTTGAACACACCCAGCGAGGGTGCCAGCCGAATTTCAGTGGGAAGTGTGTTCCACAGCCAAGGGGCAACTGCCGAGAAGGCCCGGTTTCTTGTTTTCTCCTTCCGGGCCTCCCTCGGCGTCAGTCCCCTCAGCCGTCCCTGCTGGCTTTGTCGGGTGACTCGGGTAGATCTGGGTGGGAAGAGGCGATCTGCCAAATATTGAGGTCCCAAACCGTTTAGGGCTTTATATGTAATCATTAATACTTTGAAGTCAATGCGGAAACGAATAGGTAACCAGTGCAGCGCAGCCAGAGTGGGGGAGATGTGCTGATATTTTCTCACCCCACTAATAAGCCTGGCTGCTGCATTCTGGACCATCTGGAGTTTCCGCAAGAGCCTCAAAGGCAGCCCCACGTAGAGTGCGTTACAATGGTCTAGTCTCGAGATTACGAGCGCGTGGACTAGAGTAGTGAGGGCCCCCCGATCAAGATATGGCCGCAGCTGGGCAATCCGCCATAGATGAAAATAGGCAGAGCGGACCACGGACGCCACCTGGGTTTCCATGGTTAGCGCCGGGTCCAGATGTATCCCCAAGCTGCGGACCTCACTCTTTGCGGCAAGGGTCGTCCCTCCAAAAGAAAGGGAGTCACCTATGCCGCTGACGGGAGGGCCACCCACCCTCAAGACCTCCGTCTTGTCCGGGTTCAGCCTCAATCCATTAGACTGCATCCATTCCAGTACGGTGTCCAGGCAGCGCTGAAGGGACTGGACGGCATCCACTGAAGTTGGAGTAAAAGAGATGTAGAGCTGTGTGTCATCAGCGTACTGGTGACACGATGCCCCACACCCTCTGATGACCCCGCCCAGCGGCCTCATGAAGATGTTAAACAGCATTGGGGAGATGATCGACCCCTGTGGAACCCCACAATTGAGATTCCACGGGGCCGAGACATTCTCCCCAATCTGCACTCTCTGGGGGCGGTCCTCCAGGAAGGAGCGGAGCCAGGCAAGAGCGAGGCCACCAACTCCCAACTCGGAGAGCCTCCCCAGGAGGATACCGTGGTCGACGGTATCAAAGGCAGCTGAGATGTCGAGGAGGACCAACAAGGACACATTGCCCCCATCGGCCTCCCTCAACAGGTCATCCAGCAGTGCGACCAGTGCCGTCTCTGTACCATAGCGTGGCCTGAAGCCCGACTGAAATGGGTCTAGAGCATTGGTTTCATCTAAGAGTGCCTGAAGCTGGTCTGCCACCACCCTCTCAACCACTTTGCTGAGGAAGGACACACTGGCGACGGGCCTATAATTGCCAATTTCATCCGCCGCCAGATTTGGTTTCTTCAACCATTCCCAGGGGTGCCATCACTAGGATTCAGCCAGTCAGCACAAAGGTGCTTGCAAGTGTGTTTTGCTTCTGCCTTCCCAATTATTGCCTTTCCCACTTCTGTGATGTTATTGAGACATGCGACCTACTGCAAAATTCTGCTTCAACTTGTGGTTGGAGCTTCGAGTTACGGACAGAAAAAAACATGGGGGAGGCAGGGAAAGCGCAAAATTTGAACTTTCTGTTAACCGTTGGCCAGTGAAGAGGCTGCTTCTCTGCTACCTCACTTGTCCCAGTGATTCGAGAGTGGATAGAGAGTTTTCAGACTGCCTAGTACTGTAATGTATGGACTGTATTTTTTGGCTTTTTGTTAATTTTTGATTTTTGGATTTTTTACTTTCTTTTTTAAAACAGAGAGACTGCCTGTTCTGGGTGAGTACACTGTATTTACTATACTATACAGGGTTATTTGTAGCTTGGGGGGGTTAGGGCTAGGGGGGTTATGTTTCTGTGCTCTGATGGGTCTTGCAGTGTGGATTTAAAATGTGAAAAGTACAGTAGAAGACTGTAATATTAAATTAAAATTAAATGTAAAAATTAGACTGTTCCCTCCCTCCCTCACCCTTTTAAACCTAAGTTCATCTTAGGTTAAAAGAAGATAAATTCTCCCCCTAGTCGTAGAGTATGGATTAACTGGCTTTGCATTAGTTCCTATGGGAACTAATGCTTCGACGTACGAATGGCGTCTCGACATAAGAACCAAAAACAGCCGAAACAGATTAATCAGTTTTCAATGCATTCCTACGGGAATTTTTGCTTCGACTTACGAAAATTTCAAGTTGAGGCACCACTGCCACTATACCGCTAGCCTCATTTGCCTGGTATAACTGTAGTGAAATAACAATAATTATGTGCTGTCAAAGTTGATTCCAGTCAAAGTTGATTCCAACTTACAGTGTCCCTTTCCAGGATTTTCTAGGTACAGTACACTCAAAAGTGGTTTACTATTCCCTTATTCGGGGGGGAGGGTCTGGGACTGTGCATCTTGCCCAAGGCCATGTAGGCTTCCTTTTTTCCCCAGGAGACACAGTGAGGAATCCAGCTCACTAAGTGTGTTTCTGCCTATGCTAGAGGAATGGAAAAATGAAAATATTTTATTCTAGGAACTTTTATCTATTCTAAAAACAAACAAACCCTTGCTCTTCAATTCTTCTGATTAAAAAAGTTAAAACCGATCAAAAACCCCAAGAATAGTTACAGCAAATATATGTATTTCAAGAAAAAAATACACAAGAGTTCGCATTTCCTCCTTCCTTTTGGTTTTCAGGATAGAGAGCTCAGTCGAGACAGAAGGAAAAGTCACGTACAAACTAAACGTAACATAAATCGCTTTTCCCGTCACCGACTAACAATACAACACAACTGCCGCTATGGATGCATGACAGACAGACAGGTCCACACATGCAGTTTTCTTTCTCGAGCTAGCTGAGCGAGGAATACAAATCCCAGGATGCAACGCCTTCAAAGCACTCCCGCGACGAGCAGCCGCGGCCGAAAGACTACATATCCCAACATGCCACGCGAAGAAGAGCCAGCCTTCTGGAGCCTGCTTCGGGAGCACCGCCTTTATGGGGCCTGTAGTTTTTCCGCCGCAAACTCCTCCCGCCCCCCCTCCACCCCGCAAGCTTTGTCCCAGGCGGCGGCGAAGCGAAGTCCGTCGGCGCATGCGCGTGGCTCGAGCGAGGCAGTTCCTGTCGCCTGCCGAGGCCATAAAGTTTTCTCCTTTGAGGCGGGAGGAGGGGAGAGCGCGAGCGCTGAGAGGAAAAGAGGGCGGGGCTGCGCCGAAGAGGCGGCTGGTCCGGCTTCGCGGGCGGCTCGGCGTTGCTCTCTGAGGGGGGTCTCCACAGGAATTTCCCTCGACTTGAGTGAGTCCCGGCCCTCTGAGGGAAAGCAGGGCCGGGGAGGGCTTCCCCCCGCACTCCTTCCTACCGCGCCGGTCGAGGGGGGTTCACTCTGCCTCCCAGGAAAGGGGAGCTGTGAGTAGGAGGCAGAGGCGGGAGGGTTGCCTTGCTGTCGACGTCCTGCGCGTGTGAGTGAGGGGGGGGGGGAGGCGGCGGGATAAGGTTATGGGGCTGGTAAGGCGGAGGTACCCCCTGAACAGCTCGAGGGAGGGGGGTGGGCCTGCCGAAGGGTCGTGTGAACGCGTTCGGCTGGTGCGAGGGAGCTGGAACACACGGGTCCCGGGCGAAAGGGGCGGCAGGCGTGCTTGGCGTGTTTGGGAAGGCGAGGCGGGGTAAAAGGTTGAGGGGGTGGAAGGAGTGGCAAGTCTTGAGAGGCGGGGGAGGGATTGAAAGGCGGGGCTGAAGAAGTAAAGGAAGGATTGGGGGGGTTGGAGTTGGCTTAGGGGGAGGGGAGGACGAAGTAATTCCTTGAAGGCTTGCTTGTTCGCCCTGGGGTGGGGTGGTTGTTTGTAGGGCAGTATAACTTTGGGGTGCCGGGTTCTAGCTTGGGTGGTGGGTCTGTAAATCTCAGGCCGGGGCTGTTAATGCCACCCTTCGTGCCATGGTGCCTGTAGGGACGTGCATGGACAAATGGACCTCTGTTCTCATCAAAGGTAGTGCTGCTAAATTGGATGGGTGTTGAGGGCTATTCGTGAAAGAGCAGTCGTGTATCTTTGCTTGTGATGGAACCGGGGATCTCCGTGTTTAGAGGCAACAGTGTGTGGTTGGGCTTATCCATCAGGTCTTGTCTTCCATCTTTTTGAAATCAGGATGGAGACCTGTTGGGCTGCTTGAGAAGCTTTTGGTGCACCAAAAGTTTTAGAAGAGCTGGTCTGGGACGTGCGTGATGGAGAAGCACTGGGTTTGGTATTAAGTTCCATTAGCGGTGCTGGTGCTGAGACTGAAGAAGACAGACTAGGAGAGGAGGAGGAGATAAAAGTGTAATAATAGGTGTAATAAGAGTGTTGGGGATTGCCTGTATAATAAACATTTTGAGAAAAAGTTGATATAAATCACTTCTAATCTCTGCACCATTCAGCATTTTCTTTTAAGCATTTGGCTTCATTTCTCAGTAACTTTTTACTTTGGGTATAATTGACCTGGTAAATATTTTAGAATACTGTATGCAACATCCCCAGCGGTCAGGGGCTGATCTTGTTACTAAGTAGTTCTGGTTATTTCAGTGCTCTGTGATGCTGTAGAGAGATCTTATCTCTCTTGAATCATAAGAGTGATTTGGGTTGTGGTTGTGTGCTGCATCTGTATAAAGGATGGGTGGGGGCATGAATGCCTGAACATCTTTTCAGTGGCTTTTTGCATCTTGTGTATGTGTATATTATTAATTTAAATTGAAGTCTTGAAGTAGCTGCTAAAGAGAAGAGATATCAGAACTCGCATTCAGTATAACTTCACAACCAGGATGGATTCAATTTAAATCAAGTCAGTTTAAATCACTAGCCAATAAACATTTTATTTTTTAAAAATCCAATTTAAATTTTAAAATAAAAATTGGATTTTTAAAACTCAAATTGGATTTTTTGATTTAAATCAGATTTTTAAAATAAAATGCTTACTGGCTATCCGCTCATTTCTCAACTACTTCAAAACCCTGCCAATATTGAGCTGTCTTACTTTATCTATATCTATGTATGGCTTTGTGTTTGCCAGTGTTTTGATTTTAATATCATAGCATAATAGTAGTTTCTCTCATTTTATTATTTATAGGTAGAGATGGGCCCAAACCACTGATTTGACTGTCCATGCCGGTTTGACAAATAGTAAAATAGGTGTTCTGTGGGTTGGCTCCCTGGCCCCTCAGGAGTACACCCACTTGGAAGCCATGTCCTGACTTCCCTGCTTCCACCTGGCACTGCCTCTTAAGTGGGTGCCTGCTGGGGTCGGGGTGGTGGTGGCACTCTAGACCAGTGGTTCTTAACGTGGGCGATAATGCCCCCCATGGGGCGATTTCATTTTTCAGGGGGGCAGTAGAACGAAAAGGGGCGGTGTGGGGGCGCTGGAGCAGAAGGGGGGTGGTAGGGGGGCGCTGGAGCAAGCCAAACCTGTGAAGATGGCTGCAGCCTTTTTACAGTGTGCATGAATATATATTTTCCTCCAATCTTAATTTAGTTTCAGAGTTTTTGTCTTGAAATTTTTAGTTCCTGCATTGCGGTTTGTTTTTATGCCCTTTTTATACTGTATTCCTTTTTGCGTCTTAAAATTCGCTTGCAACTAAATTATTATATGTTACTTTTTGGGGGCATTTCATTTTCTTGGAATTGAATTTTGTTTTCAGGGATCATTGGATTTAAGTGGCATAAATAAATAAATAAATAAATAAATAAATAAATAAATAATATCGCCATGGGGAGGGGGGGCAATGATAACTTCCTCAATGGCTCAAGGGGGCATTTCTTTCAAAAAGGTTAAGAACCACTGCTCTAGACTGCAGAACCACAGAACTGGCAGTTTGTGCTCATCTCTATCCATGAAAACAGAATATGGTTTTCTTTTTATCTGGACAGTTGTAGTTTGTAGTATTCAAATAATGTAAAGGAAAGTTGGCACATATTGCCCTTCTAAAGTGTCATGTTGAAAGAAAGCATCGGTCTGGTTACTGTGAATGTTGACCTTTTTGAAGAAGAAAAAAACTGAAATGATCTCAGCCAAACCTTATTGTGCTGGGAATTGCATGGCATCCATGTGAATTCTCTCACAAAATAATGTGTGATTTGTGATTTCGGCTTATTCTAGCGGCAGGTTGTACTCTTTCACATTTGCAGTATTATCCTATGAAGATCCTATAGTTGGATACCAGGAAATCAACATTCTTAGCACATTCTGAAATAACATTGAGGATGATTATCTGAAATACCATAGTTAAGATACTCATGCCAATGGCATGGACTCTTTATGTTATAATTACTTCGATACATGACTACCAGACTCCATAACTACTTTTGCAGAAAAAGCATTATTAATTAAAGACATGATCAATTCTTAAGATGATTAGTTATGAACAAATATTAAAAATTATGCAATAAGCAGTAGCATATATGCTAACAGATTACATGCTAAGCAGTGTGAATTGTTTTCCCTTCAAGTTGATGATTTCCAGTGGTGGTATTTTGGCCATCCGTGATATAATCCATAGGCTAGAGGCTCATATTCATGCAATAGCAGGCAAATGGTTGAAGACAAGAAATTGCATCTGTGTTGTCCAATTGTGTATCAAGATTTCCTTCTCTCTGGCAGTGAGCATGTAGACAATTCTGTGGAGTGTGACAGATGAAAGGATATTTGGATTCTTGGGATTTTGATGGGGTTTGTCGTAAAAGAAATAGCTTCCTAGTTAAAAGAATTCTTTTTAATACTTCAGTTTCTCATCCTTGCCTGTATTGACAAAGTTGACTATTCTTGAACATAACATGTAATTTGATGGTGGCAGATCTGAGAATTTAACATGCAAACATGGACATTTTGTTTTCACTCCCTTCCCCTTAAAGTACTTATTTGAATTAAAAATATACTGCATTTGTTGCATCTAAAATATGAAATTTATATTGGTATTTGTGCAATCACATAGCTTGGTGTCCCCTCCAAATTATGTATCTGTGACATAATGTCACCAAATTTAATAGTGGAAGGGTTTTAACCATCCCTTGCATGTAAGGAAAACTTTGGCATGTTGTAACTGTAACTGTGTCCTGTAAAAGCACCATCAGAAAAAGCGGGGGGGAAAGTAACCATATAGGTGTTACTAAAGCATATGACATTGATTGTGTACAAAAAATACAGTCAGGGCTTTATGGTGATGCATTCATATTTACTGAAAGACCACTGATCTTTCAATAAAGGGTGTCATACAGAGGAGGGGCAGGATCTGTTCTTGGTCATCTCAGAGTGCAGGATACACAACAATGGGCTCAAGTTACAGAAAGCCAGAAGTTGGTTGAATATCAGGAAAAACTTCCTAGCTGTTAGAGCAGTAGGACAATGGAACCAATTACCCCAAGAGGTGGTGAGTGCTCCAACACTGGAGGTATTCAAGAGAAACTTAGACAAGGATCTGGCAGATATCCTTTGATTTGTATTCCTGCCTTGAGCAGTGGGTTGGATTTGATGGCCTTATAGGCCTCTTCCAATTTTACTGTTCTATGATTCTATGATACTCCAGTTGCAGGAATGGTATAAAATTATCTTTGCCGCTCTTGTACTCAGTTTCCACATCTCATGAATGGGCATTCTACCTGAGTGTTTCAGTGAGTGATCACCTCTGTTTCAGAATTTTATGAAATATAAATGTACTTAAAATAGTGATAGTTTCAGACAGTGGCACTACAATGTCTAATGTTTTTAATTGTGACGGATAAAGAATTATATAGTAAATATTTAAATATGAGTTGATATTGCAGTTGGGTTTCACAAACCTGTATTTTATCATGCATTTCCTGCTCATACAAGGTGAAAAGAGGGCTTCTTTTGTTTTAAAGGAAGTAAACTAATGGTGTCATTTTGAAAATAGGCATACTTCCTTGAGGAATATGAAAAAATGTCAGGAGTGTGTAGGTGTTTAATTTTTCTATAGAACATCATTTCTATAGAACAATATAATAAAGGCTTTTCATGACAAGATGAGTGATTTATACTGGTTCTGACAGTTCAACTTCTATACAGCTTCAGAAGCCTGTCATGTTGGTGCATTTTCCAAGACTTAAACTATTTGTTTAAATTTGGCTAATCTATGTATTCAAAAATATCTATAGTACGAGGGAAATTGTTAAAATACTATAATTAGAGTTTTAAAGTACATTGGTTTCTGGATTTCTTACCCCTCCAATACATTGCCCTCTCTGCTTTAGTATTTGTTCCTTTTAGAAAACACTTCAGTGCATTTTAATTGGTGGCAGCTGGTTCTTGTTGAGAAACCTTGTTGTATAGAAAGCTGGAATATTTACAGCATACTGGTTAGTGCTATTTGAGCTTGACAACATGAAACTCACAATTGAAGCAGAAAAGGAAATCAGTGCACAAGGTAATGTCTTGATTATCTCTCTTAGTTATGACCCAGAAAACCAGCAGTGGCTTGGTCATGAGTAAGGAAGTTGAGGACTCAGTGATGCTATCACAGGAGACATGTGGCCCTACCTCCACCCGTGAGCTGGCAAAGCAGAATACTCCCAAGTCCTCCATAACCAAGGCATTGTTGGAAATGACCTGCCTGGGCCCAGCTTCAGCACTTAGGCAGCCCAACTTCCCAAAGGAGGTCCATGATACCTTAGCTACTGTGCCAATTACAGCAGCCTACCGACAGGAGCTCATGAAAAGAATAAAGAATGCTTCCCACTTTGATGGAAAGAGTAGCATCTGGGAGGGAAGTAGCCTTGGTCCAGAAGACGCCTCAGTCAAACTCCTGACCTTGTTGAAGCAAGGTCCTTATTGGTGTTATTCTACATGCTGCCTTGCGGGCTTCCACTACTGGCCTTATTAGGGTGCTCTCTTTCTATTTTTAAAGTGCAGTATAAATGTTTTGCATTGAAGAAGAATCGGAGGAAGAAGTAGTGCTGTCATGAATTTCCTGTATCACTGTAGCCTTTAGAATTGTAGAAATGTACCAAGTTGTTCATTTAAAAGCACTAGTAGGACAATTTATTTAAAGTAGCAGACATAAAAAAATAATCTTTCATGGGACCAGTTAGGGTTCAGTAATTTATTTAAAAGTTTTAGTCGAAGATAATTTGGGGACACAAGTGTGGGAATCACTGCTCTAGAGCATATGTCCTTCAGGCCACACCATGCAGTCCTAATTTAGAGAGAAGGATGAATAACAATTTAAAATTACGTGTGTTTACAGACATGACAGTTTTGTACTTAGATCAGTTACAGTGTCTCAGCCTGCAGAGCTGTTGTGAAGTGGAGAGGAAGAGTGTCATACACACCACTTTGAGCTCATTGGAGAGCTGGCAGGATATAACAAATAACCTATTTTCAGCCAGGATGATTGCACTTTCTCCTTTCCTTAGTAATAAATACTGTGTTATCCCATCCTTATTGTACTAGTTTTAGGTTTATAAGTGGTTGAAGAGTTTTTGGCTTGCAAAAAACCATACAGACCTTCAGTGTGTCATCCTCTTCTAGAATACTCCTAGAAGATATTGTGTAAGATGCTCCATTCCCTTTCATTCTCCCCTCAATTCCTAGTCTAGCATACAATCAGCACATACTGAGCATGCCCAGCATGCTTTTAGACTGTTTTCTGGCTTTAGATCTCATCATTAGTCTTTTGTGGGTTTTGTTTCGCTTTTTATAATTATGCAAGCTCACAGGCTTCTTATCTATCTTTTGTCTCTGCATGTGCCTATTTATTTATTTATTACATTTATATCCCACCCATCTAGCAGCAAGCCACTGCTCTGGCCAATTAGCAATAAATTAAAACAAACATTGTACCTCCCCAACAGAAGAAATAAATAATAAAGGCCAAACAACAAACTCCAGAGGCAAGGGAAACAAAACTCAAATTCAGACTCATGGGTCAAATTGAAATATCAAAGGAGGAGGATGTTTTTGAAACCTGCCTTGAACAGGGACATGGTGGCGCTGTGGGTTAAACCACAGAAGCCTCTGTGCTGTAAGGTCTGAAGATCTTCAGCTGTGAGATCAAATCCACGTGACGGAGTGAGCGCCCGTCACTTGTCCCAGCTCCCACCAACCTAGCGGTTCGAAAGCATGCAAATGCGAGTAGATAAATAGGGAACACCTTGGTGGGAAGGTAACAGCGTTCCGTGTCTAAGTCACACTGGCCATGTGACCACGGAAGATTGTCTTCGGACAAACGCTGGCTCTACAGCTTGGAAACGGGGATGAGCACTGCCCCCTAGAGTCGAACACGACTGGACAACAATTGTCAAGGGGAACCTTTACCTTGAACAGCTAGACTTTAAGATGTTTCCTGAAGGTCAAGAGGGAAGGAGCCAAACATATCCACCGATGGTGCATTCCATAGCATTGTGGCCACCACTGAGAAGCCCTAGTTCCTGGTTATTATTTTCCAGGTATCTCTTTGGATGACCACCTTCAACTTGAGGGATAGCCAGAGTGGAATGACCAGCCCAGGTGGATGATCTTTAAAATAGGCTGCACATCTCAGTGTGAAAGGCCACATGTAAGAAGAAACTGAAGAATAAATGGGGTTAGAACCAAATTAACCCCAAAACTAGAACCCGCAATGTTGAGCAGAAAAATTTCTGGTTATTATTGTTTTGAAGAAGACTTTTTATTTGTGGGGACAAACTTTTTGTAACAATGAGTGAATAGATACCAAATTGCCTAAATGTTATATTGAATGATGTATTATAAGCTGCTCTGCAAACAATGACTGGGGTGGCTGGTGACTTCAGTGGAAGACAGCTGAGTTCTGTTGTAAATACTGTATTTTTCGCTCTGTGATGCACTTTTTCCTCCAAAAAAGTGGGGGGAAATATGTGCAGTTTAAATTCTAACTGTAGGTGGTGAAAGATACTGCTTCTTGGTAGCTCTTACGCCCCAATATTAGGAAAAGCTGCGTAGGAAGGCCAGGTAAGCTCCCAGAGGTCTACAGGGGGTGGGTGGTGATTTCGGCCTGCTAGGCCCGCAGGGTGGTGGAGGAAGATGGCTCGGAAGGGTCTGGGAAGGGAAAGGAACATGGCGATTTCGGCCTAGCAGGACGAAATTGCCAGAATATCTTTTTCCTGTTTTGCTCCCCTAAAAATTAGGTGCATCTTATGGAGCGAAAAAATACGGTAGATGTCTCTGCACAGCCTATTGGTTGTGCTAAATCTTATGGCAACAAATGTTTTTCAGTAACATTTTTGCTTAAATAAAAAAAATTGAAGGAAATACATGTTCTAAAAATAGAAGATATATATTCTAATAAAAATAATTTCCAAATAAAGCTTTGAATTTGTTAAAATATAATATTTAAGCCTCATTAACTGTATCTTTTCTTAACCAAATATTGCAAGTTATAGAAGCATATTGTATTGGGTAATGTTGTGTTTCGGCAGCTGGAAAATTTCAGTGGGGTGAAAGAGCTACAAAGAAGCAGCCTTATCACCACCTATAGTTAGAAATTTGAATTTCCCATCTTTTTCCCTGTTTTTTTTCTGTTCAGAAGTGGAAGCTCTGGTCGCAAGTAAAAGCAAAATTTTGTGGCTGGAGCGGGTCGTAACTCAAAATGTTCATAAGTAGGGACGTTCGTAAGTCGAGGCACCACTGTATCTGGCTGTGGAGCCAGAGATTGAGAATTCAATTCCCCTGTATGCCTCCTTGTCAGGGACTTACAGTTCTATTATTATTGTTACATTCTGCATTTCATTGCTAGAGATAGGAATTTTTTTCTTCAGTAATTGGCAGTGTTGTTAATTTAGGTTCTGAATAAAACTTTTGCTACATTAATTTAAGTGAAACTGCATGCCAGCGAATTGTTTAATACAGTAAGTTAAACAGGAGCAAGTACAAGACAGAAGGGTATCCTTCATAGGTGTACCCTTAGCCTGTCCTTGCAGACTGTCTCTCAGGAGATAGGTTCCATTTTCTTGCTTGGTGAAGAGTTCTGTTTTCTGTAAAGGCCTGTATTTGGCCTTTTTCCTTTTTTTTAATAGCACTGAATCTGCATTACCTGCTTATTCCATTGCTGTACTGTTTCCATAAGCCTGCATTCTAAAAATTGACATAAATATCTTAACATCTAAAACCTTAAGCACTTGAAAGCTAGCAATATATAACAATCTTCTTCAAAGTGTCATTATGCTAATTACTTCTAAGTTATTTACCATACTATTTTTGTCTGATACCTAGTGTAGGGGATGGAGTGATGGACCAAGATTCAGAACACCTGGGTTGCAACCCCTGCTTGGCCAAGGAACCTCACTGGATGTAGCAGCACTGGAGAAATCACTCTTTAAACATCTCATTTAACATTAAAAACTCTATTAGGGTTGCTATAAGGTTGCTCCACCTAGATAGCACATTATGCACACATACAGAGCTTTCATACTTGGACCTCTTTAGACCAGGGGTCGTCAACCCCCGATCTGCAACCCAGTGCTGGTCCGTGGGCTTGCCGGAACTGGGCCACTGGTATGGATCTCCACCCCGCACGCACGCGTGGTGAGTGTGTCATGCTCGCACGGAGGGCCTCGTGCCTGCGGTGGGCGTGTCATGCTTGTGGGGGATGTCGTGCCCACATGCATGCGCGCAAGCGTGACACACCCATCGTGGGCGCAACACACCCACCGTGGGGGAGCTCCCGCCTATGGAGCTTGCTCCCCCCAGCTGGTCTGTGGTCCCAAAAAGGTTGGGGACTGCTGGTTTAGACTTTCATGTTCACACTCTTTGTTGAAATGTATTGTGAAATATGATACAGGCCACAGTTTTACAGAAACATGAGCACTTAAACATTTGAGTTATGTACTTAATTATTTATTTGATACAAAAGTTAGTTCAGCCTTAAGTTCAGTTAAACATGAGAAGCTTGTTGGTTGACTTGGTCAGTATATTTAATATTTCCCTACTATCTTTATAGCAGTTCCCCCCCCCCCAAAAAAAAAGATAGGTATGGTCACTTCCACTCAAAGTTCCCACTGTTCCTACCTCATTAATCACCTCTTCTCAGTTGGTGAATATCAGGTGCAGGACTGTTCTTTTTCCTTCAATCTTCTGGAACCTGAAGTTGTTGCCAAGGCAAGTGAGGAATTTCATAGCAAAGCTGGTCTTCAAACAGATATCAGGGTAGTTTAACTCTCCTGTTGTCAGTACACTTCTCCTCTATGAATATTTGGTAATCTGCCTAAGCAGGGCCTCATCCAGTTTTTCACCCATGCTAGAATGTTTGTAGCAGACAATGCTATCAATATTTTGCTTTCCTTTAGTTTCTACTTTGTGCTTTCCACCAGTATACCTTGCTCCAACTCATTGATTTCATCACTGTTTTAGAAATCCTTTAATAAAATGTCATTTTTCTAATCTTCCTGTCTAGTCTTTTGCTTCTGAATATGTTAAACCATTTAGTCTCTTCTTTCCAGTTATGAGTTTCATCCCACCAAAAAATTCAGTAGGATCTGGGTCCAAGCTGTCCCCAATGGATGCTGGAAAATGCAGATAGTGTAATGGCAAACGCTGTACATACATGGTCTTGCTCACTCTAGTGGCCAGTCCTGGTAACTTCATTTTTTAGAAATAAATATTTCTAGGATTTTTCTTTTAATAATTTTAATATTTTCAGACCATAGATAAGTGATAAGAGGATTCTTCTGGTAACTATTAAATCATATTTGCCTCCTGTATTAAAAGTTTCAAGCTTATCTTGTTTGCCTCCCAGCCTCTGTGCTTGTTCCTGATATGCAAGGCTTGTTTTTGCTTATTTAATTATTCTCAGATTTGTGCAGAAAAAAAAAATAATTGGGCATTTTTCTCCACTGTGTAAAACTTTAGAATATTAATTGGTAATAGAATCATGGTTATAAACATGTAGTTACTTAATTTAAAAGACAACCATAGTTTATTTTATTTTGTCTTATTTTTTGATGAGGGAGAAGTTTTGGTTATTAGGTACAAATGAAGTAGTTCTGGAATCCATCTGCACAAAAAGTGTACCATAGCTTGGAAAGAAAAAAACACACAAATTTAGGCTGTACATAATAACAGCTGAATGTGTGCGTCAGTACTTACTTTTATAATAGATGATCAGGAGCATGGGGATCCATCTGGACCCAGCGCTTACTATGGAATCCCAGGTGGCGTCGGTGGTCCGCACTGCCTTTTTTCACCTCAGGCGGATAGCCCAGCTGCGGTCCTACCTTGATGTGGGTAGGACCACCTTGGTGCATGCGCTCGTACTCTCGAGATTAGACCACTGCAACGCGCTCTACGTGGGGCTACCTTTGAGGCTGCTGCGGAAATTACAGGTGGTGCAGAATGCAGCGGCCAGATTACTCAGTGGAGTGAAATAATACCAACATATCTCACCCACTCTGGCCGCATTGCATTGGCTGCCCATCCGGTTCCACATCGACTTCAAAGTGTTGATGCTTATGTACAAAGCCCTAAACGATTTAGGGCCTTGATATTTGGCGGAACGCCTACTCCCACCAAGATCTACCCGTATCACTCGTGCGAGCCAGGAGGTGAGGCTGAGGAGCCTAACGCCGAGGGAGGCCCTGAGGGAAAAGACAAGAAATTGGGCCTTCTCGGTGGTGGCTCCTTGCCTCTGGAACATTAGGTCTCCATTAGGCTGAACCATAGAGCTGGTGGTGGTGCAGAAGAAATATAAAAGTTCCTAAAATGATGGCCACATGTGTGGGTTAGACTCCTTTGTAAAAAGCATAAACTTCCATAAAATTATGAGATTAAAGATCTTCATCTGCCTTGTTCAACAAACTTATTAACTAGACTGTACACTTCTGTTTTGAACAAGTGATACAAGAAATTTTGGGCAATTGCTGCATTTCAGATTGGAAGTTATGAATGATGCACCCTCAACAAAGTTTTTGAATACCTTAAAATGAGTATGTTTTTAGAAGTATCCAGAGGTTAATCCCAAATCAAAACTAAACTCAGTCAAAATAAGATAAAAATATATAATCACACCCCCAAATGGCTGTCGATTAGGAGTTTTACTTTATGTATCAGTGCAAGACATGGTCTTTTTACCAATGATGTTCCATTTACAAAGTGCACTTCTCCTGGGAATATGGACTGGTTTTGGTTGAAACTGGTTTCAACTAAATATATTCAGTTCTTTTTTCTTTTCAGGGCAGTGTCTAAAAAGATGTTGAAAATTAAAAATCAGGACTCCAAAATTATATTGTTAGGTTAGATTTTGTGCCATGGGAATGGCAGAATTGGTGAACTCAACACTGATTCAGGACTCGGATAAAGAAAGGTGGAAATAACTACTATAGGATTATGTAATAAACTCTACAAAGTTTAGTAGGCAGGAATATATTTCCTCATTTTCCAAATCAAATTATAGAACTGCATGTGTTTTCTTTGTACTACATACCTGTCTTGAAGTCTTTATATGCCCTCAGTGGTGAAAGAAAACCCCAATGGTTGAAAATAACTAGTCTTGAGGATTACTGTATTTTTGCGTGTATAATATGCCCCCATGTATAAGACTCCCACTTTTCTAATCCAAATTTCTTTGCAAGAAAGTGGAGGGGGAAGGCAGGGATCAGTGCTTTGATTACTGCTTTTCCCCTCCACTTTCTTTTCAAAAAGCTGCTTACCCCCTTGCAAAAAGTAGAGGGGGAAAGCAGCTTTTTGCAAGGAGTGTGGGGGGGGGAAGCACTTTCCTCGCAAGAAAGTGGACGGGAAAAGTGATTCCTGCTTTCCCCCTCCGTTTCTTGTGAGGAAAGTGTTTTCCCCCTCCACTTTCTTTGCAGAAAGTGAAGGGGGAAAGCAGGGATCAGGGCGCTTGGATAGCTCCCCCCTCCTTACTACTGTGTATAAAACAACCTTCTAATTTTTCTCTAATTATTTTTGGGGAAAGTGTCATTTTATACATGGAAAAATATGGTTTTTTTTAAAAGTACAGATCAAATAATGCTTTGGAGGGGTTACAATAAATCTTTTCTATCTCGCCTCCCTCAGCTTTTTTGTTTTTGGTCTAGATTTATTTTTGCAAGAGAGCAATATTATTTCCAATTGAATTCCTTTTTTTTTTTTTTAAGAAAAGTTTGAATCATCTAATGCAGTGGTCCAACCCCCCGGTCTGCAGTCCAGTGCCGGTCTGTGGGCTTCCCAGGACTGGGCCGCAGAAAGGGATATCCAACCTGCACGCATGGTGGGCATGTCGCAATCGCATGCCAACCCATGAGCATGACATGCCCACCAGTGAGCACAGGGGTGCCCCTGCCCCCCCACATGGAGCCTGCACCCCAACCAGTCTGTGGTTCCAAAAAGGTTGGGGACCACTGATTTAATGGACATGTGTCAAACTCAAGGCCTGTGGGCCGAATCTGGCCTGCCAGGCCATTCCATGTATCCCTTGCAGTGTTGCCTGCTATTGTGCAGCATATAATACGCAAGTCACTCATAATTCTCCATAAGGATCCTGGGAATACAGATAAAAACAAAATGGCTGAGATTTTGTTGTACAGCTCTATGTGTGCAGTGTAGCTGACATCATCATTTCAAATCTACTCTGATCAAAGGCAGTTTTGGGGTGCACATGATTCATGCACAGTGCAATAAAGTTGTGTACACTCAATAATCTCCAGTGGGAATTTGCTGCTGCAGAGTTGTGCAAGAGTATTTTAACCAAAAAGTTATAATATTAAAATGCAAGTAAGTTATCATATGAAATATGAACACTGAATTGAAACAATGTGAAAGCCCAGCAAGGGGAAAAAGACACCCATAATTAAGACATCCTTCTTTGGCATTCAGTCAGTCCTTCAGTCTCGAGAGACTGTGGTAACATACTCTGAATTGAGGAGTGTCCTCTCCAGAGCATGAAGCCTGGGTAAAGGATAAGCTGTTACCCAAGCAGCAGATCCCCCCTCTCCACGTTGCTGAAATGGTCCAATGGAAAGGCAAGAGCCAATACAACTGGTTCCAGCAACGTCGCAGGAATTGGCAGAACAACATGAGCTGCCTTCGGGACTCCAGCTCCTGATTTTGCCTCGAGGTTAACATGTTAGACACAGTAAAAAGGTATATGCAGCACAGCTTATCTAAATAAAAAAAATCTTTGTTTGCTGCTGGAAGGGCTACAGGGAGGAGACCAGCCTTGCCCCTCTCAAAGTGGAATTCCACCGCCTTAGAAGCTGCCACCAAAAAGGCCCTCATTTCTCTCCTTACCAAATGTGCCTATGAACTAGTGGGACAAGTAGTCTTAAAGGATAGTAAACCAAATAAGTAATAATTTTTTAAACAATTGAATTTGTCCTGTCATTTACTTAACTCTTTAACTCCTTTGGCTCCACTACTTGCTTCTGCCTGTAATATTTATTCATAGCTAGTGTTCATCTTCTTTAAGCACCAAAAGTCTGGTCAATAATATATGAAACTGCAAAGAACATTGACATGTATTAAATAGTTGATGCAACTGCTATTATGAAAAGATGTTCAAGCCCCAGCAAGGTTCTTGCAAGACTAGTTTTCTTAATACTCTAAATGATATGTTCCCAAAACTGAATAAATCCACTGCCTTTCTTTCATGTTTTGGTGGGAAAAATTATTGTAGCACTTGCAGAGTACAATTCTTACCATGCAAGGATTGTAAGGTTTGAACATTTTAGTATAATGTACTGTTTTCTGTAATATTTGTGTGAGTATTGGACATGGGCCAATATTCAGTATATTAACATTTATGTGTTGTACAAAGTACTATGACTATAAACCAGATGAACACCTTTGAGGATAAATATTAATATGTTAAAAGCAAATATTTTAAACATTTGCAGTTAGGTTGAAATTAGTGCAGAGTACTACCTTTTTCTGAAAATGAGCTACTGAAACCTGTGTTCATTAAATGAAACTAGCTATGGATCAGTTTCGATTCATGTATTTATAGAAAAGCAAATAATTTGCCATTCTTTTGTTTTTCAGTGTAATGTCCAAATTCAGAAATGCCTTATGTAGATCGTCAAAATCGTATTTGTGGTTTTCTAGACATTGAAGAAAATGAAAACAGTGGAAAGTTTCTGCGTAGATATTTTATATTGGACACAAAAGAAGATAATTTGGTATGGTACATGGATAATCCACAGGTAAACTACTCTAGGATGTTTTTTAATGATTGTGCCATTCAGTATTGTGACTCTTATTTTTCTGATTTTTTTGAAAATTTTGCTGATTTTTACTGATGTTAATGAATATTTCTGCAAATATTAATTAATCATCCTTTTTTTAAAAAATGTGTTATATATTCTGTTAGAATCATGGTGGATAGTGGGGCTTCATCTTCATAATTAAAATTATGACCACTAAAAATTTTGATACCCAGGGTTTGGTCCTGGGCACTATTACAGGGAAATGAATTCTGTTGATCTCAGTGAAACACTTTTAGATGTATTGATAATCAAGGTCGAAGTTATTAAGTGGGCACAAGCTTAATCCCAATGCCTGGAGTGCTTTTGAATATGCTCCTGTCTTTCAAAGCTGAAAGGTGCTATTAGTTGTAGATATGAGTATGCTTGCAGTAATTTGTGGTGCTGTTTTGGATCACCAAACCTAAAGCAAGTTAAAGGAATACTCTGTATTTTGATGGATGATATTTTTGAATTCTGAAGTATTTGAAGTACTTGTGTTTGAACATTTGAAGGGATATTGTGACTTGATTGGTAGTATCCGTTTTATCTTACAATGTTATGTTTTTGACTACAGAACTTGCCTTCTGGATCACCACCAGTTGGATCCATTAAACTTACTTATATTTCAAAGGTATGTGTGTGTTCCTGAAAACACTGTATATCTCAAGAGGATTTTGATAGCATTTAAGTAACTAAAAGAAATCAGAACTTGTATATTTAGAGGAATGATTTCATATAGTATTTTAAAGAATGTTGCTTTTTGGTGGTTTCTTTTGAAGATGAGGTGGAGAGTGCGAAGTGAGAATTCTGAAATCAGTGACAATATTACGTATACATTGTGAATCTACTTTTTGTCTAACCTTCATAAGTTTTGTTTATGTTAAGTTCTAACTAGGGATGGCAGTTAGTGTTAATGATATTTTATGTGATCATATAGTTTTCAGCTTATTTTGACAAATCATAGTGTAAACTAAACATAGTTTCTCAGTTTATACACAGTCGTTGCATGGATATGGAATTGTACATTTGCTTAAAAAGACACAACTTTTTATTACATTCAGACTGGGGAAACCATGGTTAGTGCTGACCAAACAAGCCAGCCTTTGGTGTCCAATGTTAAAATGTGTCTTAATTAGTCAGGACATTTGTGAATGTTTACATCATCATGTAGCTTCCAATTCAGAGCTTACTTTAATGTACAAGGGAATAAACAAGAAATAGGTCAGGGTTAGCCACAACTTTCCATTATATCCAAATTGGAAAGCTATTGTTAATATCTTACAAACAAGCCAGCCTTTGGCATCTAACTTTGAGCTCCTGCTTGCTTTATATTATGGCTTGTTTGGAAGCTATTGGCCATCATTTTATATTTGGATGTAAATGCAATATATTGTTAATCGCAGCTTCCTACAGTAATTGGAGACGAGTGTTCGTGACAATAGGGTATACAACTTGTTTAATCATTGATTGTCTGAAATGGAATAATTCCAGTTAATTGAAGATGGAAGTAAATGCTTCTACTTGTCTCATGGTAGCAGAGAGGGATAGGAAGAAGTGGTGCCTCGTAAGACAAATTTAATTTATTCCACGATCAATGCCGTCTTGCAAAAAATTTGTCTTGCAAAATACGTTTTCCCATAGGAATGCACTGAAATTTAATTAATGCGTTCCTATGGGGGGAAAAATTAAAAAGTCACTTACCAGGTAGGGAGCTGGGGAAACACCATTGGAGGAATGGTAGGAGGGTCCCCTCGCCACAATCACAGGCTTTGGGGTCTCCCGGGGCTTCCCTTGCACCATCCCAGGACTTGCGGGTGCCCTCCACAACCATGATCGCTGGGGCTTCCCCTGCACCATCGGAAAACTCACAGGGCCCCCCCTCGCCACGATCGTCGGCTTTGGGGTCCCCCAGGGCTTCCCTTGCACCAGCTGAGGACTCACGGGGGTCCCTCCACGCTGCAATGGGTGCTTGCAGAGGCTTGCCAAGCACCATTTTTGAAGTTCCTGCCCTTTTCCCTTGCCTTCAGCAAGCCTTGAAACAGAAAAAGGAAAAAGAAAACAAAAAAAAAAGTCTTTTTACATTCTGAGGCTTGCCGAAGGCAGGGGTAAAGGGCGGGAACTTTTTAAAAAATGGTCCTTGGCAAGCCTCTGCAAGCACCCATCGCCATGTGGAGTGACTCCCATGAGTCCTCGGATGGTGCAGGGAAAGGCTCTGAAGCCGGCGCACATGGTTGCACAGGACCTCCGCCAGTGCTCTTATGGTGCAGGGGGAGCCGCTGGCTTTCGAGCCCTTCGGAGGCTTCCCCTGCACCATTGGAGCACTTCTGGGGGGTCCCTCCACGCAGCGATGGGTGCTTGCAGAGGCTAGCCCAGCACGATTTTTGAAGATCGTGCCCTTTCCCCCTGCCTTTGGTAAGGCTCTGAACGCAAAAAGGCTTTCTTCTTTTTCCTTTTGCTTTTTCCATTCGGAGGCTTGCTGAAGGCAGGGGAATAGGGCAGGAACTTCAAAAATGGTGCTCAGCTGGCCTCTGAACAGCAACATTTATCTTGTGGAAAACCGCCATAGAAACAATCGTCTTGTGAGGCACCAAAAACCTCGCCGGACCCATTTGTCCAGCGAGGCAATCGTCTTGCGAGGCACCACTGTATCATGAGCCTAAAGCTCGTTAGCTTAATGCTAAATCAAACATATAAATAAATTAATAAAATTGTTATAGAACTAACCATAGATATCTTGGATCCAGTGTACAAAATTGTAGTGTTTATTCTTGTAGCATTTTTACTGTGCTTTATTACAGAGGTCCCCAACCCTCCGTACACACTCATCTCCGCACAGCCTGTTTGCGGTTTCACGCGTGCTCCAGCACGCCCGTGTGAAAGAGCACCCGCACACTTGTTCGTGCATGCGCACGAGTGCGGAGGGTGCCCCACTTTCCCCAGCTGGTCTGCGGACCGAAAAAGGTTGGGGATCGCTGCTTTTATTACATTACTAAGAACAAAAATTGTCTAGTGTTGGATGTTAGCAAACACATCCTAATGCTGCAAAATATGACCTGTTGAGATAATTTGGTGAAGCAGTGCCACACTAATTGCTTCCATAGCATGCTGGCAACATGATTGTTCAACACAATCTCTGGTCTCTTTCGCCTCTAATTTCTCAAGCCTTCAGTGTTGAGAAACTGATGAGCATATTTAAATGTGCATGATAAAATAACACACTATTATGTAAAAGAGTTCTAATATTTTCAGTTTTGTGAAGGGTATACTTATTTAGAAGCTTAAGACACTTCTTTAGCTCTGTGAGGCATTTTGATTCCCTTTAAGATAGTTTAGTCTGGGTAGAGTAATACACTTGCAAGGTACTTGGAAACTGATCAACAGAGCTTAGGTTAGTCATTTCTAGAGTTTAAACATTTATATTTTATTGTAAAGCTCTTGGAAAAGGAGCAAGAGAGCTTAGTCAGAATGCTTCTAGAGGCCAGGCATTTATCTTTTATTTAAAGCAGAGGTGTACAACACAGAAACCCAGTTTTAAGATCCTTGTTTTTTTTCTGCTGCCAAATTCGATGTGGTGGTGACAAAAACACAGTATTTTACAACAAAAAAACTTGAATGTTTACATCCTCTGGAAATTCCATGCTATCCATGTTAGAAGAAGACTTTTAATAGAGAATATAGAATATGGTCTGAACCTACTTTCTTCTGTTTACCCAAGTCTTTGTTTAATGATAACTTTTGTGTAAAATGAAACCTTCGATGGCAAGATACTGAGGAATATGGGAAATCATGGCGGAATGTTGCTGTTTGGGAAATAGGTCCCTATGTAGTGGAACAATGTGTGTGGTTTATCTGTATATATAAAATTATGTTGAAAGGGTACTTTTATTTTATGCAATAGATGTGAAACTTATGGCATGTTTTGTGATTTGTAATGTAAACTATCATTTTTGTTAGGTTAGCGATGCAACTAAGCTGAGGCCAAAGGCAGAATTCTGTTTTGGTAAGTTTTAGTAGACAGCAGTTAAGTTACTATCGCTTAAAAAAATAGTGGAACAAAGGTATGTTCTTTTTCCTTAAAAGAGACAAACAAAAGTACTGTATGTAGAATGCCAGTTAATTTATACTTTATGTTTCCTTCACAATATAAAGAGAAAAATAAACTCTTTTTAATAGCTGAAATATTTGGAGTATTTAAAATAGTAAATGATCACATAAAATTCTTTCTATATCATTTGAAAAACTAAAGCAACATTTGTTAGGATTTATTTTATTTAAGTAAATATGTTTGTAACAACCAGTTTCTGTGACATACTGTAGTAACACTATTAATTTGTTGAGGCTTTAGGCAGTAATTGCAATAGTCATTAATGAGAACTTAATATTAGTATGTTTCTCCTTGGACTTCAGAGTAATTCCTTTGGGAATTAATTTGAGTTTTTAAGGGAAAAATCGTTAAATTGAGCCACAGTGAGCAACCTTGGAGAGTAGTTTCCAGGGCCATTTTCACCTTTCCCCAGTTTTATGGTGAGTTCCTGCTCCCAAATGCCTCCCTATAAAGAAATAAAGGATTAACCACTGAAGAAGTTACAAACAGCATTCCTAGAAGTGTTAAATATTGTTTAAGCCTCCTCTCTGGCCTAGGGCTTGACAGAAAGAAAATGCTATTTTAGAAACAGGAAGTGACTGAAGGATGGTTTTTGATTTCCAGAAAAGACTATTTCAGGCCTGAAACAAGTCTGGATATGCCTCCCCCCAATAGCGTTTTGATGAAAAACTGTGTCACCAAGGATTCTGAGAGTTACTGTTTATCTTCCTTTTTTTGTAATTTGTTTTCCCATTGGGGCAAATTTGAGGCCACACGTGGGCCGCAGTCTCCATTTTGCCTCCCCCCCCCCCCGAGACAGAACCACTAGAAACATGTTCACACAACTTCCTGCTGGGCTGCAATAACACTTTTGTCCAGCAGCGTGTTGGTCTGATATTTCTTTACTTGTTTCTTGTCTCAGAATTGCCTTCTATCAGTAGACTTATGCATGTTTTATCTGGGCATGGATGTTGGGCATTTTTAGGCTCCCCTAGTTTTTCTGAAATGGTACTCATTTTGGGATTTATTTATTTTGTCTTGGATGCTGGAGAAGTCGAACCATGCACAGTGCAACATCAAAGAATGATAGTTCTTATAAAATAGGGTTGCTTTTAAGTGTTCTACCACTTGTAGTCATTGCCAACAATGGAATTCTGTCCTGTGGACAGTCTACATTTGTTATTTGTACCCTGCAGCATGAATAAAGTAAGTAACAATATGGTCTCCAGCCACCTTTAAAAGAAGAGACATTCTTACATGAATATTCCTCTAGAGATGCGTCTAGAAGGGTGGGATAAAAATCAAACAAACAAACAAACAAATAAATAAATAAATAATATGGAAGGGTGTAGAATGACGTTTGTGAAAAAGGTTAGTTCAACTCTGATGCTTTTATTGTTTTGAATTACATACACAAAATATGAGAACTTTTTTGATGCAAGTTAATTAAACATCACATGGTTGCTAACATTAGGACATTAGGATGGCCTAGAACAGAGGTTCTCCAAACTACGGCCTGTGGGCCTCATCTGTCCCCTCGCCTTTTTATCCAGCCCAGCGAATGTCGCAGTGTCAGGTCCGCAGGATCAGGTCCGTTCCCTTCCTGCTGTCCTGGAAGGAGAAACTGCCCAATGAGTCCCTGGTGGGGAGTGGGGTTTCACTCTGTGCCTGCACACGTGCATGCGTGGGGTGCGGGGTTTCATTCCACACATGTGCGCATGTTCCTTTGGCCCTTGAAAATGTGTAATATATATGATGTAGCCCTCATGCTGAAAAGTTTGGAGACCCCTGGTCTAGAAAAGCAAAACAGCATTTTTAAATATACAGTATATATATGGGCACTAGTGAAAAATTTGCATTTGCTTCAGATTTTGAGATGAGCAATGTTGATTGCTGTATGTGTCTGAGCTGTTAAATGTTCTGCTTAGTCAAAGGGCACTGCTAAATATTTTTTTCAGCTAATGTGGCACATTCATTCTTCTGTTGTCTCCAACAGTCATGAATGCAGGGATGAGAAAATATTTTCTACAAGCCAATGATCAGCAAGACTTAGTTGAATGGGTAAATGTCCTGAACAAAGCTACCAAAATCACAGTAAGTAACTGTTTTTGGATGCTAGAGTAATTTCACATAGATTCTTGTGATATCCGTAGAGGTATAGCAAAACACTTTTTGTATTCTAAGGGTTTTTTAATTAGGTGAGGAGATTATATGTTTTTGGTGTTCTTTCAAGCATTAGCTACTACTTGAAATCTGTTAAATTCTATGTTTCATGATTTGACTGTGTTGAAAAACTTTCACAAATCTACTTGCCAGGAGTAATGAATCCTCTTCTGTGTTTCCAGTTAACTGTTTGACTACAATAATAAAATAAAGCAGTGTTTGAATTGTTGAAAGAAAATCTGTTGAGCAGTCACCTGGTATACAGGACAAGCTCATTTTACTTCTCGTTACTCACTCTGTAAGACTGGGGTCATTTGAACCATTCAATATGAACAGCTTTGACATAAATTCTTTTAGGTGGTCACAGCCAGGCATTCGTTTTATAGATATTAATTAGAAATATACTGTATAATTTGAAATGCAGGTATGTGTTTTTGGTTTGAAAAGGAATTTTGAAAAAATTAGTTCCCAGTTGTTAGAAAGTTCTGTATGTTGCACTTTGAAAAGAGTTTTCCAGATATCCATAGACAGTGCCTGAACATTAACTTGGTGAGGGAGAGGGCACAATCAAAACAGTTCTTCAGACCTGGACCATATTCATCTATGTTTTTAAAGAGTTTATCTCATGGAAAATTGCAAAGATATTTGGCTAAAATACACAATTTATGTAAAGCAGCCTTCCTGTTATAAAATAGGAAGACAGTTAATCTAAATCCTCTTTTAACAAATGAGTTCTAGAATGTACTAAGGAAATTTCTGTAATCTGCAGCTGCATTATATCATTCATGAATTTCTGAGAGAGATTAGACTAGAATGATTTTGTAGTAAGGTAGCTAAAAGACTGCTTCCACCCATAGGAGTGTGCCTGGACTTTGGGATCTTGAAAGTGAGACTCTGTTGAGTGTCACACCACTCTGAGGTTAGCCGGATTACCTGAAATTAGACTTTTTTGGTAACAGTATCTCAATTAAGAAACATATTCCCCCAAACACACAAGGCTCAATTTTTACTGAGTTTCCCACATCGGTCAAAGTGGTGTTCTTTTGTCATACCTTTGACTTTTGTTTAAACTTTGTTTTTGAAAAATGCTTTGGTTTTGTTCTTTTTCTTAATATTGGGATTTTACATAATTTAAGGGCCTGTGAGCAGAAATGTGATATGTAGATAACTTAAAGCATAGAATTGTTAAACATGTTAAATGAGGCCGAGAGAAAATGAATGCGGCTTTTGCAAAGGGTTATTAGAAATCTTTGAGAGTGCTATTAGACATATGGGTACAGGTGTTTTAATGGTTACAGGAGCTCACATTATTGCACAAGGTCATCTTGAATTTCACTGGAGAATTTGAAGGAAAGCAGATAATGGAAAGCCTCATGTTTTAAGCACCTCCCCAGATTCCTTCACCCTATTAGTGTGGAAGTAAGTGTTGAGTGATTGCTTTGATGAAGGGTGGATAAAAACCAATGATGTTTTTAAAACCAAATCATTTAAATCATGATTTATAGTAAAAAGTTGTTTTTTATATAAGTAATTAAAAATTAATATAAATAATCAAAAATACTTTTTTATTTAAAATGTGATTTAAAACAATTTGATTTAAGTCAAATCCACCCTGCTGAGGAGTCTTGGAATTATAAAAAGGAGTCTAGTAATAAAACATATCTGCAAGAATGGAGCTGCTTCAAATTAGTTTTGTATTAGCTGCCCTGTTTACAGACCATTGTACCATTCAATTTACAATGCTTAATTTTTTTCAAGGTACCAAAGCAGCCTGATTCACTGTCTCATGCTGATAACCCACACCACACTGAAAATCTGGGATTGAAGAAGCAAATGTCTTACCGAACAGATATTGTTGGCGGTGTTCCTATAATAACCCCTACTCAGGTACTGCTGTGTTTTTATAACATTTTTCTAATTAGGTACAGTACTGTATTATTGACATATTATCTCTCTAGGACAGTGGTTCCCAAACTTGGGTAACTCAGGTGTTCTTGGACTGCATTTCCCAAAAGCTTTCACTGCTAGCTGTGCTGGCTTGCGTTTCTGGGAGTCACAGTCCAAGAACTCCTGGGTTACCCAAGGTTTGGAACTACTGCTCTAGGGTGACTAATTTTCTGCAGTGTAGGAAATCCAGTGTCTACAAGAGTTACCTGTTTTCTTATCGGTGTAATATGTGGCTATGGGCACTGCTTTGAACATGGGAACCTGCTGTTTCTGATGAAATGGGAAAGCATGTATTTACATGTAGGAGTTTCATTTGCTCATTTAAAGAGCATGTGGGAATATAAATGGAGCTGTTTCATTTTACTCACTTTCTGTACTTAACCCTATCTAGAATCATTATTACTTGCTATCAGAAAACATTTTTCAGTTATTCTGCTGTATTGTCTAAAATGTATTTGTGTCTGTCAGATCTGGACATGTCTTTCCATTATAACAGGAAATACAGAGATCTGGGGCGGGAAGGGGCGCGCCATCCACCCACCGGCCTCCTTGGGCGGCGAGCGGCGGGCTCGGAGGCAGGCAGCTGCCCGGGGCAGGAAGGGGCGCGTCATCCACCCGCCGCTCTCCAGCCAGCCCGGGAGACACCCGGCCTCCTTGGGCGGCGGGCTCGGAGGCAGGCAGCCGCCTGGGGTGGGAAGGGGTGTGCCATCCACCCGCCGCTCGCCAGCCAGCCAGCCTGGGAGACACCCGGCCTCCATGGGCGGTGAGCGGTGGGAGGAGGGTTCGGAGGCAGGCAGCCGCCCAGGGTGGGAAGGGGCGCGCCACCCACCACCAGCCAGCCAACCCCAGATGCCCGGTCCCCTTGGTGGGGCGCAGACAGGACGAGGAGGGGGTCTCTGGCACGCTGCCCCCCGTCCAGCTGCTGCCGCCCTGATCCCGGTCCCCGGCGGGTGCCTCCTCCTTTGCAGCGCCTCCCGCCGTGACTGCTCTCTGGCTCGGCGCCAGGCCCTTCGGCCCTCCCTCCTCCCGAGGTGCCAATCCGGAGCGCCTCCGCTCCCCCCTCCCACTGTCCCCTATTTATGCAGGAGCTCTGGGGGGGTAGTGCAGCGCCAATCAGCTGTTTAAAAAGTCTTGCTTGCGGTGCCGATCAGCTGTTTAAAAAGCATTGCTTTGCTGTGATCGGTTCCCCAAGCAGGAAACCGATCATTGCAAAGCAAAATTCCCCCATTGGAACATCGGAAAACGATCGCAAAAGCGATCGCAAAATCTTCATTGCAAAGCGATTTCATCGTTATACGAAGCAATCGCTATGCAAGGCACCACTGTACAATTAAAAAGATAAAACAATTAAAATACAATTAAAATATATATTCTAAAAATTGCCATCAGGACCCACAGTTGACATTATTTCAATTAAAAGCCTTCTGGAACAGGACTGTTTTGACCTTGTGCCGAAATGTCATCAGTGTCGGCGCCAGACAAATCTCCCTTGAAAGGGTGTTCCATAGTCTGGGGGCAGCTGTTGAAAAGGCCCTTTGTCTACAAGCCATCCCTCTTACCTCCTTGACGGATGGCTCTTTCAAAAGGGCCCCTGGCTAGATCTTAACCTCCAGGTAGGTTCATATGGAAGGAGGCGGTCCTTCAGGTATCCAGGGTCCAAGCCGTTTAGGGCTTTAATGTCTAAATCAAGCACTTTGAATTGGACCCGGGCAGCAACTGCTAGCCAATGTAATTTAAAGAGAATTGGCTGGATGTGTTCCCTAGTGGCCTCATCACTCATCTAAACATTCACATTCTTATGAAAAATATCATTTGCTTATTTACAGTCGCTAGTATTCTAGGCTAGGCTTAACGCTGGTTTCATGGTTGATAGATGTGTAAGAGGGGCCTGGTAAGAGGATCAGCTTTGATAGCCATGTAAATCTGGTATCAAGTAGTTGTCATTGTTATACCTGTTATTACCCCCAGTGAGAGAAAAAGCAATCAGCTGTTCCAAAATATGTATATACCTGCAAATTCATGCTTAACTTTTAGAACATGTCATCTTAAATGAAAGGAAAGGACTGACTAATCAGAAATATTACTAATACAACTTACTTAATATGAAACTTAAGTAATTTAGTCTTTTGGCTACACATCTGTTCCTTGGTAAGAAAGAAATTATAGCACTTAGAATCTTAAAAATGTAGACAGCAAAACTCTTTATATTGCTCATATTTATGTAATGAATTCTGACCAAAGAAACAAATAAACCATAGGAACTTACCTGGATTTTAAACTGATACACTGGTTCTTAGGAAAATTAAATGTTTCAGATCTCTATATTGAGCTAGTGTTCAAAAATGTAACACTGGCTTTTCAGCAAAACAGAATTTCAAAAATCCCTCAGATAGCTTGATTCATACAGCTAGCTGCAAGTGTCTCAAGATCAGTTTCTTCAACAGTACTTCCAAAAGAAATGATCAGAATAGTTCTGTAAAATACCAAGGTGTTTTTTTTTGTCTGAGTGTGTGCATATGTAAATACAGATACATATACATTGAATTTAAGTTAAATGCAAAGACATTTCTTTAGACATGATGCAAGCCTGTGTGTGGTAAACTACAGACACAGTTGTGTGAAATAGCTTTCTGTGATATTCTGGTTTAAATGTTCCACCAACATAGTTACTATCCAGAATAAGTCTAAAGTAATGTTGATTTCTTAATTAATTGTGAACTACAATCTAAGCCCTCTTATTTATTTTTCTTTAGAAAGAAGAGGTAAATGAATGTGCTGAAGGTGATAAAAATTACTTGAAACGGTCCCAAAGCCACCTTCCTTATTTTTCTACCAAGCATCCCTCGGATAATGCTGTGATCAAAGCTGGCTACTGTGTTAAACAAGGAGCAGTGGTAAGCAACTAAGAGTTTCTGAGTTCAATTAGGTTTTTTTATTTTTGTATGATGCTACAGGAAGAAATTTTGCCACAGAAAATTATCGAAGAGATTATAGAAAGTTTAACCACCCAGTTGCTCAAACACATAATTGGAAATATGAACTTTATTTTGAGAGAAGGGCTTCTCTTCACACTATATACAGTGGACTCTTGACTTACAGGTGGCTCCACTTACAGACTTTTCGAGTTTCAAACTTCTCTGGCCGCAGAATTTAGGTTCGACTTGCAACCAGAGAATCGACCTACAGACCGGGGAAAAAAAACAAAATGGAACAAAAACGGCCAGTTACGGATTAATCGGTTTTCAATGCATTGTAGGTCAATGGAGTCTCAACCTACAGACTTTTTGACCTGCAGACACCGTTCCAATATGGATTAACTCCGTAAGTCGAGGGTCCACTGTAGTATGTAATATATCAGGAATGGGGAGCTACAGGCCCTTGATCCAAATCCAGCCCCCTTGGAGCCCCAGTCAGTCTTTCTGGGCTTCCCCAGATGACTACATCTCCTTTGTCATGACACCATAGAATTATAGAATAATGGAGTTGGAAGGGGCCTATAAAACAATTGATTCTAATCCCTTACTCAATGCAGGGATCCAAAACAACATATATCTTGCAGATAGTTGACTTCTTTTCTCTTGAAAATAGTTGGCAGTGCTCACCACCTCTCATAGTAATTGGTTACACTGTTATACTGCTCTAACAGGAAGTTTTTCCTGATATTCAACTGAAATCTTGTTTCCTGTAACTTGAGCCAACTATTGCATGTCGTGCACTCTGGGATGATTGAGAGTAGATACTGCCCCTCCTCTATAGTCATTCGACTGTTTGAAGAGTACTGTCATATCTCTCCTCAATCTTTTCTCCAGGCTAAATATATTCTGTCCTTTCAGTCTTTTCCCATAGCATTGGTTTCTAGTCCCTGATAGTTTTTGTTGCATTTCTCTGAACATGCTCCAGATTGTTGGCATCCTTCTTAAAGTGCAATTTCTAGAACTGGGCACAGAACTCTAGATGAGGCCTAAACAGGGCTGAGTAGAGGTTCACTCTCTGAATATGATTTTGTAACCAAATACAGTGGTGCCTCAACTTACAAACTTAATCCGTAATGGAATGGTGTTCGTAAGTTGAAATGCTCATATGTCGAAGCACAATTTCCCATTGAAATATATGGGAATGGGATTTATCTGTTCCAGCATTTTAAAAAAAAAATACCCGCCCCAAAAAAAGCATACAGAAAGCCCCATTGGAAGGTGCTGGGGCTTAAAGATAAACAGCAAGCCCCGAAAGCTGCAAACTAATCATCATCATCATCATCATCATCATCATCATCATCATCATCGAGCAATCCCCACACTGGGACTGAAAAAAAAGTCACCAAAAACAAACAACAACATAGCACAGAAACATAATCCCCCTCAGCCAAAACCCACCCTGAAAAGCCCACCCAGAATTTTTAAAAAGCAAAAACCTGCACCTTAACAGGCAGACCAAAGCCGCCTCCAATGGCACTCACTCCCTAGCAGAGGGGGCCTTACTCATGAGTAGACCCGCACCAGGGATGGGCAGGGAGCACACCAGATTCCTGCACCTGGCGGCGATCCGGAGCCGCCCCGCTTCTCCTTCCTCCTGCGCCGCCGCCACACACCTCATCCATGGAGGAGCCCCTCTGACCTGTGCACCCAGCACCTTTGGTGGCCCTTACCCATGAGTAGACCCGCCACTTCTGTGGCGATTACTCATGAGTAGACCTGCATCAGGGATGGGCAGGGAGCACACCGGATTCCCCATGCCCAGCGGCGATCCAGAGCCGCCCCGCCTCTCCTTCCGCAGAAGTAAAAAAGTTTCCTAACCCCCTGCTGTAACCGTTGAGGCGAAAGAGCTACGAAAAACAGCCTCTTTGCCACCAACGGTTTGCATTTCCCGCCCTTTCCCCCTGCCTTTTTGTGTTTATAAGTGGAAGCTCCACTCGCAAGTTGAAGAAAATTTTTGTGAGCGGATCTGTTTGTAAGTTGAAATGTTCGTAAGTAGGGCCGTTCGTAAGTCGAGGTGCCACTGTATGTATTCATCTGACAGTTGTTCTCTCCAGTCTACCTAGTTAGCTTGCTAATCTTGGGGTACTTTGCCAAAGGCTTTGCTGAAGTCAAGATATATTATGTCTACAGCATTCCCACCATCTACCAAGAAGATTACAGTGGGGTCTCGACTTACAAACGGTTCGACTTACACACTTTTCGACTTACACACTTCTCCGTCCGCAAAATTCCATTTCGACTTGCGAACGGAGAATTGACATACAAACCCCCGGGAGGCCTGGTCTACTGCCCGGGGAAAGCTTGGTAGACTGGGTCTCCCAGGGGAGGTGGTGGTGGGGGTGGCGGCGGGGACCTCCGAGATGCCTTCTAGGGCTTCTCCACTGCTATGGGAGGCATTTCGGAGCCCCACCACCACCGATAGTGGCTCCGAAGAATTGTGTGGGTCAGGCATTCTGGCTTGCAAAGACTAAGGTGTGACTTCCAGACTCCTGTCTCTGTGTTAAACATGCTTTAAAATTGGCTTCGTTTAAAAAAAAGATTTCAAAAGTGCTTTTAAAACTGTTCCCTGCCTCCCTCCCTCCTTCCTGAAGTTTTCTTGACCTAAGAAAAAAAAGAAGAAAACATCCCCCTCTAGTGGCAGAAGGTGGAATAGCAGCTTCCCATTAGTTTCCCATTAGTTTCTATGGACGGAAAAGAGCAGATACGGATTAAATGATTTTCAATGCATTCCTGTGGGAAATGCAGATTCGACCTACAAACTTTTCGGCTTACAAAATGCGTTCCAATACGGATTAAGTTTGTAAGTCGAGACCCCACTGTACCCAATTTAAAAAAAAATGAGATAAGACTCTCCATAACTAAAATTAAAAGTTTTGTGAGCATTAGAGGTTTACTGGTATTAAATTAGATTATCTTTTGTTTACTATATAGATGAAGAACTGGAAAAGAAGGTACTTCCAGCTGGATGAAAACACAATAGGCTATTTTAAATCTGAACTGGTATGTATTTAATTGTTCTAATGTTATCTCTTGATCACATGTTTCTTCCTAATATGTCAATGCATAATTGTTCTATTTCATTTTTTAAAATAAAAAGTATAGTATTTTAAAAATGTGATTATGCTTGTTTTGTTTAGCTGGTTCATTTCATTTTGTCTCTAGATTCAGTATCTTTAAAATATTTATACATTTTTTTCATATGGCCAGGAGCCATGACAGTTTGTGAGTAGGAGAATATAGAAGCCTGCACAGTGGAGGCAGTCTTGATTTCTGCTCTTTGTAGTGTTACTCTTTTCAGCTTCACTATGTCTGAGTGCACCCCCAACCTCAAAAATCTAAATGAGGACGACTGATAATAAGAAATAAGATCTGATCATTATTGGGAAAACTAGAACAATTTATTTTAGGAGGCATAGACTAAACCTGTTTTGAGGAGGCAGGTAGAATGTAAATATACTTGAGAAATATAGTGGAAAGTATTGTATGAACTGCTGCTCACTCAGTTTAAGAGACGTTATTCTAGATACCCTTGTGTACTATTTTTATGCAAGAGAAAGCCACATATTTGTTATGTGCCATCAAGTCGGAACTGACTCACAGTGACCCTAATAGGGCTTTCAAGGTAACTGAGATATTTAAGGAGTGACCTTACCAGTTCTACTCCCCCAGTGAGTTTCCATGGTTTAGCAGGGATCTGAGTCCCAGTCCAAGTTCTGCTCTGTCTACTACACTAGTCATCAAGCCACATAAAAGTCCCGATTAAGATCAGGAAATGGGGCTTCAGTCTACTCACTTTTCCTTGATAACCTTGTTTGTTAGGACAGGAGAGGCTACCATGGCCGTTATATGGGTGCAGCTTTAAAGCAGATGCAGTCCTGAAGATTTGGAGAGCTCATTGTGATAGTGTGGTTACCCAGAACAGGTAGTGTCAAGAGGAGGCCAGCAACATCATAACATGATTGGACTTGGGAGCCATCCATCTAACATTGTGAGAATTTCAGACCAGGCTATAGAGAAAGCATATTGTCATACATATTCACTTCAGTTGTCAGAGGGGCACAAGGTCATGACCTCTGATGCAGGAGTCTGTATTCATTTCATGTTAGAATAATCTGTAGGCATCCTTCAGTCTTGAGAGACTATGGTAACGTGCTCTGAATTTGAAGGAATATCTTGGAGCAGCGTCTAATGTGGCTGAGAAAGCCAATACAAGAGTGACAATCCCTTCCACACTGAAGACAAATACAATCTGTCCCCTGTCCAGCTCTGTGATTTTGCTGGTTTTGGGACTGCCTCTTTGTCTCAGCCTGCTGGACAAGTGCCTCTTCAAATAATCAGTATGCTTCTAATTGAACAACTCTAGTACAGTCCTGTGTAACCACTCCAGTGAAAGCCTCACTGAGTTGAACAGAGCTTGTTCCCTGCAAGATATGTATAAGTTTATATAGGTTTAAGAAGTTATTCAGAATTTTCAAATTGAACAATTATTATGTGACTAATAAGTAAAAACAAATCGTTCCTGCCTTGTGAATTCATTCAGGATGGAAGCAGCTTTTCATTAAAACAAATACTTCGTAGGTGAAATATGAGCTGTGCTATGTTTATTTCTGAAAAACTGAGATAAAAAGAAAACTGAATTAAAGAACCTCACATTTCAACTACAGTAGAGTTTGTTTGTTTGTTTGTGTGTGTGTGTGTGTGGTTTTAAGTTACTGGGATTGTTCTGATTCATAACATTACTGGCAATCATTACTATTTGATCACTTGAAGGAATGTGTTTGGCACTTTAGTGTGAAGAAAACATGAAATGTGATTTTACTGTATTGACTTTATATGAAGAGGCAGCCTCATTTAAACATCCATTTTTCTTTCCTTTCAATAACCACATGATGGCGCACAAAAAAGGGAAGACGAAAGTTGACAGTATTTCCAGCTTTGCAGAAAGAATCCTTAATCCTTAAACTATATTAGCTAAATTTAAACCAAAGAATGTCAGCTGCACTGAAATATTTGTCGTACTCCTGCGACACATATATAGTGATGTTCAGTTGATGACACATAGCTCTGTACTTTTTTTAAAAAAAAAATTCAGTGTTATAGTATATTGAGAAATAATTATTACATCACTGAAGAATGCCATGACAAATGTGTTAGGTTTAAAAGCCAGAACAGAAGCTTTATCTTTACAAAACCTTGGACCACAATCTCCAGCATAGTAAATCACACAAAAGACGGCAGGAATGAGTACATAAAATAGATTTACATACTGTACAAATTGACATAGTGTTCACAGGAATGTCAACATTCATCAGTCAAACAAACAAAACTTAACCATGATAGTCAGATAAGAACTGTGAAGAACACATTAGCTAGCCCCTTAATTTATACTTCCTTCAACTAATCAAATTAATGGTTTACTTCAGGGTAGCTTATTTCACACAGTTGTGTTCTACTAGTAAAGTGTGCAGTGACTAATTAACTCCACCGCTACTAAACAATTGCTAATTACAAAATTTCTTCTTAAAGACCTAATTATTACATCACTGCATGTAAAGTATTTTTGTCAAAAAGGAACAATGAACAGGTTAGTAATGTCACTGTGTTGTCTTTGTTTCTATGATACCTTTTATCAGGATATATTAAAAATATACAGTACACAGTTGATATTTGTGTGCTCTCAATGTAATTAGAAGCTTATTCTATATCAACTTGAAATTAATAAAATACCTGAGTTTGCTTACTTCATCCCAAATTAAAGAGAAAATCAAAATATGCATAGAGCTTGGATCAGTCTTGTGAAGAGTACTGTGACAAAGACACCTCTTTTGGTGGTCTTTTGGGCCAAGGACCTGGATTACCAACTGAGCTCCCTCTAGATTCTATCAAGGGGTTTGGAGACCGGAAGGACCCACTGTCTTAGGAGTGGCCCCACTCCTAAGACAGTGGGTCTCAAACTGAGACTTTGCCTGAGTCTGTGTGGCAGAGACCCACTGTCCTAGGGAAAGACAGATAACCCCTGGAGGGAAAGGGAGAGGTTGTTTGCCACTGGGGGATATAAATACCACCTTAGCGCGAGCAGAGGCAAAACCCCCGGCAGAGGAAATGTGGTAGGAGACAGGAGATCAGGAGGATGAGTCCTGGCTATCTTGTTAGAGCAGAACAAGGCCCCGGAGGAAGGGGCTTGAGGGAATGCCAAGTCTGAGGACTTCTTATATGCGTGTTGGGCTGCTGAATCCCCAGGGGAATGGCAGTTGAATTAGACCCCTGGATAGGGGGAAATATAAGGCAGATGGACTATAAGTAGTGTGAACAGCAAATGCACAACATAACAAAAGATATCATTGGTTGCTGTGTATCCATTGTTCCTTACATTGTCAATCCAGAAAAGTTGGACAAAGTGACTAATCTATCTTTACCTGTTGCTAAGTTATTTGGTAACTAATTGAGTTATTTCTCTCAGTTCTTTATCCTGGCAAACAACAATGAATCTACCAGGATTGCTTGTTCTTAATTAAATCAACTGGGCATAGAATTCTGCATTTTCCTTTAATTCAGTTTGGCAGTAAGACCTCTGCTTGGTTTTCTAATCTAAAGTATTCGCAGAGTACAATCTTTTAGTTGTTGAGACTCATGGTTATGTCATTTTAAAAAATTAACCCAGTGAAGTCTCTGTTTTTTCAGGATAAGGAGCCTCTTCGGATTATACCACTGAAAGAGGTACATAAAGTCCAGGAATGTAAACAAAGGTGAGAAGCTGAAGGTTCAAAAACTGTAAAGGTAATATATCATTTTTAACTGAAACAAGAAAAACTTATCTACAAATGATCTGTTAGCACAGTTCAGTATGCTTTTTACTGTACTGTGGTAGTGAAGACAAAGCACTTTGATGAAATCATAAACCAGTGGATTAAGCTGAATTGCTGCTATATCATCATCATAATTACATGCCGTCATGTCATCTCAGACTTAGGCAACCTTTTTAGGGTTTTCTGGGTATATACTCAAAATGGTTTACCATTTCCTCCTTCTGGGGATGTTTTGGGACCATGTAGCTTTCTCACAGCTACATAGGCTGGTTTTTTTCTGAGAAGTCACAGTGTAGAATCAGACTGCTGACCTTGGTTATCTGGCTCACTGAACTATCCAGCGAATGCCAGTTATATTACACCAAAACAAAATGTGGGCCTCCAAACAAAAGATGGATAAAATTACAAAGTGTGGGACATTAACAGCGTGGGCAGAGTTGATTGATGGGATGTTTTGAAATGAAATTTGCCTTTACTGGGAATTACACCTTTGCAAAGTAAGATTGAGGAATACAGTTTGATGTATAAATAAACTCTATTGAAAAGATTTTTGGTGTATGTGTGATAGCTATAAATATGAATGATGAAACTGGAATTACAGCTTGAAAAATTAGGTGGCGGTTGTGGTATAAGGCGATTTCCATTACAGTATTGTAAGAAACAGGCTTTGAGAGCATATTCTAAATTGTTTTTGACTTCTTGAATGTGTTGTAGTAAGCCTGAGTCCATGGCTATTTTATGCCTGACAAGGTGAATTTTGGGAAAGTTGGCAGCAAGAGAATATGGTAGCTTATTGGAATCACATTATGTATATATGTGCTCTGCTGTTGCCCATATCCTTTCAACAGTTGGCTATGCCAAGAAGCTGCTGATGGCCCGCGCCTGGGCTGGGCAATGCCAGTTAGATAATGACTCTGTTTCTCGAAGTGTGAAATCTTACTGCATATAGTGTAATGTTACTCCTGATGATGTTTGCAAGGAGTTATGCCCAGGCAGTCTGCATTGTGTGCTTGATTGTGCAATCAATTGTGCAACTAGTTGCACTGCTCTTCCAGCTGAAGTGTTTGTTGGGTGTGACTTTCACCTTGGTGGAGACTTCGCATAAACTTGCACAACTTCAAGTTATGGAACTGTCGACACATAATAGGATTTTGGCCACATGGTCTGTATAAAAAGGGGAATGGAAGACGGATGTCTCATGTCTTTACAATATACTGAAACAATTGAGGGGGTGGATGAGTATGGAGAGAATCTTGGTACAAGTACTAATCATTATAGTATCTCTACACCCATTCATATAGAATATGATTGTTTTCAGAGTACCCATTTTATATGTAGTATTACTTGAAAGCACATAGCCATGTCTCAGAATAAAGAAACAAGTGTTGGTTTAAAAGACCTGTAAATAGTTACACGTTTCTGTATGTTTTTCAGTGATACCGTGATGAGAGACAATCTTTTTGAAATTGTAACAACTTCTCGAACATTTTATGTACAGGTAACTCTTTAAGGAAAACAGTCTTTTCTATAAGAAAGTTAATGACTTTCCTTTGAATCCATGAAACTTGCAGTTAGACTCCATTTTGGATTGAGATGGATTATACATATGCTATGGAGCTGGAAGGAATACTTCTGCCAATCCTTTCAGACCAGCCTATGACCATTTTTTTAAAAAAAGTACTCTGTCCTTGGCCTGCTATCTTGTAGATACTTGTCTAGGGCAAACAGATCTTAAATTCTGCTTTAAGTTATTTTTGTTATGCCAGTGTCTAGAATTCTCAAATGTTAGGGAGCAGTACGTCAGTTTATCTCAAGACAATTACTTGTATGTATTGTGTGTCAGAATTTCAGCAATATAGGTTTAAGTGAACGTTGTCATAGAATAAGAGGCATGGTGGAAACTTTTCTAAAGATCAAGATAACAGATTCAGAATTTGGTAGAAGGGAAATTCTTCCAAAAATTAGTAACAGACCTGAGTATTTTAAATATTCTTTCCCTGAAAATAAATCTCTGGAGACAGTTATCATCCATAGGAGGTATTGATTTTGTGTCAAATAGTGATATGCAACTGTTTTATATAACTATTTCCATTAGGTTGAGAGCACAAAATATAGGTGCGAACTGCAACTTTGAGTGCAGTCTTTGAGAAAAGTGATGTAACAAGTAAAGGGGAGGGGAGTACCAGATTTTTTTATGGTAAGCATTTGTATATCAGCCCAACCTTTATTTAAGAGTGGTTCTTTTTTATTATAATTTCTTTCTTTGAAAAATGTAGAAGGCACCGTGCATGTTTACACATCAAAAAATTTGTACATCTTGCAATTATAGCTGATTATCTCAAGTTTTTTTAAAATGTTTTAAACTTTCTCTCTTTTCAGGCAGACAGCCCAGAGGATATGCACAGCTGGATTAAAGCAATATCTGGTGCAATAGTAGCACAGCGGGGACCTGGAAGATCAGCAGCTTCTGTATGTGTTAAAAGAAGTTATATTGTTCTGGTAGTGATAAGTTCTGTAAATGATTTCAGTTACCCTTCTACTCACCCTTGGATCTGGAGTAACATCTTTGCATGCATTACAGGTTGCAAAGGATCTTGCATTTCTTATTAATTGCTGACCTTAGCAGTATACATATGTGTTGTCTGACTCTTTTGCATTGTCCTAATGTTCCATGCATCTCTTGGATTGGAATATATTATCATTTGGAGATACAGTAAAATTTATCAAATTATTTCATACTATGGGCTGAATTTTTTGGCTTGAGATGCCCCTCAAATTGATTTGAAGTAGTTTGATGTACAACTTGTTCAAATTATGTTGGTTTTTTTTTTTTTAAAACCATCTGTATAGTAGGTAGTAATCCGAACTTGAATACTTTCTGTGGTGTAGTGACTAGAGTGATGGACTGGGACTTGGGAGCCCTGGATTTGGATCCCTACTTGGCCATGGAAACTCACTGGGGGAGTTGTACTTGCAGAACTGCTCCTTAAATATCTTACTTACCTTGAAAAACCTATTAGGTGACTATGTCAGTTCTGATGTGATGGCTTGCAACACACATACATTTGGAACATGAAGAAGGTTTTGGTATCTAAGATTATTAAGTCTACCTTTTGCTTTTGGACAGCTTGAATCACAATTCTGACTTTGCCAGATTGAGTCTGTACTACTGAATGTTTAGTCTTAATAACATTGGCAGTATGTTAAAACAACTTGTTCCAAGTGTTACTTTGCTTTTGTTACAAGGAGGAGTATTATAGCAATTTCATTTAGTTTCTGCAAGATATTATGTTTGGGAATAACTGTTCTGGATGAGAGAGAATATATTAGCAAACAATTCTATCTCTGTTTCTTTGTCTATACGTCTATACCAGTGATGGCGAACCTTTTTGAGCCCAAGTGCCCAAACTGCAACACAAAACCAACTTATTTATTTCCAAGTGCCAACACTGCAATAAAACCTGAATACTGAGGCACTATCACTATCTCTGAGGCAAAAATAATGAAACTGAGGTTGTCCTACCTGGGCACATCATGAGAAGGCCGGATTCTCTGGAAAAGACCATAATGCTGGGAAAGGTGGAAAGCAACAGGAAAAGAGAAAGACCAAACACAAGATGGATGGACTCCCTAAAGAAACCACAGGCTTGAGTTACAATAGCTGAGCAGGGCAGTTGAGGACAGATCATTTTGGAGATCACTTATTTGTAGGGTCACCAAAAGTCATAGGCAACCTTACAGCACATAACAGTAACAAAAAGATCTTACAGTACTATTACAGTTTTCCTTAGGATACAGTACCTCAGTTTCTTGGGTAATCTGTTTATTGAATTTAGTATGAAACTGGAATTTAGAGTGTAAGCTTCTGTAAGCAAGTTTACACTCTAAAACAGGGGTCCCCAACCCCCAGTCCACGGCCCGATGCCAGTCCGTCGGCTTGATAGAACTGGGCTACAGTGACGGATCTCCACCCCTGCACACGGGGTGTGCTTGTGCAGGGGAGTGTCACGCGTATGCACGACACCCTCCACGAGCATGGGGCTACTCTTGCAGGTTACCTCCCCTTAGTTGCTCACACACAAACAAAAGGGCAGCATCTGCTTCTTCACTCTCCTGATTCCTCAGAGGGAAGCAAGCAGCCTTGGCCAGGAAGGAGCCAAGAGAAAAAGAGGTGTGGCTGAAAGGGAAAGAGAGGGACTCAGGCAACTCTCACACAATGGGACATGGAGGGCTCAGCAGTGGGGAGAAACCAAGGCGGGGTCAGTGCTGTCGCAAGACTAGCCAGATGGCGCATGTGCCCACAGAGAAGGCTCTGCATGCCAGCTGTGGCACACGTGCCATAGGTTCACCATCATTGGTCTGTACTCTCTGTGATGAGATAACTCAATTAGTCAGCAGTCTTTGTCTGTCTGTCTGTTTCCTTCTTTTTCTCACTTTCCCTCCTTTTCTCAAGTTTAGGTTACTCTAATCTTAGCTTTGCACTGTGTTCCAGATGCGGCAGGCCAGAAGGCTGTCGAATCCTTGTATACAGAGGTATACATCAAGAACTGGTGAATGCAGCATGTATGTGGCCTCTCATGTAAACATGCCACCTTAACACAGGACTGAAATTCCAGAACATTTATTAACATTGTGTAAAATGATAAGCTTAATCCTGTGGTTTCTTCTGTTGGTTATAACCACCATGGAATTACTAACATGTAAAATCTTCTCATTGGCCATCAACTCTTTTTAAATGTTTCTGCATAAAATATATTATTAGGAATGCCAAACTTTCACGGATTGCTAAAATTTCTGTTCACATTTTCTATGTGTTTATTTTACTGATTACAAATTTCTAGTAGGAAATATATATTTAGAGAAATTGAACTTGGCTGAATTTGCATGAGAGTTCATATTTCTGTTTTATCATTTTTGAAAAAGAGCTAACTACAAACCACTCAAAAACCTAATGGTGAGAGTGCATGCACATGTAAAATATGTGCACCAAGGAAAATGCCCTGGACTGATTTGCATGGCTTTTACAATAGATATGCATGGGATCATTAGTCAAGATGTAGGGGCTGTTACAGCTTGCAACCTGTATGTTAATCAGTATAATAAAAGGACTATAAAGTTTTCATTTATAATCAGTAGACATAAGAAAAATTATATATTATTATGCAGGTATCAACAAGATGTTCAAACTACTATCCAGTGCTGGTCCCTCTTTTGATCAGCTTAAAACTTATAGAAATGTTTTCAATAGTATTCGCTTCAGAAAAGAAGCTCTAATTTTAGTTGGAAGTTCCAGCTTTATAGTTGGAATTAATTCACTTATTTTGGGAACTCATTCTTCTTCTGTTTAAGCACATTTGTTTTGTTTGCCACTTCAAAACGAAACATACACATTTTATCTTCTTTCTGTGTTCTCTTAAAATTTTTCATTTAAATAGTTCAGGTGGTGTTTATGATTTGTTGCATTAATCCAGATGTATTTACTAATCAGTGTGGAATCTTGTGAGACAAGATCATTCTAATGGCATGCTAGGCAACAGCATTTTGCACCAATGATTTCTGTAGTAGAAATGGCCATATTTTAATGTCAATTTCACCACGCCACATTATTGGTTATGTAGCAGTAGTATGGGAGTACTTGTTTAACCTGGGAAAAGATATGGAGTAGAGAAAATAAAATCACTTCTCTCATAGACATTTAACAGATATGGTCTGACATGATTTACGTATTGCTGATTTGTGGCTGTAAAATGTTGTAGCATAGTAGGTGCCAATACCTTCAGCCCTCAGTTGAATTAAGTAATACTGTGTAAGAACCAATATACCCTTTAATTTTCAACCCCATTGGGTGAGACTCTGCCTCTTTCTTACACAACTTCACCCCTGCGTGTGTGTGTGATTTCTCACTCACTCACTCACTCACTCACTCACTCACTCACTCACTCACACACACACACACACACACACACACACACACACACACACACACACACACACACACACACACACACACACACACACACACGGTTCCATTGTGACTGGAACCAAAGAGGTTGAATGCAATCACTGTGTGGAGGAGAAAGAGAGCTGCGTGGAGGGAGGTGGAGTAGTGCATGCATGGCTTAGAGGGAACTGTGGGAAGAACTGTTTTAGAATAACTGAAGAGTTGGAGGGTAACATTTCTTGAATAGCAAACTAGTATAGGACAATAGTACAGTCAAGTGGTTTATATTCTTTGATCAGAAACCTTTCTGCTGTGCTACAGTGTGATGCACTGGTGGCATGGTAAGATTATTGCTATATAAAATTACCTGACATGGACCTTCAAAAATCTGAAGCAGGTTCAGCTGCAGCTTTTTTAAAGCTTTCCGCACATGTCTTTGTTTTCCCGTATACAACATTAGAAATGACTATTTGGTATTCAAGAGTGGTAAAGCTACTCTTTAACTATTAAATTGGATAAAATTACTTGCTATTAAGCAACTTTGCAAATTCTGTCTTGAGTGTAATGTCAATAATGTTCTCTTCCAGATCTCTTAAAACATACAGTTGAAACATAGAATTAATGAATAGTTGTGAATGATACTGTAGACAATTTTTAAGTTACTACTTTATGCAATAATTATCTTTACAGAAGACGTTGGCCAAACTCCTGTTGCATAGCTATGCCTGTATAGCTTAGTGTTCATGCAAATATGTGCAAAGCAAACAGTTTCACAGGTACAGTTGCACAATTGTGATTTCAGGCATGCAATGTAAACTGCCTGAGCACAATTCCCTGTAAACATCTAAAGGTATAATTTGGTGTTATGTCAAGTACAATAGGATTTCAGCTACTGAGTTTGTTGGATGTGTTCTTATGACACCCTGACTGAGGAGATTTGCTCCCTGGGTTGTTTATCCTGTCATACAAACCTTAAGAGATTAAATTGTGCTTCTTTTTAAAATGTGAATACACCATTCATGAATTTTTGGGACTAGTTTTTTGGAACTGGTTTTAGGACTAGACTTTCATGCCTGAATATACATTCTAAGGCATTTTCAATTTTTTTAAGTATTTCTTCAATTTTGATTATTTTGTTAAAATAAATTAATTATAATTATAGCCTCAAATTTAGTTTATGCTAGTAAACATCAAAGGACGCCACACTAGACACCGAGGGCCATACATGGATGTTTCAGCTTGCAATCATATGCTGTAAGCTCACAATCTAAACATTTTGCTGCTTTGGAGATGCATCTGCTTTTCTGCTCTTATGCCTTGCTTTGTTATTCCCTCTTTGATTTTCCCCCCTGTTAGCATGCAATTAATGACTCACTAAATCTGACAAGAGATCCTCCTTTGCAGGAGCATTCCACCTGTTCTTCAGAATCCAGTTGTCCTGCAGAAACAGCAGCAGCAACCTCACATTCCACAACCACTCACAACCCCACTTTGGTCCAAAACCTTAACAGCAGACCCCTTGTCTTGGAGAAGCGAAGATTTCACGAATCTTTTACCAAGGCCAAGCCAGGGAACGTCAAGATCCAGGCTGTCCCTTCAAGAGACCCAACTTCCAAAGTGACTTTACAGGGCCTGTTGGAATCCCAAAATAAAAATGGCACTCAGGAACAAGATTCTGGCCCAGTGGATCTGGATGATGCAAGCCTTCCAGTCAGTGATGTGTAATAATAGAAGAGTTTGGAGTATGATGAATTAGTTTTTGGTCCTTGAATTTCCTTGCTCAGACTTTTAGCCAAAGATGACTGTGGGATGAAAGCATAAAGAATGAAATGTTCATTGCATAGATCTGTATGTGTGTGCATACATTCAAATATGTGTATGTTAAGATAATCATATGCTGCCTTTTACTATCAGAGAGTGGGCCTTTCTGCTTTTCCACAATCTGAAGATAAATCTGTAATTGGAAGGGGCCAAAATACAATTTAAAATTTACTGTTGTCAATAAGCAATGATCTAGCTGCTTTTCATCAGTTTGGGAGAAATTAGTAGCATCTTAGTGCTACGATGAAAGAAATATTAGCGTATGACTTAATGATACTGTAAATCAGGTGACATGACATACAAGTTAGACATTTTCTCAAAACACTGGCACAGCCCTTCAGACATCTGAATATATGAATAAAGGATCTATTATTACAGGATCCAAGATCACAAAACCTTACAATATCTAATAAATGATGCACTTTTCCTGTGTGAAGAGAATTCTCATGCAAAAAGAAACAAAAAAAATTTAGTCTTACTGTGTTCTCTGAAATGTGTGTTTCCCCCTTAGCCAATACGCAGATTTACAAGCCATTTGCATGATCTGTGTAAAACATGGCATGAAAACCAGTTGTAGTGCATTTTAGACATTACAGATACACCTGTTAATTAACATGAAGTATCGCTGTGCATAAGAAGTGCATTCTTAAATGGAAGGGCCACAGATTACTTACACTGACATAATGTGTGGACTTAATTGGAACTTCTTTGTAACTTTTCTGTAATCAGTGCCCTTCTATAGAATCCAACTCCCTTAGAATTCCATATATTTGGTGCTGTGAAACCTACATAAGAGTAATACTGCTATTTTGAATATTAAGCCTATTTTTATGCACTCCTAAAGTTAAACTGTAACTTTTGCACATTTGGATATTAATGGACCACCATAAATAAGTAAGGGTGTTAGGTAAATTTTTAAAATTAGGGAGAAGGGAAACTGGACTACTAAATCTTTTAAAGATTCATCAAAAATATTTTATATTAGGCTTTAAAGAAACTAAATGTTTAATCTATTGTCTAAGGACTATTATTTTTTTCCTTCTGTGTGATTCTTTTTTGTAAATGGTTCCCATTTTATATTGGAGTCAGGAAAAGACTGAACAAATTTTCTTTTATTGTTTTGACTGGTACTGAAATGTTCACTCATGCAACTGTGGCCTGTAACTTTTGGTGCACTAAATTTATTAAAGTGCCTGTGGGTTCTTCCTTTTTGATGTATTAAATCCGTGAGGGCTAGATGGATACTGAATTTTGCTTTTGTGATTATTGAACCTTGAGGTGAAATTGCATTGTATAGTATAGTTCAGCACATGTATAAGATAATATGCTAAGGTTGCCAGCCTACTGGTATGAGCTGTGCACTGTGGTTTTTTTTTTACTGGATTTTTGTTGAGGAGTTTCAGTGATTAAAAATATAAAAGGTTTAAGAATCTGATATTGAGTATTTGATCAGAATGAGCATGCACTATTTTGTAGTTGGAATATGGAAGTGTTTGCTTTAATCAATAGAATTCCCAAAGTTTCACGTGATGCTGCTTTATGCAGTTCAGCTTTTCCACTTTGCAGTACTCTGGTCATTTAAAATCTTATGTTTATAATGTTTGACAAACCTGACAAAAACTGAAAGGAAAAATGCAGATATAATTGAGTGAAAATATTCACTACTTCAATGAAACAGACAATTAAGTTACGTTTGACAGAGTTATGTTATGTTCGGCCTTTTCAGTTGAAATTCAGTGGAATACTCTCAATATAGAGTTTAAAATACTGGAGCCATCCCAGCTCTAGAACCCCACTTAAAGCCTCAATGTGGCTGAAGGTGCAATATAATTTCATGGGCATTGGGGATAATGGCATTGGGCACTTCCAATGTTTAATTACTAATTAGACTCTGCAGTCTCACAAAAATAGCATTAGTTTCAAAATAGGTAAAAATAATGTAGTCACTGCCCACCCAGTGTTTTAAACTCTTGCTCATTATAAAATTTCCTAGTGCCAGCACTATGGGGAAGGTAATTTATCCTTATTTCCTATGTCATTTAAGAGCTTCAGGGAAATTTTCTTTCAATATTGTATTTAATAATTGGCAGTTATCTATTTTGAGTGCCATAAGTATGAAATGAGGAAGAATAGGGTAGCAATTGCAGTCCAGCTACATCTATTTGCATGAAAGTCCTGCTTGCAACTCGCCCAAAATCTCACAGTAATGAGTTGCATTTGTTTGCATTTTAAGACTTGAAACTTTTGCAACTCCCTCATTTGATCTAATTCTGATGCCCCTTATAGCTTAATCAAGGGTGGGAAATGTTTGGTGGGTTGAAACTGTCAATATCACTAAGCCAGCACAGCAACAGTGCGTGGTTCTAAGCACAGAAGTGCAGTGACATCTTGGAGCACCGTACATTCCTCATCCCAGTGGTAAGTGGTTTCTAGCTTATATATATAAGTCCCACACATTATATGTCCTAAACATTATTTCTCCATAGAATACCTTAATCTAAAACTATATCTACACAGCAGTTCTGCCTATGATCATTTATGGACTTCTACTCAAGGGATCCTGTTCTGCTCCTAAACATGTAAAGTCTTCTGTTCTCCATTTTGGGTTTTGCTTACAAAATTATGAAATGAGAGGTACAAGTGTTTTACCTCATTGATTCAGACTGAATCTTGCTTTTTCCTGATGACATTGTATCTCTTTATTCTTTTTATTTTGTTCATTATATTGTGTAAATTTCTACTTTTGCACTCCTATTTGTCTCCCAGCAAGTTAAAAGATGGCTCTTATGATCAGGCTCTTCTCTTTTAGAAATCAGTTTCTTTAGAATTCTTTCCGGACTATGCCTCCTCCACTTTTCACCTTCTTTATTGAATTTACTGAAATGGAAATGGAGGCAAATGTTTCAGATCCAACTGTTAATAAAATCAAAATGTCTGCTAGCCATGTTGCAGGGATAACACCAGTACTGTACATGTACGTATTATGATAATTATTTTGGTCTGCCAAGATTAAAAATTGAAATAAAATAATGCTAATATGGGTTAAGCCAAAAGATAAAGCAGTAGCAGTGCCAAACTGCAGTGCTCTTTTTTCACATGGATCCAGTATAACAGCACATTTACATTTTTTAACCATAAGCTATAAATCATAAACATTTACAAACAAGAGTTTGTAAATTGCATTTATTTGCCTTCTCGGTTACCTGTGAACTAATAAGTTGAATGTTATAACAAGTCTAATTTAGTAGCATACATTTTAACTTGTAACAAACATAGCCAATACATATACAGAACCTTATTTTTAATAAATGTGTACTTTGTGGGAGAAACTGAACTAAAATGTTTGTATTGATGTACTTTGATGTAGTGTTACATTTTTTCTGGTTCTTATACAATTTCTACACTGCATGTTTATTTTATTCTGCTTTGATATTGATGGTTTTCAATAGTGAATCGAAACAAAGCAGTATCCTTATGGAATCTTTTAGAATCTTACATAGTTCAGTAGTGCAGGAAAATATTTGTGGTTGCTAAATTGTCAGGGTCTCTTATTTATCAGTACTTTTTAAATATGAAATTAATGACAATTGTTAAATTATTTTAGAACCTGTGGTGTTTTCTGTAAATGTCACACTTGTTAATAAATTGACTTAATGAAACATAACAATCCTATTAGATTACTACATTTAGTGCACTTCAAAAGATACAAAAGTGAATGAAACTATTTTGTATACCACCTTTTGTTCATCCCTCTTAAATTCACAGGAAAGTTAATGAAGTTTTAAAAAAATAAACAAGCAGTCTTGCGAAACATTGCTGTCTCTAGTACAATGATCATTTGATATAATTGATCTTTTAAATGTGTGGCTGTTCCTCAAGTGGTACAAATATGGCATGACAGATTATTGCCAAAGAACTTACTCAAATGATCAGTTGCTGCTTCAAAAATATTAGCCTGCTGGCTTCTACTTGCTGCTACACAATATGCAACTTTGCACACACATAAAACTTGCAAGGGAAGTGGAAGGGAAGGGGAACAACATTGAAAAGACAGGTGGACATACCAACAAAGCTCCCAAGTCATCCTGGTGGGGTTTGAGTACTTGCAGGTAAAGAATGATGAGGAGACAAGACTGGGCAGGATTAATAGAGAAGGACAACAGATGGTCAGGTGGTGGGGAAGAACTGGGGACAAAGACAAATTTTTGATTCAGTTAGGGACAACTTGCTACTAAGGCAGAGAGGATGTGATTTCTAAATAGAGTGATACTTCAAGGTGTAAACCATAGGTGGGCCTTACTGCACTGCAGCTCCCATGTGTCCTGCCCAGCATAACCAATGAAGAAGGATGGCTGAAGTTGCATCCCAGCCTCTTGTTATGCTTTTAAAAACAGAAGTGCTTCCAAGAAAGGATGGTGAAGGGGAGATGGTGGGTGAGCAAACTACTTTTCTGGAACCCAAACAGTTTTTAATTTAAAGAATCAGTGGGAGTACTCAGCAATGGTTCAGTATTGGGGGAGGGGGCAGTTCTTTGGGACCATGTAGCTTGCCCAAGGCTACACAGGCAGTCTCTTTTTAAACAAGACCCAGTGAGGAATTTAATCCCTGACCTCTGGCTCCATAGCCAGACACCCAACTCGCTGTGCTCTCCAGCCAGCACTGAAATGAAATGTATGTCTACTTTGTAGGGCTTAGATTTGAAGCAGTGCAAGTAAAGTAGTTCTTCGGCAAGGGGGAGTGTAAGGAGGGCAACAGTGATGATAAAGCCTCTGTTGGTGGGCTGTCATGCTTCTCGGGACCAACTGCCTTTCAAAATTATAAAAGAGGTGCTAGTGAAAGGGTTAGAGAAAAGGCAGGAAATAAGAAAGGGTGGTGGAGGAAGAAAGGGGAGGATGATACCCAGAGTGGGAGAAGCATGTTTATCAGAGATAGAGATACCTGCTAAAGAGAAACCTGAGAAGGAATGAGAATATGTGTTAAAGGAGGGTCCATGTACTGGGGAGATTGTCTCCTTGCACATCACCAAAGCTGAATCCAAAAGGCATGGCAACCCACAGCCTCCCTAGAAAACCCTCCTATTTGGGAGAGACAAAACAGGAAGAAACAGCATTATGTCCCAGAACACAGTTCTTAAGAATCCTCCAAGTCTCCATAACCACCTTAGCACAATACCCGAGAAAACTGTCAAGCCTCCTTGTCTTTCAAACGGGAAAGGAAGGAGAGAGGGATTGCCCATTCATTCTCAGTGGGGTTATATATATTTAAAAAATCCTTGCTGCAGAACCCTTTGCTTAGCCTACGTAAGACCCCTGCAGCGAGTGAGCAGGAACCAAAACCCCCATCACTGAGCTTGCCCAAAGTTGAAGGGATTCTGGGCCTGATAAAAGATTTATGGTTAACCACAAAAGGTTTGAAGCTGCTTTCTATATGTCTGGAAGTTAATCCTTTTGAGAATCCCTCCATTAGCTTAATAAAGATTGTTTGAATGATAAAACATCTCATTCTATGGAGCAAAACATGGAGGGCTGGGACCTCATGGGTTTGTCAGCAGCAGGCAGGGATCAGAAAGAAAAAGAAACATTTCCACAAGATATCTCATAGGGGAAAGAAGATGGGAGGTAAATCAAAAGGTCTCGTGCCCTCAAAACTAGATTTAAATAATTACAATCCAACAGTGATAAGAAAGTCTTATCAAAACTAAGGTAGAGTCTCTATAGTGTTTAAGATACGTTAGGGCTGATCATTAATCTCTTTTCTCATTTTGAATCAAGAAGGCAAAATTTTACATACTGCTGAAAACATTTGGTAACCAGCACTGTTCCCTACCCAGAAGGCGTAATTTACAGTTTTGCAAGTAAGGACAATACCTTTCTCAGCTCCAGAACTTAATATATCCCAGGACCCTTATGCTGCTACATAGCTATTAAAAACTGACGTCTGAGGCTACTAGTTCTCCAGGATTAACTAGCATAGCATGAAAAAGCCTGTACATTGAGTGGTGGTGGGAAGAAAGACGTGTCCATCTCTTCACCGGTCATGAAATGTACCTCTTATCCCAGAGATGTTCAAATTCTGTCGTATACAGAAATGCCTCTCATACAGGATGGGCATAGTGCACTGCAACATTTGTTTCAGACTCGACTTACTTATTCTAATACCAAATTTAGTACTCCCCGTGCTAGGTGAGTGAGCAGTAAAATTCGTATGCTCAATAGCCAGTAGGGACCATGGCATATAGAAAACAAAGAAGGGGAATGGGGTGGAGAGGCTCTTGCTTGAAATTTTTGTAGTATTCTTGAAGTAAGGGTATGCAACATACTACTATGTCACCTTGAACACGTTGTTTTGTCAATTTTTAAAAGCTAAGCAGCATCAGGCTTGGTTGGCACTTGGATGGGAGTCCACCAGAGAATACTAACAGTTTTCAAGTAGGATTAGGAAAGAATCCTCCCGTACAACTCAAGGGCTTCTACTAGTTGATGATGCTAGGCTAGGCAGTCTATAGATATGACTTGGGCTAACATAAGTTCTTCCCTCTAATCAATGGGAAGATTTGAGAAATCGGGGTACAAGAAAAATCTACTTCTCCCCAAACCAGCCCTTACACTTCATACAGGATAAAGCCAAATCTGAATCTGAGCCCTTCTGTACAAGTACATAGGACAGAAAGAGGTAAAAAAAAAAGGTTGTAAGAGAGTGGTGGTGGAAAGCTATACCTATCCCATTCTCTCCAGTCTCACATAGCATCATAAGGGACCTACTAGAGGCTGGTTGGAGCACTGAAAATGGGCACTCCTACTCAAGATTGCAAAGATACACCATATTTTGTTCAAATACTAATTCTTGAATTCTTGTTGTGAGTCTCCACTTGCAATTCCTTAGTGCTAAAAGTAGAGCAACAGTAGCTAGTTTTTCTTATAATGTATCCAAAAGATGTTGCAGTCTTCATCATATTTTAGGAAAATGCTGGTTAGGGCTATTTTCTCAATGTTAAATGAGTGACAAATCTGAAAGTTACTGGAAGAGATACAGATTTCCCCTGGGTTTAAAGAGATATTGGAACATGTAGCTCCTTGTGGCTTGTATGGTAGCCAGAAATCTAGCGGTCAAATTCAGTGATTGAAAGACTCCTGTTTTTTTCTGAGTAGTTCTATAGCTCATTTCTCTAGGAGCGAAGCTACGTGCAGGAAAACAAAATATCCTTTCTTGCATGCTGAACTGTCAATAACTGTGGCCAATAAGTGTTTGATAAAAGCAAGATGATTAAGTTTGTGCCTTTCTCTTACTGTGCAATGACTGCAGATGTATTAAGATCAGCATAGAAAGGTTTTTTTTTTAGGACAAAGAGATTACTTTTCCTTTCCCCAGAAATGTGAAACTTGCCAGAAAATCAGTGTTTAGGACATGACTCGACTGCCAGCACAGCAATGACCTTAAATTGCACAAATGTTTGTTTGAGAAAGCAAGGCCAATTTATGGCAACAAATACAAAGATTCTTCAAAAAGACACAATCAGACATGGTTTATCAAGCCACTCCCATCCTGCAAAATGCAGGCGTTTTATCTTACAATGTGTGTGACTTTCTGAGCTATGACATAGGTCTTATCTGTATTTGGCTATGCACAGTGGCCTGTGGTTGCCGGTGTCAAAAAGGACAATTTTATACATGCATGCATGTGTGTGTGTGTGTGATTTTCTCAAAACCCTCAAACTTTTAAAATCATGTGGAATGTAAAATTTGTAGTTGGATCCAGACTGAGTCATACTTAGGAGAAACATGCTTAAATTGGTTGGACTTCAGCTGCTTATGATAGCCAATAGTCAATCTGTGTTGTTTGTTTATTTTTGTGGCCTGTCTAGAAAAAGCTATGAGGACTCATAAAATTCATATCTTGACCGTGGACTTCCAAATGCTGCAACAGTGTCATTTATTAAAGACTTGTTATTCTTTCTGTAGGCATGGATGGTAATAATGTTCAGATTACTGATCAGTCATCTCACTGTAAAAATGACAAGGATCAATGAACATATGCACAGAGGTTCTTAATTTTGGCACTCCCTATGACTTTAAAAAGCAAAGACACATGGCAACAATACAATGTATAAATGCTAATCACATTAACTCTTACTTAGAATCTTTAATGCCTTTTTTCAAAGTAAGCTGCAATTAGTAACCCCCCATATGCCTGAAACCTCAGAGAGAAGTGAACCCATTCACTACAAGAGGGGAAGGGGGGTGAGAGGAGGAACTAAGTGGGCATGCACACTGTAGTGTGCATGTGTGCACTGTGGAGTTGCAGCAAAGGTGACCACGGACATTTGAAATCACAGATACCATTTCCATGGATATGGTGGTCCTACCTGCATGTCCAAGCCAATATCACAAAACCCTAAATGTCACTGCAAAATCCTTAGATTCCCAAACATAACAAGCAGATGTACGTTAATAAATTACAACAACATAATAGCATTAAGCAAACAGAAATATGCAACACTTTAAGGCGAGCAAAAGAATCTAAATATGTTAGATAATTTTCAACAGGCAGGAATTTGCAAATGCACAATCTGTTTCATGAAGAGTCTTTCTCAAGTCTATAGCTTCATTAATTTAATCATCCTGGTTCTAGGCAGCAGTCAGTCTGCCTCTTACAGCATGATTGTATCTTCTGTTTCCTTTCCTCTGATTAGTTCAAAAACCTTTGGAATTCAATATCTAAGCAAGGAAACAAAAGATAAGATACATCATAGTTGTAAGAATCATCTAGGTCTCTGGCTGGAGCCAAGATGATTAAATTAGTGAAGCTATGTGTTGAGGAAATTTCTGTGTGAAATGTCTCACTGCCAGGATTTTCATTGTATATCTGCTTGCTTACACCTATTGGTAATTATTTAATGTACCTCCATACTTATATGGAGGCATATTAAATACTTATGTATTTCATTGATATTTCTGTCTGCCTATTACGTGACTGCATTACTGTACTTCTGGTTACAGTGAAGCTTGTGTCCTCATTTTGAGAAAATATATTACACTTCAAAGTTCTTTATACAGAAATTAATGCAATTACTATTTGTACCTTGACACTGTTTCTCCACCATAATACACTGGATCCGTGATTGTCATGCTGCAAGGATTGAACATGGATTTATTCGTTACAATATTTCTAACCTTCTCTACTCAACAGATCTCAACATGGGGTACAATCAATAAAATCACTTAAAAGATATCTAAAACCAATAAAATATGTAAACATGTATGAATTTGAGGAAAACATACAGGCAAAGTCAATGAATGCAAACCAAATCCTTGATCTGCCTGGACACCAATTGCTAAGGGGAACAACCAAGTTTTAACTTGTTTCTGGTAATAGCAAGGTCCTCATCTTCCAAGGGAGATCATTCCACAATTAGGAAACTACAGCTGAGAAAGTCCTTTCCTGCAACACTGTGTACCAGGAGCTCCTTTCCAGCAGCACTGATTGGGAAAATATGTGAGTGGGAGCAATTCCTCGGATACATAAAACAAGGATCCCATTGAGAAAAAAGTCTTCCCAGTGTCGTGACATAGTAGCACTGTGCAAACATTGGAATTACATAAGCAGTCATCTCCATTAATAAAAACCTCTGCTTTTAGAGCAGGTTCCTGGACACCCCAAGCAAACAGCAAAAATGTCAATCTGTTGCACGAGCAGTGACACCACAAGAGCTTGGGCCATGTCTCATTTAGGGATTTGACTATAATTATCAAGATCTTGAACTCAGACAAGCCATATTGTCAACCTATGCAAGGTTTTGTTTTGTTTTTTAGAAATTGTGTTATATGGGCCCCATAAGGTATCTGTAAGGAACACAAAGTATATGGGAACCAAAGTCTAAATGGCCATTTTGCCCAGTTAGTGCTGATTGGCTCTGGCTTTCCAGGTATTCAGGCAGAGTTCCTTCCTAGTCTCACCTAGAGATCTCTGGCATTTCCTAGTGGTTTCCCATTCAATTATTAACCAGGTACAACTGTTTTAGCTTCCTAAATTTTATGGGATCCATTGTGTTCAGAGTGGTAGAAAACACAATGCCTGCACTTTAGCTACTGAATATCTCACTACCTGTGTTTTCTTAAAGGGTAGCTTTGAGCAGAGTGCTTTGAAATCGTCAAAACAGGAAGTTACCAGTGTTATCCTTGTCTACAAATGGCTCTAGTTGGTAGGCTAACCAAGTTGGTCTCGGGTCAGATGGTTCATGCTGTTTCAGGAGAGTTCAACACCATCCAGAGCAGTGCACTTACCAGATTCTCAGACATGGGGGTCACCATCTTGTTGGGATCCAGCTTCAGATAACAAGCCCTCATTCCGCCTATGAGAGCATGCTGAAAAGCATCTGAGCTATGATTAGAGAATGACTTTTAAATCCATCCCTAGTACAAACAAATCCACAGGATCTGAGAACAATGCTTTTATGATACAAGATGGACCTGTACGCTTTACAATCCCATTTGGTGGAATTTTGTGTTTACTTTTTTTAAAAAAGGTATCTGACACTCATTGGTCTGTAACCTAGTTCTAGCTTTTCCTGCCACAACATTTCTGCGAAACACCTGGTCTCTTATATTCTGTATGCACAGGTGTGAAGCATGCTGTCTGCCTGTAAAAATGACTGAATCCCAGTTTTATGCCATATAGCCATGTTGCTAAGCACTGCAGCCATGTTTCTTGTGCAATTCCTCAACTTGAATATGAGGTATGATGTGATGATAGGTGTGTGTCTTGCCTTTTTGGAGAAATGTCAACAGGGGTGAGCCTCCCCTCCCCAAAATGTTTGGATCAGTGAATGGCTCTTGGGATTTTTACAGGTCATCCTGTGTTCTTTGTCCCTGCATAAAGAACAGTCTGAGGAGTATCCTAAGGAGACTTTTTGCTATGAATCCTACCCATCCCTGAGATAAGGTTGATCATCAAATTCTTATGACCTGCACAGGTAATTCAGCTCTCCTGAAACAAATTACAGTATGACGATTGTCTCCAACGGATGGGTAAAGAGGAAAGGGGGGGGGACGGAGGAAGAGGGGTTCAACCTGAAGAACCAGGTCGGAACATTAGACCTAGAAAGGATCCGAAAAACAACACCGACCATCTCTGATGCCTCCCTGAGCGGGGTGAAGAGACCGTGTAGCTCCACCCTGCCTCGCGTGTTTCCAGTATTAACAGCTTGCGGCTCAAGAGGCTTAGAATAACTTTACGCGCCGGCCTCGCCCGCCCTAGTTGGACTCTGTGTGTGTGTGTGTGTGTGTGTGTGTGTGTGTGAGGGGGTGGGGGCGGCGGCAAAGAAAGGACGAACGGGCTGAGGGAGGCAGCCGCTTTAAAACCTGCGGCGGTTGCGTGTGTCCCCCCCCCTCCCGCTGGGCCAGGCGGTTGTGTAATCCCGCCAAGTCCCCTCCCCGGCAGCAGCGCCGCAAACCGACGGGCCGCTTTCCACGCGCGCAAGAGCAGCAGCTGCACTTCCCTCCCGGGGGGTTCGCTTAAAAGCGGCTCGCTCGCTCGCTCTCGCTCTTCCTCCCCGCCCTCGCCGTCGCCTCTCTCTCTCTCTCTCTCTCAGCGCGGCTCCTCGCCGAGCCCGCCTGCCCGCCCGCCGGAGTTTTCCCTCTCTTTCTCCACAGCAGCCCCCGCCGCCTTTCCCTCTCTCTCCGCCGTTCGCAGCAGCCCCGCGCCGCGCGTGTGAGAGTCGTCTTTCCCGCCGCCTTCCTCTGAAGGAGCGATGAGGGTCCTCGGGCGGCCTGGGATGCTCGGCGGCTACTGCAGCGGCTGCTGTTACTGCCTGGTGGTCCTGGCGGTGCTGGTGCTGGTGCTGCCGCCGGGCGGTTCGGCTCAGCTCTTCGGGCGGCGTTACGAGGAGCGGGCTTGTCCCGAGCGCTGCGACCGGGCGCGCTGCCCGGAGCTGCCCGCCGAGTGCGCGGGAAGCGGGGAAGCGCTCGACTCGTGCGGCTGCTGCCCGGTTTGCGCGGCGCAGGAAGGCGAGCCGTGCGGGGCCCCGCCGGCCGGGGAGCCGTCGTGCGCCGAGGGGCTCTTGTGCGTGCTCTCCCCCGGCGGCGGGCCCGGCGTGGCGGCTTCGGCCACCGTGCGCAGGCGGGCCAAGGGCGGCCGCTGCGTGTGCGCCAGCAACGAGCCCGTGTGCGGCAACGACGGGAAGAGCTACGCCAACCTGTGCCAGCTGCGGGCGGCCAGCCGGCGCTCCGAGGGCCAGCGCCAGCCGCCCGTCATCGCCATCCAACGGGGCGCCTGCAGTCACGGTAAGCCGCTGGGGGATTTGGGGCGGGATTTGGGGGTAGTGGGGGAAAGCCGGGACCGACGGGCGGGCGGGCGAGGGGTTGATGTGGCTTCGGCTGCAAGCGAAACGAAGACGTTTCCCTTGGGAACGGGAGCTGCTTGTACGGGATGGGTCGCACCTCGGACGTTGCCTCAGGCCAGCCAGGCTCCTTGGTCCATCTCCTCCAGCGGTGTCTGCTACACTGACTGGAGACTACGATTCCTGGGCTTTCAGGCAGTCGTTTTCTCCAGTGGTGTTGCATATACATTAGAAGTCCTTCTTTAAACGTCCCGACTGCATCTCATTATCATAAAAGAGCATACTGGATACCGGAAAAACAGAAGTGGTCTCTCTCTCTCTCCCTCTCTCCCCCCCTCTCTTTTTTTTGAACTACAAGTCCCAGAATCCCCAGCTGACTGGGAGATTCTGGGACTTGCAGTCCAAAAAAGCAACTCCCCTGTCTCTATTGAAGTACAAGCCTTAGGACACAATATTGGTCACCTCCCTCCCTCCCGTCACTTTGTCTGAGTTCCTTGCAATATCTCATTTTTCCAGTAATCCAGGGGCATTTGGGGCTACAGAGCCACTGCTTTCCTGTTCAGTTGTTTTCTGCTCTTGGCTCTGGATTATAGTGCGTGTACATTTGGGGATGGGAAGGAGGATATGCTGACCTTAGAACCATGTGGAGTGCTGTCTCAGATGATTATGAAACTGAATTCCTTGGCCAATACTTTGTGGAGTGCTCTCACTATCCTTATTATCAACGTGTAAATAAGAGTGGTAACCATGACAAGAGGAAGAGAGAACAATTCAGAATGAAAGTTAATAAATACAAAGTTTTCGGGCTTGTGGCCTGACCAGAGAGACGTCTTTGTAAGAATGTTTAAATCTCAGTTTAAGGTCAGGAAGAAGTAAGAGGTGGGGTGTATGATGAAATGAGGATGGAATAGTCAGTTTCTGGAGAGGCAGATAATGCATTGGGTAGGATTTGTGCTGGAGATTAGAGTAAACTGGGATCCAAAAGAGTGTAATTAAGGGTTGGAGAAAATCATGTTCCTGTTGCTCTTTTTAAAAGAAAGGTTAATTGGTAGTGATATAAAAATACTTCTTCCTGGTTTGTGATCTGCTATTAACTACTTCATATAATCCAAATAATATAAGGTGATTAATCTCATTCTAATTTACTAACTGGATTTAATAGCATGTTATGAAACAGCTATATAAGACAAAGAGATGATGTTAACTTCAGTGTCCATTGACAATAACCCTGGAACTTATACAACACAGTTCTATGTATGCTTATTTTGAAGTCCCCTTGAATCCATTGGAATGATAATCACTAGGTAAGTGTGTATGAGATGGCAGGCTTAGACACAGACAATATTCCATTAACATTATGTGCATCTTTTCTGTTATTTGCCTACAAGTCCTCTCAGTTTAATTCCACTGGCTGAAATCCCGTTGCTTGGAGTACCATGTCACAATAGAATAAGGATTTAGTGAGTCAACTATTTCATGAATTTCATTTACAGTATTCAGGTGATTCAAATAGGCCTACTCTAGTTGCAGTTTACTTCACTAAGGTAAGTCACAACTAAAGTAGGCCCATTTGAATCAATGGCACTTATGGAAGAGATGACTTGCTCAATCTCTACCGATTTACTAGGTCTACTTTAGTGTGACTTACTACACTGAGCTACAGGATCTCAGCTACTGAGTGTAAACCACAGGGCAACCTTATCTCAGACTCTTTAAGCAATAATAGGAGTGTCCATTGTAGATTGCAGCCTTGAGCAGAGGAAGGGCAGATTTAGGATTGCTTAACTCTTTTCTTATCAGGCTATTTCCTGATTCAGATTCCCCATTGCAGCTGCTTTTCTGCTAAAAGGGAGAAATATTCAGGTATTTATTTTTTTCCAGTGATGGAAAAGCAAACTGGGAGGTGCCAGTTTGGATGGAAGAAGCAGCAGCCAAAAGGGAAAGCATTTAGGAGTCCCTTCTCCTCTGTTCAAACTTATAGAGTCCTGTGGCTGCTTTTCATTAAGAAAAACAAGTTGGGAGACTTTTACTGTCTGCTTTGTAACATCTGGTTTGGCTCTAGCAAATATTTTCCTGGAGATAAATATTTTCTTTTATAAGAGCTTGACTGAAGAACCAACAAGAATTCTGCCTGCTCCGAACTGCACTCCGTACTGATTTGCTTGGAAATAAGTCCCATTGAATACATAGCCTAACTTTTGGAGCAAACCTACATAGAATCTGACTGTTACAGTACAGGTCAGGACACATTGAGGCAGAACCAAGTTAGAAGTGTCAGACCTCTGTCCAAAATTGGCCCTGCCACTGAATTTTTACAAAGCAGCGGGACACTTTATAATTGAAGATGGATGAGCACTAGGGGGCAGCTGAATCCTTTCCCCTTCCTATGTTCTTTCTTCTTAAAATCTCTTATGTGTTCTTCCCCCAATTGTAGGAAGCAGTAATCTACTAGGAGGAAAATGGGTTAAGACAGGTATAATAATATACTGGTGGGAAACCATGGCAGGCAGGCATCTTTGCATGGCCATCCTTGCTGTTCTTTAACTCCATCTTTCATAAGGAATTGGCAGGACCTGAGCCAAGTCCTTCCACATGTCTTCAGTGCACCAAATCATGTACAGCTTCAGAGGAAATTGCCATATTAGATTTGGCTGTGTGCTTACTGTTCATGATACCTAGTAATCTTGGGCTGTTCAGCAATGTGTGCAATTAAGGCACAGAAAAGACTTGAGAAATTTAGGCCCAGGATTCTAGACCTAAATGATGTGGTCTGGAATACACATACTCTTGAATATCTTTTGAAGTACCTCTCTTTATAAGATTGTGACTGAAAGGTCATGGAAACATCTGGCAGACATTGGAGAGAAAGGGTATGGAAGCAAGCACTTTAAAAAACAAAAGGAAGTTTTGAAACCACATTTTAATAAAGAACCTTTTCCATGATGTGATGGATCTGTTGTTTGCATGTTAAAACTGCAAGGCATTTGTGTTCTTTCATGTTATTTTTTTCCAGGATATATAGGAAAGTATTAACATAGCTTTTGAAGATTTAAACTAGTTGACAAAACCTGTAATTCTGAGGTTTATATTTTGTGCTGTAGTCATAATAATGCAGTCAATATTTGTACCAATCCAGGAGGTAGCTTTATATGACTAGCAAAGTAAATGTAGCTAAAAGGCTTAATCTAAATCTCTCTCTGACTAAGTGCCCTTGAACTAAGTGACGTCACAGAAAATGCAATCAGAAATGCTAACTTAGCAAGCTCAGCAGAATGAATGATTGGCTGAATGGGTACTGCAAGTACATGGAACAATTCTTGGCAATACAAAACCCATCTCATCAGAATCAATGTATACATTTGCTTAAAACTGAAAAAGAATTTCAAGGCTTGTAAAGCTCACATTGATGTATTTCAAAGACCTTAAAATATAGTACCAAGAGCCACTATAGTGAACTGACCAAGAGGAAAACTGGGTTCAAATTTTGCTCATCTCCTTTAGTCTCCTTTCCTAATAGGCATTATTGAGCTCAGTGAAGTCTGCTTTTGAGTAGAGATGTGTTGAATTCCACTGATAGACAAATTTAAAGAGAGGATTAGATGAATTCCGAGATCTAGTCATAGGTTAATTTTAAAATCCATATTAACATTAAATGTTTGCAAGCCCATACAGAAGGACTGGAAACTGTTACTAATATACATCCTAGAGAACCTTATGTTGAAAACATGCAGGGAAAGAACCCAATGTACACATATCTAAGCCTTTTAGAGGAAGTTGAAGCTGTGAACATGGCAGTTATCTGAATTGCAAAGTAATAACAGATAATTGGAAATCAATTAAACGTCTTTAATCATTCAAGCACAAATTGTCTCAGTTTCTTTGGTGAGCACATGGCAATCTGAATTTATTTTAGTGATGATGCTGAAATTATGTTTTTAGCTGTAATTTCTGGAAAACAGAGCGATCAGTATTCCACATCTTAGGGGGAAAAATCAAGTAATGATATTGGTTTTGGTTCTGCAAAATCATGTTGATAAATATTATGAATGAATTTACGTATAGCTGGTGCTTCTCCAGATAAACATTTTTTGGACTATTGGATGGTGGATGCTATGTATGAACAAAATTTCATAGCAGTAATATTTCTGTACTTATGTCAACAGAATTCAGAATGTAGTCCTTAGCTTGCACAATTATGTAAGATTTGTAATAATTTGTACAAATCATGTGCATATGTGTTTGTCTGTACATGTGGTTGAGGAACTTTGTAAGGCTAGATGTTTATGGAACTGAAGAAACTGGGAGTAGGAAGATGAGAAAAACTACAGAGGAGACTGAGAAAACAGACTGATAGTTTTTAATTCACGGTCCTGAATTAAATTAAATTTAATTCATGTGTACAAGGAGAATCACAGAAGGTACCATGGATTATTGGCAAGGTGCTTGTTGAATGTCAGTCGTAGGTGCAATCATGTACCTGGTATGCATCTGGCAGGTGCCTGACAAGTTGTCAACTGCCAGCAATTAACCACAGCAACTTCTGCAATTCCTCCTGTATGTGTATAAACATCCAATAGGATTTTGACCACTAGTTCATGGATTAATTAATAGATTTAATTTTCAGATCTCCTCCTCCTCCTCCTCCTCCTCCTCCTCCTCATAATAATAATAATAATAATAATAATAATAATAATAATAATAATAATAATAATAATAATAATAATAATAATGTACAGTCAAGTGAATTCTAACTAATGGCAACACTTTTGAGGGTTTTCCAAGTGCAGAATATTCAGAAATAGTGTACCATTCCCTTCTTCTGGGAGCAACATATGAAACTTGCCCAAGGCCACATAGGCTGGCTCTACTCACAAGAGGCACAATGGGGAATTGAACTCACAACCTCTGACTCTGCAGGGAACTGGCTGGACAGCTCAATGATTTAGGTATCTGGTTGGGAAGCCAGAGGTTGGGAGATCAATGGGCTTTTGCCAGTAGAGCCAGCCTGTGTGGACTTGTAGAGTTGGCATGAATGGCCAGTTTGATGATTCATGCCATTTCATCCTTTGGATGAGCGGGTGTTTGGTGGTTCTCTGTCCCGCCTCCTCCAATGGGCTCCTTATCAGAGGTTTAGGTATATGGTTGTGGATAGCTTAGTAGTTTGGGTATCTGGCTATGGAGCCAGGGACTGGGATTTCAGTTTCCCAGTGTGCATCCCAAGAAGAGCCAGCTTGTTGTGGCCTTGAGCAAGCTATGCACTCAGGGCACACCCAGAAGAAGGGAATTGTGAACCACTCCTGAGTATTCCTTTTCTCCTAAGTGTTATTAATATTTATGTGCTCATTGTTTGTTATTTGTATATAGACATTATATTTTGTCTATATACATATCATGATTTAATGGTTTAATATGATAACTATTTAACTATTTAGTTCTATTTATGAATTATATGATTGTTTTAGGAAGATTTTGTATTTGCTAGTTGATTTCATATGAACATGATAAAAGACAAAAATGGGAGGGACCTAACAGAAGCAGAAGACGTCAAGAAGAGGTGGCAAGAATACACAGAGGAACTATATCAGAAAGATTTGGATATCCCGGACAACCCAGACAATGTAGTTGCTGACCTTGAGCCAGACATCCTGGAGAGCGAAGTCAAGTGGGCCTTAGAAAGCCTGGCTAACAACAAGGCCAGTGGAGGTGATGGCATTCCAGTTGAACTATTTAAAATCTTGAAAGATGATGCTGTTAAGGTGCTACATTCAATATGCCAGCAAGTTTGGAAAACTCAACAGTGGCCAGAGGATTGGAAAAGATCAGTCTACATCCCAATCCCAAAGAAAGGCAGTGCCAAAGAATGCTCCAACTACCGTACAATTGCACTCATTTCGCACGCTAGCAAGGTTATGCTCAAAATCCTACAAGGTAGGCTTCAGCAGTATGTGGACCGAGAACTCCCAGAAGTACAAGCTGGATTCCGAAGAGGCAGAGGAACTCGAGACCAAATTGCTAACTTGCGCTGGATTATGGAGAAAGCCAGAGAGTTCCAGAAAAATATCTACTTCTGCTTCATTGACTATGCGAAAGCCTTTGACTGTGTGGACCACAGCAAACTATGGCAAGTTCTTAAAGAAATGGGAGTGCCTGACCACTTTATCTGTCTCCTGAGAAACCTATATGTGGGACAGGAAGCAACAGTTAGAACTGGTCATGGAACAACTGAGTGGTTCAAAATTGGGAAAGGAGTATGGCAAGGCTGTATATTGTCCCCCAGCTTATTTAACTTATATGCAGAATACATCATGCGGAAGGCTGGACTGGAAGAAACCCAAGCCGGAATTAAGATTGCCGGAAGAAATATCAACAACCTCCGATATGCAGATGATACCACTCTGATGGCAGAAAGTGAGGAGGAATTAAAGAACCTTGTAATGAGAGTGAAAGAGGAGAGTGCAAAAAACGGTCTGAAACTCAACATCAAAAAAACTAAGATCATGGCCACTGGTCCCATCACCTCCTGGGAAATAGAAGGGGAAGACATGGAGGCAGTGTCAAATTTTATCTTCCTGGGCTCCATGATCACTGCAGATGGAGACAGCAGCCCTGAAATTAAAAGGCGCCTTCTTCTTGGGAGGAAAGCGATGACAAATCTGCACAGCATCTTGAAAAGCAGAGACATCACCTTGCCAACAAAAGTCCGAATAGTCAAAGCTATGGTTTTTCCTGTCATGATGTATGGAAGTGAGAGCTGGACCATAAAGAAAGCAGACCGCCGAAGAATTGATGCCTTTGAATTGTGGTGCTGGAGGAGGCTCTTGAGAATCCCCTGGACTGCAAGGAGAACAAACCTATCAGTTCTAAAGGAAATCAACCCTGAGTGCTCACTGGAAGGACAGATCCTGAAGCTGAGGCTCCAGTACTTTGGCCATCTAATGAGAAGAAAAGACTCCCTGGAAAAGACCCTGATGTTAGGAAAGTGTGATGGCAAGAGGAGAAGGGGACGACCGAGGATGAGATGGCTGGACAGTGTCTGCGAAGCAACCAACATGAACCTGACACAACTCCGGGAGGCAGTAGAAGACAGGAGGGCCTGGCGTGCTCTGGTCCATGGGGTCACGAAGAGTCGGACACGACTAAACGACTAAACACACACACAGTTGATTTCATGGAAGGTGCAATTAGAATCCAATATACATTTATTTTACTGTAATGCTAAAGAAAGCATATTACATTTCCAGCAGGAAACATTCCATCTTTTTCAGGCTCAACTCATATATAAATATACTGTGAGTATTATTAAGAATAAGTATACTTAAAATTCAACTATCACCTTGCAGCATTTGAAGTGAGGAGGCTGGATTTATGTGCCAGGCAATAAGCCAGCTAGAACATGGCTTAGTTTCCTAAAATATTAGTCATGTCATAATGATTCAGACAAATGTCCTTCTGCAATTTGTTTGATTAAAACAGAATCCTAATAGTTTTAGAGTGGATGTAGCTCTCCCCTTTTAAAGCAATCACCATTGCAATACATTTCATGATTAAATCATGATGTGTTGCAACTAAAGCTAAAATAAATTTCTGCCTTTTTTCAGGATTAAGTAATGTTTGTGTATCTTGATTGGGTCAGGAAAATTTTCTTGTGCCCTCATTGGCAAGGGTAGTAACATTTCTGGATCGTTTTCTCCAGTTTAAAAATTCAGTTGTAACCTACAACCTGTATCTATTCAGATGACTAAAGAAGAGAAGCTTTGTATTCTCGAAGGCTTTCGCAGCCGGGATCTGATGGTTGTTGTGGGTTTTTCAAGCTCTTTGGCCATGTTCTGAAGGTTGTTCTTCCTGACGTTTCGCCAGTCTCTGTGGTCAGCATCTTCAGAGGACTGGAGTAGGAACGCTGTCCATGCTCTGTTGCTGTTTGTTGGATAGTTGAGTATTTATAGCTGTGGGAATAGCTTTTGTCCTTTTCAGGAGATAGGGTGATCAGCGTGTTTTTGTTGTGTATGTATTGCTGTGATAATTGGGAGAGATTATCTGTCACTGTGGTTGATGGGTGTCTTTAGCTCTACACAGCCACAAGGACCAGGGATCATTGCACAAAAGAGACCAGCTAAAGACACCCATCAACCACAGATTTTGCCCCTAAAGATTTTTTTTAGCTCACTACATTGATAGCCATACAACTATAGAAAGAAGACTAAAATGTACCATTGCAACTAAGAAAAGGTTCAGTAAGGAATTTATTGTTGTTTGTGCCATCAAGTTGCTTCCAACTTATGGTGAGGCTATGAATGAGTAATCTCCAAAATGTTCTGTCCTCAACAGCCCAGCTCAGCTCTTGTAAACTCAAGCTGTGTCTTCCTTTAGGGAGTTAATCCATTTTGTATTTCATCTTCCTATTTTTCTGCTGACTTCAACCTTTCCCGGCATTATTGTCTTTTCTGGAGAATCCTGCCTTCTTCTGATGAGTTCAGACTCATTTGGGACAGCCCTACTGTCATCATTTTTTGCATCCAGAGATAGTTCAGGCTTGATTTGATCTAGGACCCATTTATTCTTCTTTACAGTAGTCCATTGTATTTGCAGATCTTTCCTCCAGCACCACATTTCATATGAATCAATTTTTTCCTGTCAGCTTTCTTTACTGTCAAGCTTTCACACCCATACAAAGTGATTGGAAATATGATAGTGTGGATGATCTTGGTCTTGGTCTCTACTGAGATACGTATCCTTATATTTAATTATTGTTTCTACTTCCTTCATTGCTGCCCTTCCAATTCTCAGTCTTCTGATTTCTTGGCTCTTCTCTCCATTTGGATTGAGCCAAATCTAACTATTTGAATTCTTCATTGTCAGTGTTAAAGTTGTGTAGTTCTTCTGTAGTCAGTAAGGAATAGAAGGTTTTAACAGGAAAAAAGTATTACATTCATCCAGCATACTTCTTTAAAAGAGTTAAAAGATACAGTTTTAAAGTACATGAAAATGGTATCCACAAAGAAAATAGCTGGAAGAGAAACTATTAAAACATAACACATTCTTCAGTAGCCTTATCAAAAGCATTGCATGTTTTTATATTCCATCAACCAGAAATCTACCATGTTTTCCAAAAAATAAGACAAGGTCTTATATTAACTTTTGCTCCAAAAAAACCATTAAGGCCTATTTTCGGGGGATGTTTTATTTTTTTTTTCATGGACAACAATTACTTTTATTCAAATACAGTCATGTCATCTGGTTCCTGCACAATGATAGAGGGTGGAGTTTCACTTAACTGGAGCTTATTTTTGGGGTAGGGCTTATATATTATGAGCATCCTGAAAAATCATTCTAAGGCTTATTTTCAGGTTAGGTCTTATTTTCGGGGAAACAGGGTAAATGTACACCTACTGAAACTTCCATGTTTTCCCAAGCTCTCTGATAACATGATTATTTATATACATACTGTACATGCATATACACATCATGTCAATAGACTTCCTCAAGTGAATTCCCAGCTGGAATTACCATATTTTTCCATCTATAAGACACTACTTTTTCCTAAAATCATTTCCCTAAAAATTGAGGGGTGTTTTTTACACAGAAGTAAGCTGAGATAGCTGAGAAAGCAAAGCAAAAAGCAAAGTGTGCTGCTTATATACTGCCCCATAGCGCTTCAAGCAGTCTCTGGGCGGTTTACAAGTTAATTATGCAGGCTATACATTCCCCCCCCCCCAGCAAGCTGGGTACTCATTTTACCGACCTCGGAAGGATAGAAGGCTGAGTCAACCTTGAGCTGGCTACCTGGGATTGAACCCCAGGTTATGAACACAGTTTTGGCTGCAGTACATCAGTTTAACCACTGCGCCACAAGAGAACAAAATGGCACATACCTTGCCTCTGTAAACAGACTTCCTTCATCCACCAGGCTGAGTTTCCTACAGTCAGGAGACTTATAGAACTTATGTCAGCTGATCCTGAGCAAACCAGTTGAAGCACACCTCCTTGGAGGTGGAGCCTGTAGGCTCAAGATTCAACAGAGACAAAATGTCCAACATTCTGAGCTCAGAGGCTGAATCCTCAAAGATAAATTTTCTTAATTTTGGGGTTAGAAAATTGGGGGGGGATGTCTTATAAATGGGTGTGTGTTATAAATGGAAAAATACGGTAAGTCCCGAGAACATCTGAGCAAAATACAAGCCTAGATGATTCTATCTTCTGAGGCATTTTATTTATTACATTTGCATCCACAAGTGATAATTGAGTCTGTATATCTTCAGTCTTCATCCAACATTTGGATTCCCATAGCAATCCTCAGTCTGAAGATTTATTCTTCCTGAGTCTACAAATTCCTGTGTGTGCACGTTAATTTTTATAGCATGGGTTTGAATTTGATGGTTAAATGTCTTGGATCCTAATATGTGTCTGTAAACCAGAGTGTCCCTCCTTCCTCTTCCCTCAACAGCCCTCTGTGCCCCTGAAAATCATCTCAGGGTGGAGTCAGTTTTTTTTTTATGATGGGCTATTCTCTCTCTCCTCTTGACCATGGCAAGCAAGCACCCGGTACAGTTCCCTCCCCATCCTGAAAAGACCCAAATGGCTTTTAATTTTAAAGAAACAGGAAATTACTCATTAGGGATCTTGTGACCATATGCAGCCAATAGGCCACACTTCATTCACCCTGTCTTAGATTCTAGGGCAGGATTCTCCAGTCTTGGGCCTCCAGATGTGCTTGGACTTCAGCTCCCAGAAATCCTGGCCAGCAGAGGTGGTGGTGAAGGCTTCTGGGAGTTGTAGTCCAAGAACATCTGGAGGCCCAAGGTTGGGGACCATTGTTCTAGGGGATCATATGAGGAGTAGAAAATGGATAGAAGAGAGATTGTGGGGAATCTGGCTGTCTCTTATGCAGATAGGAACAATGGAGGATCCAAACCAATGACTTTAATTTAGTTGGTTTCTGTTAATGGTGGAAACTTCAGACATTTTCATAATTCATCAGACACTTCCTGCTCCTCCTCCCACTAGAGCTCTGAAATCATCTGGACAAAATTGGACAGAGCAATATTTTACTTTGCTGCCTGCTTAGGTTTGACCTCATTACCTAGTTTCTGGGTTTCCAGTCTGGTTCTCAGACATTCTTATGTTTCCTTTACTCCTTTCCTCCCATGTGTGTGTTTTGCACATGAGCTGTTTTGGAGAAATAGCATATGCTTGTGTTTCCTCTGCCTGGTGCTGGAAAAGCAGGTCATGCCATCCACTGATATGTGTAGAAAAATTCTTGCTGGTTTGCATGAAAAGTCCTTGGTTATGACAGGCATCCAGCACAGTCACCTTGAAGAAACCTTTTTGAAAAGAAAGTCTTCCTGTGTTGGAATGTGAAAAATTTGCCAATCATTTTCAAAACAAGATTGAGGAGCAATATGAAACTCTGCTGGAAGTATGAGAAAATAGTAGTAATTTAAATTCTGCTTTGTATGATAGAGCCAGCTGAAGAACAATTTCAACAATGAAAAATTAGGACAGAAAGGGAAATTCCACAAAGACATTTGTGACAGTAACATATTTAGTCAGCTAATTATGAAAAAGAAAACTGGTAGTATTATGTGCCAGGCTTGTAGCTGCTTCCGTGATGATAAAATCAAAGATTAAACATGGTTATTGGTTATCAGTCTGGAATGATTTCATATAATCACAGTTATAGCTTAATCAGTGTAGCAGTATCAGTATAAATAATATGGCGGTACAAGATAGAACTCTGAAGCAAGAGAGAAAACTTACTTGTCCTCTGAAGATGCCGGCCACAGAGACTGGCAAAACTTTAGGAAGAACAACCTTCAGAACACGGCCAAAGAGCCCGGAAAACCCACAACAACCAAAACTTACTTTGTTTTGCTTTTCTTCTCTTTAAGGTATATTTGTAAGTAGATCAGATATTCAAAGTTAAGTTCAGGGGTCACTCATAAACAGGGATGAAATCTAAACCCCTGCCCTGGTTGTTGCCTGAATAATAAGAGTGAAGCAGTGGTTTGTTATTCTTGATCTAGCTGTATTGTAACAGGAAGGTTTTGAGGCAAAAGTGCATGTTCTTATAAGTCACAGTCTCCTGCTTATGAAGGCTCATATTCCTGTAATGTGAAGTTGAAGATATCTAGTTTATATGCTGGCATTGTGGGATTTATTTAGCTCCTCAGAGTGCCCCCCCCCCACTGCAACTGCCCCTGGAGCCACATGAGGGTGTGATGTTTTGAGTCATTGCCCTGGCTTCCACACACATGCTTATCTTACTTATCAGATGAAGATCAGTTTGGAATTATTTTTCCTGGCCTGGTTAAAGCACATTAAATCTGGAGAGACAGAACATAGAAGGAATCATTCTAAGGGTCATATTGAGAAGAAGAGCCAAACAACACAAATTGTTTGGCAGCAAGATTTAAAGTTTTCCATTATGATCAGGAGAGTTCTGAAATGTGTGTTCTTCAAAGTAAAGTAATTTATCAGCTAATAGCATTATTTATATTTTGGAACTTTAGAAGAATTATGAATTATTCAAGGCAGATAAAGAGTAGGGCAGGGAACATTTTATAGACGATATAAAGGCCATGGTAGAGGCCAATGGAGGGAGGAAGGTAACTTCTTTAAAAAGTGGACTGGCAAGTAGGTGGCAAGATACTGATTCTGCACAGGTAAAGGATAATGTCCTGCTCTCCAAAATGTTGGAGGCTTTGGAAAATATTCAGAATGAGCGTGCATGGAGGCATTCATTAAGTAAAAGGAAAAAGAAAGAGAATTTTTGGAAATATCAAAGTTTGGTTGTAACTAACAATGTAAATGCATGATCAGGGCATATTGATCTATACTTAACATGGGTATTTGTGGTTGTTTCAGTAGATTGGCAGATAAAATCCAGATGCACAAGAGACCATTGAAAGGACAATATGTGGGTTATTTGGGGACAGGCAATTTAATGGGATTATGTAAAAGCATGTTCTTTCCTTACCTGTTCTTCAAGTAGGCTTGGAAAAAGTTTTTTACTGTCTTGAATGGAAGGCTTTTCCAAGTGTGACAGCAGAAAGAAGAGGATTTTGCAGTGCATGGGAAAATGTGTGACCTACCAGCCCTGACTGCCCCAAACCAAGGAGGTTTGGTGAAAACCTTCCATTGAAATTAGGGGGAAAGTTGACTGTGAGCTAGATATGAAGATTGCTTTTGGCTTGTGAATGCACACTTCCTTTCCATCATCCATAAGTTGCGACATCTGAGAAAACCAACATACTTTACAAAATAAAGCATAGATAAACTGTTCAACACAAACTAACCTAGTTTGATGGTGTTTATAGACATTGAAGAACAACTGACACCAAAGAAAGAAGTTCTTCTCATTCTAGGGGATTGGAATGCTAAAGTAGGGAGTTAAGAGATAAAAGGAACAACAGGAAAGTTTGGCCTTGGAATTCAGAACGAAGCAGGGCAAAGGCTAATAGAGTTTTGTCAAGAGAACAAGCTGGTCATCACAAACACTCTTTTCCAACAACACAAAAGGTGACTCTACACATGGAAATCACCAGATAGGCAATACCGTAATCAGACTGACTATATTCTCTGCAGCCAAAGATGGAGAAGCTCTGTAGAGTCAGCAAAAACAAGACCTGGAGCTGATTGTGGCTCTGATCATCAGCTTCTCATAGCAAAATTCAAGCTTAAACTGAAGAGAGTAGGAAAAACCGCTGGGCTAGTCGAGTATAATGTAAACCAAATCCCTTATGAATACACAATGGAAGTGAAGAACAGATTTAAGGAACTAGATTTGGTGGACAGAGTGCCTGAAGCACTTTGGATAGAGGCTTGTAACATTGTACAGGAAGCAGCAACAAAAACCATCCCAAAGAAAAGGAAATGCAAGAAAGCAAAGTGGCTGACCAACAAGGCTTTACAAATAGCAGAGAAGAGAAGGGAAACAAAATGCAAGAGAGATCTGGAAGCTCTGTACCTAAAACTCCCAGAAGTACAAGCTGGATTCCAAAGGGGCAGAGGAACTAGAGACCAAATTGCCAACATGTGCTGGATTATGGAGAAAGCCAGAGAGTTCCAGAAAAACATCTACTTTTGCTTCATTGACTATGCAAAAGCCTGTGACTGTGTGGACCACAGCAAACTATGGCAAGTCCTTAAAGAAATGGGACTGCCCGATCACCTTATCAGTCTCCTGAGAAACCTATATGTGGGACAGGAAGCAACAGTTAGAACTTGATATGGAAACACTGATTGGTTCAAACTTGGGAAAGGAGTACGACAAGGCTGTATATTGTCCCCCTGCTTATTTAACTTATATGCAGAATACATCATGCGAAAGGCCGGACTGTAGGAATCCCAAGCCGGAATTAAGATTGCCGGAAGAAATATCAACCACCTCTGATATGCAGATGATTCCACTCTGATGGCAGAAAGTAAGGAGGAATTAAGGGACTTTGTAATGAGGGTGAAAGAGGAGAGTGCAAAAAATGGTCTGAAGCTCAACATCAAAAAAACTAAGATCATGGCCACTGGTCCCATCACCTCCTGGCAAATAGAAGGGGAAGATATGGAGGCAGTGACAGATTTCACTTTCTTGGGCTCCATAATCACTGCAGATGGTGACAGCAGCCCCAAAATTAAAAGATGCCTTGAAAGAGTAGCAGTAGTACAGGTACACACCAGGGTGCGATAACCAATAGAGCTCTTCCCTGAGATGATGAATACGCCAAGCACCAGAGTAGTGTTGATAGCAGAGATTGTATTATTTACAGAATATACAGGTATATTTACAGCTAAGTCTTTGTTCTCAGTTCCAAGGTAATGCACAATAGTTTCCACAGAGTTTAGTGCATATATCAGTTTTAATGCCCAGTAAATAAGTTCAGTAGTCGTATACCATACGTTCCATCCAATTAGCCAGAGTTCCTCTTCAATACCAAGCACGTAGACATGGCTTCCTCCAGGATTCTCCAGCACAGGAATAAGACAACTCTTCTCCACGAACAGACCAACCAGATTCACCACCAACAACTCACAACAACCCACAGATTGTGTATGCTTGGTCTGCTAGTTTTATCTCATGGATAACCAATCCTATGATTGCATTCACAGCTGTTCCCATTACCTAAGCTGTGTACATTCAAGCTTTGCTTCTTTTTACAATACTGATCCTGACAATACTTATTGTCATGTTACAAAACTTGATTTAACAATTCTATAAGGTTTAGCCCAAACCTGTCACGCCTGCTTCTTGGGAGGAAAGCAATGACAAACCTTGATAGCATCTTAAAAGGCAGAGACATCACCTGGCCAACAAACGTCCGAATAGTCAAAGCTATGGTTTTCCCTGTAGTGATGTACGGAAGTGAGAGCTGGACCATAAAGAAAGCTGACCGCCGAAGAATTGATGCCTTTGAATTGTGGTGTTGCAGGAGGCTCTTGAGAGTCCCCTGGACTGCAAGGAGAACAAACCTATCCACTCTAAAGGAAACCAACCCTGAGTGCTCACTGGAAGGACAGATCCTGAAGCTGAGGCTCCAATACTTTGGCCATCTCATGAGAAGAGAAGACTCCCTGGAAAAGACCCTGATGTTGGGAAAGTGTGAAAGCAGGAGGAGAAGGGGACAACAGAGGATGAGATGGTTGGACAGTGTCATCAAAGCGACCAACATGAATTCAACCCAACTCCGGGAGGCAGTGGAAGACAGGAGGGCCTGGCGTGCTCTGGTCCATGGGGTCACAAAGAGTCGGACACGACTAAACGACTAAACAACAACAAAATAGCCATTGAAACCGCAGACCACATTAGAAATAACTGTTTTCACTGCTTTCTACATGTGTATAAATAAGATAAATATATATTTATGTTGATTTTTAAAATTTTGAACATAGACTTGGGATAGCTGTGTAATTATTAGTCATTTAAAAATGTACACAGATTTGACTGAACATTTTATGTCCCTTTTGTTACACAGAATTAATGAATTATTACCTAAAGTGCATAATGCCAGATTTAGAAATTTTGGAGTAGGCTGTAAATGTGGTAGTTGAATTGTAGGAGTGTCATAATTGGGTTATTTAATTTTCAACAGTTAACCAGTTTACTATGAATTTATAGTCAGTTATTATGAAACTTTAAGTAGCTGAAATCCTGCTTAATATAGTAAGTTGCACTACAGTAGGCCCAGTGGGAATTTGGTACAGTGGTGCCTCGCATAGTGATCGCACCGTTGAGCGACAAAATCGCTTAGCGACAGAGTTTTTGCGATCGCAAAAGTGATCGCTTTGCGATGGCCCCTATGGTTTTTTTCGCTTTGCGATTGATCGCAGGGAAGCGATCATGGCAAAGCGACCCTTTTTTAACAGCTGATCAGTGGTTTCAAAATGGCCACCGGGAAAACAAAATGACTGCCTGCTGTTTTTCCTCGATTAAGAGACAGCGAAAATGGCAGCGCTATGGAGGATTTTCGCTTAAAGGTGAGGTTTTAAGCCCATAGGAACGCATTAATCACATTTTAATGCGTTTCTATGGGCTTTTTAATTTCGCTTAGCGATTTTTTCGCTTAGCAACGTTCTTTCCGGAACGGATTAATGTCGCTAAGTGAGGCACCGCTGTATATCAAACTCCTGATTCAAATGGGCCTATTCTAGTTGCAGCCTATCATGTTAAAATAATAATAATCTTAGAGCTGCAGAGCTGGAAGGGACCTTATGGATCATTGAGAGCAGCTCTTATCAAGGAGACACAGTGAGGAATCAAGCTCTCAATGCCTGGCTTCACAGCCAGATACATAAGCCTCTGAGCTAGACAGCAGTTCCATAAGTCAAAACTAGAGTAGGCCCATTAGAATCAAGGGAACCTATGGAGGAAGTGATATCCCAAATCCCCACTGATTCAGTGGTGGTTGTGACTTACTATACTAAGTATAAAGATTTCAGTCAATGGTAAAAGAGGTGTGAACCTATCTTGTCTAGTGGGAATGGTTGCACAGAACTTTGGTTCTTTTAGAGTCACATAACTAATGCTGTTTAGGAACTGTCTCTTCCATGACTGTCTAAGTATTTTGGGGTTTTCACTCAGCAGGCTAGTTAAATAATTATTTTCTTTGAGAATTTCCACTGAGACAACTGGTTCTTTGTCCCTACAGGAAGAACCTCTAGTGTACTGAATATTAATGGTCATCAAATGTTCTCTTTCATAGCTAATTGCACTGACTGCAGTTTTTACATCCTGTTTTCCCAGAGATAAATGTCAAAAATTTAAATAAAGCTGAAATGTAGGTGCATTTTTTGCTGCGATATTGATGCCTGTTTTCTTTTGCTTATTTTATCTCCATGCAGCTGTGTATCCCAGCAATTTTCAAAGAATGTTAAGAAATTAACTGTTCTATATTATGTTTTCAGTTTAAGTGGTAGAGCCAAATGAGAGATATTGCCTTTTGATTAGACAATGTAAATACGGCAAATAATCCAATACGGAATTAGTGATTTTTCATAGTCCCAGTGACTTTATTTAGACCAAACCCTAAACCATGACTGGTTGCTATGTGAATGAGCTGTAGATTCATGCACTCCCTCTTCTTTGCATTTGCCGCCTTCTCCTGCTGCTTGTTAACTAACCATACACTGTTGCATGTATATTAAAATAGTGGTTTGGTAACACAGAGGAGGAGACAAGGAATCACAGTGTGTGAGGTGAAGAAGGGAGTATGTGAGTTTGTGGCTCATTTATGTACTATCCAATCATAGTTTGATGTTGCATCTGAGCAAATCCAGGGTTCTCATATAATACCCACAGCTGTATTTAAAGAACACTATGTAACTTGTATATGAAGGTATGTTTCATTTATGCCTTTGTAAGGCCCTGTAAAACTCAAGCTCCTATATCTAGCTCAAGGAAAAGTATTTAAAGCTGCAGCATGTCAGAAACATAGAATTACTGCAGTTGTCTGGGTTTCCTTATCTGCAGTATTTGGAATAGCTTGTATAATTGTATACTTCCTTTCCTCTATTTATTGGCAATGTAACCAAAAATCGAGACTCAGCAGGACCATAAACAAGTAACAATTTCAAAAACCTGGTTAAGAGATGAGCCTAGTAAAAGCTACCGTATTTTTCGCACCATAAGACACACTTTTCCCCCACAAAACAGGGGGGTGGAAAGTCTGTGTGTCTTATGGAGCGAAGAAAACAGATTATATTTTCCTGTTTTCTTCTCCTAAAAATTTGGTGCGTCTTATGGAAAGGTGCATCTTATGGAGCGAAAAATACATAATTGTGATTAACATTGCTGCCACCGTTTAACCTTGGATTCTGAGTGGGTAGCTAGTGATACATAGTAAGGATGTGCTCTTTCAGGTTTTTGGATTACAGTTCCCAGAATTTTCTAAGAATTCTGGGAATTATAGCCCAGAAACCAAAATCAGCACATTTGTAGGTTTCTCTGCTCTAGAGAAGGGTTTGGCTTTTTAAAAAACTTGTACCATCAGCCTCCCTTGACTTTTCTTTTTAAAGGAAAACTGCTGCTGTGCTTTCTGGGAGCTCTAGTCTCAGTGTCCATCCAGCACTATAAGGGTACCTCCCAAAAAACTACAACTCCCAGGAAGCACCACATCTTGCTTCCTTTTTCAAAACCAGCCATCAGATATAGACTGGGGAAACTGATGGTTCAGGTAAGGAACTTCAAACCCATTGTCTGAGAGCAAAATCTACAGGTGTGTGTTTGGATTCTTGGGCTGCAATTTCCCAAAACTTTGGAAAATTCTGGGAACTGCATTCCAAAAATTCAAGAGAGCATACCCCTAACAAACAGTAGTGGCATGCTTCTATTGTGGCCCAGTTGTGATATGTTTCTGATTCCTTATGCATTGTAAAGATTGAGTTACAGTACATTATAATGTCAATGTTTCTCCAACTTCTAACCCTAGAAAATGAATTTGACAGGGAAGATTTGGGGTGGCAACTTATGGCCCTAGAGATCCTAGATGTGCATAGCCCATGGTGATGGTGGATGGGAAGCATAATCCACCACAGTTGTCTAGAGAACAGCAAGGCAGGCTTCTTGATGCTGGATCTCAATTGCTGCATAAAGGTCCAGGTTCCGATTTTTCATCATCTATTGAGTCCATCTCAGTCCAGAGTGGTTTTAAAGTTTTTTTGGCACTAGAGTGCCTGGTTTCTTTCCTTTACTGTCTCGTTAGAAGCTTTTTCCCCCTCATTGATTCTGAAGATCAATAACTGTCTCTCAAAGTTTCCACTGATGTAATTTTTAGACAGATTTAATGGAGAAAATGCAGCTTCCTCTGTGGTTTGCCAGCTTTTAATCGAGTCTCATGCTAGGCTTGTTTGGTGGAATACTGTAGCCATTTTAAAATTAGGCTTGCAGTTGCAAAATTGTGGTCACATACTGCTCAGAACTGAGAACAGGAGCTAGAACTTCTGACCTGTCAACACCCACTCTAACATGCAGGCTTACTTTCCATAGCAAGAAATGTTCTATTTTTTGATGGTGTTTGTAGCAGCAGCTGCCACTGAAGTCATGAAGATGGTTGACTGAATCATATCCCACCGTCTGTGGTTTACAATTTAGCAGGGAGAAGACTTCCTGTTTAAAACCAAGCTGCCTGAAAGTTTAAGGAACCAACATTGTGACAGCATTCTTTATAATTTTTAATCAAATAATTAGAATGAAACCGTCTAGCTAGAAAATGGAGTAGGAAGAAATTGTGAGCCCCAAATTTCACCCCAATTGAAGGCTGTTTCAATCAAGACAATCCATTTCATGTGACTGAAAAAAGTATTTACATTTTCTTAATTGAAGTGTAGCATTGTGTTGGCAAGCAGTATTTAAAAGGATAACTCTAGCCACATTGTAAAACACATAGTCCAGATTCAGTTATCCTACAAAGAGATCAAAGAACTCACCATTCTTTAGTTTCACAACTTTCCTGTTTCTGGAATGTAGGCACCAATTTTTAATCGGAGGCTTGAGAATTAGGTCCTTCCTCATGGAAATAGAGGCAACTGACTCTAGGTGATCCTTGTGTGAGAAGACTAATAATGGAATTTACCTCCTTGCATTTTTACTTAACCCAATTAGAGAATGTAAATGAACATGAGAAAATCATCATCTGATCATTTATATGTTCATAATAGGATCAGTTTAAAATGTTTCATTCCTGGTCAGAAACTGTCTTATGAAATACACAGTGGAAAGATTGTAGCAGCAGTTTGTGCCTTATTATATTATGTAAGGTTTATAAATTACTCTTCATGTTAGTGACAGACAAACTATATTAAAACTTTGTGTACCATGGTGCATGTCTTATTAACAAGTCTGTATCCCTTATTCCCCCTTTCCCCTTGATATAGGCGAGGATTACTATCTCTGTATTAAAGCTTTCAGGAAATGAACCAGCTACCAATGCTTAAGTAGAATTATTTTATATTGTATTGCAAGCCAATAAATAAAATCATGCTTAATAATTAAACTTGTTTTGCAAAAATAATGCTTATTCTTTCACCCCAGGATATGTCTTGAGAGTTTAGTAGATTTACTTTCTGATATTAATATTTCTGAGATTAATCTTTCTCAGATAACATCTAGAGTGCAAAGGCATAACTCTTACTGTTTAAACATTATGATACATGGTTTGGTATTAGTAAGAACTCATTTGTTCTCTATCTGTTGACATGGTTTTTTTCTAGCTAAGTAAAATTATAGAGAGTTCAAGCAAATGAATGAGCACTCTTTTTGTTTCAGCCTCAGAGGAAACAAATGATAAACCTGCATATTTCAAAGGAAATACTTAAACTGTGTAGTGCAAAAAGTATGATATGAGCATGAACTGAGTTGGCATATGCTGTTCATTATAAATTATATTCAAGCAAATTGGAAGCTGTGGACCTAGAACTCCCAGAAGTACAAGCTGGATTCCGAAGGGGCAGAGGAACTAGAGACCAAATTGCTAACATGTGCTGGATTTTGGAGAAAGCCAGAGAGTTCCAGAAAAACATCTACTTCTGCTTCATTGACTGTGCAAAAGCCTTTGACTGTGTGGACCACAGCAAACTATGGCAAGTCCTTAAAGAAATGGGACTGCCCGATCACCTTATCAGTCTCCTGAGAAACCTATACGTGGGACATGAAGCAACAGTTAGAACTGGATATGGAACAACTGATTGGTTCAAAATCGGGAAAGGAGTATGACAAAGCTGTATTTTGTCCTCCTGCTTATTTAACTTATATGCAGAATACATCATGCGGAAGGCTGGACTGGAGGAATCCCAAGCCGGAATTAAGATTGCCGGAAGAAATATCAACAACCTCCAATATGCAGATGATACTTTAAAGAACCTTGTAATGAGGGTGAAAGAGGAGAGTGCAATAAACGGTCTGAAGCTCAACATAAACAAAAACAAGATCATGGCCACTGGTTCCATCACCTCCTGGCAAATAGAAGGGGAAGATATGGAGGCAGTGACAGATTTTACTTTCTTGAGCTCCCTAATCACTGCAGATGGTGACAGCAGCTACAAAATTAAAAGATGCCTGCTTCTTGCTTTGGAGGAAAGCAATGACAAACCTTGACAGCATCTTAAAAAGCAGACACGTCACCTTGCCAACAAAACTCCGCATAGTCAAAGCTATGGTTTTTCCCATAATGATGTATGGAAATGATAGCTGGACCATAAAGAAAGCTGACCGCCGAAGAATTGATCCTTTTGAACTGTGGTGCTGGAGGAGGATCTTGAGAGTCCCCTGGACTGCAAGGAGAACAAACCTATCCATTCTGAAGGAAATCAACTCTGAGTGCTCACTGGAAGGACAGATCCTGAAGCTGAGGCTCCAATACTTTGGCCATCTCATTAAAAGGGAAGACAGTGGAAGATAGGAAGGCCTGGCATGCTCTGGTCCATGGGGTCACGAAGAGTCGGAAATGACTAAACAACAACAATGAATCCTGCTAACCATCGTTTCGACTGCTACATTGCAACAAACCTGTGCTAAGTGTAACTTTCAAAATCCAAATAGCAGAGGTTGCATAACCGTATTCTCTGCGGGGTTCAGCCTTTGAGAAGAAGGATACAGAGTCCACATGGCCTGCTAATTTACTTTAACCATTTCTCATACCCTCCTTGGAATGTTTTATTTTATTTGGCTGTGTTCTCGTGTTCTCATAGAAACTGAGTTATGGTATACTTCCCCCCTCCAGGAAAATTTAATAATAGTTTCATGAATTCTACAGGCATGATGAGAAAACTGATCATTTCCTCACTTATGTAGATATACAAGATTTATTTTTTAAATTGCTTTTGTCTTTTTATGTGGATTGTCAACACTACCCAATATTCCCTATGCATACAAAACATTATCCCTGAACAATTATATTATTCACTTCCTCTGTGGATGGTGATTCATTTTCTTTGCAGTCTTTATGCACTTGGTGAATCATCCAGTTATGTGCTGAGATATAGACAGATAATAGCTGTTGTTTTCCAAACACTGCCAGCATTTTCTTTCTCTCCAAATCTTTATGTGGCTTTACATGAATAATGTAAGTTATGAATACCAAAATAAGACAGGAGTGTCAGTGTTAGCTTTTCCTTTCCAGCAGTGCAGAAAATCCCTGGCAGCATTTTCATTCTGAAGTCATACATAAATAAAGCATACTTTCCCCTCTATCCTTCAGCTCCAGAACTTCTCATCATGTTGTTGTGCATATGAGGAGGGTTACTCTGTTTTCTAGAAATGAATGCAGTTGTTCTTATACTTTGTTATGACTTCTTTGAAGTTTTCTCTGCAGGTTATAGGAGCTAAAATCGAATGAAACTCATACAGTGGACCCTCTACTTACGGAATTAATCCGTATTGGGATGGTGGCTGCAAGTCGAAAAGTCTGTAGGTCGAATCTCCGTTGACCTACAATGCATTGAAAACCGATTAATCCCATAACTGGCGGTTTTTATTCTATTTTTGTTCCATTTTGGTTTTTTTTCTGGTCTGTAGGTCGATTCTCTGGCTGCAAGTCGAATCTAAATTTTGCAGCCAGAGAAGTCTGTAACTCGAAAAGTCTGTAAGTCGAGCCGTCTGTAAGTCGAGGGTCCACTGTAACTAGTTCTCTTCCTTGTTTCTTTTTGTCTTTTTATAATTTTTATTATGGAATATCTTGCAGTTAAATGTTTGTTCAGTCATGTGCACATATTTATTTGGGCTTTCACAAACAAGCTTTCTACAAATGAATCTAGAATATACTATATTAAAATGCATTATACCTGTACTGTAAAATAGTGCTAAAGTTGTACAAGTATCCATCTATAAACACAAAGTCACTGGTGCTGTCTTGTAGGCTTCTTTCTTTCTTTCTTTCTTTCTTTCTTTCTTTCTTTCTTTCTTTCTTTCTTTCTTGCATGAAGGCATTCTTGAGAATTTCAGCTTCAGGAGACTGAAATTACTCAATAACAATGGATTTTAAAATACCTATTTCTATTAATGCTAAGTAAATGTACAATATCTCAGGTTACAAAACGAAAGGACAGGATAGATTTCCTATGCAGAGTGTATAGAGCCTCATTGCTTCCAAAGCAAAGGGAAAGGCTCCTGTCTGCAGATTTCCGTTTCCAGAAAAACGAAACGTAACATGAACAAGCACTGTGTGAAGACGGGAACTCTTTGGTTCACTGAACCCATTGTGTATAGCAATGAACTTTGAGCAACTGTACAGCCAAGAAGGTAGTCACTACCTATGATACATCCAAAGAAATACAGTGTGTTATTGTGTCTGCCTTCTTCATTTTGTCTGCATATGGTGAACAGGGCAGTAATATCCCAAACCTCCTCCAGTACTGGCCATTATTAAAAATCCAACCTTGATCCTAAAGACAATAATAATATTTGACTTCAAACTGTGTAGTTTCAAGTGCACTTGGTGGATGTTCATGACAAGCGTTAACACTGCATTTCTGTTGACATGTGGTACATTGGTGCAGATGCAGCATTTTTTCCTCTTAGTTACCTGCTTCCAGCTTGGAGATCAAGGGAAGTCTCTTTCTTACTCTACTCCTGGCTGGCAAGTGGGCATCATCAAGAGCTATTATGGTGGTTGAAATGATAACCGATAAATCAGTAGTCAACATGGCCCTAGGCAAGTCATTATTTTTGGAGCTTGAATTGGCCCTCCCCCAATCTAAAATATGAATACCAAAATCAGTCTAACCTATCTACATAAATTACATGAAATCAGTCTAACCTACCTACATTACAGGGCTATTGTATAGATTCAATTAAAACACAACATATTTCAAAGTCAAATTTGCTTTGAATACTCAAGTGTTATATCAGTGCTGAACGTTGCTGCCAGAATGCTGACAACACCGTCACCTGAAATATTCTGGAAGCGTAACCTTCTTAACCTGTTGCAGCAGCCATGTTTTGGGTTACCCTAATTTTCAGCATTTATTGTATGTGAACAGGTAAAGGCATAATAAATCTTTTAAATTTCATGGAACCATAGGGTGCACCTGAAATATTCACACATATGTAACAGAGTATGAAGGGGTGTTTTCATAAGGTTTTGCAAATGAGGCAAAAGAGAGCAATGTCACATGTCCAGGATTTTATGGCTGACAAGAAGGACTGTAAATCCTTTCTTGTCTTGTATGCAAGGATTAAGAAGTGCAAAATTGTTCTTCTTGTCCTGTGGTAGGGGTTTAATGTAGATTACACAAGCAGTGTAAAATGACTGTGGCTGCTGCTTTATTGCATGGACTTCTAAGGAACAGATGTATCAGAGGAAATGTTGCATCTTTTTGATCAGCATACTGGCTTTTTATTGCTTTGTCTGTATGTTTGTTTCTGAAAGAGAAAGGATTCTAGTTTTGTGGACAGTCTCCACAAGTTATGAAGATTTTAGCAAATAAAAATAATGCTCCTTCACTCACTGATGCCTGGAGGCAATTTCATTTCATAAGGCTTCAGTATTCCTCATTGAGGTCTCTGACTCAGTCACTAAATTGATTGATAAAGAAATAATTTAGCAAGGATTCTTTATATCTCTAGTGACAAGATGTCCCAAGAAACACCTGATTATGCTTCCCTCAACAACCTGTTCTGATCAAAAGCCAGCAGGGCATCTGCTTAATTCATATCTGGGAAGGCTTAAACAGATGAGCAGCTAGGGAAGATGTTTGTACTAGTCTATCCTTATTTCTTTCCCCTATCTTACTTCTATCTAGGCTGACAAAGAATAGGGGGTAGGTGCCAGGATATGGGGAGCAATGTCATATAGAAATTACCTGTTCTTCCCTTACGGGAGAGAGACCCTGTGCAAATGCTATCTCTTAAAATGCTGTGTTTGCAAAATAGTTTGACAAATTTTTAAAAGACAGATTATTTTGATTATCATTAGTGAGGAGCCGAAGAATATGAGGTCTCTTTGGCCTGTTTTCTAAACACTACAAACTGCTCACAGATTAACTTTATGAAAGATCTGTTTATGTAGAAGGTAAAATGTTTTCCGTTAGAACAGTTTTTCAACATCTGTTGCAAAATTGTGTTATACAACAACAACCCAAAAGTTTATGCAAGAACAGAGATTAAATATGCAAGTGGAGACCTGCTGGATTAAACCAGCAGTCCTATCTAGCCTGGTATTCTGTTTGTAACAAAGGCCAACCAGGTGCCTCTGGGAAACCCACAGACAAAATGTTTGAAGATAAAAGCAAGAGATACATGAATCTGTTGATTCAGCCACCATGAGGTTTGTCTTTAGGTAGATCTCCCTGAAAATTTATCCTCCATCATCATCATCATCATCGTCATCGTCATCATCATCATCATCATCATGTGCCATCAAGTCAGTTCTGACTTATGACCACCCCTTTTTCAGGGTTTTCTAGGTAGACAGTACTCAGAAGGAGTTTACCATTCCCTTCTTCTGGGGGCATCCTGCTGTTGTGTAGCTTGCCCAAGGCCACACATGTTGGGGCTACTTGCAAGAAGCACAGTGGGAAATCAAAACTCCCAATCGCTGGCTGCACAACCAGATACCTAAACCACTGAGCTATCCAGCCAGTTTGAGAATTTATCCAGTCCTTTTTTTAAAAACCGCATGTCTGTTTTCTAGAAGTGAATCCTACAAGTTAAAGAGCTGAACATGGAAAAGTTACTTTTTGGGATTGGATCTCCTTGAATCCCTAGTACTGAGAGATGCAGTTTTTAAAAAAGGAATTTCCAAGCAATGTTCAATTCTATATTATTTGAAGAAATCCCCATTCACTCCACCTCTCATGAATCTATAGTTAATTAGTTTTAACTCTATTCTTGCTGTGTAGATCAGAAGCATTTATAGTAGCCATAATTCCACTGCAGAAATATGAACAATACGCATGGACAATGGAAAGCATAGTCCAAAATATCCAGAAAGCACCTGTCTAGGGAAAGTTGATTTGCTCCATAAATTCTAAAGCTATACTCTCTAGATCCTGCTAGCTTTTCCTCAGAAGTTCCTGTAAAAATTGTGCAGCAAAAATTGAGGCACAAGCAGTTAGTACATGATGTGGAGCATTCACTGCATTGTTGGAGCTCTAATCTGCACACCACTTTATCTTTTGGCTCTCCTAAGTCAGCCCTTGGTACCTCTGCATGTGGGTAGACTGCCATACTCTGGGTCGCCCCATCTGACTTTTTAACATTATAACAGAGGTTTGTGGAGTTTTTGGTCTTCCGGTTTTTCTTTAATCTTTGCTGTTTTTCCCAAGTTTTGTTCATTTTTCTTGAGAGATTGTGGAAGATATATTTTGTGACTTTATTTATTTATTTATTTTGCCTTTTAAAAATTGTATTGACAATCCTCTCACATTACTTAGGAACCATGTATTTCATGACATCCATAACAGAACAAAGTAACTTAAAATACCTTGTATTGTACTTATACAATATTTTATCACGTTATAATAATCTATACACCTGCTAATTACATATCCTAACATACTTAAATTTATTCTCTAACTCATTGCTCATAATTATCTGTCTTAAAAGATTATGGAACAATCCAAATTATTTCCCATAGCATGTTCCTATTCATTTGATTCAGTACCATATGTTAATAAAGGTTGTGAGGTTATCATAAATTCATTGTGTTTTATTGCCCCTCTGGTTTGTGACTTGAGAAAACTCATAGCTATTCAAATTAGCTGAACATGTTGTGGCTTAGTTTTACTTACACAACATTTTCAAAGCAGAAATACAGGAGTAAGCAATATCTTTGTAGACTACTAAAAAAAAATCATACAATCTGTAAACTTTTGTGGATCAGAACTATCCTTTTTTTCAGGCGTGTACCAGCGTGAAGAACTTAAAAATCCAAAAGTTCTTGGCAAGATGGATTTCTCCAGGCACATTTTTCTTAGATGTAATTCAGGAAAGATGCAGGCTGCATGAGGGCTGTTGTTTTAAAGTTACAGCTGAGGCAGCCATGGATTAGATACCACCCTCCAATTCTTCATATAAAGAGGCACAGCCCCCGCTCCCCACACCACTCCACATTTGTCCTTTCTTTGAAATGGACATGTGACTTTGATTTTCTGTGTCACCTCCTAACCAAGCAGAGACATGTCTAATTGCATGCTAAAATATCCTGAAGCACATTATTCTTTCTCTCCCTCCCCCATATCAGAGCAACCATCTTCCCTTAGGTTGTTGTGTCTTAAATTACTCAGAAGTGCAATAGTCACTTGTGATGGGGCAGACGGACGGATACTTGGACAAGAAACATACATCGTCTTTTCAATTACTGTTATCTTGGGGGGGGGAGGCAAGGAGATGTATGGTCCTTAGTTTCTTTAACTTAGGAGCCACTTTGTACCTGTAGTTGTCAAGGCAATGCTCATTTTTAAATAATAGTGTTTTTTTGTTTTTTTTTTTTTGAGGCAAATTAGTATTTCTGGCCAAAGCATGTTTGAAGCCTCCAAAGTAAGGAATAACCCACAATGCCAATGTGGCTCCTTTTCAGTTAATGTGTAATGAAAAAGAGCCTGCTATACAAAAATTGTAGTTTCATTTGTATAGTGGATCATTTCTTAGAATGAAGGGAGGGGATCTCTCTAGGCAGGCTAAAGCAATATAGAGCTCTCCAGCACTTGTTACTTAAGTAACACGCTCCCCCCCATTCTGTTTTATAAATAACAGTCTCAGCGATGAAACTGTGAAGTCTTGGATATTGTCCTTAATTTTCATAGGCCATAGCTTCTGTTTTAAATTCAGGTATTTTGCAATTCTTCATACAGCTCTGTGTCATGGTAATAAATTCTGACAAAGGTTTTTTGTTTCAATCCTCAGGTCAGGATGATCCAAATAGCTTGCGTCACAAGTACAACTTCATTGCAGATGTGGTGGAGAAGATCGCCCCAGCTGTTGTTCACATCGAATTGTTTCGCAAGTAAACAAGAGATCCAAATTTTAGTATTTCGTTAGTGACTGTGGATTTTGTGTACTGCCGTGGAAAATATTATTTTGTGCAGTCACTGTTTGTGAGAATAACATTTACCGTTTTCCCGAAAATAAGACCTAACCTGAAAATAAGCCCTAGTATGATTTTTTCCAGGATGCTCACAGTATAAGCCTACACCAAAAATAAACCCTAGTTAAGTGAAACTCCGCCCTCCACCATTGTGTATCAACCAGATGACATGACTGTAAAATAAAAAATCCCCTGAAAATAAACCCTAATGCGTTTTTAGGAGCAAAAATTAATATAAGATCCTGTCTTATTTTCAGGGAAACACGGTATATTACAACTGATAACACAAGGTATCAATATTTAAATAGTTACTATCTTGCAGTAATGAATGTTTTATGAAAGCACTGCACATCTAATATTTAACAAAATATATACTGACAATATAAACAAAATAAAAAAACATATTTTAATGTTATAGTCAGAAACTGCTTTGCTTCTTCATCTTTAAATCCCCTATTTTCTAGATTGCCTTTTTCAAAGAGGGAAGTTCCTGTTGCCAGTGGCTCGGGTTTTGTTGTTTCTGAAGATGGATTGATTGTTACTAATGCCCATGTGGTTACCAATAAGAACAGAGTGAAAGTGGAATTGAAGAATGGCGTCACATATGAAGCTAAAATTAAAGATATTGATGAAAAAGCAGATATTGCACTAATAAAAATAGACACTCAGGTGAGTCAATTATGAACAGAATATTACAGATAACATCTATTTTCTTATCAATACCCACATATTATTTGTAAGAAATATTTGTGAAAGCAAATAAAAACTGTTGTGACTGCAAGTCAAGATAATTTTAAAGTTATTTAGCAAGAGCTGAAAACCAGAGCCCTTTGCATATATTGGTATGATAGTAACTTTACTATAAAGAATGGGCTTGACTGGAATGGAAATTACATTTCCATCGTAATTATATCATTAAAGTAAATAAATTGATTGTGTCAGAATTTATGTCGCTGCGATATAGACGTGAACTTAAGTACTGAAATAGATTTGATATGTTTTGACATGTTACTGCTTATTGCCATCACTTCTTGTGAGGATCCATGTAGCTAATTGTTTGAAAGGTCTTAAAAAACATTTAGACCTGCAGAATTACTCAGAGTACTTTGACAAGACTGAAACAATTGAGCAGTGGACAAAAGCAAGGGATATTTTCAGTTATTACAGCAAATGTGTGATAGTCACTTACCCATAATGTAAGGTAAGTCACTGTCACACTTACCTTACCTTTGATGTTCTTATTCTACCAGTATGTGTACATTTTCGAGCTTAATAGGCAGAACCATTTTGGCTTTTTGCATCCAATGGCTGGCCACCTAGGGATGTAACCAGGAATGGAGGAACCTGATAGGACCATGATATACTGTATGGTTGATACTGTGGCATCGATTCTTGCTCAACAACAAAGGAGTATGTCTCCATGTATTCAATACATTTTAATTCCTAAGTCTGTTGCCTTTTGATCTGATCTGTTCTTAACACTGACATTTTAAAAATAATTGGAAATTGAGTGGAAAGACTTTGTGGTTGTCAGAACCTTTCCTCTCCACAAAGTCATCTTCAAAAGCTATAAAGTGTCAGAAACTGAAACATAAATGGGAGGTTTAGTATTCCCCTTCCTGACCATTCATTTATTTTACTCATTGTCAGAATGCCTGACTAGGACGATTTAGGAACACTATTTCACATTTAATGACAATTACACAATTTCCCCACTAAGAAATTACATACAACTATATGCAGTGATGGGAAGCCAAAAATGGAATAGCTATAGTTCAGATGGACCAAGTAAATAACAGAGATAGTAGACTTAAAACTAAGGATGTACTTGTCCCTTTCTTATTTTAGGAGCTGAATGCATTCTTACAGTGCGCTCTTCGGTCTACATGCAAACCAAGACTCACAGTGGACTTGGTGCAATCCTAACTACTGTACCTTAGATGGTTGAGGATTGGCTGAGCCAGCATTGAACCAGCAGAGGCTCTGCTGAACCCAGATTGCTCTCAGCCTAGGGATGGTGGATATTATTTATGACTACTATGACCCCGGTTTAAATTTGTGGTAGCGTAGTGGCTGTAAATTTGGGCTGAGAGGGATTTGGGCCTACTTCACCAGTCCCTTTTTTGGCTCATTTGTCAGCTTATCTCAGCCAGTGTAGCAGTTTCTGCCAACAGATCCAGTTTTATCCAGAGATTTGAGGTCAATCAGCACAAGCGAGTTGTACTGTCACAAGAGGCTTATGTCTATTTCAAACCTACTACAATGGGAGTTTGTTTGGGTTTGGATTGCATTGGATTTTTGTGGTAGTAGTGCAAGCTATGCACTCTGCATGGCTCCTTTCTTAGTATGAGGTTATTCCAGGGCAAAAGGCACTTGGAGAAACACCCTTCATAAGTCCAGCTAGGAGCACAGGCTGTTAGATGTGCCCTAATTCACTCAGCAATACGGCCTGAGAAGGAAAAAGCAGAATTAAAAAACAACTCAGCTTCTGAGGAATATATTTTAGTCTCTGCTTGATTTTTGTCCCAATTTGTTGCAAGAATAATGTTTGTTTCTGCCATAGAGTGCTGTCCGGTTTTCATGTAGCATGTTTGCTTTGCCACTGTATTTGTCCCTGTTTCAAAACTCCATTTAATGCTCTGCAGGTGTGCATGTTGTGTTATATAGTTTGGCATATTTAAAAGGACTAACCCTGTTTAATTTTCCATTGCTAAGTGTTTTTGGAAATGTGAAAGTACACACACACACACACACACACACACACACACACACACCCCTCTCTAGTAATTCAAAACCTCATGAGGCTACTAAATAATGGGTAAATGTTTTGTCGTGACCACACAGCCCTCTCATTGCAGTGTTGTAATACTTTATTTTGGCTTTACTGCATATAAACCACTGGTGAGATATACAAAGCACCTTTTGGGGATGAATGACTTAAGAAAGTTTTTGTGCGATATATTTAGTTATTTTTATGTATGCATTTGTATACATAAAACTATATAAAAGCAAAGAGAGCAACAAAAATGGTTTTGCAGATAGAAATGAAATGTATCCTGTGGTTGGGTCTCTGTACCTCTCAAGACCACAAACAGAGGTCTTTCACAGCTGTCTACAGTCAGCTATATTGGAGATTGACCCTGGCACCATCAGCATGCAGGGCATGTGTTGTTTGCTTTTGCTGCTTCCTTCCTTCCTTTCCTTTTTTTTCCAGAGAGTTTTACAAATGTCAGATGTACTAAATTGGAACACTACAGCCTAAGAATGATAGAGAGATTGTCCTGGTTCCACATCTGCATACACAGTCTTGTGAATGGGCTCTCAGCATCTTCCATTCAATATTTTTACTATTACAACTGTGTTCCTCACAGTGCTCATTGGCAGGCCAGGATGCCTCCAATCCACCCACGCGGCTCTGGCTTTTTAACAGAGACAAGCATGTGTTGTCTTTTGGGGAGTACAAGGGTTTCTTTGCTGAAGAAGGTACCAAAGGTCAGTTTCACTCTTAGGAAGCATATTGATGTGCCTTAAAATAGGACTTAATACGAAATTTTTCTCACCCTGCTCCTCCCTCCCTCCTATGTCTTCATAATGCCTTCGACAGAGGTACTATAAGTAAGCTAAATGCTGATTGAGTTGTCAAGCTTGTACCTTTCCCCCATGTTTCAATCAGATTGTTTACCTTTAAAAATATTTTGAGTCCTGCTAGATGTTATTAAATATAATACTTTTTCAGTGTATTCTTCATTAATATTGGCTTTCAGTGGATTTTTAAAACAAGATGAAAGCCCGGTTATAGCAAACGTTTACATGGAGCATTTCAAAAAACAGGCCCTGGCTTCCGCACCCTTTGCACTCACAATCTGGTTCCGATATGTGGATGACACCTTTGCAATTTGGAACCATGGTGAAGAAGAATTGGAAGAATTTCTAAACCATCTCAACAGCATCCACCATACAGTTCACCATGGAAAAAGAAACAGAGGGCCAACTCCCATTCTTAGATGTAATGGTCGTACGCAAAACTGACCTCCGATTGGGACACAAGGTCTACAAAAAACCCACCCACACAGACCGGTACCTACACAAAAACTCCAACCACCACCCACAGCAAAAAAGAGGCATAATCAAAACACTGGTGGACCGTGCAAATCAGAACTGTGAAGCTGAATTTCTCAGCACTGAACTCAACCATCTGAATTGGGCCCTACAGGCAAATGGTTATTCCAAAAATGAAATCACAAGAGCCATCAAACCAAGAAAACAACACCAAACTGAAGAAGAAAAACAGCCACCAACAAATGAAGTATTTCTGCCATACATCAAAGGGGTCACGGACCGCATGGGGATCTTTTGAAAAAACACAACCTACAAACAGTATTCAAGCCCACCACAAAAATACAACAAATGTTACGGTCAGCAAAAGACGGAAGGGACCCCCTCACCACTGCAGGAGTATACCGGGTACCTTACAGTTATGTATATATTGGAACCATAAAACGAAGCATCCACACCAGAATCAAGGAACATGAGAGACACTGCAGACTAAAACAACCAGAAAAATCAGCAGTAGCTGAACATGCCCTAAAACAAGCTGGACATGAAATTCTATGTCAAAATATTGAAGTACTGGACAACACCACCAACCACTATGTTAGACTGCACAGGGAAGCCAGTGAAATCCATAAACATCAGCAGAGTTTCAACAAAAAATAAGAAAGTTTAAAACTGAATAAAGCTTGGCTCCCAGCACTGAAAAATACAGCCTGCAAAAGGTCACAAACTCTACCCAGCCACAAGGACTGTTGATCACTACACACAAAAGACCAGCTAACGACACCCATCAATCACAGTGACAGATAATCTCTCCTTATCACAACAATAGACCCACAACAAAAACACATTGATCACCATTATCACCCATCTCCTGAATAGGACAAAAGCTGAACCCTCAGCTATAAATACTCAACTCTCCAACTAATTGCACCAGAGCACAGCATGTTACTCCTGTCCTCTGAAAATGCTGGCCACAGGAAGAACAACCTTCAGAACACGGCCAAAGAACCCAAAAAACCCACAACAACCACAAGATGAAAGCTACTGCAAAGTTGTATTTATAGTGACTCAAGACCCTAGCAGATTAATTTGGCTTTTCTTTGTCTCCTACACCTGAACCATTGAGTTCCATCCTATGGAGGATATATGAATGACCTAGATGTGGTGAATGTTCGTCCACTACCCCCCCCCCACACACACACTACTAAAAGTATGTACATTTGGAAACACCATTAGAGAACTAAGTAAAAAAGATTAACAATGCAGATGAAAAGGGTGTGTTTGGAAAATGCTTTAATCAACCATTAGTTTGGCCATGGCCATAAACACAATATGAAAGAAACATAGGCCAAATCAGGATTGTATAAGCTGCATAACAAACCTTATAAAGTGATGTGTGGAGAATTGTTTCCAGTCTGCAGCCCCCTTCAAATCTGTCAGTGCCCCCCAGGAGGCCATGTGGCCTCAGGTTGAGAATGGCTGCTTTAGAAAACCCCTTGAGCTGGCATTTCCTAGGTAGTGGATTACACAGAAGTGAGTGCAAGAATGATTGGCAGCAAGGAAATCAGATTAAATGGTAGGTGGAATCAGAGGAAGAAATTAGTTGATAGATCAGTTCAACAGCCTCATCAGATATAAAACTGAGAGTCTATTGTGTTAGTTTAGCGTATCATGTAGGACTGCTATTATGTTGCTTCATTAAATGACTACTAGTTCTGATTGTTTTCTCCTTGTAAACGAATAAAATGCTGAATTTACATCCACAAATGTATTGCCTTCTAGGCAAATTCATAGTAAACTGTTTCACCCACATACCAGCTTTAATTGCATAGCTAAGTGTTTAAAAGAGAAGTCTTACTCATCTTCATGGCTCAAGTGATGGTGGCAGTAGCACATGATAGGCTGAGAGACTTATCCAGTGACATCTGTGGTGCAGAGCCTTATAGAGAGGCCTCTGCAATGTTTTTGTTGTTTAGTTGTTAAGTCATGTCCGATTCCTTATGACCCCAGAGCATGCCAGGCCCTCCTGTCTTCCACTGCCTCCCGGAGTTTGGTCAAATTCATGTTGGTAGCTTCAATGACATTGTCCAACTATCTCATCCTCTGTCGTCCCCTTCTCCTCGTGCCTTCACACTTTCCCAACATCAAGGTCTTTTCCAGGGAGTCTTCTCATGAGATGGCCAAAATATTGGAGCCTCAGCTTCAGGATCTGTCCTTCCAGTTAGCACTCAGGGTTGATTAAATTCAGAATGGATAGGTTTGTTCTCCTTGCAGTCCAGGGGACTCTCAAGAGTCTCCTCCAGCATCACAATTCAAAAGCTTCAATTCTCCCCTTTCTGTTTGCCAGGAGGTGATGGGACCAGTGGCCATGATCTTAGTTTTTTTTACGTTGAGCTTCAGACCATTTTTGTGTCTCCTCTTTCACCCTCATTAAGAGATTCTTTAATTCCTCCTCACTTTCTGCCATCAGAGTGGTATTTTCTGCATATCTGAGGTTATTGATATTTCTTCCGGCAATCTTTATTCCGGCTTGGGATTCCTCAAGTCCAGCCTTTCGCATGATGTATTCTGCATATAAGTTAAATAAGTCGGGGTACAATATACAGCCTTGATCTTACTCCTTTCCCAATTTTGAACCAATCAGTTGTTCCATATCTAACTGTTGCTTCCTGTCCCACATATAGTTTTCTCAGGAGATAGATAAGGTGGTCAGACTCTCCCATTTCTTTTAGGACTTGCCATAGTTTGCTGTGGTCCACACAGTCAAAGGCTTTTGCATAGTCAATGAAGCAGAAGTAGATGTTTTTCTGGAACTCTCTGGCTTTCTCTATAATCCAGCGCATGTTAGCAATTTGGTCTCTAGTTCCTCTGCAATGTTACAGTAGGGCAGAAGGAGGTCAGACTCTCTCAGAGTTTGCAAAACTTTAACATTTTGGATTCTTGACATTCAGAATCCCCTAGAGTAGCCATGCTGGCTGGAATATTCTTGGGGCTGTTGTCCAAAAAAAAAAAAAAAAAAAAAAAAAACTTCTCCAAGAGATGGAATATGTTCAGTCTGTATTAAGAAGAAGGAGGAGGGCATTTAGTAACCGGTGCTGAATGCTGATGCATATTAGAATTCTGGCAAAGATGAAGTAAGCAGATGGGCATATACGGTAGCTGAGCCCAACAATTTCCTTCCTGCATTATCTTCTGTATTGTCACTAGGGAAAGAGAAAGGATGTGCTGTAGGAATTAACTCTTACAAAACCCTGTTTAGCCATTCTTTGCCCTATGAACTCAGTGTAGTCTCTCTTTTTCTCTCTTGTCTTTGTATTATTGTACTGGAATATTAAATATCTGTTCAGTGATAGTTGAAGATATCTATCATATAGTTCTGTTTCTGAAGTAGAGGAAAACTATACTTTGCTATATGGCGCAAAGTGGAGGATTAAATTTGGTTATGGGGTATGTCAGAGCTGACGCCTGGCTCCAAGATTCCAGTGCTGCTGGCATTTCTAAAACAGTTCTGTTCTTACATGACCATGCACACATGTTTTCCTCTAAATGATGTGCTTTTAGTTCAGGGCAGGCTGCTCTTTTAAACAGGAAAAGAGATCAAATGAAGTATTGAGTTACAGACACCAGTAGAATGAACTGGTTTCCACTGCCTAACTCATTTTTCCATGGAAAAGAATTCAGCGTAAATGAGAAACAGGTCTGCTTTAAGACTTCTTGCTCTTTCCATGAGGTTGGCACAACCAAGCCCTCATAGAGATACACAGTAATATTAGGTGCTGTAATGAGGGATGATGCTTCTTTATGAAGTATCACTGTGGATTATTTTATTTATTTTTCTTTATTCGTTTTTATGTTTATTTTTCTGCAAGAAAATGCTATATCTGGAGAACAATAGCACAAGAGAAGCTTCTTCAGGAAGCTGTGCATGTGATGTGGTTTTTCAGTAGAACAAAGGGTAATGAAAATGAATTCTGATAATATTAGACAGATAGATGTGAGGAAGTGTAGAGAACAATGCTCTTTAATATTGGTCAGACTGCACCTGGGCAAATAACACTTCTAGTACAGTCTCAAATATATTTAGGCTTCCTTTGAAAGCCAGCAAGTCATTATTACTTTCATACCCTTTCTCACAAATCCCTTCTTCCAACAACAAAACAGAAATAATCCAAACTAGCATAGTCCAGAGCAATCTGAAATGTGTCCAAAACCTCATGTCTTCTTCAGAGAATAACTTCAGAAGCTTAGCTTCAATCTCCAGAACACGGACCAAAACCACTTTTTTACTTTTATCCAGAAAATTGTGTACATTTTTTTTAAAATGTTGTGTATGTCATTTTGTTTTGTTGGCAGTGGTGGGTAGAGATAGAAGTGGGGCAGAAAGAGTTTGAATCCCTGACTGTGATATTATTCCATAGTAATATCTGTGGAATTCCAGTAAATAATTGCAGAACAGAAGGGAATAGATTGGTTTAGGACTGAAAACAGAGTTTCTGCTTATATATTGCCATGCTTAGAGAAGATGAAACAACTGAAGTGCACTTTGGCTACTTCCAGAGAAGGTTTCTGCAATGCAGTTGCACTTTTTCATTCATGAAAGTTTATGGGAGACCTAGTCATAGTCAGTCTTTCTTTCTTTCTTTCTTTCTTTCTTTCTTTCTTTCTTTCTTTCTTTCTTTCTTTCTTTCTTTCTTTCTTTCTTTCTTTCTTTCTTTCTTTCTTTCTTTCTTTCTTTCTTTCTTTCTTTCTTTCTTTCTTTTTCTTTCTTTCTTTCTTTCATGTGTTCCAGGAAAAAAAGGCCTGAATGGCCTTTTTAATGGTGGAGCAGAAGGAGCCCTCTGTCTGGAAATGCATTTTGGGTAGTGTAATCTTTTAATGCCATTTCATGGTTGCTCTCCCCAGCCACTAGTTTTCATCCAGATGAATAACTTTCTGGAAGAACTTGCAAGTTGGAAATTATATGTGGATAGCTTAGTCATCAGTAGTGTCTAGCATGCGTGCAATGACTAAAAGAGTTTTGTGTAGCAGAAAGTGTTGCCAAACCCCATATGGTTAATTAGGCTTCTGTGTTCCTTTGGAAAGAGTAAATTGGACAAAAAGTCATCATGAATGCAGGTCACATCCTGTGATTACCCTGTAGTTAGTTGAAGGCCAAACTAAATGGAACTGAGTGGACCTCCCACATGGAAATTTGAGTGAAAGGAAATCAAGTACTTAGTCTCAGGGTATTTGCCTTAGAGGTCAAGAAGTGTTATAGATTTCCTATTTGATTGGTTGTTTGGGAGGCTTGACTGGGAAACATGTTTTTTCCCCCTCTCTCATAGTCTCTAAATGAATGCCTAAACATAGCTGCCCTGCCAGTATCCAACTGTTTATCTATTTAATCCAGATCTAATCCTAGGTATGGTAGGAGGAAAACATGTCTTCAGTTTTCATCATAGGCATCCTTCAGTCTCAAGGGACTATGGTAACATGCTCTGTATGGAGGACTTTGATGCTGTATGTGAAGCTGGAGTGTCCTCTCCAGAGCATGAAGCCTGGGTAAAATAATATGGAGGATAGGCTGTTACCCAAGCAGCAAATCCCCCCTCTCCACATCACTGAAATAGTCCAGTGGAAAGGCAAGAGCCAAAACAACTGGTTCCAGCGATGTCGCAGGAGTTGCCAGAATGACATGAACTGCCTCTGGGACTTCAGCTCTGGATTTTGCCTCAAGGTTAACTCCTGAAGCCTTTTCCATCAGTGGATATAGCCACAAGGCAGTGGAGGTTTGGAATCGGAGTTTTCCTTCTCCTAGATGGGCTGCCCCAGCTACCCAGTCCAGGTGGTCCTGGAAATATTTCTACAGTTCCATTAAAGTACCATTAAAGAACTACAACATCGTTTTCCATCCTGGCAAGAAAGGACTGTATCTTCAGATGTAAGAAACAGTTGAAGGGCATTAGGTTGTGGAAAGCTGAATTACAGCTTCCAAGATTTTAAATTTTTAAATACTAAAATTACACATTGTCAGAAAATTCAATATATTTCAAGGAAGAGATACCTTAAAATCAATGGGCAGTCCTAACTCAATAGACTTGCTGAATCAATGGGATTTTGGCAAATCAGCAAAACTGAAAAAACAGTTTATTAACACATTTTTATTAAAAATTTCTAGCTATAGTATCACTCTGGTATCACAGAAAGAGTATTCTGGGATGTTGAAGTGTCAGAGTTTTCCTTCTCCTAGATGGGATGCTCCCTTGCCGCATGGGTGATGGCGTCTCCTCCTCCTCCTCCTCCTCACAGCATGGGGGTTTGGGATCAGAGTTTTCCTTCTCCTAGATGGGCTGCCTTTCCAGGCTGACGAGTCCCACCTATCCGGTAATAGCAGTTTTTTTTCAGTTTTTGTCCCAATAATATTCAGTACTTTAAAAGGACTCCTAGGGATAATGGTCAGGATACTTGTGAAGTGGGGGAGAATTTATAAACTTTTTATAAACTTCATTTCTTCATTCAATGTTTATGAACCCTCTGCAAAGTAGGTGTCTTCATGTTGACTGTCAAGTCAATATTCCGTTTTAGATACCCCCATCCCTACCCACCCACCCACATAAAGAGAAACAAACACTTTTTTCAATAAACCATAGTTAAGAGTGGGAATAGAATGCTAGACTATGGTTAACAAAAAATTAAGATGCAAGCTTCTTACAGCTGCACCAAAGGAAAAGGCCTGCTTTGGATAGAAGCATTCAAGTTCATAACATGATGAAGTGTAATGTTTCTTAACCTATAGATCCTGATATGTTGCTGGACTATAAGACCCAGAATTCCTCACCATTGGCCTGGCTGGGTATTGCCTCTGGGATCTAGAGTTCAATAGAGGCCCCAAGACTGGGAGCCGGTTTGTTAGTGTATAGTGCTGTATGTTTTAGGCAGTTCCGTCCCATAAAGATCTCAGATTTGGCTATTCATCTCCATTTTTTCTGATCAGTTTTGCTTTCATGTACTTTGAAGGAGGTCTTTAACCTTTTGAGGTGTTTGAAAAATAACTGATGATTATAACCACAGTTTTGAAATAAAGAAAAGGAAAAAAAACATATTTTGGACTTGTGGAATAAAATAAGTTATATATTAGGCCAGATTTTTTTAAAAAAAGTCTTTCTTCCTTGACATCTTGAAAGCACTATGAGATAAACATACAAGAAAAAACTTTTTGAGGTCTGGCTGTATCTTTTAGCATCAAGGTCATTTCCACAAGTTTTATAAGAGGCACCTCTGAAATGCATCCAGTTTGTTTTCAAAATTCTTGGCCGCTAACATACTTAAGCATAAACACATGAAGTTTGTTTTGCCGCTTTCTACAGCCTATGTACACAGGGAGGAGGGAGTCAAATCTCTGGCCACACAAGTTCAGTAACCACAGTGCTGTGGAGGGGAGGAAAACCCACATGAACTGATCAGACAAACAGAAATGAAGACAGTGGGTGTGAGAGAAATTGGGAGGGCAAAAGTTCGTGTTTGCTTCCTAGAGCTGAAGTGAGTGGGCCTCAGGTACTGCAGTGGTAAGAAACAAATTAGCTCTATAGTTTCTTGGGAATCTTGTTCCTTGACATTAAAATGGGACTGCTGGAGATAAACTCTGTGCAGGTTATTGTTCTTTCTGATGGAAAAAGACTCAGTACAGGGGCTCTGTGTGTGAGAGAAAGAGCTGTCCACCAATCTAATTTGGTTTTCTTTACTTTTTGTTATCTTTTCCAGTAGCTGATAACAGTATCTGTGGCATTTCTGTATATGTGGCAGTATCTGTGGCAGCTGGTATTTCTGATGTCCCAGATAGGGCTGGTCCTTTCATTAGGCAGTGTGACTCAATTGATTGAGGTGGTACATACTGAGGGGATGGGAGTGGCAGTTCCCTGACCATTCTTCCTGTGTTCGTTGGCCACTTCCCACTCTTAAAGAGGATAGAGCTGTGTAATGTGTGCACCTTGCCCTACAGCGTGTAAACCAACCTGCTGCCCTCAAGAGAGAAGACTTTGTTACTATCCTATTGGAGAGCTGACTTAAGATTCAGCTGGCAGTTTGCTTTGTTTCTCTCCATGGGTTTCTCTCCATCTTGTCTTTTGTCTCAGGCAGCAAAATCTCTTGCACCACCCCTATTTCTAAGAACTCAATATCTGTGGAGGGGGTATTAACCATCAGAGCTTGGAAATAACTATGCGTAATGTCATATCTGTAATTAATTCTTCTCATATAATCAGGAGGGCATAATTTAAGTTACATTAAAAGTATAACACAACGAGGTATAATTTCATTCTTTTGCAGCATAAAAGTAACTGATTTTGGAGAAGGGTATACAAGGGTTCACCCGAAAGTCTTTTTGCCTGTTATCCTGATGCCCTGTTGGTTCAAGTGCCTGGATAAATGTGGTAACCAAGGTTCCCTCTGAACCGTGCACATGTGACTCCACCTCCCTCCATGCAGCTTTTTTTCTCTCTTCCACACAGCGATTGTGTTTAACCTCTTTGGTTCCAGTCATGATGGAACCCTACATGTGGGGGGAGGCGGAGTCATGAGCGCATGCAGGGGTTGAGGTTGAGAGAGAGAGAGAAGTAGAGCCCTGCCCAGCAGGGTATGTTGGTGGTAACTATGTGGAGAAGTAGTTTGCTAACAGTTCCACAAATGACCTTTAGAAAGTAATTTGTTAAATTCTATTTTTTCTTATTTCTATTTATTAGATCTGCCCTGGCCCTTTGTGAATATTCTTTTTATTATTTGCTTCACTAAAATTGAAAAATCCAATATGCATTACCTCAATTGATCAGAAGCAATAAAAAGATGTATTTCTTAAAAGCTTCACTCACACTTTTCGGCCTAGAAGCATAATGAAAAACCTTACATCTTGGAAACATTACTGGCTCAATAAAATGGTTCCAATTACATAGTTTAAAAAAGTATAGTGAGCAGATTAAGCAATATAGCTTCCTATATGGCTTCAAGAAGAATCCCAGCTCAGCAGTGTAAATGATTTTATGGCCTTCCTGCTTATTTTATTGTTATTTTAATATAGCAAGTGAAGCAGGAGCATTGTATTCCCTAAGATGTCTCTATTTCAATGCCCATGTTTGACTGCTGTCTGTGTGCATCTGTTGTATTGTTCTGTGAATTTGTTGTCCTGCATTCTCTTCATCTATGCTGCTTTCATTTTATCTGTCTCTCAATCTTTTCTTTTTACTTTTGACGATAATTGTGCTCTCATTAATACACAGAGGATTTGCCATGTCGCTGATGTTGCATTTAAGCTAGTTTTAGGGGACACTGACATAGTTTCTGTGAATGTATTTTATTTCACTGCTTACTTATTTGAAACATGGCTAGCTAGTGTTTCAGTCAGTTACTCATACTGTGGCATCATATGGAAAGAATCTATTATTTTTGTAGATGATTTCTTTACTGGTCTGATCTGTTAAAATCTTAACAGTTCGGCCATGCAAATGTCTTTGGAAGCCTGTGAACCCACTGAAGTTGGAAGCATGTTATTATTCTTGGCATTATGTTAACAAATAAAACAGTGTTTCTGTCTTAATATAGTAATACCCCTTCTACGTTTTGCCATCATTTATCTTGACAGATTGCTGTCCTTCAGTTAAGGCATTTCCCAGAGTTACTGCTGCTACATGTTTTGCAGTTAACTAATAGCAGGCTGTCTGAATGCCTGTGGAGGGGGAAGGGAAGCCTATTATCCTGCTGTTTTGGTTCTTTCAAAAGAGAATTCTATACAAACTGTGGTCCAGATATTTTCAATTTTTTCCCCTGTAAGTCCCAAAAATGTTTTCTACAAAATTCCTATATTACCATGTGTGATGTGCACCTTCTCTCCTGCATGCCCCCAGGTTGTTTTACTAACCCAAGGCACACTAACCATGTTCCCTTTTTATTTCATGTTGCCACCAGTTGGTCCTTACCAACACAGTTTACTCAGAAAGATTGCGGTCCATACGCTGTGTGACTTTCAACATTAAACAGGTTTATTGATTACAGTTCATTTGAATAAATTGTTAAAAGACGTTAAGGCATTTATTGGCTTCTTAATAACTTATTCCTTATTTAACTTTCTTTAACGTTCTCACTTTCATCTGCCACTTTTAACTCTCCACAGCCTAACTCCCCACTTCACAGTTAACTCTTCAGCTGTCAAGCCTCTCACTCCAACTCTCTCAGTAACTGTAACTCACTCACTAAAACTCACCCCCTCCTAGTTTCACTCTGGCTCTGCCTCCCAACCACTCCCGTTGGTGCAGGCTAATACCATTACAAATATGGGAAGGCATACCTCCATGGGTAAGGGAGTGTTGAAAAGTTTTTGGAGAAGTGACATAAATGACCATCAGCCATGGTGCATTCACTGTGAGCCTTCATAGCAAAGAGCATTTACAGGTTTGTGTCCACCTCTGGCCTAGATTCTTGTCCTGAACTCCCTCCATTTCCCCAGCGATAGCCTAACAGTGGTTTCATTTACTCTTCCTGGACTGTATATGGTTCGCACCAGAACACCTTCTCTGGTGCACCTTAGGTGTCTGGCTTTAGTCCACTTGATGGTGAAGTCACCAGGCCTGGATAGTGGTTCTTCTAAGTTGGGGTAGGTTGACTCTCGGTCTGCTTCAGGTCTACTAAGATGTAGTCCAACACTGTTTGCAGAAGTCAGGGGAGGTCATTAAAAGCACAGTCTATTCCCCATGGAGCTTCAGGTTGTTCAGCCTCTTCTGGCTTCTCCTTGTCAGTCCCAAGCCTTGCCCCTTCTAGAGAGTCCTCTCCTTTTGTAGTCTATACACAAATCCTGGCTCCTCCCTCTCACTCAGCATCCCCACATGCTGGCCATGAATCACCTCCATCCTTTCTATGTGCCCTTCATGTGTAGTAAGTAGCACTTTTCTTCTCAGCAACTCAGTGCCTTCTGATGTTGGCTTGAATCACTCATTTTGGGGTGGGGTGACCTCGCTGGACCCTCCTCATGACTGTCTTGTGGGCAGAGGTTTGGAGGTCCCACTGAGGCAGCACCACCATATCTACCATAAACTTTCCTGGGTATGAATGGAAACCATAAGTCCATTATAAAGTCTTGTCCAGAATCTCATAGAGCATTAATTGCTCAGTGATCCCAGTGGAACTTGGAAACTGCTGTTAGGTGGAAATGGGAAATGCACACATAAATTTCGTCCATACAATTAATGTCATGCATATTCTGAATTTAAAACAAATGAATAAAGTTCTTATATGAGTAGAGCATGCTCCCAAATGCCCCTTTACTTAGTCGTGAGCTGCACATGCAACATAATGGGATTATAGAACCCTTGTAGAGTCTTTTTGTTGTTGCTTGTCTTGTATCCAGCATGGTGCAGTTGATTGTGTACTGGTCTAGAACTCAGGAGACCAGGGTTTGAATCCCCACTCAGCAGTGAAACCACTTCCTAAACATCCCATTTAACTTGAGAGTCCTGTTAGTGTCACTGTAAATCAGTTCCAGCTTGATGACACATAACACATATTCTTTGTATATACAAAGAACACCTTGCTATCCCAGCCCAATCACTACACTGTAGTTTTCTGACTACAGTGGGAAGAATTAGTAAGCTGAAACATTGTATTCTGTTTCACCATGTTACTTTGTTGCAAGCATAGATGAGGCTCTTAGTGATGTGGCAGAGGTTGGATCCTGCTGCAGTGTTTCTGGGAGCCCTTCTCACCACCTGCTACCTACCATATAAGGTCATTCAGACAGCCTCTCAAACATTCTCAGAATCTAAGCCCTCTGGAAATCACATAAATGGATATTAAATTTCTGCTTATTTCTGCCACTCCAGATCATTGTATGTTAGTGTTAAGAACCTGAGGCTGTATGGTAGATCTTCTGGGAGTCTTTTCTGCTGTTTCCTCTTTGACTGGCTAAATTTGGAAAAAAAAATGGGAGCAAGCATTTCAGGAACTGCTCGAGAAACGGTTCCCAGGCTTTGCAATGATGCTACCCATGCCCTCAAGGGTCATTCTAGACTCTATTTGGAATACAGATTATTTTCCAGACATCTGGTAGAAATCCAACAATATCCTTTCCCCTCAAATTATTTCCAGAGTGTACTAGAAGAGCTGCCCCTCTTTCCTGCTTCTTGCCCCACGCATTAACTGTCCCCAAACAGCCAGTTGGAAGCTAGCAAAAATACGGTATTTCTCCTTCAGTTGAAATGGCAGTGGGTTGAATAGTTTTGTTCGGTTCCTAATCATATGATTGAGGCTCCCCTTGTCATCAATGAATGCAGATACATTTGTGCATGATGGCATGTAATGTGTGTTCCATGCCTGAGAACTTTTGGCACTACTCATTGGAAAAGCAATGTTGTTTTTCAAAATTAAAAAAAAAACAAACCCTGCTGGCCTGTGCTGTTTGAACCTTGCATGAGGCCGTGTGATGAAGGGTGGGGGCAGGAAGAGATGCAAAGGTATGGTTTGCCCTAGGCTACATAATGAGTCAGAAACTCTTCATGGTTGTGGGGAAAGGCACAGGGAGCAATTTAAATCTATGGCATGCCCAGGCTTCTGTCTTTTAATGTATCTACAGCTGGAAGGCATGATTTTATGTGGCATTTGTTGTTAAAGGTCCAGAGTCTACTTCTAAAGCACGTAGCGATGATATACACTTAAAGTGCTGAAATAACTCCTCCTTTCCAAAGATAATAGGAAAACAAATACAGGTTGGAAATTTCCATCCACATGGCACCAGGGATAAGGCATTAAACCACACCCCCAAAGCTTATTTGTAACCACCCTTAAACTCACTTTAAGGGGATGCCTGGCAAATGTTTGCCCTAAATTTTTGGGACATTCATTTATAATTTTTTTGCACTGCTCACAAATTACTGGTGCGTGCCTGAAGAAGTGATTTTTAATTCACAAAAGCTTGTAATGATTGTTCGATTTTTTAAGAGGTCTAATAAATGCATCACATCTTTCTACATCTGTACACTGATAAAAATTCTTATTTTCCAGTAAATGCAGAGAGAGAGAGAGAGAGAGAGAGAGAGAACATATGACATGGCACTGCTAATGGCCTGATTTAATCCAAGAATTGACTTTCCAGAACTGAATTAGGAATTCAGTTGGCAAAAGGAGTTGTTCTAAATATGGTTTCTGGGGAGTGTGAGTACTCCACCAAATATCCAAACTGACAGCACCAATCAGTCTATGTCCACTGAAGAGGTGGTAGCTGATAACACTGCAATTTCATAGGCATGTACTAACATGTATTTGGAGTACATTCACAGGACTTTAATGTAAAAACACATCTCTTTAATATTGAATTTCATTTAAAGATGGCTATGAAGAGCCGATTTATCGGCCAAACAGGTGTTTAGCACTTCAAAGCCCGGCTTCCTCTGGTAGATGCCCACTCAGATGAAACACCTGGAGGAGGTGGGGCAGGGAAGCAAAGTCACTGCATCTGAATGGGTAACTGCTGGGGGAGGCATGGCTTTGAAGCACTGAACACTTGTTTGGCTGATAAACTATCATGAATCAATGGTTCGTGCCCATCTTTAATTTCAATATTATAAGTGTTTTTAGTTTTTTATTAAAATATACAGGCATAGTTTTAAAAGCCATTTTCATACATAATAAAAAACATCACTTTTATCTGTTCATAGCCATACCAGATCATTATTCATGTCAAAGAGACATATTTGTAACACAAATGAATATTTGGGCCAATGTACATTTTATGTTCAGTTTACAAGTTGACCAAACCACTTTAAACTTCATAGACCTCTAAATTCCCCATTTTTGAACATCTGTGTCATTTGGCACAATTTTAAAGCTCTACTAGATCTCTAAAAATGAGAAAGGAAGACTCTCCTTTGCTTACATAAATGGATAATGTTTGCCACATTGAGTGTGGGGGGATAAAAACAAGCTGACAAATGAGCATTTCCTTCCTGCTTACTTTCTCTCTCTCTCTCTCTCTCTCATATGTGTGTGTGTGTGTGTGTGTGTGTGTGTGTGTGTGTGTTTGTGTGTGTGTGTGTGAAAAAATAAGAGTACTTGGTCCTTTCTGGAAACTTTGTGTGCATGGCACATATTGCTTTGCAAAACCATGTTTTATAGCATTTGCTGAGGAAGGGATTTTTGCGACTGATTTTATCTGAGCCCCACAGACTAACTCTTTCCAGAAGACATGTTGAATCATACACATGATCCTGAGCCAACTCATACAGTGCTTGACTTTGAACTGACATTTCACCAATATTAGTCCAGGCTTGAAGACTCAGCACAACAGCAAATAATTGCATTACTCACCAACTATTTATTATATAGCTCCTTTCAGAAATATCTCAAGTCTCTGAAAATATGTGTCTGCCTCAGGAGAGCTATTACTCTTATCAAGACTTTGTCTGATAGATGAATTGTTTTAGCCAAGTTATAGAAAATGTGTTGTCACTATCATTTTTTTCTCTCTCACACACATACACACACTAATTTTTCCCTGCTGTGGAAATTTCATAGAAAGTGAGGGCAGGTTTTTGAGTGTTTCATATCAGGGTGAGCAGTTATGTAAATAAAGCAAATTTGGGAAGGGAACAGTTCCTTCAGGTGAGGGCTGCCTGCGGGCAGCTACAATATTTTAAATGTATGATAATAATGCATATCTGTATGTATTTAGTTCACACTTTATTTATTCAGCATCAGTGAACGCATCAATGCAACAGATGGTCATTGACTGTTCTTAAGATGCCAAAGATGGGCAAATGGCAGGCCTTTAGAATCTTACTGGCACCATAGTGGTACTAACAGATGGGCTTAACTTATTCCTCAGCCAGCAAATGAGCTTCCTCACAGTTGTTCCCCTTGTTTTATTTGTACCATTGTTCAGGTACCCCAGAACTTGTACATAACTACTTAAAACTAAAGCAGTCATGTGTAACCATTTATTTTGGGGGTATAGTGAGGAACAGGGAACAAAGCCATGTTTCAGAAGTAATGTCAGAAGTAGGGATGAAATTGCTTTATTGTTTTAAGATTTTCTGGGGGGTGTTCCCAGAAGTTTTAAGAGTATTTTAAGCCATTTCAGATTCATTCTGATAAGATTTTTAAAGAAGAGTTTTGTTAGTCTCTTATTATACTTTGTTTTTTTCTTTTTGTCAAACAAGGTATTTACATTTGTCAAACAAATAAGGAAGAACATACAGTAATAAGTAATCTAATATGTTATCTTCTTGGTGTTATAATGTGTAACAGCAGCAAGTTACTTTTTTAAATACTGTAACAAGTAATGGGAATAACCTTTTCAATAAGTAATTTTCTAAATTCTGTGTCATATCTGACATAAACCTTTCATTTCTGAACTTTTTTGTCCTTCCTTTGCTCTTTCCTTCTGATGTATTTCCCTTGGTATAGCTATTGAATTAAGGTGAACTTAATGTAGCATGCAGTGTGAAATTAAAAACTTGACTGAAATTTGTGTTCAACATCCATGAATTTAATTTGTTAAAATTTTGTTGTTAAAATTTGCTATTATAAATGTAAGTATAAGGTGGAATAAAATCTGTGTCTTATTTTTTCATCTAGCTTGCTGACCCCCCCCCCTTTTTTTTTTTGTTTCTGGTCAAGCATGCTTTCTTGATAACTGAATTGATTCATGACATAGGAATTGGTTGGTAATAAATTTGTTAAAGTACTGTGCTGAGCTCAGGAAAAAACGAAGCACATCTAGATGAAAGACTTGTGAGACAAGGCTGTTAACTGAGATCTTGGAGTTTTTACTCTTTTATAAGTAGTAGTAGTAGTAGTAGTAGTAGTAGTAGTAGTAGTAGTAGTAGTAGTAGTAGTAGTAGTAGTAATAGTAGTAGTAGTCATTGTCATTGTTGTTGTAGTAATATAAAGGCTCTTATCTGAACAGTTCCCTGAACAAACCCTTTCCAGTAACATAAAAGGAGGAAAATATGGATAGAGTATTGCTACTACATCATTTCATATTTCATTTTCCTTTTAGTTTCATGAAACATTTTTCATAGCAGAAACAGCTACTGCAGAACTCCAGTCATGATAACTCATTTATATTTGTTTGCAATTAGTAGTGCTCAGATATTCTGTTTCGCACATTCATATATATCACTTGGTTACTTGTAACTGGATGTTTGAACTATAGTAGAAAAAAAAACCCTGTGCTTTGTGTTATTTGAAAATTCTAGTAATCTCAACTTTCCTTTGTAAAATTCATGGAGAAAAGCAACTAGATAGTCCCTTATCTATGCTCACATCACTTTGGCTTCAACAGGGTTGCCATGTCATTGCCCTAGCCTAGATCACACCTTAGACCTGTGCATGGGCTTGCAAATGGTGAAGATGCATTTAAGAAACAGATTTGCTCTCACCTCCAGCCAGATTCCTCCAAGAAATCTACAGAGTTGCCAGAGCTGGGATGGTTGCCACACCCCAGACACCTGCAAAGTAATAACTGCATGTGCAGCTGTGTATGCCTGAAAGACAATCCCAAACACATGAGTATTTTTGTGCCCACACATTCATGCATATTAGCTTTAAGGTCTACAAGTTAATTTGAAGAGTTATGACAGGAATCATAATACAGTGAACAAAATGAATCAGCAGATGTCAGTTGTACGAGTGGGGAAAGGCAGCTGGAAACCTAGCCCACAGAGCCTTCTCTGTACTATGTTTTAGCATTGAAGCTGGCGCAGATGAAAGTGGGGTCTTTTGTCTGTTTCAATAGTAGGTTTAAGCATCAAGGCCTGTCCATAAGCTAGCTGATAAAACATAGGCCACATGAGAAAGCCAAGCTTGCAGTTTCTTAACAAAATATAGCACCCCACACAAGGGGGAGGTGAAAAGCTCAGACTTAGAAACTGTGGCATTGGCTACATCCAAGCAATTGCATGTCTATGTTCCCAAACTTCCTCTCTTGAATACTGTAGGTGCTTCTGAGTTCACAAATTTGATACAGTAAATGGAGACATTCAGCTTACCATATTTTTCCGTGTATAAAATGACATTTTTTCCTAAAATAATTAGAGGAAAAATTGAGGGTTTTAGCAGAAGGCAAGTAGCAGAAGGCGGAGACTGAGGCAAAGAAGCAGCCATGCACGTGGCTGTCCATCGACCTGCCAATGCCGCTCAATCGCCCCCTCCAGCAATTGTCTCCTTGTGATTGGGCAGCGGCAGCAATAGTCAATGTGCAGCTGCGAGAAGCGACCAAGCATGGTTGCTTCTTTGCCTCTGTCTCCTCCTGCTTCTGCTGAGCCTGTGAGTGGTGCTGGAGGAGACTGTAGCAGCAGCAAGAGGTGGAGACAGAGGCAAAGAAGCAGCTGCACTCAGCTGCCTCTCACTGCTGCCCATTGACTTCTCCTCCACCTCCGGCAAGGGTAAAAATTAGGGGGTCATCTTATACATTGGGGAGGTCATATATACAGAAGAATACGGTATGTTTTTAGAGGGTTTTATTAATGGTACTTGGTGGTATTGCCACAAGGTTAGGGAGAATCTATGATCAGATGCCTTCTAAATTACCTTAGATCTTACCTCTGGCCTTCTTCTGTTTCTTCACATTCCTTAGTAAGGAAGATTTTGTGTTCAGTTTCTAGCTTTTCTAGAAAAAATAAAATTGTGGATCCATACAATCTATGTTTTGGAGTGCTTAACATGTCATTTACATTTTTCCATGATGACTTCTTGGTTTCACATTTTTATGTCTAGATGTCTTTAAACTAATGAGAGAACTGTTCATACTACAAGCATAGAAAGCCATGCTCACTTATTTCTTGGTGCCTTCGTTTAATGCAACATTTAAATGTTTGAAGTGCTATTGATTTCTGTCAACATTTTGCTTTTCTCTGTTCACAGGAGAGGCTGCCAGTTCTGCTGCTTGGACGTTCATCAGAGTTGCGTCCTGGTGAATTTGTGGTGGCAATTGGAAGCCCATTTTCTCTTCAGAACACAGTGACTACTGGAATTGTTAGCACCACACAACGGGGAGGCAGGGAACTTGGACTTAGAAATTCTGATATGGACTACATTCAAACAGATGCCATTATCAATGTAAGTTACTTTCCTCAAACTTCTCTTTTATTGATGCTTCTAACCTTAAAATAAATTACATCAGCAGATTCTTTGGCTATTCTGTTACTGTTCTCTTCTATCTTATTAAAGTTAGTGCATTAGCATTTTTTTCAAACGATTTCTCAGAAAATGGACAACAATCGAATTACACTAAACTTTAAACTTGTTCTTTAAAGAGACACTATGATGTACTGAACCATGAATTACAACCTATGAGTCTAGGCTATATATCCTTTAGCTATCTCTAAAGAACCATCAGAAAATTGTGAAAAGATTATATTTCTTGGGTTTTTAAGTGACTTTTTCCAGGACTCAGGCAAAGAGATGTCAGCTTCTAGTACTTCTTCTGCTAGTGATGAGGTTGCAGGTGAATTACCAGACCTAATTGTCTGACAAGTTGTGTTATGTGCTCGTAACTTAAAAGAGTCTACAGAATTAAGAAAACAACTGTATTTTAAAGCTTAAGTAGCAAGGGGGAAAAATAAAAGTATCAGCCTCTAATAGATTTAGAAGACTAAATTGTTAAGGAACTCTACTAAACAAGTTTAAACATTGTAACGCATAAGAAGTGTTTTAAGAGAAGCACTGAGAGGCACCAGAATTGTGGGGCAAGAACAGTGTTTTTTTGAAATAACACGAGGCAAGAAATGTCACTGCCTGTCTTGTAGGACATTTCAGTGGCAAAACAGAATCCCCCAAATTAAGTATCTCCACACAGGAGTTTATTTGGGCTATTTTGCTTGGTTTTTGATGAGTCCACTTTGATCTCTCTAATTGCTCTTCCCAGGATGCTGACTGCATGCTTTAGTGCTGTTCCTCTCAGAAATAATGGACAGTTCAGCACTGTATGCTTGCCATTGATCAGTGGAGATTTTGATTTGTTATGATTTGTGGTTTGCTAAGAGACATAGGATTCTTTGCTGTAGTTCAGAGGAGTACACTAAAATTCTATAGCAAAGAATGTCTAGGTTCTCACCAAATCAAAAATTCCATGATTTCTGCCATTGAGGTCTGAATAGCTACAATTCCAGAAAGGAATGCTATGGATAAGTTAATGTGAATATGCTTTCCAGAAAGTGTTATGTGGCAACTATCTTCAAAATGTAAATAAGCTTTGTAAATTATTGAATGTAAAAGATTAAAAAGTATTTTGGATTAAGATTAAGATTTATTTTTCCCCTACATTTGCAGTATGGAAATTCCGGAGGACCTTTAGTAAACCTGGTAAGAGTTCATTATTAGAATTCTACTTTGCACATTGGATTCCACAAGCTATTTGGCTCCCTTTTCACCCCTACTCTGATTAAAGAGGAAAGCTGATCAGTGTCTACATAAGCATCATATGATTCTTATTCATCACTCTGTCATGCCAGTGTTGGTAAATCATGTGCTGACATTGATGTCTAGTATCCAAAATGATTAGAGTGTGCCTTTTTTTCAGAATGACTGTAATGTTGACATCTTCTGCAAATAAGAATATTGTTCGTATGATATTTTTCATGTTTTGTACCAGAAACATGAAACATTGACAATCAGCACTTGCTTCCTACTGCTTTAGTTTTAATATGTTTTCTATGATTCTCACTATCAATTTCTCTATGATAAATTGATAACTATGGTGGAAGTCAATATTCAGTAATGAAGGATTGTCACTGGATATTGGTACTTCCTGTGTTTCTGTCTGATACTTCTATATCACTGCCAGTCATACTGGAGACAGTGAGGAAAAAATTCAAAACCTAGGTCTGGATAAGGTCTTCTAAGGCATGAATTATATTGCCTCTACTTTCTATTGTTTTTGCCTTTTCTTTTGTAAAGTGGAAATACAGAATGCTTTCATAAACTTTCTGAAATACATTATCAGAAAATCTATTATTACAGTTAGAAGTATTATTGTACTTGGCAATAAAAATAACAACAGAAACAATGGCGTATGCAAATGTCTTATAACTAGGGGGAAGATTCCTATGACATTTCACATTTTCTCTCCAACTTACCTTTGAACCCATAAGCAATTTCAAACATGTTTATGAATAATCTGACCATCTCACCAGATTACTCATAAACCTGCTCAAATCCATCCAAAAACTAAAACATAGTTTGCCGGAAAAAAATATGACAATCCATAGAAGTCCTCCCCCCACCCCACTTATAAATCAGGTGTATAAATTTCCTATAGTACTGGTTTTCCACAATGCTGCTTGTTGCTTTGAAGCAGTTGACATCTAAAATCACAGTGGCACTGTAGTACCTTTGCTCCCTCCCTTCCCCTTTGGAGGCCCTCTCCACAGAATGCTTCTCCAGAGAATTTTGCAGCCATCCAGAGCACATTTTTAGTATGCTCTCTGTGTGTGTGTGTGTGTGTGTGTGTGTGTGTGTGTGTGTGTGTGTGTGTGTGTGTGTGTGTGTGTGTGTGTGTGTGTGTGTGTGTGTGTGTGTGTGTGTGTGTGTGTGTGTGTGTGTGTGTGTGTGTGTGTGTGTGTTGCTTTTGCGCCTGCAGAAGGCCATCATTGCATCTTGTCTTCTGGCAAAGTTTCTGTTTTCAGATATCGTAATTCTGGTATAATTTGTCACAAGAAGGGAAAAGATGGGGATATAATGATAATAATTACACATTACAGTATTTTGAGATGGCTAGTTTTTTCAAAACAAGGAGTAGGAAACTATTCATATTTGTGTTATTCTTGAAGTGTTCTGTCTTATTTCTCTTCTGCCAGTTGTTCCTCTGACCCAAGCCAGTTGTTCAAAAAGACCTATAATGTTTCAGCTTTGAATTTTGAAAACTCAGCATTAATTAGCATTATGGTTATGTAGTTTTGAAAATTTTATGTTCCATGTTGAAAATATACGATTGAACAAAATATATTACCATATTTTCCATGTATAAAATGACACTTTTTACTTAAATAATTAGACAAAAAATTGAGGGTTGTTTTATACATGGAATGTAGCCACTTTCCCTGCCTTTTGAAGCCACAGGGTAAAGCAGCCATGAAAGGATGGCACACTCGCACCCCTTTGATCCTTAAGCAGCCATGAAAAGGCTTAGGAAATGGTTAACACAGCCATGAAAGGGCGGGAGGATCGCACCCCTTTGATCCTGAAGCAGCCATGAAAGGGCTTCAGGACCAAAGGGGTGCGATCATGCAAATTTTCAAATTTTTTAATTTGGGGGTTTAGAAAAGGGGGGTCATCTTATACATTGGGTTGTCTTATAAACAGAAAAATATGGTATTTAAAGGAGGGTGGGTTTGTTTTTAGTTTAAGAGAAAGCTTCACAGCATTGTGCAAAGCATATTTCTATAACTAGAACAGAGTGGAGTACACTTCATTTCATCCACAGTCTGTCTGTTAGTATATTAGGCCAATAACATCTATTTTGGTTCAGAATGACTTTCTGAGGTCACCTTAGAAATTCTTGTCCCAGATCCATTTCATGATGCCAGATCTTAGGAATGAATGCCCTATTTAAGTGAGGAGATGTCAGGAACTGGCCATGGAAATTGACATATGCATAGCAGAACTTAGAAAAATACTTTTTGGACTGTAATTTTCAGAGTTGCCCAACTAAGATGGATACTATGAGCTGGAGGATTTGGGGAGCTGTAGTCTAAAAAAGTAACTTTCCCCAGCTTGCACTCAAAGTGTACTTTATGTCACTGAGCTGCGTTTTCATGGTCCAGCTCATGTTCAGAAAATAAATGAACCAGATCTTTTGTGTTCTGGCATCCAACAAAGCAATATAGGCCTCTCCCAAGGACTGATTGTTCAAATTAAAGTTTACTATCTTTATTTGGGTAGTTCATGATTACTTTTCTTCACATTACTACAGGATGGTGAAGTAATTGGTATTAATACTCTGAAAGTCACTGCTGGGATCTCCTTTGCAATACCGTCGGACAAAATTAAAAAATTCCTGACTGAGTCACATGACCGCCAAGCCAAAGGTACTATACCATTTAATGGTACAATACTATTTAACACTCTATACCAGGGTGGACAACTATGGCTCATTGAATATTTTTGAACAAAAATCATACCAGCTCTGGCTTCCAAAGCCAATGGTGATGAATTATGGGGGTCCCAGCACCAAAATATCAGGAAGATATTTGGGACACATACAATTATTGGTGGATATTATTTTTTATTCCCAATGTAGTGTAGTGGATGGAGTGAAAGACTAGAACTCGAGAGATAATGGTTCAACCCCCACTTGGCTATGGAAGGTCACTGGGGGAGTGGAACTGGTAAAACCACTCCTTTAATATTTCACTAACCTTGAAAGCCCTATTAGAGTTACTATAAGTTAATCTCAACTTGATTTCACAGAACACACAAACACATAACATTATTTTAAAAAAATCTTTGCCATACATTAAGACAAAAATAATAATTACATATGGTCAATCAGTGTTGACTTATTGTGGCCCTTTCTAATACACTAAAGTATTTTACCATTCCCTTCTTCTGAGGGCACTCTGGGACCATGTAGCTTGCCCAAGGCTACAGAGACTGGCTCCTCAGCTACACAGTCCTTGGGCACCCCCAGAAGAAAGGAATACAATCCACTTCTATGTATTCTCGAAGGCTTTCACGTCCGGGATCTGATGGTTGTTGTAGGTTTTTCGGACTGTTTAACAACATGGCCAAACAGCCCGAAAAACCTACAACCAATCCACTTCTATACTTCGAAAAGCCTGAAAAAGGTTGCCATACTTTAGAATCGACATGACATGACAGCATTAATTAATTAAAATCTCAGTGTGAAATTGCTGCTAGTTAAGATGTTAGTATAAGCATTGTGTGTTCCAAGTCAAGATTTATGCCAAATGTGTTATGCCACTGGATATAATTAATCAGATATTTTGGCCTTTGTTTATTTTGTGAGCTAGTTTCCAAAACATTGCCTCACAGTTTCATTTTGAAGTGGTACAGTTGGGAGGTCTTTTACCACAGCATTCTGCATAAGGTGTGCAGTGTTGCTGTTCTGATGAGAAGAGCTTGTCAGAATAAGCTTCCCCCTCTCTTTTAAACAGGAAAAGCAGTAACAAAAAAGAAATATATTGGCATACGTATGATGTCCCTCACTCCTAGGTAAGTTTTGAAATTATTGTATTTCTTCTACCAGCAGCTATTTCGTATGGTTGAGGTATTTAAGAAAGAAAGAAAGAAAGAAAGAAAGAAAGAAAGAAAGAAAGAAAGAAAGAAAGAAAGAAAGAAAGAAAGAAAGAAAGAAAGAAAGAAAGAAAGGACCCAGTTACATGTATCATCTACTGTGGGACATGTTTTAGGCACAGGTTTTTCACTTTTTGAAAGAGAAACCAATCAAATGTCAAAATAGCTAGGTCAATGTAACTATAAATTTTATGCACGTCGAAGTAATTTTCCACAATGGTAGCAAAAGTTTTTTTTCACTTTGGACAGCAGAAATATGGTAATTTTTCTCCTAGTAAAGGTCTCTAAGTTTTACTTTCTGGAAAGTTGCTCAATTTTATTGTTAAGTGTTCTAACAGAAGATCAATTCATATTTTATTCAATTGAGTTTGTTTTTTCTAGTAAAGCTAAAGAACTGAAAGAACGCCATAAAGACTTCCCTGATGTTATTTCTGGAGCCTATATTATTGAAGTAATTCCAGACACACCAGCTGAGGCGTAAGTTAAATAACTATTCTTTTTTTCTAAATCTTTCAACTATAGTCTGAAAGATAAACATATAGTATGACTATGCAATGCCAGGAACTTATCATGGGAGTAGGACAGAGGTCAGAAATGAAGTTCCATCATCAACATTATCACAGGCATTTATAGAGTGTCAAGATGTCAAAGAATGCCACATGTGTTAGCTAGCTGCAATCCTTGGACAATGCTTTATGACAGAAATAGGCAAAATGTAGCCATCCAGAAGATGTTGTTGGACTTAGGGATGTGTCATGTGTGTGTGTATGTATGTATGTGTGTGTGTGTGTGTGAGAGAGAGACATTATAGATCTCCAAATTTTCCATTTTGGTAGTGCCACCTAACAAACAGATACCTACAGACATCTAAATGTGGCTCATCTGGGAGAAAGGCCTTTGTGGCCTAGTGTAGGCCTGGCTCCGTCTTGCTCTCTGTTCAAAAAAGGGAACTCCCAACTCCCAGTTTTCTTCACCATCCACAATTTTGGCTAGGGCTGATGAGAATTCCAGTCCAACAACATATGAGGGGCTGCCTTTTAGCCACTGTATCATAAAGAGTTATTGTAAAAATTGCAGCTAAATTGCAGTTATCCAGTATACTGCCTAGGAGGAGGCCAAGGCTGAGTAAGATGGTAGGAATTAGACTGCTAGTGGGGACTTCCCACATCTTAGCTCAGATCTTAGCCACCAGGCTACTTCAAGTCATACATCCCCCCGAAACCCTTCAGACCATTATTGCATGAGTGTATTGCCCTGTTCTATTTAGTATAAACAAGGGGGTTATACATGGAGGTCCTCCAGATGTTACTGACTGCAACTCCCATCAGTCCTAGCTAGAATAGCGAATGATGAGGGATGAGGAGAATTGCAGTACATCGAACTGAAGGGCCACTAGCTGTCAATTTTTGGTGTAAGGTTTTCTTTAAAAGCAAACAGTAGAAGAGTTGCTGGTGTGACACTTCAAGACAAAATTCACAGAACTCAGTCTTCTGAGATGTGAAAATATTATTTACAAGCTTATTCTACTCAAAAGCACTAATAAATGACAGTATATTCATGTACTAATCCAACATCCTGCCATTGACCTACTGTATAAGCACATGTTACAATCCTCATGCTATTTTGGAGGGAGGATTTTAGGCATCAATATTGTGTAAGCAGCTTGAAGGCATAACCATTATTTGTGATGGTAGTTACATAAATTTAATGTGCTTTTTCTGGTGGGGCATATGGTTGGGAGGACTTCATTCAGTTCACTTTGAAATTTGCCCTGAGCATCACCAATGACAAGCCCTCCAAAATAGTAATACTTCTGAAAAATATTTGTTGCAAATGAGTGCTTGTGTAAGGCATTTCTCTTTGCATGAGAGAGGCTTGTGACTGCAACCTCATGTTTAGGGGATGAATCATGTCTAATCCCATTAGCTGGGCTAAAATTTCCGTAATTCAGAGTCTGAGTTTGTCTACAAGACAGGACAAAATGATCCAGGAGAGAAAAGGTGGCATATTGTTCCCATTTGCTTGCATTGTCAACAGTGACTTCTGCTAAAAGAGCAATGACAATTCCATTTGACATAGAGATTTGCTCTTGATTTCTCTGTCAGAAACAAATACTCATGGTATGGGGGTGGAGGGAGAGGAAGGAAGCCAGTGGCTAGTAGAAATAATGTGACCCAATATTTTTTGAAATTCACTCTTTAATTGCACTTAAATCATAAAAAAACAAGAAAAATCTAAAGCATACAAGTAAAGAAACGAAAATTCCATCAGCTGAAGAACTGGAAAGAAACAATTATTTAATGTTAGAACTCTTAAGGTCTTAGAAAGGCAGAATTTCACCCATCTTTTTGGCCAGCCTTTCAGAATTTCTCCTTCTGAACAGCTCTGGTTAACAAATCCTAGATTACGACCACAACTCATATAGTTTTCTCCAACCTAGTTCCACCCAGAGATGGTGGTTCACAACCCCAATTCTCCTCGAGAGGTCAGCATCATAGAGGAGCAAACACTGACTGTACAATCTTCTCAACTATCTTTCAGTGAGGGGCGAGAAGTGTCCCCTCTTTACCACGAGGGCATTATTTTGCTTTTCTTTCTGCGTGTTTAACATAGATAGTCTGAACTATATTGAACATACATTGAGGGGTGCAGTGTTGCATGCTTTGCTCTTTAGTTGTGTTTTTGCATAGATGTCTGGATCCCATCTCCTGAAGGTTCTGGTTACAAAAAGCAGGTATGATTCTTTCTGTTAAGGGTAACGTGTTTCTCTCTCTTCCTTTTTGTATTTCAGGGGAGGCCTGAAAGAAAATGATGTGATTATAAGCATCAATGGACAACCAATCCTGTCAGCCAATGATGTCAGTGACATTATCAAAAAGGACAATACACTCAGCCTGGTAGTACGCAGGGGAAATGAAGACATTATTCTAACCGTGATTCCTGATGAGATTGACCCTTAAATAGAAACATGAGCTGGATTTCATGTTCTCTGTTAAGAACAAGCAGTGGACTAATTATATTATATCTGTACTGGTACAGGAAATAGACTTTTGACCAAAAATCCACATGCTCAGTGGAACTGTATTGGCCAATCAACTAATTTCATATAGGTTTGAGTCACACAACCTATGCAATTTTCAGGATGATACTTCTGCTGTTCTTAATGTATGCTATGTGCTATCTCTTGGCTGCCCCACCTGTTCCTCTATCTTCAGTGGTCAATATTTGATCCCTTCTCGGCTGTAAAAGTTATTACTTTGAACCAAGACTTCTTGAAAGTAAAACCATGGCTAAATCATATTCTGCTGTATTCATTCTTTCTACAGCTTACATTTTCATGGAAACGCAATTGTTAATAAGAAAGATAGATAGCTAACATGTTTGGAAATAACTGCTGAATTGTACACATACAACCCGAAGGACTTTTCCTTACTGAATCCATGCTGAGTTTTTTTAAAAAAAGAATATTGTATTTTCCTAGTTGAATTAAAAGAATTCTAACAATATCTTTGTTTGTGTTTTCCTGATCATATGCCTTCGTCAAGACCTTGTACATTGCCCCATATATTCAATGCCTCCTTTATCTGAAAGCCAAAACACTTTTTAAATACAATAGATATAAATGGCTTCTGAACAAGAATCTTTAGATTAGGAGATGGGTACTAATTTATATTTAACAAAGATTTTCTTTACAGTGAAGAGGTTTCTGCTCTATATTTTCTCAAACTGAACACAATCATTGATTGTGATTCTAACATATTATCAGAGGACTGTTGAATCATTTGCTGCTGGTGCATATATTGACTTAGTAGTTAAATGAGCTCTGGATTGGTGGCTCATTCCAGACCCAGAAGTCCATTCATGTGAGGATTCAGTCAATGCATATTAACGTAAGCTTCTAAAGTCACTGTACTGAATTGCCTGCACTGCATATTTGCTGTAACAATGCACAGCTAACAATGACAGTCCTTGTGTCCTGTAAATGCAATGAGAGACAATTATGTTCCAAGAATGATTGTGCACTGTGGCTATATAAACAGAGACACATTTTCTATCCTGTACTGCAAGATACTGCTGAATGCTGCATCTCTAGTATATTCCTGTGTTCTCAGTTCAGCCACTACATGCCAAACAACTGGAAAGAGTGTCCTGTTACTACAGGCATCTCTGTCTGAAATATTTTATTTCATTGGCAAGTGATAGGACATGTGGCAGAGACCGTGTTTTGGCTTTGTTAAACACTTCTTTTTAGATCTAACTCCTGTACCTTTAACTTGGCAGTCACTAACATGACACAGAATGATGACTAACATGATGGTAATTTTCTTTCATATTTTGCCAGTCCAGCTACAGTATGCTTTGAGGCATTTGACCTAGAAGGGGGTGCAAAAAGATTTACTATGTCTGATACAGTGTTGTTCTGCTCCTCTGTGCATGATGGTACATGCAAAAAGTGGAGATGTATTTATGGAGAGATCAGATTTTCACTGTAGATTTGATCCTGAAACCCAAATGATGTTACACCTTTTAAACAACTTTCTTCATACTCATGACAGTATTCCTAGTCACCATGGCAGATGGAACATCAGACAGAAAGTTTGCGGAAGTTCAAAGGAGTGCTTTAGAACTATCTAGCAAAAATTTCAATCAAAGTGAGTCACTGAGCTAAAAATCCTTGGATTTTTGCAGATGGTATCATGGCTGATATGATTTGAACTTTAATCTTTCTGTGCCCTGCCACCTGAGATCCTTGGATTTCTCTCTTTGTTTTATAAATTTCAACTAGGAATGGTGGAACGGTGGTTGGAAAGAATGAAATACCTGATGGAATTAGAAGACATGGAGACTGCTTAAAAATTGAAACCTAGAATGCCACCTGCTGGACTGTGTATGGTTGTTCATCAGGTGTGGACAATGTCATGGCAATATGAAGAATCCATTGTAAACCGAGGACAACATCTTCCTCCAGCCAGTAGGTAATACTGCTGATTTGGCTAGAACTGGCTCAGCTACTCTGTAGACTAAATTTTACCCCAATGTCTCTGATACAGGATCTGCTACATATCAATAAACCCCAATCCTCAGCAAAAAAGAAACATTGTGTTTTGAAGTGAGGCAGTGCGGGAGAGGAAGAGAACTGAATGACAAGAGTTTGGGAATGATACTCCATTCAACACCAGCAAGGAACAAATTTGAAACCTACACTCTGCCCCCTTTTCAAACTTTCTACCTGGCATGGACATCAACCTAAAACTTTTGGACTTTTGATGTTTTTTTCAGCACTGCCCATGCCCAATGCTGCCCAGACTGATGAAGACCTGCACAGTTAAAACGTAGTGTTTTACCTAATTTTAGTGGTCAAATAAAGGTATCGCCCCCAGCCCTTGCCTATAGAATTTGTTCCTTGGGTTACTTAGCTATAGCCTATAGGGCTGCTGCCTATTAACTGTTTAGCTGAGAGTATAAACCTCATTTTTCTGCCTTTAATTACCACACACACACATACACACATACAAAAAGAAATATCCAAAAGATACATGTTGTTTCAGGAAGAGCAGAAAGAGTTTGCTGCTATCCCCAATAATTTGTCCCTAAGAAAAACTGACTTGTGTCACATTTCTGTGCTAAACTGTTCAAAATGTCTCTACTTCCAACATCCACATTATAATTTTCCCTTCTGGGTAAGGAAGAGGGGAAAGACTGGAAATACAAGTTTAAACATCAGAGGCATGAAAACCTAAAGTTTACCTTTACAGATGATTCCGGCAACTTCAATACTGTGGCACCCATGGGTTCCCCAGCCCAAGTGTTTGCACTGCCATAGGTGAGACTCAGTGCCCTTGCACTGCAAGTTAGAAAGCCAGATGTTTCCATTTCCTTCACCAAAAGGAGCCTCTCCTAGCGCTGAAATAGCATCTCCACATCCAATCTCCCTGCAAACAACTCGGGCATCATTGATGTCCCAGTCATCATCGCAAACTGTTCCCCATGTGCCGTTGTAATAAACTTCAATTCGCCCCTCACAACGGTTAGAAGAATTGACCAATTGTATGGCAAAATCTGCAACAGAACATAGATGCTTAGTTTTAGACTTCATGATGACTGCTTCCATTAAACTAAAACTACGAGAGAGATGATCACACACATTCAAAGAGACAACTGTATTGTTTTCTGCAGATACATATGTCTTATTGTATTATGGATTTTCCCCCAGAAAGCTAGTAATACTCTCCTCTACATGTTTACTTTGAAGTCTGTGCCATTGAGTTCAATGAGTCTTACTCCCAGGTAGCAACATGCCAAAGTACATATTCAGAAAAATGAATCTTTCCTCCAACTAAAGTGCTTTCTCCCCAGCAATGTGATACGCTGTGTTACGTATGACTCTGGAATTAGACATGCAAAGGGAGTAATGGTTTACATTTCATAGACAATTCAAATGACACACTTGTGTCTCTTTTTAATTTGTTTTCACAATTGCACCTTTTTCACCACTTGAGGGGGCACTCTTTCTGGATACAGATTTCTCTGAATGTATGTTTTCGTCTTGTGTGGAGGACTGCAATCTCAGTTAACTTTGTGATGGCTGCAATAGAAACAAGCACTACAACTACTGTGGGTGCAGTTAAGTATTTAATCAGATTTACTGCAAGTGTTCCATCATCAACTGGAGGGTGCAGTCATGTTGGTCATCTTCTTTCATCTCTGAAACTGCACTGGCAGCCTCGCACCGTATTTCTGGTATATGCTTTAAAAATCTAGATCTGTTCAAATTTGGTAGCAGCCTCTCCTGTTTTCACATGGACATACCACAGTGGTTAATATCATGGTGTCATGCACAGTTGTTGAATATTAAATTTTTTATACTCTCTAGCAAGAACTGTTAAATGTGCTGATTGAACTAGCTTCAGAGCCTTGCTGAATTTCATTGGCAGCTCAAAAGACTCAGCACTAGTACATTTGGTATTATCTATAGTTTGCATTGGCTTCCCAGACATATTGTTCCTTCACCCAAAACTCTTGGATTTAATCATATAAAATCCTTAGCAATCTGGACTGCACACTGACATACCAAGGTTTCAATAGACAATGAAGAGTGTTCAAAATACATTGAAACAGTGATAAAAGAGAAATCCACATTACCTTGCAGATCAGGTGGTGCCACTCCAGAATCTGTGAATGGAAATAAGACTGAATATTCAGGAAATATGTGAAAAGATTTCATTAAATTGCTGGACTCTCTGTAGTAGCAGGAGGAGAGAGAGCACTTATTTGCAAAAACAGACAAACAAAAACCATAAATAAAAAAGGAAAAAAAAAAAGGCAAAGCTATACTGTCCAAATGGATGCACCACCAACTATCACTCCCCAATTTGTTTATTTAAAAAAAAAGGGGGGGAAGAAAAGTTGTGCCAAACAGCAATTTTAGGCTGCCACTTTTGTTGTTGTTTGACTGCTATTACAACAACATTGCCCAAACAGAGCACCACAATAAATGTTAAGAGGTAGGGTGTAGTTGGTTCCAGGCAAGCTTTGGGGATGTGGTCTAATGCAGCTTTAAACAGTTTTAAACTCACCTTAAGAGGATGCCTGGTTAACTTTTGCCATGATTTTTTGGGACATTTATTTGTTATTTTTCTCTACTGTCCACAAACTTCTGTTACATCAGGCATGCAGGAGGATTTGTAATCCACAGAAATTTACATTAATTGTTTGATCCCTCCCCCCCTCCCGAATGGTCTATTAAGGGGATCACATTCTTCTACATTTGCACCATGTGGCTTCCTGTGTGTGTGTGTGTGTGTGTGTGTGTGTGTGTGTGTGTGTTTGCTCATGAATCATTTCAATGTGATGAACTCCACACATCTCACTCAGAAGTGTTCTTGGAGACTAAGGGGCTGAATAAAAATCTTCCTGTGGAATAGATAGCTGAGTTGCATAAAGTGGGTAAAATCCTGTTCATTGCTTCCACTTGCTCAGTAATCCATTGCATGGGAGGTTGAGCATTTTTTAAGCTTGCAAAGTGAGATATTACCACAAACTAGAAATGGTCCAACCGGTCATGCAGTATACCATTGCTTAAGTGGACTGGATTATGCCTGATGATATTTACATTGTATATGGAACATCTGATAAATATTTTTCACAATAAAAACCCAAAGAAAAATGATCAACTAGATCTCAACAAGTGGCAGGCAGAACTGTTCATGTATGAAACAAAAAAGGTGCCAGGAATATAAGCATCTAAAATTTAGTGAACTCTTACTTTGTGTTCTGTTGGCCAGAATTCTATTCTGAAATATTGCACATGCAAACAGAAACTGTAATTTGTGCAGTTTCTGCAATTTTTCAGTCATCCATTATATGTCCAGGCATGCAACCAAGTGTGTTACCTGCACAACAGATGATCATGCAGACCAGTTACACAGTTTTGTGTTTACGCTGCACCATCCCAACAGAATTGTGAGTGTTACACATTTTCAAAAATGAAAAACATTCCTGGTTATTTTAAAAAGCATATTCTTACTTCTCAGATATCTAAGTTTTGAATCATATTTACTGACACTCTATCTTTAGGTTTTGTAGAAGAACACTATATAAATCTGGATTGGACGTCTATGGTCCAGATCTAATTGCATTTCAGTTAGTCTGCTAGTCCCTACCAGCTTGGCCACTGTTGAGGGATTATGGGAACAGTAGCTCATTAACATCACCAAGACCATAGATCCCTCACCATAGTAAACATGCTCCCCCCCCCCCACGCACACACCTAAACAAGACAAGCTCAAATGAAGAAGGGGAGAAATGGGATGAAGGCAGAAAGGCACAATTCTGATTTCCATAGCATAGGCATCCTTCAGTCTCGAGAGACTATGGTAACATGCTCTGAATCGAGGAGTGTCCTCTCCAGAGCATGAAGCCCGGGTAAGGTAATATGGAGGATAGGCTTTTACCCAAGCAGCAGATCCCCCCTCTCCACATTGCTGAAATGGTCCAATGGAAAGGCAAGAGCCAATACAACTGGTTCCAGCAATGTCGCAGGAGTTGGCAGAACGACACATGCTGCCTTCGGGACTCCAGCTCCGGATTTTGCCTCTAGGTTAACCCCTGAAGCCTTTTCCATGAGTGGATATAGCCACAAGGCAGTGGAGGTTTGAAATTGGAGTTTTCCTTCTCCTAGATGGGCTGCCTTCCATGGCTGACGAGCCCCACCTACCCGGCTGATTTCCATAATACAACAGAAACCACCTACCTGAACATATAACAGCAGCATCTGGGTAGCCTCCACATGTAGCAGGCCGATACTCATAAGGACAAGATAATAAATCATATTCATCGCCCGAACAATCCACATTTGTCATCAAAGGGCCACCCTGCCCGAAACCGAAAAGGCCGTTGCCCAAGGCAGCCAGAGCATGGCCACAACCAAATTGTCGACACACGACTTCGGCATCATTTAGGTCCCACCCTTTACTGCAAACAACGGTTCGCCAGCTTGCAAAATAAGTCACTTCAATACGGCCAGCACACTCATTCGGTCCACCGACGAGCTGCAAAGAAAGGACTGAAGTTGGGGAGGGGAGGGGGGAGAATGGGGAATTAAAAAAAAACACTTAAATAACATTACAGACAGGTATAGTAACATTTTAAGCATTTGTCTTCATTTAACACACACAAGCACAGAAAGGTTTTAAAGGTACCAGACTAAACCCGTTGCTTGCACCAACTAGGGCAAACACATGGAATCAATAGGACCTTGGCAAAGTGACATGAATGTGACTCTCTATGCTATCACAGCGAAAGATTGATTCTTTGAAAATGGCTTTGAATATGCACATGTTGAGAAATCAGAACAGTTTTAAAGAATTTGATCACTTCTCAATTTCTAGGTAAGCTGGTACATTGATGATTTGAAGCCTATTAAGTCATGCACATTGGGCCGGCTTGCCTGCACTGACTTGAACTTCTCAAGCAGTTCAGATAAGACATGAAAGATTTTAATCAAGATCGTTCTTTCTTTCTGTGCACCATGAATTTTCTGGTTGCATTTTAGAATAAGATAAAAATAACAATAACAGAATAACAAGCATTGTAAACCTAAACTAATAACATATAACAACCCCCCACCAAAGATGGCAACAACAAATAAATAGAAATTTACATAAATGGGTTAAAACATCTCTCACGTAGGGAGAATTCATCCAAATCTATGTTTAAATAGCACCAAATGCCTGTTGAAATAGCAGTGTTTCCACTTACACTTTTCACTATTTAATGAACATAATGAAACCACTGTAAATTGTTGTTCTACAGGCAGCACTGAAATAATGGCAATATGCTCCAAAAATTCTACATTTTGTCAAATAACAAATCCACACCTTAGATGGCACCATCTTCTCAAGAAGAGCAAGATGGAGAATGTGTGGTCCTTCAGATATTTTTGGGGCTGTATTCCCCTTAATCTTTCACTGCTGATCATGGTGGCTAATATGGTCTGACAGAAGTTGAAGTTCAAGAACATCTGGAGGGCCACATGTTTCCCAGTTTTGACACAGAAGGCAGTTAATGAAAGGAGCATGGTGAAACAAGCAAGCAAGCAGAGGATCTCTGCAGACATTTTTCACAAAGAAGCACAATCTGTAGGTTTTCATAAAACTATTGTGTTAATTCCATGTGAACGGTCTCATGTGGGACACTTGATTCAGAAAGGATTGGGAGATCTATGTGATTATTGCATGCTAAAATTAGAATAAGTTCAATTCATTATTACAGAGAAAATACCCTAAACCATGCAAAAAAACAAAAAAACAAAAAAAACAAAAAAACTCACAGTCTCCTACAGTTCCAGCTGGAAGAAAGAAGAAAGGGTGATGGTTAACATCTGTAACCAATGTTTATACAAAACAATTCCTTCCCTCACCACAATTAATTTCAGCTACATGTTTAGAAAAGATCAATGGCTGAGTAACACAAAATGATTGCTCAATATTCACTGAAACCAGCTGGAGGTTTGGAAAAGGCAGAAGCAGTGCCAACATGGAAGTAGGTAAGATGCTCACTTTTTAGAACTTTGGTTTGCTTTTCTGTAAAATTAACTGAAATGGATTTGGGCTATGAAATAATGGCTGAGCTGTCCTGATACAACCTTGGTTATTATCTCTAGATTACCCAAACTGTAATTGCCCGTTTGGAGGAATAAAACCACTTTTGCCTGGCATGTCATTTGCAATAGAGATCTACTCTCCTTATGAATCCCAGGAAAAAAATATGAAAAGAAGCTTATGCCCAGATTTTCACTCTTCTGTAAGCAAAGCATTTTTTTAAACTTCTGCTTTTAAGTATGAATGCCAAATGAATGGATGCTGAAGAGTATCTCCTACTAGAATAAGATTCTAGCTGGACTATCTGGAAATCACTTAATAGACTTCAAAGTGAAGTAGGAAGATCAAAGAACAATCAAGTAAAATGGGGCTACTTGGAAACAGGACAATTTTTCTGCAACTGTGGAGAAGTTCAACCAATGCAGCACTTATGTGCATGCAATTTATGCCCCACCACATGTACAAAACAAAATCTAGCAAATGCTATTAAAGTACCCCACTTCTGGTTAATTTTTTTAAAATTATCTTAACATTTTAACTTGACTCAATTTTACCTATATTTCATATATGTCCATAATGTTAAATTGTGCAACACTATTATATGAAGAAAGAAAGAAAGAAAGAAAGAAAGAAAGAAAGAAAGAAAGAAAGAAAGAAAGAAAGAAAGAAAGAAAGAAAGAAAGAAATTCTACAGATCATATCTTGCTCATTTCATCTTGATTTGTCTTCTGCAGAGGTTGTAATTATTTTGATCTCTAGTTTCCACAAACCTTCATGCATCACAACCTCGATAGATGAAGCTGTTTCATTTTATCCGATTTATGATTTTTTTAAAAAATTGAACCCTTACTCTTCCAAATATGAAGAATTTTGCTAAGTTGACAAAACTCTGATAAAAATCAACTGAAATGAATTCCTTACCTGTGACTACTCCAAAACTAATGTAGAAAGCTACATTAGTGCAAATGGAGGTTTCCTTCCTAAAAACATATATCAACTTTTTCTGGGGGCAGGATGGAGAGGTGATTTTTATCAGGAGTACAGCAAAAGGAGGAAGAGTTGCAATCCCATATTCTCTATATCCATGATGCTGCTCAGGCTCTCCCAAAATTGCTGCTTATTTAACCAAACCCACACATGTTGGTTGCATTCACTCTTAGTGTAACATTTAATCAATGTCTGAAAAATGTCCATTCAGAGGTTGTCATTTCTTGTGATCCAGAATTTCCATATGTACAACTGTATGAACATGGTGTTGCTATAAATGCCAGCTTTCTTCTTCAAATCAACAAATGAATCCAGTGTTTACATACAGTCCCTTTCCACACTCAAAACTGCTTCACAAATGAGAAACATCTGAGTTTTGGGGAATGTAATTCCCAGAATTCCCGGCCACTCCAAAAATCCAATGTCTCCCATCTCTGAGCTGCTCCTTGTATTCCAGCAAAGGTAGAAAACCTTGGCTTTTGTACAATAAAATGCAGATAAAAACATGGAAGATTATAATTCAAAAAGATAAGGGAAAAACTTACTTGGTTTATATATTTCATCTGTTAAGACAGAAACAACAGGAATAAATGTTAGAAACATGGCAGCAACAATGATGATGGATTATTTAATACTCCTCAAATATTGTATACGTAATAATTCTCTGAGAATAACTTCAGTCCTTTAGCCTTTATTAACTTTAATCCTTTCTTGAAGTGGAGCGAGGTCTTTTGTTTGATTGAAAACAGACATAAAACTGGCATCAAAAGAGCAAGTCCATAATAACTGATAAGAGAAAAAAAAAGTCCTACTGATAGACTCAATTTTAGTCTCTCTCCCCCCACCCCACCACCATACGTAAGGGCCTGTTTCTTTCTACACTGGCCTTGTGAAAACCCAGCTATGTTATAACCTTGAGCAAGTCACATAGTGGTTCTTGGATTTCTGTGCCTGTGGCATCAGAGCAACTGGCATTTTAGGAAGAATGCAAAATAATTCTTGTGCCAGGGCTTTTCAATAACCTGCATGAGCCTTTGGTTTGTACAGCAAGTCCAAAGAGAATGAATTTCACATCTGAAATACAGTACTCTCAAGTATTATGTTGCAAAACAGCTCCAAGAAAGGTATAATCAAAGACTGTTCTTACGTTACAAGCAATGAAGAGTTGCTCTAATGTTTGATCTTGAACCATCCAGTAATGTTTGCATCACCATATTCACAAGGGAACTTTGGCCCATATGGGACATTCTGTCATGAATTCTGCCCCTGGCCAGAAACCAGCAGACAAGCTGCAGGAACTGCACACACACACTCCCCCTACCATATGGTTGTAGTTATCTAAATGTGACCAGAATGATATGGGAACAAACTTTCAGTGAAAGAGGAGGATGCGGCCCTAATAACTGCTGAGAATTGCTCCGTGGGCAGTGTGTAATAGGAAGCATATGACCCAACTGTGAAATCTTCAACTTTAATTGCAATTGCATGGTTCATTCCAAACAATCAGCAACAGAGTGCATAAAGGGATGGGTATAGATCATAGACCCAGTGTGGAGTAGCGGACAGAGTGACAGACTTTGATCCAACCCCTTCTAACCCCTGCTCAACCATGGAAGAGAGAGAGAGAGAGAGAGAGAGAGAGAGAGAGGTACATTTGTTGCTATGTGCTGTCAAGTTGGAACAGACTTAAAATAACTCTAGTAGGACTTTCAAAGTGAGATATTTAAGGAGTAGTTTTATCAATTCCACTCCCCTAGAGAGTTTCTATGGCCGGGTGGGGATTCAAACTCAGGCCTCCTGAGTATTCATCCATCCCTCTGTCCATTATACTACACTGATGACCATCAGCATTGGTAAAACCACTCCTTAAATATCTCATTTAGTCTGAAAGTTCAGTTAGGTTATACACATAACATATATATATAAGCCATGTAGCATGAACCTACAGCTTGTATCACTTGGTAAGATGATAATGAACATATTTATAGCAACCTCGTAGCACTCTAGCTGTCATGGCTGCATCCTAGAGAATACTGGGATTTGTAGTCTGAGCAGAACCTTAGAATTCCCTGCTGTAGTTCAGAGGAGTAATTCACTTAACTACAAAGCAGTTCACTATAACAGTTAAGGTGCTATCAGACTGCTATGCCTGTGGAGTACAAACATATGCACAGCACTGTACAAGAGGCCTCACATAATTGTTCTAACTATTCTGGAGGAGTAGCTGATAGTAGCCTACACCAATTTACCAAGTTGATGAAGACAATTTCACCACTCAACAGATGTAGGAGTTTGGTGAAATGATCAGCATTCACCCCAATACCTTGCCAATGTTATTTGGCATTTATACATGGTAGGAGCTTAATTCTGAATCTGGAACTATTGAACAGCATGAATTATCCAGAAAAGTTGTAATTAAACAAACAAACAAAAATCATTCAGGGATAAAACAGCAAGAAAGATCCTTAGCTTGCAGAATTTCCAGCTCTGGCTACATGTGTGCTGGTTTGCTAACAATCATTGTGGATAATTCATTATGGAAACCCCATTTGATGCTGTTTCCTTTTAACAAAGGGGAGTGACAACTACTAAACCTTAGGGGGGGGGAGGAGATGAGTCTGAGCATGACAAGCCACATATCATCAAGAGGTTACTTAGAAAATACAAGAAATTGAATAATTCTACTTGTTGTTATATACTTTTGGTGCAGTTTCAAAAAACCAAGTAGGTAAATAGATGGTTGTTGTGGGTTTTTCGGGCTCTTTGGCCGTGTTCTGAAGGTTGTTCTTCCTAATGTTTTGCCAGTCTCTGTGGCCGGAAGATGCTGGCCACAGAGACTGGTGAAATGTTAGGAAGAACAACCTTCAGAACATGGCCAAAGAGCCCGAAAAACCCACAACAACCTTTAGATCCTGGCCGTGAAAGCCTTCGCGAATACATTAGGTACATAGACATTGTGATGAGTTACCACTTGGTCAAGCAACCTCTTCCTCTGTACCAACATGCTAGAGGATTTTCAGGATAAAATCATTGCTTGTGAAAGTCAACATATACCTTGGCAGAGAACAGTGGCATCCTGTTTGTGGGTGCAATCATGTATTCCCCATCCACGGTTCTCACACTCCCACAGGTAGGCTTCATCCCCCTTGCATTGTACATTGTCCAAGAGGATTCTGCCTGAGCCTTCACCAAACTTTGGCCAAGGAAACGCTGCAACAGCATCCCCACATCCCAGCTGCCTGCAGACCACTCGAGCATTCTCAATATCCCAGTTGTTGCCACAAACAGTCCCCCAGGCTCCTTCATAATAAATTTCAACGCGGCCCTCACAGTAGTTGTACGTGTCGGCCAGTCTCAGCGACAATCCTGCACAGGATAAAAAGTAAATATGTCAACATTGTTAACTTCCTGCCTTATTGAAGGCCAAGATAGGAAAATGAAAACGGATTTCTCCAATTTTTGGTGCTCTGAAACCACTGTCACAACTGCACAACTGTCACAACTGCACTGCAGGCCAGGTGAGAGGAGGAAAAGAAAGAGACAACTATGTGGAAACTAAGGAAGGTGCCACTGAATTTTCTGTGCTGTTTCTGAGGATTCTAAGGAATGTTCTGGGGGGATGCTGTTGTTGTTCTAAGCTAGGCTTTTTCCACAGATGTTGTCCTTCTCAGATTGGCCAGCTGGCCCATACCAATTTAAAGAAACTGTCCGTACACAGGTCCTCAAAAATTCCTGCACTTGTTATAAAAACTGATTGTAATAAAGTTGTGACCTGTATTGAACCAGCCATTTGCTTGTTCTTGTCTTTTTTTCCTCTCTACCTCTTTCATGCCTGTAAACAGAGTGAAGAAAAGAGAAACTGTGCAGTTGTCTGGATAACCAAAATTAATGGTAAGTAATAATCCTCTTACTTACATAAAATAGCAAATTTTGTTAGCATTATACCTTGTGTAAACACTGTATAGATAACATCACTTGTTCTTGTAAACACCCCCCTCCCAAATGCTAGTTATTTAATGACCAGTGTTCATAGTAAATAAAGGTCTGTTAACATGACCTTTATATTGCCTATTACATGGGGAAATATATCTGTGAAGATTCTCACTCATCCAGGTGAGGTTATCTGGAAGTGGTGTCACGGCAACTGGACTTCTTATTAGGTTGAAACATTTCGCTACTCATCAAAGCAGCTTCTTTAGTCTGAGGAGAGTTGGTAGGAGATCCCTGATACATCCTCCAAGTTGGTTTCACTTCCCCCTGACTGGGGGGTGAGTGAAAATCCACTTCTGCAGTTCTTCTCCACCCATTGTTTTGAGTCATTAACAATTGTTAACAGTGATCTTCCCCTGAGAGACGGGTCAGGGAAGCCATACATTTGCATATATGAAATCCCTCATTCAGCAGGGGAGGAGGCCTTAGATACAACCTGTCTCCTATTTATCATGCTGCCCTTTCATCCATCCCCAGAAAGATTAGGACCACATACACCAGGAAGACCACTGTTATAGACTGTTAACCTATGACAATGGGTGGAGAAGGATTGTAGAAGTGGGATTTTCACTCACTCCCAGTCCTTTGTCCTTCTAACAAGCCTATTCAGACCAGGGGAAAGTGAAACCAATGGGGAGGATATATCAGTGATCTCCTACCAACTCTCCTCAGACTGAAGAAGCTATTTGGATGAGGAGCAAAGTTTCAGCCTAATAAGAAAGAAGTCCAGTTGCCATGACTCAACTTTCAGATTGCATGGGGAAGTGAAGTGAAAGGCCATTGCCTTCCCTTTCCATTAGCCTGGCCATCTTGTCCTCTAGACCAGTGCATGTGGGGAGTAGATTGGTTGGTGGTATGCAACCCCCCGTAACTTATCTAGAAATGTAGTTGCCAGCATCACAAGGAAAGCTGGCTTCAGAAACAAGCCCCACTGCTCCATTCCCCACTGAAAGCATGAAATAAAATTAGGTGATCTGTTGCAAATCTTTATATCAAAACATAACCAATTACTTACATAGGAGTAGATACTACTGCACTCAATGGGAGTTACTTTTCAATAGCCACATTCATGTTCATTCTATTCTATTCTCAACTTCTGGTGCTTACCTGGTGTTATCGGTGCAATTGTGGTCGATGAATCTGGTCCTGTAACATCATAATAACAAAAAACAGCAACAGCAAAAGAAGTTACTATTAATCTGGAGATTCTCTGGAAATGAAAAATTTATCTGTTCACTCAATATAAAGATGCCCTAATTCAAGATGGGTTGAAATAAAAGATGTTGAAATCAATTACACAGATTCTTTTAAAAAATGAATTGGATTTTACTCCATTAAATGAGAATTTTCTTTAAAAATGCCATATACCTCTTAAATAGTAAAAATGTTAGCATCACATAACATAACATGAATATTACCTCTACATATTAACTTCTGAATCAATTTCATCAGGTTAATCTCTGAATCAGTACCTCCACCAAAAGCTAAAACTTCTAAACAAGACAATTTTCTGTCTAAATGAAGAACTAATCCAGTTGTTTCTCAGATATGCATATTTGTCGTCGTTTAGTCGTTCAGTCGTATCTGACTCTTCGTGACCTCATGGACCAGAGCACGCCAGGCCCTCCTGTCTTCCACTGCCTCCCAGAGTTTTGTCAAATTCATGTCGGTAGCTTCGGTGACACTGTCCAACTATCTCGTCCTCTGTTATCCCCTTCTCCTCTTGCCTTCACACTTTCCCAACATAAGGGAATCATTTACAACCTACCAAATAGGCATTTAATTTACAATTGATAAATATAAACTACTATAATTTGTCCAGTCACTGGAAAGCCTTATTTCAGCTCATGGACATTCCTTTTTTCTTTCTGCTTTGATTTGGTGAGGGCGAGACTGGGCAGAGTGAAGCAGAAAATGGCAAAAGGGGACTGGGAGATTGTCTAATATGCAGGTTCCTAAATTCCCATACTTAACCTCACAAATGATAATGAGAATTAAATTATTGCAAAAGATCCCATATTGGGAATATTTAAAGATTTTTCTGCAGCTGCCAACTGTGACAAGATACAACCAACTCATTCACCCATTCCTACCAAGAAAACAAAACAAAGCCCTTTTAAAAACCACCTTCAGGAGTGTGGCGTTTGGGATATTTTTGCTTCACCTTCTACCAGGGATGGCATTCAGGTGGCAAAGGTTTCTCCAGCTATAAGCTTTCAGTGTAGAGACAATCCCCTTACCACGGAAAACATATTTTAAAAATCAGTACAAAAAAATTCAGCAGATCATTTCTAGATTTTCCACCAAATTTTGAATGCTATTGTTTGAAGGCCAATGGTTTCCAAGGTGGATTAGCAGCAGATGCCCCCCTTCAATAGGAGCATTTCTATTTATTGCTAATCTATCAAATGTTCAAGGTTTCTAAGGAGATGCAAAGGATTTCTGCATGGATTTCTTCAAGATTTTTGAAAGAGTTTTGATCCATTCCTTAAGGCCAACTTTTTAAAACGGAAGAGAAGTGAGGTAGTGTGGACAAAAATCATTTTAAGATTTGCCCTTAGGTGACACTAAATAGTATGAACCTGCACAAAGTGGGAAGTAGCAATGCACTGCTCAGACGAGACCTAGTTGTCAATTAGCCAGAGTTTGGAAAAGTTACTTCTTTGAAATACACCTCCTATGACTCCCACTGACCTTCTCTGTTGCCAAACTGAATTATGGATTTAAATTGCTTTTATGTAAATCAATCCACTATACACCAAATATAGCTTTGCAACTTGTTTGGTGTAATTCCCTACACAAGAAAATCCCAAGCACCAAAGGGTGAGGGAAAGTTGGATCCAATGGAAGGGAAACTGATGTTATACATCTAGTCCCACAGGGGAAAGCCAGATCTTTTGACTGTATTTAAAGGCCGAATCCTTCTTCAGCTAGTATAACAGACCTCACCTCTACATGACAGCTTGAGCCAAGGTGAGACGTATAAGCAGTTCTACTATCGTTTTACAGTTTAAAAAATATATGATTTTATAAATAAGGAATGATTGGTTTTGGAGACCTTTAAATTACTGCATTGAAGTACTTCCAAAAATCTTTAGTGCATGTGTTGCGTGTGCCCTTGTCGAGCAAAGAGACATTTGTTTGGTGGTGGTAGTGGGTGATACGTTGTCCCAGAGCTGTATAGGAATATAGGATTATATCCAACAGAAAAGTAAAAAATTAGTGGAAACAGTAGCTATTCTGTTTTAAGAGGCTTTACAACAAGAACAGGCCCTTTTAGCAGGTCTAGTGGCCAATTTCACTTTACTTTATTTAGACTTATACCCCGCTCCTCAAAGTCTACTCTGGGTGGCTTACATAAATGATAAAATACAATAGAATAACATGCATAATGATGCCTAATAATAAAACCAACTAACTAATAGATATATACATTGTCAAGATGGGGAAATTGAAGAAACAAAGCAATTTTAAACCCCACCTCTGATCAACAATTCATTTGGAGTCCTGCACACTTATTTATCACTAAGTCCCACTGAGCACAGTTGGGATTTATTTGTTAGACTGATATCCTCCTTTTCCTCCAAAGAATCTCTCACTCTCCTCCTCCTCCCTTTGTTTCCACAATAACTCTTTCAGATAGATCAGGTGAGGAGATTATGACTGTCATAAAATCACAAAGTGACTTTCACATCTCAGTAGGGATTTGAACTCAGGTCTCCTGAGTCTTCATCCAACATTCTAACCACTACATTCTTTAAGGCTAACACTCTGTTATGCAGCACTGCAACATCCCAGAGATGCCTGCACTTTTAAAGATAACACTTCTAACCACTAGCATTTAAATATACATGTATTCATGGCAGTGGTGCCATTAGGATGGGACTTTGGGCCCATAGTCTGTGGTCCCGCTTGGCAGAATGAACAGGACAACCTCTAAACCACAGCAAGGCTACTATATTGATTTGCAAAGTAAATAAAGGAACACATAGTACATCTAACCGGCACCTCACCCCACCCTTAAAATCAAGAAATCCAAAGCCAGAATACACTGAACTGCACCGTCTGAACCTCTAGCCATGCATGTTACTTGTACAAATGTCCCTGGCAGTTAAATCTTTTTCAACTCTGCTTCCACTTTCAGCCTCACTTTAATCTTTCCCCTCAGGAAGAACTCTCACTTTGCAGACACAGCTATAGAAAGCACTTAAGCGCATTACCTGAGCTGACGTAACAAAGCATTCCTGCAACTACCGTTAAGAACAGAGTGGGAGGCATCCTGATGGGGATCCTCTTGGTCAATTTTTGGTACAAGGAATGTCTCGTTTGAGTTCTTTATATGTACTGACTATCTGGAGAGGTGCGGCTTTATGTTCGCTTTGCCACATGTCCTTGGACAATAAGTAAATAAATAGGTCACAAAAACCGGGAAGTAGGGCTGAGGGTGGACTGTTGCAACCCATCGTTCACTGACTGCTGTCCTTGTTTTTTTTTAAGTAATTAGATTAGTTTAGAAGAGATTATGCTTGCAAATGGCTCAGGGACTTTGGACAATCCATCCTCTAATGCCAGCTTAACCTCTGCCTCTGGAGATAGACCATTTACTTTAGAAGAGATTTGAGCCTGAGTCTAGACAATATAAAAGTGTAAAGGCTTCTTCAATTGTTGTTGTTGTTGTTGTTGTTGTTGTTGTTGTTGTTGTTGTTGTTGTTGTTGTTGTTGTTGTTATGTGCCACTAAGTCACCTTTGATTTATGGTAACTCCATGAATAAGCAATCTCTAGAATGTTCTGCCCCCAACAGCCCTGCTCAGTTCTTCTAAACTCAAGCCTGTGGCTTCCTTTAGGGAACCAATCTGTCTCATATTTGGTCTTCCTCTTTTCCTGCTGCCTTCAAACTTTCCCAAATTTACTGCCTTTTCAAAAGCAGGCCAACCTCAGTTCATCATTTTGTCTCCTAGTTCAGGCTTAATTTGCTCTAGGATCCATTTGTCTGTCTTTCTGGCAGTCCAGGGTATCTGCAAAGTTCTCCAGCACCATATTTCAAACAAATCATTTTTTTTTTCCTGTCAGCTTTCTTCACTGTCTAGCTTTCACACCTGTACATTGTGATTGGGAATACAAGAGATGGCATTGCAAAGGATATTCTTGGTCTTGGTCTCCAGTGACACACCCTGACACTTGATAATCTTTTCGAGTTTCTTCATTGCTGCTCTTCTGAGTCTCAGTCTTCTGATTTTTTTTTGGCTGCATCTCCATTTGGCTTGATGACTGAACCAAGATATTAAAAAAACTTTAACCATTTCAGTTTCTTAATTGTTGACAATAGCATTGTATAGTTTTTCTGTAGTCATGATTACAGTGAGAGAGTTGCCTCAGGCAACAGAACTGGGTGTTGTGAAAAGGTAGCAAATTGTTAGTTTTTTTTTTACTTCGCCATTCCATTTTAACTGGCAAACCAACAAGAGATTTCCTCATATAGGTTTAACTTGTCCACCTTTGGGTCCTATACACCTTGTCCATTTTTGGATGGGGAATCAGTGTCATTGGGTGGTCTGATTCAGGCTGTAAAATATCTTGGGTCAGCCTTGCCTTGAAATAATGACCAAGAAACACAGCTAAAGATAAAAGAAGATCTGAGGAGACATCAGTGATGGTCGTAGGATAGGAGTGGGAGGATGCCAGAGATAGAAACAGCCATCTCTTTCCTGTGCTTTCTCTGACAGAGTCCAACCTCCAAGTCTCAAGTGCACTTTGTAAGGGCCATATTTCATTTTTCCTTGATTGAACTCCTTCGCTTCATTTTTGCTTGAAGGTCTTATATATTTTGAATGACTCCCAGGCTCTTGGGATTTATGCTGAGACATAACCTGTAACATGACTTGAAAAAGTGCTCTGAGATTCCAGGGTCAACAGCGTGACATTGCAAGAGGAAGTAATCTGCTTTTGAGGTATTTTCCCTTTCTTTGTCTCTGAATTTCCTGTTGTGAAATCATGTGTAGGCAAATATAAGCTGAACAGAGTTCTTTAAGGAAATAGCTTCCAAGAAAAGGTCATTGGTATAGCCACAGCATTGAGTCTGCAGTTTCTGAGCAGAACTGTCAATGCAAGGAGCATTTTGAGAATCTAATTATGTGGTGTAGCATGTCTCAGGTTTTGAACTTAGAATAAGGTTTTGGAATCCATTATCTGGATCTCAGGGTCTTACATTTTACTAATTGAGATGCTTCTAGTTCTTACTTGGCAATCCACAGTCTTCTGGCTTCACCACATGACATTCAAGTGTGGCTAGATGTACCCTTGACCTTTTACTGTAATTGGCCAGAATCCTGTTATTTATGCCCACTGGCATAATTCTATTAGCATCTGTTTCAGTGGCAAATTGTCACCAGTTCAGAAGTTGGTGCTAGCTTTTCTTATCACACAGCAGTCATATGACGTGGCAAGCAATGAGAAAAAGGCAGCATCCATTCATTTGTCATTGTTGTTTAGTCATTTAGTTGTGTCGGACTCCATGACCCCATGGATCAGAGCACGCCAGGCCCTCCTGTCTTCCACTGCCTCCTGGAGTTGTGTCAAATTCATGTTGTTTGCCTTGAAGACACTGTCCAACCATCTCATCCTCTGTTGTCCCCTTCTCCTCTTGCCCTCACACTTTCCGAACATTAAGGTCTTTTCCAGGGAGTCTTCTCTTCTTATGAGATGGCCAAAGTATTGGAGCCTCAGCTTCAGAATCTGTCCTTCCAGTGAGCACTCAGTGTTGATTTCCTTTAGAATTGATAGGTTTGTTCTCCTTGCAATCCAGGGGACTCTCAAAATCCTCCTCCAGCACCACAATTCCTTAACTGGTGGCAATTCACCACTGGAATTTATGGGGTTAGATTGGTATAAAACAATTAATAGGAGATTGGCCATTTTTTTTTTTTTTGCACTATTAGAGCACCACTGTTTAATGAGGATATCGAAAGGTGGAACAAATCCAGTGGAGGGACACCAGGTTAGCAAAATATCTGGAAACCAAACTCTATGAGGAGTGGCAGAGGGAGCTGGGTATGCTTAGTCTGGGGAAGAGACAACTGAGAGGCAGTATGATTGCCATCTTCAAATATTTGAAAAGCTGTCATGTGAAAGATGGAGTGAGTGTGTTTTTGTAACTCTAGTGGGTAGGGTCTGAGGTAATGAATTCAAATTATAAAAAAAATGATTTAGCCTAAACATGAGGAAGAATGTTTTTACAATAAGAGCTTTTTGATTATGGAAGCACGTCGTGACGATGGTGGATTCTTTTTCACTAACAGTTTTTAAACAGAAGCTTTCCTTTCAGGGATGCTTTAGGTATGAGCTTCCTGTTTTGGCATAGAGTTTGGATGCAGTGACTTGTCTTCTGCCTCTAAAATGTTATGCTTCGGTGTTGTGGAGGAAGGCCATACATGAGATTGATTGACTCAACAAAGGAAGCCACCGCCTTGTGTTTGAAGTCCTGAAACTGTCTATGATAGTGCATTTTGGAGGTCACTCATGAATTCTAAATGAGAAGGAAACAGAAGACTTTTTTAAAAAAAATATTGTCTACATTTTAACATAGCATAGGCACAAAAGTTATTTTTAACAATAATAGAGCCATGTTGCTGCATTTTATACTATATCAAATACCTTTCCTACCTGTAAAGTGAGTAACATGAGTGAGAAAAATACTGCTTGGAAGCTCAATGCCATCACTGGACATAGTCTAACATGAAGACGATTCATCATCCTTCTGAATTATACACAGTTCAAGCATAAGAATATCTACACAGTCCCACAGTAAAGTAAATATACACAGGACTGCAGCCATAAGCCATATATTTTGGATTGCGCAATGCTAATGGAAAAGTACAAGAGGTGGCATGTATTCTGCTAGCAATTTTACAAGCACTGGTATATTTACTGAAGTCCTAGGAACAAGCAAAATCTAGTGGAGGAAAGGGGTTTTCTGGAGTTATAATGCACTCTCATATTTTGCGGGCACACACGTCCCTCAAACAATTTTTCTTTTCTTCTTCTTTTATCTATGCCTTCTAAGGAGTGTAGAGCCACTATCATTTTGGCCTTCTTGGGCCAGTGTTAGGTTGAAGTACCTAGAGTAACAAAGGTACAGTGCTTTTGGAATAGGAGAGAAATCAAAGTATTGAAGCTGATACCAATATACATTTAAAGATAATGTTTCCTTTTACATTTAGTAGCTTTCTGTTAGAAAAAGACATACTGTGGGAAACTTCTGCTTAACGGTTGTAACTGCATTCTGTTCCAGTGATGTGCATACACTCCCGGCAGGAAGTGGCAGCTGCTAGTAGACAGGGTAACCCCTTATTCTGCCCTTATGCTCTATCTCTAAGCGAGTTATTTCAGCCAATCCTAGTTGCGATTATATAACTAGTATCCTATCTGAATTCTAACAACATACTATGTAATCATGCTAAGTAAATAAAAGAGCTCTCAGGGCGTTGCCTTTAGGCTCTGCTGGCTCGGCTCAGACATCCGTTGTCGACTCCTTTGTTCTTTCTTTAAGGCAATTAGCCTTCCTTTGTTCTGTGATCACCCACAATGTAACACTTTGAAAACTATAATATATGTAAAATACAAAACTCTGGTGGGTAATTTGCTGATACTAACCTGCATTTTTTGACAACTCACTATAAAATGTAGGGCCTGCAAAGCAGATAAATTGTGTTACATTTTGGCAGTTTAAAGTTAATGCTTAACTTTACCTTGTAAATTTTTATGGAAACTGAGAAACCTCCCCCCTTCCTTATTGTTTTAATGCACACTGGAAAGCTGGTTTACTGAAAATACATAACCAGGCATTTTGGGTGGTTGTTCACGTGTTCGTATTTTGTTACCTGTCACGTGTAATTTTGAAATTGTAAAAATATAGTTCAACAGTATATTAATTTTAAGAGGAACAGACTTCGGAATGAAAGTGAACATTAAATATGACCTAGTGTAATAACATTTGGCAGACAAATGATTTTTATTTTTTAGCTTTGGAAATGGCAAATATTTCTGTCCAGAAAAAGAAGTCATCTAAACAATGCATATCAATTCTCTCCCTTTGTACATCTTTCAAAGCCTCAGAGAAGGAAACATGACAAATAAGTTGGATAAGAGGATTAATTGTGTTTGGAAACACCACATAAATTATCAACATATCCTCCCTCCATCACAGAGCTGGGAAAAGGTACTTTTCCACAGTGGAACGTGGATGGTCATCAGCCATGAGGCAGAGGGATTATGAGAATTACACTCCATCCTCAACCTTGCAGTTCCCTCATCTCCTTCATGGCACCTTGTGTGATTTTATCCTTGGATGAATGCCAAAGGAAAGCAGTTAAGTAATTTTCAGGTCAGATTTATGGCTGTGCTGTCTACTTTTACATCAGTGCCACTGCCAGAACAGCTAGTTAGTTAAGCTGCCACGTCAGAACTATTTTATAGAGACCCACGTAGGGCTTTCAAAGTAAGTGAGATATTTAAAGAACAGTTTTACCAGTTCCAGTTCCTTCTCCCCATGAATTTCTATGACCAAGTGAGAACTTGAACCCTCTTCTCCAGAATCCAAGTCCATCACTCTATCCACTCCACCACACTGGGTAACCACTGCCGATATAGCGTCCTCAAAACTATATGCTTCCTCATAAGAAACAAAACCACTAGTAAAGCATTAGAAACACTGTCCACCATGACCTTGTTGTTGTTGTTGTTGTTGTTTGTTGTTGTTGTTGTTGTTGTTGTTGTTGTTGTTGTTGTTGTTGTTGTTGTTGTTGTTGTTAGCTTTATTTATATGCCACATTTCTCTCAACAAGGCAGCTCGCAACATTAAAATTCATACAATTAAGAGCAATAAGCTAAATAATAAAAGATAAATTAAGCAACATATGATTTAAAATGCAGGATTAAATACAGGATTAAAACAGTTAACAGTTCATTCTGCTGCCATATACTTTGCTTCACACCCTGGAAAGAAGCATATGCCCCAAGTGTTTGGTTAGACCTTTCACTAATGGAACAGAGTGCTTGACGTTCCTTAACAGTTGAGGCTTTCCATTAGCCTTTCCCATAGCATGGTGGCACCCCTCTGAGTTTCCTGATGAACAGAGGGTTGCATTCTGCTTTGCTGGGAAGACATGGCTCCAACAAATAGAACATAGAAAGCTTGCTTAGCCACATGGTTCCTATATATTTTACTGGGTACAGAGAATGAGGCATGCTAGCCTAAAAGTAATTGGGGTATACAGATTTAGGATTTAGGCCTCTGTGGTTATGAGTTCTTTTTTATTCAGCACATTTTGCATTGTTCCAAGGGCTAGGAATCCAGGAATCCTGCGTCAAGGTATGAACACCCCTTGCTCATGTCATGGCTTTCCCCTTGGCTTCCTGCACAATACATGTTGATGCCTGAGGCAGAGAAGAAAATGGTCCCCTTCCATCCAGTTAGGATTGTTGTTGTTTAGTTGTTTAGTTGTGTCCAACTCTTCATGAGCCCATGGACCAGAGCACTCCAGGCCCCCCTGTCCTCCACTGCCTCCCGGAGTTGGATCAAATTCATGTTGGTAGCTTCGATGACACTATCCATCTATCTCATCTTCTGCCGTCCTCTGTTGTCTTCTTCTCCTCTTGCCTTCACACTTTCCTAAAATCAGGATCTTTTCCAAGGAGTCTTCTCTTCTCATAAGATGGCCAAAGTATTGGAGCCTCAGCTTCAGGATCTGTCCTTCCAGTGAGCACTCAGGGTTGATTTCCTTTAGAATGGATAGGTTTGTTCTCCTATCCATTCTAAAGGAAATCAACCCTGAGTGCTCACTGAAAGGACAGATCCAGAAGCTGAGGCTCCAATAGCCAGTTAGCTATTGTTAGGCTACGGTTAGGCTAGGGTTGCCATATTTCTTGGTTGGCTTGGATTTTGCTCAGATTTTATATAAGGCCACCTGGTGCCCATACAGTATAGCCCATCAGCTGATTTGGATTCTAAGCTTTGGTTTTTTTTTTAAAGAGCAAGTCCCCAGTTCCCGTAGAACTAGAAATGCAAGGTAAAGCATGCAGTCACTGTTTTGCCCTAAAGTTTTGTGAAAACACGCCTTTCCATGTGATTAACCAATGAATGAAGCCATCCACAATTTAACAGGAGCTGATGGTTGTCTAAACTAAAGATTCTGAGTAAATGACTCAATTGTCGGAATGATTGGTCCTTGCAGAGCTGCTTGTAAACAATGTACAGGAAGCAGTTAGCCCATAGCATTTAATGTTGATTAGAGGAAATTAATGTTTCAGAAGCTCCGATATTAGGCAACTCATAGTGTCTCCTGGCTAGAGAATGGATTTGGATTCAATAATTCTTTGGGCTGTACAGTTCTCTGATTCTATAACTCTGTCCTTTTATGGCCTTCCAGAAATGCCAGTGACATTTTATCTCCCTCTACCTTCTGGGAAGTGTAGGTAGACACTGTCCTGAGGAAAGGAATAAATGGCAAAATTGGGTGAGGCTGTATACATTTTTATTAGTTTCTGCCATTGTCTTCGAGGTTGGACTTAACAGTTGTTGCAGATGTTACGCTTCTAGAAAGAGTTTTCAAACAATGACAAGGAAAATTATATTACATTTTTAAAAGAAGAAATAACTCTTACATGCATTTTGAACTGCTTACTCAGATACATATCCTACTAAATTAAAAGGATTTACTGATTTACCTCAGTAAATGTGCACAGGAAATTGAGGCATTTGTACATAGGGGGAAGCAGCAATTGACAAATAACTTTTTTGAACTAGTCAGCTGGCCAAAATAATCATGTGCCACCAAGTCAATTCTGTGTTATGGAAACTCTTTTCGTATAGTATGCTATTAATGCTATCTAAAAATGATTCACATAATATGCCGAATTGAATGCTCCAGTTTGAAGAACTAGAACATGGCAACCATGAATCATACTTGCTGTCTGGATGGCTTGGTGAGTTGGGTACTTGGTTGTGGAGCCAGAGGTTGGGAGTTCAATTCATTATTGTGTCTTGTAGGAAAAGACCCAGTTTGTGTCGGCTTGGGCAAGCTGTATTGTCCCAAAGAAATTGTAAACCAATTCTGAATGCTCTATACTAGAAAACTGTGGAAAGGGCCACCATAAGTCAGGATTGACTTGAAGGTCAATCGTCATCAAATCCACTCTACACACTTTTGCCAATTGATTTGCATAAAGCAACTGAGGCTGAAGGAAGAAGAATATCAAGGTATGACTCTAGTGATGGGAAAACCTATTTAGTAATTGCATATTTCTGTCCAGTGGTTCATAGTGGAAACAGGAAGTTAATGATAACAATATAATATGGAGTTATATTTTATTATGCATTATTGAATGCCACAGATAGAGATTTCACCATTAATCCTAATGCAAATAGAACCTTTGTTCAGTTACAAAATGAACAATTTATAGCTACTGTGGAGTTTTAAATATAGTTTGCCAGTATATATAGTTGCTACTGGCTGATTACTGCAAATGATTAACAAGGGTGAAAAGTAATGGTCCATTACATACAGAAATATTTTTGTATTTCTTTCTGAACCTTTGTATGACTTTTCCCTCTCCCATAGAATATTGGAGATTTCCACACTTAGGTATGGGGTGTTGCGTTGCACTGTAGTACCAACTCCAATGCTTAAAATGTCTGTCAGAGTTGACTTGGTTGCCTCAGTGACAGGAATGAATTCCTTCTGTCAAGGAAAGACAAATTTGTCTTGTAAGAAGTTTCATACCTTTTTCTGAGGGAATGTAAAAAATTCTCAAGGCAGTCTTAATTCACAGAGCCGTGTCACACTTGTGGACAAGTAAATAAATACATTACTAAAGTTTTTCATTTCCCTGTTTGTCACCAGTGTGTTTGATAATTATTTACATTAAGAGGTACTAGAAATAATACTACAACTAGTTCCTTTTAAAAGGAACTTTCCTAGTTTTATGGTCTTCTACTAAGTATATAGGAACGTTCTTTCTTTTTGGTTATTGCTGGGGAAAGTAAGAAATAGCAGGAAAGAAATACACACAAACACTTCTTACAGCTGGTGTGGACATGTGCCCCATTTTAAAGAGGGCTGTTAGAGAGCAGTCCTCTTCCTAAAGGCACTACCAGTTTAAGGGTGTCTAGGCTATGTCTGTTTCAAAGACAACAGTCAAACAAAGAGTGAATAGGAGCCTGCCATATTTTTGCTCAGCGGACTAAGGAGTCATATAAGTCTCTGGTCAGCTTTAGTCACTATAGTGAGATATACTCTAACTGTAAATGTACACTTGGGTAGAGGAAAACTCATAGGTTTGGGTAGCAAGTTGCCATTTCTTAATAAAGTGCTGGTTGTTTTTTTCTGTTGTGTGCCCAATTAGGGTACACTCAGAAAAACAATAATCACTCTATTAATGAGTGACAATTTGCCTCCAGCATTTATATGCTTTCCTTTCTGCAAGCATAAATCGGCCTTAGGATATTAGCCCAAAACATCATGTATCAACTTAGCATGTCACCAGAAAACCATCTGTAGTTTCCCCTCTGGTCCTTTTGTAGAAAAAGACAATCACACGGGGAAGACACCAGTCAAATTGTTGGGGTTAGAAACAAAAGTACTGTAGAAGCCCCCAGTGGCAGAGGAGAAAAGCCTGGATTGGAAGGGCAAAAGGACAGGCTGAATTAAATTGAATTTTACATGGTGTGATTATTGAAAAGTACTTCCCAGTCACATATGCCAGTTCCAGAACAGATTGTGAAGTATTTTCCAGTGTAGTTGCACACTAGTAGAGACCTCTAAGCATCTTGCTAATCCCCAGTTCCCAGGATTCCATTAAAAAGAAGCCATCACTGTTAAAGTGTTAAACTGAATGATACAACTCTGTAATATAGATGTACCCCAGTGTCTCTCTCCAAAACATATCTCTGAATGTTGAGGATTGAGGTCTGGAAAAGTTAAAAGCAGAGAGTTTGGGAACATGGCATGGGCAGGCCTAGAGGATCAAAAGCCTCCCAAGACCATAAATATGCCCTCAGAACAAAATAACATTTACATCAGCCCTTCAGCCCTTGAGGTGCTGTAAATGATTTCACTCCCATTGCATGCAGTGGAAGGGAAAGAGCTGAAAAATGGGAAAAGGGGAGGAGCAGGAAGTTAAAATAAAAGGCACTCCTGTAATTCTTCTCCCTACCAGCGTGGGAGAAGATACCACCCATGCTCCATTTGATGGCTCTATAAATGCGTTAACTAAATTATAAACAAGCTTTCATGAATGACCATGTTCAGTTTTCTAGAAATCATAGGTGATACAAAACTCACAGTGATACTTGCACTTCCTTAAACTGTTACACATTCAGCATTGCTAAAAGGAGGAGGGGGGAAAGGAGTTGAACAAGATGATTGAATGAGAAACTCTTTCGTATCTCAAAGAAATAATCATCTCAGAGAAAGATCCAGTTTTCTTAGGTAGTTTCCCCTTGATGAGAAGTTTCATTTCTGGTTTGTCAATCAAATCTTTGAGACTGGTTCCTAAGTGCACAATGGTCTCTTGAATGATTAATCTCATTTGATAAGCAGGCTACCTTTCCTCCTTTGTCTGTGATCTTCACTTCCTGCTCATGATTTTACATAGATGAGAAACTGTGGGATTTCTCTAGGACATAGCTGTAATATGTTTCATTAAATATTTATTTAAACAATAATTTTCTTGAACAGACATATTTACTTCTGAGCATCAAAAGCCGCCTTAGTCCTGAAGTGTGTCCCCAACACAAAGTGAAATTTGCACCAGCTGATGCATATTATTTTGCTTCCAAAATAATACATCAGGTTTATTTTGTAGAACTTTTTTTTTGTAGAGCTGGGTGGAAAATTCCAGCCAAATGCTACCAGGGGTGAAAATTGACACCACAGTCCCTAAAGGTCAACTGCAGCCAGCATTTGAACTCACCTGTAAGAAGCAAACCTGGGCACAACCACCTGTCATGAATTTCTGGGACTCTCATTAACAGTTATTCTGCACTATCCACAAAATATCAGTGCATGGCCTGAACAAGTGGACTTGATCCATGAAAGCTCGCTGTTTATTCAATTTTTAGTCATCCTATAAAGGTATTAGCTGCTCTTTCAGTTGTCTAAAAATTGAGTTATTTTCAAAGTCCCTACACATTCTTAAAAAGGAGAGTGTGGAAGCATTACTTTTATAGACGACAATTCCTAAAGTTCCTTATCTGCATGGCTCTTGCCCATGCTGGCTATGGAGTTTTGGGAGCTATAGACAACTCCCCAAAAACTTTTTCAGACTTTGTAAAAAAAGTGTCTAACATTTCTCCTTTGCCCTCTTCCACTCTAGGTTTCTTGGCTAGAATCCTGTCTGTTTGATCTGTTCCACTGGTGGTCTCTCATGTGAGGAGACTGACATTTTCTGGGTTTGTGCAAGAACATACCCTGGCACTCTATGTGCAGGCATAAGCCAAATCCCCTTCTTTCAAATGGTGTGGTCTCCACTCACTTGACAGGAAGCAGGAGATTTAGCAGAAAGACATGGGCAGAGTGTATCTTTCAACAGGATTATGACCCTTTGATTCATCTTTCCCCATTACAGGAAATGGTTCCCAGTCAAGTAGAATAGCTTTGGCTGGAATCCTTTTAGTAAACCCAAATCTCTGACTTCTGTAAACTGAAATTGGGCTGTTGGTAGCAATGAGGCTTTCTGGTTGCACAATGGGCTAATAAGAACAGAGGAAATGTGTGGATAATGGACCATTTGGCACACTGTTCAACAAGCACAGAACACTGGCTTTTGTATTTTTGCCATATCCCTTACTATACATGCCTAAAATATTGATTCACATTCTTGTATAGTGGATATAGGGATCTGGTTGGACTGTAACTCCCATAATCTCTCATAGTTAGTTGTGTTGGTTAGGCCCAATGGGAACAGCTGTCCTACAGCACAACAATAAGTTGTTTCAGAGGAATGCGATGAAGAGTGCTTTCAGATTGTCCACTCCAGAGACTGACCTCACATCTAAAGTCCATACAGAATTGACATGTCATGCCATATGCTCCCTGCCATGCACCAGGAGTTTATGTCAGGGTGTGTGGTTTGTGTCTTTTCTTACAAAATGGCCCCCTTCACAGAATCTTTTTTCCCTTGCCACCCACATGGCAAACCTCTGCAAAGCCCAACCTGATGACAAGTTCTACAGGAGCCTAATAAATATATCACTTGATTGCCAGTGTGGTGTAGTGTGTGTGGTACTGTATTTTTGGGGAGTAGGTAGCCACTTACACATCATTTAAAAAAAGAGAGTACATGCATTACCAAAAAGGAGGGGAACTTTGGATGTTTATTCAGCTAAAGTTTCACATGCTGTTTTAGGTGTACACATAGCATACAGTAATGTGAAATGATTTGTCTAATTTAAGCAGAGTTACACACTGCACTCTGCCTAAGTGAGGAAGACTGTGGCCAGGTAACCTGTTTGCCCCCTAAGTTTGCTGTCCACTTTCCTGATATTGACAGGCAACGTCAAGGTCACTGATCAGATGTGGTCTGGAAAGCCCTTTGAAGGGAGGACACTTTCAAAAGGTGGACTGTTCCATGGCAGCCTTTCCAGTGGAGAAATAGTACTAATACAGGTATCCCATGTGTTCTTCTACAAGCAGTGGAACTGTTTTCAACCCAATGCTGCAGGTTTGGGGAGACAAGGAAATACTGGAAGAAAAAATATGGGTTAATCAAACAAACATATCATTGTAAGATTTATGGTTGATGAGCAAAGTGCATAACCACGCCTATCCACCACCCTGAGCGTATAAATTTTATTTGGGGTCTGGAGCCTGGACAGAAGCCTTGACAAGATGGATCATAGAGTGAAGCTCATTTGGATGGTATTGCTCAGTTCACCAGCTTTTCTAATTGGCTCATCAGGTAATTACTCTGCCTAATCTCTCACATAAGTGATTCTCTTGTATCACTTTTGATTTAACAAGTCTGTTTACTTATATTCCACGTGAAGAATTTATTCACAAATGTATAAGTACAACTGGAATTTAATTCACCTGTTAATACTTTGGTTTCCTACATTCCTTCAGCTATTTTGAAATTATTCCAGGTAGAACTAGGCAACTAGGTTAAACAGCCTTGAATTGGATAATGTGTGAATTCAGATTTGATGTTGAGATCAAAGCTGCAATATAATTGTGTGTGTGTGTATATATATATATATATATATAGTCTATCTATTTACTATCTATTTATAGAAGTACTGTATGTTACTGGGAAAACAGACTTTCATATGAGAACTGTTATATAACAGAAAGAAAAGTAAAGCCTGTGAATGAGTTGCTGTATCGCTTTCTGAGCGTTTGCGCCTACAAACAGGCTTCTCTCCTGGGAAAGAGAGATAATAATCTTACCCATTTTTCCAACCAAGCCACAATCCTGGATCCTAGAACTGGAGCAAGAGTGCACCTCAAGTGGAGCAGAATATAAGTGGTTGCTTCCCTTGGAACTTTTTCATACACATTGCTAGGCAGAAGCCAGGGAGACTAGCAGTGCCTGTTAGTGTGTCATGTTTTGCAATCATTTGCAAGCCATACAAATAGCCAGTATTGTAAAGCTGTAAGTCTGTTTTTACACACAAATATATAAAATATTTATTAAATCATGCTTTGGGATGGGATGAGGAACCAGGGTAATTTACCTCAGGATTCCACAAAAAAAGCCCCCCTCTCCCAATGCCAGTTCCTCTGTGTACTCTGTGTAATTCCTGCTCTGGATGCTCATATATTGCTCATCATAATTTTTCAAATTTTGTTTACAGTTTCCTCCCAAAATGAAAAAGAAAATGATATATTATTACAGTATAAAGTGACACTGAATATTAGCATGTAATTGTGACCTTATGGGACATTTCCCCAGGCGTAATTAAATAAATATTTTATATAATTGTGTGTAAAAGAGAATAGATGCCGCTCTGAGAGGTAAGTGATTGGTTAAAGCAAGGGAGTGCATCTAGTCTGGTAAAGAACAGGTTGGATGAATGATTATTGCTGAGCCCAGCTGGAAAGTGCATCTTTGTAAGACTGGCAGCTGTGGAGTTGGCATAGCTCAGATTGCTGCAGAACCAGAGTCTGGGAGTTTAAGTCCCCACTGTGCTTCCTGAGAAGAGGGGCCTGTTGATATATTGTCTGTGGCAGATGGGATTACCGTATTTTTCTGTGTATAAGATGCCCCCATGTATAAGACGCTTCCCACTTTTCTAACCCCAAAATAAGAAATCTAAGTGGGGCTTAGCAAGTGTAGGGGGAAAGGGATCAAAGCACTGCAGGATCACTTTGATCCCTGCTTTCCCCCTTCGTGCTAAACTCCTCAGGGTTTAGCAAAAGGAGGGGGAAAGGGATCAAAGCAATCCCGCAACTACATGATCGTTTTGATCCCTTTCCCCCTCATACAGCCAGGGGATTGCTTTGATTCTTTCTTCCCTCTTTTTGTTAAGCCCCATGGGACTTAGCAGAGGGGAAAGCAGGGATCAAATTGTTCCTGCAGCACTTTGATCTCTGGTTTTCTTTTGCTAAGGATTAGCAAGTGGAGGAGAAAGCAGGGATCAAAGCCCTGCAGGAACAATTCGATCCCTGTTTTCCCCTCCACTTGTTTTTGCACTCTCCTCAGCTTACTTCCATGTATAAGATGAGCTCAATTTTTAGTCTAAATTTTTTAGACAAAAAGTATAATATTATACATGGAAAAATACCCCTTTTGTGGCCTTGGACAAGCTGCACACAAAACTCTGTAAATTGTACAGTACATTACTTCTCAAACTCTGTAATGTGGAGTGATAATGAATTACTTATTAAATCCTATAACAAGTAACATGAACAAATTATTTTAAAAATGTATTTACCAGTAAATGGTCTTCTAAAAAAGATTTTCAAAAGATTAAGAATATGCTTTTAAATTTGTAGACACTTGAAACATAAATAAGAAATTTAAATAAATATACATGTTATATGTGTGTGTCAGATATACATTGATTTAGATTCCTGCACTGAGCAGCAGGTTGGATCAGTAGCCTTCTAGGCCCCTTCCGACTCCATAATTCTATGATTGGTGTAATCTATCTTCATCAGAGTATTTGCCTTTTCCCAGAAACTTAGCTAGCAAATGAATTGAGCGTGTTGTCAAAGTGGCTTACCCTGAATTATCATTTAATTAACTGATTGGTTTCCATTACTGTTTTAACTATGATCCTCCTCCATGAGGAGAATAGACCTGTGAAAATGTTCTGCCCTCATTGGTTTCTTGACCCTGTTGGGTCTTGGGAGGCCTTAGGAGAGCATCCAATTGAATTGGTAGATGATCCTGTCAAAGCTCAGGTCGATAGATGGTATGCAGAGTGAAACTTGGCAGTTGACATAATCTCTCACAAACAGCCTCTCCACTTCAGAGCTCACTCTGCTCCTTGGTTGACTCATTTCTCCTTGACCCCACACTCTTGATGGACTGGCAAATATCTGCTGTGTCCATATCTGCTTTTTTTCAGCTTCGCTTGATCATCCATTTGCATCTCTATCTGAACAGGAAATACCTAACAACATTGGTACATGCATTGATAATCCCAAGAATATATTACTGTAATAGTCTCTACGTGGGGCTGCCCTTGAAGCTGGTAAAGAATCTCCAACAGGTCCAAAATGCAGTGGCCAGGCTGATTTCGGGGATAAGTAAAATCAACCACATTTCTGCATTCCTGGCTCCCCTGCATTGGCTTCCAGTTAGTTTCTGTGCCCAGTTCAAGGTTTTGACCTATATGACCCTGAACGGTTTGGGACCTTGATATTTGCCAGCAAGGTCTAGTGCAAAAAAGCAACTATCTATTTCATTTGTTCTTCACAAGCCTTGCTACTGAGGGTGGCCACACTGAGAGAGGTAAGAAGGGTGTCAGTTAGGAATCAGGCCTTCTCAGTGGTAGCCCCATCCCTATGGAATAAATTACCTTTAGATGTGTGCCAGGCCACCTTCCTTCAAGTATTTAGAAAATTAGCAAAGGCAGAGCTCTTTAGAATGGTCTTTAAGAACACAATCCCATAGGCAGGGATTTAACAATCAGTAACATGTTGTGTTTTATTCCCTTTCTTTTCTTTTTTTGGTTGTTGCCATATGGTTATCTCATTGCTATTTTTTTATTAGACTTATATACTGCCCATTTAGAACATGCCTACTCCTGGTGGTTTACACAAAATACAAAAAAACGATGATACAAATATAATAAATGAAAACAAAAATGCATTAAAAAATTAGGCCCAATTCTATTACAGGAGTCCAAGATGGGAAAAAGGAAAGAGAAGAGATAAAGCTAAGTAATGGCTGTTGGGAAGGCTGGCTTTTAAAGCTAGGTCTTTAATTTGCTCTTGGAGAACCTCAGCAAGGGGGCCAGGCGGATTTCTGTTGGTAAGTTGTTCCAGAGATGAGTGGCCACTGCTCAGAAGGCCTGGTTTTTAGTTTTTCAGGCCTCTCTCAGAGTTAGGCCCCTCAACCATCCAGCCCGGCTGGAATGGGTGGAATGGGCAGAACTAGGTGGAAGAAGGCACTCTGCCAATTATTGAGAACCTAAACTGTTTAGGGCTTTGTCAGCACCTTTAAATTGATGTGGAAGTGAACAGGCAACCAGTGTAAGGTGACCAGGTTGGGGAAAATATGATGGAATCTTTTCACCCCTGTTAATAGCCTGGTTGCAATGTTCTGAACCATTTGAAGCTTCCGCATCAGTCTCAAATGAAGCCCGTAGAGGGCATTACAGCAGTCTATTCTTCAGACTATGAGCGCATGGACAAGTGCGATGAGGGCCGCTGCGTCTCGATAGGGATGCAGTTGGTTGATTTGCTCAAGATGTCAACAGGCGGACTGAACCACAGATGCTACCTGGGTCTCCATGGTAAGCACCAGGTCAAGATGAATCCCTAGATAGTGAACCACACTGTCTGCAGTGAGAGTCACCCCCCCAAAAGAGAGGGAGCTTTCCAAAGCACTGACATGTAGAGTTGAGTGTCATCAGCATACTGATGACAGGAGTCTCTACACCCCACACAGACTACCTTAATATTATGCATTCCAGTTTTATTTGTTTTGCTTTGAGGTAATGCTGCAGACTATCTAGCTTCATAATACCCAGATGGGACCATCATCAAGTATACTGTGAGTCCTACTGTTAATGTACAGGAATTACAAATCCCTAATGAAGGTGAGGCTGACATGACTCTTGCACCTCAGCCATCTCTGCAATGTCTCAGTATGACCATCTTGGAAACAACCATGTGATTTTTGCCTGCAAGTGTAGGTAGCTATCTAGAAGGTAATGCACAATTACTTTCATCAGAGGACCAACCACATGATTTTGGACTAGGTGCTTAGAATTATCTGTACAAATGAAAATATTTGACCACCTTTCTATTAAATGGGCCATCTAGTACATAAGGAAGTTAGCAGGTGGGGGAAGCTTGGGATAGGAAATGCTCAGGCCGATGGACTTTATGTTGCCTAGGCTGCTTCCTGTCTTCTTAGTTATAGCAGGGGTGGCCCGTATGAATCCCCTTCCCATTTTTGTAACTTCTGGAACCACCTTACACACCTCAAAGGGAGAATTCTGGCTTCTAGAAGAGTCTAGGTGAATTCCCCTCCCTCCCCCAAAAAGTGAGGCACATATGTATCCTCCACTTTGTTTAACCACTCAAACAATGTTTTGAGAAAATTGGAAATGCATTTCTGGCCACTCCTGGTTTCATCTGTGGAGAAAGCACAGCACACATATGTTTTCAAGGGTAAATATTGCTAATGGAAATTTTGATAGATTTGCTTTTCTTGTCTTTCCAGTTTTGCTTGGTCAGCAACAGTTACTGAGATTTGCAGTTAATATTTGAATGTTTCTTGCCTATTTGGCAGCAGTTGCTTAAGCGTCACTCTCCAATTTAGATGATTGTTCAAATACAGCTTGCTAATTGGCAGACTGAGCCATTTCCCTTTTTTACTGATAAGATACGGTATATAACTTTTGTAAAGGCACCACAGAGGCATGTTTGCTTTGTCTCTGTACTAGGTGTTACCTTTCACCTATAAAGTAAACACTGCCTTTATTTTCATTTCATTTGCTTTTTATTGCCTCCATCATCACCAAGAGAAGGAACTTGAAACTAAGAGGATAAAGATGTGACTGTATTGATTGTTTTGGTGTGGGCTGGTGTGGTCTAAATAAGGTCACTTGAATACAGCGAGAGGAGCAGTACGCCATTTGGCATGAACCATACATCCAAATGGGACCTCAACCTCAAACGACCCTCCATCTCCTTCTGCTATCAATTGCATACATGCTCTTCTGTGGAGAGGCAGGGGAAGTGAAATTAGTATTTTTGCTGGTGGTAGACCATTACTGATTGATTGATTGACTGACTGACTGACTGACTGACTGATTGATTTGACTTTTACCCCGCCCATCTAGACTCAAATGAATCTACTCTTACAGTCCAAGCAATATAAAACAAAAATTAAAACAGACAATATCCCCCCACCCCAAAAGTTACTGATCCACTGAATCACTTAGATTAAATTATTATTATTTTATTTGCCTTGTGTGTAGTGCTGACTGAGATACTGTCTGCAGTTGCAGTTTCAATTGGCAGTTCACACAAAGGCAAAGATATTTTTAAACTTAATCTAAGTGATCAAGTGCAACAGAGGTGGTCTAGCAGAGTAAAAAAAAAGTAATTTCACTTCTGCCTTGCCATTCAAGAACATAGGAAATGTCAGTATTCTGATATCCCAAAGTGGCTTGCTTATTAAGCCACTTCATGATTCCAGAACTTGACACTGAAATTTAATAAGCCTGGGTCACCTAGTAAAACTGACTCACTTGTGGCCCAGTTTAAGGTTCAATGAGTCCCTGGATGCCAGGAAGACATCTGCAATGTCAGAGTCTTCTTTCCCAGGCACCTTGAACTGGGGGAGGGCTCTGAGAAGCATGCTCCTGGCCAACCAATCAGGAATGCCCAACGGTGCTTGGGGGTGGTACTTCTGGATTGTTGCAATTTTCAATCTGGTTCACCAGGCGAGGATATAAAGGGAGCTTCGGGCTCTTTTCTGGAATCTTCAAGCAGAATTCACCCACCCGTCCTTCCCTGCAATGTGTAGGGCTGTTTATGTAATTTTGGGTGTTTGCTATATTCTTCTGCTACATCTCTCTTGGTGGCAGCAGAAGGGGATGGTTTTGTGTGAAGGAGTAGATCTTTGGTGTGAGAGAAGGGCATTCAGCCCCATCTTAGGCAAGCAACACCCTATGAGGGGCTCAAGAGTGGAGGACTGACAGAAGTGTGCCCGGCTTAGAGGGGGTGCCACCGTTCTCCACAACTGGAGCCAATGGATCTCTCACTCTTAGTGGCTCCATGCTCAGGGAAGGGGACATACTCCAATTCTGGTTACCAACTCCCTTGGTAACCCAGCATCATGCTGGGAAGGTGGGCATCAGCTGGTAGGCAGGTCATTCAGTGTTGGGATGTTCTCCTCCTGCTGTGCTGGAATGATTCTGCTGCAACCAGTCCAAGCAATGGTCTTTTTATGTCCACTATTCTTCCAAATAAAACAATACACTTAGAATGGTGTGTGTGTTTCAATTGGCAGGCACAGAGCTATCCGGGGTTATCTTGCCTGGATTTACAAACAAGCCAAGAATAATTTAGCATATGTATTACAGATGCAACCTTGGTACATTTAGTATAAAGACTTTCATGTCTTATTTATACATATCCTGTCATAACGGCTAAAAGATCTTGAATGACTTGCTTTTAAAATGTTTTCTACTTGCTTGTACCACAGCTTTTACTTCCTGGCCTGAGCTTGAAACCACAACTGAAACTACAACTACAACTATAACTACACCTACAACTGTAGAAACAACTATAAGTAAGAACTTGTTTATTATCACTTTTCTTTTTTAAATTATCAGGTGATTTCAAAGCTGTTTGAAGAAACCAGAAACTCTAGATTATGAAATTTCAACTGGGTGATCTGTTGTAGCAAATTTGTAAAAAAGTTTTATAATATGATATAATAATTGTCTGTAAACAGTTTACATCCAGCTTGTGATTAGGGCAGGGACACACCTCATGAAAAGGCCTTTGGAGTGAGATACTACCCTCACTGCTCTAATCCATTAGATGCCATAGTTATCAACTTTACTACTTTACACCCATTATGGCCTAAGATTTTGTGGAACACAGGCCATGTTATTCACTCATGTTAAAGGATCAATGTAAGGTCATTATGTGCACGACTATCAGTTTTAGGGGTCACAAAAGAGAGGATACAAACTTATGGTCTTCAGAGTTAGTGAAAATAATAAAGGCCCAGATACACATAATGGCTGAAATCCCATTTCCCTTGGCTTAGCATAAAGTTATGCCTGCAGAATTTCATGGGGAATTAAGCACAGGCAGTTACGTGTCTGATTATGCAACCAGTTGTGCAACTCATTGCACAGTCTAGTTGCATAACTAATTGTGCACCTAGTGGTGCACCTGCACCTGCAGAATTGTTTCCTACATTATGAGGAATCAATATAACTTCCAGTTATGCAGGCATAGCTATGAAACAAGACTGTGGCCAATAATTGGCTTTTTGCATAAAGATGTGAAGGCAGAAAATATACATCAGGGTAATAGAAAAGTTGTATTGTTTTCTATCAGGGGAAAATAGTGGATGGGTGATCTGTAGTAGACAAACTGAAAAGTGAGGCATGTTTCTGCATCATCTCCTCCTCACCATACCTCAACTTGCAGTTTTTCCAGCTGAAATTCCTTTATTTAAAGGATGTCAGGGTAACATTGCATGAGATTGAATCGAAGTTGTGAAAGTCGTTTCTAGACTCATTCTTCATAAAACTTAATGGCTATCATTTTGCATACTTTCAGAAAACTACCTTTCTACAGGATTGTGGTCAATTAATGTTTTTTATTATGGCTATTACCACCCATTGTTTTTACCACTTGATCACATAGATCTGGCAACAATTGCCAGGTAAATAGTTTTGCAACTCCCACCTGTGAGTTTCTGTCTCACAGAGAACTGCAGAACCGTTAGAAATGAAGATGGTTCTGGATTTTGCCAGCAAAAGATAATTCATAAAGTCCACAAGGGTATTGTGCATGCTCTTGCACAGCATGAAATAACTTGCCACCCACATCTATTGCATAACATAGCAATGGAAGCATCAGACGAATAGAGGGTCTAGGGGTCTCCTCTAGTATCAGGACCAGTTGTGCAATGGTTCATCAGTAATGATGATTGTCACAAACAAGATAATAGCCAAAGAAAATAAGAATGCCACAGCAAGCAGGTCAGTCCCTGTGGGTTCTGGCATGCTCGTACCAGACATTTGCTGGCCTTATTATCTTTCATTCTCCTGGTGATGATTTGGAGCTTGTCCAGACCTGTGTTATCTGAAATGTTTGTGTTGAAATCCAGCCCTCACTGCACCAGCTCAACACTAAATGTAAATGTACATTTCTCTGTGAAGAATTGTGAGGATGCATGGAAATGAGAATCTGGGAGTAATGTTCCCATGTCAAATGGCAAAAAAAAAAAAGGTCTTAGGGACAGCAAAATTTAGCAAATATGTTAAGAATTTAGTGTGTCTTTGTTCATTTGTAGAAATTGTTTGCACGGATGAGGGGTTGGTGCCAGGCTTAGTTATATATATGTAGAATGGGCCCACTGAAATAAATGTACCTTAAGTTGGTCATGATTGAAATGTTATTTATTTCAATGGATTAACTACTCTTAAGTATAACCTAGTCTGGATCTAGTTTAAGGTTTCCTGCTATAACTGTTTTTGTTTATATCTAACTTCATGAAGCTTCATAACAATAATTAAAAGCAAAGATCGTATTTTCATCAATGTTACATAACAAAATATTACTTGTTATTGTATATGTATAACTGCATTGTGTTATTTTCTTCTTTGTTTTCCAGCAGTAGCCGATGGTGAGTCTTTTAATAAATTAAATACTATTCATGTTTGTCTAGATCAGACTATTAAATAAAAATTGTGGGGAGTTTGGGGGGAAAGGAGAAGGAATACTGCTGCCTAGTAGGGTGTTGTGGCCCTAGTTAAAGCTGTTCAGAATTCCTTGACTTAACTCCCTTGTTTTAGCTCTTGGAGAGCTAGCTCCTTTGTGGTTCCATTAATGCAGGCAATTCTCCATGTGAGACTTATTCAATCTGGTAGCCCCCTAATGTTTTGGAATCAGCCTCAATTACTACGACCAAATCATAAAGGAAAATGTGGGTTTTTTTCAGCAGATGCTTTTGGTCTTAAGTCTGGAAAGCACCAGGTTGAAGAAGGTGGCCCTTCAGTGTTCTCCTTGGATGGGCACTGCAAGTTATGGGTGGCTGTTTGTCTGCTTATATTAATTTAATTTCTATCCATTAGTTACTTGGCATACATTTATTTTATATGTTAGTTCTATTTACATACAGTGCTCATACACACACAGACATCTATATTAGTTATATTTACGTTGCAATTTTAATTCACTGAGCTCAAAATGGTGTATGTGGCTTGCCCTGTGATGTATGAGGAATATTAAAACATCTCCTTCTCTGTCTTTTAAAAAAAATATTTCCTAACCAAACCAGCAAAATTCTAATATCATGCTAGGTTGATGCATTACCATTTTGATATGCCATTTTCAGTATCCTTTTTTTAAAAAAAAATAACCAAGAAAAGAAGGAAACTCACCCCAGCCCTTTGAATGATGGCTGCCGGAAAAGGCTGGGAAGGGGGCCATGTTGACTCCCTGGTCAATGCCCCCCCATAAGGAAGTGCAGCCCCTGCAGGGTCCTTGCTGAGGAGAAAGGGGGGGGAGGAGGGTCTTATTATTTCCTTTCTATCTCCCTAGCCATCACCCTAAAGTTTTCTCGTGCAGCAGCTGTCCTCAGCTGCTCTTCTTGCTGCCTCCTTACTTGTCAGTAAACCAAATAAATGTATTCATGAGTAAACTGGGTAAATCTTGCTCTGTGGGAACCCGTAGCACCTAAGAGGACCCATAGCAGAATCTCCAGAAAGGATTGCTCAAGTGAAAGTTAAAATAGATCACACGTAAGATAAGAATGTTTTAAGCATGAACTGGACAGAGCCAAATTTCTCAGTGTGGACAGGCCTGGTGTGATCACACAGGGAAATAGATTGTATTTTGGAGCACTTGTGGTGCAGACTGTTGTGATTTATTTCCTGGTGACCACATGATGCATGGAGAACTGCATTCCAGTCTGACTCCAATCCACGGCCAAGCTTTGTCCTGCTGTAGGGCTACTGTTTTCTGGGGCTAAGATGGGAGGAATTCCCCAACAGACAGAAGGATTGCTTAAAGGGAGATTGCTCACTGCAAATCAATCCTTTCCAATACAATCAGACACACATCTTTTTAATCACCTGATCACCCCCGCCCCAACCACACAAGCAGGCCCACTAAATCAATGGAAATCTGGTGAACCAATTCCTTTGTAAGTTCCATTGATTCAGTGGGTCTAACCTGAGTTGCAGCCTACAACTGGATTTCAACCACAACACGCTTATTTCTCCTTCAGAGTCTATGTGAAGCACTCCAGTCTTTCATTTAAAAGTGGACACAGTGAAATGGGCAACTATTTCACATACATTTGAGTGATGTCTTTCAAAACCACATTTGTATTGCTATAATTAATTAAAGAACCATGCTGTTGAACTTAGTGGAACTTACCTCTTGCTAAACTTTCAAGAATTTGTGGTCCAATTGACTTTAATCCCCACTTCTTCCATAAGAATGCAATTTAAAATGTGGGAGAACATCCCTTATTTTAATCATCCAGATGTGGGTACAAAAATTACTAAAGGTATATCTGCACATATCCTATTCTCAGGTAGGACAAAGCCAACCATTTTGGGGGAAAGGGGATTAAAAACTTCCAAATGCTACCCATCCAACACAATGTGGGATCAAGCTTGAAAGATCAAGAGGAGAAATGTGAGAAAGAGATTCACTTCACAGGCAGATTGCAAAAGCTGTTCTGTGGGAAGGGATGGCTGGTACCAGATGTGCGTTCAATGGGAAGCAGCTCACAGATATACCTGTGGAGGAGCTCCCCTCTCCAACATGGTAGTACCCATAAAGAAACCTTTAGCCTGCACAACTGTGATGCAGTGCCAGTGGATACTCTAGGAGGGGAAACTTTGCAGCTGCCAGTGCTGCTTTCCAAGTCTTTCTTCAGCACAATAAGGTGACATAAACTGGGGTACTTTTAAGCTCCAGCTTGAATTTAAGAACAGTAAATGTGTAGCTTATGTTCAAATAAAATTCAAACAGTTTTCCTCATGTATCCAAGAAATTAATTCAGATGGTTAATACAGTTTATTTCTAGCTCATACTGTTAATCTCCCCTCTAGGTATACAAAGCAAATCTTCAGCATTTGAGTGGTACACAATAACTATTTATTTTTATGTTTTCTAAAAGAGATTTATGTGCGGTTGGGAGGAGGAGTCAACAACTGTACTGGCCAGGTTGAAGTTTACTACTTTGGTGGCTGGACTGGTGTTTGCAGTGAAGAATTTGACCTCATCGATGCTGAGGTGGTTTGCAGGCAGCTAAGCTGTGGCTGGGCACTTGGTACCACAACGGAGGACCCTGGGGACGTTTATCCTTACTTGAGCAATGTGCGCTGTGAAGGCTATGAAGACTACTTATGGCAATGCTACTTTCAAGAAGGAGGATGCTATAGCAACACAGTGGCTGGCGTGGTTTGTTCAGGTATACTACATTTTCTCTTTGCCTCCTGATTAATGACACAGAGCGAATTATCAAGCTAGAAATAATAGAATTCAAAGGCATCTCATGGTTGCTAGGGTCCCTGGAGCTGTAGAATTGAGTGGAATTCCCCTTCTGAGGTCTAAGGAGATCTGACCTTGGAAGAGGAGACTTAGTGTTGGAATCCCCATTTCTGGTCTCTCTCAGGAAAGGTGAAATGAAGCAGAGGTAAGAGGCAGAAAAGGGGGGAAAGACCACTGTGTTTCAAAGTGCCATTTGGAAGACTAAATACATACATCGAGAACTTCCCAGATATTTTCAATGAGTACAGAAGCTTGTACAAAATGCCTCATGTTTGCTCATTCATCATATTTGTTTCTTGACAGATTCTGGACTACCAGCACCATCAGGTAATTTAAAAATAATATTATCTATGGAAAATAGTTAAGCAATGAATGTGCAAACTAAACTACAAATGAGCCACTGATTTCAGCTTTATATGCATTGTGACACTGTGTCTGTGTGTTTGTGTGTGAGTGAATTTAACTGCTGCCCATATTTTCCACTTAGCCCTGGAAAGAGCCACAGCAGGATTGAATACCCATGCTAAAAGTCATTCAGCTTATTTTCTGTCATTTGCATCACTGTTTCCTATGTAAGAAATTTGCCCACTGACATGTCAGCCCGAGTAATCCATATCTGTTCCCGACCACTCCCACCACTAATGAAGAGATGAGGTAACAGAAACTTTCAGTTCTAGCTGATTCGTGGATACAATGAGGTATTGGGAATGTTGTTAGTGCTTCTCCATTCAGTTGATGGCTTATTTGTAATGCTTGAAAATTGTTTGGTGCATGAAGGCCAAACAGTTATCACAGGAAAAGATTCTTGGCCATTGCCAGCCTCAAGAGTCTACCTCACCATGGAAGGGCCTGGCCAGGCAGCTCTTTGCATATGTTTATATTCAGATTTTGAATGAATGTGTTATTGGCATCACAGACAAATAAGGTACTTGAACAAGGGGTTAGAGTACAGCATCTTGTCTAGCTGAGGGTGGAGGAAGAACCTGAGGCAATTCAATTTCAGAAGAATTATGTCTTGTGTGTGTTTAGTCGTTTAGTCGTGTCCGACTCTTCGTGACCCCATGGACCAGAGCACGCCAGGCCCTCCTGTCTTCCACTGCCTCCCGGAGTTGTGTCAGGTTCATGTTGGTTGCTTCGCAGACACTGTCCAGCCATCTCATCCTTGGTCGTCCCCTTCTCCTCTTGCCATCACACCTTCCTAACATCAAGGTTTTTTCCAAGGAGTCTTTTCTTCTCATGAGATGGCCAAAGTACTGGAGCCTCAGCTTCAGGATCTGTCCTTCAAGTGAGCATTCAGGGTTGATTTCCTTTAGAACTGATAGGTTTGTTCTCCTTGCAGTCCAGGGGATTCTCAAGAGCCTCCTCCAGCACCACAATTCAAAGGCATCAATTCTTCGGCGGTCTGCTTACTTTATGGTCCAGCTCTCACTTCCATACATCACGACAGGAAAAACCATAGCTTTGACTATTCGGACTTTTGTTGGCAAGGTGATGTCTCTGCTTTTCAAGATGCTGTCAAGATTTGTCATCGCTTTCCTCCCAAGAAGAAGGCGCCTTTTAATTTCAGGGCTGCTGTCTCCGTCTGAAGTAATCATGGAGCCCAGGAAGATAAAATTTGACACTGCCTCCATATCTTCCCCTTCTATTTCCCAGGAGGTGATGGGACCAGTGGCCATGATCTTAGTTTTTTTGATGTTGAGTTTCAGACCGTTTTTTGCACTCTCCTCTTTCACTCTCATTACAAGGTTCTTTAATTCCTCCTCACTTTCTGCCATCAGAGTGGTATCATCTGCATATCGGAGGTTGTTGATATTTCTTCCGGCAATCTTAATTCCGGCTTGGGTTTCTTCCAGTCCAGCCTTCCGCATGATGTATTCTGCATATAAGTTAAATAAGCTGGGGGACAATATACAGCCTTGCCGTACTCCTTTCCCAATTTTGAACCACTCAGTTGTTCCATGACCAGTTCTAACTGTTGCTTCCTGTCCCACATATAGGTTTCTCAGGAGACAGATAAAGTGGTCAGGCACTCCCATTTCTTTAAGAACTTGCCATAGTTTGCTGTGGTCCACACAGTCAAAGGCTTTCGCATAGTCAATGAAGCAGAAGTAGATATTTTTCTGGAACTCTCTGGCTTTCTCCATAATCCAGCGTAAGTTAGCAATTTGGTCTCGAGTTCCTCTGCCTCTTCGGAATCCAGCTTGTACTTCTGGGAGTTCTCGGTCCACATACTGCTGAAGCCTACCTTGGAGGATTTTGAGCATAACCTTGCTAGCGTGCGAAATGAGTGCAATTGTACGGTAGTTGGAGCATTCTTTGGCACTGCCTTTCTTTGGGATTGGGATGTAGACTGATCTTTTCCAATCCTCTGGCCACTGTTGAGTTTTCCAAACTTGCTGGCATATTGAATGTAGCACCTTAACAGCATCATCTTTCAAGATTTTAAATAGTTCAACTGGAATGCCATCACCTCCACTGGCCTTGTTGTTAGCCAGGCTTTCTAAGGCCCACTTGACTTCGCTCTCCAGGATGTCTGGCTCAAGGTCAGCAACTACATTGTCTGGGTTGTCCGGGATATCCAAATCTTTCTGATATAATTCCTCTGTGTATTCTTGCCACCTCTTCTTGACGTCTTCTGCTTCTGTTAGGTCCCTCCCATTTTTGTCTTTTATCATGTTCATCTTTGCGCAAAATGTTCCTCTAATATGTCCAATTTTCCTGAACAGATCTCTGGTCTTTCCTTTTCTGTTATCTTCCTCTATTTCTTTGCATTGTTCATTTAAGAAGGCCCTCTTGTCTCTCCTTGCTATTCTTTGGAAGTCTGAATTCAAGTTTCTGTAACTTTCCCTATCTCCCTTGCATTTTGCTTCCCTTCTCCTCTCTGCTATTTCTAAGGCCTCGTTGGACAGCCACTTTGCTTTCTTGCATTTCCTTTTCTTTGGGATGGTTTTCGTTGCTGCCTCCTGGACAATGTTACGAGCCTCTATCCAAAGTTCTTCAGGCACTCTGTCCACCAAATCTAGTTCCTTAAATCTGTTCTTTACTTCCACTGTGTATTCATAAGGGATTTGGTTTAGATTATACCTGAGTGGCCCAGTGGTTTTTCCTAATCTCTTCAGTCTAAGCTTGAATTTTGCTATGAGAAGCTGATGATCAGAACCGCAGTCAGCTCCAGGTCTTGTTTTTGCTGACTGTATAGAGCTTCTCCATCTTTGGCTGCAGAGAATATAATCAATCTGATTTCGATATTGCCCATCTGGTGATTTCCATGTATAGAGTCGCCTCTTGTGTTGTTGGAAAAGAGTGTTTGTGATGACCAGCTTATTCTCTTGACAAAACTCTATTAGCCTTTGTCCTGCTTCGTTCTGAACTCCAAGGCCAAACTTCCCTGTTGTTCCTTTTATCTCTTGGCTCCCTACTTTAGCATTCCAGTCCCCTAGAATGAGAAGAACATCTTTCTTTGGTGTCAGTTCTAGAAGGTATTGTAAATCTTCATAGAATTGTTCAATTTCAGTCTCCTCAGCAATGCTGGTTGGTGCATAAACTTGGATTATTGTGATGTTGAATGGTCTGCCTTGGATTCGTATTGACATCATTCTATCATTTTTGAGATTGTATCCCATTACAGCTTTTCCCACTCTTTTGTTGACTATGAGGGCTACTCCATTCCTTCTACGGGATTCTTGCCCACAATAGTAGATATGATAATCATCTGAGCTGAATTCGCCCATTCCTGTCCATTTTAGTTCACTGATGCCCAGGATGTCGATGTTTATTCTTGCCATCTCCTGTTTGACCACCTCCAGCTTCCCAACGTTCATAGATCTTACATTCCAGGTTCCTATGCAGTATTTTTCTTTGCAGCATTGGATTTTCCTTTCACTTCCAGGCACGTCCACAGCTGAGCGTCCTTTCGGCTTTGGCCCAGCCACTTCATCAGCTCTGGAGCTACTTGTACTTGTCCTCCACTCTTCCTCAGTAGCATGTTGGACGCCTTCCGACCTGAGGGGCCCATCTTCCAGTGTCATATCTTTTAGCCTTTTGTTTCTGATCATGGGGCGTTCTTGGCAAAGATACTGGAGTGGCTTGCCATTTCCTACTCCAGGTGGATTGCGTTTAGTCGGAACTCTCCACTATGTCCTGTCCGTCTTGGGTGTCCCTGCACGGCATAGCCCATAGTTTCTCTGAGTTACTCAAGCCCCTTCGCCACGACAAGGCAGCAATCCATGAAGGAGTATGTCTTGTGGCTTTAGATATTATTTTATTTTTGTTACTCCTCTCATGATCAAATCAAAATCTATATAGCTAACCTTAAGGAAATATTCAAGAATCTAAAACATGAGCTGTCTCAGTAATCATCACCAACTGTTCCCCATGCTCCTTTGCAATTACATTCAACATGGCCTTCACATTTATATGATCCACACACCAAGCTTAAGGACACATTTCAGAGAGGCAATAGGAAATAACTTGGTGAAGAGTGTACTGTTTCCAGTGGGATCCAAAACAACTAGGCAGGAGAAATATGGGTTTGTCTCTTCCAGATATTCAGGTATCTTATGAAAGAACAAGAACTCTTCCTTTCCATTCCAGAAAAACACAGAAGCAACAGGCTGGAATTCAAGAGAATTCTGGCTTATCAAGGATGGGTTGATGCATGATGTTTAATTGCTCCCAGTTGCTGAGGGAGTATCTAAAGAAACCACAAATGTTTAGGTCTGCAGTTTGTTTGGACTGATGTATGCATGAAAATAGCAGAAATCAGCTCTCTGGTTTGACTTGCCCCAACATTCCAGAGATAGAATCCAGGATATATTTTTTTTAGTATTAATTCTGTGGTTTGTGAGGAAAGTCAGACCTTTAAAACACACCCTCTTGCTTCCTCCTACTCCATGTGGACACAGATGTTTGTTATTTTCCCCTACCCCATTTCCAGAGTTGGAGGAAATTACTTTTCTCATCTACAAACCCACACTCCAATGGCCATGATAATTCAGGGATTTTAGGAGCTGTAATCCAGAAGTTTACTGTTTCAAATGCCGCACGTTTTATCCTCCCTCCCATGTTATCATTGTTTGCCATTGCCAGATGGTTATTGTCCTCTTCTGGAGAAACTGTACAAATAATATCTTGGTGGGGCGAGGGAGTAGTTGCTTCCAATGGATGATGTTGAACGTGAGAAAGAAAAACTGTATTCTATACAAGCTGCAGTCTTAAGCTAGCCTCTGGACCCAAGGTGAGGTGGGAGATGCTGTCCCATCTGTCAAAATCACTTCTCCGTAAAGAGATAATGATCTCAGAGGAGGAGTCACTGCAGGTGCAATACTCCCCTTTACTCCTTTACTCCCCAGATGTGCATAGTCTTTGCCCTATGGACAATCTAAACCCGATAGAAAACCTTTGTCTGCTTATAAGGCAGTAAATCATTGACTGTGTGCTTCCTTAGACAGCACAACAGACTGACTAGGCAGGATCTCTCTATTATAGTAGCAATGAGTAACCTTCCTCCTCTCCACTGGATTTAGGTGTAAGTCTTGCTGTTCAAGAGACAAGCCCTTCTGTTTAAGAATAATTGTTTTTATTAAGAAAATAAAGTAGTTTCATTAGAATACAATTGTAGCATTAATAAGGCATAAAGCATTAAGCATACCCAGTAGTTACCTTGATTCAAATAAGCTTACTATTACTAGGTAAAATAAGAACAACTAGAAACTATGCTAAGTAATCATCTTTGCTCTCTCTACATGATAGCTCTCTATAGAAGCTGGGCTAACTCTCCCCTCCTTCTCCTACAAAAGACAAACCTCTCCTCATATTCCACAACATCCACCATCACTATCCTCCGTCACATACATGAACAACCATTTTTCTACATGTCTCTGGACCACATCCTTTGTGACGTTTTCAAGCTGTTAATCAATTAAGATTAAGTGGGTGTAACACAGTCCATTCCTCTAATTCACATGAGATCTTCCTGGTGGTTTATCTTGTCCCAATTAAAAGGTATGTGTTGTTTTGGCTTCCCTTGGTCTCTTTGGCCTTGCTTCTTATCTTGGTGCCAGGCAGAGCAAACCCTGAACAACAATCTCATGAGAACAATTCAGTGCTTTTAAATCCAATGTAGACAGAACCTAACAGATTCCATCTTTGTATGACTACAAGTCTCATTTTCCTTCTGTTTCCTTACACCCTCATCAATGTTAAAGTTAGATTCAATATTGCCAGTCCAGATGGGTTCTATGGGTATTTGGGGCCAGCTCTGCCAAAAGTGGTGTTCCTGCAAATGTCAACATGTGAAATTATGTCTAAATTGACCTTATGGCTGGTTGTAGCACTGTGGATATGGTGGTTCTTTAGTGTTTGGCCATTGGGAGTGGAGAGCCTGAGTTTGTTCACTAAAGTGGCTGTGTTTGCCACTGCTTTCACCAGTGCCTGGTGGGATCTTACCTATGTTTGAGTGTGTGCATGTGTGAATAACTTTTCTGTGCATTATGAGAATGAGCTGGCTGGCTGGCTCAGTGAGCTAGATATGTGGCTGTGGAGCCAGAGGTTGGGAGTTCAATTCCCCATTGTGTATCTCAGAAGAGCCAGCTTTTGAGACTCTGGGCAAGCGGCACAGTCCCAGAATGCTCCCAGAAGAAGGGAATGGCAAACCACTTTTAAACACTACATATCTCTGAAAAGAGTTGTCATAAACCAGAAGTGACTTGATGGCACACAATTACAATGAACCTGAACCAACTCAAAGCAATGAACTGGTGATTTTCCATGAATTTCCTGGTTCATTTTGGGCTTTATGCCCATCTCTAGTATATATGCCAAGGTTCAATATTTGATACATACATACACCTTTGTTAAATAAATTAGTCTTCAACTTAGGCTTGTGTTAACATCATATCTTCCTTCTACCATGCTGAAATCAAGAAGGAAAATCTTCAGAATATCAGTAATTTTATTTTCATATTTAGGTAAAGTTCAACACTTTTTGGTTCTGTATACTTTTCAATGCTTTCTTGAAAAGGCCTTCCCTCCAGTCAATTTCTGATGTCCCCCTTTTCTCCCCCCCCCATTGTTTGCCCCATCTTGTTGAAATGTCTTCTACTATGTAAAAACTGTTTTATATATATTCCTATTGTGTATTTTTATGCTGTAAGCTGCCTAGAGTGGTCTTAACCTACCAGATAGGCGGGATATAAAACAAAATAAATAAATAAATAAATAGATTTTTAATTACATAGAATTGCTTAAAAATAAAAAGGTGACTGAAGGCTCTACTTCTATATCTATATATTTATACTTTCCAAACTTTGAATAGGCAAAGACAATTTTCTGCAGGCTAGTAAATGCTGTGGGCTTAGCCATAAGGCAAAGAGAAAGAGAGGTGTGTTAACAGATTGACTGCACTGTGAATATTCAGAAGAAATTTAGCAGTACATGTTTTGTGACGAAATGGAGTGGCACAAAAAAAATTGAACCAGAGTATAAAAACATGTGTGAAAGATACTCAAGATTTTCTGTTTGTTTTTCAGCCTCAACCACTACAACAGGTAACAATTCTTTTATTCAAAGATTCTTTAGTTTCCCTCACATATTCACCCCAATGCAGAGAATTATAGAAATCTTTCACCTTTATAAATCTTCAAGATTGGAAAAGAAGTGAAAATGCAAACAAACAAACAAACAAACAAACAGCTATCTATTAAAGTAATAAATCATTTTTACTTGACAAAAGCAATGTCCTCAATCAAATGGCTGAGATAAACTTTTTTGCAACTATTTGAAAATTATCAACTGTAAGCCAGAAGTTACTTCACAAAAAATTAGGGAGATACTTTCAGGTTTTGCATCCAAATTCCTGACTATAGATTTTAGAAGTATATAACCTAGATAGAACTGGTGAAGTTTAAACACACCCCCATCTACTAATTTGTGAACTGAAACCCAATTTGAAAAAGAAATTTCTCAATGTTCTCAACAAAAGTGGGGATTACTGTTGGGGATGAGGCCAGTTTGGATATATGTAGACAACATGTAAAAACAAAACAGCCTTCTTTCCTTGCAGGAAAAATATGATGTCTTTTGTATGGACTTATCAGGTGACCTTTGACCACAGCATGGTTGGGAAGCTCCACAACCCTCTTCTTCCTCTTCCCCTTGCATCCACTTCTTCTATATATTCATTACTTAATAGATATGGATGCATGTAGGTTTTTAACTTCTATAAATATATATAGTATGGCATAAAACATTATGGAGGGTGGAGAGCAATCTGGATGCCTTCAGGTTTTGTGCCAAACTCTTGACTGGTTTTTAGAAAGACTCTGAAGAGGCGACACATTCTTCTATCTTCTCATTAAAAAGCGGGGACACTGTATGAGATAAGGCCTGTTTGGATATATCTAGATATTACCTAAAACAAAACAAGCCTTTTCCCATTGAGTAAAGGACCATATCCTTCATATGAGCTTATCTGGTGACCTTAGACATGATAGACTTGGAAAGCTCCACAATTCTCTTACTACTCCCCTTATTTCAACTTCTTTTTATATACTCAATATTTAATGAATATGTATACTTCTAGATATGTTTTAGGCTTCTATATTGATGTTGTGCCTGTTTTTAATGCTATATATTTATCTTGTAGAGTCAACAACTTCTACTACAGGTAATTTGGATATGTTTGCTATTGGTGTGCAACATGGGTTTCCACTTCCTTACATTAGAACTGTACTTGTTCACTAGGAATGGGGAGTAGGTGGCAACTTGAGAGATTCCGTTTGAATGGGAACTGTGTTCTACAAGGAAAAGGTTAAAGACCTTTTTCTCTGCCCCCACCCCTGTTCTCCTTCCAACACCTTCCTCCCGTCAATGAACTTTCCCAGAGTGAACACAAAACATGTTTAATAGGCTGTGTTTTGCCAACCTCATCCATCTCTATGAACTGGGGTATGTAGAATATTGCTGCCCTTGCTATATCCAAATTTAACTGAGAACCCCAATTCAATCAATATTTTTATTTTTTGGTAATGTTTATAGTAAACAAATTGATAAAATATAACATTAACATTCTATCCACACAGATTACATACAAAATAATATAACACAAAACGTAGTGCTCCCTTCACCCTGGGGAGCATTAGATTTTACTGAAATGTTTAACACTTATAAAGGTAAAGGTAAAGGTTCCCCTTGACATTTTTTTTGTCCAGTCGTGTTCGACTCTAGGGGGCGGTGCTCATCCCCGTTTCCAAGCCATAGAGCCAGTGTTTGTCCAAAGGCAATCTTCCGTGGTCACCTGGCCATTGCGACTTAGACACGGAATGCTGTTACCTTCCCACCGAAGTGGTCCCTATTTATCTACTTGCATTTGCATGCTTTCGAACCGCTAGGTTGGCGGGAGCTGGGACAAGCGACGGGAGCTCACTCCGTCGCGTGGATTCGATCTTATGACTGCTTGGTCTTTTGACCCTGCAGCACAGGCTTCTGCGGTTTAGTCCACAGCGCCACCACCTGACCTTCAATCCATCATTGAACTGCCCCGCATCAAAAAATGCATATAATTTTAGTTCAGCTATTTCCCCTTTCCTTGACACAATATAGTATTTGTAAATTCATTCAATATTTTGTTAAAGCCATTTGTCTTAAACTCTCCTTTTTTGAACTTAATTTCTGAAGTCAATTTATCGTTAATTGCAATATTCTAAATTTCATTATACCATTCATGCAATTGGAAAAACCAATTTTGCTTCCATTTTTAATAAGCCATCGTGCTGCTGTTAACATATTCATTATCAATATAATCTCTCTCCCTTTTACATTACTTATGTCATCATTTTCTATTAAAAATAATAGTGCTGGTTTTTGTGTCATTTCAATATCAACTTCCAATATTTCTCTGATCTCTTAAAAAACTCTTAAAATGTACACCATACATTTTATATCACTTCACAATTCTACCATAAATACAAATATGTTCCAAATTCTTTGTCACATTTCCAGCATTTCTTAGAATAATGAGCATCTGTAATTAATTTTATTGTTGTTAAGTACCAACTCCATATTATTTTATACCCATTTTCTTTTATTCTGATTTACATGTTTTTTAAAAACCTTTCCTTCCAAATTAGATACAGATTGGGAAAAAATTTGGAAACTTCTCCCAACATCTGTCTCCCATAACTGATCCTTTTGTTAAATATCTGTATAATATATATATTCTTCTTTCCTTCCCTCCTTTTCATTCTCCATATTCTTTATAATATTTTCAAATGTTGTCAATTTCCTATCTTTAAATCTAAATTTCTCACTATGTATTTTGCATTTTCTTGGACTGAGTGGACCTAGCCAATATTTTTGAGTTCTTGTTGTTACTTTCATAAAATTTGCTTTTCAAATAATAAATTTTGTTGTACCTTTTCTATCTCATTTAAATGCAGAAGAAATCGATTTGGTGATATCTCCACATTTTGCAACTCTTTTCTTTTTGCCATAATTTCCGTCAAAACATTTCTCTCTGCTCTTTGTATATCCTTTCTCTAAATCCTTAATTGCTTCCTGTAACTTCGCCTTATTTTGTTATTTTTGTTTCTTCAAATCATATGAATGTTTTATACTTAATCTACCCCTTAAAGATGATGATGATGATGATGATGATGATGATGATGATGATGATGATGATGATGATGATGATTATTATTATTATTATTATTATTATTATTATTATTATTATTATTATTATTATTATTATTATTATTATTATTATTATTATTATTATTATTATTATTATTATTAATTTGATTTATATCCCGCTCATCTGGTCAGACTGACCACTCTGAGCGGCTTCCATAAAAAAATTCCATAGTATCCCATACTATATTCATGTCATTACCCCGAGTTCATTAATTTTTTGTACTTCTTTTAATTCCTTTTGAATTTTTTATATAACCATTTTGTTTTTCAATATAATTTAATCAATATGAATGCCATATACATATCGGTTGATTTAAGGTGGCTTAATTATCTTGGGTACATATATAAATTAAAATTATTGTATTATTTTTTAATTCACAGCAAATTATACTTGTGGTGGTGACTTCTTCTCCCCATCGGGGTCTTTCAGTTCTCCCTTCTACCCAGGAAATTATCCAAACAATGAAAATTGTGTATGGACATTAAGAACTTGGAATGACTACCGATTCAACCTCACATTTACAATTATTGAGTAAGTAGAAAGAAAGACAACAGTGTTTCAACAGGGAGAAATGTAAGGTCCTACAGCTAGGCAGAAAATGAACTGCACAGATATAGGATGGAAGACACCTGGCTAGGCAACAGTACCTGTGAAAGGGATTTAGGAGTCTTGGTGGACCACAAACTGAACATGAGTCAGCAGTGTTATGCGGCTGCCAAGAAAGCCAATGTGATTCTTGGTTGCATCAATAGGAATACAGTGTCCAGATCAAGGGAATTGATAGTACCACTCTATTCTGCTTTGGTCAGACCTCACCTGGAGTATTGTGTCCAGTTTTGGGCACCTCAATTCAAAAAGGATGTTGACAACCTGGAACGTGTCCAGAGGAGGGTGACCAAAATGGTCAAAGGTCTGGAAGCCATGTCCTATGAAGAGTGGCTTAGGATGCTGGGAATGTTTAGCCTTACAAAAAGAAGGTTGAGAGGGGACATGATAGCCATGTTTAAATATTTGAAGGGATGTCATGTTGAAGAGGGGACAGGTTTATTTTCCAGGGCTCCAGACACTAGAACACGGAGCAATGGTTTCAAACTATAGGAAAAAGAGATTCCATCTGAACATTACAAAGAATTTCCTGATGGTCAGAGCTGTTCGGCAGTGGAATATGCTGCCTCAGAGTGTGGTGGATTCTCCTTCTTTGGAGGTTTTTAAGCAGAGGCTGGATGGCCATCTGTTGGGTGTACTTTGATGGATGTTCCCGCATGGCGGAGGTTGGACCTGATGGCCTCAGTGGTCTCTTCCAACTCTATGACTCTATGAGTGTTTTAAAACAGTAACTCATTTAATGCAGAAGAAATTGATTTGGTGATATACGTATCATGCTATGCCTATGCAGAGCTAATTCATATTGATAAGAATAATCCTAGAACTGCAGAACTGGAAGAAACCCCATGGATCATTGAGTCTGATCCCCATAAAGGAGGCACAGTGGGGAACTGAACTATCAAGCTTTGCCTCCACAGCCAGATATATAAACCACTGAGCCATCGAGCAGTTTCTATTGTTGGTGCTATCGTTGTCCTACTATTTTACTTGGAAATCCCAGTGCGTAATGTACCAGTGAAGCAAGATATTCTTCCAAAAGTGTAGCATGTTTTGGTTCTGCAATGTGTACTAAGCAGCCTCATAGTGAGTAACATTTCTTTTTTCAAACTGCAGTGGTTCAAATTCCCATTCCAGTGTCATCTTGGATAATCAGATTACACATGGAAACCTGTGGCCTCTTTTGTTAGTGGTGAAGCTTGGCAAATGGGAGATATTTTCTCCTTTCATTGTCCTTTCCATCCTACCCACTTACCTTGACTCCACCAACATAGCCCTGGAGACATGTTTTTCAGCCTCTTTGGTCTGTGTAGGGGGAAAAACTCATTTGAATGGTGGGCTACAGCGGTTGTTCTGAACTTGAATGGAGGGGTTACAGCACTTGGATCCAGGGACTAAATATTAGAAAGCATTTCCTCACCCCCTACAGAGGGGTAGGGGTTTCCTAGAGTCTTCAGCATTAAAGTTTTTTGTGTGTGAAGGTAAGGGGGAGGCAGCAGTAGATCAGGTTCTCCCTCTTCTGCCTTGAGACCATAACTGTCTTACCTTAGTGAGGGTATAAACTGAGTAGCTTCCAAACCCAAAGTCCAGATGGTTCAAAGTCTAAACCATATGGGCCCAAGTACCTGGGAGATAACTATTATGTCTTCCAGGTCTAGGATCCTCACAAATGATCTGTTCTTTTTGCTTCTTCAGAACAGAAACTCTTCAGAGACTCTTGATGATTCTAGGGATTTGTAATTGACTCAGAAATCGCATGGAGTTGTTTTCATCTTCTGAGCTCAAGGCAGTCTCTGTGATGACTTCAGAGCTGTGCAGAAGTATGGATGTTAGATCTTTGCTTTGTATTGCAAAGCAACGAGCATGTGTATCTTCAGCCAACTTCCCAGCCAGACTAGATTTGCCGCCCTGAGTGTTTGTGATCTCACAGAAGTGAACTGGAGAAGGGTTGAGAAGGGGTACAGAACTACTTCTGTACCAGTTGTTTGTTGAAACTGGTACAAGGACAATCCAGGGTGATGGATTAAGAATGTGAATAGACAAGTAACATGGGAAGCCAGAACAAGAAAAGAACAGCAACTCAGTTTTCAAGTGTTCAAAGTGCTTGCCACCACCATTGTTATTAGAAATGACATCATACACAATATTACCTAGAACTATACCTAAGTAGTTTTTAAAAGACCTCAGTATAATGAACCCCAGTGGCATGGCCAATTCCCACTATTTCTTCATGGTTGACCAGTTCTGCTTTTTGCAGAGGCTCATGTCCAGCATAGTATATTCCCTTGTTGCTGCTTCAGCTTTCGAGATGACAAAATTGTCAGCAAGGAAAATGACTTCATATTCTTGGCAGAGTTTGACAACTACATTTGTCCTTTTTTAATGTGAAGTAACCTGATCAGAAATATGCCAATCTGACTTAGAAGTGTGCAGCAGTAAGGTCACTGTTTCCCTTATACCTGAATATTCTTCAGCAGCCTTCTGGGTCTTTCATACTCCCATTCATGCAACTCCTTGCAGAAGTTCATGTATTTCACATGCTCCAACTACGTACTACTCATCCTTCCTTTCCCTTCCCACTTAATGGGAAATATCACAACACTTAACTCTGATCCCTACAAAAAACAGAAACAAAAACTAAGAAGCTTTTATTTTCAGTACAGTATTTTTCTCAGTATTTTACTCAAGGATGGGAGGGAATTACCAATCACAACATCAGGTACATAATGGATAACCCCTGAGTTTCAGTTTTAAGTTGTGTGATTACAGAGGTTTCCTTTTTTTTTATTCCAGTACCGAATGTTGGTATGATTATGTTGAAATTTATGATGGATATCTCAATTCACACCTCCGTGGAACATTTTGTACTGGTTCCAACCTTGTATTTACTTCCACATCAAACGTTATCACCGTGCGGTTTCATAGTGACTCTTCTGTGACCAGAAGAGGTTTTAATGCCTTCTACTCTTCATTTTATTTGCCGTTTGGTGAGTATACGTATACATAGATACACATACATACATCTGAATGTGCGAATCTAGTTAATGTTTATTTTTTTTAACCTTTGATTCTGTTTCTAATAATAGACTCAAGCTTCTGTATTGTAACTTAGTCTTACAGGAAGAACTCATATCTTTAGAAAGCCATTTCATAAACCATAATACAAATTCACGGATGAAAAAACTGCTTTTAACTGTAAAGTGACTTTGGGATGATCCTGCATAAAAAATATGAGGATACATGCCTTGAATCAGTGGTTTTGCAGCATTCTTAAAGGAACAGAAAGCCAAGCTTTACAAAGGGACAAACAGCTTTGTCAGCAGACTCTACATCTCCCTTACCACAGCAGCAGCAGCAGCAGTGAGTGGCCACTGTGAGGATGGGGAGTGGGCACAGGACAAGGCCTCAATTGCAATGACTTTAAAAGCCCATTTAGCCCTCTCAAATGATATATAACATAGCATAAAACCAAATTAAAAGTATTCCCAGGAGGATGCACACATACCATATGACTACCACATGATTTCAACCTAACTTGAAAAACCCAATCCAGCTACTGATCCATTTCATAGTGTTACCCTGCTCTAAGTTTTGCAAGCCCTGAACAGATGGATACTTTTTTTTTTTTTACAAGCCAGGAAATTTTGTGGTCTTAGCCACAAGGCTGAAAGAAAGAAGGGTCTCTCAGCACACTGACTACAATGTGGATATTTGGAAAAGATTTAGCCGTACATGTTCTGTAATGAATAGGGGTAGCACAAACAATTGGGATCAAAGATTAAAATATTTAGGAAAGGTAGTAAAGTTTTGTGCCATTTGTTTTTCAGGCTTCAACACAACAACAACAACAACAGGTAATAATTCTTTTACTAAAAGATTCTTTAGTTCCCCCATCCGCCAAGGCAGGGCACTACAGAAATATTGAATACGTACTTATAAACCTTCAGGATAAGGAGAGGAAGAGCTGTTTGATGAAATTGGGTGATCTGTTAGATCATCTTCTTTTGCAATTGAGTAAAATGGTGCTCCCTGTCAGGTAGCTCAGTTAAGATATATGAAAACTGTGGATTGAAAGCTGAACAATACTAAATGAAACTTTAGGTGGACGGAGAGCAGTCTGGATGCTTTGAGGGTTTTTGCTGAAACACTTGACTGTGGTTTTAAGAAAGGAATTATTTGGATGGAGCCTGCGAGGTTTGGGTTTTTCCACAGCTTCTAATTTTTCTACTTAGCTTCAACTTGAAAAAGACACCTCAATCTATCTTCTCATTAAAAGGGGATAATTATTTTCTAATATATGGCCTGTTGGATATATCCAGCAAACATCTAAAAACAAGACAGAAAAATACATGTCTTTCGTATGAATTTATCTGGTGACCCTAGACATGATGAAGCTGCAAAGCTCCACTACCTTCATTTTTTTCACTCACTTTTTATATGCTTTATATTTAATAAGTGTGTATATATCTAGATATGTTTTTATGTTCCATGAGTATCTATTGATGTGTGTGTTTGTGTTTTTCATGTTATATATTTATCTTGCAGAGCCAACAACAACTCCTGTTACAGGTAATTTGGATATGTTAACTATTTAAGTGTAATATGGGTTTCTGTTGCTTTTTTTTCCCTGGTGCACATTTGTTTAAAAAACAAAACAAAAATATAGACTCCTTCCATATCCTTGATACTGCAGATGATTTCATAAAGAAGACTCATGGTTTAGCTATATAATAATAATAATAATAATAATAATAATAATAATAATAATAATAATAATAATAATAATAATAATAATAATAATAATAATAATAATAATAATAATAATAATAATAAAGTATCACTGAAACCTGGTGGGATGAAACTCATGACTGGAATGTAGTTAGTGGGGGGTATAAACTATTTCAGAGAGATAGACCTAGCAAGAAAGGAGGAGGGTAGCTTTATATGTCAAAGATGTTTATACTGGTGAAGAGATCCAGGACTTAAATCCAGGAAGCCAGATTGAGAGCATCTGGATAGGAATTGAGGGAGAGAGGAATAAGTGGGATGTCATTATGGGGGTATACTACAGACCCCCAAGCCAGCTCGAGTAGTGGGATGATGCATTCCTGGAGCAGATGGTCACACATTCAAAAGGGAGATATGAAGTAGTGATAGGAGATTTCAACTATCCTGATATATGTTGGCAGTCACACTCTGCCAAGAACATCAGGTCTAGCAAATTCCTCACTTGTCTTGCAGACAATTTCATAGTCCAGAAGGTGGAAGAGGCAGGAAGGGGATCAGCTATTTTAGATCTGATCTTAACTAACAGGGATGACCTTGTTAATGAGACTGAAGTGGTGGCAGCCTTAGGTGGGAGTGACCATGGTCTCTTGGAATTTGTTATACAGTGGGAAGGGGAAGCCAAGTGCGGGCAGACATGCATTCAAGACTTTAAGAAGGCCAATTTCAGTAAACTTAGGGAATTACTGGCTGTAACTCCATGGACAAAGATACTGAAAGAGAAGGGAGTTTAGGATGGTTGGAAATTTCTTTAAAGGGAGGCACGAAAGGCACAATCTAAAACTGTTCCAATAAGAAGGAAAAACACGAGATGTCTAAAGAAACCAGAATGATTGACTAAAGAACTTTCAACTGAACTAAGTGTTAAAAAAATACAAGAAATGGAAAAATGGGGAAAACACCAAAGAGGAATACAAGCAAATAGCCAATATATGTAGGGGGAAGGTAAGAAAAGCAAAAGTGCAGAATGAACTCAGGCTTACTAGACAGATTAAAAACAATAAAAAGGGTGTTTTTAGTTATGCCTGCAGCAAAAGGAAAAACAAGGAAATGATAGGGTCGGAGTGGAGAAGATGGCCAACTACTAACAGAGGACAGGAAAAGGCTGAACTTCTCAACACCTTCCTCACCCCAGTTTTCTCCGAAAAGGAAAATAGTGCTCAATCTGAGGGGTGAAGAGCAGGTGATGTAGTGGGGGAAATGCAGCACAGAATATGTAGAAAAGTAGTACAGGAATACCTGGCTACTCTAAATGAATTCAAGTCTCCAGGGCTAGATGACGTACTGTACATCCAAGGATATTAAAAGAACTGGCAGAAGTAATTTCAGAACCATTGGCAATAATATTTGAGAATTCTTGGAGAACAGGAGAAGTCCCCACAGACTGGAGGAGGGCAAATGTTGTCCCTATCTTCAAAAAGGGGAAAAATAAGACCCACATTATTATTGCCCAGTCAGCCTGACATCAATTCCCAGAAAAATTCTAGACCAGATCATTAAACAGACAGTTTGTTATTACTTAGAAAGCAATGCTGTCATCACTAAAAGTCAACATGGGTTACTCAAAAACAAGTCATGCCAGACTAATCTGATCTCTCTTTTTTTGATAGAGTTGCAGGCTTGATAGATGAAGGGAACACTGTGGATGTAGCATATCTTGATTTCAGAAAGGCCTTTGACAAAGTTCCCCATGATATTCTTGCAAGGAAGCGAGTAAAATGTGGGCTAGACAGTTCTACTGTTCAGTGGATTTGCAATTGGTTGACTGACTGAACCCAAAGGGTGTTCACTAATGGCTTCTCTTCATCCTGGAGAGAGGTAACTAGTGGGGTGCCTCAGGGTTCTATTCTGGACCCTGTGCTATTCAACATCTTTATCAATGACTTGGATGAAGGAAAAGAGAGTATGCTGATTAAATTTGCAGATGGTACCAAATTGGGAGGGGTTGCGAATTTCCCAGAAGACAGGATTAAAATTCAAAATGACCTTGACAGATTAGAGTCCTGGACCAAAACTAACAAAATGAATTTCAACAGGGAGAAATGTAAAGTCCTACACCTAGGCAGAAAAATTGAACTGCACAGATATAGAATGGAAGACACCTGGCTAGACAACAGTACCTGTGAAAGGGATCTAGGAGTCTTGGTAGACCACAAACTGAACATGATTCAGCAGTGTGATGCGACTGACAAGAAAGCCAATGTGATTCTTGGTTGTATCAATGGGAATATAGTGTCTAGATCTAGGGAAGTGATAGTATTACTCTATTCTGCTTTGGTCAGACCTCACCAGGAGTATTGTGTCCAGTTCTGGGCACCTCAATTCAAAAAGGATGTTGACAACCTGGAACGTGTCCAGAGGAGGGCAACTAAAATGGCTAAAGCTCTGGAAGTAATGTCGTATGAGGAGCGGCTTAGGGAGCTGGGAATGTTGAGCCTTACAAAAAGAAGGTTAAGAGGGAACATGATAGCCATGTTTAAATATTTGAAGTGATGTCATGTTGAGGAAGGGACAGGTTTGTTTTCCATGGCTCCAGACACTAGGACAAGGAGCGATGGTTTCAAACTACAGGAAAAGAGGTTCCACCTGAATCTCAGGAAGAACAGTCAGAGCTGGTCGGCAGTGGAATATGCTGCCTCAGAGTGTGTTGGAGTCTCCTTCTTTGGAAGTTTTTGAGCAGAGGCTGGATGGCCATCTGTTGGGAGTGCTTTGATGGAGTTCCACTCAATGGCCCCTGTGGTCTCTTCCAACTCTATGATTCTATGATAATAATAATGTGTCATCAAGTCAATTCTGATGTGGTGACCCTTTTCAGGATTTTTCAGGTATATATTAGGAATATTCCTATGTGTACCAACTAATGAAGTTCTGATATCTACAAGGGAAAGCATGAGCATTCCAAGACACAACAGAGTTGATTGATGATTTTTCATTAACAATAAATTTCAGTTAAAGAAATGCCTTTTTACAGCAGCTCTACCTAGCATGGAGGCAATGGAGATTATATTTCCTTCTTTAGACTCAAGCAAGGAATAAATTTAGGAACAGTTGATTAGGAAGATGGTTTAAACAGTATTTACCAGAGCACAGAGTTTCAGTAGTAAATAAAAAGAAAATGAAACTCAGCTATGGGTTAAACATAGCATGTGGTTCATTCCTCAGTTACTATAACAATGCATAAATTGTAGGTGTGGGAAGTCTCATGCTATGACAAATAGAAATAAATATAGCATTGATTAATATGATATCTTCTAAATTATTATTTGTCTATCACTTCATGCGGATGCTGCTTATTTCTATTTTTATTTAATATAGTGATTATAAGATGAAGGCAGGATAGATAGATGGATGACTTTTTAATTAGAAATATTGGTAATCTGCTCTGACCTCTCTTTTAAGACATTTTTCTTCGGTTCTTTTGTTCTCATCACAAGAGGAAGCAGTCTTTTCCACAGACAGCAGAATCCTTTGGGAGCTTTTCTCTTTATTGATTTTTCTGCTCAACAAAACCCCCGGCAAAATGCTTCCATTGTCCCAACAGCAGTGCATAATTTGAGGGATTCCTTTTGAATAGCGACTGTATCCTACAAGGAAAAGGTTAAAGACTTTTTTCTCTGTCCCCACCTCTCTTTTCCTTCAAATGTCACACTCACATCAATGGATTCTGTCAGAAGTGGGCAAAAAAGTACATTTCACAGCCTGAGTTTTGCCTTCAGCCACATTAATCTCTATGGACCTATGGTATATGGGATATGGCTGCTATGTCTGAGTTTATTGAGTCCTCTAATTCAATTGATTAGGATGTCATTTATAGGCTGATTGATTGAGGGTGGTGTAATTATCTTAAATAAATGTATGAATAAATACTATTGTATTATCTTTTCCTTCACAGTAAATTACACTTGTGGTGGTACAATTCATCCTCCATCGGGATCATTCAGTTCTCCCTTCTACCCGGGAAATTATCCAAACAATGCATATTGTGATTGGACAGTAGTAGCTTGGATGCATTACCGAATCAACCTCACATTTCCAAGTATCGAGTAAGTAGAATGAAAACAGTGTTTTAATATTTTTAAGTCATTTAAATGCAGAGGAAATGGATTTGGTGATACACTTATCATGGTATGCCTAGGCACATCTAACTCATATTATTATTGGTGTTCTCAGTGTCCTACTATTTTAACTGAAAAAGCCCAGTAGGTAATGTACCAGTCACACAAAATATTCTTCCAAACAAGTTAACATGTTTTGATTCAGCAAGGTGAACTGAACAGCCTCATAGTGAGTAACATTTCTTTTTTTCCAAACTGCAGTGGTTCCAATTTCCATTCCAGATTCATTTTGGATAATCATATTACATGTGGGAATCTGTGGCCTTTTTCTAGTGGTGGCATACTGGTGGGACATGGCATATGGGAGACATTTTCTCCTTTCATGACCTTTTCCACCCTACCCACTTAACTTGACTCCGCCAGCATAGCCCAGGAGACATGTTTTTCAGCCTCTTTGGTCTGTGTAGGGAAAGAAACCCTCACTTGAGTGGAGGGCTACAGCAGTTGTTCTGATCTTGAATGGAGGGGTTATAGAGCTTGGATCCAGGGACTTAATATTAGAAAGCATTTCCTTACTTGAACAGAGGGCAGAAGTAGGGGTGTCCAGCTTTCCTAGGGTCTTCAGGATTTAAAGTTTTTTTGTGTGTGAAAGGAAGGGGGAGGTAGATGTAGATCAGGTTCTCCCTCTGCTGCCTTGAGACCATAACTATCTTAGCTTAGTGAGGGTATAGACTGAGTAGCTTCCAAAGCCAAGGTCCAAATGGTTCGAAGTGTTAACTATATGGGCCCAAGTACCTGGGAGATAACTATTATGTCTTCCAGATCTAGGATCTTCACAAATGATCTGTTCTTTTTGCTTCTTCATATACTTTCATGGTCTTTTCCATCCAACTCACTTCCTCTGACTCCACTAACGTTGCCCAGGAGACATGTGTTTCAGCATCTTTGCTTTGTGTAGGAAAACACCTGACTTGAGCTGGAAGGCTATACAGGTTGCTTCTGATTTGAAGAGAGGTGTTAGAGAACTTGCTTCCAGGGACTAAACATGGGAAGGCTTTTCCTCATTTGAACAGAGTGCAGAAACAGGGGTGTCAGAGTTTTGTCTTGTGTCACTGAGAAAGCCTCCCTCTCTATATGTGAAGAAGGATATTATTGGCATCCAGCCCTCTTCCCAGAAACAAAGAATTATTCTCTTCATCTACAAACTTAGCAAATCCAGTCTTGCCATCATATATCATAGAATCATAGTTCTATGATTTACTGGCATACATATTTCCTGCCATAATGTCAAAAAGCAGGAGAGTCTTCCAGACAGAGAAAAGTTCCTCCATCTTTTCTCCTCATTCCTCTCTATTTATCATGAAGGAATGCAGGACTTCCTTTAAAGCAACCTCTTCTAACTTTGCTTTTCTCCACCCTCCTCCCAGGAAAATGTGCTGAAGAGTTTTGCTTTGTTTTTGTTTTGAGGCATGGTATTCTCATGGAAGTTGATTGAAAGTTTCAGATTGAGAAGCTTTAAGGATAGAAAGGAGCTTAATGGGAAGTATCATTACTCCGATGGCTACAACAAACAGCATCAAAAAGAAACTAGTCTTTAGGAAGGGAGAAAAAACATGGAAAGTCAGGGAGTTTATCATTGCTTTTCAATGCTTTTGTCAGTGTTTGTACTGAGAAAAGACATGCATCATATGGATAGGAGGGAATTATGAACCACATCATCTGGTATATAATGGAAAAGAAAAGCTCCATCTGAGCAAGCCCTGACTTTACGTATGTGTTAAGTTGTGTGTTCACATGGGTTTCTTCCTTTTTTATTCTAGAACAGAATGCGGATACGATTATGTTGAAATTTATGATGGGTCTCTCCCACAACATCTTGTTGGAAGATTGTGTAATGCTACCCACCTGACATATACTTCTTTGGGAAACGTTCTCACCGTGCGGTTTCACAGTGACTCTTCTGTGACCAGAAGAGGTTTTAAGGCCTTCTACTCCTCATTTTATTTCCCGTTTGGTGAGTATGTGTGCATATAGACACAAATGCATACATTTGTGTGGATCTAGTTCATGTTTGTTTGTTGGACCTGTGCTTCTCTTTCTAATAATAGACTCAAGACTTTGTATTGTAGTTTACACTGTAAACTAGTTTTGCAGGCGGAATTCATAACTTTAAAAAACTATTTAAAAAAAACCATACAAGTTCATGAAAGAAAAAACTACTTTTAATTTTTTTTCAAGATTTAAATTTAGTAAAAGATCCAATAGATTTAAGGGTGGAATTGAAATTCATTGAAATTCAATCTGTAATGATTCATGGGCTCTGAATGATGCAGTGATTGTGGGCACATAGCTTGGATGTGGACAAGCTGTCTCATATACAAGATCAACAATTTTTAACCAAGGTTCTGGTCCAGTTGTCCTAGATGTTGTTAGCTGCAACATAATTTTATTAATGAGAAGATTCTTCAAATTTAGCTTGGACAAAAGTGACTGCATTAATGTAAGTCTCCTGACCTCACTAATAACAGGATCTAAACCAAGACTCAAGTTGGGGAAAGGGTGCCAAGGTAGAGATGATGAGAAAGTGGGGCTCTTCCTCAAAAAGGATGATTGCCAGAGGTGCCAAAAATATCCAGAAAAATGGCGGGCAAAGTCCTTGCTCCCAGTTAATCAGGGATCACATAGGGGAATGTGGTGTCATTACAGCACCTGATGGATCCAACAGGATTGGGTTGTGAGATGATGGCAGTAAAAGCAAAAGAGTGTAGAAGCCAATAGGGTAAAAGTTGCCTTATTTCTTTCTGGATGAAAAGAGCAAATCTTTGCTTCCTCTATGTCCGACACAGTTTAGTGGCCTGGTGAAGAAACATTGATGAGTGTCCTGGCTCTGCCAGCTTGCTTTTCTTTGTACTGACTGTAGAGAAAGGAGTTTTCTATTCTGTAGATGGTGTCTTTTGGCCCCATGCTATTGTGGCCTTCCTCAGGCCTTGTACATGAGATTCACTGTATGTACAAGGATAGAGATCATAACGATTGAAATAGTTGCTACATATTTCCAGGAGAATGGTGTAACAATACAATCAAGAGGCTAAGTTCTCTTATAATTCTAGAGACAACAACAACAACAACAACAACAACAACAACAACAACAACAACAACAACAACTTATTATTATTATTATTATTATTATTATTATTATTATTATTATTATTATTATTATTATTATTATTATTATTAAATGGTTGGATGCGGGTAAATATGTAGTATATGTATATGTTATGTATAATAAGTGTTGTTGTTTTTTGTTCCTTGTTTTACTGTAATTATACAGCCTCTGACGAAGGCCGCAATACTATGGGGTCAAAATACATTGGGCTCGTTGCACAAGTTCCATTGATCTTTATGTGTTTTTACCAGTGTCATGCACCAATAGGTTTCCAGTGCTGAGTCCTACTACTGGAATCCTAGTGCAGTCCTTAGCTATAATGCAGCTGATGTATATTCCCAGGTGAACCAGTTATAGTTCAAAATTCTCCTACCAGAGTATGGAAGCTCTGGAGTTTTTTTAAAAAAGATAATGAAGCTCATTTACAAGTGCACAGTATGTATTTATCATTACAGTTCATACTTCAGTTGTGATGAAAACAGCAAGTAATTGCTTCTTGCATGTCCAGTACAGTTTAGCATCCTGGTGGAGAAAATCTTGTATGTTTTCTGCCTCTGCCAACTTGTTTTTCTTTTGTACTGACTACAGGAAAAGAAGCTTTTTCCTGCAAAGCCAGATAAGTTTGTTGCAGATGTAGAAAATGATTAATGCCTCCTTTGCCAGGCTGTTGCATTTGTAGGCACAAAAGATGATAATTATGGGGCTCTTTACAATTAAGACCCCTACCTGATTATCCAGCAGGCACAGAGTTTGGAAATGTATTCTTTTTTTTAGACCGGATTGAGAGTTCAGTCCAATTACCAAAATTAATAGGCCTTGAACCTGTTTTTTAAAAAGTTGACTACACGGAGCACAAGGAAGCTCAGATTTCTCCCCTCCCTCAGGAAGCGTTAAGAAAACAACAACAAAAGCAAAGTATTTTACTGGCCAGGAAGATGGCAGTTTAATTTAACTCACTTTTAAAAATCTTTTTAGTGCAAATCATTATGAGAATATGAGGGCTTCTCTCTCCTTCTTCACTGGATCTCTCTCTCTCTCTCTCTCTCTCTCTCTCTCTCTCTCTCTCTCTCTCTCTCTCTATCTATCTATCTATCTATCTATCTATCTATCTATCATGTGTTTGTTTATGTTCACCTGTGTTGGGATGAAGTCTCATCTTGAGTGAGGTGAACTGGAAAAGCCTGAGATGCAGAGTTGGAGCAAACAGTGGTGAGATGCATAGCCCATCTCTGCCTACAGATTGGACAGTATATATATACACGTATATGGTAATTGAGTCAATTGCTATCTTCAGTCAGGTGCTTGAGTTAAAGTATTATCATATATGAAAACTGTGGATTGGAAATCCAATGATTCTGAATGAAACAGTATGAGGATGAGAACAGTCTGTATGCCTTGAAGTTTTGAGTGAAAACTGTTGACTATTGTTTTTAGAAAGGCAATTTGCAACAGGCAAAAGTTGAGGATTTCCACAACTTCTAAATTTTGCACTGAGGTTGAACTTGAAAAAGACATATTCTTCCATCTTCTCATTAAAAAGGGGAAATTGTTTTATTTTATTTATTTAATAAAATAAATAAATATATGGCCTGTTTGGATATATCTGGGAATCATCTGAAAACAAAACAGAGTTTTTCTCTTTCAGGAAAAAAAAAGTATTTTGTGTGAACTTATCCCACTACTTTAGACATGATGTAGTTGGGAAGCTCTACTGCCCTCTTATTACTCTCCTTGTTCCAACCACTTTTTATATATTCGATATTTTATATAGTTGATATCTCTATCTATGTATATCTTTAACTTCTATGAGTATATATTGATTTTGTGTATTGTTCTTATTCTATATATTTATCTTGCAGAGCCAACAACTTCTCCTACTACTGGTAATTTAGGTATGTTTGCTATTGATGTATGGATGTCTGTTTCTAGTTTTGTAATGAACTTACTTTTTTTAAAATATAGATTCTTTTGCAAAATCTTAATACTTCAGATTAATTCATAAAGCTAACTCATGGTTAAGCTTTGGTACAGATTAGGTATATACCTAGGTGTACCCCCTAATAAAGGCTTGGTATCTACAAGAGAAAGCATGAGCATCCCAAGACATTACACTTGTTCCTACCTAACATTTACTTTCACATCAAATGTTCTTACAGTATAGTTTTATACTGACTCTTCTATAACCAAAAGAGGTTTTAATGCTTTCTACTCTTCAAGTAATTCACCATTTGGTGAATAAGTGTATGCACACATATACAGACATTTGAGAGTGTGGATCGAGTTTGAGTTTGTTTTTTTAAAAAAACTTTACTTCCATTTTCTAATCATAGAAGCAAGCCTTTATATTATAAGGCAAGCTTGCAAGCAATTCATGTCTTTCCATTCTATAAAATTAGAACATAAAGTTCATGAATGGCATACACACTTCCTACATTTTTTCCCCAGCACTCCGTTTGGTGAATGGTCGTCATAGCTGTGAGGGCCGTGTTGAACTGAGAGTGAACTACACATGGGGGACTGTCTGTGATGATTCATGGGACCTGAACGATGCAGATGTTGTGTGTAGGCAGCTTGGATGCGGAGAAGCCCTGTCAGCTCCAGGATCAGCACTTTTTGGTCAAGGTTCTGGTCCTATTCTCATGGATGATGTTATTTGCAATGGGAATGAATCTTATCTTTGGGAATGTCAACACAATGGCATTGGAAACCATAACTGCGGCCACAATGAAGATGCTGGGGTCATCTGTTCAGGTACCTTCTGGTGTAATATATATCTTTTATATTTATATATTAACTTTTTTAAAAAATGGTCATCTTGGCTAAACAGAGGGAGTATTGAATCCTAGCCCTGAACTCTCCCGCACCAGTTTTATAAGCCAATGGATTTTTCAGGTGTGTCATAGTCAATAAAAAATGATATAATGTAATCCTCCAGAATTTTAGGAATTGTAAGATTCCTTTAGTCTCTAAGGGGAGAGAAGGGAAAAACGTTGTAGATCCACATAAATGGGACCCATTAGTTAAAAGGGGGAAGGGATTGTGCTCTGCTCCCCCTCTAAATATTCTGAAAATGTATCCTGATCATGTTCTGTACAGCCCTAGATGGTGGTCCTTCAGATACAGATGCCATTATAGCACAACAGATCTCCATTCAGATTCGGTTTTGTGTTGATATCAGGGAGGGCAAAAAGAACTGGTGTTATTTCCTTTATAGGTAGGGAAAACACTTGCCTATTGCATTGGAACGGGAGCAAAAGTTCCCAGCCACAGTACAATGCAGAAAAACCGACAACATTGTCTTAAGAGCTATGAAGAAATGTGTTTCTTTACCAAATACCCATCTTGAATGAGGGCCACCAGCACCCAATGTGGATGAACATTCATCTCTTTTCCTAAGACCCACTAGAAATATACAACATTTACAAAACCTTTGTGGAAGTCCCTCCACCATTTTTAAACTCAGCTGATATTACATATTCCCATATTTATTGGATTTTACCCTGGAGCATCCTTTACCTTTACAGAAAACATGACCCCTGGTGTAAGATGAAAGTGCTAACTCTCACCATTCAGCTGCCATTTATTAAATCCCTCTGTGTGATAGTCTGTGTATTTTCCCTACGTCTCTGCCATTTCTTCCTCGACACTCATCTCCCATAATTTTCCATAAATCCTCCAACACTCAGTTAACACTTGCTGGAGATGAGCATTGGCTGAAGCTTGTACTGAGGGCAGGGTGAGGGCTGTTTTGACAAAAGTTGCTATTTAAAATCTGCCATCAGCTACAACTTCATTTGCTTAAAGAATCATCCAGCAGGTGGCTACAAATGTAGTTCCCTGTGGCTTTGGAGAAGGAATTATATGTCTAAAAAACCTACAGAAATGCCACCAGATGTCAGCATCCAATCACAATTTAGTAATGCTTATGGCGGCATACATATTTTTAAAATGAAAGTGAAGAATTATAGTTTTAGATGTGGAGACAACAGCTCTTTTCTGTCATTAAAAAAGGGAATCAATAAGAAAGTGTGAACAAAGGAAAGGTTTTAATCTGTCTCCTTACCTGTTGCTGTCTTTACATGAAGAAGAGCAGTTACCCATGAAGCCTCTCTACATGATCAGAATTTTTTTTTTTTTCAGGATTCCCAGTCACATGGAGAGAATCTGTGTATAGCATAAACTTTCCTCTTCAATCAGTCCTGTGGTGACAGTGACAGGAAGGGAGTGGGTCTAGAACTCTCTCCTTCATCACATTTGCAAATTAACTCTTTCTAACTGCCTCATTAGGGCGTATGTGTCCTCCATTCAAATCCACCTTTCCTTCATATTTTATTCTAACTCATGAAGAATCAAGAGTATCATATCACATCACACCAACCAGCCTGAAGTGGAAGTGGTAGTGTTTCTGGGATGACCAGAAGATGAAGTCCCCTCTTTTTCCTATTTTATTGTTAACAAATAATGATTAGGAATTCAAGTAACTGCATGAGCAGTTGATGGGGTTTGTTGTCCCCTTTGTATATTAATTTATGTACAGAATGGCACAGCAGAGAGTCTTACCTTGAATAAAGTTATTCATTTAGCAAAAGCACAATTCACATTTAATTCATGTGAGTCAACTATTTCTTTCTCAAGTAGTATATATTTACATAGTCCAAAAGTATAACATTTTAATTGCTTATTACTTGTTTTGGTTGCTTTTAAATTAGTTGCTTGAAGCCTCTGGAATTTCAGAGCTCATCAATCCTTTAACAGGTTTTGTTTGTCTGTTTTCTCTCACCCATAAGGAAACATCCATGCTGACTCCTCTTGCATCATCTGACAGTATATCTTCATTCTAATGCTCTTGCTTGCTTGCTTCTACTGCTACTGCTTCTTTTATGCTGATCTTACTCAGAGACACTTGGCGTTTCTCAAGGTCAATTAACTCATTAATCTCATCTGCCATTTCCCCTTGTAGCTTTACAGAGCAGAAATGCTCTTTGCAAAATATAACACCAACAGCAGTTACTTGTAAGCTCTACTGACTGGCAAAACATGGCAGTAATATTTTACTATGTAACAATTAGATCCATATTTTGAAAGTAGGAATGATTATATTAGTGATCGGTGCTACAGTGGGTCAAATCCAACTGTTAGTTACAACTAGAGTTGGCCCACTGAATAAATAGTGGCAAACTGTTTAACCAAAATTTTGATCCTAACTGGTGCCATATAATGTTGAACTCCTCTTTGCCCCATTCTCCAGGTAATATTTTTGTTTTTCATGATTTTGTACCTCCTCATTGGTGTTGGTTGTGTCTCTTCCCCCCTGTGTATTTGTATAATGCCATTAAAGGTATATTGTATCATATCGTAAATACAACATTACATTTGCTTTGCTTCCCTGCTGCAGACTATAGAACAGCCTCAGGGTGGAAGCAAATAGGAATCCACACATGCCTTCTAGCTTGCGGCACTACTAGCTTTGTAACAGCAACCTCAACAACCATGACCCACCTTTTTACTTTGAGGAAAGCCTCCCAACGAATGAAAAGCAGATCAGTAATTTTTTTAAAAAGGCTAATGACTGTTGTGTGCTTTGCACAGCACTGGGGGAAATATATCTAAAAAACAAAACAAAACACCACAGTATCAAAAGATACTGTTTGTGAATGAGTATTGGCATTGCACGCAATTCTAATTACATTGTTTAAATATTTGCAAAGTACTAAAGGCTCAATCTCCTTTATTTTTCAGGTCATCACTACACAACAACAGGTAATGACTCTTTAAACAAATATACAGAGTTCTTTTCTCTCACTGAAGTAAAGAAATTATTGCATTTGCGTAAGGCACTAGGTTAAGAAAAATCCAACATATTGATTTATTATTATTTGTTGTTGACAAAAAATGTTGTCAGTGATTCAAGTACTGTAGCTGAATCACAATATTTCATTATTTACAATGCAGCAGGTATTGCTCAAATTACGGCAAGGGGCAGCTGTCTGTCAAAGAACATTGAGTTCAAGAAGGCCTGCTCTAACTATTGAGCCATACTATTCTGGTTGGCCTGGTGTGAGTGAAACCAGGAGGGCCAAATCTCCTGATGGTTGAGGGAATCCACCTGCCTGTCACCCGCTCAACAGTCCCTGAGATTTCAAGGGCCAAACTGAGAGGCTTGAGAGGGGGTCCCTTGAAAAGTGTGAGAGGGAATAACATTTTGGTGTCATAGGGAGGAGGCCATTCAGCAAGTACTGAGAAATGGGGACTTTAAAGGCCCAGTGAAAGGCTGCCTCCCAGATACTTTGGGGAGAGGTCTGCAGGCTGAAGACTATGATACACAGTACATCACTTAAAGAAAGAAAAAAAATGTCTTTTTAAAACCAAAGTAAAGAGAAGAGTTTATTTGAAACCATTAGTCAAGCATGAGGAAAACTGCAATTGTGTCAGGATGAGTCCCGAATCCAGTTCAGGGTTGCCTTGTTAGCAACACCTCATGTCTGAGGCTTTAAGGACAAAGTTTGAGACTTGAAGAATGAACCCCAAAGCCTGTAATGGTCAAAACCCAAGAATTTAGTATCGACACCTCATGCAGGAACCTGACATTTTCTGCCCATTTGTTGGGCAATGTATTCTATTCATAAACTGCTCATGGCTTTCCAGTCACGTCAATATATCTTTATTGTTTATTGTCCAACCTTTCCATGGCAATATCCTGTGCCATCTTCATCAGGGAAGGCAAGATATCAATTAAAACAAGGTAAAGATAAAGGTTCCCCTTGACAATTTTTGTCCAGTCGTGTCCGACTCTAGGGGGCGGTGCTCATCCCTGTTTCCAAGACATAGAGCCAGCGTTTGTCTGAAGACAATCTTCCGTGGTCATATGGCCAGTGCGACTTAGACACAGAATGCTGTTACCTTCCCACCAAGGTGGTCCCTATTTATCTAGTTGCATTTGCATGCTTTCGAACCGCTAGGTTGGCAGGAGCTGGGACAAGCGACGGGCGCTCACTCCGTCACGTGGATTCTATCTTACAGCTGAAGATCTACAGACCTTACAGCACAGAGGCTTCTGTGGTTTAACTCACAGTGCCACCACGGCCCCTAACTAAAACAAAGCTAACTTTAAATACAACGTTCTATTATCCAGCTCTTCTGAGCATAGTACTTCCTTCCTCAAAGCTAATGCATTTATTTGTTTTTCTGTAATTTGGATCCAACCTTTATTAATGACATTGGGGAAAAATTGTAGGTATTTCTTCATAGATTAGCTCTTTCATATATAATGGGCTCTAATCCTAGTAAAGGACATACTTGAAGGAAGTATCTGTCAATATTTTCAAAAACGAAAAGGAAGAAACAAAAGGTAAACATTCTTCTTGTTTGCAAAAACTATGGTAAATTTATGCTTTCTGAATATAGAACCCATGGAAGATCTAGTGATAATCTTATTGCTCTGCACATTTATTTATTTATTTATTATTTATTTATTTAATTTATATGCCGCCCACTGTACCCAGAGGTCTCTGGGCGGCTTACAATAATTAAAATTCAATACATTTCATCATTACATCCCCATCAGAAGTTGGGGAAAGAGCCTCCTTGCTGCCAATATGGGACAGTTCTTGAAAGTTACATCATATGCTATATGACAAAGAAATTCATTCTTTTTCCCCCTTGGAAACTGTCCATTAACACAATTGGAGGTGATTGACAACAGAGAGTGACTTTTCCTTGAAAGCCCTACTGATTTTGCAGCAGTTGCTCAGCTCACTCTCCTTGCCCTTCCTTTCTACCAGTGGTCCCAGTTGACGTTAAATTAGTGAAGCCCAGATCTGCAATCCTATAACTCCTGTTTTGGAAGGAAAAGGAGTGGGGAAAGAAGCATGTAGCTGTAGCATGTAACATGTGCATGTTTTACCATGGGGGGGGGGACACATAGCGATTCATAGTGGTTTCATGTGTGGATTGGGAATTTCTTCACTTACTTGAAAGAAAAAAGATGTTGGAGCTCATCTTGATTTCACTGAATCCTAAACAAACCCAGTGAGCGAATACATTGGGCAACTTATAATATCTATCTATTTATCTGTGCACATCATTAAAATAAATATGTAAAGATAAATGTTTTTCTCCTTGTTTGCATTTCATATTTATTCCCTCCCCTTTTATGAGAATTGTATTTAAGTGCTAATATCATATCTGTTTGATTCTGATGTCTGGTTCTGAAGTATAGCTGTTGGTGATGGAAACACATCTGTTAGTTTCTAGCATCTGTGCCTCAGCACATCCCAGTGGGTGCCTCAAAAATGTGGAACATCCTCCACTCATATATGGCAACTTACAAGAATCCATCTACTTTATCTAGCCCTTGCTGCCCTTGTCTGTCACTTGATGAGTTTCAATTTTAGTTCTATTTTGTTGTTGATTGTATTTGGTTTAGTTTATATATGGCTGTATACATTTTATACAATAAATTACACTTTTCACTTTAATTTTGAAAAGCATATAAATATGACAAAGTGTGAAGTAATATCCAAAATCCTTAAAAGTGAAATTACAATAATTTACTGATTAACATACTTATGCTTTCTCTTTCTTTCTCAATCCCCACCCCTATTTTTACCTTTAGTAAGACCGACTCCTACATGGTGGCCACGTACAAGTAATATTTAATTTTATAACTTTATATTTTTATAATTTCATGTGTTACTTTGTCTTAATTCTCACCCTGTATATTACAATATGGCATGACAAACTCTGATTTAGTTTTGTTTTTATTTTGCTACTAAAACAATCAACTTCTAGTCATAGAATAAGGACTGCATTGTCCACTATTGTGAAGAAGGTTACATACTAAATAAGTCAGGTTCCTCTAGGAATTTGCCTGTAAAAGTTGTTCAGTTTTGGCATTTAAAATAAATGTCAGGGAGGTAAATGCTTACAGGGGCAAGGAAGTCTTCTTGCCCCAAACGTCCCCACACATGTTGGTGCTGCCCACTCTAATCCAGCCTTCTCATGAGAGGGTTGTAAAGGTATGAAGAGGGATTCTTCAGAATGCTTCCAACTCTGAACACTCTTAGAATCCTACCCTAATCAGGGCCCCAATAATGCCTGATCAGAGAAGCATCCCGAAGTGTGGCCAGTTCACCTCATTGAGGCTCAAATGATAAGTTAAGAGAATTACTGGTATGTACTTTCTGTTAGTGGTTGTTGTGGGTTTTTTGGGCTCTTTGGCTGTGTTCTGAAGGCTGTTCTTTGTAACATTTTGCCAGTCTCTGTGCTGTCCTCTAAAGATGTCGGCCACAGAGACTGGCGAAACGTTACAAAGAACAACCTTCAGAACACGGCCAAAGAGCCCGAAAAACCCACAACAACCATTAGATCCCAGCCATGAAAGCCTTTGCTTTCAGTAACAGAATACTTTCTGTTACTTTTCTCAGGGTAGGCAGCTTGTTCAAAACCCTGTGCCTGAACAATGAGACCATCAACTGAAGCCTGTGTTTAGCTCCCAATGATCAGCCATAAAACAAAAGCAATCCATTTTTGTGGATTGAGACAAGCTCAAGCTAAGATCAACAATCGCCTGTCACTTCTTAAGGGATCTTGCTAATTGTATTATTTAGTTTTGCCTGTTTGATTCCCATTTTGACTCTTTTGTGACAGATTGAGGGTGGTGCCCGGCATCCACAGGAACATGGGAGCTAGCGCATTTACACCTGTCACGTTTTATTGACTCTCTGTCTCTGGACACCAGGATTAATGAATCAATGTCAACCAAGCCCAATTTCAAAACACTGGGCAAGGCTGAAAGAAGAACACTGAAATGTTCCCCCCTCAGAAAGAAGGATAAGATGGAACTTTATGTTCTGGATTCTAGAAATGATCAAGTGTAGATACTTAGATGTGTTACAGTTTAAATCCATCATATCCCCGTCCTCCATGACAATATGTGTTGTGTGTTTTACACTGATTTCTTAGCTTCAGCAACAAATTATTCTTGTGGCGGTTACCTTGGACATCCATCTGGGACACTCCAAAGCCCACTTTATCCTTTCAACTATCCAAACAATGCTGACTGTGTGTGGGAAATACAAGTGGGAGGCAACACCCGTGTTACACTTACAATCCAAAATTTAATGTAAGTAGATGTCTAATACAAAATGCTACCTACTCTTCATGTCAAAATCAATCTTGAAAGAAATATTATTATACATGTATAGTTCGAATGCGTATTTTGCAAAATATATTGCTGGAAGACAACAGATTTGACTGGTGCTCTCCAATGTCACTGTGGCTGAATCCAAGCTCATTGAGTCACAGTCTGAGATCTTCATGCTTTTCTTCACCACCTCTCTGGAGAAGCATGGAGTCAGTGGACCTATACACATGCCAAAATATATTCTCTCAAAAAATGACCACCACATTCTTTGTTCTTCTATCATTGGTGTCGTATGTGAGTATTATATCCTCAACTTTTGTATCAAGGGCATCTTTCTTGTCGTACACAGTTGAGGTCAATAGTTAATTTCGAGAAACAAGAAAGAACTCATGGCTGAAGATTGTTTGGAAATTACCCTGCCTTGAATTGTGCCTTGTAACTCCAGGTGCATTGTAAAAAAACATTTATTCACTGATGATTGCTCAGATTAGGCCTTTTTGGGGAGTCTGTTTCTTTCACTCCTAGTTTATTGATCTAAGTCCTCACTTACTTCACTGAGTATGTATGAGGAATGGAGCATTGTGCTGGTAAATGTTGTGTGTGTGTGTGTGTGTGTGTTTAGTCGTTAGTTGTGTCCGACTCTTCGTGACCCCATGGACCAGAGCACGCCAGGCCCTCCTGTCTTCTACTGCCTCCCAGAGTTGTGTCAGGTTCATGTTGGTTGCTTTGCAGACCAATGGAAAAATGGAAAAATAAGCAAGGAAATGCTTCTGTATTAGTATTTGTCACAATGTCAACCAAAAAGCAAAGGTAAACAATGTGGCCCCCCACAAAAAACCTGCCACTCTCTCCCTATCCCATTCAGTCCATGACAAGACACTCAATGAAATGCTTGATCTGAAACAAATTTGGCTCAGCCCTGATCAGGGAATATTTCTTTAGCATCATGTTCCCAATGAAGAAAAAAAAGTCAGTGTCCACCTCTAGAAATATGGAATTAATTGTAAATGTTGATTCTGCTTCATGATATTTATGTAGCATATTATCCATACAAACTAAGTCCATGTTTGTTATTTCCAGACTAGAAACGTGTGACAGATACAGGTGCCCATGTGATTTTGTAGAAATCTATGATGGACCACTCCACACGTCACCACTGCTTGGAAGGGTATGTTATGGCTCCTACCAAACCTTTACTTCAACCTCCAACATGATGACGGTGAGGTTCCACAGTGACAGTGCCATCACGGCAAGAGGATTTTTTGCAAACTATTACACCATCCCCGCAGATCAGAATACAAGTAAGTGTAACCATGGTTGTTAGTTTCCCCTCCACCCTTTCTTTCTTTATAGGATCATTGTTGACATTGATGAGTTCCTTTGGAGTTATCGTGGCTGTCTTTATTCCCTCCATACAACACATTTCACACCTTTGCTGTGTTCAAGCCTGTCACAGATCTTGATGGTGGATGCCTCTTGATGGCTTGCTTGCTTGCTTGGGAATATAGGTTCCCAGGCCTCCTAAGAGCCATACATTATAGAATCAGGCTGGAGGTTGGGATGAAGTAATTACTTCCTGCCTGAAGTGCCTAAGGCATAACTAAAGTTATGACCAACTTATCTGAGGCAGGAAAGAGCTGGATTGTCCTAAACAGTATGCCTGGTGTCATATGTCATGTGGCATGAGCCTTGTTTCCACATGTAAAGATCAAGTGGTTTCAGGGCATGAAACCACACCATACCTGAAGTGGTCCTGTTCAGGCTCTTCCTTCCTTTAAAGGGAAAGAAAGAAAAACAAAAACAAAACAAAATATCTCCCATCTTGTCCCCTCCTGACAAGAGGGGGAGTGGAGAGAAGCTTTCTATGTAACCAGTTATTTCCTACAGTGGCAAAGCAAAGTGACAGCCAGCCACCTGCTTTGGTTTGATCCGAGCGATCACATATGCTGAAACCAAACCAAAAAGAAGAGTGATCCTACATTCACTAAAAAAAACCAGGGACCTAAAAGGGTATGGATAAGCATGGATGAAGGACAGGTTCATTTGTGATTGCCCATCAGTCCCAGGGCTGAGTGGTTAAACTGCAGTGGTTAAACTCTGCTCACAACCTGAGTTGGATCCTGATGGACTCAGGAAGCTGCTTCAGGGTCACCTCAACTTTCCATCCTTCTTAGGTTGGTAACTGAGTACCCAGCTTGCTGAGGGGCAAGTTGTTGTTCGCATAATTACTGTATGTTGTAAACTGCCCAGAGAGTGATGTAGCATTATGCAGCTATAAGTCAACCAAGCACTATAAGTCAAACAACAACAACATATATCATGTGGTTGCCAGAAAAAGGAGCAAACCAGCCTGTTCCCAAAGCACACCAACCCATGCAACTCTATCGACATGCACATGGAGTTAAATTTTTTTACCCTCCCTACAATTGCAGCATAACAAGAGATAAACCCATTCCTAAAACTATTTTAGTGACTTTTTTGCAAGCCACTGGCCTTGCTGCTGGTGGTTTTCTGTGACTTGTAGTCCCGGAAAACTCACTTTCCTCAACTCTATTGATGACTGCATTCAAAACAAACAAACAAACAAACAAAACAAGAAAGATTGTGTTAACATTGCGCCTCGTCTGTTTCAGAGTTTTATACTAATAATGTTTCTTTTTCCTCTTGCCAGATCTTTTCTGTTTACCAGAGTACATGCAGGCTATTGTCAGTAGAAGATACTTGGAAACCCAGGGTTATTCTCCATGGGATGCCCACTTGATTGACCCATACTGCAGACCAAAGATCACACCGTTTTACATCATCTTCAACATACCGTACAATAGATGTCAGACCAGAAGAGATGTACGGAGATTTGTGAATCAGTTCTAAATGTCCCTCCATCAACCTTCCATCCTTCCCTCCCTCCTTCCAACCCTCCCTATATGCTCCCTAGAACTAAAACATACACCCAAGGTTTTGAGAGTATAGCAGATGAACCATAAGGGATAGTTTTGCTCTCTTTCTCAAGAGGTGAACAATTCAATTTTGAAAGAAGTTAGAGCATGAGGATCACTGTGACATTACCCAAGATGTTTGAAAAGGTGGTTCTGGAATGGGAAAAATTATTGCATAGGACTGGAGTTCTGCTATCTTGGCTGTGTGGAAAGGAGTTAGGGTGTGTAGAAGATCCCTTGCTCAAAATGTAACTTGATTATGGAACCTTAGTTGTTTCTTATTCTGGTTCCTTCCAGCATAGAGACTTTTTTCTCCCCCATGCTGTAATTGAATAGAGAGACCAGTCAATTGTTTAAATATATGGAATGTGCAGAACTGAAGTAGAACACTTTAATGAATCTATATAAATTGTAAATGATGAGAAGCTATAGTTAGTTTGTTATTATGTTCTTCATCCTGTCTTCCAAGTATGTGGACTAGGCTTGCCTTTCCAACAACAAACAATATAGTGTGAATTTTTGTATGGTATGAAAAACATTTATGGATAACCAACCTGAGTTTGAATCCCTGCTCAGCCATGGAATCTCAGTGGGAGAATGGAACTGGCAAAATCTCTCTCACTTACTTTGAAAGCCCTTTTAGGGTTCCTATAAGTTGGTTTGCCTTGAGAGCACATAATAACAATGAAAAACAGATGGTGTAATACAAATATAAGGAAGCAAGTAATGCAAGAGACCCTGGAATTGGATCAATTCACATAGTTTTGAAATATCAAATGCACATTATTTCTCTACCGATGAAATATTTGGCTTTAGATAATAAAAATCTCTGTGTAATTTAGTAGTTTACAGATTTCATGTCCAGAGCTTAGAATTGTCATAGATATAATGGTCAAAATCCTACTGTGTTTTTTGCTGCAACTTGGCAGTCAATAATAAATGCGTGCACACACACACAAACACACACAGAGAGAGAGAGAGAGAGAGAGAGAGAGAGAGAGGGAGGGAGGGAGGGAGGGAGGGAGAGTTTGTCCTAATTGATGGGCACATACTGGTCGTGTACCCAGTTGATAGACCTATTCCAGTTGAAACTAATGATTGGATTAAGCCAATTTTTTTATCGTACCTCCACTGTTGATACCAGCAAAGAAAAAGACTTCTCTTTGTTCTCTTTCATGTTTTGAACAGGCTGATGCTGACACTATTATTTACTCCAATCTCATTGCGGCAAGTGCTCCAGGTGCTGTAATTAAAAGAAGAAAAGATCTTCACTTGCATGTCAATTGCAAAATGCTTCAACATACTTGGATAGAAACAATGTATGTTGCTGATGACGCAGAGGAGTACAACAAAACTCAGTATGGCCAATACGATGTCAACCTTACATTCTTTGGTTCATCTTCCTTCTGGCGTCCAGTGTATGACACACCTTACTATGTGTCATTGGGTCAGGTTTTATTTTTGCAGGCTTACCTTCACAGCTCTGACTCCGAGCTTCAGCTATTTCTGGACACTTGTAAAGCATCACCCAATTACAACGATTTTACATCACTGACCTACACTATAATTGAGAATGGGTAAGGAGTTGAAACACTGTGTTCTAAAATTGTCTGTCTGTTTATTTGAGTAGAAGATGCATGAATTTTGATTGCTTTTGATTTGATTTTGTTTTCATTTTCAGAATATGTGTATGTGGTTAGATAGCTATGGTATTAGACTACCTATTATGACCATCGCAAATTAGGAATATCAAAGAGAGGGATTATAGCAGTCTGGATTCATCCCCTTATATATCTCTGTCTCTGTCTCTGTCTCTGTCTCTGTCTCTCTCTCTCTCTCTCTCTCTCTCTCCCAACAAGAAACAATATGGAATGGATAATTTTACCATAGATTCCTTATCTGGTAGACGGACAAATTGTTAGTAGTAGAACAGTTAAATTAGCATAGTCCTTAGTGTGCTAATATAGTTGCACAGCTGACTGACTGAAGCTTGCTTTATTTAAAAAACCCTTCTTCTGTCTGGATTTCTTATGTCAATCCTTCTAAAATAACAATATCTAAATTATGCTAAGCTGATTTCCTTGAGCAGAAATGTTTTTAACACCTCTTTATTAACTAAGATGTTCCTTGCTCATATTTACAACATTTATAGAATCACTGCATTCCATAGAAAATCAGGAGAGAGAGAATTTGGCATGTATTTGCCACTCTCAGGAAAGTGAAACTTAGATTAGTGTTTTGTTTGAAGTTACCTTAAGCAACTGACATTGTGAAGGTGAAGATTATAGACTTCTTTGGCTTTCCTGGAAGATTAAAAATATGTATTTTATGAGATTAAGTCTTGTAAATTAAAGGGGTGGTAAAAACTAGAAAGATAAGTTTACTGTATACAATTAAATTCTGAATAAATAGAACATTTTTCAATGGAATTGCATTTTGCTCCTCTTCCAAATAGCTGAGCTTACTTCATGATTCAAGTAAATCTATCAGCTAAATGGATCAGACTTCTCTGCTTCATCACCAAAACACCATCATGTGTTCCTCAGCCATAATTAGAATATGATATATTAGAATAACATATGTATAATAGTATGCAGTGGAAATAACTTGCTGGATATTTGTTCTCACTTTATAATATATCAGGCAAAAACAAAAGGGAACCAAAAAAACCCAAGGTGACAAAGTCCCACTGTGCACGGGAAGGCGGGACTCTCAGTGCCAGCTGGCCATGGCAAACTGTACGCTAACCCGGGATCAAACAGGCAGCATGGCTCTGAATGTCAGTTGCTGGGGGATGCAAGCGGGTGGGTGCCGTTCACCATTTGGCTGGTCATTATGGAACCAGAACATGGGCTCTTCTCAACTTCTATCTTAGATTCAGTTGCTTCTCCTCCTTCTTTACAAGCTGGTTCTGATGACCCTCTTTTATACAGATATATCCAAACATATATCCAATATGAGCAGGGAGAATTGGGATCAGATCTTTGCTCCTTGACATCTCATCTCCAGCACAATGTTTATGCTGTCATTTTGGCAAGGGCACTTCATGAGGAACCTGCCAATCTTTTTTGTCTTTCTCACATGCCCACATTATTGTATTTTTATATAGTTTTGTGTAGTTTCTGTTTATTTGGGTAAAAAGAGTTTTTTAACCATTGATTGTTGGAGAACAACTGAAAAAGAAAGGAACAGATTATAGCCTTCTTTCTCTTCCTCCTAACTGTGTAACATTTTGTTTTAATAGCTCAGTCTTTAAGTTCAAGTTAAATATAGCAATATAGGTATGTTCCAGGAATCAAAGGTACTGATATTTATACTGATGAGGATGAACTTTGTTCCCTTAATAATCTGATGTTGAGTAAATCTGGATCTACCCTATTGCACTGAAACAAATAGAGCTTTTGTTTCATTGCTGTTCAAGAGGATTCCTTTTTTATTTCTAACGTGATTGTGTGTACTGCCAATTAATGCAGGCTTTGTTGTTGTTCTGTTTCTGTACAGATGCATCAGAGACCCTACCTACCAGACATATTATTCACCAAGTAGAAATATGCTTCGGTTTTCCTTCCAAGCCTTTGACTTCATTCGCAGCTATCCATCCGTTTACCTGCAGTGTAAAGTGGTGATATGCAGAGCGTATGACTATAACTCCCGATGCCAGAGGGGTTGTGTGAATCTGCCCAGATCTAAAAGAGATACAAGCTCCTATCAGGAAAAAGTCAATGTCATTCTTGGGCCAATTGAACTGGAAGAAAAGGGCTTACAGAACAGGAATTCTGGTAAGCCAAAGCAATGCTTCTCATAGAGTTTGTTCACGCCTTTTCATTCTATGTCAGTGGCTGTCATCATTGAGCTGTGGGGAGTGTTAAGGCAGAACAAATACTGTACTATACGTGATGAGAGAGGGAGAGGCACTGGGAAGCAGGGTATAATTTGAAATATTAATAATGATCGCTATCCTGACTAGCACTCTATCGGACCACTTAATGCATTTCCATGCCCTCCTTGCCCAACTGTAGCTCTGGATGAAACTTTACTCTCCTGGATGTACTTTACTTTCCTGAATGTATGACCCTGTCATGAGACAAAGTAAGGCAGCCCCTGATGAGAAAAGATTAGAGGTGGGGGAAAGTGTTAGGCAAGAGCCCCTTGCAAGACATGCGGCGAGTCTGGTGGTGGACAGCTTCTGCTACTGAAGTGTGCTCCTATGGCCAGTTCTCTCAGCTTCTATCTGTGGGCAGTTTGCAGACTAAGAGGGCAGGGGTACCTCACCCGTAAAACCTGGAGGGCTGCCCCTCTGTCCTGGTCACAGGCTGCCATAGCTTCTATGCAAAGAACAGGAAAGTGTCCACCTTTTCGTTTGCCTCAGGCTGGCTCTGTTCCATATGGCCTCCTTCATTTCATGCCTCCTCATCACAGCTCTGCCCCCTTTTATTTACCATGGTCCCAGCTGACACAGTGAGAACATAGGCCTAGGGCTGTAATCATTCCTGTTTCAGCCATCCATTAGCCCACTGCTTCTTTTACTTGTTGATCGGATCATTTTCCCGAAGGGTGAAAGTGAGGCAGTACCACCGTTTCAAAAGCTACTTGCAAACAAACGATGTTATGGAAGTCAGTGGCCTAGTGACTTGTAGGAGGTTGGTATCATGCACTTCAGTGATGACTCCAGCAGATAATGTATTACATATTTTCTCTTTATTGAATTGCAGAGACAGAACAAAAGCTGCAAGAAAATATGGAAACGCATGACTCTCATGTACCATACATAGTTGCGGCTGTCATCCTGGCCGTTGTTGTTGCGACTCTTGCAGGATTTATTTTGAAAAACAAATGGAAAAAACCAATTCCATATGAGATAATGTGAAAGCTTAAAACCTCAGGGGGGAAATCCAATAAATAGATTTGAACATGATTAAACTCATTTATTTCTTTGGATTTGGATACAACTAACTGTTGTCTAGATTAAGAAGTTTGTGTTTGACAAGCAGATTTTCTGTACTGAATGCTATCGCTCAATAATTGTGAGCCACATTCCTATGATTTACTTAGGTTTTACATTTATACAAAAGTAACAGGAAAATATGTGGCACATATATGGAGCTGTACAAGACAGCCATTCATCTGTATCAACAAGGATTAAATGTTAATGTGAAATTCTGCTTTGGCTGACTCTCAGTGCAGCTGTGATGAACATGTTTGTGGAGTTCTCTTGCAAATATTCTTTATTTACAAATGCAATACGTTTTTATTTCCTCTCTTTTTTCTAACCGAAAATTGTTGATAACTACTAGATTGCTCTGAGTTTTGCTTGAGTGGTTCCCTTCTGTACTGGCAAGATAAATTACCAAAGCCTTGAAACCTCCTTGACCTCCATAAAACTCTATCCTTAGTATTCATTCGTTCTTTGTACTTGCCTTACTACGTTCCTTCCTTACTTTATCAAGAAGACATCTTCTTCTCCATAACTCTTAGTACATGGCTCTAGGTTCATTTGCCTTTACCTGTTTCTTGATTATGATTATTTCTTCATCTATCACACATGGTTATATATTTTTTCCTGTGCTACTATAATTTATTAAACTTTCTCTGCTTTTTTAAACATTTTATTGAATTAATACACTATAAAACATACAGCTTACATCATCAAAAACACCAACCAAAAAACCCTCCTACTAAGCTAAACCATCCCCCCTTTGGAGTCAGAGACTCCAGCTTCGTTTGACTCTCTGTTCTCTCCAGCTGGGTTCCCAGTGTGAACTGAATACATATATATTTATTAATTACAATAAATATTTGATGGATATACGCAGAGATCCTGGACTTCATGATTTTATAGCTGTCCCTTCAGCAATTATATTCAATTCTGTAACATGCAATTAAAATTAGTCTTCTCTCTTTCCATCTTACTACCATTCCATGCTTTGCAACTTCTGTGTTCCTGACATGCTAGAGCAAAAACCAAAACAAAATAAAACTTGTGGCCATCCTCCATTTGCAGTATATCACAGAAGTGAGTACACCCCCTCACATTTCATAAATATTTTAGTATATCTTTTCATGTGACAACACTGAAGAAATGACACCAGGCTACAATGTAAAGCAGTGAGTACACAGCTTGTATGACAGTGTAAATGTGTCGTCCCCTAAAAATAATGCAACACATAGCCATTAATGTCTAAACCACTGGCAACAAAAGTTAGTACACCCCTAAGTGACAATGTCCAAACTGGGCACAAGTAGCTGTTTTCCTTCCCTGGTGTCATGAGACCCGTTATTGTCACAAGTCTGAAATGTGAAGGGGCAGCAGATGGTAACACTGTCACTCTCAGATTAGTCACTGGAAGTTCCACATGGCACTGAGGATCTGAAAAAATGAATTGTTGCTCTACATAAAGATGGCCTAGGTTATGAGAAGATTGCCAAAACTGTGAAATTGAACTGCAGCATGGTGGCCAAGACCATACAGCGGTTTAACAGGACAGGTTTCACTCAGAACAGGCCTTGCCATGGTCAATCAAAGAAGTTGTGTGTCTGTGCTCAGTGTCATATCCAGAGGCTGGCTTTGGAAAATAGACATATGAGTGCTGCCAGCATTGCTGCAGAGGTTGAAGGGGTGGAGGGTCAGCCTGTCAGTACTCAGAACATACGCTGAACACTGCATCAAATTGGTCTCCAGGGCTGTCGTCCCAGAAGAAAGCCTCTTCTAAAGATGATGCACAAGAAAGAAACAGACTAAAGACATGCATCTCTGGAACCATATCCTGTGGTCCAATGAGATGAAAATCAACGTACAGTGGTGCCTCGCAAGACGGGCGCTCCGTTTAATGACGAATCCGCATTACGACAAGGTTTTTGCGATCACAAAAGCGATTGCAAAATGATGTTTTGAATGGGGGAATTTCACTGCGCGATGATCGGTTCCCTGTTTCAGGAACCAATTTTCGCTTCCCGACAATCAAAACAGCTGATTGTCGGGTTTTCAAAATGGCCACCGGGTGCTCAAAATGGCTCCCCGCTGTGTTTAGGAGCCATTTTTCGCTGCACAGGCACCCAAAAATGGCCACCCCTATGGAGGATCTTCGCTGGACGGTGAGTTCTTAGCCGATTGGAATGCATTAACCAGGTTTTAATGTGTTTCAATGGCTTGTTTATTTTCGCTTTACAATGTTTTCATGCTACAGTGATTTCGCTGGAACGAATTAATGTCATAATGTGAGGCACCACTGTATTTGGTTCAGATGGGGTTGATAGTAGTAAAAATGTTTGACTTATTCAATTAGGCAGAAGCCTCGTAAAAGCAGGCTATTGTTCTCACTTGAAACAGGTCGTTAGAAACTTATTCAGAAGAGAGATTATCTAGCCTCGTAAAAGCAGGCCCGACCCCCCCTCCCCCTTTCTTTCTTCGCAGCTCAAGGACTAACGCTTCTTGAGAAGCAACATGCTTACAGTAGATAAGAATGGAATGCAGAGGTTAACAAAAGACAAAAGACGATTTAGGGAAAGTGATCTGTTTGCGCATGTTTAAAATGTGTTTTCACTAATCCAATGAATTATTGCTAACTAACTTAATGACCTTTTAAGGAGATTGTGAGCCCACCCCAATCGCCCTGAAGGGACAGGCTATAAGAGATTGTACCAGTTCCTTTGTTCTTTGGAGAAACCCATTATCACCTTAAGTAGGTGATTTGCTTTCTCCCCGCTTCTGCAGTAGCGTCTCTATCTTGTAATAAACAAACCTCAATAAAAAAGCCTCCGTGTCTCAGTTCTCTCATTTTTAAGAGCTTTCCCTTTTAGAGAACCGGATAACAGGGTGAAGCATGTGTAGCGGCAACCAGGTGAGGAGTACAAAGACAAGTGTGTTGTGGCTACAGTCAAGCATGATGGTGGGAGTGTCATGGTCTGGGGCTGTACTCACTTTTGTTGCCAGCGGTTTAGACATTAATGGCTGTGTATTGCATTATTTTGAGGGGACAGCACATTTACACTGTTATACAAGCTGTATACTCACTGCTTTACATTGTAGCCAAGTGTCATTTCTTCAGCGTTGTCACATGAAAAGATATACCAAAATATTTATGAAATGTGAGGGGTGTACTCACTTCTGTGATATACTGTAAGTGAGAAATACTCTGAGCAGCTTCATGTTTTAGAATCACTGGAATCATGTATCACATTCCAGAGATCTGTGGGCCTAAGGTTTACATGAATATTGCAAATCCAATGAGAACTTTTTAAGGACTTTGCCTTGTTCTAAAAAATACAGACAAGAAATGGGCAACAATAATTTGAGCAAGTCTCACTCAAGTTTGATATACACGTGTTTCTTAGGTCCCATACATCAGAAAGGCACACTTGCAGAAACTGATTGGAGAAATGCCCACAAATTCTTGGCATCTCAAAAGTCAGTATTAAGATTGTTAATGTTTGCATAACCTTAAGTCTAACAGGGAAGTTAGGTCTAAGGGGAATGCAAGAGAGAGAACTGATAGCACTTAAAATTGAAGTCTGTTATCTAGATCAAGAAAATTAGGGCCTGCACGTCTGTTCTTTGGAGAGTAGCAGCTCTCTATGTCTCATACTTTCCCCATTATAACTGGCAGAGCTAAATGAACAGAAGAAGGCTCAGATGGGTGAAGACAGGGTGCCAGAGAGAGTTGGGGCAAAATGTGTGTACATTCAGACATTCATATATGCCCACCTCACTCCAGTTCTGTCTTCCTTCTAATGGATGCCCATTGCATCCTATATCAGATTCAAGGTTTTGACACTCACATACAAAGCCCTCCATGGTTTGGACCCATATTACTTGCCAAGCATTTTTCCTTAATGTCATTCACTCAACCCACATGATCATCCCAGCTGGGTCTCCTCTAGGTGGCCACCCCGAGGGAGGCCCATAAATACTCTAAAGGAGGTAGGGCTTTCTTTGCAGTGCCTCCAACTTCACGGAATCAGCTTCTGGATGAGTTCCATCTAGACCCCTCCCTGTTGACATTTAGGAAGCAATTAAAGGTGTTGCTTTTCAAGGAGGCTTTCCAAACCAACCTTAGTTGATCCCTCCCCCCTTCCTCTGTCTGCTCTGGGTTTATATGATTAGTCTCTCCCATTTATTTTTAGGGTTGTTGCTGTTGATTTTCATGTTTTTATATTTATTTTTGTTCTCTGTTATACATGAGTACTGTATATAGTAGTGCCTTGGCACTAATGGGAGTGGGATACAAATTGAATAAATAAATATAAATAAATACATCTCTCACACATAAAGCCAGGAAGACAAGTATTTGCACGCATACTGACTGAACAAGGGCAGAAATAAATGGATTAAATGAGGAAAACCTGAGGTTTTGTGGGGTATGTGTAGATGTTATGCCCCCTTTGCCCCCTAAGGGACTCTTTCTAAACTCAGACCACAGACTCTTTCCTTAGGATTTACCACCCACTGTGCTAAAGCAATTAGTGCCATATAGTTTATGAGGAAATTTCTCCTCACTACAACTTTAAACATAAGCATATATGTTAAAATTAGCCATTGTATACGTAAATGAATAGGCAATATATTTTCTTATGCTGTATAGCAGTGGTTCCCAACCTTGGGTCCCCAGACATTCTTGGGCTGCAACCTCCAGAAGCCTTCACCACTAGCTGTACAGGCGAGGGCTTCTGAGAGTTGCAGTTCAAGAACATAAAGGTTGGGAACCACTGCTCTATAGTATAGGATATCTCAATGTATTTCCCAGTTCATTATGGGATTCAACCATTGCTTCAGAAGCCTAAAGACATACATCACTACCTTTAACAAACAGTACCCTAAAACCATAAATCAATAAATCCACACACCTTCTGGAGAAAGAACACACATTTATCACATAAAAAGAATAACCAGATGTCCTCTAGGATATATTCTGAGAAAAGAGCTTCAAAGGAATACCAAGTTAATTTCTTCTTTTATGGCCTTTTGTGTGTTTACCCATTATAACTATAACTGTACATCTTGTTTCTTCAGACTCTATTAGCTAGCATAATAAATACTTTCCTGAAAGAAAACTTCAATTCATGCCGCTTGGTTTACTGTAAGAAGAAAAGGCTTTATAGTTAAAAGAGCAACCACTGTAACAATGGGGATAAATATGAAATTATGTTCTGATGTTCAACATGTTTTCTTAAAAATAAATATTATTTTATTGAGAAGAATTAGATATAGTCTTGAAATGGCCCATCTTTACTGTCATTCCACAAGCAAGTGAAGACCTTTTTTTTTTAAGTGAATGACTGCCGAGTGCAGTTTTTAAAATAGAATATTATACCTTACTGCATTGAACGTGTTTTGGTGCTACTTGCGGGTGGGTTTTGTTTTTGTTTTTGCATTGCATTCATTGGTCCTTTTGGTATTGTATACTCCTTGTTACTAATTACTATCTTTTAATTGTTGTAAGCTGTCTTGAATCCTTTTTAAAGAGAAAAGCAGGTTAAAAAGATGGATGGATGGACAGACAGATGGACGTATGGACGAACAGACAGACAGGCGGATGGAATCCAGGTCCATGACAGCACAGATGCTGCATTTGCTACTACACATGGCCTGGCACTATCTAAATGGACCTTGTCAACCCTCAAGACTATGGAGCTCCTGAGTTGAGCCCCAAGGGCCAGTCCTAGTTGCATTTCTATATGTCAAAATCCCCAAGCATAACCTAAGTAAACAATAGGGCACAGATTGGTTCTGATTGTAATTTTCAAAACTCTGGATTTTGAAAGAAGGAAATTATGCGGAAAGACTTGTTCATTCTGAATCTTCCAGGCAGTTTTAGAAACAGAAGAAGTAAACAGCTTTGGGTTGTCCTCTTTCTTTTGGCAACATCAGTTGCTTTCCTGCACTTAGCTGTATTTCTAGGATCAAAGAAATACACTGAGAAAATGCAAAAGCTACAGTTTTATAAAAGAACTAGGTAAAGCTTTGTCCATGTAAAGAGCAGTAGCAACAACAACAATAATAAATAAATAAATAAATAAATAATAAATAATAAATAAAAATACAGAAAGAAGGGAGCAGAGCTTATGCATTTCCCCTCCATATGTATTTCACTCAGTTTTAACTGACCTGAAGAGAGTTCACGCAGAACCCAAAAGTGGATGGCTGATGAAGAAACATGTTCATGATCTAGTGATTTATTTTAACAGAGTATAAGGTAGGATTGTTGTTGTTTAGTTGTTAAATTGCGTCCGACTCTTCATGACCAGAGTACGCCAGGCCCTCCTGTCTTCCACTGCCTCCCGGAGTTGGGTCAAATTCATCTTGGTTGCTTCGGTGACACTGTCCAACCATCTCGTCCTCTGTTGTCCCCTTCTCCTCTTGCCTTCACACTTTCCAAACATCGGGTAGGGTTGAGAAACCATGTTTTTTCCCCCTCTCCCCCCATAATTCTCATTGGCCTCACTTATGCGACCATGGGAGATACAATACAAAGCATCTGGAAAGCCAATGGTTCCTCTAAGGTGAATTTTCTTCCTTTCAGCTATAAGCTCCTATAGCATATTACAAAATATGTGTAAGTCTTCCTTAAATTTCAGACACCCTTGCTATACAGAGGTATGTGTGATTTCATGAAACCAAAAGTCTAGGTTTCTTAGACCCAAAATAATGTTACTGTTTTTGTAGATTCTGGCTTTCTGGTTTTCCTGGAAAGCAAAATGGAAAGAAACATTTCTTATAGAACTGTCCCCGTAAGTTGTTGCCAATTGCCAAGCATAGTACCATGTTGCGTTCTGTCATAGCTTTCCCTTGAATGCTTCTGTAAAGACAGAGGAGCAGGGGAAAGTGTTGGCTGCCCTTGCTAGTGTTCATTTGCTGTCATCTCTGTTTAACAATTATTTTGTCCCACTTCCTTCTGGAAAATATATCTCAGTGAAAAAGGAAAGTGATAAGCTTAGGCTTCATGCTGAAGAATGTTTATACAAGTACAAATAAGGAAAGGGGCATTGATAGGCACCACTATTGTTGGCACACTGTATCAAGCATTGTTTGGCATCTGGAAAGACCTTTCCGGAGAGCTTTTATCTCTCATGAATTGACAAAAAAGGGCAGATCAAATTTCAGAGGTTGCTACTCTATATATGTTCAGGCATCTCCAGCCTGAAGGTCACTTCCTCTCCTGGGATCCTAACCTAAGATGGACCGCACTGTGATCTTCCTGTGGGTGCTCCTTTCAGCTACAGGTAACATGTTGGTAGTGGACTGGGATATATTTGTTCTGTTTTCTTTTTCTTCTTAAATATAAAATATCTCATACACAATGTCTAGGGCTGCTGAACTGTGACTGAAAGTTCTGTGGATTAAAGCTTAAGTGGTTGGACCTCGATGGTTGGATTGCGGAAATGCAAAATCAATAAAACAAATTTAAAAATAAGTTATAATTAGCTACCCCAGTCCAGCAGCTCTGGAAGATAAACAATTTTCCCTCTCCTATTTTCAATAAATAAAAATTATTTGTGGTTGTTGTGGGTTTTTCGGGCTTCTTGGCCGTGTTCTGAAGGTGGTTTTTCCTAACGTTTCACCAGTCTCTGTGACCGGCATCTTCAGAGGACAGCAAACTTACAAAATTATTTGTACTGAAATTTGTTTTGATATGAGTTGCCATTATGACTTCAGATTTTTTTTTCTGGACATCAGTCTTTAAAACTGTAAGCACGGTTAACTGCACACAGTTTTCTGGTCATCTTTAGAAGCAGATGGAAGGATTGTCCTGCAGTAATGGAGTTTTACTCTCTCATGATCAGTCAGAACACCGAACATGCTAATTTGGAAGATGAAGAGATGAGAAAAGCTTGTGCTGGGAGAGAAAATCAACTTTTACCATGTCAGGCAACTCCAGTTCTAAATACAGGCAGATCATCTCATGTTGTTTGATTCTGAGACTTATAATAAGACTCTGAGAATGTTAAATTGAATGCACACAGTTATTTTGTAGTTTGTGTAACAGGCCTAAAAAGAAAGAAAGACAGAAAGACAGAAAACAAAGAAAAAACATGCAATGCACTGCAAAGCAAAAAAGTAAATCAAATCAAAACAAAGCAGAGAAAAGAAAAGAAAGGAAAGGAAAAAAACCAAAAGACAAAAACATTATGGCACTTTAATAACCAACTGTTATATTTTAGTGTAACCTTTCATGAATCAAGTCCACTGGTATCTACTGCAGTTTGTCACCTCTTTAATAATTGTGGCTCTATCCTTTGGAATAGGGGGGATTCTTCTCACAGAGTCAGATGATGGCTCCAGCACATCTATCTAAGAGGATAGATGTGCTGAGAATGTACACTGGAATATTTTGACTGCCTTCAATGAACCATGTTTGGCACCATAGCAATCCAGAGGGGCTGTGCAACCTGAGGCACACTGGGGTTAGGTGGCAGGATGGTGGCTTGTTTTATTGCTATTGGATTTCCGGCAGGTACTAAGGTAAAGGAACTAAAACAGAAGAATAATGACTGTGAAATATCGCATTTCCATTTCAGCTAGACATTATTAAATACTGCTCTTAGGACAGTTCAGTGTTTTTTAAATGATTTTGTAAAAATAGAAAATGTTAAATTATTTTAAAAAGTTTTACAATGTCTTCTTTGAATTTTTCTCCTTGCAGCTTATACAACGAGAGGACAAAATGGTAATTACAGTTTTTTATTATGGTATTTAAATCAATTATTTTTTTAAAAAGAGAGAAAACGTCATGCATTTGGCAAACAAGATGCCTAGCTCCTCGTAGTTCTTTGTGTGAAATGTGAATTACCAATTTTAAAATACCCCAGTAGTCTCAGTTGAGTATACCTATGAATTGTTTTCCAGGGTTTTTGTGCCTAGTTTTTTGTTATCTTTGTATATTGGAGTCTTGTGACACACACTGAGTCTTTTTAGAAAAAAAGGAGTCTAAGAAATGGACTCGTTTTCTTTGTTGAGGGAGCCAACGGGGGGGGAGTTAATGGGCAACATCTGTGCTGCCATGCCAATGAAATGGCATGAATCTCTGAACTGAGGTCTGTGCCCATCTCTAGTGTGTATGTTTCTCCAGTGCTTATGCCTACTCACACTTTTGCTTCACCATTTCATTAAGTCCTAAGCAGCCCTTCAAATATTTTGACACAGACGGAGTATAGCCACATCCAAGCAATTCTCATTTCTGTCTTCTCCCAGTAAATATAGTACAGATCATATGCTCATCTTCTGGAATCCTCTACCACTGGGTAGTTCTCTATGAGGGAAATTTCATATTGGATTTATGGGTAGCATATGCATATTTAAAGTCTCATTTTAAAAAGCCAGGGAATTCAGTTCTTTAAAAAATCTACAGTTTATGAATGTGGGATATTGTGCTTCTGTACTCACGATTCAAAAAGCCAGGAAATGACCCAATATTGCTGCAAAATATCATGTCCACATTATCAGCAGGAAAAAGGATGCCAAGCTTTACATAGCGAAGGGCAGCCTGAATGTTGACGACACCAATGGCAGCATTTATTCTTTATGTTTTCCAATTTACTTTGAAAATAAGACCTAACCTGAAAATAAGCCCTAGTATGATTTTTCAGCATGTTCATAATATAAGCCCTACCCCCAAAATAAGCCCCAATTAAGTGAAACCCCGCCCTCCACCATTGTGCAGCAACCAGAAGATGACATGACTGTATTTAAATAAATATAGATTGTTGTCCATATAAAAAACAAAACATCTCCTGAAAATAAGCCCTAATGTGTTTTTTTGGAGCAAACATTAATATAAGACCCTGTCTTATTTTGGGGGAAACACAGTACTTCTCACCTTATATGTTCCAATTGTATGTGTTCTGCAATATGGAACTCTCCTTTCACTTCTATGCGCATCATCCACTAGACATTTGTTTGGCTTTAATCTAAGTTGTGTCCTCAGAGATAGCACTATTTGTACTTGTACTTTCCTCTTCCCCAGTAGCTGACTGAGTGCTTTCTGACTGAGGAGTCTCATCTTGCAACACTTTCATTTTGTACTTCTTCATCATAGAGTTGTATAATAAGGAAAGCTCAGCATCAGTTTACCATTGCCACCTTCTGTGCAGTACTGACAAAAGATAGTTTGAGTGTCACCACCATTGCCTCCTCTGCCACTGCTACCTTCAGCTCCTGCCGCTGTCTAGAAGGTGCCTTGAAGAGGGTAGATGCATCATGTCTGGTGTCTCAGTTGTGACCATTCCACCTTGGGTGATCTTGCTGGGAGTCCAGGCTCAAATGGAGTCTGGCCTCCTGGTTGCATTGCTCTCAGCTTCACTGACACATTTGGTCCCCTTCACCATGTTAAGGTGTTCATCCAAGAAAGGGTTAACATTCTACTACTGCTCAAGTAGACTTAGATTGCTAGATCCAAGATTGAGGTGGCCAGTTCTGGAAGGCTAAGGGGATGGTTTTCTCCCTGAAGGATCCAGTATGAATGAAAACTATAAACATTGGAGCTGATCTGAACTCCACTTAGCAGATATGATATCTCTTTGGGGGCTGACCTGTACCATATTTTAATGCACATTTGCTGTTCCTGAAGGCTCCACAAAGTGGAAATTGGCTTTTTAGGGAGAGAAAAAAGGAGAGCATTAGGAGACTGAAGTTTGCAAAACCCTCCTTGGGGGCTGTGTGCAGTTTGTGGGCCTTTCAATCTTGTTGCTAGAACCGTTAATGTGAGAAAGATACAGAGGTAAGTATTCTCCCATTATTATTCAGCAAATCCTTTCTACGGTAGATTATATGCATATAATATGTATATACAGTACATAGCTTTTAAATTGTGCTGTGCTCAGTACAATATCACTATATAAGCACTTGGTGTCTTTCCTTAATTTTATTATATTTACATTTATTTATTTTTTATTTATTTATTCGATTTATACCCCGCCCCCCTAGACAGCGTCTACTCAGGGTGGCTTAAAAATCATAAAATATCATAAAATAACAATAAAAACAGCACAATCAAAATAAACAACATTCATAATAAAAAAACATTTGAACATTAAAATAGCGTGATTGAGATGGGAATAAAAGAACAGAAAAGATAGAAGTCAAGGACTGACATGAGGGAAAGCCTGCCTGAAGAGCCACGTTTTTAAATGGCTCTTAAAACATCTATATATTTTTTTATCTATCATTAATACATATGAATTCATAACATTTTCAAATATTCTCCTTACTTGCACAGTTCTTTCCTTGAGGAAAGGCATAAATTAAAAAAAAATCCATCTTATTGCAGCTTTATTTTCACCAATAAATATAGCTTGTTCTATAGCCATTGCCATGTTCTCCAGTATAGATAACAATGGCAACCATCATGTGGGGGAGTAGTAGTATAAATGGATACGCTTGCGCTCACACGCACGGGCACGCGTACACACACACACACACACGTACAGAGATATTCTTCTAGACCCATTTTATATTTTTGTTTCTTTGAATTTTGCTTAGAACTAGAGAGCTGATTCTCCTTGTCTCTTTCAGAAGGAGACCTGCGGCTCGTCAATGGGAGACATAGATGTGAAGGACGGCTTGAGGTGTTTCACGATAGAAGATGGGGAACCGTCTGTGATGATGCCTGGGACCTCAACGATGCACATGTTGTGTGCAGGCAGCTTGGATGTGGAAATGCTCTCTCGTCAGTGGGGAGCGCTCACTTTGGCCAGGGTACAGGGGACATTTTTCTGGATGACGTATCCTGTGTTGGGAATGAACTCCGCTTGGAACAGTGCTCTCACAGAGGCTGGGGAATCCATAATTGTAACCACAGAGAAGATGCTGGAGTCATCTGCTCAGGTACTCTTAGATAACAGGATGCTGCCGAAAATATTGATAAGCAAAATAAGGGTCTCTAATGCATGTTAAGTTGTGATGTGTTGTGGAGGGGTTTGTCATGTTCTCAGGGGATTCAGCAGGTGAAAGTTCTAAGCCAGTCCAAGGTCAGAAGTCCGGGAAATCAAAACAGATGCTGAAACATCAAAAGCAAAACACAAACCATAGTCTGAAGTCAGTGTCCGAGAGCCAAGGGTCAGGAGAGCAAGGTTCAGGTCTTTCAGGATAAACCAGAGCATGGACACAAGCAAGGGAATTGACTTGTTGCTTCCATGAGTTTCCAGACCTCTGTGTACAAGTTATATAGAAGCAACAATCATTTCATTCCTGGGAACACTCTGTCCTTCTAAAACTCTGGACTGGTTGATCTGATGTTTCTATGAGAAGCATGCATGCAAGCTTCAGATCTCATGTTGTAAGTTTCTGCCAGAGCCTATCCCTAACTCTGGCCAGTGGGGGAGGAGAATCTGACAGTGATTCATTACTAATTGCAGTTGTTTCTAAGATAACAGAGGGACTTGGTGGCACTGTGGGCTAAACCGCAGAAGCCTTTGTGTGCTGCAAGGTCAGAAGACCAGCACTCATAAGATCAAATCCATGCGACAGAGTGAGCTCCCATCACTTTGTCCCAGCTCCTCGCCAACGTAGCAGTTTGAAAGCATGTAAATGCGAGTAGATCAATAGGTACCATCTTGGTGGGAAGGTAAAACAGCATTCCCTAGTCATGCTGGCCACGTGACAACGGAAACTGTCTTTGGACAGATGCTGGCTCTATGGCTTGAAAAGCGGGATGGGCGCCGCCCCCTAAAGTCAGGCACAACTGGACTGAAAATGTCAAGGGGAACCTTTACCTTTACCTTTACTAAGATAACAGAGGGGCCTCCAGTTCCACTAATTATATGTTGTTTTTCTTGCCTTACTCAGCTTTCACAGTGACCGGTGAACCACCTACCACAACGACCTGTGGTAAGTTTGCATTTGAAATTTTCAGTTTTTCCCCAAAGGTCTGAGGAAAGTTAATTATTCAGATGGATGTCCTCAGTTTATGCAGAAGAATGCCCTAAGAGGAACTGAGTCAAACATTCAGTTCACTGTTGTGTGAGCTGCAGTCCCAAAAGCCACTTTTCCAACATAGGTGAAACATGCACGGTGGAATGCATGTTTCATTCATCCATTCCTCACCCATTCCTGTCACAGAGAATGCCTGTTTGAAGATGATAGCACCCTGATGTTCCTCATGAATTTTAGAATGTTGATTTTCAGAATAAAGGAATGTCTACTTTTCATAAAATTCCCCTCTGCATGAAGAAAGGGATGGGGCCTTGCAAAGGGGTGGCTGGGGCTGATGCAGTCCCTCCCCTCACATATTTAACATACCGTACCTGGTTTAATAACAATGAATGGGTGTTTGTCAGGTTCTCTTTGACTTAAATTAAATTAATCCCAGCTAAGTAGATCCACTGAATCAAAGGAACTCACGCAGGTGTTGATGTAGTAAATTCCATGGAGGCACAAGGGTTCCCTTTTGCGACAGAGCTCCTCAGTCTCATTTCAATCCCTTGCAGCTGATTGATTGATTGATTGATTGATTGATTGATTCAACTGTGAAATGTTAATTTTTCTTGCTGTCCTTTTTCTTCAAGAAATAACTGGTCTTAGCATACAAACTGAAGCATCTGGTAAAAGGCATCTGACCTACCTCCATAAGAGAGTGCTAAATCTTAGTTTTGAGTATGCTGCCTTTTTCATAATGAGCTTCACAGTTTGCAATGAAAAGGCCAAACTGCAGTGTGAAATGGTTGTTGTGGGTTTTTCGGGTTCTTTGGCCATGTTCTGAAGGTTGTTCTTCCTGACGTTTCACCAGTCTCTGTGGCAGGCATCTTCAGAGGACTGGAGTAGCAACTCTGTCCATGCTCTACTCCAGTCCTACTCCAGTTCCTATTCCTGTCCTCTGAAGATGCCGGTCACAGAGAGTGGCGAAACGTCAGGAAAAACAATCTTCAGAACATGGCCAAAGAACCCGAAAAACCCACAACAACCATCAGATCCCAGCCGTGAAAGCCTTCGAGAATGCAGTGTGAAATGTTTAAGGAACTCATTGAGTTGATGGTAATTATGACCATTAGTGGAATCATTTATACAAGACTCTGAAATGTTTACCTCTCTGGGTCTGACTATACAGCATGGATCACCTGTCCATAATGATAGACCATTTGTGGATTATCAAAACACATGTGATTGTTTTACCTCACCCCCCACAGTTTGCAAATTCACTTCCTTTCTTTTCTGATTTTTCTTCTGGACCTAAAACACAAGCTTCCATTTTACATACAATTACTCAGTCAGGAAGGCCAGCTTGAATCCTGTCTCTGGAACACTAACAGATTCTATGTTCTTTTAACAACAATCTGTAATACATAGTTGTTTTCTAGAGATTACATGGCTTTCAGCTATATTTCATGCCACTTCTTTTTAACTGTGTTCCTCTGCCACATGTCTGCTGTTGAGATTTGCATGCCAGCAACCAAGGTACTGAAACAAGCACTGGAATGGTCTATTTTTTCTTTGGCTAGGAATCATAATAAAAATTAGCATTTCTGTGGCTGACATTGGGGTCCAAGTCTGTCCAGACCTTTGAAGCCCAGCTCTCCTTGACATGTAATTGCATTGATGGAGCAACCCGTGATTTTACATCCCTCGTTTTGATGGGAGCCTAAGTGGAGACGAATTAGCTGTTACTTTTTGCAACAACCTTTCTCTATTGCACATGAAACATCTACAGTGGACCCTCGACTTACAGACGGCTCGATTTACAGACTTTTCGAGTTACAGACTTCTCTGGCCGCAAAATTTAGATTCGACTTGCAGACGGAGAATTGACTTACAGACCAGAAAAAAACCAAAATGGAACAAAAATAGAAGAAAAACTGCCAGTTATGGGATTAATCGGTTTTCAATGCATTGTAGGTCAATGGAGATTTGACCTACAGACTTTTCGACTTGCAGCCACCATTCCAATAAGGATTAATTCTGTAAGTAGAGGGTCCACTGTACTGTACATATTAGACTTCAAAAACTCAAAACAAAATAATGGTGTAATGAGAGGAGAGATGGGACTTGCCTGCATTCTGCTCTTACCCCACTGTCTCCTCGTACTTTTTCCGCAGACAGTATTTACCTCTTCATATAAGAAATAGATTTTGCTACATATGAAGACATTTAGTGTAGAGCATTCTGAGCACACCCAGTTTTGTCTGTTATCAGAACAAAACAGGGTCTGGCCTAGTTCATACCTCGACATATTAAACCAGACTGCAGGGAAATCTCTCATCCATCTTCCTTCTTACATGCCTCTATAAATGATATTACCGTGTCATTTAAAAACAGACACAAACCTGTCTTAGAAGGTCTAACATCCTTTATCGAAAGGTATCTTTGGAAGATGGTGGAGGAACAATTTTACAAGACATGTTATTCATTCTAAGTTTTATTTCCAGAAACTGCCCAGAGCTTTTCCAATCCTACCATATCCTGAACAGGTTTGGTCTTCCTAAGAGTTTTTCCCCAAACACTAGAACTGTCATCTTTGCCTATCACTATGAGTGCAGTTTTAAGACTGCTATGAGTTGGTGCTGACAGTTATTGACACTTACCTGAAAAAAATGAGCTAGGAAGCTGTAACTACCACACTATTCTACATATTCCCCCAAAAAGTCAATGCACTTGCAACATCTGTCCTGCAGCTTCTTAAGTCCCTGCAAATAAAATTCTTCCAACTGCTGGTGTAACCACTCATTTGAAGCATTAGTTGCCTCCAGAACACTCCAGAATTGTTGTACCTTTAGGTGTTTTTTTGAGTTTGGGGAACAGATAATAGTCAGAAGGAGCCAGGTCGGGAGAATAGGGTGGATGGGGCATTCCTTGAAAGCCTAAGGACATCAGTTTTGCTGTTGTTTCACCTGCAGTGTGGGATGAGGCATTATCATGCAACAGGACGACACCTTTGGAGAACTTTCCTCGATGTTTTTACATGATGTTTTGCCTCAACTTCATCAATGAAGCACAGTAATATTTTACATTGATGGTTGAACCTTGTTGGAGGTAGTCCACCAGCAGAACTCCCTTCTTATCACAAAAAAACTGTTGCCATTGCCCCCTTATCCCAGGATAACTGCGCGAGACCAGGCAAATGGGTTAAACATGGGCCACACTTTATTGTAATCCATTTCATTCTCATGAACATTGTCAATCATTTGGCAAAGGGGGGTCCTGCTGTAGTGCGGATTCAGATTTCCCTCTTGGGTTCTGGCTTGACCCTTGACCAGCCAATAGGCTGAGCTCAGGGCTCAGTTATTCCCCTCTTTATTACCATGGGATAACTATCAGCCTCCAATTTCTCCCAGACCCTCTTTCCATCCCTCTGTGGTGTCCATGGGTCCGGAAGCCTCCCCAGTGCATCTTTCCTTCCAAGCACTGTGATCGCCTGATCAGCAGTGCTGTCCGTTCAGATACACTACAATTTAGTGCCGTTACCATATAATCCAAGTTCTGTTACCTTTGAATCCGCACTACCTGCCACAGCAATGGGAATAGGTACACTATTTCCCATGCTCCCCATCAAGCCGCTCCATCTCGAAGAGCAGGCCCCCTTAACGTCCTCCAAAAAGATGCTCAAACCTCGTTTGGACAAGTGCACGCCGTCTGGCCTAAAACACTCTGGCCCGTTGAGCTGAATCCTGTGCTACCCGACCACTGATCCCAGGCCACTACTGCTCTGCAGATTTCCCTGTTAACACTCCTCCGGGCAGTGTTTTCAGGCCAAAACTGTCTCACTCCTTTCCAAAACCGGTGAGGGATGATTGTCGACCATATAATCCACATCTCCGGATATGTGCCTTTCAGCCAGGTGAGGTCGCATATCACATCGACTACCAGGGATCTCCCCGGGTACCGAGCCAAATCGTTGCCGCCCAAATGTATCATCAACACGTCTGGCGGGTGCCGGCCAAAGGCAGTCGCTCAACAAAGCTGACTCCACAGCATGCCGCAGCGCCCTCTTCAATCCATGTGGACCCACCCATCGAGGCCTAGGTTGCTCCCCCATGGGGATGCAGAAGCATGTCTCTCAGCCCAAAATAGAAAATTGTGGCCCGTTATGACGATGTGTCTCCTCCTCGGTACCGATGGGGTGCCTGCAAAACATAACAAAGTAGCCCTCATGCCTACACATTAGGTAGCGGCTGAACGTATCGGCGATATGATTTCAATGCCTAGCGGCCAATCAACTTGATCTCCTGCGGTTGGTAGCCAAAGACCGCTGCCGTTGAAGCGGCCCCAATCCTGAAGGAGTGTGTGCCAAATCTCTGGCCCTGGGCCCCTTCCTTTTGTAATGCCACCTCAGCCAGCTTCTAAAACTGGTACTTCGTCAGGGGGGGGGGCAACCTTGTGCATGAAAAGGTATCCCAGCTCCGCCCCTCTCCTGCTTAAGTATTCCTCCATAGCCCTCACCAGGCATATGCTACCCACCTGGCATGGCAACAACGTCACAAAGGCCCATTTTCCCCGTTGGTCAGCCTTTGACTGGCGTATGTGCAGCTGCACCACACTGTCCTCCATCTGGACATCAACCCGCTGCAAGGCTGTCCTGGATCCGTCCCTTTTTCCTCCGGCAACTACTTGGCTAATCTGTAGGGCGGCAAAAAATGTTAGTAATGTTGCCACCCCAAACAAGCTTACCTCATACTCGTCCCGACAAATGGATCCCCACTGTCGGCAAATACCCTTCAATGGGCAATATGAGTGCTCTCAAATCTTTGAACCTGCCCCTTTCTTGGGCCCAGCCCTCGATAATCTTTCGTATGTGAAAATCAGAGGAAAATTCTGGGAGGCCCCTGGATTTGGCCTGAAAAGCCAACGCTGAAAGCTTGCCTTGGATAGTTCCCAGGGCCAAACCTTGCCTGTGCAAGCTGATGATATGCTGTTGCAAATGGTCAACTGGGACTGGCCAACTCTGCTCCAACCCCACTGACTCTCTTTATTTTTGAAATTCTCTACTCACTGCTGAGTACCCTGTCCTTGTCCTTGGTGCCAGGGCCATGTTTATTGCCCTCTCCACGTCTTTGTGCCAATTGACCAAACCTCCTGAAGCAGAATCTCTGGCACTTCGCTGGCCCATGGGTTTTAATTCCATGAACAGTTTCATCTGTTGACGTGACAAGGCATCTGCTATGCTATTGTCAATGCCAGGGACGTGATGGGCCTGTATTAGTATGCTAAATTTCAATGCCCGCAACATGAATGCCCTTATCAGGGCCATGACTCTCTCAAAGCGGGAGGTGACGTTATTGACGATGTGCACTACTGCATGGTTGTCACACCCGAAATGCACAACTCATGTCTTGCAAAATATTCCGAAACAGCCACCAATGACTCCACACATTTCCTCTTTTGTTCGGTTCGGGGATCCACTTTTCTGCCAGCTTTCTCATTTCCAAGTCGTTGTGGATAATGCCACCAACTCTCTCACGTGATATTTTCAGATATGTAGCAATACTTTTGGCTGATATACAGTGGTCCTCCATGATCATGTCATGGATGGCTGTCACATTTGCAGGCACAGAGATGGAAACAGGCCTTCCACTGGGTTTCTCACTTTCAACCACAAAATGGCAAATTTTAAAATTGACAACCCAGCGTTTAACTGTTGCATATGAAGGGCCACTGTCACTCATAGTTTGGAACATTTCATCATGGATCTGCTTTGCACCTTTCTCTTGGAGAAACAGGAAATTGATTATGGTTCTATGCTCTTCCACATTGAACTTTCCTGAAGGTGCTGCCATGTTCACTTTGGACCTGAACATGAAAGATAAGTTAAAATCATAGGTAGTTGATTTTTGCACCAGTGAATACAGACAAATTGGCCAATACACTCTGCAATTTACAGCTTTCTAGCTCATTTTTTTTCTGGGTAAAGCTCAATGCTTGTCAGCACCCCCTTGTATTCTTATTTGGTATTGTAGTTATTCTTGCTAAGTGTGTGCCTAAAGTAATCATTATTTCTAAAGATTCTTAGAAGACATTTATTTCTCAGAGTCACAACAAAGAATTTCAATAAAATGAATGTTTTCTCACCAGCAATTCCCCTGAGCACACTGGGTCCTGAAGTCACTACCCATAAATCTTTCTTTTGTATGCCTCACTTTTCTTTTTGTATCTTGTCACATCTGTTTTTGTCATATTGGAATTCTCTTTGTTTAGGGTAACCGTTTCTGCTCCTTTTCACCTTATTAAGAATTTATGCACTCTTTATTTTTTCAATAACTTCAAGAATACAGTCCAAATATGCATATATTCCATTAACATTTAACAAAATTTACTAATTTAAGAATTGGGTCTAACCTGCATCATTTCCCAATAGTTATTTTTAAACATGTTTTGCCACCTTCTGTTGGTTATTGGACAAATTTCATTTAATGCCAATAATTCATTTTTAGTTTTCTTTCAGTGGTACTGTTTTAATATTTGACAATTCCAGGAAATCTGATCAATCTTTATTTTTTCTTAAGAGTTTAAGACATTTCTGAAATGACAACCTTCAGCTCTCGAATGTCTGCACCCAATTATTAATTTTCCAACATTTATTCTCTTGTAATGAAGATTCAAAAGTGACACCCTGGATATTACTGTATTGAAGGGCAATTTCACTCTTCCCAGGCAATTTATTTTTCTTTTGCCTCAAGGCTACCTCCTAAGTTTTTACAGACCACAAGAAATCTGACTGGATTGGTGATTATTCCAAGGGGTTATCTCTGCAGTATTCCCTCAGTGCTGCCATGCCTGATTTACTTAATGTGACATACAGCAAGCACTCCAATTTGTTATCTTTACTCTGCTTCTTCTTCTGTCTTGCATTCCTCCTGTGTATACCATTCCTGTAACATTTGTGATGATTGCAACTGCTATGTGCTTCTGAATTATTTGTGCATCAGCTTAGCAGTGCTTAGATCTTACCTAGGAAAGCAAAACTGACAGAACTTTTTGGCAAATTTTTCTTCCCACCTTTTCATAGTAATGAACCACACAGTGGCCAAAATCCGATTGCATAGATTTTGGCTTATATGAGTGGTGATGCTCCCAGCTTACCAGTAATAAAGGAGTTCCTTCTTTGATCTTGGGGTTCTCATGACTTATCTGTGATCAGTCTCATTGCAGGAGAGTCAGGTGAGCCCTTGGAGTGATGGAGGAACTCTTTAAATTACCAGCAATCTCCCCCTCCTGGATGATGTTACCAACAGTAGAAAACTACCAAAAATTAAAGTTCCTCATTTGATCTCTGGGCTTATGCAATTTATTTGTGAGCCCAAGGATGACATCATTATAACTGCAACAGTGGCACTTGCAGTAACCACAGATGTTGTAGGAATGGTTTGCACAGGAGGAATGCAATACAGAAGGAGAAAAGTAGTCAAGATAACAACAATACCAATCAACAATAACAATGTGCCTTTGAGTCAATTCAGATGTATGGCAATCCTTTCCACAGTTTCCTTGATGTAGAATACACAGAAGTAGTTTTGTGTTCCCTTTTTCTAAGGGGTGCTCTGGAACTGTGTCGCTTGCCCAAAGCTACACAGGTTGGCTTTTCTCCTGTGATTCTCAGAGCAAAACTGAATTCCCAGCCTCTGGCTCCATAGTACCCAACTCACTAAAGGGCTTCAATTTACATAATAGGACTTTGACTATCCTTACGGGGAGTGACATAATGGGTTTCATCTTTGAACTAGGGCTTTCGGGAAGGGCTGTATCTAGCTAGCGAATTCAGTTCTCTATTTCCTTTTGCTTCCTTGCTAGAGGTGCTGGTGGGGAGCCTTCATTTGGGTGGGTGCATATATTTTATGGACAGCTCTGCATATCTGACCTACCAGTTGTGCATCCCTGACATAAAGCATCTTAAAAGACAATCCTTGCACAGCAGCAGATTGGCCCACATATTAGACCTTCAACCGAGTTTCTAGGCTCCACAGAGGTTTCTCACAGGCAAAAGATAAAATGTCAGTAGGAAGCAGCAGTAGAAGGGAATGGAAAGCTTCAGACAGACGTTCTTCTTGTTGCTTCAAGACACCCAACAGAGTACAGTAGGGTGACAGAGTAGGGGGTGGGCAAGCGACTGTTTTTTTCACTTTGCTGCTACAAATCCCTGCCGGATGTATCAAAAGAAGATTTCATTGGGTTTAAGTGCAGCTGAGATTGGGTCTAGCCATGTAAATCAGATGAGCAATGGCTGTTTGTATTTATTATGATTGTTTTGACCTATATACGACCACTGCTGGTAATTAAAAAGGTCCTCTGATCTCACAGTTTGTTCATTTTACTTGTGAGCACGAAAGTGACATCATTATAAATACAGTAATAGCACTTGCAGTAACCACAGACATATAGGAATGGTCTGCACAGGAGAAATGCAATAAAGAAGGAGAAAAAGAATCAAGATAAAAATATCAGTCAACAAAAGTTTTAACATTTCTTGCTATCTTTGGCCAATAGTCTGGTGAAATTAAAGCTTGATTCCTAAGGAGGTGGGACTTTGTCGTAGTCAGACCGGTCAGATTTCAGGACAGCTCCTAAAACTGACAAAGACCACTGGAATTTTATCTTTTCCTACCATTCCCCACCCTCTTTTACGTAGTACCCCTATTAATTATTTTTTAAAGGCTTCTGAATCCTAAAGTCTTCATTTAATTAATTTTAAGCCTTTTATATTTTCTAAATTTATTATTGATAAATATAATAGAATCAATAATTTTTCCTTCTGAAATAAATCATATTTCTCTGAGGATACTTTTTACATCCTGTATTACATATTGAAAGAAAGAGAGCAATCGGGTAGAAAGGTGGGCTAAACATCAAATAAACAAGTAAATACATTTAAAAAATCTGTTCATGTTGTTTAATTTTATTTTTACTTCATCGGTCTTACCTATACATTCTAAAAAATCTGACATATTTTGATTTTCGTAACAGCTACTACAACACCAGAAAGGACAGCAAATGAAGAAAGTGAGTATCCATTCTAAATCTCCCTTTAAAAAGATTGGTACACTGCTGATTGGAATTACAATTGGTTTCCTTGTTGAAGTCATTATATCACTAGGTCTGAGAAATATATGCAAGCATAGGGGAATTCAGAACACAATTCAGAAAGGGTGCAATTATACACCTTGAGCTTCTCTAAATTTTCTAGCTGCACTTTTCTGTACATGGTGCAGTTCACAAACCATTTTCAAGGGTGGCCAGTAGAATAGATCCACAGGTATGGGGACTATGTTGGTTTTTACAGAGTCCTAGCAATATCTTGGTTTGCAAAAATTCCTGGTAACCAGACGTTGCTTCCCCTTCCATAGATTGTGCCATGTCTTGGAATCCCCCAAGGAGGCAAACCTATAAAGTATAATTTAGGTGGGTCTCTCTTTCTCAGAATCGAAACCAAAGATTTACATAAAGTAAATGTTTTCTTGCCAGCTCTTCCCCTGAGCTCATTGGCTCCTGAACTTACCACCAGCAAGTCTTTCCTTTTTATGCCTCACGATAGATCTATCTAGGTGGAGTTGAAGCTATATCTAGATAGACCTTTTATTCCTTTCTATCCCTTTAGAATGTCTCTTCTGTTTGCAAGAGTTCTCCTTAAAGCAGATGCTTACCATGGACATACAATGTAGTTGTAATTAACACGCAGTGTTCTAATGTTCCTCTTTTCCATCTGATCAATGCAATAACCACTTATGACATTTATATAATGCCCTTTCCTTGTAAGAAAGAACTTTTGCAAAAGTAGATCTATATCAATTTTATGTACTGTAGTTAATTTAACTGAAATGATGTATATTGTATTATTTTTCTCACGTTGCCTTTTCCTCTTCCTTCCCTATATTTCAAGGAACAAGTCAGTCTTCTGAAATAAATCATGTTTCTCTCAGAATACCTTTTTCACGGTCCATATTATATATTGAATGAAAGAGAGCAATTGGGCAGAAAGGTGGGATGAACATCCAAATGGTCAAATGAATACATAAGGAAATTTCTGTTCATGTTGTTTAATTTTATTTTCACTTGATGGGTCTTACCTAGATATTTGTAGATTGCACACAATCTGACAGATTTTGATTTTCCTAACAGCTACTACAATGCCAGAAACTACAACAGATGAAGAAAGTGAGTATCCATTCTAAATCTCCCTTTTAAAATTTTGGTAAGCTGCTGATTGGCATTTCAATTGGTTTTCCTGTTGAAAACTGGCAGTCTTTATGTTTTCCTTAACGTCAAGAAGACTCTCCCTTATATGGATTGATTCTATTAAAATTTAGAGTAATTCAGTAATTTAAGAATTAAATCTAACCAGCATTCTTTCCTTGTAGTTCCTTTTAAGCACGCTTTCCTACTGAATGCTGGTTAGATGGCAAACTTCATTTCATGCCCTGAAGATATTTTACGTTTTCTTTCAGTGCTACTCTTTTAATCTTTCACCATTTCAGGTAATCTGACAATTAGTTTGTTTTCTTAACAGCTGGGTTAACTCCTGAGATGACTACCATGAGCTCTGGTAAGTCTGGATCCAGTTACTGATTTTTTCAGCATACAGTATATTCTTCTAATTGACATTCTAATGTGACACACTGTTTATTCCTGTGGTGGACAGCAATTTCATTTCTCCCAAGCTGTTTCATTTTACTTTTCTCTCAGGGCTACTATCCAATATTGTACAGATTACACAAAAACTGATGGTGTCATCAGCAAAGAGAGCAACCCCATAAGAAAAGAGTTCCTTTTGTAATCTTGAGGCAGACCTGACTATGTTGATAAATTTTTTTTCTGGAATTACATATTGAAAAAAAATTGAAATACAGACAAATGTATGGAATTCTAAGGTCACTTTTCACCTAGAAATATGAAACGATTTATACCCAACTTTCTCCTCCCAAAATATAGAAAACTTGAAAAATCTAGCCTTGTTTATCCCTTTCCAGCTAAGGCCACCTTTCAGTGTTGCACTTCCTATTAACTATCAGCTGAGACTTAAACTCTCTTTTCTTTGGCATCCAAAACAGTTGGATAGGAACGACAGTTCTATCTAGATGGAGTTGAAGCTATATCTAGATAGACCTTTTATTCCTATCCATCCCTTTGGAATGTTTCTTCTCTTTGCAAGACTTCTCCTCAAAGCAGATGCTTACCATGGACATACAGTGTAGTTGTAATTAACACTCAGTGTTCTATTGTTCCACTTTTGCACCTCATCAATGCAATAACCAGTTATGTAATTTATATCATGCCCTTTCCTTGTACGAAAGATCTTTTGCTAAATTAGATCTATATCAATTTTCTGTAGTTAATTTGACTGAAATGATGTATATTGTATTATTTTTCTCACGTTGCCATTTCCTCTTCCTTCCCTGTATTTCAAGGAACAAGTCAGTCTCCTGAGACTCCAACAGGTAAAAGAAGCCTCTCATCTTCTCCATATAATAATCCTCAATCCTAATTTTCTGAAAGAAAAAAGTCCATAAGATATTATACCTGGAAACTTTGTATTTATTTGACTTCGAGTAATTGTACAATTCCTGGAAACTGACCTGTTTTGGTTTTCTCAACAGAGGCTACTTCTGCAGATACAGAGACTGAACTCGCTAGTAAGTTTTCATCCTGAATTTGTCCTTCACAACAGTCTCAGAGGACGTGCCATGGAAAGTTCCGATTGGTATTCTTGGAGCCAGACATCCGGTTTTAACTTTCCTTGCTATCTTTGGCCAATCGTCTGGTGGGATTGAGGCTTCTGATTCCTGCAATCTTCCTTCAATTAATTCTTAAGCCTTTTACGTTTCCCCAATTTATTATTGATGAATCTACTTCAATCAATAGATTGTCCATCTGAAATAAATCATATTTCTCTAAGAATACCTTTTTCACGTTCCATATTTAATGAAAGAGAGTAATTGGGCAGAAAGGTGGGATGAACGTCCAAATGATCAAATAAATACATAAGAAAATTTCTGTTCATGTTGTTTAATTTTATTTTTACTTGATGGTCTTACCTAGATATTTATAGATTGCACACAATCTGACAGATTTTGATTTTCCTAACAGCTACTACAACTCCAGAAACGTCAACAAATGAAGAGAGTGAGTATCCATTCTAAAACTCCCTTTTAAAATTTCAGTAAGCTGCTGATTGGCATTTCAATTGGTTTCCATTTTGAAAACTGGCAGTTGATTATGATATACATCAACATCAAAGACAATGACAATTCTCTTATCTAGAAGTTGCTATCAATCAGAAAAAGTGTTTGCTGTTTTTCATTTTTCCATTCCACCAGGTGAAAATCCTGACATTTAATCTCGTATTGATCAATGAGAATTATTAGAAACAAATTGGTGATCAGTTAACTCATACATACAATATGATTTTTCCTTCAAGAGTAGGGAGCATACAGAAGCAAAGGGATGTTTGCAAAAGATTGGGGTATCACTGTACTCTAAATTAATACTCTGGATTTATTTTAGAATAGGATGGATTAGTAGGCTAGTTTGTTGGTTACTTTTTCCACCATTGTACTTATTGCTAGAGATTACATGTTTACTAATTCTATATTAAAACAGAAATGGCAACCTTTACTTATAGGCGGTTCATAATCCCCATGAATAAAGATGTAAAGTACGCAGTGTGGATTCAAGGCATATATTGATTTCCATTAATTTTGCTGTTTTTTTAAAACATATGAAATCAGCATCTTGTATTATGCTTCATTTGGAAAAAAAAATCATTGTCCTGTACTTTTTGTTTTAATACTGAAATTAGAGCAGAATGCTGAACTTAATAGACCTTGGCCTGACGAAAATTAGATCTTACGTTATATCAGGCAAGCCACAAATAAAATGAATATATCATGGTTATCCCTCAAAACTATATTGTCCTTTTGGTATTCTTCATATTTTGCCTCAGGTCCAAAAATGCAATGGCTGTTCATTTTGAAGCATGATTTCTTATAGGGATACAGAGTTTTGTGGTTGAGATTGTTGTTGTTTAGTCATATCTGAATCTTCATGACCCCATGAACCAGAGCACGCCAAGCCCTCTGTCTTCCACTGTCTTCCGGAGTTGGGTCAAAGTGGTTGAGATTAGTCACTGATTACTGTGGTTAAGAGAGAAGTTGTAGCGCGTTCTGAATACCAGGATGAAATCTACACCATTTTAAATAGAATAGATTAGATTAATATAATGTTAGAGAGTACAAAAAAAAGGTAAAATAAATGGAATAGATTGTAATAAATCTCTCTCTCTGGTTGCAACAGAGAGAAAAGTAAAAAAATAAATAAATCCAATTCTGGTAACCAGAAGTCCATTCCCCCTCCATTGAATGTTTCAAAACCCAGAACCCTCCCTGAAGGCAATCATAAATAATTTATGTGGGTCTCTCTTTGTCAATATCAAAACCAAAGATTTAGATAAAATAAGTCTTTTATTCCCAGCTCTTACCATGAGCTCACTGGCTTCTGAACACACTTCCAGTAAGTCTTTCCTTTTTCTGCCTCACTTTTATTTTTGTCTCTCGTCACATTGGCATTCTCTTTGTGCAGGGCAACCGTTTTTGCTACTTATTTTCTTTACAAAGAATTTAGGGGGTCTTTATGTTTTCCTCAACATCAAGAAATCTGTCCCTTCTATGGATTGATTCTATTAAAATTTAGAGTAATTCAGTAATTTAAGTAATAAATCCAACCAGCATTCTTTCCTCGTAGTTCCTTTTAAGCACGCTTTCCTACCGAATGCTGGTTAGAGGGCAAACTTCATTTCATGCCCTTAAGACATTTTACATTTTCTTTCAGTGCTACTCTTTTAATCTTTAGCCATTCCAGGTAATCTGACCATTGGTCTGTTTTCTTAACAGCTGGGATAACCCCTGAGATGACTACCATGAGCTCTGTTAAATCTGGATCCAGTTACTGATATTTCGGCATACAGTAAATTCTTCTAATTGACATTCTAAAGTGACACCCTGTTTATTCCTGTGTCAGAGGGCAATTTCATTTTTTCCAGGCAGTTTCCTTTTACTTTTCTCTCAAGGCTACTACCTAATGGTGTACAGATTGCACAAAAGCTGATGGTGTCACCAGCGAAGAGAGCTAACCCATAAGAAAAGAGTTCCTTTTTCGATCTTGGGGCAGAGATGACTATGTTGATAGATTTTTTTCTGGAATTACATATTACAAAAAAAAAATTAAAATACAGACAAATGCATGGAATTCTAAGATCACTTTTCACATAGAAATATGAAATATTTTACGCCCAACTTTCTCTTCCCAAAATATAAGAAACCTGGAAAAGCTAGCCTTGCTTATCCCTTTCCAACTAAGGCCACCTTTCAGTGTAGAGGTTCCTTTTAACTATCAGCTGAGACTTGGGACTTCGGGCTTGACGTCGTGACGAGACAGCAGCAGGAGGACAGAGCTCCGTCCCCCGGCTTGAATTCTGACCTTGTTTGGGACACCATAGGGTGTCGGAACCACCCTGGAGGGGTGGTGAACTGGGGTGGAAGCCTGTTGATCACAGGGGGGGCGGCGGCCACCCCCATTCGATCCAGGAAGCTCCCTAATCAGCAAACGGGCAGAAACAAGCAGCCTCGGCTCGCTCACAAGTCGTCGGCAGCCGGCTAAGAAGCAACAATCAGCATCTGGCATCGCTGTTTACCGGGTGAGATTTTTATAACTAATTGCTTATACCCCTGGAGGAAATAATTCCTATATACGGAAAAAAAGAATTGCTATCTCATCTCAGAAACTATAAAGTGGCAAAAAATCTGGTGAGAGGGATAGCTGCTGGAAAGGAAATAACTTTTAAAAATACATTTTAAGAATATTACCGTTTGGTGTTGTGAAGCTTGAGAAACTTTCCTGTGAGTTATACTTGATAAATCTGGACTCTGTTTTGACTACCTGGAATCTTTTGGCATGGAGCCTAGGAGCGGTGACCTTGAGCACTCTGCTGTTATTTCCTTTTGACTTTCTTTGAGCGTGGGTGGAAAATTAACCCTAAAGAGGACCTTTAAGGCCATCAGGCCGCGGATACAAATATTGCACCCTACCCTGGTATTTTGAGGGTTCAAATTTGGTTCAGGCCTATTTAGCCAAAGCAGACTTTTTGAAATGACTCTGGAAACTTTGAATATCTGTTTATAACAATTTGGGCAGCTGAAACAGAATGGCACAACAAGGACAATTTTGGAATGAAATAAAATCTATCCTTCAAACAATGTTAGAAACAGTGAGATCTCATTATCAAGAGACAAATTATCTAATCAACATCAGAAGAACTATGGTCCGCAAGCAACAGGGAACAACAAAGAAGGAAATGGGAGTATCTCAGATGATGTATGCCAATCAAAGCAGCAGCTGGAGGAAGTTAATCTAAGAGAAACATCAGTCTTGGACCATAAGAGAGTACCAAGGGAAGACAAAGGGAAAAAAACCCAGCAAAATTAACCCAAAAAAAAGCCTGGAAGACTCATTGAAGATAGACCAAGGATAGAAAGAGTTAGTGGACATAAATCAGATCTACAAAATGGTTTCAGAGGACATGAAAGATGACAGAATGCTTAGAGACACAGAAATCTTAAATGAGAAAAGGGAAATTAGAGAGGGAATTACCGAGAAAGATGAAAAAAGGGAAAACAAGGAAGGGCCCCTTAATATTGAAAAATGTTTATATTTATCATCTGAAACTGTAAAAGGGTATACTCTGTATATTAAAAAGGAGAACTAAATTGAAATAAGGGAGCCCTAATCAGGGTAAAGATGCAATATGGTGGGTTTTTTTAAATTATAGGTAAATTAAACTAGAAATAAAGCTGGGTCCTGGATATGGAACCACTTTCAATAAGAATGTTACTAGAAGACCTTGAGAATTTTATATAATATGAGAGTAATATTATGATAGTAGTCGTACTATATACTAAAATTTGTATATCAATGGTTTGAATGTTTGAAAGATGTTTGGAATTTGGGGGGATAATCGGGAAGACACTGAGATGTAAAAAACAAATAATTGTAAGCAAAACATGTAACACTATGTTTGACAAGCACAAAACAATGTAGATAGATTGAAAAATTAATAAAATGTTTATTAAAAAAACTATCAGCTGAGACTTAAATTCTCTTTTCTTTGGCATCGAAAACAGTTGGATAGGAACGACAGTTCTATCTAGAGGAATTGAAGCTATATCTAGATAGACCTTTTATACCTCTCCATCCCTTTGGAATGTCTCTTCTGTTTGCAAGACTTCTCCTCAAAGCAGATGCTTACCATGGACATACAGTGTAGTTGTAATTAACGCTCAGTGTTCTATTGTTCCATTTTTCCACCTCATCAATGTAATAACCAGCTATGACATTTATATAATGCCCTTTCCGTGTACGAAAGATCTTTTGCGAAAGTAGATCTGTATCAATTTTATGTAGTTAATTTGACTGAAATGATATATATTGTATTATTTTTCTCACGTTGCATTTCCTCTTCCTTCTCTGCATTTCAAGGAACAAATCAGTCTCCTGAGACTCCAACAGGTAAGAGAAGCATCTCACCTTCTCCATATCATAATCCTCAATCCTATTTTTCTCAACGAAAGTTTTCCATCCCATTACCTGGATGGGAGATCAAATGTTCCTTGGCACAAGAAGCTTATTATTTATTTGACTTCATATAATTGTATAATTCCTGGAAACTGACCCGTTTTGGTTTTCTTAACAGAGGCTACTTCTGCAGATGCAGAACCTGAACTCGCTAGTAAGTTTTCATCCTGAATTTGTCCTTCACAACAGTCTCAGAAGACATGCCATGGAAAGTTCCGATTGGTATTCTTGGAGCCAGAGATCCGGTTTTAACTTTTCTTGCTATCTTTGGCCAATCGTCTGGTGGGAAACGAGGCTTCTGGTTCTATCTAGAAGGAGTTGAAGCTATATCTTTTAATTTCATTTTGATTAATGAAAGTGATTAGAAACAAATTGGTGATCAATTAAAATACATGTTTCCTTACCAGCTGTTCCCTCGAGCACATCAAGTCCAGAACTCACAACCAGTAAGTCTTTATTTTTTATACCTTACGTTTCTTTTTGTATCTTCTTTCCATTAATTGAAAGAAGATCAACTCCTATCAATAGATTGTCCTTCTGAAAAAATTCATGTTTCTCTAAAAATAACTTTTTACGTTCCATATTACATATTGATTGAAAGAGAGCAATTGGGCAGAAAGATGGGATTAATGTTCAAATTGTCTAAGAAATAGATAAGAAAATTTCTGTTCATTTTGTTTAATATTATTTTTACTTGATGGTCTTATCTAGATATTTATAGATTGCACACAATCTGACAGATTTTGATTTTCCTAACAGCTACTACAGCGCCAGAAACTACAACAAATGAAGAAAGTGAGTATCCAGTCTAAATCTCCCTTTTAAAATTTTGGTATGCTGCTGATTGGCATTTTAATTGGTTTCCATTTTGAAAACTGGCAGCTGATTATGATATCCATCAACATCAAAGACAATGACAATTCTCTTATCTAGAAGTTGCTATCAATCAGAAAAAGTGTTTGCTGTTTTTTGTTTTTCCATTCCATCAGGTGAAAATCCTGACTTTTAATTTCCTTTTGATTAATGAAAGTGATTAGAAACAAATTGGTGATCTTAATAGACCTTGGCCTGACGAAAATTAGATCTTACGTTATATCAGGCAAGCCACAAATAAAATGAATATATCATGGTTATCCCTCAAAACTATATTGTCCTTTTGGTATTCTTCATATTTTGCCTCAGGTCCAAAAATGCAATGGCTGTTCATTTTGAAGCATGATTTCTTATAGGGATACAGAGTTTTGTGGTTGAGATTGTTGTTGTTTAGTCATATCCGAGTCTTCATGACCCCATGAACCAGAGCACGCCAAGCCCTCCTGTCTTCCACTGTCTTCCGGAGTTGGGTCAAAGTGGTTGAGATTAGTCACTGATTACTGTGGTTAAGAGAGAAGTTGTAGCGCGTTCTGAATACCAGGATGAAATCTACACCATTTTAAATGGAATAGATTAGATTAATATAATGTTAGAGAGTACCAAAAAAAGGTAAAATAAATGGAATAGATTGTAATAAATCTCTCTCTCTGGTTGCAACAGAGAGAAAAGTAAAAAAATAAATAAATCCAATTCTGGTAACCAGAAGTCCATTCCCTCTCCATTGAATGTGTCAAAACCCAGAACCCTCCCTGAAGGCAATCATAAATAATTTATGTGGGTCTCTCATTGTCAATATCAAAACCAAAGATTTAGATAAAATAAGTCTTTTATTCCCAGCTCTTACCATGAGCTCACTGGCTTCTGAACACACTTCCAGTAAGTTTTTCCTTTTTCTGCCTCACTTTTATTTTTGTCTCTCGTCACATTGGCATTCTCTTTGTGCAGGGCAACCGTTTTTGCTACTTATTTTCTTTATGAAGAATTTAGGGGGTCTTTATGTTTTCCTCAACATCAAGAAATCTGTCCCTTCTATGGATTGATTCTATTAAAATTTAGAGTAATTCAGTAATTTAAGTAATAAATCCAACCAGCATTCTTTCCTCGTAGTTCCTTTTAAGCACGCTTTCCTACCGAATGCTGGTTAGAGGGCAAACTTCATTTCATGCCCTTAAGACATTTTACATTTTCTTTCAGTGCTACTCTTTTAATCTTTAGCCATTCCAGGTAATCTGACCATTGGTCTGTTTTCTTAACAGCTGGGATAACCCCTGAGATGACTACCATGAGCTCTGGTAAGTCTGGATCCAGTTACTGATTTTTCGGCATACAGTAAATTCTTCTAATTGACATTCTAAAGTGACCCCCTGTTTATTCCTGTGTCGGAGGGCAATTTCATTTTTTCCAGGCAGTTTCCTTTTACTTTTCTCTCAAGGCTACTACCTAATGTTGTACAGATTGCACAAAAGCTGATGGTGTCACCAGCGAAGAGAGCTAACCCATAAGAAAAGAGTTCCTTTTTCGATCTTGGGGCAGAGATGACTATGTTGATAGATTTTTTTCTGGAATTACATATTACAAAAAAAAATTAAAATACAGACAAATGCATGGAATTCTAAGATCACTTTTCACATAGAAATATGAAATATTTTACGCCCAACTTTCTCTTCCCAAAATATAAGAAACCTGGAAAAGCTAGCCTTGCTTATCCCTTTCCAACTAAGGCCACCTTTCAGTGTAGAGGTTCCTTTTAACTATCAGCTGAGACTTGGGACTTTGGGCTTGACGTCGTGACGAGACAGCAGCAGGAGGGCAGAGCTCCGTCCCCCGGCTTGAATTCTGACCTTGTTTGGGACACCATAGGGTGTCGGAACCACCCTGGAGGGGTGGTGAACTGGGGTGGAAGCCTGTTGATCACAGGGGGGGGCGGCGGCCACCCCCATTCGATCCAGGAAGCTCCCTAATCAGCAAACGGGCAGAAACAAGCAGCCTCGGCTCGCTCACAAGTCGTCGGCAGCCGGCTAAGAAGCAACAATCAGCATCTGGCATCGCTGTTTACCGGGTGAGATTTTTATAACTAATTGCTTATACCCCTGGAGGAAATAATTCCTATATACGGAAAAAAAGAATTGCTATCTCATCTCAGAAACTATAAAGCGGCAAAAAATCTGGTGAGAGGGATAGCTGCTGGAAAGGAAATAACTTTTAAAAATACATTTTAAGAATATTACCGTTTGGTGTTGTGAAGCTTGAGAAATTTTCCTGTGAGTTATACTTGATAAATCTGGACTCTGTTTTGACTACCTGGAATCTTTTGGCATGGAGCCTAGGAGCGGTGACCTTGAGCACTCTGCTGTTATTTCCTTTTGACTTTCTTTGAGCCTGGGTGGAAAATTAACCCTAAAGAGGACCTTTAAGGCCATCAGGCCGCGGATACAAATATTGCACCCTACCCTGGTATTTTGAGGGTTCAAATTTGGTTCAGGCCTATTTAGCCAAAGCAGACTTTTTGAAATGACTCTGGAAACTTTGAATATCTGTTTATAACAATTTGGGCAGCTGAAACAGAATGGCACAACAAGGACAATTTTGGAATGAAATAAAATCTATCCTTCAAACAATGTTTGAAACAGTGAGATCTCATTAACAAGAGACAAATTATCTAATCAACATCAGAAGAACTATGGTCCGCAAGCAACAGGGAACAACAAAAAAGGAAATGGGAGTATCTCAGATGATGTATGCCAATCAAAGCAGCAGCTGGAGGAAGTTAATCTAAGAGAAACATCAGTCTTGGACCATAAGAGAGTACCAAGGGAAGACAAAGGGAAAAAAACCCAGCAAAATAAACCAAAAAAAAAATAAAAATAAAAAAGCCTGGAAGACTCATTGAAGATAACCAAGTATAGAAAGAATTTGTGAACATTAATCAGATCTACAAAATGGTTTCAGAGGACATGAGAGATGACAGAATGCTTAGAGACACAGAAATCTTAAATGAGAAAAGGGAAATTAGAGAGGGAATTACCGAGAAAGATGAAAAAAGGGAAAACAAGGAAGGGCCCCTTAATATTGAAAAATGTTTATATTTATCATCTGAAACTGTAAAAGGGTATACTCTGTATATTAAAAAGGAGAACTAAATTGAAATAAGGGAGCCCTAATCAGGGTAAAGATGTAATATGGTGGGTTTTTTTAAATTATAGGTAAATTAAACTAGAAATAAAGCTGAATCCTGGATATGGAACCACTTTCAATAAGAATGTTACTAGAAGACCTTGAGAATTTTATATAATATGAGAGTAATATTATGATAGTAGTCGTACTATATACTAAAATTTGTATATCAATGGTTTGAATGTTTGAAAGATGTTTGGAATTTGGGGGGATAATCGGGAAGACACTGAGATGTAAAAAACAAATAATTGTAAGCAAAACATGTAACACTATGTTTGACAAGCACAAAACAATGTAGATAGATTGAAAAATTAATAAAATGTTTATTAAAAAAACTATCAGCTGAGACTTAAATTCTCTTTTCTTTGGCATCAAAAACAGTTGGATAAGAACGACAGTTCTTTCTAGAGGAATAGAAGCGATATCTTGATAGACCTTTTATACCTCTCCATCCCTTTGGAATGTCTCTTCTGTTTGCAAGACTTCTCCTCAAAGCAGATGTTTACAATGGATATACAATGTAGTTGTAATTAACACTCAGTGTTCTATTGTTCCATTGTTCCACCTCATCAATGTAATAACCAGCTATGACATTTATATAATGCCCTTTCCTTGTATGAAAGATCTTTTGCGAAAGTAGATCTGTATCAATTTTATGTAGTTAATTTGATTTAAATGATATATATTATATTATTTTTCTCACATTGCATTTCCTCTTCCTTCTCTGCATTTCAAGGAACAAGTCAGTCTCCTGAGACTCCAACAGGTAAGAGAAGCATCTCACCTTCTCCATATCATAATCCTCAATCCTATTTTTCTCAAAGAAAGGTTTCCATACCATTACCTGGATGGGAGATCAAATATTCCTTAGCACAAAAAGCCTATTATTCATTTGACTTCATATAATAGTACAATTCCTGGAAAATGACCCGTTTTGGTTTTCTTAACAGAGGCTACTTCTGCAGATATGGAACCAGAACTCGCTGGTAAGTTTTCATCCTGATTTTGTCCTTCACAACAGTCTCAGAAGATGTGCCATGGAAAGTTCCGATTGGTATTCTTGGAGCCAGAGATCCGGTTTTAACTTTTCTTGCTATCTTTGGCCAATCGTCTGGTGGGAATCGAGGCTTCTGGTACCTGGAAGCTTCTTTCAATTAATTATAAAGCCTTTTATGTTTCCCCAATTTATTACTTATAAATCAACTCCTATCAATAGATTGTGGTTCTGAAATAATTCATGTTTCTCTAAAAATAACTTTTTTACGTCCCATATTACATATTGATTGAAAGAGAGCAATTGAGCAGAACGATGGGATTAATGTTCAAATTGTCAAAGAAATAGATAAGAAAATTTCTGTTCATTTTGTTTAATTTTATTTTTACTTGTTGGGTCTTGCCTAGATATTTGTAGATTGCACAAAATCTGACAGGTTTTGATTTTCCTAACAGCTACCACAGCGTCAGAAACTACAACAGATGAAGAAAGTGAGTATCCAGTCTAAATCTCCCTTTTAAAACTTTAGTATGCTGCTGATTGGCATTTTAATTGGTTTCCATTTTGAAAACTGGCAGTTGATTATGATATACATCAACATCAAAGGCAATGACAATTCTCTTATCTAGAAGTTTCTATCAAGCAGAAAAAGTGTTTGCTGTTTTTTGTTTTTCCATTCCATCAGGTGAAAATCCTGACTTTTACTGTAATCTCCTATTGATTAATGAAAATGATTAGAAACAAATTGGTGATCAATTAAAATACATGTTTCCTCACCAGCTGTTCCCTCGAGCACATCAAGTCCAGAACTCACAACCCGTAAGTATTTTTATACCTTACGTTTCTTTTTGTATCTTCTTTCAATTAATTGAAAGAAGATCAACTCCTATCAATAGATTGTCCTTGTGAAATAAGTCATGTTTCTCTAAAAATAACTTTTTCACGTTCCATATTGCATATTGATTAAATGAGAGCAATTGGGCAGAAAGAGGGGATTAATGTTCAAATTGTCAAAGAAATAGATAAGAAAATTTCTGTTCCTGTTGTTTATTTTTATTTTTACTTGTTGGGTCTTACCTAAATATTTGTAGATAGCACACAATCTGAGAGATTTTGATTTTCCTAACAGCTACTACAGCGCCAGAAACTACAACAACTGAAGAAAGTGAGTATCCTGTATTAATCTCCATTTCAAAATTTTGGTATGTTGCTGATTGGCATTTTAATTGGTTTCCATTTTGAAAACTGGCAGTTGATTATGATATATATCAACATCAAAGACAATGACAATTCCCTTATCTAGAATTTGCTATCAATCAGAAAAAGTGTTTGCTATTTTTTGTTTTTCCATTCCATCAGGTGAAAATCCTGACTTTTAATCTCCTATTGATTAGTAAAAATGATTAGAAACAAATTGGTGATCAATTAAAATACATGTTTCCTTACCAGCTGTTCCCTCGAGCACATCAAGTCCAGAACTCACAACCCGTAAGTCTTTATTTTTATACCTTACGTTTCTTTTTGTATCTTCTTTCAATTAATTGAAAGAAGATCAACTCCTATCAATAGATTGTCCTTCTGAAATAAGTCATGTTTCTCTAAAAATATCTTTTTCACGTTCCATATTGCATATTGATTAAACGAGAGCAATTGGGCAGAAAGATGGGATTAATGTTCAAATTGTCAAAGAAATAGATAAGAAAATTTCTGTTCCTGTTGTTTATTTTTATTTTTACTTGTTGGGTCTTACCTAAATATTTGTAGATAGCACACAATCTGACAGGTTTTGATTTTCCTAACAGCTACTACAATGCCAGAAACTACAACAGATGAAGAAAGTGAGTATCCATTCTAAATCTCCCTTTTAAAATTTTGGTAAGCTGCTGATTGACATTTCAATTGGTTTCCCTGTTGAAAACTGGCAGTTGATTATGATATGCATCAACATCAAAGGCAATGACAATTCTCTTATCTAGAAGTTTCTATCAAGCAGAAAAAGTGTTTGCTGTTTTTTGCTTTTCCATTCCATCAGGTGAAAATCCTGACGTTTATTGTAATCTCCTATTGATTAATGAAAATGATTAGAAACAAATTGGTGATCAATTAAAATACATGTTTCCTTACCAGCTGTTCCCTCGAGCACATCAAGTCCAGAACTCACAACCCGTAAGTCTTTATTTTTATACCTTACGTTTCTTTTTGTATCTTCTTTCAATTAATTGAAAGAAGATCAACTCCTATCAATAGATTGTCTTTTTGTGAAATAAGTCATGTTTCTCTGAAAATAACTTTTTCACGTTCCATATTGCATATTGATTAAATGAGAGCAATTGGGCAGAAAGATGGGATTAATGTTCAAATTGTCAAAGAAATAGATAAGAAAATTTCTGTTCATTTTGTTTAATTTTATTTTTACTTGTTGGGTCTTACCTAGATATTTGTAGATTGCACACAATCTGACAGGTTTTGATTTTCCTAACAGCTACTACAGCGTCAGAAACTACAACAGATGAAGAAAGTGAGTATCCAGTCTAAATCTCCCTTTTAAAATTTTAGTATGCTGCTGATTGGCATTTTAATTGGTTTCCATTTTGAAAACTGGCAGTTGATGATGATATACATCAACATCAAAGGCAATGAAAATTCTCTTATCTAGAAGTTTCTATCAAGCGGAAAAAGTGTTTGCTGTTTTTTATTTTTTCCATTCTATCAGGTGAAAATCCTGACTTTTACTGTAATCTCCTATTGATTAATGAAAATGATTAGAAACAAATTGGTGATCAATTAAAATACATGTTTCCTTACCAGCTGTTCCCTCGAGCACATCAAGTCCAGAACTCACAACCCGTAAGTCTTTATTTTTATACCTTACGTTTCTTTTTGTATCTTCTTTCAAATAATTGAAAGAAGATCAACTCCTATCAATGGATTGTCCTTGTGAAATAAGTCATGTTTCTCTAAAAATAACTTTTTCACGTTCCATATTGCATATTGATTAAATGAGAGCAATTGGGCAGAAAGATGGGATTAATGTTCAAATTGTCAAAAAATAGATAAGAAAATTTCTGTTCATTTTGTTTAATTTTATTTTTACTTGTTGGGTCTTACCTAGATATTTATAGATTGCACACAATCTGACAGATTTTGATTTTCCTAACAGCTACTACAGCGCCAGAAACTACAACAGATGAAGAAAGTGAGTATCCAGTCTAAATCTCCCTTTTAAAATTTTAGTATGCTGCTGATTGGCATTTTAATTGGTTTCCATTTTGAAAACTGGCAGTTGATGATGATATACATCAACATCAAAGGCAATGAAAATTCTCTTATCTAGAAGTTTCTATCAAGCGGAAAAAGTGTTTGCTGTTTTTTATTTTTTCCATTCTATCAGGTGAAAATCCTGACTTTTACTGTAATCTCCTATTGATTAATGAAAATGATTAGAAACAAATTGGTGATCAATTAAAATACATGTTTCCTTACCAGCTGTTCCCTCGAGCACATCAAGTCCAGAACTCACAACCCGTAAGTCTTTATTTTTATACCTTACGTTTCTTTTTGTATCTTCTTTCAAATAATTGAAAGAAGATCAACTCCTATCAATGGATTGTCCTTGTGAAATAAGTCATGTTTCTCTAAAAATAACTTTTTCACGTTCCATATTGCATATTGATTAAATGAGAGCAATTGGGCAGAAAGATGGGATTAATGTTCAAATTGTCAAAAAATAGATAAGAAAATTTCTGTTCATTTTGTTTAATTTTATTTTTACTTCTTGGGTCTTACCTAGATATTTATAGATTGCACACAATCTGACAGATTTTGATTTTCCTAACAGCTACTACAGCGCCAGAAACTACAACAACTGAAGAAAGTGAGTATCCAGTATTAATCTCCGTTTTAAAATTTTGGTGTGTTGCTGATTGGCATTTTAATTGGTTTCGATTTTGAAAACTGGCAGTTGATTATGATATATATCAACATCAAAGACAATGACAATTCCCTTATCTAGAATTTGCTATCAATCAGAAAAAGTGTTTGCTATTTTTTGTTTTTCCATTCCATCAGGTGAAAATCCTGACTTTTAATCTCCTATTGATTAGTAAAAATGATTAGAAACAAATTGGTGATCAATTAAAATACATGTTTCCTTACCAGCTGTTCCCTCGAGTACATCGAGTCCAGAACTCACAAAAAGTAAGTCTTTATTTTTTATACCTTATGTTTCTTTTTGTATCTTCTTTCAATTAATTGAAAGAAGATCAACTCCTATCAATAGATTGTCCTTGTGAAATAAGTCATGTTTCTCTGAAAATAACTTTTTCACGTTCCATATTGCATATTGATTAAATGAGAGCAATTGGGCAGAAAGATGGGATTAATGTTCAAATTGTCAAAGAAATAGATAAGAAAATTTCTGTTCATTTTGTTTAATTTTATTTTTACTTGTTGGGTCTTACCTAGATATTTGTAGATTGCACACAATCTGACAGGTTTTGATTTTCCTAACAGCTACTACAGCGTCAGAAACTACAACAGATGAAGAAAGTGAGTATCCAGTCTAAATCTCCCTTTTAAAATTTTAGTATGCTGCTGATTGGCATTTTAATTGGTTTCCATTTTGAAAACTGGCAGTTGATTATGATATACATCAACATCAAAGGCAATGACAATTCTCTTATCTAGAAGTTTCTATCAAGCAGAAAAAGTGTTTCCTGTTTTTTATTTTTTCCATTCCATCAGGTGAAAATCCTGACTTTTACTGTAATCTCCTATTGATTAATGAAAATGATTAGAAACAAATTGGTGATCAATTAAAATACATGTTTCCTTACCAGCTGTTCCCTCGAGCACATCAAGTCCAGAACTAACAACCCGTAAGTCTTTATTTTTATACCTTACGTTTCTTTTTGTATCTTCTTTCAATTAATTGAAAGAAGATCAACTCCTATCAATAGATTGTCCTTGTGAAATAATTCATGTTTCTCTAAAAGTAACTTTTTCACGTTCCATATTGCATATTGATTAAATGAGAGCAATTGGGCAGAAAGAGGGGATTAATGTTCAAATTGTCAAAGAAATAGATAAGAAAATTTCTGTTCATTTTGTTTAATTTTATTTTTACTTGTTGGGTCTTACCTAGATATTTGTAGATTGCACACAATCTGACAGGTTTTGATTTTCCTAACAGCTACTACAGCGTCAGAAACTACAACAGATGAAGAAAGTGAGTATCCAGTCTAAATCTCCCTTTTAAAATTTTAGTATGCTGCTGATTGGCATTTTAATTGGTTTCCATTTTGAAAACTGGCAGTTGATGATGATATACATCAACATCAAAGGCAATGACAATTCTCTTATCTAGAAGTTTCTATCAAGCAGAAAAAGTGTTTGCTGTTTTTTATTTTTTCCATTCCATCAGGTGAAAATCCTGACTTTTACTGTAATCTCCTATTGATTAATGAAAATGATTAGAAACAAATTGGTGATCAATTAAAATACATGTTTCCTTACCAGCTGTTCCCTCGAGCACATCAAGTCCAGAACTAACAACCCGTAAGTCTTTATTTTTATACCTTACGTTTCTTTTTGTATCTTCTTTCAATTAATTGAAAGAAGATCAACTCCTATCAATAGATTGTCCTTGTGAAATACGTCATGTTTCTCTAAAAGTAACTTTTTCACGTTCCATATTGCATATTGATTAAATGAGAGCAATTGGGCAGAAAGAGGGGATTAATGTTCAAATTGTCAAAGAAATAGATAAGAAAATTTCTGTTCATTTTGTTTAATTTTATTTTTACTTGTTGGGTCTTACCTAGATATTTGTAGATTGCACACAATCTGACAGGTTTTGATTTTCCTAACAGCTACTACAGCGCCAGAAACTACAACAACTGAAGAAAGTGAGTATCCAGTATTAATCTCCGTTTTAAAATTTTGGTATGTTGCTGATTGGCATTTTAATTGGTTTCCATTTTGAAAACTGGCAGTTGATTATGATATATATCAACATCAAAGACAATGACAATTCCCTTATCTAGAATTTGCTATCAATCAGAAAAAGTGTTTGCTATTTTTTGTTTTTCCATTCCATCAGGTGAAAATCCTGACTATTAATCTCCTATTGATTAGTAAAAATGATTAGAAACAAATTGGTGATCAATTAAAATACATGTTTCCTTACCAGCTGTTCCCTCGAGCACATCGAGTCCAGAACTCACAACCAGTAAGTCTTTATTTTTTATACCTTACGTTTCTTTTTGTATCTTCTTTCAATTAATTGAAAGAAGATCAACTCCTATCAATAGATTGTCCTTGTGAAATAAGTCATGTTTCTCTAAAAATAACATTTTCACGTTCCATATTGCATATTGATTAAATGAGAGCAATTGGGCAGAAAGATGGGATTAGTGTTCAAATTGTCAAAGAAATAGATAAGAAAATTTCTGTTCATTTTGTTTAATTTTATTTTTACTTGTTGGGTCTTACCTAGATATTTGTAGATTGCACACAATCTGACAGGTTTTGATTTTCCTAACAGCTACTACAGCGTCAGAAACTACAACAGATGAAGAAAGTGAGTATCCAGTCTAAATCTCCCTTTTAAAATTTTAGTATGCTGCTGATTGGCATTTTAATTGGTTTCCATTTTGAAAACTGGCAGTTGATGATGATATACATCAACATCAAAGGCAATGACAATTCTCTTATCTAGAAGTTTCTATCAAGCAGAAAAAGTGTTTGCTGCTTTTTATTTTTTCCATTCCATCAGGTGAAAATCCTGACTTTTACTGTAATCTCCTATTGATTAATGAAAATGATTAGAAACAAATTGGTGATCAATTAAAATACATGTTTCCTTACCAGCTGTTCCCTCGAGCACATCAAGTCCAGAAGTCACAACCAGTAAGTCTTTATTTTTATACCTTACGTTTCTTTTTGTATCTTCTTTCAATTAATTGAAAGAAGATCAACTCCTATCAATAGATTGTCCTTGTGAAATAAGTCATGTTTCTCTAAAAATAACTTTTTCACGTTCCATATTGCATATTGATTAAATGAGAGCAATTGGGCAGAAAGATGGGATTAATGTTCAAATTGTCAAAGAAATAGATAAGAAAATTTCTGTTCCTGTTGTTTATTTTTATTTTTACTTGTTGGGTCTTACCTAAATATTTGTAGATAGCACACAAAATGAGAGATTTTGATTTTCCTAACAGCTACTACAGCGCCAGAGACTACAACAACTGAAGAAAGTGAGTATCCAGTATTAATCTCCATTTCAAAATTTTGGTATGTTGCTGATTGGCATTTTAATTGGTTTCCATTTTGAAAACTGGCAGTTGATTATGATATATATCAACATCAAAGACAATGACAATTCCCTTATCTAGAATTTGCTATCAATCAGAAAAAGTGTTTGCTATTTTTTGTTTTTCCATTCCATCAGGTGAAAATCCTGACTTTTAATCTCCTATTGATTAGTAAAAATGATTAGAAACAAATTGGTGATCAATTAAAATACATGTTTCCTTACCAGCTGTTCCCTCGAGCACATCGAGTCCAGAACTCACAACCAGTAAGTCTTTATTTTTTATACCTTACGTTTCTTTTCGTATCTTCTTTCAATTAATTGAAAGAAGATCAACTCCTATCAATAGATTGTCCTTGTGAAATAAGTCATGTTTCTCTAAAAATAACTTTTTCACGTTCCATATTGCATATTGATTAAATGAGAGCAATTGGGCAGAAAGATGGGATTAATGTTCAAATTGTCAAAGAAATAGATAAGAAAATTTCTGTTCCTGTTGTTTATTTTTATTTTTACTTGTTGGGTCTTACCTAGATATTTGTAGATTGCACACAATCTGACAGGTTTTGATTTTCCTAACAGCTACTACAATGCTGGAAACTACAACAGATGAAGAAAGTGAGTATCCATTCTAAATCTCCCTTTTAAAATTTTGGTAAGCTGCTGATTGACATTTCAATTGGTTTCCCTGTTGAAAACTGGCAGTTGATTATGATATGCATCAACATCAAAGGCAATGACAATTCTCTTATCTAGAAGTTTCTATCAAGCAGAAAAAGTGTTTGCTGTTTTTTGCTTTTCCATTCCATCAGGTGAAAATCCTTACGTTTATTGTAATCTCCTATTGATTAATAAAAATGATTAGAAAGAAATTGGTGATCAATTAAAATACATGTTTCCTTACCAGCTGTTCCCTCGAGCACATCAAGTCCAGAACTCACAACCCGTGAGTCTTTATTTTTATACCTTACGTTTCTTTTTGTATCTTCTTTCAATTAATTGAAAGAAGATCAACTCCTATCAATAGATTGTCTTTTTGTGAAATAAGTCATGTTTCTCTGAAAATAACTTTTTCACGTTCCATATTGCATATTGATTAAATGAGAGCAATTGGGCAGAAAGATGGGATTAATGTTCAAATTGTCAAAGAAATAGATAAGAAAATTTCTGTTCATTTTGTTTAATTTTATTTTTACTTGTTGGGTCTTACCTAGATATTTGTAGATTGCACACAATCTGACAGGTTTTGATTTTCCTAACAGCTACTACAGCGTCAGAAACTACAACAGATGAAGAAAGTGAGTATCTAGTCTAAATCTCCCTTTTAAAATTTTAGTATGCAGCTGATTGGCATTTTAATTGGTTTCCATTTTGAAAACTGGCAGTTGATTATGATATACATCAACATCAAAGGCAATGACAATTCGCTTATCTAGAAGTTTCTATCAAGCAGAAAAAGTGTTTCCTGTTTTTTATTTTTTCCATTCCATCAGGTGAAAATCCTGACTTTTACTGTAATCTCCTATTGATTAATGAAAATGATTAGAAACAAATTGGTGATCAATTAAAATACATGTTTCCTTACCAGCTGTTCCCTCGAGCACATCAAGTCCAGAAGTCACAACCAGTAAATCTTTATTTTTATACCTTACGTTTCTTTTTGTATCTTCTTTCAATTAATTGAAAGAAGATCAACTCCTATCAATAGATTGTCCTTGTGAAATAAGTCATGTTTCTCTAAAAATAACTTTTTGACGTTCCATATTGCATATTGATTAAATGAGAGCAATTGGGCAGAAAGATGGGATTAATGTTCAAATTGTCAAAGAAATAGATAAGAAAATTTCTGTTCATTTTGTTTAATTTTATTTTTACTTGTTGGGTCTTGCCTAGATATTTGTAGATTGCACACAATCTGACAGGTTTTGATTTTCCTAACAGCTACTACAGCGTCAGAAACTACAACAGATGAAGAAAGTGAGTATCCAGTCTAAATCTCCCTTTTAAAATTTTAGTATGCTGCTGATTGGCATTTTAATTGGTTTCCATTTTGAAAACTGGCAGTTGATTATGATATACATCAACATCAAAGGCAATGACAATTCTCTTATCTAGAAGTTTCTATCAAGCAGAAAAAGTGTTTGCTGTTTTTTGCTTTTCCATTCCATCAGGTGAAAATCCTGACGTTTATTGTAATCTCCTATTGATTAATGAAAATGATTAGAAACAAATTGGTGATCAATTAAAATACATGTTTCCTTACCAGCTGTTCCCTCGAGCACATCAAGTCCAGAAGTCACAACCAGTAAGTCTTTATTTTTATACCTTACGTTTCTTTTTGTATCTTCTTTCAATTAATTGAAAGAAGATCAACTCCTATCAATAGATTGTCCTTGTGAAATAAGTCATGTTTCTCTAAAAATAACTTTTTCACATTCCATATTGCATATTGTTTAAATGAGAGCAATTGGGCAGAAAGATGGGAATGTTCAAATTGTCAAAGAAATAGATAAGAAAATTTCTGTTCATTTTGTTTAATTTTATTTTTACTTGTTGGGTCTTGCCTAGATATTTGTAGATAGCACACAATCTGACAGGTTTTGATTTTCCTAACAGCTACTACAGCGTCAGAAACTACAACAGATGAAGAAAGTGAGTATCCAGTCTAAATCTCCCTTTTAAAATTTTAGTATGCTGCTGATTGGCATTTTAATTGGTTTCCATTTTGAAAACTGGCAGTTGATTATGATATACATCAACATCAAAGGCAATGACAATTCTCTTATCTAGAAGTTGCTATCAAGCAGAAAAAGTGTTTGCTATTTTTTGTTTTTCCATTCCATCAGGTGAAAATCCTGACTTTTAATCTCCTATTGATTAGTAAAAATGATTAGAAACAACTTGGTGATCAATTAAAATACATGTTTCCTTACCAGCTGTTCCCTCGAGTACATCGAGTCCAGAACTCACAAAAAGTAAGTCTTTATTTTTTATACCTTACGTTTCTTTTTGTATCTTCTTTCAATTAATTGAAAGAAGATACAAAAAGAAACGTAAGGTATAAAAAATAAAGACTTACTTTTTGTGAGTTCTGGACTCGATGTACTCAACTCCTATCAATAGTTTGTCCTTGTGAAATAAGTCATGTTTCTCTGAAAATAACTTTTTCACGTTCCATATTGCATATTGATTAAATGAGAGCAATTGGGCAGAAAGATGGGATTAATGTTCAAATTGTCAAAGAAATAGATAAGAAAATTTCTGTTCATTTTGTTTAATTTTATTTTTACTTGTTGGGTCTTACCTAGATATTTGTAGATTGCACACAATCTGACAGGTTTTGATTTTCCTAACAGCTACTACAGCGTCAGAAACTACAACAGATGAAGAAAGTGAGTATCTAGTCTAAATCTCCCTTTTAAAAATTTAGTATGCAGCTGATTGGCATTTTAATTGGTTTCCATTTTGAAAACTGGCAGTTGATGATGATATACATCAACATCAAAGGCAATGACAATTCGCTTATCTAGAAGTTTCTATCAAGCAGAAAAAGTGTTTCCTGTTTTTTATTTTTTCCATTCCATCAGGTGAAAATCCTGACTTTTACTGTAATCTCCTATTGATTAATGAAAATGATTAGAAACAAATTGGTGATCAATTAAAATACATGTTTCCTTACCAGCTGTTCCCTCGAGCACATCAAGTCCAGAAGTCACAACCAGTAAGTCTTTATTTTTATACCTTACGTTTCTTTTTGTATCTTCTTTCAATTAATTGAAAGAAGATCAACTCCTATCAATAGATTGTCCTTGTGAAATAAGTCATGTTTCTCTAAAAATAACTTTTTGACGTTCCATATTGCATATTGATTAAATGAGAGCAATTGGGCAGAAAGATGGGATTAATGTTCAAATTGTCAAAGAAATAGATAAGAAAATTTCTGTTCATTTTGTTTAATTTTATTTTTACTTGTTGGGTCTTGCCTAGATATTTGTAGATTGCACACAATCTGACAGGTTTTGATTTTCCTAACAGCTACTACAGCGTCAGAAACTACAACAGATGAAGAAAGTGAGTATCCAGTCTAAATCTCCCTTTTAAAATTTTAGTATGCTGCTGATTGGCATTTTAATTGGTTTCCATTTTGAAAACTGGCAGTTGATTATGATATACATCAACATCAAAGGCAATGACAATTCTCTTATCTAGAAGTTTCTATCAAGCAGAAAAAGTGTTTGCTGTTTTTTGCTTTTCCATTCCATCAGGTGAAAATCCTGACGTTTATTGTAATCTCCTATTGATTAATGAAAATGATTAGAAACAAATTGGTGATCAATTAAAATACATGTTTCCTTACCAGCTGTTCCCTCGAGCACATCAAGTCCAGAAGTCACAACCAGTAAGTCTTTATTTTTATACCTTACGTTTCTTTTTGTATCTTCTTTCAATTAATTGAAAGAAGATCAACTCCTATCAATAGATTGTCCTTGTGAAATAAGTCATGTTTCTCTAAAAATAACTTTTTGACGTTCCATATTGCATATTGATTAAATGAGAGCAATTGGGCAGAAAGATGGGATTAATGTTCAAATTGTCAAAGAAATAGATAAGAAAATTTCTGTTCATTTTGTTTAATTTTATTTTTACTTGTTGGGTCTTGCCTAGATATTTGTAGATTGCACACAATCTGACAGGTTTTGATTTTCCTAACAGCTACTACAGCGTCAGAAACTACAACAGATGAAGAAAGTGAGTATCCAGTCTAAATCTCCCTTTTAAAATTTTAGTATGCTGCTGATTGGCATTTTAATTGGTTTCCATTTTGAAAACTGGCAGTTGATTATGATATACATCAACATCAAAGGCAATGACAATTCTCTTATCTAGAAGTTTCTATCAAGCAGAAAAAGTGTTTGCTGTTTTTTGCTTTTCCATTCCATCAGGTGAAAATCCTGACGTTTATTGTAATCTCCTATTGATTAATGAAAATGATTAGAAACAAATTGGTGATCAATTAAAATACATGTTTCCTTACCAGCTGTTCCCTCGAGCACATCAAGTCCAGAAGTCACAACCAGTAAGTCTTTATTTTTATACCTTACGTTTCTTTTTGTATCTTCTTTCAATTAATTGAAAGAAGATCAACTCCTATCAATAGATTGTCCTTGTGAAATAAGTCATGTTTCTCTAAAAATAACTTTTTCACATTCCATATTGCATATTGTTTAAATGAGAGCAATTGGGCAGAAAGATGGGATTAATGTTCAAATTGTCAAAGAAATAGATAAGAAAATTTCTGTTCATTTTGTTTAATTTTATTTTTACTTGTTGGGTCTTGCCTAGATATTTGTAGATTGCACACAATCTGACAGGTTTTGATTTTCCTAACAGCTACTACAGCGTCAGAAACTACAACAGATGAAGAAAGTGAGTATCCAGTCTAAATCTCCCTTTTAAAATTTTAGTATGCTGCTGATTGGCATTTTAATTGGTTTCCATTTTGAAAACTGGCAGTTGATGATGATATACATCAACATCAAAGGCAATGACAATTCTCTTATCTAGAAGTTGCTATCAAGCAGAAAAAGTGTTTGCTATTTTTTGTTTTTCCATTCCATCAGGTGAAAATCCTGACTTTTAATCTCCTATTGATTAGTAAAAATGATTAGAAACAAATTGGTGATCAATTAAAATACATGTTTCCTTACCAGCTGTTCCCTCGAGTACATCGAGTCCAGAACTCACAAAAAGTAAGTCTTTATTTTTTATACCTTACGTTTCTTTTTGTATCTTCTTTCAATTAATTGAAAGAAGATCAACTCCTATCAATAGTTTGTCCTTGTGAAATAAGTCATGTTTCTCTGAAAATAACTTTTTCACGTTCCATATTGCATATTGATTAAATGAGAGCAATTGGGCAGAAAGATGGGATTAATGTTCAAATTGTCAAAGAAATAGATAAGAAAATTTCTGTTCATTTTGTTTAATTTTATTTTTACTTGTTGGGTCTTACCTAGATATTTGTAGATTGCACACAATCTGACAGGTTTTGATTTTCCTAACAGCTACTACAGCGTCAGAAACTACAACAGATGAAGAAAGTGAGTATCCAGTCTAAATCTCCCTTTTAAAATTTTAGTATGCTGCTGATTGGCATTTTAATTGGTTTCCATTTTGAAAACTGGCAGTTGATGATGATATACATCAACATCAAAGGCAATGACAATTCTCTTATCTAGAAGTTTCTATCAAGCAGAAAAAGTGTTTGCTGTTTTTTATTTTTTCCATTCCATCAGGTGAAAATCCTGACTTTTACTGTATTCTCCTATTGATTAATGAAAATGATTAGAAACAAATTGGTGATCAATTAAAATACATGTTTCCTTACCAGCTGTTCCCTCGAGCACATCAAGTCCAGAACTCACAACCCGTAAGTCTTTATTTTTATACCTTACGTTTCTTTTTGTATCTTCTTTCAATTAATTGAAAGAAGATCAACTCCTATCAATAGATTGTCCTTGTGAAATAAGTCATGTTTCTCTAAAAATAACTTTTTCACGTTCCATATTGCATATTGATTAAATGAGAGCAATTGGGCAGAAAGAGGGGATTAATGTTCAAATTGTCAAAAAATAGATAAGAAAATTTCTGTTCATTTTGTTTAATTTTATTTTTACTTGTTGGGTCTTACCTAGATATTTGTAGATTGCACACAATCTGACAGGTTTTGATTTTCCTAACAGCTACTACAGCGCCAGAAACTACAACAACTGAAGAAAGTGAGTATCCAGTATTAATCTCCATTTCAAAATTTTGGTATGTTGCTGATTGGCATTTTAATTGGTTTCCATTTTGAAAACTGGCAGTTGATTATGATATATATCAACATCAAAGACAATGACAATTCCCTTATCTAGAATTTGCTATCAATCAGAAAAAGTGTTTGCTATTTTTTGTTTTTCCATTCCATCAGGTGAAAATCCTGACTTTTAATCTCCTATTGATTAGTAAAAATGATTAGAAACAAATTGGTGATCAATTAAAATAAATGTTTCCTTACCAGCTGTTCCCTCGAGCACATCAAGTACAGAACTCACAACCCGTATTTTTATACCTTACGTTTCTTTTTGTATCTTCTTTCAATTAATTGAAAGAAGATCAACTCCTATCAATAGATTGTCCTTGTGAAATAAGTCATGTTTCTCTAAAAATAACTTTTTCACGTTCCATATTGCATATTGATTAAATGAGAGCAATTGGGCAGAAAGATGGGATTAATGTTCAAATTGTCAAAGAAATAGATAAGAAAATTTCTGTTCATTTTGTTTAATTTTATTTTTACTTGTTGGGTCTTACCTAGATATTTGTAGATTGCACACAATCTGACAGGTTTTGATTTTCCTAACAGCTACTTCAGCGTCAGAAACTACAACAGATGAAGAAAGTGAGTATCCAGTCTAAATCTCCCTTTTAAAAATTTAGTATGCTGCTGATTGGCATTTTAATTGGTTTCCATTTTGAAAACTGGCAGTTGATGATGATATACATCAACATCAAAGGCAATGACAATTCTCTTATCTAGAAATTTCTATCAAGCAGAAAAAGTGATTGCTGTTTTTTGATTTTCCATTCCATCAGGTGAAAATCCTGACGTTTATTGTAATCTCCTATTGATTAATGAAAATGATTAGAAACAAATTGGTGATCAATTAAAATACATGTTTCCTTACCAGCTGTTCCCTCGAGCACATCAAGTCCAGAACTCACAACCAGTAAGTCTTTATTTTTATACCTTACGTTTCTTTTTGCATCTTCTTTCAATTAATTGAAAGAAGATCAACTCCTATCAATAGATTGTCCTTCTGAAATAAGTCATGTTTCTCTAAAAATATCTTTTTCACGTTCCATATTGCATATTGATTAAACGAGAGCAATTGGGCAGAAAGATGGGATTAATGTTCAAATTGTCAAAGAAATAGATAAGAAAATTTCTGTTCCTGTTGTTTATTTTTATTTTTACTTGTTGGGTCTTACCTAAATATTTGTAGATAGCACACAATCTGACAGGTTTTGATTTTCCTAACAGCTACTACAATGCTGGAAACTACAACAGATGAAGAAAGTGAGTATCCATTCTAAATCTCCCTTTTAAAATTTTGGTAAGCTGCTGATTGACATTTCAATTGGTTTCCCTGTTGAAAACTGGCAGTTGATTATGATATGCATCAACATCAAAGGCAATGACAATTCTCTTATCTAGAAGTTTCTATCAAGCAGAAAAAGTGTTTGCTGTTTTTTGCTTTTCCATTCCATCAGGTGAAAATCCTGACGTTTATTGTAATCTCCTATTGATTAATAAAAATGATTAGAAAGAAATTGGTGATCAATTAAAATACATGTTTCCTTACCAGCTGTTCCCTCGAGCACATCAAGTCCAGAACTCACAACCCGTAAGTCTTTATTTTTATACCTTACGTTTCTTTTTGTATCTTCTTTCAATTAATTGAAAGAAGATCAACTCCTATCAATAGATTGTCTTTTTGTGAAATAAGTCATGTTTCTCTTAAAATAACTTTTTCACGTTCCATATTGCATATTGATTAAATGAGAGCAATTGGGCAGAAAGATGGGATTAATGTTCAAATTGTCAAAGAAATAGATAAGAAAATTTCTGTTCATTTTGTTTAATTTTATTTTTACTTGTTGGGTCTTACCTAGATATTTGTAGATTGCACACAATCTGACAGGTTTTGATTTTCCTAACAGCTACTACAGCGTCAGAAACTACAACAGATGAAGAAAGTGAGTATCCAGTCTAAATCTCCCTTTTAAAATTTTAGTATGCTGCTGATTGGCATTTTAATTGGTTTCCATTTTGAAAACTGGCAGTTGATTATGATATACATCAACATCAAAGGCAATGAAAATTCTCTTCTCTAGAAGTTTCTATCAAGCGGAAAAAGTGTTTGCTGTTTTTTATTTTTTCCATTCTATCAGGTGAAAATCCTGACTTTTACTGTAATCTCCTATTGATTAATGAAAATGATTAGAAACAAATTGGTGATCAATTAAAATACATGTTTCCTTACCAGCTGTTCCCTCGAGCACATCAAGTCCAGAAGTCACAACCAGTAAGTCTTTATTTTTATACCTTACGTTTCTTTTTGTATCTTCTTTCAATTAATTGAAAGAAGATCAACTCCTATCAATAGATTGTCCTTGTGAAATAAGTCATGTTTCTCTAAAAATAACTTTTTCACGTTCCATATTGCATATTGATTAAATGAGAGCAATTGGGCAGAAAGATGGGATTAATGTTCAAATTGTCAAAGAAATAGATAAGAAAATTTCTGTTCATTTTGTTTAATTTTATTTTTACTTGTTGGGTCTTACCTAGATATTTGTAGATTGCACATAATCTGACAGGTTTTGATTTTCCTAACAGCTACTACAGCGTCAGAAACTACAACAGATGAAGAAAGTGAGTATCCAGTCTAAATCTCCCTTTTAAAAACTTGGTATGTTGCTGATTGGCATTTTAATTGGTTTCCATTTTGAAAACTGGCAGTTGATTATGATACATATCAACATCAAAGACAATGACAATTCCCTTATCTAGAATTTGCTATCAATCAGAAAAAGTGTTTGCTATTTTTTGTTTTTCCATTCCATCAGGTGAAAATCCTGACTTTTAATCTCCTATTGATTAGTAAAAATGATTAGAAACAAATTGGTGATCAATTAAAATACATGTTTCCTTACCAGCTGTTCCCTCGAGTACATCGAGTCCAGAACTCACAAAAAGTAAGTCTTTATTTTTTATACCTTACGTTTCTTTTTGTATCTTCTTTCAATTAATTGAAAGAAGATCAACTCCTATCAATAGATTGTCTTTTTGTGAAATAAGTCATGTTTCTCTGAAAATAACTTTTTCACGTTCCATATTGCATATTGATTAAATGAGAGCAATTGGGCAGAAAGATGGGATTAATGTTCAAATTGTCAAAGAAATAGATAAGAAAATTTCTGTTCATTTTGTTTAATTTTATTTTTACTTGTTGGGTCTTACCTAGATATTTGTAGATTGCACATAATCTGACAGGTTTTGATTTTCCTAACAGCTACTACAGCGTCAGAAACTACAACAGATGAAGAAAGTGAGTATCCAGTCTAAATCTCCCTTTTAAAAATTTAGGATGCTGCTGATTGGCATTTTAATTGGTTTCCATTTTGAAAACTGGCAGTTGATGATGATATACATCAACATCAAAGGCAATGACAATTCTCTTATCTAGAAATTTCTATCAAGCAGAAAAAGTTTTTGCTGTTTTTTGCTTTTCCATTCCATCAGGTGAAAATCCTGACGTTTATTGTAATCTCCTATTGATTAATGAAAATGATTAGAAACAAATTGGTGATCAATTAAAATACATGTTTCCTTACCAGCTGTTCCCTCGAGCACATCAAGTCCAGAACTCACAACCAGTAAGTCTTTATTTTTATACCTTACGTTTCTTTTTGTATCTTCTTTCAATTAATTGAAAGAAGATCAACTCCTATCAATAGATTGTCCTTCTGAAATAACTCATGTTTCTCTAAAAATATCTTTTTCACGTTCCATATTGCATATTGATTAAACGAGAGCAATTGGGCAGAAAGATGGGATTAATGTTCAAATTGTCAAAGAAATAGATAAGAAAATTTCTGTTCCTGTTGTTTATTTTTATTTTTACTTGTTGGGTCTTACCTAAATATTTGTAGATAGCACACAATCTGACAGGTTTTGATTTTCCTAACAGCTACTACAATGCTGGAAACTACAACAGATGAAGAAAGTGAGTATCCATTCTAAATCTCCCTTTTAAAATTTTGGTAAGCTGCTGATTGACATTTCAATTGGTTTCCCTGTTGAAAACTGGCAGTTGATTATGATATGCATCAACATCAAAGGCAATGACAATTCTCTTATCTAGAAGTTTCTATCAAGCAGAAAAAGTGTTTGCTGTTTTTTGCTTTTCCATTCCATCAGGTGAAAATCCTGACGTTTATTGTAATCTCCTATTGATTAATAAAAATGATTAGAAAGAAATTGGTGATCAATTAAAATACATGTTTCCTTACCAGCTGTTCCCTCGCGCACATCAAGTCCAGAACTCACAACCCGTAAGTATTTTTATACCTTACGTTTCTTTTTGTATCTTCTTTCAATTAATTGAAAGAAGATCAACTCCTATCAATAGATTGTCTTTTTGTGAAATAAGTCATGTTTCTCTTAAAATAACTTTTTCACGTTCCATATTGCATATTGATTAAATGAGAGCAATTGGGCAGAAAGATGGGATTAATGTTCAAATTGTCAAAGAAATAGATAAGAAAATTTCTGTTCATTTTGTTTAATTTTATTTTTACTTGTTGGGTCTTACCTAGATATTTGTAGATTGCACACAATCTGACAGGTTTTGATTTTCCTAACAGCTACTACAGCGCCAGAAACTACAACAACTGAAGAAAGTGAGTATCCAGTATTAATCTCCATTTCAAAATTTTGGTATGTTGCTGATTGGCATTTTAATTGGTTTCCATTTTGAAAACTGGCAGTTGATTATGATATATATCAACATCAAAGACAATGACAATTCCCTTATCTAGAATTTGCTATCAATCAGAAAAAGTGTTTGCTATTTTTTGTTTTTCCATTCCATCAGGTGAAAATCCTGACTTTTAATCTCCTATTGATTAGTAAAAATGATTAGAAACAAATTGGTGATCAATTAAAATAAATGTTTCCTTACCAGCTGTTCCCTCGAGCACATCAAGTACAGAACTCACAACCCGTATTTTTATACCTTACGTTTCTTTTTGTATCTTCTTTCAATTAATTGAAAGAAGATCAACTCCTATCAATAGATTGTCCTTGTGAAATAAGTCATGTTTCTCTAAAAATAACTTTTTCACGTTCCATATTGCATATTGATTAAATGAGAGCAATTGGGCAGAAAGATGGGATTAATGTTCAAATTGTCAAAGAAATAGATAAGAAAATTTCTGTTCATTTTGTTTAATTTTATTTTTACTTGTTGGGTCTTACCTAGATATTTGTAGATTGCACACAATCTGACAGGATTTGATTTTCCTAACAGCTACTACAGCGTCAGAAACTACAACAGATGAAGAAAGTGAGTATCCAGTCTAAATCTCCCTTTTAAAAATTTAGGATGCTGCTGATTGGCATTTTAATTGGATTCCATTTTGAAAACTGGCAGTTGATGATGATATACATCAACATCAAAGGCAATGACAATTCGCTTATCTAGAAGTTTCTATCAAGCAGAAAAAGTGTTTGCTGTTTTTTATTTTTTCCATTCCATCAGGTGAAAATCCTGACTTTTACTGTAATCTCCTATTGATTAATGAAAATGATTAGAAACAAATTGATGATCAATTAAAATACATGTTTCCTTACCAGCTGTTCCCTCGAGCACATCAAGTCCACAAGTCACAACCAGTAAGTCTTTATTTTTATACCTTACGTTTCTTTTTGTATCTTCTTTCAATTAATTGAAAGAAGATCAACTCCTATCAATAGATTGTCCTTGTGAAATAAGTCATGTTTCTCTAAAAATAACTTTTTGACGTTCCATATTGCATATTGATTAAATGAGAGCAATTGGGCAGAAAGATGGGATTAATGTTCAAATTGTCAAAGAAATAGATAAGAAAATTTCTGTTCATTTTGTTTAATTTTATTTTTACTTGTTGGGTCTTGCCTAGATATTTGTAGATTGCACACAATCTGACAGGTTTTGATTTTCCTAACAGCTACTACAGCGTCAGAAACTACAACAGATGAAGAAAGTGAGTATCCAGTCTAAATCTCCCTTTTAAAAATTTAGGATGCTGCTGATTGGCATTTTAATTGGTTTCCATTTTGAAAACTGGCAGTTGATGATGATATACATCAACATCAAAGGCAATGACAATTCTCTTATCTAGAAATTTCTATCAAGCAGAAAAAGTTTTTGCTGTTTTTTGCTTTTCCATTCCATCAGGTGAAAATCCTGACGTTTATTGTAATCTCCTATTGATTAATGAAAATGATTAGAAACAAATTGGTGATCAATTAAAATACATGTTTCCTTACCAGCTGTTCCCTCGAGCACATCAAGTCCAGAACTCACAACCAGTAAGTCTTTATTTTTATACCTTACGTTTCTTTTTGTATCTTCTTTCAATTAATTGAAAGAAGATCAACTCCTATCAATAGATTGTCCTTCTGAAATAACTCATGTTTCTCTAAAAATATCTTTTTCACGTTCCATATTGCATATTGATTAAACGAGAGCAATTGGGCAGAAAGATGGGATTAATGTTCAAATTGTCAAAGAAATAGATAAGAAAATTTCTGTTCCTGTTGTTTATTTTTATTTTTACTTGTTGGGTCTTACCTAAATATTTGTAGATAGCACACAATCTGACAGGTTTTGATTTTCCTAACAGCTACTACAATGCTGGAAACTACAACAGATGAAGAAAGTGAGTATCCATTCTAAATCTCCCTTTTAAAATTTTGGTAAGCTGCTGATTGACATTTCAATTGGTTTCCCTGTTGAAAACTGGCAGTTGATTATGATATGCATCAACATCAAAGGCAATGACAATTCTCTTATCTAGAAGTTTCTATCAAGCAGAAAAAGTGTTTGCTGTTTTTTGCTTTTCCATTCCATCAGGTGAAAATCCTGACGTTTATTGTAATCTCCTATTGATTAATAAAAATGATTAGAAAGAAATTGGTGATCAATTAAAATACATGTTTCCTTACCAGCTGTTCCCTCGCGCACATCAAGTCCAGAACTCACAACCCGTAAGTATTTTTATACCTTACGTTTCTTTTTGTATCTTCTTTCAATTAATTGAAAGAAGATCAACTCCTATCAATAGATTGTCTTTTTGTGAAATAAGTCATGTTTCTCTTAAAATAACTTTTTCACGTTCCATATTGCATATTGATTAAATGAGAGCAATTGGGCAGAAAGATGGGATTAATGTTCAAATTGTCAAAGAAATAGATAAGAAAATTTCTGTTCATTTTGTTTAATTTTATTTTTACTTGTTGGGTCTTACCTAGATATTTGTAGATTGCACACAATCTGACAGGTTTTGATTTTCCTAACAGCTACTACAGCGCCAGAAACTACAACAACTGAAGAAAGTGAGTATCCAGTATTAATCTCCATTTCAAAATTTTGGTATGTTGCTGATTGGCATTTTAATTGGTTTCCATTTTGAAAACTGGCAGTTGATTATGATATATATCAACATCAAAGACAATGACAATTCCCTTATCTAGAATTTGCTATCAATCAGAAAAAGTGTTTGCTATTTTTTGTTTTTCCATTCCATCAGGTGAAAATCCTGACTTTTAATCTCCTATTGATTAGTAAAAATGATTAGAAACAAATTGGTGATCAATTAAAATAAATGTTTCCTTACCAGCTGTTCCCTCGAGCACATCAAGTACAGAACTCACAACCCGTATTTTTATACCTTACGTTTCTTTTTGTATCTTCTTTCAATTAATTGAAAGAAGATCAACTCCTATCAATAGATTGTCCTTGTGAAATAAGTCATGTTTCTCTAAAAATAACTTTTTCACGTTCCATATTGCATATTGATTAAATGAGAGCAATTGGGCAGAAAGATGGGATTAATGTTCAAATTGTCAAAGAAATAGATAAGAAAATTTCTGTTCATTTTGTTTAATTTTATTTTTACTTGTTGGGTCTTACCTAGATATTTGTAGATTGCACACAATCTGACAGGATTTGATTTTCCTAACAGCTACTACAGCGTCAGAAACTACAACAGATGAAGAAAGTGAGTATCCAGTCTAAATCTCCCTTTTAAAAATTTAGGATGCTGCTGATTGGCATTTTAATTGGATTCCATTTTGAAAACTGGCAGTTGATGATGATATACATCAACATCAAAGGCAATGACAATTCGCTTATCTAGAAGTTTCTATCAAGCAGAAAAAGTGTTTGCTGTTTTTTATTTTTTCCATTCCATCAGGTGAAAATCCTGACTTTTACTGTAATCTCCTATTGATTAATGAAAATGATTAGAAACAAATTGATGATCAATTAAAATACATGTTTCCTTACCAGCTGTTCCCTCGAGCACATCAAGTCCACAAGTCACAACCAGTAAGTCTTTATTTTTATACCTTACGTTTCTTTTTGTATCTTCTTTCAATTAATTGAAAGAAGATCAACTCCTATCAATAGATTGTCCTTGTGAAATAAGTCATGTTTCTCTAAAAATAACTTTTTGACGTTCCATATTGCATATTGATTAAATGAGAGCAATTGGGCAGAAAGATGGGATTAATGTTCAAATTGTCAAAGAAATAGATAAGAAAATTTCTGTTCATTTTGTTTAATTTTATTTTTACTTGTTGGGTCTTGCCTAGATATTTGTAGATTGCACACAATCTGACAGGTTTTGATTTTCCTAACAGCTACTACAGCGTCAGAAACTACAACAGATGAAGAAAGTGAGTATCCAGTCTAAATCTCCCTTTTAAAATTTTAGTATGCTGCTGATTGGCATTTTAATTGGTTTCCATTTTGAAAACTGGCAGTTGATTATGATATACATCAACATCAAAGGCAATGACAATTCTCTTATCTAGAAGTTTCTATCAAGCAGAAAAAGTGTTTGCTGTTTTTTGCTTTTCCATTCCATCAGGTGAAAATCCTGACGTTTATTGTAATCTCCTATTGATTAATGAAAATGATTAGAAACAAATTGGTGATCAATTAAAATACATGTTTCCTTACCAGCTGTTCCCTCGAGCACATCAAGTCCAGAAGTCACAACCAGTAAGTCTTTATTTTTATACCTTACGTTTCTTTTTGTATCTTCTTTCAATTAATTGAAAGAAGATCAACTCCTATCAATAGATTGTCCTTGTGAAATAAGTCATGTTTCTCTAAAAATAACTTTTTCACATTCCATATTGCATATTGTTTAAATGAGAGCAATTGGGCAGAAAGAGGGGATTAATGTTCAAATTGTCAAAGAAATAGATAAGAAAATTTCTGTTCATTTTGTTTAATTTTATTTTTACTTGTTGGGTCTTGCCTAGATATTTGTAGATTGCACACAATCTGACAGGTTTTGATTTTCCTAACAGCTACTACAGCGCCAGAAACTACAACAACTGAAGAAAGTGAGTATCCAGTATTAATCTCCGTTTTAAAATTTTGGTATGTTGCTGATTGGCATTTTAATTGGTTTCCATTTTGAAAACTGGCAGTTGATTATGATATATATCAACATCAAAGACAATGACAATTCCCTTATCTAGAATTTGCTATCAATCAGAAAAAGTGTTTGCTATTTTTTGTTTTTCCATTCCATCAGGTGAAAATCCTGACTATTAATCTCCTATTGATTAGTAAAAATGATTAGAAACAAATTGGTGATCAATTAAAATACATGTTTCCTTACCAGCTGTTCCCTCGAGTACATCGAGTCGAGAACTCACAACCAGTAAGTCTTTATTTTTTATACTTTACGTTTCTTTCTGTATCTTCTTTCAATTAATTGAAAGAAGATCAACTCCTATCAATAGATTGTCCTTGTGAAATAAGTCATGTTTCTCTAAAAATAACATTTTCACGTTCCATATTGCATATTGATTAAATGAGAGCAATTGGGCAGAAAGATGGGATTAATGTTCAAATTGTCAAAGAAATAGATAAGAAAATTTCTGTTCATTTTGTTTAATTTTATTTTTACTTGTTGGGTCTTACCTAGATATTTGTAGATTGCACACAATCTGACAGGTTTTGATTTTCCTAACAGCTACTACAGCGTCAGAAACTACAACAGATGAAGAAAGTGAGTATCCAGTCTAAATCTCCCTTTTAAAATTTTAGTATGCTGCTGATTGGCATTTTAATTGGTTTCCATTTTGAAAACTGGCAGTTGATGATGATATACATCAACATCAAAGGCAATGACAATTCTCTTATCTAGAAGTTTTTATCAAGCAGAAAAAGTGTTTGCTGCTTTTTATTTTTTCCATTCCATCAGGTGAAAATCCTGACTTTTACTGTAATCTCCTATTGATTAATGAAAATGATTAGAAACAAATTGGTGATCAATTAAAATACATGTTTCCTTACCAGCTGTTCCCTCGAGCACATCAAGTCCAGAAGTCACAACCAGTAAGTCTTTATTTTTATACCTTATGTTTCTTTTTGTATCTTCTTTCAATTAATTGAAAGAAGATCAACTCCTATCAATAGATTGTCCTTGTGAAATAAGTCATGTTTCTCTAAAAATAACTTTTTCACGTTCCATATTGCATATTGATTAAATGAGAGCAATTGGGCAGAAAGATGGGATTAATGTTCAAATTGTCAAAGAAATAGATAAGAAAATTTCTGTTCCTGTTGTTTATTTTTATTTTTACTTGTTGGGTCTTACCTAAATATTTGTAGATAGCACACAATCTGACAGGTTTTGATTTTCCTAACAGCTACTACAGCGCCAGAAACTACAACAACTGAAGAAAGTGAGTATCCAGTATTAATCTCCATTTCAAAATTTTGGTATGTTGCTGATTGGCATTTTAATTGGTTTCCATTTTGAAAACTGGCAGTTGATTATGATATATATCAACATCAAAGACAATGACAATTCCCTTATCTAGAATTTGCTATCAATCAGAAAAAGTGTTTGCTATTTTTTGTTTTTCCATTCCATCAGGTGAAAATCCTGACTTTTAATCTCCTATTGATTAGTAAAAATGATTAGAAACAAATTGGTGATCAATTAAAATACATGTTTCCTTACCAGCTGTTCCCTCGAGCACATCAAGTACAGAACTCACAACCCGTATTTTTATACCTTACGTTTCTTTTTGTATCTTCTTTCAATTAATTGAAAGAAGATCAACTCCTATCAATAGATTGTCCTTGTGAAATAAGTCATGTTTCTCTAAAAATAACTTTTTCACGTTCCATATTGCATATTGATTAAATGAGAGCAATTGGGCAGAAAGATGGGATTAATGTTCAAATTGTCAAAGAAATAGATAAGAAAATTTCTGTTCATTTTGTTTAATTTTATTTTTACTTGTTGGGTCTTACCTAGATATTTGTAGATTGCACACAATCTGACAGGTTTTGATTTTCCTAACAGCTACTACAGCGTCAGAAACTACAACAGATGAAGAAAGTGAGTATCCAGTCTAAATCTCCCTTTTAAAAATTTAGTATGCTGCTGATTGGCATTTTAATTGGTTTCCATTTTGAAAACTGGCCGTTGATGATGATATACATCAACATCAAAGGCAATGACAATTCTCTTATCTAGAAATTTCTATCAAGCAGAAAAAGTGTTTGCTGTTTTTTGCTTTTCCATTCCATCAGGTGAAAATCCTGACGTTTATTGTAATCTCCTATTGATTAATGAAAATGATTAGAAACAAATTGGTGATCAATTAAAATACATGTTTCCTTACCAGCTGTTCCCTCGAGCACATCAAGTCCAGAACTCACAACCAGTAAGTCTTTATTTTTATACCTTACGTTTCTTTTTGTATCTTCTTACAATTAATTGAAAGAAGATCAACTCCTATCAATAGATTGTCCTTCTGAAATAAGTCATGTTTCTCTAAAAATATCTTTTTCACGTTCCATATTGCATATTGATTAAACGAGAGCAATTGGGCAGAAAGATGGGATTAATGTTCAAATTGTCAAAGAAATAGATAAGAAAATTTCTGTTCCTGTTGTTTATTTTTATTTTTACTTGTTGGGTCTTACCTAAATATTTGTAGATAGCACACAATCTGACAGGTTTTGATTTTCCTAACAGCTACTACAATGCTGGAAACTACAACAGATGAAGAAAGTGAGTATCCATTCTAAATCTCCCTTTTAAAATTTTGGTAAGCTGCTGATTGACATTTCAATTGGTTTCCCTGTTGAAAACTGGCAGTTGATTATGATATGCATCAACAGCAAAGGCAATGACAATTCTCTTATCTAGAAGTTTCTATCAAGCAGAAAAAGTGTTTGCTGTTTTTTGCTTTTCCATTCCATCAGGTGAAAATCCTGACGTTTATTGTAATCTCCTATTGATTAATAAAAATGATTAGAAAGAAATTGGTGATCAATTAAAATACATGTTTCCTTACCAGCTGTTCCCTCGAGCACATCAAGTCCAGAACTCACAACCCGTAAGTCTTTATTTTTATACCTTACGTTTCTTTTTGTATCTTCTTTCAATTAATTGAAAGAAGATCAACTCCTATCAATAGATTGTCTTTTTGTGAAATAAGTCATGTTTCTCTTAAAATAACTTTTTCACGTTCCATATTGCATATTGATTAAATGAGAGCAATTGGGCAGAAAGATGGGATTAATGTTCAAATTGTCAAAGAAATAGATAAGAAAATTTCTGTTCATTTTGTTTAATTTTATTTTTACTTGTTGGGTCTTACCTAGATATTTGTAGATTGCACCCAATCTGACAGGTTTTGATTTTCCTAACAGCTACTACAGCGTCAGAAACTACAACAGATGAAGAAAGTGAGTATCCAGTCTAAATCTCCCTTTTAAAATTTTAGTATGCAGCTGATTGGCATTTTAATTGGTTTCCATTTTGAAAACTGGCAGTTGATTATGATATACATCAACATCAAAGGCAATGACAATTCGCTTATCTAGAAGTTTCTATCAAGCAGAAAAAGTGTTTGCTGTTTTTTATTTTTTCCATTCCATCAGGTGAAAATCCTGACTTTTACTGTAATCTCCTATTGATTAATGAAAATGATTAGAAACAAATTGGTGATCAATTAAACTACATGTTTCCTTACCAGCTGTTCCCTCGAGCACATCAAGTCCAGAAGTCACAACCAGTAAGTCTTTATTTTTATACCTTACGTTTCTTTTTGTATCTTCTTTCAATTAATTGAAAGAAGATCAACTCCTATCAATAGATTGTCCTTGTGAAATAAGTCATGTTTCTCTAAAAATAACTTTTTGACGTTCCATATTGCATATTGATTAAATGAGAGCAATTGGGCAGAAAGATGGGATTAATGTTCAAATTGTCAAAGAAATAGATAAGAAAATTTCTGTTCATTTTGTTTAATTTTATTTTTACTTGTTGGGTCTTGCCTAGATATTTGTAGATTGCACACAATCTGACAGGTTTTGATTTTCCTAACAGCTACTACAGCGTCAGAAACTACAACAGATGAAGAAAGTGAGTATCCAGTCTAAATCTCCCTTTTAAAATTTTAGTATGCTGCTGATTGACATTTTAATTGGTTTCCATTTTGAAAACTGGCAGTTGATGATGATATACATCAACATCAAAGGCAATGACAATTCTCTTATCTAGAAGTTGCTATCAAGCAGAAAAAGTGTTTGCTGTTTTTTGTTTTTCCATTCCATCAGGTGAAAATCCTGACTTTTACTGTAATCTCCTATTGATTAATGAAAATGATTAGAAACAAATTGGTGATCAATTAAAATACATGTTTCCTTACCAGCTGTTCCCTCGAGCACATCAAGTCCAGAAGTCACAACCAGTAAGTCTTTATTTTTATACCTTACGTTTCTTTTTGTATCTTCTTTCAATTAATTGAAAGAAGATCAACTCCTATCAATAGATTGTCCTTGTGAAATAAGTCATGTTTCTCTAAAAATAACTTTTTGACGTTCCATATTGCATATTGATTAAATGAGAGCAATTGGGCAGAAAGATGGGATTAATGTTCAAATTGTCAAAGAAATAGATAAGAAAATTTCTGTTCTTTTTGTTTAATTTTATTTTTACTTGTTGGGTCTTGCCTAGAAATTTGTAGATTGCACACAATCTGACAGGTTTTGATTTTCCTAACAGCTACTACAGCGTCAGAAACTACAACAGATGAAGAAAGTGAGTATCCAGTCTAAATCTCCCTTTTAAAATTTTAGTATGCTGCTGATTGACATTTTAATTGGTTTCCATTTTGAAAACTGGCAGTTGATGATGATATACATCAACATCAAAGGCAATGACAATTCTCTTATCTAGAAGTTGCTATCAAGCAGAAAAAGTGTTTGCTGTTTTTTGTTTTTCCATTCCATCAGGTGAAAATCCTGACTTTTACTGTAATCTCCTATTGATTAATGAAAATGATTAGAAACAAATTGGTGATCAATTAAAATACATGTTTCCTTACCAGCTGTTCCCTCGAGCACATCAAGTCCAGAAGTCACAACCAGTAAGTCTTTATTTTTATACCTTACGTTTCTTTTTGTATCTTCTTTCAATTAATTGAAAGAAGATCAACTCCTATCAATAGATTGTCCTTGTGAAATAAGTCATGTTTCTCTAAAAATAACTTTTTGACGTTCCATATTGCATATTGATTAAATGAGAGCAATTGGGCAGAAAGATGGGATTAATGTTCAAATTGTCAAAGAAATAGATAAGAAAATTTCTGTTCATTTTGTTTAATTTTATTTTTACTTGTTGGGTCTTGCCTAGAAATTTGTAGATTGCACACAATCTGACAGGTTTTGATTTTCCTAACAGCTACTACAGCGTCAGAAACTACAACAGATGAAGAAAGTGAGTATCCAGTCTAAATCTCCCTTTTAAAATTTTAATATGTTGCTGATTGGCATTTTAATTGGTTTCCATTTTGAAAACTGGCAGTTGATGATGATATACATCAACATCAAAGGCAATGACAATTCTCTTATCTAGAAGTTGCTATCAAGCAGAAAAAGTGTTTGCTGTTTTTTGTTTTTCCATTCCATCAGGTGAAAATCCTGACTTTTACTGTAATCTCCTATTGATTAATGAAAATGATTAGAAACAAATTGGTGATCAATTAAAATACATGTTTCCTTACCAGCTGTTCCCTCGAGCACATCAAGTCCAGAACTCACAAAAAGTAAGTCTTTTTTTTTATACCTTACGTTTCTTTTTGTATCTTCTTTCAATTAATTGAAAGAAGATCAACTCCTATCAATAGATTGTCCTTCTGAAATAAGTCATGTTTTTCTAAAAATATCTTTTTCACGTTCCATATTGCATATTGATTAAACGAGAGCAATTGGGCAGAAAGATGGGATTAATGTTCAAATTGTCAAAGAAATAGATAAGAAAATTTCTGTTCCTGTCGTTTATTTTTATTTTTACTTGTTGGGTCTTACCTAGATATTTGTAGACAGCACACAATCTGACAGGTTTTGATTTTCCTAACAGCTACTACAATGCCAGAAACTACAACAGATGAAGAAAGTGAGTATCCATTCTAAATCTCCCTTTTAAAATTTTGGTAAGCTGCTGATTGACATTTCAATTGGTTTCCCTGTTGAAAACTTGCAGTCTTTATGTATCCCTTAACATCAAGAACACTGTCCCTTATATGGACTGATTCTATTAAAATTTAGAGTAATTCAGGAATTTAAGAATTAAATCTAACCAGGATTCTTTCCTCGTAGTTCCTTTTAAGCACGCTTTCCTACCGAATGTGGTTAGAGGGCAAACTTCATTTCATGCCCTTAAGACATTTTACATTTTCTTTCAGTGCTACTCATTTAATCTTTAGCCATTCCAGGTAATCTGACCATTGGTTTGTTTTTTTAACAGCTGGGTTAACCCCTGAGATGACTACCATGAGCTCTGGTAAGTCTGGATCCAGTTACTGATATTTCGGCATACAGTAAATTCTTCTAATTGACATTCTAAAGTGACCCCCTGTTTATTCCTGTGTCGGAGGGCAATTTCATTTTTTCCAAGCAGTTTCCTTTTCCTTTTCTCTCCTACCCAATGTTGTGAAGATTGCACAAAAGCTGATGCTGTCAGCAGCAAAGAGAGCTAACCCATAAGAAAAGAGTTCCTTTTTCGATCTTGGGGCAGAGATGACTATGTTGATAGAGTTTTTTTGTGGAATAACATATTGAAAAAAAATATTAATATACAGACAAATTCATGGAATTCTAAGGTCACTTTTCACCTAGAGATATGAAACATTTTACACCCAACTTTCACTTCCCAAAATATAAGAAACCTGGAAAAGCTAGCCTTGCTGATCCCTTTCCAACTAAGGCCACCTTTCAGTGCAGAAGTTCCTTTTAACTCTCAGCTGAGACTTCAACTCTCTTTTCTTTGGCATCGAATACAGTTGGATAGGAACGACAGTTTTATCTAGATGGAGTTGAAGCTATACCTAGATAGACCTTTTATACCTCTCCATCCCTTTGGAATGTCTCTTCTGTTTGCAAGACTTCTCCTCAAAGCAGATGTTTACCATGGACATACAGTGTAGTTGTAATTAACACTCAGTGTTCTATTGATCAATGCGACAACCCCAGACCTACTGGAGTATCCCACCCTGTAGTTATGCTGCCACCAACCATTCCCTATAAGGAGTCACACAGACCAGGAATGGATTTTAATAAACAAAAGAACAAGGTTTATTGAAATAACAAACAGGGAAAACAAAAGGATCAGGTAAATAGAATACTGGAACGTGGCTTAGTCTCAATCATATACACACAACATTTTGGTTCCCACAGAACACTTTAAAGTAACGCACAGACCCTGAACCTATCAGTTCTGGCTACCTAGATAGAGACCTGAACCTATCAGGTATGTACTAACTGACACATAGTTGTACCCAGTCTGACACACAGACTCCAACTCCTCCTCCACACAAGCTCCAAATATATATACAGTACAGCTCCTCCCCCCTGATGTCCCGCCTTCCACGCCCCATAGGATGGAACTTTCCCTCCAAACCCATGACAGACAGGTACCATCAGTGCTGTATGTGACACCTCCCCTCTTTATAAGTTGTTTTGCAGGGGAAAAGCTAAAGTGCTTTTCTCCAAAAAAAACAACCAGGATCAAAACACAAAACAGTTATACATTATAACACAAAACCATACTTACTCACTCTAGGTCAAACATATCACCTATGCATTTAAACATTAACATTTGCAATACATTAAGTTACCTTTATTAATACAAACCAAGCCTGTTCAATAAACAGGTACATTTAACTTTTGGTCACCAAAATATACATAGTCCATGGTTTTTTCGCCGTCTTCACTCGTCGGGTCTTCTTGACAAGGCGTCAGCAACACAGTTCATTGACCCTCTGACCACCTTCACTTCAAAGTCAAAATCTTGCAGGTTTAAAGCCCACCTCATAAGTTTACTATTATGGGTTTTCATTGTCTTTAACCACTGCAGTGGTGAGTGGTCAGTGCACAGAACAAAATGTCTTCCCCAGATGTAAGGTTTGGCCTTCTGAATCGCGTATACTATGGCCAGGCACTCCTTTTCCTCGGTTGCCAAATGTCTCTCACCTTTCTGGAGTTTCCTACTCAGGTAGGACACTGGATGCTGGTCACCATTTTCATCCTCCTGGCAAAGAACTGCTCCTACCCCGCTGTTAGACGCATCGGTGTAGATGATGAACTCCCGGTCGAAGTCGGGAGCACGCAGCACTGGATAATGGATGAGCGCCTCCTTCAACCTCCGGAACGCCTCCTCACAGTCGCTGGTCCACGGGATGCGGTCATCAGTCTTCTTCTGCGTCAGATCGGTCAGCGGAGTCGCCATCTCGCTAAACCTTGGGATGAACTTTCTGTAGTAGCCTACCAACCCAAGAAATGATTTGACTTTTTTCTTGGTGTTGGGTCTGGGCCAATCACGAACGGCTTCTATTTTGGCCTCTAGGGGTTTGATCACTCCTCCCCCTACTATGTGACCCAAGTATTTTATTTCTGGGCTACCCAGCTGCAGTTTGTTCTCTTTGCAGGGCCTAGGCCAAAGCACTTCCTCCCCTGGGTTAAAGTGCCTCTCCCTGGCTTTCTGGTCATACCAGGTTTTCTGTCTGACCTTCTGAGCTTGCAGGTTTTCTGCTGCTAGCTCTAGGTTTCTCTTCAGGTCATACATTAAAGTGTCTATATACGTCACAACATCTTGTGGGTCATCCTGGGTGATCTGCTCCCAATTTTGTTTGATTAAATCAAGTGGACCTTTCATTTTTCTCCCAAACAAAAGTTCAAACGGACTGAACCCGGTACTGGCTTGGGGCACTGATCGATAAGCAAACAAAAGGGATTGCAGCTTCTGGTCCCAATTGTTTGGATTCTCTGCCAAGTAAGCCCTAATCATGCGCATCAGAGTCCCATTGAACTTCTCCGTTAACCCATTGCTTTTGGGGTGATAGGCAGTGGTTTCCTTGTGTTTAATTCCACAGATTTGCCATAACCGTTTCATGAGCTTTGATGTAAACGATGTGCCCAAATCTGTGATTATTTCTGAGGCAAATCCCATCCTGGACATATACCCCACCAAGGCATCTGCCACTGTGTTAGTTTCGATGTTAGTCAAGGGAATGGCTTCGGGGTACCTCGTGGCATGGTCCACAATGGTGAGAATGAACCGGTTCCCCCTCTTTGTGGCCTTGGGCAAAGGTCCCACAATATCCACTCCTATACATTTAAACGGGGTGTCAATCACAGGCAAAGGGCACAACTTCGCTTTGGTCCTGTCACGGTTATTCCCCTGCCTCTGACACACATCACATTGTCTACAGAACTCCTTGATCTGCTTCCCTATTTCAGGCCAGTAAAAATTTTGTGTGATTCTCTGCTGTGTTTTGTTCACCCCTAAGTGCGCAGGAAACATGTCAGAGTGCCCCCTTTGTAAGATCATGGGGCGATACTTTTCAGGTACCACTAGCTGACTTCTGATCCCATCTCCCCCTTTTGAGATATTCATCAGGGTCTCTCTATATAAAATTCCCTTTTTCTCGCGAAATCTTGCTGGGGTTTCAGGTGTTAGCTGGGTGTCTGTCACCTTTTCAAAACACTTTCGGAGAGTGGCGTCTGCCTTTTGCTCTTGGCCAAATTTGCTGTCTGTGGTTAAGGTTTCTGCCACAGCTTCGGGACTACCCTCACCTGCTTCAACCTCGGGCTCTTCAGTACCCCCCTGAACTGTCCCCGTGGTAGCTTGTGAGCGTGTAATCACTAGCACCCGTTTCACATGTTCAGCCAGGTCATTTCCCACGAGCACGGCTGCTGGCAGAGTCGATGAAATCGCTAGCCGCCAAACTCCCCTCCAGCCTTGAAAGCTCACAGGTACCTCAGCTACTGGCAGTGAGATCACCTGCCCCTCAATCCCTGCCACCTTCAGGCTCTCATTTGGGATTATATACTTCCTAGGAATAATGTCTGGATGGCACAGGGTCACCTGGGAACAAGTATCCCTTAGCCCCCTATACTGATGGTCAAGTATTCCTACGTCCACCCCTGCGGTCTCAAACAATTGCGAATCTGTCCTCACTAGTAAGCAGCGCTTGACCTCCACAAGAGGACCGTTTTCCCCAGCCTGATCAGCAGATGTAACTGGTCCAGAGTGAGTAGCCATGGTAACAGGCTCCCTCAGTGGCAAGGAGCTTTGCTCTTTCTGGACACAGAACACAGCTTTTGGCTTGGTTCCACTCAAATCATGAGGCAAATTTCCCTTTAGCTGCTTTAATTTCTCACACTCTGAGATTAGATGGCCCTTTCCTTGACAGAAATAACATTTTCTGCTGTACTTGGAGTCTTTCTCATCGGGTTTTGGTTTTCCCTCCAAAATCTGAGGTCTTGGTGGATTCATGTCTGAGGGCTTCCCTTCAACATGGGCCCCTCCCCCTTGCTGGTTTTTCCCTGGTCCCTGAGAGTACCTGCTGTAGGTTTCTTTGAGCTTACCCACAGATTTCCCCTCAGCACCTAAGGGCTTCCTTATTTGGTAAATAAAATCTGCGATCTCTGCCGCTTCTGCCACCGATTTCGGTTTCCTCTCCCTCACATGGAACTTTAGTTCCCCATGCAGGGACTGAATAAAATTGTTCCAGCGCTATCAGGTCTTTGAGCTGCTGGAAGGTTTCTGTCCCCTCCTGAGACAGCCATTTCTCTAGCAACCTCACCAGTTGGGCCCCCACTTGGTTAAAATTCTGCTCTGGTTTTTTTGTGAGTGACCTGAATTTTTGCCTCAGCTGTTCAGCATTTATCCCATGCCGGGCAAACACCAGTTTTTTAAACTCAGCGAAGTCCTTCAGCAGTTCCACTGGCATCTCTGCATAGACTTCTGCCAGGCTGCCACTGATTAAAGATCGCATAATGGTCATCTTCTCAGTTTCCCTTACTGAGAAGTCCACAAACGCTCTTTCCACGAGGGAAAAGAACACCTCAGGGCAATCTCCCTTGTGGTACACAGGGAATTTCTTCAAGTCAGTTTTAGACAATTGGCCCACCTCAGAATCTCTATTGTTATTATTGTTCTGGTTCATCATTTCCAATTTTCTTAACTCAAACGCCATCCTCTCTCTCTCCAATCTTTCTTCTCTTTCCATTCTCTCTCTCTCTAATCTTTCTTCTTTTTCCATTCTCTCTCTTTCCATTTCTAATTGTTTCATCCTAAATTCATGCTGTTGGGCTAGGAGCATTTTTCTGTGTTCTGAGGTCAGTTCTCCCGTGCTCTCATCCTGCACTGAGCCAAATTCCTCCTCAGAACCTTGGTCTCCCTGTGGTTCACTTCCCCCATTTCTGCCATTTGGCTTCGAGTCAAGGGCATAATCCCCCCAGAACAGGCTGCCTTCAAAAGTCAAGCCTCAAAATAAAATGACGACTTTTTTTCTTTTGCCTCAGGAACAGCCTTCTATAGACTGCTGCTGTCCCTCCAGCACCAACTTGCAACTGTTGCCAGGCAGAATTCACCCCCTCTGCTAGGCCTCTCAGCAGACAGGCTAGATCACTGTTACTTCACGCAGCTTTGCCTCAGCTCTTTCCCGCCAAAACGGGTTGCCTCAGAGCTCCCTAATCTAGTCCCCCCAATCTGAGTTGGCACGTTCTTCCACTAGCGTACCTCCCCGTGAGGTAAGCCTAGAAGATTACCTACGCGCCCTCAGATTGTCCCTGACTAGACCCCCCTTGCTCTGGGCACACTTGCCAAGGCTTTGCTGGACCACTGGACCACTGGACCAGTCGTATCCCACACGCTGGACACCAATCAATGTGACAACCCCAGACCTACTGGAGTATGCCACACTATAAATATGCTGCCACCAACCATTCCCTATAAGGAGTCACACAGACCAGGAATGGATTTTAATAAACAAAAGAACAAGGTTTATTGAAATAACAAACAGGGAAAACAAAAGGATCAGGTAAATAGAATACTGGAACGTGGCTTAGTCTCAATCATATACACACAACAGTTTGGTTCCCACAGAACACTTTAAAGTAACGCACAGACCCTGAACCTATCAGTTCTGGCTACCTAGATAGAGACCTGAACCTATCAGGTATGTACTAACTGACACATAGTTGTACCCAGTCTGACACAGACTCCAACTCCTCCTCCACACAAGCTCCAAATATATATACAATACAGCTCCTCCCCCCTGATGTCCCGCCTTCCACGCCCCATAGGATGGAACTTTCCCTCCAAACCCATGACAGACAGGTACCATCAGTGCTGTATGTGACATTCCATTTTTCCACCTCATCAATGCAATCACCAGTTACGAGATTGATATCATGCCCTTTACTTGTACGAAAGATCTGTTGCGAAAGTAGATCTGTATCAATTTTATGTAGTTTATTTGACTGAAATGATATATATTGTATTATTTTTCTCACTTTGCATTTCCTCTTCCTTCTCTACATTTCAAGGAACAAGTCAGTCTCCTGAGACTCCAACAGGTAAGAGAAGCATCTCACCTTCTCCGTATCATAATCCTCAATCCTATTTTTCTCAAAGAAAGGTTAGCATCCCATTACCTGGATGGGAGATCAAATGTTATTTGGCACAATAAGCTTATTATTTATTTGACGTCATATAATTGTATAATTCCTGGAATCTGACGCATTTTGGTTTTCTCAACAGAGGCTACTTCTGGAGATACAGAACCTGAACTCGCTAGTAAGTTTTCATCCTGAATTTGTCCTTCACAACAGTCTCAGAAGACGTGCCATGGAAAGTTCCGATTGGTATTCTTGGAGCCAGACATCCGGTTTTAACTTTTCTTGCTATCTTTGGCCAATCGTCTGGTGGGAATCGAGGCTTCTGGTACCTGGAAGCTTCTTTCAATTAATTGTAAAGCCTTTTCTGTTTCCCCAATTTATTACTTATAAATCAACTCCTCTCAATAGATTGTCTTTCTGAAATAATTCATGTTTCTCTAAAAATACCTTTTTCAGGTTCCATATTACATATTGATTGAAAGAGAGCAATTGGGCAGAAAGATGGGATTAATGTTCAAATTGTCAAAGAAATAGATAAGAAAATTTCTGTTGATTTTGTTTAATTTCATTTTTACTTGATGGTCTTACCTAGATATTTATAGATTGCACACAATCTGACAGATTTTGATTTTCCTAACAGCTACTACAGCGCCAGAAACTACAACAACTGAAGAAAGTGAGTATCCAGTATTAATCTCCGTTTTAAAATTTTGGTATGTTGCTGATTGGCATTTTAATTGGTTTCCATTTTGAAAACTGGCAGTTGATTATGATATACATCAACATCAAAGACAATGACAATTCTCTTATCTAGAAGTTGCTATCAATCAGAAAAAGTGTTTGCTATTTTTTGTTTTTCCATTCCATCAGGTGAAAATCCTGACTTTTAATCTCCTATTGATTAATAAAAATGATTAGAAACAAATTGGTGATCAATTAAAATACATGTTTCCTTACCAGCTGTTCCCTCGAGCACATCAAGTCCAGAACTCACAACCAGTAAGTCTTTATTTTTTATACCTTACGTTTCTTTTTGTATCTTCTTTCAATTAATTGAAAGAAGATCAACTCCTATCAATAGATTGTCCTTGTGAAAGAAGTCATGTTTCTCTAAAAATATCTTTTTCACGTTCCATATTGCATATTGATTAAACGAGAGCAATTGGGCAGAAAGATGGGATTAATGTTCAAATGAACAAATAAATACATAAGAACATTTCTGTTCCTGTTGTTTATTTTTATTTTTATTGATGGGTCTTACCTAGATATTTGTAGATAGCACACAATCTGACAGGTTTTGATTTTCCTAACAGCTACTACAATGCCAGAAACTACAACAGATGAAGAAAGTGAGTATCCATTCTAAATCTCCCTTTTAAAATTTTGGTAAGCTGCTGATTGACATTTCAATTGGTTTCCCTGTTGAAAACTGGCAGTCTTTATGTTTCCCTTAACATCAAGAACACTGTCCCTTATATGGACTGATTCTATTAAAATTTAGAGTAATTCAGGAATTTAAGAATTAAATCTAACCAGGATTCTTTCCTCGTAGTTCCTTTTAAGCACGCTTTCCTACCGAATGTGGTTAGAGGGCAAACTTCATTTCATGCCCTTAAGACATTTTACATTTTCTTTCAGTGCTACTCATTTAATCTTTAGCCATTCCAGGTAATCTGACCATTGGTTTGTTTTTTTAACAGCTGGGTTAACCCCTGAGATGACTACCATGAGCTCTGGTAAGTCTGGATCCAGTTACTGATATTTCGGCATACAGTAAATTCTTCTAATTGACATTCTAAAGTGACCCCCTGTTTATTCCTGTGTCGGAGGGCAATTTCATTTTTTCCAAGCAGTTTCCTTTTCCTTTTCTCTCCTACCCAATGTTGTGAAGATTGCACAAAAGCTGATGCTGTCAGCAGCAAAGAGAGCTAACCCATAAGAAAAGAGTTCCTTTTTCGATCTTGGGGCAGAGATGACTATGTTGATAGAGTTTTTTTGTGGAATAACATATTGAAAAAAAATATTAATATACAGACAAATTCATGGAATTCTAAGGTCACTTTTCACCTAGAGATATGAAACATTTTACACCCAACTTTCACTTCCCAAAATATAAGAAACCTGGAAAAGCTAGCCTTGCTGATCCCTTTCCAACTAAGGCCACCTTTCAGTGCAGAAGTTCCTTTTAACTCTCAGCTGAGACTTCAACTCTCTTTTCTTTGGCATCGAATACAGTTGGATAGGAACGACAGTTTTATCTAGATGGAGTTGAAGCTATACCTAGATAGACCTTTTATACCTCTCCATCCCTTTGGAATGTCTCTTCTGTTTGCAAGACTTCTCCTCAAAGCAGATGTTTACCATGGACATACAGTGTAGTTGTAATTAACACTCAGTGTTCTATTGTTCCATTTTTCCACCTCATCAATGCAATCACCAGTTACGAGATTGATATCATGCCCTTTACTTGTACGAAAGATCTGTTGCGAAAGTAGATCTGTATCAATTTTATGTAGTTTATTTGACTGAAATGATATATATTGTATTATTTTTCTCACTTTGCATTTCCTCTTCCTTCTCTACATTTCAAGGAACAAGTCAGTCTCCTGAGACTCCAACAGGTAAGAGAAGCATCTCACCTTCTCCGTATCATAATCCTCAATCCTATTTTTCTCAAAGAAAGGTTAGCATCCCATTACCTGGATGGGAGATCAAATGTTATTTGGCACAATAAGCTTATTATTTATTTGACGTCATATAATTGTATAATTCCTGGAATCTGACGCATTTTGGTTTTCTCAACAGAGGCTACTTCTGGAGATACAGAACCTGAACTCGCTAGTAAGTTTTCATCCTGAATTTGTCCTTCACAACAGTCTCAGAAGACGTGCCATGGAAAGTTCCGATTGGTATTCTTGGAGCCAGACATCCGGTTTTAACTTTTCTTGCTATCTTTGGCCAATCGTCTGGTGGGAATCGAGGCTTCTGGTACCTGGAAGCTTCTTTCAATTAATTGTAAAGCCTTTTCTGTTTCCCCAATTTATTACTTATAAATCAACTCCTCTCAATAGATTGTCTTTCTGAAATAATTCATGTTTCTCTAAAAATACCTTTTTCACGTTCCATATTACATATTGATTGAAAGAGAGCAATTGGGCAGAAAGATGGGATTAATGTTCAAATTGTCAAAGAAATAGATAAGAAAATTTCTGTTGATTTTGTTTAATTTCATTTTTACTTGATGGTCTTACCTAGATATTTATAGATTGCACACAATCTGACAGATTTTGATTTTCCTAACAGCTACTACAGCGCCAGAAACTACAACAACTGAAGAAAGTGAGTATCCAGTATTAATCTCCGTTTTAAAATTTTGGTATGTTGCTGATTGGCATTTTAATTGGTTTCCATTTTGAAAACTGGCAGTTGATTATGATATACATCAACATCAAAGACAATGACAATTCTCTTATCTAGAAGTTTCTATCAATCAGAAAAAGTGTTTGCTATTTTTTGTTTTTCCATTCCATCAGGTGAAAATCCTGACTTTTAATCTCCTATTGATTAATAAAAATGATTAGAAACAAATTGGTGATCAATTAAAATACATGTTTCCTTACCAGCTGTTCCCTCGAGCACATCAAGTCCAGAACTCACAACCAGTAAGTCTTTATTTTTTATACCTTACGTTTCTTTTTGTATCTTCTTTCAATTAATTGAAAGAAGATCAACTCCTATCAATAGATTGTCCTTGTGAAAGAAGTCATGTTTCTCTAAAAATATCTTTTTCACGTTCCATATTGCATATTGATTAAACGAGAGCAATTGGGCAGAAAGATGGGATTAATGTTCAAATGAACAAATAAATACATAAGAACATTTCTGTTCCTGTTGTTTATTTTTATTTTTATTGATGGGTCTTACCTAGATATTTGTAGATTGCACACAATCTGACAGGTTTTGATTTTCCTAACAGCTACTACAATGCCGGAAACTACAACAGATGAAGAAAGTGAGTATCCATTCTAAATCTCCCTTTTAAAATTTTGGTAAGCTGCTGATTGACATTTCAATTGGTTTCCCTGTTGAAAACTGGCAGTTGATTATGATATGCATCAACATCAAAGGCAATGACAATTCTCTTATCTAGAAGTTTCTATCAAGCAGAAAAAGTGTTTGCTGTTTTTTGCTTTTCCATTCCATCAGGTGAAAATCCTGACGTTTATTGTAATCTCCTATTGATTAATAAAAATGATTAGAAACAAATTGGTGATCAATTAAAATACATGTTTCCTTACCAGCTGTTCCCTCGAGCACATCAAGTCCAGAACTCACAACCAGTAAGTCTTTATTTTTTATACCTTACGTTTCTTTTTGTATCTTCTTTCAATTAATTGAAAGAAGATCAACTCCTATCAATAGATTGTCCTTGTGAAAGAAGTCATGTTTCTCTAAAAATATCTTTTTCACGTTCCATATTGCATATTGATTAAACGAGAGCAATTGGGCAGAAAGATGGGATTAATGTTCAAATGAACAAATAAATACATAAGAACATTTCTGTTCCTGTTGTTTATTTTTATTTTTATTGATGGGTCTTACCTAGATATTTGTAGATAGCACACAATCTGACAGGTTTTGATTTTCCTAACAGCTACTACAATGCCAGAAACTACAACAGATGAAGAAAGTGAGTATCCATTCTAAATCTCCCTTTTAAAATTTTGGTAAGCTGCTGATTGACATTTCAATTGGTTTCCCTGTTGAAAACTGGCAGTCTTTATGTTTCCCTTAACATCAAGAACACTGTCCCTTATATGGACTGATTCTATTAAAATTTAGAGTAATTCAGGAATTTAAGAATTAAATCTAACCAGGATTCTTTCCTCGTAGTTCCTTTTAAGCACGCTTTCCTACCGAATGTGGTTAGAGGGCAAACTTCATTTCATGCCCTTAAGACATTTTACATTTTCTTTCAGTGCTACTCATTTAATCTTTAGCCATTCCAGGTAATCTGACCATTGGTTTGTTTTTTTAACAGCTGGGTTAACCCCTGAGATGACTACCATGAGCTCTGGTAAGTCTGGATCCAGTTACTGATATTTCGGCATACAGTAAATTCTTCTAATTGACATTCTAAAGTGACCCCCTGTTTATTCCTGTGTCGGAGGGCAATTTCATTTTTTCCAAGCAGTTTCCTTTTCCTTTTCTCTCCTACCCAATGTTGTGAAGATTGCACAAAAGCTGATGCTGTCAGCAGCAAAGAGAGCTAACCCATAAGAAAAGAGTTCCTTTTTCGATCTTGGGGCAGAGATGACTATGTTGATAGAGTTTTTTTGTGGAATAACATATTGAAAAAAAATATTAATATACAGACAAATTCATGGAATTCTAAGGTCACTTTTCACCTAGAGATATGAAACATTTTACACCCAACTTTCACTTCCCAAAATATAAGAAACCTGGAAAAGCTAGCCTTGCTGATCCCTTTCCAACTAAGGCCACCTTTCAGTGCAGAAGTTCCTTTTAACTCTCAGCTGAGACTTCAACTCTCTTTTCTTTGGCATCGAATACAGTTGGATAGGAACGACAGTTTTATCTAGATGGAGTTGAAGCTATACCTAGATAGACCTTTTATACCTCTCCATCCCTTTGGAATGTCTCTTCTGTTTGCAAGACTTCTCCTCAAAGCAGATGTTTACCATGGACATACAGTGTAGTTGTAATTAACACTCAGTGTTCTATTGTTCCATTTTTCCACCTCATCAATGCAATCACCAGTTACGAGATTGATATCATGCCCTTTACTTGTACGAAAGATCTGTTGCGAAAGTAGATCTGTATCAATTTTATGTAGTTTATTTGACTGAAATGATATATATTGTATTATTTTTCTCACTTTGCATTTCCTCTTCCTTCTCTACATTTCAAGGAACAAGTCAGTCTCCTGAGACTCCAACAGGTAAGAGAAGCATCTCACCTTCTCCGTATCATAATCCTCAATCCTATTTTTCTCAAAGAAAGGTTAGCATCCCATTACCTGGATGGGAGATCAAATGTTATTTGGCACAATAAGCTTATTATTTATTTGACGTCATATAATTGTATAATTCCTGGAATCTGACGCATTTTGGTTTTCTCAACAGAGGCTACTTCTGGAGATACAGAACCTGAACTCGCTAGTAAGTTTTCATCCTGAATTTGTCCTTCACAACAGTCTCAGAAGACGTGCCATGGAAAGTTCCGATTGGTATTCTTGGAGCCAGACATCCGGTTTTAACTTTTCTTGCTATCTTTGGCCAATCGTCTGGTGGGAATCGAGGCTTCTGGTACCTGGAAGCTTCTTTCAATTAATTGTAAAGCCTTTTCTGTTTCCCCAATTTATTACTTATAAATCAACTCCTCTCAATAGATTGTCTTTCTGAAATAATTCATGTTTCTCTAAAAATACCTTTTTCACGTTCCATATTACATATTGATTGAAAGAGAGCAATTGGGCAGAAAGATGGGATTAATGTTCAAATTGTCAAAGAAATAGATAAGAAAATTTCTGTTGATTTTGTTTAATTTCATTTTTACTTGATGGTCTTACCTAGATATTTATAGATTGCACACAATCTGACAGATTTTGATTTTCCTAACAGCTACTACAGCGCCAGAAACTACAACAACTGAAGAAAGTGAGTATCCAGTATTAATCTCCGTTTTAAAATTTTGGTATGTTGCTGATTGGCATTTTAATTGGTTTCCATTTTGAAAACTGGCAGTTGATTATGATATACATCAACATCAAAGACAATGACAATTCTCTTATCTAGAAGTTTCTATCAATCAGAAAAAGTGTTTGCTATTTTTTGTTTTTCCATTCCATCAGGTGAAAATCCTGACTTTTAATCTCCTATTGATTAATAAAAATGATTAGAAACAAATTGGTGATCAATTAAAATACATGTTTCCTTACCAGCTGTTCCCTCGAGCACATCAAGTCCAGAACTCACAACCAGTAAGTCTTTATTTTTTATACCTTACGTTTCTTTTTGTATCTTCTTTCAATTAATTGAAAGAAGATCAACTCCTATCAATAGATTGTCCTTGTGAAAGAAGTCATGTTTCTCTGAAAATAACTTTTTCACGTTCCATATTGCATATTGATTAAACGAGAGCAATTGGGCAGAAAGATGGGATTAATGTTCAAATGAACAAATAAATACATAAGAACATTTCTGTTCCTGTTGTTTATTTTTATTTTTATTGATGGGTCTTACCTAGATATTTGTAGATAGCACACAATCTGACAGGTTTTGATTTTCCTAACAGCTACTACAATGCCAGAAACTACAACAGATGAAGAAAGTGAGTATCCATTCTAAATCTCCCTTTTAAAATTTTGGTAAGCTGCTGATTGACATTTCAATTGGTTTCCCTGTTGAAAACTGGCAGTCTTTATGTTTCCCTTAACATCAAGAACACTGTCCCTTATATGGACTGATTCTATTAAAATTTAGAGTAATTCAGGAATTTAAGAATTAAATCTAACCAGGATTCTTTCCTCGTAGTTCCTTTTAAGCACGCTTTCCTACCGAATGTGGTTAGAGGGCAAACTTCATTTCATGCCCTTAAGACATTTTACATTTTCTTTCAGTGCTACTCATTTAATCTTTAGCCATTCCAGATAATCTGACCATTGGTTTGTTTTTTTAACAGCTGGGTTAACCCCTGAGATGACTACCATGAGCTCTGGTAAGTCTGGATCCAGTTACTGATATTTCGGCATACAGTAAATTCTTCTAATTGACATTCTAAAGTGACCCCCTGTTTATTCCTGTGTCAGAGGGCAATTTCATTTTTTCCAAGCAGTTTCCTTTTCCTTTTCTCTCCTACCCAATGTTGTGAAGATTGCACAAAAGCTGATGCTGTCAGCAGCAAAGAGAGCTAACCCATAAGAAAAGAGTTCCTTTTTCGATCTTGGGGCAGAGATGACTATGTTGATAGAGTTTTTTTGTGGAATAACATATTGAAAAAAAATATTAATATACAGACAAATTCATGGAATTCTAAGGTCACTTTTCACCTAGAGATATGAAACATTTTACACCCAACTTTCACTTCCCAAAATATAAGAAACCTGGAAAAGCTAGCCTTGCTGATCCCTTTCCAACTAAGGCCACCTTTCAGTGCAGAAGTTCCTTTTAACTCTCAGCTGAGACTTCAACTCTCTTTTCTTTGGCATCGAATACAGTTGGATAGGAACGACAGTTTTATCTAGATGGAGTTGAAGCTATACCTAGATAGACCTTTTATACCTCTCCATCCCTTTGGAATGTCTCTTCTGTTTGCAAGACTTCTCCTCAAAGCAGATGTTTACCATGGACATACAGTGTAGTTGTAATTAACACTCAGTGTTCTATTGTTCCATTTTTCCACCTCATCAATGCAATCACCAGTTACGAGATTGATATCATGCCCTTTACTTGTACGAAAGATCTGTTGCGAAAGTAGATCTGTATCAATTTTATGTAGTTTATTTGACTGAAATGATATATATTGTATTATTTTTCTCACTTTGCATTTCCTCTTCCTTCTCTACATTTCAAGGAACAAGTCAGTCTCCTGAGACTCCAACAGGTAAGAGAAGCATCTCACCTTCTCCGTATCATAATCCTCAATCCTATTTTTCTCAAAGAAAGGTTAGCATCCCATTACCTGGATGGGAGATCAAATGTTATTTGGCACAATAAGCTTATTATTTATTTGACGTCATATAATTGTATAATTCCTGGAATCTGACGCATTTTGGTTTTCTCAACAGAGGCTACTTCTGGAGATACAGAACCTGAACTCGCTAGTAAGTTTTCATCCTGAATTTGTCCTTCACAACAGTCTCAGAAGACGTGCCATGGAAAGTTCCGATTGGTATTCTTGGAGCCAGACATCCGGTTTTAACTTTTCTTGCTATCTTTGGCCAATCGTCTGGTGGGAATCGAGGCTTCTGGTACCTGGAAGCTTCTTTCAATTAATTGTAAAGCCTTTTCTGTTTCCCCAATTTATTACTTATAAATCAACTCCTCTCAATAGATTGTCTTTCTGAAATAATTCATGTTTCTCTAAAAATACCTTTTTCACGTTCCATATTGCATATTGATTGAAAGAGAGCAATTGGGCAGAAAGATGGGATTAATGTTCAAATTGTCAAAGAAATAGACAAGAAAATTTCTGTTGATTTTGTTTAATTTCATTTTTACTTGATGGTCTTACCTAGATATTTATAGATTGCACACAATCTGACAGATTTTGATTTTCCTAACAGCTACTACAGCGCCAGAAACTATAACAAATGAAGAAAGTGAGTATCCAGTATTAATCTCCGTTTTAAAATTTTGGTATGTTGCTGATTGGCATTCTCATTGGTTTCCATTTTGAAAACTGGCAGTTGATTATGATATACATCAACATCAAAGACAATGACAATTCTCTTATCTAGAAGTTGCTATCAATCAGAAAAAGTGTTTGCTGTTTTTTGTTTTTCCATTCCATCAGGTGAAAATCCTGACTTTTAATCTCCTATTGATTAATGAAAATGATTAGAAACAAATTGGTGATCAACTAAAATACATGTTTCCTTACCAGCTGTTCCCTCGAGCACATCAAGTCCAGAACTCACAACCAGTAAGTCTTTTTTTTATATATCTTACGTTTCTTTTTTTTATCTTATCACTTAAGTTTCTGATCTACCTGAATTCACTTTGTTCAGGGCACCTCCATTGCAGGTATTATGACTTCAGTTTTTTCTGCAGCAAGATAGTGAGTACAGCTTAGTTTGATTTTCTCTAGACTTCATGGCTATTGCTGAAGTTGGCATCCTTTTTTTAATACTAGGGAGGAGTTCCAAATCTGTAGGGGCAATTGTTGCGAATGTTGTATGTCTAGGTCTGAGAAATACATGCACGCAATGGGGTATTCCCAGCATAGTGTAGTGAATGGAGTGATGTCGTCGGACTCTGGAAAATAGGGTTCTGATCCATGCTCAGCATTAAAAGCTCCCTGGGGGAGTGAATGGGCTGGAGCCATGCCTTAAATATCTCACTTCCCTTGACAATGATGACAGGGTTACTTTACGTCTGTTCTGACTTGACAGCCCAGCACATAATGTAATTAATGCAGGATGGAAGTAATGATGCAACTTGAGCTTCTCTAAATTTTCTAGCCCTCTTTTCTATACCTGGTGCAGTTCACACACCATCATCAATGTCAACTGATAGAATAGATCTAAAGGTATGGGACCAACATTGCTTTTTACAGAGTCCTAGCAATATCTTGGTCTGTAAAAATTTCTGGTAACCAGAAGCCGCCTCCCCCTCCATAGAATGTGTCAAATCTTGGAACCCTCCCAGGAGGCAATCATAAATAATTTATGTGGGTCTCTCTTTGTCAGAATCAAACCCAAAGACCATCTTCTCCTACACTCTACCTGTATCTTTTTCATGTAGTTGATTTGAGTGAAATTATGTGTATTGTACTATTTCTCTCACGTTGCCTTTTCCTCTTCCTTCCCTGTATTTCAAGGAATAAGTCAGTCTCCTGAGCCTCCAACAGGTAAGAGAAGCATCTCATTTTCTCCTTGTCATAATCCTGAATGCTAATTTATGATAGAAAACTTTCCTTAGGATATTATAACTGGGAGGGAAAATTCACTTAGCACAAGCAACATGGCACTTCTTTGACTTTAAGTCATTATACATTTCCTGGAAACTGACCCGTTTTGGTTTTCTTAACAGAGGCTACTTCTGCACATACAGAAACTGAACTCACCAATAAGTTGGCATCCTGAATTTTTTAGTTACAGCAATCTCTGAAGTCATGGCATGGAGAGTTCTGAATTGTATTCTTCAAGCCAGACAACTGGTTTTAAACTTTCTTGCTATCTTTGACCAATAGTCTGGTGAAATTTGGGCTTTTGATTCCAGCAGTTTTCTCTTAATTATTTTTAATCTTTTTTCTCTCCCCCAATTTATTAGGAAGAAATCTACTCAAATGAATAGATTCTCCTTGTGAAATAAATCATATTTTGCCCAGAATACCTTTTCCACATCCTATATGACATATTGAATGAAAGAGAGTAATTGGGCAGAACAGTAGCATAAATGTCCAATACTTAATAAAAACATAGCCAAATTGCTCTTCATGTAGATAAGAAATGGCAACATTCTGTTATATACCATTTATAATCATCCAAAATAAAGGAAGTAAACCATGTAATTTTGATTCCAAACACAGAGTGATTTCCAATATTTTTAGTTTTTCTTTAAATAGGAAATCAGCATCTTCTATTATGCTTCATTCTGATAAAATATTTTTCCAATATCTTTATACTGAAACCACGGTGGAATGCTGAACTAATAAGCTCTTGGCCTCATCCAAGATAGATCTTACATCATTGCAGGGAAGACACAGGTCACATGACGATATCAGATTTTTCTTCCAAAAGTAGATTGTACTTTTTAATTCATATTTTGACTAAGGTATGTTAAAATACAATGGCTGTTTTTCTTACAGGCTTTGGTCATTGAGTTTAGTTACTGATAAATCTTCTTAAGGTAGTTTAGAAGGAAATGAAAGCTCCTTCTAAAGGCAATGCAACTTTTTGCATTGTAGGCAATGCAACTTTTTAATCTAATTACAGATTTTGGAAATGCAGCCAAAGGTGTTTTACAACACTGGTTCTTAACCTTGGGTTACTCAGGAGTTTTGAACTGCAACTCCCAGAAGCCTTCACCACCAGCTGTCCTGACTGGGGTTTCTGGGAGTTGCAGTTCAAAAGCATCCGAGTAACAAAGGTTAAGAACCACTGTTTTACAACACCAACATCACCAACTAAACCATTTACGCAGCCCTTCATGTCAGAATGGATTTTTAGAAAAGTTATAAAGACAGAGTGGAAAAACACAGAATGACTACAAATGGAAGATGGAGTTGTCTTAATCCTTGTCAAGTTCTATAAAAAAGGCAGAGTTGCTCGTACCATAAAAGTCTTTTGAAAGATTTATACTACAGTGGGTTTTTTTTGCAATTATTCCTACATATGGAGTAGACATACTTGTTCTTTTTGTTTATACTTTCAGCATCTACTGTACCTCCAGCAACAGCTTCATGTGAGTCTTCGCTATTTTTCTTAGCACAACCACCTTCTAACCCCATTGCTTGTGGTGTCACTTTAAGATTTTCTGGAAAAATATAATGGCATCAGTTTTGTTCCAGAATAGCAGGACTGCTTGGCTTAATTACTTCAGCTGGGACAATTTTTAGTACCCAGGAAGGAGTTCAAAATATATTGGGTGATTACCGAGAATGTTATTTGACCTGGACCCAGAAAAATAAGCAGCCATGTTACTAATGAGTGATTCCGTATGTGGTGTAGTCAATGTAGTGATGGTGAACTGGGTTAGAAACTGCTCAGCCATGGGTCCCACCTGGTTCACGCCTGAACATGCTGAGCCAGATTGCAGGGGAATCTCACAAACATCTTCATCCTAATACAGCACTCTAGATGATATTTCCCTGTCACTTAAAAAACAAACAAACAAACAAACAAACAAACAAACAAACAAACCTCCCTTAGAAGGTTTAACATCCTTTATTATGAGGAATCTTTGGAATACTTTGGCGGAACAATCTTAGTCATGTTATTCATTCTATTAGCCCAAAAAGTTCCCAGAGGTGTTTCAGTCCTACCATATCCTGAGTGGGTTTGATTTTCCCAAACTCTAAAATTCTTGTCAAAGATGATTGTTGTTGTTGCTGTTGTTGTGAAGTGTGTTCCGTAAGCCATTGTTCTAGCTAAACACTATTGAAAGACATTTGTTTCTCAGAATCAGAACAATGGTTTTCAAAAAAATAAATGTTTTCTTACTAGCCGTTCCCTTGAGTACATCGGGTCCTGAACTCACTACCAGTAAGTCTTTCTTTTTTATGCCTCATGTTTCTTGTTGTATCTTGTCATTTCAGTTTCAGACAAAATGGAGTTCTCTTTGTTCAGGGCACCCCCGTTGCTAGTGGCATCACAGGTTTTTCTGCAGCAAGATATTGACTTCAGCTTAGATCAAGAGTATCTAGACTGCACAGCTATTGCTGAAGTTGCCTTCCTTTTTTATTAGTAGGGAAGAGTTCAACCATTGTAGGGACTTTATAGAGAATCTTGCCTGACTAGGGCCTAGAAAAAGAGGCAGACAATGTAATTCATGGGGTCTTCCCAGTGCGGTATAGTGAAGAGTGATGGAGTAGGACTCTGGAGAACAGGGTTTGAAACCCTGCTCAGCAATGAAACCTCCCTGGGGGACTAGAAGTGCTCAAGCCACATCTTAAATACCTCACTTCACTTGACTGCTGTATTAAGCTTACTGCAAGTCGGTTTCTACTTGACCGTATGGAACACAAGGTTACTAATACGAAATGGGAGTAATAATACATCTTGAGCTTTGCCAAGTTTTCTCACTGCTCTATTCCATACATAATGTAGTTAAGACACCATCTTCAATGTCAGTTCATGGAATAGATGCACAGGTATGGGACCTACTTCGTTTTTTACAGCAATATCTTGATATATAAAAAATCCTGATAACCACATGGCACTTTCTCATTCATAGATTGTACCAGGTCTTGGAACCCTCCCAGGAGGTGATCATAGAGAATGTTTGTGGATCTCTCTTTCTTAGAGTCATAACAAATTGTTTCAATAAAATAAATATTTTCTTCCCAGCTCTTCCCCTGAGCTCACTGGCTCCTGAACTCAGCACCAGTAAGTCTTTTCTTGTTATGCTTCACTTTACTTTTTGTATCTTATCACGTTCATTTTTATCACATTGGAGTTCTCTTTGTTCAGGACAATCTGTTTAGCTACTTCTCTCTTTTCAAAGAATTTGGGTGCTGTTTATATTTTCTTTAACTTCAAGGACGTTTTCCTAGTATGCATCGATTTCATTAAGATTTCGGAATTCAGCCTTGAGAACAATAAGAATGTGCCTTTGAGTCAATTCAGGTTCATGGCAATCTTTTCCACCATTTCCTTGATGCAGAATATACAGGTGTGTATTCTTGTGCGGTCTGCTGATGGCTACACAGTCTGGCGCTTCTCTTGAGAAGGGGTGTATCTAGCCAGTGAATTCAGTTCTCTGTTTCCTTTTGCTTTGATGCTGGATTGGGTGGGTGCATATATTTTATGGACAGCTGTGCATATCTGACTAACCAGTTGTGAATCCCTGACATAAAGCATCTTAAAAGACAATCCTTGCACGGCAGCAGATTGGCCCACATATTAGACCTTAAACAGAGTTTCTTGGCTCTACAGAGGTTTCTCACAGGTAAAAGATAAAATGTCAGTAGGAAGCAGGGTAGAAGGGAATGGAAAGCTTCAGACAGACCTTCTCCTTGTTGCTTCAAGACATCCAGCATTGTACAGTAGTGTGACAGAGCAGGGGGTGGGCAAGCAACTGCCTTTTCACTTTGCTGCTGCAGTTCCCTGCCGGATGTATCAAAATAAGATTTCATTAGGTTTAAGTGCAGGTGAGATTGGGTCCAGCCATATAAATCAGATGGGCAACGGCCATTTATCTTTGATGTGGTTGTTTTGACCTATATACTACCACATAGTGCTAAAGCACTCCATGGGCAGTTTACAACATAATTATGCAAATGACCCTTTGCTTGTGTGGTTCATTTTTCATTTAACCTAATTAGTTAATTAATTATTAGATTTTTATCCCACCCTTCTAGACAAGAGTCTACTAAATATCACCTAAATATTAACAGATGCCAGATACCATGAAATCCAACAAATATTATTTTTCCTAACAGGTGCTGCTACTCCCATAATTGAGAAATCTACAGCACCTTTCGATAGTAAGTAGACTAATTAATTGAAGTAGTTAAACACCTATCACTGACATTGAATGCTACTGTTTTCACTGAGAATAACCATAGTTATAAGTTAATAAGTTCATTGCATATACTTTTAGTCATGTGATATGGCTCACAGCTGAAGCATAGCTGCAAACCTGTACTAAGCCCCAAGTATTTAAAGAAAATCCATTATTTGTGACCATATCTCCTGCAGACATTTCCTTAGGATATTATAACTGGATGGGAGAGCAAATTTCACTTAGCAGAAGCAACGTGGCATTTGTTTGACTTTAAATAATTACACATTTCCTGTCAACTGACCCATTTTGGTGTTCTTAAAACCCACTTCTGCATATAGAGAAACTGAACTTGCCAGTGATATATACGAAACCTGAAAAAGCAAGCCTTATTTATCCTTTTCAAGCTAAGGCCACCTTTCAGTTTACCACTTTCTCTTAACTAACAGAGCTCAGATTAAAACTAATTCTTTTTTATTTGGTTTTGCTTATCTATTGTTCTGAGTAAAATGAATTCTGTTTTTTGGCCATGCTGAGGAATTTCTGATGCTTCCATGTACAAAAACACTGTTAGAGAAGATTTTAAGCAGAGTTTTGCTTAAATAGTCCAGGAAAGCAAAGAAGAATGTAATGAGGGAAAAGAAGAAGAAGAGGAGAAGCAGGAGGAGGGAACCAAAGAGCCAAAAAAACCCACACCCAAACCCAAAACCTTAAAGAAGTAGTACAGATTCAGACCAGATCTACAAGGAAGAGGGAGGACTACAGAGGTAGTAAGCAAGCAGGAAAAGTCTGAAAATCAGCTGAGATTAATCTCTATTAACATTAATGGAGTGAACACGCCTGGAAAATGAAAAAAATGGAAAAATATATCATCAGCTTAAGAAACTGAATTTGGATGTTACATGCATACAAGAAACCCTTATTTTAACAAAAGACTTCAAATATTTGGAAAAGTCAAAATTAAGGAGGCTTTTCGCTGCATCGGACAACAAAGAAAAAAGAGAGTGGTGGCAAAATTTATAAAAGAGGATCTGAAATCCAAACCAATTTTTGCATCACAAGATGGAAGAATATTGATGGCAGAAGTTCAAGGAGGGAAGGAAAAAACATTGATAGTGAATATTTATGCTCCAAATAAAAATCAAGATAAATTTTTCAAAGAACTACAAAAGAATTGGCAGATAAAGAATATAAAGATATTTGCTGTGTTGGGGACTTCAGTGCAGTTCTGGATAGAAAATTGGACACAAACATTCAAACATTAGGAAAAGGGAAAAAAAGAAGGACTATATTGTCAAAACCTTCTGGTCTATAATAGAAAAGTTTCATTTGGTAGATGCATGGAGAGCAACACATATAAAAGAGAAAGATTATACATTCTACTCAAATTCGCATAAGACATGCATCTAAAATAGATGCATTCTGAATTCCAATAAACTGGATAAAAGTGATGAAGACCATAGACATACTACCAAGAACTTTTGCTGATCATAGTCCAGGTATTTTACAACTGAATATACAAAAAAAGCATCATTTTGGAGAATGAACACTAGTCTTTTGCACAATGAAGATTTGAAGAAAGAAGCTATGCAAGAAATGTCTTGTTTCTTTAAGGAAAATAAAACTCCAGATGTACCAATGAGAGTAGTCTGGGATGCAGGAGAAGCAAAGCTAAGAGGGATAGTTATAAAGAATGCAGCAAGACAAAAAAGGAAAAAAATACAAAACCACAAAGAATTAGAGAAAAAACTCTTCCAGTTAGAATAACAGTCAAAGCAAAATAGCCCAGATAATATGAAATAATATGAAATCAGTACAGCATCAAATAAATCTATGGTGGATGTCAGAAATTGCAATGAAGATAAAACAAGCGAACAAAATTTCTTTGAAAAAGCAAACAAACGAGGCAGATGGCTTGGCTATAGACTGAGGGGAAAAAAACAAGAAACCAAACTATAAACCTTAAAGACCAGGAAGGAGAGACTACATGGGAGCAGAATGAAATAAAAAAATATTTCAAGGATTTTTATCAAGCGTTATACAAAGAACCAGGGAAATCAATAATAGAGCAAAGAGAATATCTACAGAAGTTTCAGTTAAAGAAATTATCTAAAGAAAATAAAGAAATCTTGAATTCCTCAGTAATGATGTGTGAAGTGGTGGAAACTATTAGAAAACAAAATAATAATGAAATTACCCTCCCATTAGGGGATCATATAGAATTATTGTGGGTCTTTCCATCTTAGAATCAAAACCAAAGATTTCAATAAAATACATGTTTCCTTACCAGCTGTTCCCTCAAGCACAGCAAGTCCTGAACTCACAACCAGTAAGTCTTTCTTTTTTATACCTTACATTTCTTTTTGTATCTTATCACTTTAGTTTCTGATCTGCTAGAATTCTCTTTGTTCAGGGCACCCCCATTGTGGGTAGCATGACTTCAGGTTTTTCTGCAGCAAGATAATGAGTACAGCTTAGTTGGATTTTATCTAGACTTCATGGGTATTGCTGAAGTTGGCATCCTTTTTTTACTACTAGAGAGGAGTTCCAAATCTGTAGGGGCAATTGTTGAGAATGTTGTCTGACTAGGTCTGAGAAATACATGCACACAATGGGGTGTTCCCAGCATGGTGTAGTGAATGGAGTGATGGAGTCAGATTCTGGAGAATAGGGTTCTGATCTGTGCTCAGCCATAAAAGCTCCCTGGGGAAGCAAAAGGGCTGGAGCCATGCCTTATATATCTCACTTCCCTTGACAATCCTAACAGTGTTACTTTACGTCAGTTCTGACTTGACAGCCCAGCACACAATGTAACTAATACAGGATGGAAGTAATGATACAACTTGAGCATCTCTAAATTTTCTAGTGCTCTTTTCTATACATGGTGCAGTTCATACACCATCTTCAATGTCAACCGATAGAATAGATCCAAAGGTATGGGGCCGATATTGCTTTTTACAGAGTCCTAGCAATATCTTGGTCTGTAAAAATTTCTGGTAACCAGAAGCCGCCTCCCCCTCCATAGAATGTGTCAAATCTTGGAACCCTCCCAGGAGGCAATCATAAATAATTTATGTGGGTCTCTCTTTGTCAGAATCAAATGCAATGATTTACATAAAATACATGTTTTCTTCCTAGCTCTTCCCCTGAGCTCACTGGCTCCTGAATTCACCACCAGTAAGTCTTTTTCTTTTTAAGCCTCACTTTTCTTTTTTGTCTCTCATCCTTTTTTGTCACATTGGAGTTCTCTTTGTGCAGGGCAACCCTTTTTGCTACTTCTTTTCTTTGCGAAGAATTTAGGGGGTCTTTTGTTTTCCTTAACTTCAAGAACACTGTCCTAATAGAGATTGGTTCTATTAAAATTTAGTGTAGTTAAGTAATTTAAAAATTGAATCTAACCAACATTCTTTCCTAGTAGTTCCTTTTAAGCACACTTTGCTACCGAATGATTGTTGGCTGGCAAACTTTATTTTAAGCCATTAAGACATTTTACATTTTCTTCCACTGCTACTGTTTTAATATTTCACGATTCCAGATAATCTGACCAATCGTTTGTTTTCTTAACAGCTGGGGAAACACCTGAGGCGACAACCATCAACTCTGGTAAGTCTGCATCCAGTTATTGATTGATCAGCATTTATTCTCTTGTAAATGACATTCTAAAGTGAAACCCTGTTTATTACTGTGTAGCAAGATATTTCAGTTTTCCCAGGCAATTTATTTTTATTTTTATCTCAAGATTACTACTCAATTTAGTACATATTGCACAAAATCTAATCATTTCTCCATCAAGGGGAGCTGCCCCGTTATAAAAGAGTTTGTTTTGTGATCTTGGGCACACATGACTATGTTGCTAGATTTTTTTCCCTTGCATTACATATTTTTTAAAAATTATTGAAATTCAGACAGGTTCATGAAATTCTAAGCTCATTTTTCAACTAGAATCACAAAATGTTTTACACCCAACTTTCTCTTCCCAAAGCATGAGAAACCTGAAAAAGCTAGACTTGTTTGTCCCTTTCGAACTAAGACCACTTTTCAATTCATCACTTTCTCTTAACTAACAGAGCTCAGAGTAAAACTAACTTTTCCCCTTTCTTTTCCTTATCTGTTGTTCTGAGTAAAATGAATTCTTTCTTTCCCGCCATGCTGAGGAACTTCTGATGCTTGCATGCACAAAAACACTGTTAAAGAGGATTTAAAGCACAGTTTTGCTCATAGCCAAAATTATATTTAATACCAATATGATTCAGATGATCATAGGGTCAAACTGTAAAATTATATTGGATGGTGAGAATGTATGATCATTCCCTCCGGAATGCAGATAGATAAGAATAGTATCCGAAATAGGTGAATAGGAACTATAGTTCTCTCTAGATGGAGCTGTAAGTATATCTAGATAGACTTTTTCTTCCTATCCTTCTGTTTTCGATGTCTCTTGTGTGCAAGAATTCTCCTTGAAGCAGATGCTTCCAGAGGAATTCAATTAGTCATTTACGCAAACATATTCAACTCAATGTTATATTGTTCTCTTTGTCTACCTTATTAATGCAATCACCATTGATGACATTAATCTAATGCCCTTTCTGTATAAGAAGCTTCTTCTGCTACACTATACCTGTATCTTTTTCATGCAGTTGATTTGAGTGAAAGTATGTATATTGTACTATTTGTCTCACGTTGCCTTTTCCCCGTATTTCCCTATTTCAAGGATCAGGTCAGACTCCTCATTCTCCAACAGGTAAGAGAAGCATCTCATCTTCCCCATGTTATAACCCTAAACCCTAATTTTATCAAAGAAAAATTTCCATATGTTAATAAAACTGGATGGTAGGACAAATGTAACTTAGCACAATCAACCTGGCATTTGTTTGACTTTAAATCATTACACATTTCCTGTAAACTGACCTGTTTTGGTTTTCTTAACAACTAGTAATGCACATAGAGAAACTGAACTTGCTAATAAGTTCAGAAGTCATGCCATGGAAAGTTCCAAATAGTATTTCTGGAGCCAGACAAACACTATTCACTTTTCTTGCTCTCTTTGGCCAATCGTCTGGTGAAATTAAGGCTTCTGATTCCTGTAGAGTTCTTATAATTAATTTTTAGGCTTTTAATTTTTCCAAGTTGTTAGTGATAAAACTACTCCAATTATTAGATTTTGCTTGTGAAATAAATCATAATTTGCTCAGCTTGCCTTTTCTATATCGTATATTACATAGTGAATGGAAGAGCAATTGGGCAGAAAGGTGGGATAAAAGTAAAAAAACAACAACAAATAAATACATAACAAAATTTCTGTTCATGTAGTTTAGTTTTATTTTTCTTGATGGGTCTTACCTAGATATTTATAGACTGCACAAAATCTAACAGATTTTGATTTTCCTAACAGTTATTACAATGCCAAAAACAACAGCAAATGTAGAAAGGGAGTATCCATTCTAAATCTTCATTATAAAATTTCAGTAAGCTGATGATTGGCATTTCAAGTGGTTTCCTCTTCAGAATCCCAGTTGATTGTTATATACATCAGTATCAAATATCTTTTACATAGAAGTTTCTATCAATTGGAAAAGGTGTTTGTTGCTTTTTGTTTTTCCATTCCCCAAGGTAAATACAGTATACTAATGAGTAATCTATTAATTAATGAACATGCATAGAAACAAATTATTGATTTCAATAAGTCATGCATTGATTCCTTAAAATACCCTTATTCCTTCCAGAATTGGGATCTTATATAAGCAACCTGATTTTTGGAAAGGACTTGGGTATTTCTATACTCTAAAGTAACAATCTGGATTTATTTCAGATTAGGTTAGATTCCTGGACTAGTTCTGCAATTGACTCACACCAAGCCTTAAATATCTCTTTTTCCTCAACTACTGTATCAGAGTTCCTGGAACTTGGTTCCAACTGGACTGCACAGAATACAATGAAAGTAATATAGAATGGGAGTAACAGTACAATTTGAGCTTCTCCAAGTTTTCTAGCTGCTCTATTTTCTACACAGGTCAGTTTACATACAATCTTCAAGGGCAGTCCACAGATTAGATCTGCACGTATAGAGCCCACTTTGCTTTGATAGATTCTCAGCAATATCTTGGTTTCTAAACATTCTTGGTAACCAGATGTTGCTTCTACGTCCACAGGCTGTGTCAAAATCTGGTACCCTCCCAGGAGGGGATCATATAGAATTATTGTGGGTCTTTCCATCTCAGAATCAGAACCAAAGATTTCAATAAAATACATGTTTCCTTACCAGCTGTTCCCTCAAGCACATCAAGTCCTGAACTCACAACCAGTAAGTCTTATTTTTTATACCTTATGCTTCTTTTTGTATCTTATCACTTTAATTTCTCATGTACTAGAATTCTCTTTGTTCAGGGCACTCCCATTGTGGGTAGCATGACTTCAGGTTTTTCTGCAGCAAGATAATGAGTACAGCTTAGTTGGATTTTATCTAGACTTCATGGCTATTGCTGAAGTTGGCATCCTTTTTTTACTACTAGAGAGGAGTTCCAAATCTGTAGGGGCAATTGTTGAGAATGTTGTCTGACTAGGTCTGAGAAATACATGCACACAATGGGGTGTTCCCAGCATGGTGTAGTGAATGGAGTGATGGAGTCAGATTCTGGAGAATAGGGTTCTGATCTGTGCTCAGCCATAAAAACTCCCTGGGTGAGTGAAAGGGCTGGAGCCATGCCGTAAATATCTCACTTCCCTTGACAATCCTAACAGGGTTACTTTGCGTCCTTTCTGACTTGACAGCCCAGCACACAATGTAACTAATACAGGATGAAAGTAATGATACAACTTCTCTAGATTTTCTAGTGCTCTTTTCTATACATGGTGCAGTTCACACACCATCTTCAATGACAATCGATAGAATAGATCCAAAGGTACGGACCAACATTGCTTTTTACAGAGTCCTAGCAATATCTTGGTCTGTAAAAATTTCTGTTAACCAGAAGCCGCCTCCCCCTCCATAGAATGTGTCAAATCTTGGAAACGTCCCAGGAGGCAATCATAAATCATTTGTGTGGGTCTCTCTTTGTCAGAACCAAAATCAAAGATTTACATAAAATACATGTTTTCTTGCCAGCTCTTCCCCTGAGCTCACTGGCTCCTGAATTCACCACCAGTAAGTCTTTTTCTTTTTAAGCCTCACTTTTCTTTTTTGTCTCTTCTCTCATCCTTTTTTGTCACATTGGAGTTCTCTTTGTGCAGGGCAACCCTTTTTGCTACTTCTTTTCTTTACGAAGAATTTAGGGGGTCTTTTATTTTCCTTAACTTCAAGAACACTGTTCTAATAGGGATCGGTTCTATTAAAATTTTGTGTAGTTCAGTAATTTAAGAATTAAATTTAACCAGCATTCTTTTCTAGTAGTTCTTTTTAAGTACGTTTTCCTACCGAATGCTCGTTAGCTGGCAAACTTTTTCTGCTACTGTTTTAATATCTCACGATTCCAGATAATCTGACCAATCGTTTGTTTTCCTAACAGTTGGGAAAGCCCCTGAGATGACTACTATCAGCTCTGGTAAGTCTGCATCCATATTGATTGATCAGCATTTATTCTCTTTTAATTGACATTCTAAAGTGAAACCCTGTTTATTACTGTGTAGGAGGGTAGTTTTTCAGTTTTCGCAGGCAGTTTATTTTTACTTTTATCTCAAGTTTACTACCCAAGTTTGTACAGGTTTCATAATATCTCATCATGTCACTATCAAGAAGATTATTTCAAGTTTTTCTTTGTTCAGAATTGGGAGTTCATTATTACATATATTAATATCAAATACAATGACAATTCCCTTACATAGAAGTTCCTATCAATCGGGAAAGGCATTTGCTGCTTTTTGTTTTCTATCTCACTAGTTAAATATTTAAATGTGTAATCACTTATTAATTAATGAATATGCTTATACAGTGGGGTCTTGATTTGAGAACTTAATCCGTATTGGAAGGTGGTTCTCAAGTCAAAAAGTCTGTAAGTCAAGTCTCCATTGACCTACAGTGCATTGAAAACCGATTAATCCCGTAACAGGCCGTTTTTGTTCCATTTTGGTTTTTTTCTGGTCTGTAAGTCAAATCTCAGTCTGCAAGTCAAACCTAAATTTTGTGGCCAGAGAAGTCTGTAACTCAAAAAGTCTGTAAGTCAAGCCGTCTGTAAGTCAAGGATCCACTGTAAACAAATTGGTGGCTTAATTCAACAGTCACCATTCCTTGGATCTATATCTAATATCTAGATAGAACTATTATTATAGAACACATATTGGATGTCTATTTTGTTTCCAACCTATATTGTTTTTGACAATCACAGGTTTGAATATTGCAGGTAAGGTCTGCAATTTCAAAAACCAATCTGTGCCATGTATGACCTAGAACTCATCATTTGTCCTTGGTTATGGTGACATTTCCCAACCAGTGAAACTGTATTTCTCTTATAATTTTTGCTACATGTGGATTAGACATACTAGTTCTTTTTGTTTATATTTTCAACATCTACTCCAGAAAATGTGCCTGGTCTTGGAACGCTCCCAGGAGGTGAGCGTATATAATTTTTGCAGATCTTTGCGCTCCACTGCCATCCTGCCACCACAACAATTTGACTGCATAGTAGTGGTGATGGCAGAACAAGAATATTTCCTTTTTAAAAAAGGAATGAGTGCATGCCTTACCTCCAGTGCAATTAACACTACGGGAACCGTTTCAGAAGTACCAAACCGGTTGTACAAAAAAATGTTTGCTCACCCCTTACCTTTTTTGAAAGGCTAATGACCATTATTTTTATCATTGCGTCTGCTGTGTCAGCAAATCTTGGCACAGTTTGCCTTGAATGCAGATGCTCTTGTAGCAGGAACCTTTTCTGTAAGCTGGTGAGCACTTCTGGAGAGTTTCAATGATAATAACTGAAGGCACATCTCCTGTTGACAGTGTGTTCCCACCCATGGAGCTTATCCACCATGCTGAAGGTTTCCCAGAAAAAATATCCAATTTATCCTAGATGGACATGGAAGTGGAAGAGCCAGGATTAATGTTCACATATATCTGTAGATGACAGAGTAATTTCTATTGAAGCTGACATAAAGGATGCTCAAAGTGTGCTTGGGAGAAAGAAGCAAAATGGAGCATTCCTGTGGTTCCCCACTGATGTCCACACTATGAGGAAAAAGGAGAGCAGCAATCAGGAGAGCACCATTTGTGAAGATAATAATTGACTACATTCAGTGACAGTTCATTGTGGACTTACCTGCCAGATTGATGCTGAAAGACTCATACATACTTCCCATTCTTTATTTTACTACACATTGTTCCATTTTTTTTTACTTCACATACTTCTCCCTCAGAAGGGAACTTGCATTTTTTTTCTGTGAAGAATTTGGTTTATAAGCCATGGTTCTGGAAACATGGAAGCTGCTTCACTGCCCTAGAGTAAAGCATATATCCTTGTAGCACTTGGTTCTGCTGGCGAGTAATGTAATGCAGTTTTTTCCAATGGGAAGATACATTGAAATATTGGTATGCCAATGTCACTAGGGAGGGGGTGATCACCAGTACTGCTGCACAGATATCCAAAATCTACTGTGTGCAATGCATTTCTGCAGAAGCAGCCAGTGCAACAGAGGGACAGTTTTCCTAAACAGAGCCCCCTTCTTGATAAATGTTCTCTCAAATTTCCATCACCTTCATGCGGGTCTGCCTCCCTGCATGGGGTTTTGTCCCGAGAAGAACAAAAGAGAAACTACAGGTGTGGATGCACGGGGGAGTAGGAAAGTTGTGTGGAGGGGAGGTGGAGTCAAGCGTGCTTGTGCAGTACTGCACCTTAGCCTTGTTTCTGATATATTGCTAATATTTCCCCCTTGAAGCAAAAGAGAAAATAAACCAGCATCATGGTGAAGCCGGCCATAACAATTCAAATAGGAAATAAATCAGCACCGCTAAAGGTTCTTGGGATGTTAGTCCTGGGATATAAACCACGTGGCCACGATTCAGTACAAGCGAGGTGCGGAAAGTATCTGAGGAACTGGAAAACCTTTCCTTCATGTGACCAGGGCCTCAGTTCCAACCTAGATATCCAGAAAGCTATTAGCAATTTCTGTTTGTGTGAGGAAAGTCCTTTGTAAATTCCATTGAGTCAAATGGGCCTACTCTAACTATGACTTACAATGAAATCTTAAATGCAAAAATGTAAGAGTGGGCTAACCAGTTTTATGGGGCAAATGCACTCATTTAGTTATTTGAGAAATAACAGAGAAAGCATGAAATCATAAAAAATCAAACTGTCAAACTGTATTTTGATGCAAACGTTTGCTCATTTTTCTTATGCTTACCTTTCCCACAGTTCCTCCTGCAAATTCAACATCAAGCCCTTTAAAAAGTAAGTTCTGGTTTCTCCATTTAAGGTTTTAGTTGTAAATATATATTTGAAAAATAATTGAGCAAGAGACCTGCAAGTGACAATGCAGAATAATGAGTCACAAATAAATGCATCTGTCAGATACAACTTTAAACATTTGATCCTATTTCTGCGCTGACATAATTTCATGACTTTCACTACATACACGTTGTGTCACAATCTCACCTTTGATTCTTGGTTAGGATTGATCTGAAAACTGTCCAGCTTAACGATGAGTTAGTTATGGACAATTTGAATTATGGGATTCCATTCTTGCCCAAGTACATAATTCAAATTTACACTTCACCATTAAGCATGGTGAATTATGAGGGATTTTAAAGATATGTAACTTGTCATCTGAGGACATTATTGATCAGATAACAGAAATTATTGCTTAAATTTGGTGGTAATATTCCAGCAGAAGAAGCAAAAGAATTAACAGGCTCTTCTTAAAAGAAAGTGAGTATAGAAGTATGTAACTTTAATCATCAACTGTGGGACACTACTACTCTAATTTTGCTATTTTAGGTTGTCTGGGTACATCCCAAGCCTTCATCTTAAAAGGAAACACAGAAATGGCCTTGTCCAATCAAATACCGCAAATTCTAACAATATGGTGCCTTAATTCGATCACAGCCTCCTCATAAACTCCAACCACCTTCTTGCTGTGTTGATCAATCAGATATCCCTTACCATGCAGCAAAATGCACAGCTCTCCTGCTTCCTGAAAAGGCAGGAGATGCTTGTTTATGTACTATCAAAAGAGGCACCATAAACCCTTCCTAATCCACTGAAAATGAATCACAAGCAAAGCCAGGAACTAAAATGGGTTAACATTGAAATGTATTTGCTTTACATTCTTTAACATTTCTATTTATCATCATTCAGCAGTCTCGTGTTCTGGAGAATACATGGTTGCACGCATCAGCATAGCCTATATTCAGTCACTAGGTTATAAGGAATCGGATCTGTACCTGAATTCTTCAGATCCAACATGTGCATCTCAGATTTCACAATCCTATATTATTTTCAATATACCATTTAGTGGCTGCGGCACAGTGAGACAGGTGAGAATTTTATACTTTTAGCAACTGTTACACCCTTTATAACATAATCACCTTTTTTAAATAGGAGAAGGATTGGTGCAATTGATGAACCAACAAAGATGTAAGGCTATGGCTGAAATCCTGTTGGGTAGAATCTCCCTGTGTAACAGGAATGTTGTCATCAATATTGGCAAGTTGCCACTGATTAAAGGCTTCCTTTTGCAATTTTGGGATGTGTGGACCTTTACTGTGTTGTGTGCAATTGATGTGCACCTCGAAATGGAAAAGGACTTTAATCAGCAGTAATATGCCACTACTGATGTCATGATTTCTATTGTGCAAATCCTGTTGTTGCAGATGTGCAACAAGATTTCAGCCTGGATTTCTTTTAATCCAGAAAAGATACTGAGCATCAGCCTGAGGAAATAAATGCTCTCTGTTCTCCAGCTCATCTGAAATGTGGTTATGAGAAATTAGCTTTAATCAGTTAATGTTAATAAATAATGCATTTTATCAGAATCAGCAAATTAATTTCAGATACTGGGCCAAGGCATAGCTTTGTTAGCTTTAAGTATGATGCAGAGCACAGTTTTTAATCATATCTAAGTAGGAGTGGGGAAATTTGATCTATAAAGCATAATGTGTTAAACACCTACTCGCTCAGGTTCACATAGAACTACCAAAAAGATATAAGCTTTTCAGGATTTACACTAGAGCTACACATCCAGATTTGGTTTGGAATCCAGACGGATGCCAATTTGGTCTATGGTCATCCAGATCCTGCCCATTTGGTTTCTGCCTTGGATCCAAATTGATTTGTAAATTGATTTGACTTAGAAAACAAAAATGTCTATAACCTTTGAGTTTTGCACATTAAATCAGGTCACACAATAGACCCCAAGGAGAGGAGTAAATGTATGAATTTTTAGACATCTTGCATCAAGGATGTGCTCACTGTGAAACTTTAAAGTGTGACTGAACTGAAATTCTAGCATCAAAGTCTGTCCACATGGGCATTTGCCCCACTGTTCAGTGCACTGACAGGTTGGGTTGGCCCACTCTTTTTTCCAACATCCTTGCATAGATGTCACTGAAGTGGACCAATTTTCTGCAACCTGTTCCTTTTTGAACCCGACAGAGGATTGTTCCGTTTTAGTACCTGTTGGAGGGCTCCAGTTTAGTCTGTTCCCAGTTAATGTGATTGCTTGAAACTGACTAAACTAGAACTTTGCAGCTCCTTCCGGTGTCAATTTCCAGTATCCTGAAGGATATCAGAAATTTAATCCTTCTCCTCATCATCTGCGGAAGATCAGAGGAAATAAAATTATTATTTTTTGTAATGAATCACTTCATTTCCCCCCCTAAATTGTTTGCCTATCTGTATATTATCGAACCTTCGGCTGTGGACAGTGTCTCAATCAGCAATATACAGAAAGGGAAATAATGTTTTTTTACAAAATTTAAAGACAGTGATTTATCGCATCTAGCAGATATTAAATAAATAACAATATCACTTCCCTTGACCCTCTGCAGACCATCAGGGAAAGTGCTTAATTCATTGTGGATAGGGCTACAAAGAGTCATTTGCCATTCAGAGAGGAAAAGCACGTCAAATGGCACATTCTTCTGCTTCCCAGCCTCAACTGACCCTTTATAGCCCAGCACCAAAATAGCCAGTCTGGACAGGCCCTCCGATTGCGTGTTAGAGCTATCACTGGACAAAGTTCAGTTCCCTTTAGTCTCTTCCAATGCCTTGTTCATGTACTCCCTCCCTGTAGTCTTGCTCCCCTCATCTATATCAGATATTTGAATCACTGAACCACCAAAAAAGCCCTTGGAGCCAAATTTGCTCATTTTGCTTCTCTAAGGACCGTATACAAACCAGCCTAAATCCAGCTAATTCAGTTCAGGACACTGCATTTGGCTGAAACAACAAAAAAATCCAAATGTAAATGCTTTAATATGAATGCAATAGCCCCTTCCAACATTGCACTGCAAAATTGCCCATGTAAACCATTTTCTGTATTTAAATGCCCTCTCTTCCCATGATGAAACTCATATTATTTTTAAATCAATCAGCTCAATGTTTGTTAGAGAGAAAAATAACATCCTACATTAATCTCAATGTGTGATTATCTTAAAGTGATGTGGCACATATTTCCACATATTTCTCTCTCTATGTAATTGGTTCCTTCTCCTTTTATATTTTTGTAATGTTATGTCTCAGTTTTCATTTTTATTTCTTTTCCATCTTTTTAACAGAAGTACAGTAAAAGAGACTCAGACTAGATAAGGTGGCTTTTTAGTAGCTTTTAAAAATCAGAAATATAGCAGTATATTTTAAAACTATCAAATACGGTGACTATTTTATGTGGCAAGAGCTGAGTTACTTATATTGCTAACATAATTCGTGTTTCTTTTTTTTTTACCCTTTAGCAAACAAATAATAACACAATAATATACTCAAACATCATCAGGACACTCGTCTCAGGTTATATCATTACAAGGAAGAGAAACTTTCAGTTACATGTCATGTGTGAAATGAATGAGAACACGGTCGTGGAGGCAGCTTTTCTTGCCCAAGACGCGGTTGACATTGTTGAGAGACAATATGGCCATTACAACGTGACTCTTGCATTCTATCAATCACCGTCTTTCACCTCTCCAGTTTATGCGTCTCCGTATTTTGTTGCACTTAATCAGAGTTTATATGCCCAAGCTACTCTCTACAGTTCCGACTCAAATCTGGTACTATTTGTAGAAACATGTGTATCTTCTCCATACGCTGATAACTTCACAACTTTGACCTATGACTTAATCAGGGATGGGTAAGTATAGTTCAGATTAAGACCTTTTTAGACAAGATAGTTTACTTTCTGTTCGATATGCATGAGAGAACAATTACCAACTACAAGACAAAGGGTAGACCTGGTGATGGATCTCCTTCCATGTTGGCTTTAGGTTATGTGCAAATTAGGAGTTGCTGTTCTCTCTGACTAACACATAGAAATGACAGCTTGATTCCCTTTTCACGTCATATTTCATTACATCAAGCAGGAATTATAGGATGACAAAGACCACTTGCAGGTTAAAATTTCCCACTATCAAAGAAATAGCCTACTTATTTCACTTCATCATTACCCAAAGATTCTCATACAAAAGCAGACGAAGGAAGAGGAGAGTTATGGACTGCTAGACAGAATGGGTTGTACTGTGAGAGGCCTCATGTTGGTAGCCATTACAGGTATCCTGTGACTGTGCTGACCTTGTGTTTAGTGCTTGATGGCCACAGATCCATAATTAACTTGTTGTTTCCCAGACGACATGTAGAGGATAGAGATGGCACCTAGGTAGAACCACAGGTTCCTTAGATGCTGAAAGATCTTTTATTTGCCTCTTATAGCTTGTGCCTTTGCCTCCAATAGCTGGAAAATCTGCTTGCATTGTTTTGTGGTGGGTACTGGCAAGTAAACCAGGGCTTTATTTGCAAGGGTGGGTAGCAACACTATCCCAGATATCCAGGCACAGCAGCTTGCTTTTAGTTGAAGCACTTGGTTAGTGAGACGGTGTATACATAGATTATGACCCCTCCAGCTTCTTGCCTTACAGTCCTCACCTGTTGTGTCATGGAATAATCTATTAAACAGAGCTAAGTGAAGCACGTTTCCCACCCTTCTCTCAGGCAGGTCTTTGTGATACAAGCAAAGTCAGCAACCTTATCCAGAATCAAATCCTATGGAACATTAATATCCTGGCATTAACATGAAGATTTTTGGGCTAGGTTAGCTCCCTGGTTTAACCATGAGTGGAGAGCAATGCAACAGGAAGGGTGGAGGCTAGAGTGTTTTTGGAGGAGAAGTCAGGATAAATCAGATAGCAGATTGGCTGTATCACATCTTAAAAGGAACAGAGCCTATGTGTTTTTCAGACAATGTTAGAACTCAAACTAAAGACATACAAACTTCAGTGCACTGTCCACCAGGAGGAGCCTAATTTCTAAGCCAGAAGTACCCTTCTTTGCTTTCTACTTCAGTGGAAAGGATGGACATGAAGACTGGCAGCCTCTCCTGACTGTCCTGAGATTCTGCTTCTCTGTGGGAAGGCATACTACGCTGAGTTGGAAGCTGGCTGGTTTCTACCTCTCTAAGCCCTCAGATCTGTGGGGAATCAAATTTTGTATGCGTACCCTGAAAGCAAGAATGGATGGAAGAGTCCCAACTGTTGCTCTAGCAATGAGGGATCACCCTCTCCAACTATTTCTCACATAATTATATCAACAAATTTAGAAGTTCAACAGGGGAAAAAAAAGGACAACTAAAGAGAGAAAAAATCAAGTGTTAGCTGGAGGAAAGGCCTGCCTAAAGAGCCAAGTCTTTAACTGACTCTTAAAGTCTTTAAATAACTCCTGATTCTATTTCTCGAGCTTGTTTTGATTTGCACCCTATGAAGGCAATTCCCTTCTTTTCTATTGTTGAGTTGACATGGTTTGAGTCCTCATTTCTTGCAGTACATGTTACCTTTCAATAAACCTTACATAACTTAAAAAAAAGTTTCTGTGTTGGGTTGTAGTTAATATCTTAATCCCCAGGTACCCTAAAAGAGTTGGTACCTGCCAGAGTAAAACACACTTGTGTTTTTACAACAAATTGTGTTTGTATGTGACAGAGAGGGGGGGGAGATCCAGTGACCTTTCCCTTTGCCCAGATGCCCAGTTAATTCTATTCCTTTCCTACTACTCTCAAAAACTCTAGGGATGACTTCAAGTGTACTCTCAAACAGCCTCCTCCCAGGTATCAGAGTTTGTTTCCATCCCCTAAATATACCTAAATACACCTGGAATAACTATGATTTATTTCATTTTATTTTTCAGATGTACACAGGACTCTACCTACAGAAGTCTGTATTCACCAAGGAATAATGAAGCTCGCTTCCAGTTCAACTCTTTTAAGTTTCTTAATCAACACAATGAAGTTTATCTGCAGTGCAAGCTAGTCGTGTGCCAGGCAGATGACCTCTCCTCCCGATGCTACCAAGGATGTTTAACTAGAAGAAAGAGGGATGTGAGTGAAACTCAGGAGAAGGTGGAGGTTGTTGTTGGACCAATCAAGCTCCAGGAAGAAGACAAGGAAAAAAGAAAACAGGGTAACTTGGCTTTATAGTGTCATATCTTGTTATTATTCCTCAAAGAAATGTTATGGTGTCATTCCAAAGAACACAGAGTTGGGGTTACAAACAGAGAAGCAATCATGTACATTGTGGTCTGAATGTTAGTAAGAAAGTGACATACAAGACAGAAAAGCCTAAAGCCTAATTCTAACTAGATAGACAAGTGCCTTAGAGACCATGTTTGCTCCTTAGACAGTCAGAAAAAGAGGCAAAGGGGGAAAGGAGACTGATAGGCAGACCCTAAGATTATCAGTCTAGGAAGAGATGAAGACCAAGATCCCAGGCTTCTCTACCCTGAAATACCCCTTATGGTCATTTGGCTTGGATAGGTGCTAAGAGGCAACACTTGGAGGATACCAGGCCAGCATCATGCTGTATTGAACTGAGGAGTTCTGGATACATGCCAGCAATATACAGGGACCTTGTCAATTAGCCATGGTATTTACATGAGTCCTCTCATACACACATAGAGAATAGATCTCCATCAGCCACCTGCTAACTGATTGAGGACTGAGGTGGCTGGAACAGGGGATAACCATGTGGGCATTCAGCACGGTGTGGCTCCATTTGCCACCATAAGGTGGAATGTGCAGTCTTGTGAGCTGAGCCCATGGAGTGACTCTCTGCCCCATCTTCTGAAGGGAAATTATCAGGGAAAGTCAAGCACCTGCCCAACTCTACCCTTTTTGCCTGCATCTGTTCTCATACTTCAAAGTTGTCCCAAACAAAGTTGTAAACAACAAAAGCAACAACCTGTCACTACACTGAACATTGCCCATACACCAGCTTACAAACAAACCAAGGAGAAGTGAGAGGGAAAAGCTCTGAAGCAGAATGGCTGTTACTGGCCTCATAGGTCTTTTTATAACCCACAAGCAGACCAGAATGAAAACACCTCCACTCAGGTCTGATTATGGAGAGAGCACCACCCCCTGGACATCCTGACTGGTTGAGGAAGAAAGCCCACAAAAACAGTGACATCTGTGAATCATTGCTTTATGGTGCAATAAAGCAGTAGTACTCAACCTTGGTTTACTCAGGTGTTCTTGGGCTGCAACTCCCAGAAACTCTGGGCAGCATAGCTGGTGGGGAAGGCTTCTGGGAATTGCAGTCCAAGAACACCTGGGTTACCCAAGGTTGGCAAGCAATGCCATGAAGGATGAATATATGGATCTGACCTGCTCTGGAAATATTGATGTGAATGGCTTCTTTCACAATACCGATAGACCTATATTTAGATTTTCTAACAAACCATTTCAACTTTTGTCTCTCATTCACAGACCTGGTTAAGACTGTACAGCCAGAGAAAGGTGATCCACTCATCCCACTTACTGTTGCTGCTGCGCTGCTAGCTGGCATGGTCTTTGTTCTGGCTGGCTTTCTTTTAAGCATTAAACTCAAAAGAAGTAATTACCACCAAATCTACTGAAACCAATACAATGGCATTAAAAAGAAGGCCATAGAAGTTCATAAAGCACATGTTTTCAAAAATGTACCTGTAACATGTGTTTCTGAATGGGTTTGGTTTCTTTTAAAATTGCACTTGAGTTACATCAATGAATGGGCATGTTCATTGAGTAAATTACGGTAGAAGCCACAACTCAATTAAAAGTCAATTTACTGATGTTAGAATAAACTCTTTGATTATATCAGGGCTGAAGTTCTTGTTGGACTGCAAATCCCATCATCCGTCACTGCAGGCTTGGATATCTAGGACCAGCAGCGGTAGCAGCCCATTCTGAAAGCCACCAGGTTTCCTCCCCCTCCCCCACCCCACCCATCTCTTATATCTAGTGATCCTTCGGTAGTGGCTGTTACTTCCTTTGTAATATTTGGTTCCTGTTTTGTCTTTGTTAAGTATGTCACTTGAATAAAGTCTTCTACCCAATGCATATCCATTGACTGTCGTAGTCATTCTATGCCCAAATATTCTACAATGCTACGTTCAGCGGAGAGACATAGAAACTGCTTTTAATGAAGCATTCAGCAGATTCTTAATAAATATGGTGTCAGAAAGGTCAGCTGTTGGGCTCTATTGAAATCGTTGCAAAGGAAAAAAATAGCAGAGCAGTTTAAAATAAGTACTCAGCCATATTCCATCCTCCTTTGAATTTCAGAACTTGACATTTGTAATTCTTCTTTGACTGGATTGTGATTTCTGCCCAAACATAAGAAAGCAGGTAGCTTATAGCCTGATCTGCCATCTGTTTAAGATGTTTTAATTCATTTCAAGCCACTAGGATTAAAATTAACTTAAAATCATAGGGCTTCCTTTTAAATGCAGAACAAAATTGCTCTCCAAATCATCTTTGTAATTATGCCACCATTATTCCCTTTATATCTGTGAAGATTCTGAGTCATCCAGGTGAAGTCATCTGTAAGCTCAGTCATGACAACTGGAATTATTTCCTTTTAGGTTGAACATTTCACTAATCCAAATAGCTTCTTCAGTCTGAGGAAAGTTGTTATTATTCCTATTAAAAAGCAAAATAGTTGCTTTAACCCACTGAGCACTAGGCATAATTTTAGATTACCTTCCCCACTTGCTTTATCTAGGCAGCTTCACTGCCAAATGGAAGTCAATCAACTGAAGGAAAGTCAGCATATGAAGTATCACCAGTTTTAGATGCATGCATGGACACACAGAGACACACACAGAAACACGGACCTTACTCACTGAATATGAAGAAGCGTCAGAGTTCACTGTGATTGCCACCAAAAAGATAGAAGTATATACTGAATTAAAGCAGTTCTAAGAGTAGATTCATTGAATCTAGATGGGCGGGGTAAAAGTTGGAAAATAAATAAAATAAATTGAGAACAAAAAAAACCCCAAATAAATAGTTCCAGGATTTTGTAATGGATGTAAAATGAGAAGCATTGTATTACCATCAATGAAAAAGTGATAAGGAATTGTTACAATTGGTTTGTAAGACACTTTACAGTACATTACATTTTCCTTTGATCTGAATCAAATTAAATAAACCTCTTAACTTTTGACAAATAAGCTTCCTCTCTTATGGGATGAGCTTTGTCATTAGGTAGAGTGAGGCAGTTGCCTTCAGTATGACAGCATATCTTCTTCACACCTTTGGAAAACTACAATCAAACGCAACATTATGTGTATTAAGAGCATTACAGGGTTATACTAAATGTCAATTACTAGGTGATGATAAATGTAGGATGGCTATTGTCTAGGTCAGTGGTTCTTAACCAGGTGTTTTTGAACTGCAACTCCCAGAAACCCCAGCCAGCACAGCTGGTGGTGAAGGCTTCTGGGAGTTGCAGTCCAAAAACACCTAAGTAACCCAAGGTTAAGAACCACTGGTCTATGTTAGGAGCAACAACTGTGGTCCTTTAGATGTATTAAGCTGGTGTAATTTCTTTCTTTTAAGGAAATTGTTTGGCTACCAGATAAGAAATAGAAATATATCTTCTTTTTAAACAAACTCAAGTCACTTCAGAGATATCTGTTTTCATCCTAAAAACTGCCCTAAACACTTTAAAACTGTCAAAAAGTAAGGGACACAAGCTATTCCTCGCTTCAGAATGGGAATTTATGAGAGATGAGCTTTACAGTAGCGAGTAGTTGTGATGGATCTATATTCCTACTAATACAGTGGTGCCTCGCTTAACGAGCGCACCGTATAATGACGAAATCGCATAGCGATCCGGTTTTTTGGATCGCTAATGCGATCGCTTACCGATGGCCCCTATGGCTGAAAATCGCTTTGCGAAGATCGGTAAGCGTTTCGCTTACCGATCTTCGCAAAACGAAGCTGCGGATCAGCTGTTCGGCGGTTTCAAAATGGCCACCGGAAGCCCCAAAATGGCTACGCGCAGCGTTTTCGCACCCTGCCCTCACTTACCGAGGGCGCGAAAATGGCTGCCGGACCGGGATGCATCGCTGAACGGTGAGTTTTTGCCCATTTGGAACGCATTAAACAATGTTTAATGCATTCCAATGGGCTTTCCCGTCCCGCTCAGCGATCTTTCGCCATAGCGAAGGTTAATCCGGAACGGATTAACCTCGCTATGCGAGGCACCACTGTACTAGAAACACTAAGGTTCCTTTAGGCCAGTGCACAGGGCGAATAACAGGGAATGTGCTGCTACAGTCATGTCCTCTTTGTGGACTTCCCAGAGGTGACTGGTTAGCTACTGGGGGAACAGGATGCTGAGCTAGAGAGGCCCCTGTTTTGATCCAGTAGAGCTCTTCTCATGTTCTTAAGAACACTTGAAGACTCTAAGCTTGGAACACCACACTCAGCAACAGTTATAAGGATATATGCTGCTGAAAGCATAGATATCATCATTTACTAGATGCTGCTTACAGGCGGCAAACCTTAGAGCAATTAATATCAGAGAATCATGTAATCTTAAAAGAGACTGGGAAAAGTTGTGGATGAAATAGGAAAAACATGAAAAGAAAATATATCATAGAAAAACATTAAAGACGTTGAGCAAAAATACTGGCAAAAAGGAAAGAACTGGAGAATATTGAAATGGAGAAAATTCAGAGATATTTAATATATTTGAAAAGAGATTATTTTGAGTTTAGAAAAAAACCTCAAGAATGTTGGTCAGAGCTACAGAAGTTTTAAAAAGCTAAGAACCTTACTGGAGCAGTTAAAAACAACAATGGTATAGTGTGTAATATGATGAGAGAGAAATTAGAGAACTTCTAAGATTTTTTCCCAAAAATTATGTACTGTAAGGAAACTATCTCCAGGAAGAATTAAGGAATATATTTAGAAAAATGTGAGGATAGGTTTCAAGCAACAGAGAGATATATAAAGAATCAGCCTATAAGGTTTAGGAAATGGTTAATAAATTAAAAAGAACAAATACACCAGGAATGAATAGGTTGGGACCAAAGCATTATACATTTTTGGAAGAATGCTGGTACATAAATTATTCTATTTTCAATAGAATAATGGAAGAAGAAAGATTCCATCATCTTGGAAGCAAACAATAATTATACTAATCCAAAAAAATGACTAAAGACCCTACTGATCAAACAGTTTCTTTCTTTAATAAATTACAGTGCTAAAATGTTTACAGTAATATTAGCAAAGAGAATGTGTAAGTTTATTAATAAATATATTAAAGAAGATCAAAGTGGTTTTATGCCATGAAGTCAAATGGTAAATCTAACCAAGGAAGTGTTAAATGTAATGAATGGAGTAGCTAAGCACAACATAAAGGTAGGTATGATTTTATTAGTTGTTGTCAAGGAATTTGATTCTGTTCAGTGACCAACCTTAAAAATAATAATTAAAGTATTAGGTTTTGGTAAACCTTTTAAAGAAATAAAAGAACAATTATGCATAGATAAAACCACAGCAGTATTAATAAATGATGGGATAACAAAAAAGCTAGTTCTAGGCCAAGGTATTAGACAAGGATTACCTACTTCCCCATATTGTTCACTTTAGTATTTGTAGATATTACCAGAGAAGATAAAGAGATTTGAAGTACAGATATTAAAGATAGGGTTAAATTGGTTTATTCACTGATAATATCTTATTAACAATAGGAAAAAAGGGAGCCATGTGGCCATGACAAAATACAAGTGCATGAGTAGGTGATACCTTTATAGACCACTTAAAAAACTCCAGCTTTCATTGATCAGGACCATCCACTTCATCAGGCCTGTGTGAAGATCTTAACGTCCAAAAGGTTCATGTTAAGAACGATTTTGCCAGAAAAGTTACTCTTAGATGGTAAAATCTAAAATTTATTGGCAAGATAGATTTCACCAGTCATATCTTTCTCAGGCCCAGGTTACACAAAGGAAATCATGGTCATGTGAGATATATCCTGGGATGGATGTCCCACAGACTTTTTACCATTATCGATTTATTGCCTGTTTCTGTTGGCATGTCCGGCTACACTATTGTACAGATTTATTTTCAGTCTTTCTTCAAGAGACAATTTAGGATATCATTTTTTTAAAAAAACTACCTATACATGGATAAATCAGGGAGTTGTTCCTGGTTGGAACAGTGTCCTCTGTTATGCTGGCTGCTCCTGCATACATCCATTACACACAATGGACAGAGCACCACTGTCTATGGTTTTGCCACTAGTACAACAGTAAGTGGAGTGGTGTGACACCAGTGTATTCCCAGGTTACACTAGGAAGAATTGTATGTATTTCCAAGCAGTCTTTGGTTGTTCTTCTTCTCATCTTCTGGACCATCTAATTCTTTCACCATGTCCTACACCATTTCCTTTTCCTGCTTCTTATTTCCCCCCATCAACCCAGGGCAACTCTCTGCTCCTGATGACTGGCAAAATGCGGCATGTCAAAATGCTGGTACTGCAACAATGGCTCAAATTGATCTGTGTTGTTATCCACTCCAGTAACGAACTTCTTTGGGTGCTGTGTCTCATAGTGCAAGCATGGGACCTGCACCCCTGGGCACATGGCGAACTACTTTCCTCCAATGTTAGTTTCCTTTGGGAAACTGAAGGACATACTTCCCGATCTTCACAGGTTGACACCCACATGTTTAAAGGAGGGCCACAAAGTCTTGATGATGGTGGCTTGGTGAGCTACGAGGCTGGAAAGGTCCTATTGGGTTATTCCTGGGAGGGGAAATGGGTGGGCAGATTGTGTTCTGTGAGGTTAGGATGACTCACTGTGGTTTCAGAACTGAATCGTTGAAGCAATCCATCCCCATCTAGAGAGGCAGAATACTATCATAAAGGAGGCAGTGATTTCCAATGAATCTATTGTTATTTGTGTAATTTGCATTACGTCAAAATCAGAAACTAGTTCAATAGAGGGAAGTCCACAGTCACACATATAGAGGATTGCCTGGTCATAGAGCATGTGCTTTACCAAAAGACAGTGTATCTTGGAGACCACATCCAGGTAGGTAATGTTACTGCTTGGTCTCAATGCAAAGGGAGATGAGGTTGGGCCCTTCCTTTCCCCCCGAATGCTTCATTCTTATGCCTGAGGCAAATCCCCAATTTTTCCATTACTTTAAGCTGTTCAGCACTGCACCTGTAATCCAGGTGGCTGCTTCACCCACACTTGAAAAACTGCTACTGATTTCACTTTGTTACTGCCATGACCTTTGGACTGCCCAGAGATCCTTTTTTAAATTTGGGTAAGATTGCAAACTAAAACCTTGCATGGTTAGCACCACCACGGGAGGGGCATTTAGATTACCGTCCCGCCTGCCACTGCAGTCTACATTTCAACCTGAATTTTGGTTTGGGGATTTCCCTTTAAAAAGTTGTACTTCTCTATCAGAAGGGTTGGCCCACCACCTTTCCTAGACTGTATGGCACTGTGTTGACATATGGTCAGACTGCTGTCAACGGTCATTCCAGAACCATTATTCTAAAATGTGCGGGTGGTGTGGCAAACAGTACAATGCATCATTTCTGTTTCTGTTACATTTCCCTCTGTATGGATGACCAATGAGGGGAGGACACAGAGGTGCCTTCAGATCCAAATGGGGTCTTTGAACAGGAGGCCATTAACACTTGTTCTATTCATTCAATTCCTTTTGCATTTATACTGTGTGCTTCTACCAATAGCGATCTAGTCTCCACTTATTCTGTTGCACCGTACCAACATGAATACAGGATGGAAGCCAACTGTCATCTCACAAGCATGGTTCCCCTTATGTTCCAAAATAAGAGGAAGATGAGGAGACAGGAAGATTACACTTGGGATTCTGATGAAAATTTCCCCATGGCCATTCATGTGGTCTCTTCCCAGTTATTCTTCCCCTTGTATCACTGACAGCAGCAGACCTGATACGCCTCTTTTTGCCAGAGCTTGCAGAGCTTCATCTACCATCACGCTCCAAAGTTTTCAGGAGACACATGATCAAAGTGATCTGCCTTTATCTACTAATAAGAATGACTGTTTTTTTCTGCTCCTCTATCCTTACTGGTTATGGCTGGCTTCAGGGCCCTTGGATTCCCAAACTGCATCAGTGTGATGGATGGTTGCCACGCTCCTGTACTATGCCCATAGAATCAGGCGCAGGAGTACTGGAATAGGAAATACTTCTACTCTGTCATCATGCAAGGGGTGACAGACCACACTGGGAAGTTTTTTAATGTTCATATAAGTTTTCCTGGACATTTCTTCAATGCACATGTTTTTCAATCATTCTCCTTGAGAAAGATCATGATGGAACACTTGTTCTGGGTAATTCCCATTTAATCTGTATGTTAGATCCATGTTTTTACATCATTGCAAAGCCAGGCACTGGGGAAACCATGATTTCTATAGTTTGTCGTATGGGCCCAACAGGTGCCTATGAGTGGGCACTGTTTTTGGGATGATCCTGCACAAAAACCACGTGGATCCGCGAGGATCCTTGCATCATCTCCATGTGTTTGCACCATTGTAAAGCCATGCTGTGAAGGCCCCATGATTTCTGTGGTGTAGCCTATGGATGCAAATAGGATTTATGATCTGGCATTAGTTTGAAGAGGATAGCATTTAAAAACAAGCAGTATGCATGGTTACAAGGCTACAAGAAAACACATTATAATTCCTATGTTCCAGTTACTGCCACTTGTGGCAATTAGAACTTAATGTCCACATCTAGGATCACTACATGTAACCAAACATTCACATTGAAAGGAATTGAAGTGTCTAAGAGTGCAAGGATTGAGAAAATTAAACAGCAATAAAGCTAATTTTCCTCAGAACTAAGTTGGGAAAAAGAAGAGGATCCTAGTTTTTTAGTTGAAAATGACATACCACCATTGATTAAGCACAAATAATAATATTTGCTGCAGTCTGTAGAACAAACAGCCTCAAGGTGGAAGCAAATAGGAACCCACACATGCCTCCTAGCTTGCGGCACTACTAGCCTTGTAACAACAACCATAACAACCATGACCCTCCTTTTTTACTCTGAGGAAAGCCTGCCAATGAATGAAAAGCAGACCAGCAAATTTTTTTTTAAGGCTAATGACTTTTGTGTACTTTGCACAAGACTGGGGGGGGAAATACATCTCAAAACAAACACAGTATCAAAATATACTGTTTTGTGAATGAGTATTGGCAGTGCACACAATTCTAATTACATTGTTTAAATATTTGCAAAGTACTAAAGTCTCAATCTTCTTTATTTTTCAGGTCATCACAACACAACAACAGGTAACGACTCCTTAAATATGAATATAAAGTTCTTTTCTCCCGCCGAAGTACCAAAATATTGCAATTGTGTAAGGCATTTGGTTCAGAAAGATCCATCATAATAATATACTATTATTTGTTGCTGACAAATAAAAATGTCTTCAGTGATTCAGATGGTTGAATTACAGTATTTTATTATTTACAATGCAGTAAGCATCAATTTATTGCTCAAAGTACAGTGGCAGAGGGTAGATGACTGTTAAAGAACACTGGATTCCGGGAAGTCCACTCTAATCGTTCAGCCACACTACTCTGCTCATCCTGCTGTGAATGAAACCAGGAGGGCCAAATGTCCTGATGGCTGAGGGAATCCACCTGCCTGGCACCCTCTCAACACCTTAGTCTCACCTGACTAAGCAGTACTTCCAGGGAGCTCCCCAAATCCACAAGGTGAAGTGCTGTGATCCTTGTTCCAGCCCTGCAAGGCAGAAATGCCTCCACATCTACAAAACATACAGGCTCATGGTAGATAGGCAAGGCCTTGTTCAGAAAAACCCACAAACCCTCTTTATCCAAAAAGATAAACTGCTGTATGAAGAAATTTTATATGTTATTAAAGATGGGGAAAAGCTTGAAAAGAGTGGGAAAAAGGTCAAAATAACAAGACACCTTATCTTATGTGTCTGACCTTTCTGTCATGGTGTTTAGAAAAATATGAGAGAGTGGATAGGATTGGTTTGAAACATATGATATTCAAGGCGTGTGTGGGTTTAATGCTTGGAGCACTGAGGCTGATTTCAAATGAGACATTTCCCCTTCTTCCTCCCAGTGGAGGGAATTAACCTTCTAAGCCCGAGAAATGGCAAGTGAAACCCTAGGACTTTAGCAATGACATCTCATGCAGAAATGTGACATTTTCTGCCTATTTGCTGAACAATTTATTCTATTGTTCAGCTTATCTGAGCATCGTACTTCCTTCCTCAAAGCTAACCTATTTATTTGTCTTTCTATCATTTGGACATATGTCTCAGCCTTTATTAACGACATTGGCAGCCTTTCATTTGAGTGAAGAGGGGAAAAAATTCTAGGTATTTCTTCATACATTAGCTCTTTCATATATAAAGGGCTCTAATCCTAAATAAAGGACGTACTTAAAGGAAGTGTCTGTCAATATTTTCAAAAACGAAAAGGAAGAAACAAAGGGTAAACATTCTTCCTGTTTGCAAAAGCTTTGCTAGATTTATGCTCCATGCTTTCTAAATAAATTTGTATAAATATAGAAACCATGGAAGATCTAGTGATAATCTTATTTCTCTGCACATTTCTTCATTATATCCCCAAATAAGGGGGAAGAGACTCTTTGCTGCATTGGACAGTTCTTGAAAGTTACATCATATGCTATGTGACAAAGAAATTGATTCTATTTTCTCCCTTGGAAGCTGTCCATTAACACAATCGAAGGTGACTAACAACAGAGGTGACTTTTCCTTGAAAGCTCTACTGATTTTTCAGTAGTTGCTCAGCATATTCTCCTTGCCCTTCTTTTCTACCAGTGATCTCAGTTAAGGTTAAACTGGTGAAGCCCAGCTCTGCGATCCTATAACTCCTGTTTTGGAAGGAAAAGGAATGAGGAAAGTAGCATGTACATATAGCGTGTAACATATGCATGTCTGAACATGGGGGGGGGGTATGTAGAGGTTCATAGTGGTTTCATGTCTGGCTTGGGATTCTCTCCACTTACTTGAAAGTAAAAAAGATGTTGGAGCTCATCTTGATTTCATTGAATCCTAAACAAAGGCAGTGAGCAAATATACAGTATTGGGCAACTTATAATATCTATCTATTTATCTATGCACATCATTAAAATAAATATGCAAAGATAAATGTTTTTCTTCTTATTTCTATTTCATATCTATTCCTCCCCCTTTATGAGAATTGTATTTCACTGCTGAATTCATATCCATTTGATTCTGACATCTGGTTCCTGAAGTATAGCTGTTGGTGATGGAAACACATCTGTTAGTTTCTAGCATCTGTGCCTCAGCACATCCCAGTGGGTGCCTCAAAAATGTGGAACATCCTCCACTCATATGTAGCAACTCACAAGATTTTATCTATCTAGCCCTTGCTGCCCTGTTCTGTCACTTAATGAGTTTCAATTTTAGTTTTCTCTATTTTGTTGTTGATTGTATTCGGTTTAGTTTATACATACATTTTATATCATAAGTTACACTTTACACTTTAATTTTGAAAAGCATATACATAAGGCAAAGTCGAAGTAATATCCAATATCTTTAAAAGTGAAATTACAATAATTTAGTGATTAACACGTTTTTGCATGTACGATCACTGGGGATGTTATTCAATGATTTGACTTACGTTTTCTCTTTCTTTCTCAGTCCCCACCCCCATTTTTACCTTTGGTGAGACCAACTCCTACATGGTGGCCAATATTATGTTCAAGTAATATTTAATTTTATAATGTTATATTTTTATAATTTCATGTTTTACTTTGTCTTAATTCTCACACTGTATATTACAATGAGGTATGACAAACTCTGATTTAGTTTTGTTTTTGTTTTGCTACTAAAACCATCAACATCTAGTCATAGAATAAGGACTGCATTGTCTACCAAAGAAGGTTACATACTGAATAAGTCAGGTTCCTCTAGGATTTTGCCTGTAAAATTTGTTCAATTTTGGCATTTAAAATAAATGTGAGGGAGGTAAAAGCTTACAGGGGCAAAGAAGTCTTCTTGCCCCAAACATCCCCACACATATTGGTGCTGCCCACTCTAATCCAGCCTTTTCATGAGAGGGTGTAAAGGTATGAAGAGGGGTTCTTCAGAATGCTTCCAACTCTGAACACTCTTAGAATCCTACCCTAATCAGGGCCCCAATAATGCCTGATCAGAGAAGCATCCCGAAGTGTGTCCAGCTCACCTCATTGAGGCTCAAATGATAAGTTAAGATAATTATTTACTTCCTGTTACTTTTCTCAGGGTGGGCAATTTGTTCAAAACCCTGTGCCTGAACAATGAGACTGTCAACTGAAGCCTATGTTTAGCTCCCAATGATCAGCCATAAAACAAAAGCAGTCCATTTTTGTGGATTGAGACAAGCTCAAGCTAAGACAAACAATCACCCCTCAATTCTTAAGGGATCTTGCTAATTGTTTTATCTAGTTTTGCCTGTTTGATTCCCATTTTGACTCTTTTGTGACAGATTGAGGGTGGCGCCCAGCTTGCAGAGGAACATGGGAGCTAGTGGATTTACACCTGTCATGTTTTATTGACTCTCTGTCTCTGGACACCAGGATTAATGAATCAATGTCAGTCAAGCCCAATTTCAAAACACTGGGCAAGGCTGAAAGAAGAACACTGAAATGTTCCCCCCTCAGAAAGAAGGATAAGATGGAACTTTATGTTCTGGATTCTAGAAATGATCAAGTGTAGACACTTAGATGTGTTACACTTTAAACTGATCATATCCCCATCCTCCATGACAATATGTGTTCTGTGTTTTACACTGCTTTCTTACCTTCAGCAACAAATTATTATTGTGGCAGTTGCCTCAGACATCCATCTGGGACACTCCAAAGCCCACTTTATCCTCTCAACAATGCTGACTGTGTGTGGGAAGCACAAGTAGGAGGCAACATCCATGTTACACTTACTATCCAAAATTTAATGTAAGTAGATGTCTAATACAAAATGCTATCCACTCTTCATGTCAAAATCAATCTTGAAGAAAATATTATTACAGTATACATGCATAGTTCAAATGCATATTTTTCAAAAGGTGGTTCACTTGTTGCTCGAAGATACCATATTTGACTGGAGCTGTCCAATGTCACCATGGCTGAATCCAAGCTCCTTGAGTCACAGTCTGAAGTCTTCATGCTTTTCTTCACCACCTCTCTGGAGAAGCATGGAGTCAGTGGACCTATACACATGCCAAAATATATTCTCTCAAAAAATGACCACCACATTCTTTGTTCTTCTATCATTGGTGTCGTATGTGAGTATTAAATTCTCAACTTTTGTATCAAGGGCATCTTTCTTATCATACACAGTTGAGGCCAATAGTTAATTTCGAGAAAGAAGAAAGAACCCATGGCTGAAGATTGTTTGTAAATTACCCTGACTAGAATTGTGCCTTTTAACTCCAGGTGCATTGTAAAAACATTTGTTCAGTCATGATCGCCCAGATTAGGCCTTTTTGGAGAGTCCATTTTTTTCAGTTCCAGTTTATCGATCTAAGTCCTCACTTACTTCACTTAATGCATATGGGGAATGGAGCATTGTGCTGGTAAATATTAGCAATGGAAAAATAAGGAAGGAAATGAAATGCTTCTGTATTAGTATTTGTCACATTGTCAACCAAAGGTAAACAATATATCCCCTCTAAATTGTCACTGTCCCCCTATCCCATGCAATCCCTGACAAGACACTCAGTGAGGTGCTTGATCTGAAACAAAGTTGACCCAGCCCTGATCTGGGAATATTTCTTTAGCATCATGTTCCCAATGAAGAAATAGTCAGTGTCCACCTCTAGAAATATGGAATTAATTGTAAATGTTGATTCTGCTTCACGATATTCAAGTTAGTATATTATCTATTCAAATCAATTCCATGTTTCTTGTTTCCAGACTAGAACTATTTGACAAGTACAGTTGCCCATGCTATTTCATAGAAATCTATGATGGACCACTCCACATGTCTCCACTGCTTGGAAGGGTATGTTATGGATCCTATCACACCTTTACTTCAACCTTCAACATGATGATGTTGAGGTTCTGCATTATAGACAAATATTTATATTTACAAGTGACTTACCATTGCCACCTTCTGCACACTCCTAAAATGAATTGAGTGTCATTGCCATTCTCTATGAAAGATCCTCTACCAGTGTCACCTACTACTGCTGCTACTACCCAGAAGCTGCCCTTCAAAGGTTTCTCCACCCCCCCCCATCATCACTGAAACTGCCCATTCTGTTTGTCTGACTGTTAAGCCTGAAGAAGGTGGATGCATCTCAGCTTTGATCATTCAGGCAGGGGTGACTCTGCCAGGAATCTAGATTTATAAGAGAGTTTAGCCTCTTGATTGTATTGCTCTTAGCTTTCCTGAAACACTCAAACCTCTTCCTCATTTCAAGATGTGCATCCTAGAGGATGCTATCTATTTCTGTTCAAAACTGAAGAATCTGTAACATGCCACTGGGACATAACCTGCCCCTCTTCTATTACATAGATGAGAGACACTCACAGACCTGAACTCAACCTCTAGCTGTAGCTATAGTAAATTAGACAAACAGCTAGACCCAACAAGAAACAATATGGAATGCATAATTTTACCATAGATTCCCTTTTGCTAGTAGTTCAAAAGTTAAATTAGCATAGTGCTTATTTGTCCTATTTTTTAAAAAAACTCTCTTAATATAGTTGTACAGCTGGCTGGCTGAAGCTTGCTTTATTTTATTTTATTTTTTTAAAAAAAACCTTTCTTCTGTTTGGATTTGCTATATAATCTTTCTAAAATACAGTGGACCCTCGACTTACAGACGACTCGACTTACAGACTTTTCGAGTTACAGACTTCTCTGGCTGCAAAATTTAGATTCGACTTGCAGCCAGAGAATCGACTTACAGACCAGAAAAAAACCAAAATGGAATAAAAATAGAATAAAAACCACTGGTTATGGGATTAATCGGTTTTCAGTGCATTGTAGGTCAATGGAGATTCGACTTACAGACTTTTCGACTTGCAGCCACCATTCCAATACAGATTAATTCCTTAAGAAGAGGGTCCACTGTAACAATATCTAAATTATTTTAAGCTGGTTTCTTTGAGCAGATATTCAGAAGCATAGAAGACACTGGTTGAATGTGACATTTTTGTGCATTATTCTAAAACAACACCACTTCATTAACTAAGATGTTCCTTGTTCCTCTTTACAATGTTTATAGAATCACTATGTTCCATAGAAAATCAAGAGAGAGAGAATTTGGCATGTATTTGCCACTCTCAGGAAAGTGAAACTTAGATTGGTCTTTTGTTTGAAGTTCCCTTATGCAACTGACATTGTGAAGGTGAAGATTACAGACTTCTTTGGCTTTCCTGGAAGATTAAAAATATATATTCTATGAGATTAAGTTTTGTAGATTAAAGGGGTGGTAAAAACTAGAAAAATAAGTTTACTGTATACACTTAAGTGCTGAATACACAGGGCATTTTTCAATAGACATGCATTCTGCTCCTCTTTCGAAGAGCTGAGCTTACTTCATGATTCAAGCAAATCTATCAGCTAAATGGATCAGAATTCTCAGCTTCAGCACCAAAACACCATCATGTGTTCTTCAGCCATAGATTTAAAATACAATATACAGTATTAGAATTACATATGTATAAGACAAAAACAAAAGGGAACAAAAAAACCCAAGGTGACAAAGTCCCACTGTGCACAGGAAGGCGGGACTCTCAGTGCCAGCTGGCCATGGCAAACTGTAGGCTAACCCAGGATCAAACAAGCAGCATGGCTCTGAATGTCAGTTGCTGGGGAATACAAGCAGGTGGGTGCCGTTCATCATTTGGCTGGTCATTATGGAACCAGAACATGGGCTCTTCTCAACTTCTATCTTAGATGCATTTGCTTCTCCTCCTTCTTTACAAGCTGGTTCTGATTAATCTCTTTCATATAGATATAACCAAACATATATCCAATATGAGCAGGGAGAATCGAGATCAGATCCTTGCTCCTTGAATCTCATCTCCAGCACAATGTTTTATGCTGTCATTTTGGCAAGGGCACTTCATGATGAATCTACCAATCCTTTTTGTTCTCACATGCCAATTAAACTGTAAGAAAAGGGCTTATAGAACAGGAATTCTAGAAAGCCAAAGCAATGCTTCTCATAGAGTTGGTTCATGCCTTTCCATTCTGCATCAGTGGTTGTCACCATCCTTGAGTCATGGGGAAGGTTAAATTTTGAGTACTTAATATTTTGTGTAACTATTCAGGAGGCCATAGAACTTTCAAGCATTTAAAAAGGAATTTAATCCACACTTGAGGAGACGCATACTAACCCAGACTCTCCTTCCATCCCTGTTGTTGGGCAGATGTGCCCTCTGTGCCTACATGGTGACTTTCCAAAGAAGTGAATTTGCTGGATCCAGAAAGGCTATCCATGAGCTTTGACTGCTGATTTTCCAGTGTTCAAAACTGCATAGAGAATCTCTACAGATAAAGGGATTTTTTTTCTTTCAAAGATTCATATTTTTGTGCAGAATTTTCCAATCGGTGTCCATGTAAAGAGCAATAAAAACACAGAGTGAAGGGAGCAGGGCTTATGCATTTCCCCTCTATAGGTATTTCACCCAACTTTAACTGACCTGAAGAGGGTTCACGCAGAACCCAAAAGTGGATGGCTGATGAAGAAACATGCTCATGATCTAGAGTTTTACTTTAACAGCATCTAAGGTAGGGTTGAGGAATCAGATTTTTGGCCCATAATTCTCATTGACCTCACTTATGTGATAATGGGAGATGTAGTACAATGCATCTGGAAAGCCAATGGTTCATCTAAAGTGAAATTTTCTTCCTTTCAACTATAAGCTCCCATAGCATATGACAAAATATTTGTGACTCTTCCTTAAAATTTCAGAACCCATTGCTATACAGAGGTATGGGTGAATTCATGAAACCAAAAGTATAGAGAACCCCAAAATATTCGTACTGATTCTGTGGATCTGTGCCAGAAAGCGAAATGGAAACAAACATTTCTTATAGAACTGTCCCCGTAAGTTGTTGCCACTTGCCAAGCATAGTACCATGTTGTGTTCTGTTATAGCTTTTCCTTGAATGCTTCTGTAAAGACAGAGGAGCAGGGGAAAGTGGTGGCTGTCCTTGCTAGTATTCATTTGCTGTCATCTCTTTTTAACAATTATTTTATCCCACTTCCTTCTGGAAAATATATCTTGGTGAAAAAGGAAATTGAAAAGATTAGGCTTTGTTGAAGATAGTACAAGTACAAAAAAAATCCAAAGATAAGGAAAGGGACATTGATAGGCACCACTATTGTTGGCACACTGTATCAAGCATTGTTTGCCACCTGGGAGTACCTTTCCAGATAGTATACTGACGAAAAAGGGCAGATCAAATTTCAGACCTTGCTACTCTATATATGTTCAGGCATCTCCAGCCTGAAGGTCACTTCCTCTCCTGGGATCCTAACCTAAGATGGACCGCACTGTGATCTTCCTATGGGTGCTCTTTTCAGCTACAGGTAATATGTTGGTAGTGGACTGGGATATAATTGTTTTCTTTTTCTTCTTAAATATAAAACCACATACACATTTTGGTTAAAGGGGAAACCTCAGTGGCTCAGTCATGGGAAATTTGTGCCCTTGCAGATGTTTATAGTCCACAGTTACCAAAAGCCCTGGTCAACAAAATCAGTGAATGAGGACTGACAGGACTATTGCCTCAAGGCATCTGGTGAATCACAAGGTGTCCATCCCTGACATAGGTGAAGCATGAAGATTTTCATATTAGGAGTGTTTAAGCATTTTACTGTAATATTAGCTAGATGTAAAATTAAGAGTTGAATCAACATTGCTGAAAACTGGCCTGTTGTTCTATAAATCTGGTCTTTAGATAATGGATCGCTAGCATATCTTGACAAGCAGAAAATCTTAGGCATCCTTATATAGAGGTGGGCTCTACTGAAGAATTTGCATCTTAGTAAACATGGAATGGATCAGACTTGAATTCTATTGAAAACTAGTCATAACTAATTTGTTCTGCTAGGACTAAGTAATGATTTACTTTAGGTGATGGAGATGTAAGTCCTTGCTAGAATACTAATTATTACATTTAGTTTGTAATCATTGGGGGGAGGAGAATATTTGGATGGTCCAATGTGTCAGAGCCAAATGAATAGTTAACACATCTTCTAAGTGGCAATACTGCTGGGTCTTGGGGAAAGTTTGTAATGGAACTTATTTAATCCCCTTCACTAGAAGCCTGAAAGTGGTTTTTGACATAAGAGGTCATTAAGAGGTTGAGTAAACATTTTCAGATGAAATTATTTGTCTAGGTCTGTTCAATCGTGACATAAATCTCTGTGGCTTAAAACTTAAGTGCTTGGACCATGATGGTTGGATTGTGGAAATGAGTCCCCATCCAGCAAAATCAACAAAACAAATTTTAAAATAAATTCTGAGTAATTACCCTAGTCCAGTAGCTCTGAAAAATAAACAAGTCATTTCCTCTCTCCTATATTCAATAAATAGCAACTATTTGTACTGAAATTGTTTCTACTTGAGCTGCCATTACAACTTCAGATTTTTTTTTCTGGACATCAGTCTTTAAAAAAAGTGTAAGCATCAGATTCTATCCTTGATGTGACAGGCACAGAAACAAGAAAGTTTGTGATCAACCGCACATAATTTTCAGCTTATCTTTAGAAGCAGGTGGCATGATTGTCCTGCAGTAATGGAGTTTTACTCAGTCACAAAACCAGAAACACCAATTTGTAAGATGAAGGGTTGAGAAAAGCCTATGCTTATAGGGGAGGATTCTTCTCACAGAGTCAGATGATGGCTCCATGCAAAAGTTGTTATATAGTAAGAGGATAGATGTGCTGAGAATGTACACTGGAATCTATAGACTGCCTTCAATGAACTATGTTTGGCCCCATAGCAATCCAGAGGGGCTGTGAAACCTGAGGCACACTGGGGTTAGGTGGCAGGATGGTGGCTTGTTTCATTGCTATTGGATTTCCAGCAGGTAGTAAGGTAAAGGAAATAAAACAGAAGAATAATGACTGTGAAATATCACATTGCCATTTCAGTTAGACATTATTAAATACTGCTCTTAGGACAATTCAGTGTTTTTTAACTGATTTTGTAAAAATAAAAAAAATATTACATTATTTAAAAAGTTTTACAATGTCTGAATTTTTCTCCTTGCAGCTTATACAACGAGAGGACAAAATGGTAATTATAGTTATTTATTATTGTATTTAGATCAATGTTTTATTTTTAAAAAGACAGAAAACCTAGTGCATCTGGCAAACAAGATGCCTAGGTACTCCTAGTTCTTTGTGTGAAATGTGAATTATCAATTTTAAAATACCCCAATAGTCTCAGTTGACTATACCTATGACTTGTTTTTCAGAGTTTTTCTGCCTAGTTTTTTTTTTGTTATCTTTGATTCCTGTGACACTCATTGAGTCTTTTTAGAATAAAAAAGGAATCTAAGAGATAGCTTTGGTGGATGTTTCATCATTCTTTGGAAAGGTACTATAAAGTAACAAAAGTAAAGCTTCTTGTTTTATTGTAAAATGAAGGTAGTTATTATCCTAGGCATTCCTGAGTGGAAATATCATCACACAAAGATTTAATAAGAGCATCCACAAATGATAGGTTTGCTCTTTGAACATGGTTTAAAAATCATGTTTTGTAAGATGTTTTGAGGGTGAAGTAAATTTTGACAAAAACTAGTTTCGACATTGCAATAAATAGATTGCTGGATGGATGGTAGACAGCAATCGCACTTACAGTTCATATGACCCAGCATGCTGATCATGTGATTATAATAGTGCTTTCACAAAGTCAAGGGAGCACCACAGAGGATTGTGTGAGTTACATGAATCTCTGATACCTTGGGATTTGCCCTGTCTAATTAGAAACTTTGGCTTCTGTTTTGTCTTTCTGATAAGCAATTAGACTAGTCAATGGAAGACACAGATGTGAAGGACGGGTGGAAGTGTACTACAATGGAAGGTGGGGGACGGTCTGTGATGACTTATGGCAGATGGACAATGCACGAGTAGTGTGCAGACAGCTCGAATGTGGAGTTGCTCTCTCAGCACCTGGTAGTGCTCGATATGGCTCAGGCTTGGGTGCAGTTCTTATGGATAATGTTGTCTGCCGTGGGAGTGAAGAACGTCTAGACCATTGTACCCACAGAGGCTGGGGAGTCCATGATTGTTCCCACAGTGAAGACGCTGGTGTCTCCTGCTCAGGTACAGCAATGTCGCATGGACTGGGCTCATGGTGATCATAATGTTGGGAAGTTTTGGTCAGCAGGGATTGTAAGGTCCAGCTGGGCCCTCAGTTCTACCTGTTTCCTCAGTGCTCAGCCACAATCTTCTCAGAAGTACACCTACTCCTCCCCCCCGAGATTTTCCCAGCAACAATTGCTGTCAGCTATCCTGTTATAATGCAAAGAACCTTAAAATAGGTCAGTCAGCTCATTTTAATCAGTTCTTTATTATACTATGGACAGTAGGTATGCACATATTGATTTCTGCAGTTTTGAATTCACCTTTAGGAATGTGGTAGCTATCATTACAATTCACAATAAGCACCTGCAGTTCAAACTGTAGCAGTATGTGGCTGTTGTTACATGCCATTATGTTGCCTCTGACTGATTACAAGCCTGTGAATGAGAGCAATGTTCTCTCTAATTCTCCAGAGCTCTGTGTGGAGGCTCCACCCCCTGCGTGAGAAGTTCTAGCTCCCATGTATCTGCATAGCTTATGGGGAATGTTGAATGAGAGATCTCCAGAATCTCCTGTTCTCAAAAGTCCTGCTCAGCTCTTGTACGCTCAAACCTATAGTTTCTTTAGGGAGTTGATCTATCACATATTTGTTCTTCTTTTCCTGCTGTCTTCAACCTTTCCCAGCATTATTGTCTTTTTCAGAAAATCCTGCATTCTCACAACGTGTCCAAAGCAGGACAGCCTCAATTTTATCATTTTTGCCTCCAGAGTTAGTTCAGGCTAAATTTGCTCTAATACCCACTTGTTTGTCTTTCTGGCAGCACTACATTTCAAATGATTCTTTTTTTTTTCCTGTCAGCATTCTTTACTTTCCAGCTTTCATACTCATACATTGTGATCAGGAATACAAGAATGTGGATCATCTTGGTCTTTGTCTCCATTGACACGTACATTTGATGGTCTTTTCAAACACCTCCATTGCTGCCCATCTCAAGTCTTAGTCTCTTTTTGATTTCTTGGCAGCCCTCTCCATTTGATTTGATTATTGTACCAAGGTATACAAATAGAGATGGGGATGAATATAAAAATGGATTGCTTTTTCCAACAAATATAGCCGATTCATTAAATATTTGTTGATCTGTATTTGTGGGTTCCAGAGACCCCCACGAATACAAAGGGACAAATATTTACCTGTGTTTTTTTCATCCTTCATATTAAAAAAACATTCTGCCTAACAACCACCAATCAGCTGATCGGCGGCAGAAAGGCAGCCAGCACCCCAAATAGCCACCCATACCACCGCCTGTCCCCCACCACCTTCCTTTTCCTACCTTGTCACCATTAAAGTTGTGTAATGTTTCTGTACTCATGATTTTTGTCTTCATGTTCAGCTGCAATTCTAAAAATTCTTCTAAATAATTGCTTCATTCTGCCAGGAAGATGGTGTCATCTTATTGCTGTTTCTTCCACAAATTTTCATTCCTCCTTCATCTGAATCTACTCTGTCTTGCATTATGATGTGTTCTGTGGACAGAGTGAACAAATACGTGGATACAATGCAGTCTGGTCTGACACTTTTGTGTATAGGAAAGCATTCTGCCTCTCCATATTCTTTACTAATAGTAACTTCTTGTCCACAATATGGACTACACATCAAGACATTCAAGTGCTAAGGCACACACATTTCTTTCAGTACAATCCATAGTTTCTCTTGATCCACAAAGTCTAAGGCTTTATTGTGCTCTATAAAGCATAGACTGCTCTTCTTCTGAAATTCTTTGGCGTGCTCCAGTAGCCAGTGGACATTTGCAATATGATCCCGAGTGCCTCTTCATTTTTAAAATCCAGCTTGAACGTCAGTCATTTCTCACTCCATATAAAGTAATAGGCTTTGCTGCAACACCTTGAGCATCATTTGCTTGCATGAGAAATTAAAGCAATGTTCCTATAGATACTGCACTCATCTTCTGACACTACATTATTTCATTTTGTACTTTCTCATTATAGGGTTTTAACATTGCCACCTTCTGTGCATCACTAGCAAAACTTAGCTTGAGTGCCACCACTGTTGCCTCCTCCACCAGTGTTACCACCAGCTACTGCTGCTGCCTAATAGCAGCCTTGAAAAAGGTGGGTGCACCTTAGTCTGGTATCTCAGCTGTGACCATTCCATCTTGGGTGATCTTGCTGGGAGTCCAGGCTCAAATGGAGTCTGGTCTCCTGATTGCTCTCAGCTTCACTGACAAATTCAGTCCCTTTCACCATGTTAAGGTGTACATCCAAGAAAGGGCTAACATTGTACCACTTCTCAAATAGTCTTGGATTTCTAGATACCAGATAGAGGTGGCCAGTCATGAAAGGTCCAGTTTTTTGTCTGGGGCATCCAGTATGATCCCCCAAGATCCTCAATACACCTTACAAGCACCTTGTTTCATTCTTTACATTTTTATATATTTTCATTAACAACTAATCCATATAAATATATAATTTTTTTCACATATTCTGCTTCCTTGTACAGTTGCTTAAAATTACAATACTTGATGAAAGGCATCATTTAAAAAGAAAACCAATCTGATAGAAGCTTTATTATCAGCAACAAATATAGCTTGTTCCATAGGCATTGGCATTTTTATCCTGTGTTTTTATAGATTATAGTGGCAGCCATCAAGTAGAGGAGGAGGAGGAGGAGTATACGTAGAAACACACACACACACACACACACACACAGAGAGAGAGAGAGAGAGAGAGAGACAGACAGACAGACAGACAGACAGACACACACACACACACACACACACACACACACACACACACACACACACACACACACACACACACACACACATGTATACACAGAGAGAGCAATATTCTCCTAGAACAGTGGTTCTCAACTTTTTCTAATTCATTCTCTCTTTAACAAACATAAAAATTACATGCCCCATCAAACCTGCCTCCTCAGTAATTTCATTCAGTTCATATTCAATTCATATGGCTTTTCTGAGTAAGAGTGGTGAGGGATAAAATAGTCTGTAACATGATCTTTCTAAACTAAGAGTGGTAAAATATACCAGATGGGCGGGATATAAATCGAATAAATAAATAAATAACCAAATATTCTCTCTCTTCTTTTATTTTTTAAAGAACTGAATGTCCGAATGTTGCCTACAACTGGTAAGTAGCATGCATTCCCCATAATATGTGACACTGTAGGTTAACTTTCTAGAGCAGACTTCAGTGAAACTGCATTTGCTACAATATTTCAGGATTTCCCTAACAAGCTTTCTCCCCTTCTTTTCTTTCTTCTTTTTATTACTAAATTCTGCCGAAGATGTTCCTTCTACATCTGGTAAGTGCCATCCTTTCTCCTCCATAAAAATTATAGCACGTTGTTAATCCTGTTGCACAAGTTACACCTCGAGTACAACCGAAAGCCTTTCCCACTGGAAGATGTTACATGCAGCAATTTGAGTAGTTAACAATATCTTCCTTTCATCCCACGGCTACCATGGCTTTCACATAATGTCACACATTACTGGTCAATCAGACAAACCGCAAGAAAGGAGGAGGAACCATATAATTACCCAAGTCATAAAAAATTGACTGCAGGAGACGACTGAATGAACACGTTGAGACACACAGCACTCCTGTGCTTATGAGAATCAGCCTTTTGATCAGGATGAAAAAGGAAGATCGCTATGTGGATCCATTTGTTTCTTTTCAAATACATTAATAATATTTAAACATTTTTCCCCCAAAGCCTATCGCTGTGGCCAGGTTTTCTCAGATCCAGAGGGCTCATTTACTGGTACATATTATGATGGAGACGGAAACATCTTGGAATGTCTTTGGAAAATCCAGCCCAGTAATAATCTTCCTATAAAGATAAGCATTGATTATGTGGAGTAAGTATTCTTCTGTTGAATGCCTTTCAGTGTTTTCTGTGACTGGCATCTAGTTTGTACTTTTAAAAGATTTGGCTTCAAATAGGAGATCCTTTAGACATACTTCTACTTCAAAACTATTTCCTTCCTTGTTTTCATTCTTCCATTTTTCTGTTATTTTCCCCTTGCTTCCTACATTTTTCTTTTTTTATTCTCCAACAGTTTCTTCTTCCAATTCTTTTTTATTTGGCTATAAGCAGAAAACATACATCATTGGGAAATATATTTTAAAGGTTGTTTGATATTCAAAACTTTGAGTAGAGCAGTGATGTGATCACACTGCTGGATCCAGATTTTGTCAAATAGTTGGCGCAGAATGATTAAATTAAGTCGATTTTCAGTTGGTCAAACAGAACTTCATTCAGTCCATTTAATTATTCTATGGCAAATCCACAATGTAGGGTGTGTCCCTGAGAAAAGTCTATCCAGCCTCTTCCTGAATGCCTTCGGTGATGGAGAGCCTCTCTTTTCCAAAGGCAGTTTATTCCCTTGCTCAGCCATACTTGCTCTTAGTAGTTTTCTGCTAATTTTCAGCTCAGTTCTACTCCCTTACAGTTTCTGCAAAGCATACACAAATACTAATACCTCACAACTTGAATCTGTAATACTTGCAGAATTGCTGAAGAAATAAAGGCATTTGCAGTTCAAACACAGTACTAGTTTCTTGTATTTTACTCTGAATAATGGCAGACTGCTTGCAGTCTGAAGCGAAGTACAGCTTCCCCTCCTGTCATGGCAGCAAAAAGCATAGAATAGGATAATGTGGTAACAGAAGATGATGAAGCAACAGCTGAGTCCACCACCTGGCAGAGCTTATGCCCATGTGCCTACCAGGAAAGCATTTGGCCAGTCCAAAAGAGATGAGATAGGTATTCGCGAAGGCTTTCACGGCTGGGATCTAATGGTTATTGTGGGTTTTTCGGGCTCTTTGGCCGTGTTCTAAAGGTTTTTCTTTAGAACAAAGAAGAACAACCTTCAGAACACGGGGAAAGAGCCCGAAAAACCCACAACAACCATCAGATGAGAGACGCTCCATTTGCAAACCAGCAGAATGAAAGGACACAATGACATTCCCTTCTCCCCTTGTGAAGAAGAAAGAGGAGAGTGAGCTGTCTCCTTCCCTATTGTCTGAGGCAGCTCCTCAGAATCAGGCATTCAGGAACAGTTGGCTCTGGAGACTTGTGTGACCAGTGGGAGCTCTCTGGAGAGACAGGGCTCCTGCAAAGGCAGAGAAGTTGCCAAATACTATGTTGACCCGAAAAGAAAACAGGGTCTTATATTAATTTTTGCTCCAAAATTCTCATCAGGGCTTATTTTCAAGGGATGTTTTTTTTTCATGTACAACAATCTACATTTCATCAAATACAGTCATGTCATCTGTTTGCTGCACAATGGTGGAAAGCGGGGTTTCACTTAACTGGGGCTTTTTTTTTTTTTTTGAGGTAGGGCTTATATTACGAGCATCCTGAAAAATCATACTAGGGCTTATTTTCAGGTTAGGTCTTTTTCGGGAAAACAGGGTGCTAATACATCACAATTTTGAATCTGTAATACTTGCAGAATTGCTGGAGAAATAAAGTTATTTGCAGTTCAAACATAGTACTAGTTTCTTGCACTTTACTCTGAATACTGGCATTCTATCCTAAAGCCTTCCCTTACTTCTAGAATGACCTTTTCACTGAATCATCAGATGCCATACAAGGCTAGTGTGGCATGCATTCATCAAGACATATGTGTCATGGGAATTGCATTTGCTAGTTGGAAAGCTAATATGGGGGCAGCCCAAGGAAGAACATGGCAAGGGATCAAGAGACTATACGTCAGAAATGGAGGATCCTGTTGCAACCTGAACATGCCATATGCTGACATCAAGCCTGGCTAGCAGTGGGTCAGCCTCCCTATTGTCTAAGGCAGCTCCTCAGAATCTCCTATTCCTGAGGCAACTGCCTTCATTAAGATAGTGATGTAGCTACTCCTACTGGCTGTTGGAGCCAGGCCAACAACTTCTTTCCTGAGATTTTAGGAGCAAAACCTTAGACTAAACAGTGGCCCTTTCTGATTTATGGAGGTGGGACAGGCAAGAATTGAGTAGGGGATGGAATGGCTTCTAGGAAACACAAGGGGAATCCAATGGTCCCAGAATCCAGGTCAAACCAGTCAATATGACAACCTGGAGTTAGGATATTAGCTCTGATTTCTCATAATGGATCAGATCACATCCAGCTTTTTCATTAATAACTCCATTGCTTTATTGTCTAAATCTAATGGGAATAGCAATATGATTTAGGCCTTTGAGTTCTGAGTTTCTGTAGGATAATATGAACTAGCAAATAAATGAACAAACAAGCTATGCAACTTAGAATGTATGTTATAATTCCGTTAATATTTTTAAAGATTCGATAGAAGAGGAGAGAAATTTTAATAAATTAGTTTTTACTATTGTAAGGTGAGAGTAAGATCATCATGTGATGCTTCAGAATTTTTGAATGGAAAGAAACTAAGCTCAAATGCTTGTTTGAAATTATGTGCCTTTGATCTGTGTTAAGTAATAAATATTTAATTTTATCTTCATAGACTAGACTGCAGTCATGACTATATTGAAATCTTTGATGGAGAGATAGACACATCAGCAAAACTGGGAAGAATATGCAGTGGTTCTGACTCGACATTCATTGCGTCTTCCGGCACGATGTCTGTTTTGTTGCACAGAGAGTCTTCCCAAGAAGGTCTAGGCTTTTTTGCCTATTATGAGACAGGAGGTAATCGCAGGACTCAAATGTTCATTCTTCCTATAGTTTAATATTTTTGTTCATTTTTCAGCTTGTAGGATAAATCAGAGTACCAATATTGTGATATTGGTTTTGTTCTCTGCCAGAATTGAAATGTAGAAGCTTTAATTCTGCCTGATTAGTTAGGAATAAATCCTAGCCAGGCCTCCTTTGTTTTTTGTCAACATTATATAACTATGCAGATGCAGGAGCAGGTAACACCTTTATCAAGCCACTAAGAATATTAAGCAAACAACAGATAGCTAGCTTTTGGTGAGAATCCATATTCAGACTGTGCACCATCTTTGCATGTGTAGTTCAGAAAATTATATACTTTTGTTAAAGTCCGGAGGTTTCATGGCCGTTGTTGAGGCTAGGTCAACTTCTCAAGATGGGTACAGAAGCATACTGCAAAAGGCTTGTGAGGGGATTGTGTGATTTCAAACTCCTCCCCAGCCAGCAGTTTGGAATTTATCACCCATCTCTTTAAACAAAGAACTGCCAGAAGACTGCATCCCCCTCACCTCCCTCTTTGTCTTCTTTTTGAAACTATTTGGCTAGGAAAAACACGCTAAACACAGAAGCATGGCAAGCCTCCATCAAAGCTGGGATTAAACTTTAGTTCAACCAACAGGAACATGCAATTTTAGCCAAATCAAAACCAAATTGGTAGTTTTAGCTGGTGCATACTTTCTTCAGCATGCAGTACTACTTGCTTGGTGTCAAGAAACCATCTTGTTCAAGAATCGATGTTGTTCTTCAAGTGGTGCCCAGACCATTCAAGGGTATCTTACAAAGTTCATAGAAAATCAGAAAAGGGCTGTCCAAAATGATACAAATACAGGAGCAGATGGTAACTTTATTAGGCCACTAAAAATCAGACAAAGATCAGACCACTAGCTTTTAGTGATAATTTGTCTTCCTCAGGCTGTGCACTAAGTTCTTGAGGGTAGTTCAGAAAACTAAGTGCTTTTATTTAAAAAATATTATAAAACTCAACTCCCTGGAATCTCTAATGTCTGTTAAGTTATGATATATTATGGAGGGTTTAAAACTGTTTCTGTGCAATGTTAAATATTCACTGGCTATTAATTTTTATTTTAAGTTCAAGGTTACTTGCAAAAAATATGTTTTGTTTTTCTTGTCTTATTCAGCTTTTACAGTGACCCCTGAACCACCTATCACAATGACCAATGGTAAGTTTGCATTTGAAATTTCCAGTTTTTTCCAAAAGTCTGAGCGATGTTATTTGTTCAGAGGAATGTCCTCAGTTTATTCAGAAAAACACCCTAAGAGGAAATGAGTCAAACATTGTTCACTATTGTGTGAGCTGCAGTCTCAAATAGCCACTTTTCCAACGTAAGTTAAACCATGCATGGTGGAAAGGGTATTTCTCCCATTCATCCATTCATCACCCATTCCTGTTGCCACATCCACACAGAATGCTTGTCTGAAAATGATAGCTCCTTGAGGTTCCTTGTGTATTTTAGAATGTTGATTTTCAAAACAAAGGAACAACTACTTTTCATAAAATCCACTTCTGCATGAAGAAAGGGATTGATTCAATTGTGAAATATTAATTCTTCTTGCTGTCCTTTTTCTTCTTCAAGAAATAACTGGGCTTAGCATACAAATGGAATCATCTGGTAAAAGGCATCTGACCTACCTCCATAACATAGTGCTAAATCTTAGTTTTGAGTATGCTGACTTTTTAGAATGAGCTTCACAGTCTGCAATGAAAAGCTGAACTGCAGTGTGAAATGTTTAAGGAACTTAATCTGTTGGTGGTAATTATGACTGTTAGTGGAATCAATCATACAAGACTCTGAAATGTCTCCCTTTCTGGGTCCAATTATACAGTATGGATCACCTGTCCATAAGAATAGACCATTTGTGGATTATCAAAAGACATGAGATTGTCATAGCTAGACTTTACCTCACCCCCCACAGTTTGCAAATTAGCATTTCTGTGGCTGACATTGGGGTCCAAGTCTGACTAGACCTTTGAAGCCCAGCTCTCCTTGACATGTAATTGCATTGATGGAGCAACCAGTGATTTTACATCCCTCATTTTGATGGGAGCCTAAGTGGAGACAGATCAGCTGTTACTTTTTGCAACAAATTTTCTCTATTCCACATGAAACTTCTGCTGTACATATTAGACTTCAAAAAAACTCAAAACAAGGTAATGGTGTAATGAGACGAGAGATGGGACTTGCCTGCATTCTGCTCTTACCTCATTGTTTCCTCGTGCTTTTTGCCACAGACAGTATTTATCTCTCCATGTAAGAAATAAATTTTGCTACATATGAAGACATTTAGTGTACAGCATTCTGAGCACACCCAGTTTTGTCTGATCTGAGAGAAAAACAGGGTCTGGCCTAGTTCATACCTCGACAGGGAAATCTCTCATCCATTACATGCCTCTATAAATGATATTACCTACTCATTTAAAAACAGACACAAACCTCTCTTAAAAGGTCTAACATCCTTTATCAAAAGGCATCTTCCTAAGAGTTCTTCCCCAAACACTAGAACTGTCATCTTCACTCATCACACAGTTTTAAGATTGCTATTCTTATTTGGTATTGGTATTGTAGTTATTCTTGTTAAGTGTAATCATTATTGCTTAAGATTCTCAGAAGACATTTATTTCTCAGAATCAGAACAAATAATTTCAATAAAATAAATGTTTTCTCACCAGCTGTTCCCCTGAGCACATTGGGTCCTGAACTCACTACCGGTAAGTCTTTCTTTTGTATGCCTGACTTTTCTTTTTGTATTATGTCACGTCCATTTTCATCATATTAGAATTCTCTTTGTTTCTGCTACTTTTCTCCTTACTAAGAATTTATATTCTGTTTATTTTTTCATTAACTTCAAGGAAACAGTCCAAGTATGGGTGGATTCCATTAAAATTTAATGAAATTTACTAATTTAACAATTAATTCTAACCATTATTATTTCCCAATACTGATTTTTCAATATGCTTTCCCATACATTGATTGTTATACATATATATTAATATAAAATATCTTTTACATAAAAGGTTCTGTCAACTGGAAAAGGTGTTTGTTGCTTTTTGTTTTTCCATTCTCCATGGTAAATATACTAATGAGTAATCTATTAATTAAAGAATATGCATACAAACAAATTATTGATTTCAATAAATCACACATTGATTCCATAAAATACCATTATTCCTTCCAGAGTTGGGAGCATGTATAAGCAACCTTACTGAGGTATTTCTATACTCTAAAGTAATCATCTGAATTTATTTCAGAATAGGATTAGATTCCTGGACTAGTTCTGCAGTTGACTCATGCCAAGCATTAAATATCTCACTTCCCTCAACTACTGTATTAGTGTTCCTGCAAGCTGGTTCCACTGAATACAATGAAACTAATATAGAATGGGTCTCACAGTACAACTTGAGCTTCTCCAAGTTTTCTAGCTGCTCTATTCTCTACACCAGTGGTCCCAACCTCAGGCCTCCAGATGTTCTTGGACTAAAGCTCCCAGAAACCTTCACTATCACCTCTGCTGGCCAGGATTTCTGGGAGTTGAAGTCCAAGAACATCTGAAGGCCCAAGGATGAGGACCACTGCTCTACACAGTGCAATTTACACACCATCATCAAGGGCTGTCCACAGATTAGATCTGCAGGTATAGGGCCCACTTTGCTTTTGATAGAGTCCTAGCAATATCTTGGTTTGTAAAAATTCCTCATAATCAGAAGCTACTTCTCCCTCCATAGACTGTGCCAAGTCTTGGAACCCTCCCAGGAGGCGATCATATATAATTTATTTGGGTCACTCTTTGTCAGAATCAAAATGAAAAATTTCAATAAAATAAATGTTTTCTTGCCAGCTCTTGCCCCAAGCTCACTGGCTCCTGAACTCACCATCAGTAAGTCTTTCTTTTTTTTATACCTTACGTTTCTTTTTGTATCTTATCACTTTAGTTTCTGATCTACTAGAATTCTCTTTGTTCACGGCACCCTCATTGCTGGCAGCATGATGTCAGGTTTTTCTGCAGCAAGATAATGAGTACAGCTTAGTTTGATAATATCTAAACTGCATGGCTTATTGCTGAAGTTGGCATCCTTTGTTTACTACTAGAGAGGAGTTCCAAATCTGTAGGGGCATTATTGAGAATGTTATTCAACTAGGCCTCAAAAATATATGCAAGTAATGGGAAATTCCCAGCATAGGGTAGTGAATTGTTGTTGTTGTTGTTGTTGTTGTTGTTGTTGTTGTTGTTGTTGTTGATGTTGTTGTTGTTGTTGTTGTTGTTGTTGTTGTTAACTATCACAAAACAACTCTACATGAACTGGAAAGGGGAAAAGGGGATTAACAGCAAAACAAAACAAAAACATATAGACAGTGGGATATTTGCTTTCGTATAATATCTAAAGAATCTCTTGACTTCATGACTGGGATATGGTAATCTCTAATACATTCTCTACTCATATGGAGAACAGAGCCCGATCATAAAACACTTTCCAACTTTCCTTAATATATATTCTCGGGTTCTTGTGTAGTGTCTCTGATAAACTATCTATTTCTGCAATATCTAATAAGTTTTTGAGAAACTTCTCTTTCTTTGGAATTTCCTGCATTTTCCAACCCTGGACCCAGATCAGCCTTGCAGCTGTGAATAAGTGCAACAGCATATATTTAATTTTTTTATCAATAATTTCTGGAATTATATTCAACAAAAATATTTCTGGTTTAAAAGTTATTTCTTGATGTATAATTTCTTGTGAAATATCTTTTATCTATCTCCAAATATTTTTTCCTCTGTCACAAGTCCACCACATATGAAGAAAAGTTCCTGGTTGCTGAGAACACTTCCAACATGAGTTGCTCGGCCCCAATACCATATTTGTTAATTTTACTGATGTATAATACCATCTATGAAACATCTTTAAAACATTTTTTCTCAAATTTACTGGTTTGAGCCATCTATAATTTTCATTCCACATTCAGGTCCACTCATCTATATCTATATTGTAACCGAAGGTTTGAGCTCATTTAATCATCACAGTTTTTACCCTTTCGTCCTCTACATATTCTAACAAAAAATATACATTTTGTATAATGTTCTCACTAGTAAAATTCCACAATTCACCCACCTGTACCTTCCCCTCATAAAAACCCACTGCTTTATTTTTTAAAACCTTTAATTCTGATTTTAGCATTGTCCCCCAGTCTGTTTGTAAACCCAATTCCTTTAACTCTTGTATGTTTTTTTAATTGTTGTTCTTTGGTTCACAATTCTTTGTACGTATACAGTGGTACCTTGACTTAAGAACGTAATCTGTATTGGGACTGCATTCTTAAGTCGAAACGTTCTTAAATCGAAGCACCATTTCTCATAGGAATGCATCGAAAACCAATTACTGTAATCCCTATCTGCTGTTTTTCGTTCTTAAATCGAGGCACTGTTCTTAAGTCAAAGCATTAGTTCCTTTAGGAACTAATGCAAAGCCGGTTAATCCGTATCTACAACTAGGGGGCAAATTTTTTGTATTTTTCTTCTTTTGACCTAGGGTGAACTTAGGTTAAAAAAAGGGCAGGAAAGTTTTTTCTCTCTCTCTTTTTTGGTTCTTAAATCAAGGCTCTGTTCTCAAGTCAAAGGAACTTTTTGCGAACGGAGCTGTTCTTAACTCAAATCGTTCTTATATAGGGACGTTCTCAAGTCGAGGTACCACTGTATCTCCATTCTTCTGTAATTAAAAAGGATTGAGTAAAAGCTTCCAGCAGTGCTACCCAGACTGGGATTTTTTTGTACATTTGCTCCCAAAATCTTTGCCACACCTGTTATAATGCTTTCCTTACCACAGGATCAAACTATCACCACTTATGACCTTTCTTCATAAGAAGCATCTTCTGCTATTCTAGAACTGTATCTTTTTCATGTAGTTGATTTGAGTGAAATCATGTATATTGCTCTATTTCTCTCATGCTGCCTTACCCACACTTCTTTCCTTGTATTTCAAGGAACAAGTCAGAGTCCTCATTCTCTAACATGTAAGAGAAGCATCTCATCTACTCCATGTCATAACCCTAAACCCTAATTTTATCAAAGAAAATTTTCCATATGATATTAAAACTGGATGGGAGGGCAAATTTCACTTAGCACAAGCAATTTGGCATTTGTTTGACTTCAAGTAATTATACATTTCCTGGAAAGTGACCTGTTTTGGTTCTCTTAACAGCTACTTCTGCACATATAGAAGCTGAAAACGCTAGTAAGTTTGCATCCCGAATTTTTCCTTTACAACTATATCAGAAGTCATGTTCTGAATGGTATTTTTGGAGCCAGACAGACACTTTTCAATTTTCTCGCTATTTTTTGCCAATTGTCTGGTGAAATTATGGCTCCTGATTCCTGCAGTGTTCTTTTAATTGTTTCATAAGCCTTTTATTTTTTACCAATTAATTAGTAAGAAATCTACTCCAAAAATAGATTTTCCTTGTGAAATAAATCATATATGTCTCAGAATACCTTTTCCATGTCATATATTACATAGTGAATGGAAGAGAGAAATTGAGCAGAAAATTAGGATAAAAATCAAATAATTAAACACATAATGAAATTTCTGTTCATGTAGTATGTTATTTATTTTTACTTGATGGGTCTTACCTTGATATTTATAAATTGCACAAAATCTGACAGATTTTGATTTTCTTAACAGCTACTACAACTCCGGAAACAACAACAAATGAAGAAAGTGAGTATCCATTCTAAATCATCATCGTAAAATTTCAGTAAGCTGATGATTGGCATTTCAAGTGGTTTCCTTCTTCAGAATTCCAGTTGATTGCTATATATAGTGGTGTCTCGACTTTCGACCACAGTCCGTTCCTGAAGATGGTCATAAGTCGAAATGGTCATAAGTCAAAGCACCATTTCCCACAGGAATGCATGGAATGTGATCAATCCATTCCAGAAAAAAAAACATATTTTTTTTTAAAAAATAAAACACTGCAAGCCCCATATGAACATGTTGAGGCTGCAAAACAAACAAACAAACAAATCAGAAACATAAACACCCCAGCCCAAACTCACCCTGCAAAGGTCACCAAAAACAGTTTTTAAAAAGCAAAAAGCAGCATCTTACTTTAAAAAGCACCCCAGGGCTCCCCCAGGTCCCTGGCACCCAGGGCTGTCCATGTGCGGGGGAGAAACTAAAGAGGCTGTGGCCAGGGAAGCCAGGAACCGGGCAGCAGGAGAGAAAGGGAGCCTCAAAGGCTGGCCAAAGTGAATGGGGCCAGGACAGGAGACCTGGCCAGGGTAGATCCAGGTGGGTGGGTGCCTACTCTGGAGTGGCCCTCCCTTCGGGGCAGCGGACTCCCAGTTCATGCTCAGCCCCCTCTGGGTGAGGAATTCCCGGCCAAGGGCAATGGCCTGGGCACCTGACGGACCCCACCCATCCCCCGCCACCTCCTGCTCCACCACAGCTTCCTTCTGGGCAGCGGTGCTCACCTGGCTGGGCAGCGTGGAGGTGGCACACAAATAAAATGAAGATATCATAGTTTTCTCCCAAAAGTATGTGGTGCTTTTTGTATTCTTCATATTATGCCTCAGATGTATCAAAATGCATTGGCTGTTCATTTGGAAGCATGATTTACTATAAGGATACAGACTTTTGTAGGCGAGATTAGTCACTGATTAATGTTCTTAAGGTGGCTGAGAAGGAAATGGAAGAGCAACAATGTAACACTGAGTGAACAATGTAGGCAATGCGGCTTTTTCAGTCCAGTTACAGACTTTGGAAATGCAACAACAGAAGGTGTTTTATGACACTAACATCACCATTTATGGAGCCAAATTGTCTTTCCTGCCATAATGGATTTTCGTAGAAGTTAGCAAGACAGAGTGAAAAAAACACAAAATGATTACAAAATGAAGATGGAGTTGTCTGAATCCTTGTGAAGTTCTGTGGAAAAGGCAGAGTTGCTTTGCTATAAAAGGTTTTGCAAGATTTTTAATACAGTATTTCTAATGCAATTATTGCTATATATGGAGTAGACATACTATTTGTTTTTGTTTCTATTTTCAGCATCTACTGTACCTCCAGCATGTGAGTTATCACTAGTTTTCTTACCACCACCACCTGCTAACCCCCATTGCTTCTGGTGTCACTTCAAGATTTTCTGGAACAATATAAAATGGCTATAGTTTTGATCCAGAATATCAGGATTGCATAATTTAACTAATACAGAATGTGTGTAATATAATTCTAGTTTTTCCCAAGTTTTCTAGTTGCTATAATCTGTACACAGTGCAGTTCACATACCATCTTCACAGGCAGCCCATAGAATAGATGAAGAGTTATTTGACCTAATTTGATTTTTACAGCAATATCTTGGTTTTTAAAATTGCTTAGTAACAAGAAACTGTTTACAACTCCATATATAGTGCCAAGTCTTTGAATGCTCCCAGGAGGTGATCACACCGATTTTTGTGCTCCACTTCCCCCCGCCCACCACAGCAATTTAGCAGCATGGTAATGGGGATGACAAAAAGAGAATATTTTCTTTTAAAATAAGGAATGAAGGCCTTGCCTTGCATCCAATTTGATTTGCACTCCAAGAAGCCTCCCATAAGTGCTAAACTGATTGTGCAGAAAATGTTGGCTCACCATCTACCTTGTGTTGAAGTCTAATGGCAGTTGTTTTTTATCATTGCTGCCACTGTGTCAGCAAATCTTGGCACAATTTGCCTTGAAACAAGATGCTCCAATTGAAAGAGCCTTTTCTGTAAGCTCATGAGCACTTCTGAGATGTTTTCGTCATGACAAAAGTCCCACCTCCTGCTGACAATGAGTACTTACCCTCAGAGACTGTTCATCCTGCTGGGGGTTTTCCAGAAGAATTATCCAGTACATCCTAGATGGGCATACAACTGGAAGAGTCACAAAATGCTGTTCAAACACTATGTGTCCAACTGCTATGAGTCTGGTCGTTAACGAAAAGCACCCACAAGGATTAATGTTCACACATATCTATACAGGATATAGCAATTTCTATTGAAAATGACATAAAATACACTCAAAGTGCTTTTTGGAGAAAGAATCTAAATTAAATATTACTGTGGTTCCTCACTGATGTCCACACTATGAGGAACTGGGAGGGCAGAAATCATGAGAGCACCATTTATGAAAATGATAATTAATTACATTCAATGATAGTTCGTTGTGGACTTAACAGCCAGATTGATGCAGATAGACTCATACATGCTTCCCATTCTTTCTTTTTATATGTACTGTTCCACTTTTGACTTCAGATACTTCTCCTTCAGGAGGTAAGTTATATTTTTTTCTTTTGAGATAATATAATATAATATAATATAATATAATATAATATAATATAATATAATATAATATAATATAATATAATATAATATAATATAATATAATATAATATATGGTTCTGGAAATATGGAAGCTGCTTCACTGCCCTAGAGTAAAACAAATATACCTGAAGAACTTGTTTCTACTGAAAACACACACAAAGCCAAAATTGGAACCCGCATCCAGCAATTTGTTAAATAATTACTTGGAAAGATTCCATTTCTATGGTTATATAATCAAATTGTGCATGGAACAATTTGATGCTAGAAAGATTATTGGAGATTCTGTAGTGTGTTTTTTAGTATCATTTGCGGAGGATAAATGCCTGAGAATAAGCTGAAATGGTTTCAGATTTCAAAGTGAGGTTTCCTTACCAGTACATAACATTATTTCAACATTATATGCATGAAATTTTGATTCATGGTATCTAGGAAGCCAATGTGGCGGGATCCTCACATTTCCTAATGGATATATCTCTGGACCTTATTATCTTGGGAACAATATCACTCTTCAGTGTGTCTGGAAAATTGAAGTGAGTCCCCTGGATCACATAGTTCTTCGGATTTCTTACATTAGGTAAGTATAAGGGGTTGACAGATTTTCTATCATTTTTCTCCTGCTATAATAGAACTTTGCAATTATTTTCTAATTATTGTGGAGATCCTTAAGATAAGGATCAATTTATCTTTCCTTCCTTGAAAATTGTGCAAACACAGATTCCTGGATCCTGTTGCCTTTGAAAACTGTCATATAGTTAGTTAATTTTGTTGATCTGATACATATTTGACAGATAATAAAGTAGTAGTTTGACTCTCTCACTAGCTACTGTACAGAGTCATCACAGAGCTGGTGGATTAGCATTGACATGATATTATATGTGTGGGTTGCTACACACATCAGGTAAACCAGCCACTCAATCTCTCCAACATATGCATAATTCATCCCTGTACTGCTGAAACCCATGTATTTAACATTCTGTGGCATATGTGTCACTGAAGTGGAAGTGTTCTTTTTTTCTGCTTTAACATGTAAAATGATGGCATAGTAAAAAAACAAATCACAATGAACCTATCTTCACACAGTCTCGACTGCAGTAAAGAATATATTGAGATTTTTGATGGAAGCCTGGTTTCCCCATACCTGCTTGGAAGAATGTGCTCTGACATCTATCTTGGTTATAATTATACATCAACTTCTAATACAATGACAATTCTGCTGCACAGAGATTCAAATTACATCGGATATGGTTTTGATGCTTATTACTCTTCTATACAAGGTAAGAGTGATCTATTAATGTAGCTAAGTTTTGTATTGTATTACTATTGGATTGTGTTGCTATTGTGTATTGAAAATTCAATGTAATCTGAAAGTCAACATCTGTATGTGGCCTTAGTGTGGGCCATTTCTATTGTGACCCTATTGTTGATGGCAGGTAATCTTGACATCATCTAATTATTCAATTTAAATAAATTAAATGAACTGAAATTTGAAAGAGACATTCCTGGTGTAAGACCAAATAAGATGAAAAGATACAATTTTCAGCCAAATGTTTAATTAAGGCACTAATTAGGCCCACAATTCTAAAGTAATCTTATACTTAATGTTAACAACTCAACTAACATTTCAGCTTGTGGCCATTTCACTGAATGATCTTTAAGGTTGGTTATTCAGAAATTTCTTGTGCCTGACTGTGGGCATGTTTTAACCCTGCTACATTCTAAGACTTTCTGTGCTGTCCTTTTAATTGTACAGTACTGAGAATTTTCTAGCAAACTGCCTTGGAAACATCACTGCTCCATGAATATCCCTGGCTCATCTACTCTATTATAGCACAAAACTGCATGGATAAAATCTACCCCCAAAGATGTGTGAAATAAAATCTCAGATATACAGTATATCTATGCAGTGTACATGGCTGGAGACAGAATTAGAGTGAAAATGCATGCATGAAGTGGTCATTGACATTAGCCAGTAACAAAACACTTGGTAATAATCCAAGCATCTTGGCAAATAAACACACATGGAGAAGTAAGCATCTGTTGTGTGTTACGCAAGTTTGCACTCAGCAGTTTATCCATGGGATTTACCTCTGAAATTGTGAAGGATCATTCTGTTTTCAACTGAGTGCAGAAACTACTGAGAGTCCTCTTGCAACTTATAGATGGAATAATATTGACCATCTACAAAGCCACTCTCATCACCAGCCATTTAATGCATTAGTCTTAAGACTGTTTGGTAAGTGGACTGCCAGGATGAGAGAAAATATTCTCTCTCTGGTTGTCTCATATTTATTGAAGGAAAGAGTCTCCCTTGGTGATGTTAGGTGATGAACAGAATGGTATAGGGAGAAACACTCTTGGAGATATTAAGGGCCCCAAGCTGTTCATGTTTTAAAGACTGTCATCAACACTTTGAAACAGGCCAGACACATAGAGGCAGCTAGTGAAGACTCTTCCATACCATTATGATACAATTCTATGAATCTATATCAAAGTATGCCATCCACGGTGTTCTGTACCAGTGACAATTCTGGCAGCTACTTCCTATGCTAGGTGGTGCTTCCAGATCATCTTCAAAGGCAGTTCCATGTACAGTAGATTAGATTGTAACAGATTAGGTTATGATGATGCAGTGCTAATCCTTTCGTTTGCTGGAATCCAAAGTGTTCCAACAAATGAAATGATTGGCACTGCATTATCATAATTTAATCTATTTATATCACATTACCGAATGAATAATTGTTAGAATCATTACTACTACACTATTTACTATTCACCATTTTGTCTTTTTTAACAGAACCCACTACTAGTGCACCACCTCAGAGTGAAACAACTGGTAAGATATTGTTTCTCCCTATATGTACAATTTACTGGTTTATGAGGTAAAAAGTTAAACCTGACACTCAGTTCCAAACATGATGGCCAGAATTCTATTGCCAATTTCTGCTTGTGTAAGGAAAATCATGTAAACATGTAATCTTTATATTGTCTAAATTTTGTTGTTTAGTCGTTAAGTCATGTCCGACTCTTCACGACGCCATGGACCAGAGTACGCCAGGCCCTCCTGTCTTCCACTGCCTCTTGGAGTTTGATCAAATTCATATTGGTAGCTTCGATGACACTGTCCAACTATCTTGTCCTCTGTCATCCCCTTCTCTTATACTTCCGGGAGTTCTCGGTCCACATACTGCTGAAGCCTACCTTGTAGGATTTTGAGCATTGCCTTGCTAGTGTGTGAAATGAGTGCATTGTCTAAATAATTCAATTTAAATTAATAAAATGGATTGACATTGGGAAGATACATTTCTGGTATAGGACCAAGTATGATGAGAAGATACAATTTTCAGCCAAGGGTTGAATTTGACACTCATTATGTCCCATTTCTAAAGTAATCTTATACTTAATGTTAACAACCAAACTAGCATTTCAGTTTGTGGCTATTTCTCTGAGGGATCTGTAAGGCTGATTATTCAGATGTTTCTTGTTCTCAGCTTTGGGTATGTTTAAACCCTACTGCCTAAAATGTCCTATTTCCTTTTTGCTCTCAGTGCTATTCTTCTACTTGTATTGATTGTTTTTTAAAGTATGTCGCCTTAAAAAGATGGTAAAGAGGTAGTTCTCAAAAATATCCTGTTGTGGAATGCTAAGCATATTGCTCCATGGATGTCCATGGCCCATGTGCTCTACTTGCTTGCCAATTTTTAAATACACAAATGTGGAGCCTTCTCCACCTCAGAAACTTTATAGCAACAGGGCTTCTGCTTACACAGTGGAATAGTGACTCCTCCCTTGTACAAGTAACATAATTAATCCAATATATTTGTAGTACATTACTGAATGGATAATTGTTAGAATCATTCCCTGTAGCCATCCTTCAGTCTCTAGAGACTGTGGTAACATGCTCTGAATAGAGGTCTTGGAACAGCATCTAATGTGGCTGAGAAGGCCAATACGAGAGTGACAATCCCTTCCACACTGAAGACAAATACAATCTGTCCCTTGTCCAGCTCCCTGATTTTGCTAGTTTTGGGACTGTCTCTTTGCATCGACCTGCTGAACAAGTGTCTCTTCAAATTGGGAGAGGCCATGTTGCACCACCTCCCCCCAAAGCTGAATGCATAAATATCAAGGTTTCCCATCTGTTGAGGTCCATTCCCAAGGCCTTCAGATCTGACTTACAGATATCCTTATATGCCGGAATTCTATTGACACATTCTATTTGTGTGAGGAAAATCCTGTAAGTTACAAAACATGCCTCAGAATGCAACAAACAGTTTGCTACTGAGTAGCAATTTGCCATCACAACTAAGACATTCGTCTTAGTGGAAACATAAATAGTCAGTAGGCTTCTGGCCAATGTGTCAGTTCTTAAAAGGTAAAGGTAAAAGTTCCCCTTGACAATTTTTGTCCAGTCATGTTCGACTCTAGGGGGCAGTGCTCATCCCTGTTTCCAAGCCATAGAGCAAGCATTTTGTCCGAAGACAATCTTCTGTGGCCACATGGCCAGTGAGACGTAGACACAGAACACTGTTACCTTCCCACCAAGGTGGTTCCTATTAATCTACTTGCAGTTGCATGCTTTTGAACTGCTAGGTTGGCGGGAGCTGGGACAAGCAACGGGCACTCACTCCGTTGCGTGGATTCGATCTTACAACTGCTGGTCTTCTGACCCTGCAGCACAGGCTTCTGCGGCTTAGCCTGCAGCGCTACCACGTCCCTTCTTATTGACATGTAATAAAATTGTTCTGTATTTTTCCTTCATCGGATCATTGGTGAGAGAAGGGATATGCTTTGAATCTGATTCATATTTACTCTTTGAATCAGATTCATTAATGAGAACACATTGGCTGAAATCTGGTTGCTTAATACAGTAAATCGCACAAGAGGAGGCCCATTGAATCAATAGGGATTGGGTGAATTAAGTCATTTATAAGTTCCATTGATTCAAATGAGCTTACTCTGTGAATTATGATGCAGTCTTCAGTATAAAAATATAGAAGTGGGTTAACCATATTTGTGCAGCATTTTTGATTGTATGTAGTAATTTAAAAAATAAAAGAAAGAGAAAAACTAAACTCTATCAAATATAAATGTCAAACTGTTAATTTGATGCAAACGTTTGCTCATTTTTGTTATGCTTACCTTTCTCACAGTTCCTCCTGCAAATTCAGCATCAAGCCCTTTAAACAGTAAGTTCTGGTTTCTCCATTTAAGGTTTTAGTTGTAAATATATGTTTGAAAAAATTTGAGCACGAGATCTGCAAGTGACAACGCAGAATAATGAGTCATGGATAAATGCATCTGTCAGGTACAACTTTAAACATTTGGTCCTGTTTCTGCTCTGACATAACTTCATGACTTTCACTAAATACACTTTGTGTCAGGAACTAACCTTTGCTTCATGGTTAGGATTGATCCGAAACCTACTCAGCTTAATTATGAGTTATGAACAATTTGAATTATGGGATTCCATTGTTGCCCATAAGTACTGTACATAATTCAAATTTACATTTCACCATTAAAAATGATGAATTATGAGGAATTTCAAATATTGGCTAGTTGTCATATTGTGGGACTTGGCAAGAATTGTTGCTCAGATATCAGAAATACAGTAATTGTTTAAATTCCGTGGTAATATTCTGGAGAAGAAACCAAACAATTAACGGGCTCTTCTTAAAAGAAAGCGAGTATAGAAGTAAATGTTTGTAATCATAGTTGAATAAAATTCATTGTCATCTACGGGACATTTCAAGATTACCTGCATTACCTTATTGTGGATTTACATGAAGATCGTCATCTTTAATAGAGATGCCAGCTGGAAGGTGGAGGGATCCCCAAGACCAGGTTGTCTGGGTGCATCTCCAAGCCTTTATCTTAAAAAGAAACACAGGAACTGACTTATCCCACCTATTACCTCAAATTCCAACAATATGGTGTTTTAATTTCCTAACAGCCTCCTCATAATTCCCTGACAGCCTCTAGTCAGTTTCCTGCCATGTTGATCGATCAGACATGTTTTACCATTCAGAAAAAGGAAATGTTTATTTACATATTACCAACAGACGCATCCAAAGGCAAGTAGATAAATAGGTACCACCACAGTGGGAAAGTAACAACGTTCCATGTCTAGTTGCGCTGACCATGTGACCACGGAAATTGTCTTCGGATAAATGCTGGCTCTTTGACTTGGAAACAGGGATGAGCAATGTCCCCTAGAGTCAGACACAACTGGACATTTGTCAAGAGGAACCTTTACTTTTACTGTACCAACAGAGGCACTATAAACCCTTTCTAACCCACTGAAAATGAACCACAAGTCAACTCAGGAACTAAAATTGTGTTAACATTGAAATGTATTTGCTTTACATGCTGTAACATTTCTATGTATCATCATTCAGCACTCTCATGTTTGGGAGAGTACATGGTTGCACGCATCAGCAGAGCCTATGTCCGGTCGCTAGGTTATAAGGAATGGGATCTGTATCTGAATTCTTCAGATCCAGAATGTGCACCTCAGCTTTTAGAAGACTATGTTATCTTCAATATACCATTCAGTGGCTGTGGCACAGTAAGACAGGTGAGAATTTTGTAGTTGCAGCAACTGTTATATCCTTTATAACATAATAATCTAAATGGGAGAAGGGTTTGTCCAATTAATTGATGAGCCAACAAAGATGTAGGGCTACGGCTGAAATCCTGTTGAGTAGAATCTGCCTGTGTAACAGGAATGTCATTATCAAAAGTGACCAATTGCCGCTGATTAAAGGCTTCCTTTTGCAATTTTGGCATGTGTGGAACTTTATTATATTTTGTGCAATCCATGTGCACCTTGAAATGGCAAAAGGCCTTTAATCAGCAGTACTGCTGGTGTCATGATTCCCACTGCGAAATGGAGTTGTGCATTTCAGCCTGGGTTTCTCCTAATCCAGAAAAGATACTATGCCTTTGCAAATGAATGACCTCTGTTCTTTGGGTTTTCTGAAGAACATGTGAAATGTAGTCATGAGAAATGCTTGCATCAGCTTTAATTGGTTAGCATTAATAAATAATTTATTTTATCAGAATCAGCAAATTAATTTCAGATACCGAGGCAAGGCAACCCTTTCTTAGTTTTAAGTATGATGCAGATCTAAGCTTTTAATCATGTCAAAGTAGAAGTGGGGAAATTTTCTCCAGAAAGCATAAGGTGTTTGTTAAACATCTACCTGCTCAGGACCACATTGGTGGTCATCCAGGTACCACCGTTTGATTTCTGCCTTGGATCCAAATTGTTTTGTAAATTTAGATTGCTGCCCACTTGCCTCAGAAAACCAAAATGCCTATAACCTCTAGTTTTGCACTTTGGGGTCTATTGTGTGACCATTAAATCTGGTCACACAATAGACGCCAAAAAGGGGAATAAATGTATCAAATTTCAGACCTCTTCCATCAAGGATGTGCTCACTATGAAACTTTAAAGTGTGACTGAACAAAGGCTTCAGAGGCTATCCATATGGACATTTATCCCACTGTTCGGTGTGCTGATGGCTTGGGTTGGTCCATATATATAAAAGGTCAGTTTGACACGTCAGATGCCAATTTGGTCAGTGGTCATCCAGGTCCCACCAATTTGATTTCTGCCTTGGGTCCAAATTTATTTGTAAATTCAGATTGCAGCCCTCCTCTTCACTTGCATTGGAAAACAAAAATGCTTATAACTTTTGTGTTTTGCACATTAAATGTGGTCACACAATAGACCCCAAAGAGAGGGATAAATGTATCAAATTTCAGACCTCTTGCATCAATGATGTACTTACTGTGAAACTTTAAAGTGTGACTGAAAAATGCCTCTAGCCTCAGAGGCTGTCCACATGGGCATTTGTCCCCCTGTTCAGTGCACTGATGGATTGAGTTGGTCCACTTTTTCTCCTGGTGTCTACACATGGATGTCACTGACGTGGACCAATTTTGCCCAAACCTGTACTTTTTGAACCCTGTTGGGAGGTTCTACTGTTTTAGCACGGATTGGAGGGCTCCAGTTTAGTTCATTACCAGCAAGTGTGTTTGCTTGGACTGGAGTAAACTAGAACCTTGCATCTCCTTTTGGCATCAATTTCCAGTATTCTGAAGGATATCAAAAACTGAATCCTTCCCCTTCATGTCTGCAGAGGGTCAGGGGAAGTGAAATTATTTTTTAAATGACTGCTGGATGATCACTGTTGCAATTCATCATTTAATTTTTCTTTTCTGAATTATTTGCCTATCTCTGCATTGCCGATCCAGACTGCGGTTGTGGACAGTTTCTCAATCAGCAATACACAGAAAGAGAAGTATTTTTTATAAACAAATTAAACAAAGTGATTTTATTGCATCGAACAGACATGAATAATTTCACTTCCCCTGACCCTCTGCAAAACCTCAGGGAAAACAAGTAATTGACAGTGAATAGATCTACAAAGGGTCCTGTGCCATTCAGATGGGAGGAGCATGCCAAATGGCACATCGTCCCACTCTTCAGCCTCACCTTCTGTAGCCTGCACCAAAACAGCCAGTCCAGACAGGCCTTCGAATTGCATGTTGGAGCTATTACTCAACAAAATTCAGTTCCTCTTGTTCTCTCCTAATGCTTTATTCACATGCTTTGTTCCCTTCTTGTAGTCCTGTTCCCTTCCTCCATTTCAAATATTTGAATCACTGAGTAAGTCCAAAAAGCCTTCGTTTTCTCTGGAACCAAATCTGCCCTTTTTGTTTCTCTAAGGATCTCATACAAATTATGTGAATCCAATTAATTCCATTCAGGATGCTGCATTTGGCTGAAGCCAATGAACAGTCCTAATATAGATGTTTTAATATAATATATTTCAAAAAATAGAGTATAGAAGGTACACTCATCTCAGTTTTCCAATGCCAATTTAGAGAGAGATAATGTTATGAATGCAATAGCCCCTTTCAACATTTTGCACTGTAAAATGGAGATGTAAATCATTTTTCTGTATTTAAATGTCCTCTCTTCTGAGAATGAAATCATTTTTAAAAAATCAAACAATTCAATATTTGTTAGAGAAATTCATAACATTCTAGATTACATGATCGTCATGAAAGGTAGCTATAATATTAATCTCAATGTTCCACTTTATTTGAGTACATCAAAGTGATGTGGCATTCTTTTCAAATATTTCTCCCTTTCTCTAATATTAATTTCTTCTATACAGTATTTATATTTTTAAAAAGTTATATCCTAGCTTTCGTTTTATTTCTTTTTTATATTGCTCAACAGAAATACAGTAAAATAGACTCATAAAGTGACGTTTTAGTAGCTTTTTACACTGTGAAATATAGCAGTATATATTAAAATTATCTAATATAGCGCATGTTGTTATGCCAAGAGCAGAGTTACTTATATTGTTGATATAATTTGTGTTTCTTTGTTTACCGTTTAGCAAACAAATAATAACACAATAACATACTCAAACATCATCAGGACACTTGTCTCAGGTTATATCATTACAAGGAAGAGAAACTTTCAGTTACATGTCATGTGTGAAATGAATGAAAATACAGTCGTGGAGACAGCGTTTCTTGCCCAAGACGCAATTGACATTGTTGAGAGACAATATGGCCATTACAACGTGACTCTTGCATTCTATCAATCACCGTCTTTCATCTATCAAGTCTATGGGTCTCCATATTTTGTTTCACTTAATCAGAATTTATACGTCCAAGCTACTCTCCACAGTTCAGACTCAAATCTGGTACTATTCGTAGACACATGTGTATCATCTCCATATGCTGATAGCTTCACAGATTTGACCTATGACTTAATCACAGATGGGTAAGTATAGTTCAGATTAAGAACTTTTTATACAAGATAATTTACCTTCTGTTTGGTATACATAAGGGAACAATTACAAGACAAGGAGTGATGGATTTCCTTCCATGTTTGTTTGTTTGTTTGTTTGTTTGTTTGTTTGTTTGTTTATTTATCTATTTACAGTATTTTTTTCGCCATGCCATTACCAATGGTCTCTGAACGGCGTACAACAATATTAAAACTTTAAAAACATTAAACCATTAGGAATAGGCAATATTATAATAAGTTATATTAAAAACAACCATTAAAACATTAATATCAATAAATCCTGCTGCTCATATGGCCAGCTAAAGAATACTATTTAATTAAAATGCTGGCTAAACAGAAAGGTCTTTGCCTGGAACCGAAAATCCAAAAGTGTTGGAGCCAGGCGGATCTCTATAGGGAGGGTGTTCCAAAGTTGGGGGGCAACAGCTGAGAAGGCCCTATTTCGACATGCCATCCACCTCACCTCTTTCAGGGATGGTACCTTCAAAAGGGCCTCTGTAACCACCTCATTGGATTTCCCTACTATATCTCCCCCACTGTATTTTTAACAGCTCCTGCACCTCCATCATGTTTTCCCTCTCCCAACATATCTTTGTGACCCAATAGATCAAGCATGAGGTAGTTCCCTTCCTCATTTCCACTTAAACATGGAATCTGGCCTTCACTTTCATTTCTCCCTACACGACCCCCCCAAATTGACACACATGCACATCTTTGGTGGTGCTCCCATCAACAGCAGGCCCACCTCCTCAGCAACTCAGCTTATATGTCCTGCCATAGGACCAGAAATGTTTCAAGGGTAGGGATTGATGGTGGCAGAACAGCTGACTCACAACAGAAGGGTGTGGAAGTGTCTCAGGTAGAAGTTCTCTAGGGAAGGAGCAGGCAGCAGATCTCTTTTCTTAGACAGGATGGCACTTTTTGTCCTCCTGTTCTCCCATATGTGCTCTTTGTAAGGTGTACTGCTCACGCCACTGCCCAAGAGTCTCTTTATTGAGCTGTCTGCAGTTATCCCTCGTGTGATGATGGACTTTCTCAGGATCACCTTCTGGTGGATTTCACTCTTCATTCTAAGTCGGGAGTGACTTAGGATTTCAACGTCTGCCATGCCAACCATGTATCTGTTGCAACTAGCATCTGGCTCCAAGTATAAGGTGTGGCATACCCTTTATTTAGTATTCTCTTCTATTTGGTGATTTGAAGCTGAAAGGGATACATGTGACTCCATTTTCTGGGACAAATGCCCATTTTAGATACAAGACGAGTGATTGATTAAAATGGTATACTCCATGCACCTGATTGATTTGAATGGTTTATTGAATATACTTCGAGAACTTCTTACATTATATGATTGATCCATGGAACACAGAAATAACTGGGGTGGTTGACACTGTTTCTCCTAAACATCTATCCACCCTTGTCCAGCCAGGTTAGCTCTCTGGTTTAGCCATGAGCTGAGAGCCATGAAACAGGACGGGTAGAGGCTAGAGTGTTGCTGGGGGAGAAGTCAGGATGAATCAGATTGCAGATTGGCTGTAGCACATCTGAAAAGGAACAGAGCACTGGCCTATGTCTTTTTCAAACAAAATCAGAACCCAAGCTAAAATCACAGAAACTTCAGTGCATTGTCCACCAGGAGGAGCCTAATTTCTGAGTCAGAAGGAGCTTTCTTTGCTTTTCACTTCAGACTTCAGTGAAAAGGATGGGCATGAAACCTGGCAGCCTCTCCTGGCTGTCCTGAGATTCTGCTTCTCTGTGGGAAGGCATTCTACCCTGAGAAGGAGGCTGGCTAGTTGCTACCTCTCTAAGCCCTCAGAACTGTGGGGAATCAAATTTTGTATGCATGCTTTGAAAGCAAGAATGAATGGAAGAGTCCAAACTGTTTCTCTAGCAATCAGAGATCACCCTCTCCAATACTTTCCTCAGTCTACAAATCTAATTACAGAAACTATCAAGTGCAGAGTTCATTAAAAGCCAAAAAAAATTAAAATAAAATACATCCAAGAACTAGAGAGTGCCAGGAGGCAAGAAAAATATTTGGGTGGGTGGGGGAGTTGGATAAATGTCAGAACAGCTTCCTGCACAGGAGCTCTCTCTCTCTCTCTCTCTCTCTCTCTCTCTCTCTCTCTCTCTCTCTCTCTCTCTCTCTCTCTGTGTGTGTGTGTGTGTGTGTGTGAGAGAGAGAGAGAGAGAGAGAGCCAGACACATACACAGAGAGAGATCTCCAGCAGCCTTCCCTTTTCCTCAAATGCAAATTACTTCTATTCATTTCTTACTACTTTCACAAACTCTGAGGATGGCTTCAGGGGTTCTAATAGCCACCTCCCACCTATCAGAGTTTGTTCCCATTCTCTAAATAAACTTGGAAGAACTATGTTTGATATTACTTTTCAGATGTACACAGGACTCTACCTACAGAAGTCTGTATTCACCAAGGAATAATGAAGCTCGCTTCCAGTTCAGCTCTTTTAAGTTTCTTAATCAATACAATGAAGTTTATCTGCAGTGCAAGCTGGTAGTGTGCCAGGCAGATGACCTCTCCTCCCGATGCTACCAGGGATGTTTAACTAGAAGAAAGAGGGATGTGGATGAACCTCAGGAGAAGGTGGAGGTTGTTGTTGGACCAATCAAGCTCCAGGAAGAAGACAAGGAAAAAAGGAAACAGGGTAACTTGTCTTTATAGTGCCATATCTTGTTATTATTCCTCAAAGTAATGTTACGGTGTTATCCCAAAAAACGCAGAATTGGGGTTAGAAACAGAGGAGCAATCATGTACATTGTGTTCTGAATGATCACAAGCTGAGAAAGAAAGAAAAAATCTGTTAATGGTTTCTCTCTGTGGCAGAGTAAGTGCCATGTAGACATGTTGATTGTTAGTCCCATGATAAAACAGGCAGAAGTAATAAAAAGATCAACTAACTTTTATTAAAAATGTGACATACAAGATAGAAAAGCCTAAAGCCTAATTCTAACTAGATAAACAAGTGCCTTAGAGACCATGTTTGCTCCTTTGACAGTCAGGAAAAGAGACAAAGGGGGGGGAAAGACTGATAGGCAGACCCTAAGATTATCAGTCTAGGAATAGATGAAGACCAAGAAACAGATTCGTGAAGACTTTCATGGCTGGGATCTAATGGTTGTTGTGGGTTTTTTGGGCTCTTTGGCCATTTTCTGAAGGTTGTTCTTCTTAACGTTTCGCCAGTCTCTGTGGCCGGCATCTTCAGAGGACAGCACTCTGTGCTCTGGTGTTCTTGGACTGTAACTCCCAGAAATTTTGATCAGAACAGCTGGTGGTTAAAGCTTCTGGAAACTGCAGTCAAAAAACACCTGGGTTAGCCAAGATTGGTAAGCAATGCCATGAAGGATGAACATACAGATCTGAACTGATTTGAACTGCCCTGAAACTATTGATTTGAATGGCTTATTTCACAATACTAATAGACCTATATATAGATTTTCTAACAAACCTTTTTTTTCCTTCACTGTATTGATAGACCTATATTTAGATTTTCTGACATACCATTTCAACCTGTGTTTCTCATTTACAGACCTGGTTAAGACTGTACATCCAGAGAAAGATGATCCAGTCATCCCACTTACTGTTGCTGCTGTGCTGCTAGCTGGCATGGTATTTGTTCTGTCTGGCTTTCTTCTAAGCATTAAACTCAGAAGAAATAATTATCATCAAATCTACTGATACCAGTACAATGGCAATATAAACAGGCCATACAATTTCATAAAGCACTTTCTGCAGAATATTTTTTAAAATGCACCTGTAACATGTGTTTCTGAATGGGATTGGTTTCTTTTAGGATTGCACTGTAGAATCAGTTAAATCAATGGCTGGCATGTTCATTGAGTAAGTTACAGCAGAAGCCACAACTCAGTTAAAAGTCTAGAATAAAGATTTACTCTTTGATTATATCAGGGCTGGAGTTGTTCTTGGGCTGCAAATCCCATTATCCCTCACTGCAGGGTCTGATATCTAGGACCAGCAGCGGCAGCAGCCCATTCTGAAAGCCACCAGATTTCCTCCCCCTCCTCCACCCCTCCAACCTCTTATATCTAGTGACCCTTCTGTAGATGCTGTCACTGCCTTTGTAAGATTTGGTTCCTGTTTTGTCTTTGTTGAGTATGTCACTTGAATAAAGTCTTCTACCCAATGCATATTACTTGACTTTTGTAACAATTCTATGCCTAAATATTGTACAATGCTATGCTTGGCAGAGAGGCATACAAACTGGTTTTAATTATTCTTAATAAACACAGTGTTAGAAAGGTCAGTTGTTGGACTTCATCAAAATCTTTGCAAAGGAATATATCACGGAAGAGTTTAAAATACCTATCCAACTATATTTCAACCTCTTTTTATTTCCAGTGTATGGCATTTGGTACCCTTTTTTGAGTGTGATTCCTGCCAAAACATAAGATAGCAGGTAGATTTTAGCCTGATTAGTTGAAGAGCTTTTGCTTAAGGTGTTTTAATTCATTTCAAACCACTAGGATTACAAATAGCTTAAAAACACAGGGCTACCTTTTAGATACTGAATAAAAGATCTTGCTGTCCAAATTATCTTTGTTATTATGCTGTCACTGTTTTCTTTGAAAAGCAGAATAGTTGCTTTAACCCTGAGCAGGATTTCTATGACATTTCACACATGCAACCTATGCTTGAACCCACAAGCAAGTTTGAACACGTTTGTGAGTAATCTGGCCTTCCTCATTAGATCACTCATAAACATGTCCAAACCCACGTACTTCAAACATAGGTTGTAGAAAAAATATGCCATATCATAGAAATCCTCCCCCTACCTTTCCCACTCACTCCCTTTGTGTAGGAAGTTTCACTGCAAAATGGAGGTTGATCAACTGAAGGAAATTCAGCATATGAAGCACTCAGACATCACTAGTTTTGGATTAAGCAAGCACACATGCACGCATGCATGCACACATGCACACCTCTTGCTTGCTGAATGTGAAGAAACATCAAAGTTCACTATGAGTGCTACCAAAGTGATGTGGGAAATATTGAATTAAAGCAGCTCCTAACAGAATGGTGAACAATAATACCAAATAAATCTTCCAGGATTTTGTAATGGATGTAAAATGGGAGGCATTGTATTACGAAAAATGAAAAAGTGATAAGAAATTGTGTTATACTGTTGATGAGCTCTTAAGACACTTCCTTGTACATTGATTTGGATCAAATACTCCATAACATTTTACAAACACATGGGTTTTCTCTCTTAAGGATGAACCCTGTCATTAGGTGAAGTGAGGCAGTTGCCTTTCGTATGACAGCATATCTGCTTCACACCTTTGAAAAACTACAATCAAACTCAACATCATATATCACAAACATGACAAGGTTCTACTGAATATCAATTGCTAGGTGAGGATAAATATAAGATGGTTGTTGTCTATGTTAGGAGCAACAGATGTGGTGCTTTAGATGTTTTAAGCCTACAGCTGGTATAATTTCTTTCTTTTAAGGAAATTGTCTGACTACCAAGTAAGAAATAGAAATATACCTTCTTTTTAAAACAATCTGGTCACTTCAGAGATATCTGTTTTCCTCCTAAAAATTGCCCTAAACCTTTTAAACCTCTCAAAATGTAGGGGACACGAGGTTTTCCTCAGTTCTGAGTGGGAACTCATGAAGGCCTTATAGTAGCCACTAGTCAGCGTGACAGATTTATAAGGGAGCAGTGAAGGCAGTTGCCCTGGAACCTCTGCCAGAAAATACAAAAATATAATAATTTTTAAAATAGTTTAATTTATGAAAAATGTATATTGCAAAGCAATATTCTACCTGTAATCACCTGTAAACGTGTCCGAATTAACCCTTAAGCAGAATAAATATGTGTTTAGGGCTTCAAGGGAAGGGGAAGCCCCCACTGGGTTTGCAAAAGGAAGGAGATTAGATCTTTGCTCTCCTTGACTGAAGCAAAGATCTGGAGGAGATCTCTTGCTTCCTTCCACTTAACTGGAAGGAACTGGAGCTGTGCTCGAGATCTTTGCTTCAGCCATGGAGAGCTAAGATCTGATCTTTTGCAAAGTGGATGGGAGCCTCCTTCTTTCTTAGGTCAAAGGTCGCTGTTGTTTAGTCATTTAGTCATGTTTGACTCTTTGTGACCCCATGGACCAGAGCACGCCAGGCCCTCCTATCTTCTACTGCCTCCCGTAGGAACTGCACTGATTGATAACAAGGTTCCTGTTACCCCATTGGGTAGGAGGGCATAACTGGAAATAACACTAGGCCACTTGCAAGTATAATTAATGGAAATATTTATTTAAATCACAGCAGATAAACAGGAAATAAGATTCGTGGAATGAAGGAACAATATAAAAGAAATAAAAGGAAAATCAATGGATTGCTTACACAATACAATGCAATAGTGAAATAAAAAGTGTAAAGCAGAACAACCTGTATTAAAGTATCAGATGAAATTACAGTTATGCAGAATTGCCACAGTTAGTCCTTTATGAAACCCTGTATTTGTCCCTAACATTCCACTAGTCCTCTAGTTGATGCTCACTATGTTCCAGATATTTGTCCTAAAGACTGAGAAAGAAAAGACATATAGCTACCTATCCCAAGGAACAGGTTTCTGAAGATTCAGAGAAATATGCAGGAAAATTGATCCAGAAGAATCCAGATGGGAAAATCTAAAGAAAAAAAAATGTAAAATAGAATAGTGAAATCAGTCTGTGTGTGAGAGAGTGTGCAAAAGGAAAAGAGGGAGGTATAGTGTCTCCCAGAAGGATTAGTCTGCCCCATTGTAAAAACTGAAGTTTCTCTCAGAATCAAGGCAAGTTAAGGCCTAAAGGCCTTGGAGCACTCAAATTCTGCAAAAGTAAAAATTTCAGAAGGGAAAGTGAGCTAAGAAGAATCTACATGTGAGTGTGAAAGAATGTAAGTCTGAGTTCCAAGCAACAATTGTTTTTTCCTCCAGTGACACCCCTAATTCTCTTGCCTTCGGACTGACTTCTTTACCTTCACCCCTAATCTTCCTAGTGCCCTTGTAAAGCAGATCATTATTATATGCCCCATGTTTCAGATTTTGTGGAGGTGTGAGGTAAGAAGATGAACACACAATAAGTTTCCAGGGATCATGATGAGAATTAAGAAGTGAAACAAAATGAAATACTGGGATGTCTCAACCCGGTCACACATTTAGCCTCTCAACACTAGATCTTTGGACACTGGTTGTGCAAGACTGAGCAAATAAGAATAGCACTTCCCCGCCTATTTACTGTGGAGTTCCAAAGAAAATGTAACCTACTTCAGCAAAACTGCTTGCAGGTTGTTTTTGAGTAAGCACGTTATACCTTAGGCAGTCTGCCTGGGATGGGCAGTAGGAGATTTTTTTCCCATGTGGTTCAAGTGCTGTTCAGGTTAGTGGTGGGAGAAAAGGCTTAATCTGTTTCCTCTTTCCTCTTTTCTCTCTATGGATGATGAAAATCTGCCATGCAGCACTAGACAGCATTAGATCTGATTTGTTTGTTGGGTCAAAACCCTGGAAATGTTTTTGTTAGTGTGATATATTTAAATAAAGAAAAAAAATTAAATAATTCAATCTTTCTCCTTTATGGATACATAAAAAGACCCTGGCTAATGTTCTGTTTGGAGGGTAATGGAAATGACAAATGCTTTCCCCTGTTCTGGCAAATTACCTTCAATCAACTGATCACTCAAAACCAGATCTTGCAACCACTGTGAGACTATTTTCATGATTACTCATCTGTGATTTTGTAATGCAACAGGGTATTGGCTTCAAAGTGGTAAATGTCACAAAGTGAAAATCTCTGTTTGGTCCATACTAGGCATCTACATTGTCTTCAGGCTAATGTGCAGAAAAGGACTGAATCAGAGATATTTGTTCAATTCCTGAGTGACTACAGGGCAGAAGAAAGAGATGCTGTTCAGCACCCAAAAGGGATTCTTCATGTTCCAGTTGCTATTTGAAGGATTAAAATGGCGGCCTTCAAAATTAAATTGAGGGAATGGAAAAGCAATAGTACCACACTCAGTTCCTGGCACCAAAGGAAAAGCCTTTTAGGGATCTTTTTTGCTGTCATGCTGAAGCACACCTTTGGATTGCAACAGAAGGTGTCTATCTCTGGACTAGATCAGATGGAAAGCTCTTTAATCTCTCTAGATTGAGAGCAAAGACCAAGTCCAACTGAAATGCATGCGGGACTTCCTCTTCGCCGATGATGCAGCCATTGTTGCCCACTCTGCTGAAGACCTCCAACAACCTCATGAATCATTTTAGCAAGGCCTGCCAAGACTTTGGACTAACAATCAGCCTAAAGAAAACATAAGTCATGGGCCACGGCATGGACTCACCTCTCTCTATTACCATCTCCATACAAGAATTGGAGGTTGTTCATGACTTTGTGTACCTTGGCTCAACAATCTCTGACACTCTCTCCCTAGATGTCAGGCTGGACAAATGCATTGGCAAAGCAGCTACCATGTTCTTTAGATTCACAAAGTATGGCTCAGTAAGAAGCTGAGGGCATACACCAAGATCCAGGTCTATAGAGCCTGTGTCCTAAGCAAACTCCTGTACTGCAGTGAGTCCTGGACCCTTTGTGCATGGCAGGAGAGGATGCTGAACATGTTCCATGTGAGTTGTCTCTGATGCATTTTTGATATCACCTGGCAGGACAAAGTTCCAAATAGAATAGTCCTAGATGGAGCTGGAATTTTTAGCATTTATACATTACTGAAACAGCAACGTCTATGTTGGCTTGGACATGTTGTAAGAATGGCTGATGGTCGGATTCCAAAAGATCTCCTGTATGGAGAATTAGTGCAGGGACATTGCCCCAGAGGGAGACCACAGCTGCGATACAAGGATATCTGCAAGGGTGATCTGAAGGCCATAGGAATGGACCTCAACAGATGGGAAACCCTGACATCTGAGCATTTATCCTCGAGGCAGGCAGTGCATCACAGCCTCTACTGATTCGAAGAGACCCTTGTCCAGCAGGCCAAGGCAAAGAGGCAGTCATGAAAGCAGCAAAATCAGGGAGCTGGACAGGGGACAGATTGTATTTGTCTTCATTGTGGAAGGGATTGTCACTCTCAAATTGGCCTTCTCAGCCACACTAGATGTTGTTCCAAGTCCTTCATACAGAGCACGTTACCATAGTCTCTCAAGACTGAAGGATGCCTAATCTAAATAATTCAATTACGGATCAACAAATATATGATGAATCAGCTACATTCATCGAAAAAAAGATCCATTTTTACATTCATTCCAATCTCTAATCATGACTTCAAACATTCTTAGAAGTGCTTTTCATCAAGAGGATACAAGATCTTTCATGGTCATATATGGGCACAACAATAAATGTTACCTTTATTATATTGTTCAGGAGTAGGAGATTTTGGCTCTTCATGTGTATTGGAGCTATAATATCTGCAATTGTCTACCACCAGCATGCTGGGTGGGGATTCTTGGAGCTGGCATAAAAATATTTGACTCAATTGATTTGATGTTCATAAACCCAGTTAAACTCCACACAGTAATGCTTATCAATGACAAGACAACCAATCACATGCTTGCATACTTTGCTCAACAGAAGGCTTCCCATATAAAATATGATAGAATTATACTTATTTAGAAATATAATTCAGCAACAATAAAAAATATGAGTTATACAGGAGATGAAACTCTGTAACAATAAAAATAATATCTGGAAGTTGAGTCATGGCAACTGGACTTCTTTCTTATTATGTTGAAACATTTCGCTACTCATTCAAGAAGCTTCTTCAGTCTGAGGAGAGTTGGTAGGAGACCTCTGATATAATCCTCCATGTTGGTTACACTTCCCCCTGGTCTGAATAGGCTCGTTAGATGAACAAAGGACTGGAAGTGAGTGAAAATCCCACTTCTATAGTTCTTCCCCACCCATTGTCATGGGTCATTAACAGTAGTTAATAGTGGTCTTTCTGAGCTTTCCTGAGCTTTCTAGGGAAGGATGAAAGGGCAGTGTGATAAATGGAAGACATTGTTTCTAAGGCCTCCACCCCTGTTGAGTAAGGTATCTTCTATATGTATATGTATGGCCTCCCTGACCCTTCTCTCAAACCACCTATCTTCTCCATCCGAAATGAGTATATCTTGGGCATCAAATGAGTATCCTTTGTCCTTTAAATGAAGGAACACTGCTGATTGTGGTCCTGAGCCATTGCCTCTCCTGTGTTGGTCCATTCTCCTGTTTAGTGGCTATTTGGTTTCTCCAGTGTAGAGCTCTGAACACTCCTCTTTGCATTGGACCACATATACTATATTGCTCCTGCTGTGTTTAGGTGTTTGGTCTTTTGGGTGAATGAGTCTCTGCCTTAGTGTATTTGTGGGTTTCAGGTATGTGGTGTTTATCAAAAATGCTTTTGAGCTGTTCAGACATACCTGCCATGTAAGGAATGATCAGATTCTTCCATGAGCTCTGGGTCTCAGACTGATTGTCCTGCTGGGTCGGGACATTGTCTTGTTAAAGGGCCATTTTGGACATTCACAGGCCTTAAGGGCTATATTCAGATGTCCGTCTTCCTTCTTCTTGGCTTCTGTGGAGGTGGGGATGTTTCTTGCTCTATGGTTTAATGTCCTGATGACCCCTAGTTTGTGCTGCAATGGGCGATGAGAGGAAAACTGCACGTATTGATAAGTGTGTGTAGGTTTTCTGTAGATTTCTATTCCTAAGCTGCCATTTGCTCTTATGATGACTGCACAGTCCAGAAAAGCCAACTGGTTGTCTTTGGTGTCTTCTCTGGTGAACCTGATATTTGGGTCCACTGCATTTATGAAATAATAAGAAGTCCAGTTGCCATGACTCAACTTCCAGATAATCTCACCTGGATGAATGAGAATCTTCACAAAAACAGAAATAATTTCTTTTTCTAAATTAACATATGCTGGAGTTCCCAGAGAGTGGGTCCTTTTCAGATGCACAAGCAATACAATTTGATTGGGGTTGTCATCAAGATGTCATTCTAGCTTGAATGATTTATACTTCTTTTTTGTTTGCTTCTCACAAATTCTGTACTTCCTCTCCCAATAGGATTGAACAACACAGAAACATCTACTCCAGTCCCATCTCTACATCTAATAAAAGCACGTCAGAAAATAAAGATTAAAAAAGATAGCAAGAAGATACTTAGGAAAAGTGATGATTTTATAGTCAGCTGCAATACAGTCAGATAGTAGACAATGTTGAAAAAAGCACCATGAAGTCAAATTAAGTTACACAAAGAATTATTTAAAAAAAGGGCTGCTGGACTCTTGTTGTTGCCCCTTCTGCTTGCATAACAGGCCATTGTGTTATTGGCGAAAAGTGCCACATTTGTGTTCTATGCAGCGCTTGCTTCCTAAATTTCAAACCAACCTTGGTTGCATTTGTGAAGCTAAAAGCACCTTACATTCAAGGACGGATCATTGTGCACCTTGTAGCAAAGAAGAGCATGAAGGGAAAGAAAGTGTGGGGACTACTGTTAGAATTTCACTCCATCAACTCTTGAACAAGGGTTTGCATAACTTGCACAAATGTTTGCTGAGCAGGGCTTGTGGCTTCCACCCCCTCCCCTTTTGATTATATTTCCTTGAATCAAATCAATATGATTGCTTCCCTTGAAAACTGAAAAATATACAAATACTGTTCTACTTACCAGGAAATATTCTCCTCTGCCAAATGCCATTAAAATCTATATTGACACACTGTAGACAGTATAAACATAGACATTCTGTTATCAATGGTCAAGGAAACCTGTCAAGAACACTGCCAAGTCAGCTCTTGCAGTAACATTATTCATAGTCTTAAGGCAACCATCTCAGGAACAGAAACCACTGTTACTTCATTTACAGAAGTCAAGGAAAATTTCACAGTTATATTGTGAAATTATATTGGTTTATCAATGGGTTATATTGGTGAACTCTCTGTGGCTATCATTTCCTCCCAGCTAGCCTCCTTGATAGGTCCAGAAACAGGTACAGTACATCTTTCATGACCTCTATACCTACCCAAGAATCCTCTACCATGACTGGAGAAGTTGCTGATTTAAATTTCAAAATACAGAATTCTGCAGTCAGCATCACTATTGGCCATGGCTGAAAGTGCATTTTTCCTACTTTGGCCAAAAGCATATTTGAAATGACATAAGGATGGGTTAGTAGCATACTTATCTTTTATTTGAGAAACTTTAGCTTCAATTTTTGCTTAATCATAATTTGTTGTGTTGTGCCAACCCTCAATTGTGGTTTGTCTGATCTGTGGTAAGTTCTAAACAAGCCAGCATCAATTAATATGCCCTGAAGTTGGCTTCTTTGAATCTAACCATAGTTAACTGTGATTTGAAAGTAGTTTGTTTGAAACTAACCATGGTTAACTATGATTTAAATGTAGCTAGCTTAAAATTAATTGCAGTATGTCTTGACAACATGACAATGTGTGGTTAAGCACAAACAGAGGCAGAAAAGTCTTTCCAGTTACAGGAAAGAGAAGAGAGTATTAAACAAGCCCAAAGTTGTTTTTTGCTCATTAACATCAGGAAACTTTGGTTCAATACCACATATTAATTAATCCCTTGTACACTTATATGAAAAGTTATGAAAAGAAATCAATAACCCAAAAATGTTTGTTACAATTATAGCTGAACAATACCTTTTTGCCTGTGTCCAGTTTTTGTCACTCAAGGAAATGGAAACCAGAGATGTTTCATGAATGGGGCAGGTGCACTCCCCTGAAATTTGGAGGTGAGTGACCTCCTCATCCCATACCGTGAGCCACGTCAGAGGAAATGAGTTTCTTTTATTATTCCATTAAGAACCTGTCTCAGAATTCTCTCTGTGTGAACAGGTGCAGGCCAAAAGTTTACTCTTTGGAGCATACCTTTATGAGACTCGATATAATTTTTTAACTTTTTTGTCTACAGTTTCCAGTAATTATACAACACCAAATGTTGAAGAGTTTGAAACCACCCTCATAGCAAACAAGAATGAAATAACATCTACAACTGGAGTCCCACTTATGACTTATCAAGGTACATAAAGATCCAATATCACTCACACAGCAATCAAATAAAGGAACTGCATTGCCACACAAATCCCACAGAGCTGCTGAAGACCTAGAGACAACTAGTTATGCCTCTGACAAGGTGCTTTATCTTAACTCAACTAGCAGCACATTTTAACTCAATTATTTTATTGAAAGAACTGAGCAAAAGTGAAAATCACGGCATATCTAGTTATGGAATCCCATAAATGTTAGGTCTGTACTCTAAACTTACAAGTTGACTACACCTTTCTCCTTTTTTAAATGTATTCCTGCTAATCTAAATTAAAAGCAAGAATGTTAATATGCTCAGCAAGGGAGCAGTTTTCCTATGAGGGCCTTCTCAGGGACTGCACCCAGGGTTTGGAATATACTGCCTCAGGAAGCCAGGTTGGCTCCCTCCCTCTTGTCCTTCTGTCATGAAACAAAGACCTTCAGGCAGGCTTTTAAGCAATATGGTCTAGGGAACACTCCATTCATGAAATTTGGTCTCTTTTAAAGAATTAAATATTTTTAAAATTGTTCTTAATCTTGACCAGGCTTTAATTGTTTTCAGTATATGTATACTTTTATACAGTATTTTTAATTCTTAATACTGTAAGGTTATATTGTTATGAGACACCAATCTTTAATATGGCGCACACCCATGCACACACACACACACACACATACACAGAGACATGATTAGCAAATCACCACATGGTTTCTGTGAACAATGTAACACACGACATGAGTAATTAATTAATTACATGTCATGGAGCCAATTCCAACTCATAGAAGCCCATACCACCAGTAGTGAATAATTAGTTGGACTGTGTTACTTGGCCTGAGGTGTAGATGTTTGTATTTTTAGTGGGGGATTTCTAGTGGGTGGGGAGTGTTTGGGGAATGTTATGTGTGTGCATGAGTCTGGTCTCTGGGTGTCTGTGAATTTCGTTGTATGGTATACTGTGTATATACTTACAATGACAATAAATTATATTATTATATTATTATATTATTATACCAGAGTTTCCTACATACGGAGTGCTCAGGGGTGCTTCATTATTCCCTTCTTCTGGCAGTGCTGGAGGGACTGTGCAGCTTGCCCAAGGCTAGACAGGTTGGCTCATCTCCTGGGAGGCACTCGGAGGAACTCCCAGCCTCTGGCTCCACACTGAGCCATGCAGCATTTTTGTGCATTGTCACCAGCTAGTACCGTATATGGTGCATTTGCTGTAACTGTGATGTGAAGCAGCCCAAAAGTACAACTAGCACAGTGCCTGCGCACAGTATTAGAACTGGAGCTCTTCACATGAACAGAGCTATAGTTCTTCCAGTGCTGCAGTACATTCAGTGGCATATGCGAAGGGGAGGGATAGCTTTTACTCTCTAAATCTATGGCTCAGGAAGTGAAGGCCAGTATAATTTGGTGTACCTATAATTTTCTAATGTGCAAAGTGACTCTTGTGCAGATGCATACCTTCGTTTTCCAGGCAGATTGACACCTCTTTTTTTTAGTGTGGTGGCATGTGGACTAATTCAGACTGCTACATTGCAGAGATTGCCCGATGAAATGATGGGCATCATTGTCATGGAGTTGTAACATCCACATAAAGCCCAAAATTGTGTAGTCTCTCGAGGCTGTGATTCCAGGACTCAGTGTTCCAGACAAAGATTTCTAGAAAACTATGGTAGCTTTCTAAGCTATCTTTCATAGATGATCAGACAAGTTGGTAATGTGACATGAACTTTGCCTGTTTGTTGTCCTGCCTCAGCAGGCCACATGGGTTATTACTGCTGAAGGAAGAATGAGAAAAAGTAAAGTTGAATCCAAATGTCTTGAATATACAGTGGTGCCTCGCTTAACGGGTAGCCCCGTTAAACGACGAATCTGCATAACGATGTTTTTTGCGATCGTTTGTGCGATAGCATTGCGATGTTCCCTATGCGATTTTTCCCCATAGGCCCCATTTTCCCCCAGCTGACCGGTGGGGGCTTCAGAAGGACCGTGGGGGAGCCCTCCCCTGCGGTCCTCGCAAAGCCCCAGCTGGCATTTTCCCCCAGCTGACCGGCGGGGGCTTCGGAAGGACCAGGTGTTCCCGGCGGCCCTCCTCCCAGCAGTGGCAGTGGCGATGGGGGTGAGGGGGTGGCTGGGGGAGAGCCGTGAGGCAGGGCAAGGCCCGGGTGTTCCCGGAGGCCCTCCTCCCAGCAGTGGCGGCGGTGAGGGGGTGGCTGGGAGAGAGCCAGGAGGCAGGGCAAGGCCCGGGTGTTCCCGGCGGCCCTCCTCCCGGCAACGGCGGTGGCAACGGGGGTGAGGGGGTGGCTGGGGGAGAGCCGTGAGGCAGGGCAAGGCCCGGGTGTTCCCGGAGGCCCTCCTCCCGGCAGTGTCAGCAGTGAGGGGGTGGCTGGGGGAGAGCCAGGAAGCAGGGCTAGGCCCAGGTGTTCCCGGCGGCCCTCCTCCCGGCAACGGCGGTGGCAACGGGGGTGAGGGGGTAGCTGGGGGAGAGCCGTGGGGCAGGGCAAGGCCTGGGTGTTCCAAGAGGCTCTCCTCCCAGCAGTGGTGGCGGTGAGGGGGTGGCTGGTAGAGAGCCAGGAGGCAGGGCTAGGCCCAGGTGTTCCCGGTGTCCCTCCTCCTGGCACCGACGACGGAGGTGAGGGGGTGGCTGGGGGAGAGCCGGGAGGCAGGGCAAGGCCTGGGTGTTCTCGGCGGCCCTCCTCCCGGCAACGGCGGTGGCAACGGGGGTGAGGGGGTGGCTGGGGGAGAGCCGTGAGGCAGGGCAAGGCCCGGGTGTTCCCGGAGGCCCTCCTCCCAGCAGTGGCGGCGGTGAGGGGGTGGCTGGGAGAGAGCCAGGAGGCAGGGCTAGGCCCGGGTGTTCCCGACGTCCCTCCTCCTGGCACCGGCGACGGAGGTGAGGGGGTGGCTAGGGGAGAGCCGGGAGGCAGGGCAAGGCCCGGGTGTTCCCGGCAGCCCTCCTCCCGGCAACGGCGGTGGCAACGGGGTTGAGGGGGTGGCTGGGGGAGAGCCGTGAGGCAGGGCAAGGCCCGGGTGTTCCCGGAGGCCCTCCTCCCGGCAGTGGTGGCGGTGAGGGGGTGGCTGGGAGAGAGCCAGGAGTCAGGGCTAGGCCCGAGTGTTTCCGGCGTCCCTCCTCCTGGTGCCGGTGACGGGGGTGAGGGGGTAGCTGGGGGAGAGCCGGGAGGCAGGGCAAGGCCCAAGTGTTCCCCACCACCAGTCAGCTGGGGGAAAATGCTGGCTGGGGCTTTGCGAGGACCACGGGGGAGCCCTCCCCCGCGCTCCTCCCAAAGGCCCCATTTTCACACAGCTGATTGGCGGTTCCAAAGTGGCCACCTGCTGTGTTGCCTCACTTTAGAGGCACCGAGAATGGCTGCCCCTATGGAAGATTCTCGCATAAGGTGAGTTTTTAAGCCCATAAGAACACATTAAATGCGTTTTAATGCATTCCTTTGGGCTTTTTTGCCCCACATAGCGACGAATCCGGATAGCGACGATTTTTCCGGAACGGATTATCGTCGCTATGCGGGGCACCACTGTAAGTCACTTTCCCACAAATATATTCAAGGACACCGTACAACCATTAAAAACATTTGTTTTCATAAACATTGCTAAAGGAGCAAGAATTTTAAGAACTGTAGGGACTATGGGATCTTTACTCTGCATGCAGAGCCTTCACTATTAGGAATATCAGCAAGTGCTTTGCCCCTAAGACTGGTTGATGGTGAGAACATGTGCCAGGGCAGAGTTGAGGTCTACTTCAATGAGAGCTGGGCAACAGTCTGTGATGATGCTTGGCACTTATACGATGCTCAAGTTTTCTACAGCTTGGCTATAAAGAAACCACCAAAGTTGCAATAGGTGGCTATCTTGGTCAAGGCTCTGGCAGCATTTTCCTGGATGATGTACAATGCCATAGGCAAGAAAAAGCCTTTGAAGAATGTGCTGCTTTCTTTTTTCCCTTATATTGCTAAGATTTATTTTTTAAAAAAGTGTTCTTGCTATCTCTTTTTCTTACTCTTATTTTGCAAATCACTGTTACATATTTTATATGAGCTTGTGAAAAATTAATTTTAAATAATCTTCTTATTTTTACTTTTACTTTTTTTACTTTTATTTGATTTATACTCCGCCCCCCCCCCTAGACAAAGTCTACTCGGGGCAGCTTACATACATAAAATTACATTCAAAGGAGATTAGTCTTTGCTTCGATGGGACCTCTTTTGGCTTAAGACTTGCAAATTAGAAGAAGGTGAGCTTTTTGTCAAAATATATTGCTGGAGAAGCTGTAGGTTACTCTGAGTGTAACCATTCAAAATGGTCCATATTGTGGCCCTCATCCTATATGCAAGACAAAATTAAGATGCACACTAAAATCCCTGAATGTACAGTCCTGCTTTCAACATCAGTTCCTTCTGTGATAAATGGAGCACCCTGTCCTACATGAATAGTTACAGAGAGATGTAGACTTTGATTACAGTGAGATTTTAGTTCCCACAATTATTGTCCGCTGTTATTGTTCTCCTCTTTCTATGTGTAGAATAATAATTTCACATGGGAACTACCTCATTGATTAGTAAAAGACATTACAGCTTCCTCACAAAATAAATCCTCCCCCAGAAGGCTGGCAGAAGCTGGGTGAAAAGCAACGGGACATAGCTCACCCTGTTGCATGGATGCAAACTGCAGTGCTGATCTTCTGATGGACAAGCCCAGTGGCTCAGCAGTTTAACCCGCAGTACCACAGTCTATGTTGCTGCTATGTGCAACGTGTGCGGGCGTCTCCCTCACCTCACCAGGCATCAATTCCAGCCTCCTTGGGCCATGTTGGCCCCAAATCCTGCATTCCTCTACAGCTGCCTTGGGCTTGCCTGCTGCTGATTCTGTGCCAAGAATCAGACCAAGAGCCTTCCATATCTTGACTACTGGGCAAAGTTGCCTCACCGGGCAAAGTTCTTTGTTTCCTGCCTGCCTGCCTACCTGTTTATTCAAAGGGATACATTAGTGCTCCAAAGTCCACTCGGGTTTCATTCCTAATTCCTGGCTGTTCATTCCAGCTGCCTACTGCCTCAGGTAGGCAGAACCTAGAACAAACTATGGGAGGTCAGCTCACCCCGTTGCATGGATTTGATCTTCTGCTCGAGAAGCTAATAACCACTGTTACGTTAGTAGAACCACCCTATTCATCTGTTGTTGCTGTTGTTGTTGTACAACCTCAGTTGCCTCCTGGGGCAAACTAAACTATGCAGGCAAATGTGATGTTCCCAAAGAAGGCAAGAATCTGCTTTCTTGGGTATCCCTGCACAGCATAGCCCATAGTTTCTCTGAATTACTCAAGCCCCTTCACCACGACAAGGCAACAATCCGTAAAGGGGGTGTTATGTTGAGCTGAGGACAAACTTGATGCCTTGTGCATGCCTCTGCCAAAGGGACCTCTCATTCTGCTGGGGCTAAATATAACTTCCTCATGGGCTTCTGTGCCGTGTCATAAACTCTCCTGGGGGACCCAATTTGTGGGTGAATAACTTGGGGTCTGTGATCTAATGTTCACCAAACTTTCAGAAATTGTAGAAAAGCATCCAATGAAGCTTTTCTGCAAATTTGTTGTCTCTAGGTCATCGGGGGCCAATGTTATAGGCATTTAAAATGCAGATGAATCAACGGATCAATTCATCAATTCTTCGAAGAATATTAGTAGGGTAGTGGACAGTTTCTATGATCCTGTTACTTGTTCTGTCAGTTTCTATCTGTGGATGGTTTGTGAACCAAGAGGTTGGAGGCACCTCACCCCAAGATTCTGCTGGGCTGCCCCACTGGCCTGGTCAAAAGCCATCACTGCTTCTATGCAAAGAATGGGAAAAGTGCCATCTTTTCCTGTGCCTGACTATGGCTCTGCTCAGTGTAACGTCCTCCATTTCATGCCTCTTCCTTCTCCTAATCTTAGAATTGCAGAGTTGAAAGGGACCCTATAGCTCATCAAGTCCAGCAAAGCTGTGTCGTCTTTTCTCTACAAAGGTAACAGCTTATGCTCTGCTCTACAGAATATGAACATAGATCAAGGTCTGTAGTCATTCCTGTTTCTCAGCCATCCCTTGGCTCACTGCCGCTTCTATTTGTTGCTGCAAACATTATCCTCAGGTAGTATGGAATACACAAGGGCTGAGAGAGGGACAGTAGTACTACTTGGAGAGTTATGTGCCTCGTGGCGCAGTGGTTAAAACGCTGTACTGCAGCTAAAACTGTGCTCACGACCTGGGGTTCAAATCCCAGGTAGCCGGCTCAAGGTTGACTCAGCCTTCCATCCTTCCGAGGTCGGTAAAATGAGTACCCAGTTTGCTGGGGGGGGGGCAATGTGTAGCCTGCATAACTAAATTGTAAACCACCCGGAGAGTGCTTGTAGCGCTATGGGGCGGTATATAAGTAAAAAAAAAAATTGATGTGATGGAAGTTAATGCCCCAGTGACTTGTAGGGGCTGGTATCACACATTTCAATCACAGCTCTCATAGATTACGTGTCACCCATTTTCTTTTTATTGAATTGCAGAGGCAGAACAAAAACTACAAGAAAATATGGAAACGCATGACTCCCAGGTAGCATACATAGCTGCAGCTGCCAACCTGGCCACTGTTGTGACCCATGCAGATTTTATTTTGAAAAACAAATGGAGAAGACCACTTCCATATGAGATTATGTGAAAGCTTAAACCTTTTGGGAGAGAATCCAGCACATGGGTTTTAATACGATTGTGTTTAGTCGTTTAGTCGTGTCCGACTCTTCGTGACCCCATGGACCAGAGCACGCCAGGCCCTCCTGTCTTCTACTGCCTCCCGGAGTTGTGTCAGGTTCATGTTGGTTGCTTCGCAGACACTGTCCAGCCATCTCATCCTCGGTCGTCCCCTTCTCCTCTTGCCATCACACCTTCCTAACATCAAGGTTTTTTCCAAGGACTCTTTTCTTCTCATGAGATGGCCAAAGTACTGGAGCCTCAGCTTCAGGATCTGTCCTTCCAGTGAGCACTCAGGGTTGATTTCCTTTAGAATTGATAGGTTTGTTCTCTTTGCAGTCCAGGGGATTCTCAAGAGCCTCCTCCAGCACCACAATTCAAAGGCATCAATTCTTCGGCGGTCTGCTTTCTTTATGGTCCAGCTCTCACTTCCATACATCACGACAGGAAAAACCATAGCTTTGACTATTCGGACTTTTGTTGGCAAGGTGATGTCTCTGCTTTTCAAGATGCTGTCAAGATTTGTCATCGCTTTCCTCCCAAGAAGAAGGCGTCTTTTAATTTCAGGGCTGCTGTCTCCATCTGCAGTGATCATGGAGCCCAGGAAGATTAAACTCATGTATTAATACGATTAAACTCATGTATTTCTTTGGATGTGGATGCAACTAACTGTTGTCTAGATTGAGAATTTTGTGTTTGACAAGCAGATTTTCTGTACTGAATGCTCTCGCTCAATAATTGTGAGCCACATTCCTATGATTTATTTAGATTTTGCTTTTATACACACATAACAATAAAATAAATGGAACATATACAGAGTTGTATAAGACAGTTATTCAACTAGATTAGTAAGGAATAAATGTTAATGTGAAATCCTGCTTTGGCTGACTCTCAGTGTAGCTGTGATAAATACATGTCTGTGGAATTCTCTTACAAATATTGCTTGTTTACAAATGCAATTCATTTTTATTTCTTCTCTCTTTTTTTTCTAAATGAAAATTGTTGATAACTACTAGGCTGTTTTGAGCTTTGCTTGAGTGGTTCCCCTTCAGTATTTGACATTTAAGTTACTAAAGTCTTGAAACCTCCTTGACCTCCATACAACCCCATCTTTATGTATTCATTCATTCCTTGTACAAGATTTCCACTCTTGCCTTACTTTGTCAGGAAGGCGCTGTCTTCTCCATAACTGTTAGTACCTGGCTCTAGGTTTACTCTGCCTTTTCTTGTTCCTTCATTTTATTTCTTCATCATCCATACACTGTTGTATTTTATTAATTGCAATGAAAGTTCAATGGATATGCACAGCAATCCTGGACTTCATGATCTTATAACCCTCCCCTCCGCAATTATATTCAGCTGTGTAACATACAATTAAAATTAGTCCTCTCCCTTGCCATCTTACTACCATTCCATGCTTTGCAACTTCTATGTTCCTGACATGCTAGAGGAAAAAACCAAAATAAAATAAAAATTGTGGCCATCTTCTGTTTAAATGAGAAGTACTCTGAGCAGCTTCATGTTTAAAACTCATTGGAATCATGGTGTACCACACTCGAGCGATCTATGGGCCTATTGTTTGCATGCATATTTCAAATCCAATGAGAAATTTTCTAGGAATTTGCATTGTTTTTTAAAAAAATACACAGACAACAAAGGAGCAACAATTGAAATAAATCTCACTCGAGCCTGATATTCCATATACATGTATTTCTTGGGTTCCGTACACAATTGCAGAAACTTATTGACAAAATGTTCACACATTCTCTGCATTTTGAAAGGTAGAATTCAGATGGTTACTGATTTCAGAACCTTGTCTTAAGTCTTAACATGGAATATAGGTCTAAGTGGAGAGCAAGAGACAGAAATGGTAGCACTTAAAAGTTGAAGTCTGTTATCTAGATAAAGACAATTAGGGCCTACATGTGTGCTCTTTAGAGAGTAGCAGCTCTCTACCTCTCATATTCTCCCCATGATAACAGGTATAGCTGAAGGTACAGAAGAAGGCACTGGTGGGTTGAGGCAGGGTGCCAGGGAGAATTGGAGCAAAATTCACACATATATGTACATTCATACATGTATCTACATTGGCACGTACATCTTCTCTCACACATAAAACCAGGAAGGCAAGCATTCACATGCATGCTGACTGAAGAGCGGCAGACATAAATGAGTTGAATGTGGAAAATCTGAGAGTTCATGAGGGGTGTGTGTGTGTGTGTGTGTGTGTGTGTGTGTGTGTGTGTGTTATGCCCCATTTTCCCTAAGAGAACAGCCCCAGTGTCTGTCTTTCTATACTGAAACCACAGACTCTTTCCTTAGGGGAATCACTGGGCTAAAGCAATTAGTCCCACAGGACTTACAAGGAGATCCCTCTTCAATGAAACTTCAAACATAACCATATATATTAGAATTTGCAACTATATACATTTATAGCCAATGTATTTTCTTATGCTCTATAGCAGTGCTTCCCAACCTTGGTTCCCCAGATGTTCTTGGACTACAACCCCCAAAAGTCTTCACTACTAGCTGTGCTGGCAAGGGCGTCTGGAAGCTGCAGTGTAAGAATGTCTGGGGATTCGAGGTTGGAAAGTTGGAAACCACTGATTTATAGTATAGCAAAGCTCAGTGTATTTCCCAGTGGATTATGGAATTTGACCATTGTTTCAGAAATCAAATATTTAATATGTCATGTATTGTTCATCTGAGTTTGCATGTACTTAATTTTCAGACCTGCTAAAGACCAGATTATTTTTATTATGTCCTGATATATAAAACCATAGAATTCAAAGAGAATGTACTTTCTTTTTCACATTATTGTACATTCCTACCTTTCGCAAATAGTATCATAAACCCATAAAGCAATGAACCCATCCACCTTCTGAGTAAAGAATAAATTTATCATATAGAACAACCATGTTCCTTTTAGGATATACCCTGAGAAAGTAGTGTCAAAGAAATACCAAGTTAAATTACTCATTTATGTAACTATGCATACATCCTTGTTTTTTCAGATTTTCTTTACTGCTAGCTAAAATAATAAATGATTTTCTGAAATAAAAATCACACCTCTTGGCTTATTGCAAGAAGAAAAGTCACCACTGTTACAATAGCACTACCATAACATTGGGGATAAAATGAAGTTCTGATGTTCAACATTAGAGATTTTTTGGCCTATAATTCTCATTAGCCTCACCCAATATGGCTGATAGTATGCACTCATGGGATATGTAGTACAAAGCATCTGGAAAGCCAATGCTTCCCCTAAGTGGAATTGTCTTCATTTCAACTGTGGGCTCCCATAGACTGTGACAAAATATTTGTGAAACTTCCTTAAAATTTCAGAAACCTCTTGCTATAGAGATGTGTGGGTGAATTCAAGAAACCAAAAATCTAGGGAACCCCAAAATATTCATAGTGGTCCTGTGCTAGAAAGCAAAATGGAAAGAAACATTTCTTATAGAACTGTCCCTGTAAATTGTTGCCACTTGCCAAGCATAGTACCATGTTGCGTTCTGTCATAGCTTTCCCTCAAATGCTTCTGTAAAGACAGAGGAGTGGAGGAAGGTGTTGGCGGTTCATTTGCTGTCACTTCTAACAATTATTTTGTCCCACTTCCTTCTGGAGAACATCTCATTGAAAGAGAAAAATGATAAGCTTAAGCTTCATGCTGAAGACTGTTTATAGAAGTACAAAAACAAATCCAAAGATAAGGAAAAGAGCATTGATAGGCATCACTGTTGGCATACTATACCAAGTATTGTTTGGCATATAAAAATATCTTTCCAGAGAACTTCCTTTTATCATGAACTGACGAAAAAGGGAAGATCAAATTTCAGACCTTGCTACTCTATATATGTTCAGGCATCTCCAGTCTGAAGGTCACTTCCTCTCCTGGGATCCTCCTAACCCATGATGGACCGCACTGTGATCTTCCTTTGGGTGCTACTTTTTGCTACAGGTAATATGTTGATAGTGGATTGAGATATATTTGTTCTCTTCTGTTTTTCTCTATAACATATAAGAGATCACGTACACATTTCGGTTAAAGTGGAAACTTCAATGGCTCAGGCATGTGCAATTTGTGCCCTTCCAGATGTTTATAGTCCACAGTTCCCAAAAGTCCTGGTCAAAATATTCAGTGAGTGAGGACTAATGGGAGTACTGCCTCACAGCATCTGGTGAGTCTCAAGTTGTCCATCCCTGACATAGCTGAAGGATGAAGATTTTAATAATTGAAATGTTTAAACATTTTACTGTAACATTTGCTAGATGCAAAACTAAGAATTGAATCAATATTGCTGAAAACTGGCCAGGTGGCCTGTAAATTTGGTCTTTAGATAATGAATTGCCTGCATACCTAGAGAAGCAGAAATCTTAGGCATCCTTATACAGAGGAAAATATACTGAATACTACAGAATACTATAGAATTCCTACTGAATACTGCAGAACTTGTATCTGATTAAACATGGAATGGATCAGACTTGAATTCTATCGAAAGCTAGTCATTACTAATTTGTTTGCTGGGGTTAAGTAATGATTGACTTTTGCTGATAGAGATGTAAGTCCTTGCTAGAATATTAATTACTGCATTTAGTTTGTAACCATGTGTGAGAGGAGAATTATTGGATGGTCAATTAGATGCCATATTGGGAAAGGTTTGTGACGGAACGTATGCAATCCCCTTCACTAGAACCCTGAAAATGGTTTTTGGCATAAGAGGTCATTAAGAGGTTGAGTACACATTTTCAGATGAAATTATTTGTTTAGGTCTGTTGACTTAAAGCTCTGTGGTTTAAAGCTTAAGTGCTTGGACCATGGTGGTGGAATTGTGGAAATGAGTCCCCACACAGCAAAATCAATAAAACAAATTTGAAAATAAATTCTAAGTAGCTACCCCAGTCCAGCAGCTCTGGAAGATGAACCAGTCATTTCCCCTCTCCTATATTCAATAAATAGCAACTATTTGTACTGAAATTGGTTTTTATCTGAGCTGCCATTATGGTTTCAGAGTTTTTTCTGGACATCAGTCTTACAAACTATATGCACAGTCAACTACACATAATTTTCAGCTCATCTTTAGAAACAGATGGCAGAATTGTTCTGTGGTAATGGATTTTTTACTTTCTCATGATCCGTCACAAAACCAAGTACACTAATTTGGAGGATGAAGAGATGAGAAAAGCTTATGCTGGGACAGAAAGTCGACTTTTACCATTTCAGGCAACTCCACTTCTAAATACAGGCAGAGTATCTCATATTGTTTGATTCTGAGACTTAAAGTAAGCCTTTCAGAATGTTAAATTATATCCACACAGTTCCTTTGTAGTTTGTATAACAGTCAAAGCAAAAACAAACAGAAAGAAAAGAGATCAAAGTGTGGCACATCGATGACCAACAGTTTTATTTTAGTGTGAGCTTTCATAGATCAAGTCCAATTGTATCTATTGAAGTTTGTCACTTCATTAGTTATTGTTGCTCCATCTTTTGGAATGGGGAGGGGGGATTCTTTACATCGACTCAGATGATGGCTCTATTGAAAAGGTTATTAGTAAGAGAATACATGTGCTGAGAATGTACACTGGAATATATTGACTGCCTTCCACAAACCATGTTTGGCCCCATAGCAATCCAGAGGGGCTGTGCAACCTGAAGCACACTGGGGTTAGGTGGCAAGATGGTGGCTTGTTTCATTGCTATTGGATTTCCGGCACCTAGTAAGGTGAAGGAAATAAAACAGAAGAATGATGGCTGTGAAATACTGCATTGTCCAATTAGTTAAACATTATTAAATACTGTTCTTAGGACAGTTCAGTGTTTTTAAACTGATTTTGTAAATATAAAAAATGTTAAATCATTTTTAAAAGTTTTATAATGTCTTCTTTAAATTTTTCTCCTTGCAGCTTATACAACAAGAGGACAAAGTGGTAATTATAATTTTTTAATTAATGTATTTAGATCAATAGTTTTTTTTTTTTTTTTAAAGAGAAAACTTCAAGCATTTGGAAAACAAAATGCTTGGCTACTCATAGTTGTGTGCGCGATGTGAATTCTTAATTTTAAAATATTCTCATAGTGTCAATCAACTATACCTATGACTATGAGTTATTCAGTGTTTGTGTCTAGTTTGTTGTGGGTTTTTTGTTGTTGTTATCTTTATATATTTGATTAGTGTGACACACACTGAGTCTTTTCAGAAAAAAGGTGTCTAAGAAATAGCTATGGTGGATGTTTTAACATCCTTTGAAAAGGGGCTGCAAAGTATCACAAATAAAGCTTCTTGTTTTATTGTAAAATGAAAATAGTTATTATTGTAGGCATAAGTAGAATTATCACCACACGATTTAATAAGAACATCTACAAATGGTAGGTTTGCTCCTTGAACATGGTTGAAAAAATGTGATTATTGTAAGATGCTTTTAAGATGCAGTAAATTTTGACAAAAACTAGTTTCTGCATTGCAATAAAGAAATTGAAACACACTCGTTTCTTTCAGTACAATCCATAGATTCTCTTGATCCCAAGGCTTTATTGTGCTCTATAAAGCATAGACTGATCTTCCTCTGAAGTTCTTTGGTGTGCTCCTGTAGCCAGTGGACATTTGCAATCTGATCCTGAGTGCCTTTTCTTTTTTGGAGTCCAGCTTGAACCTCAGTCATGTCTTGTTAGAATTTTGACAAATCTAGTCTGTGTGGCTTGAAATAATTCTATTACTGTATTTCATCTACCCCAAGTGATTTATTTCTTCCTTATGCTTTCAAAGCAGCTTTCACTTCATTTTCTAGAAGTGCAGGTTCTTCATCATAGGATTCCTTTTCACAGAAGTCTGCCATCCTACACACTCCCTTCTGTGTACATTCCCTTCTGTATAGCTCCTTCAGCATTGATGAGATTCATTTCATCCTCAAACAGCAGGTAGCATAAGCAGGGACAAAATGAAAAAAATAGCAGATTTTATCCATGCCTTGGTGCTCAAATAAAGAAAGGACAGAAAACATATGGTGTGGCATCATCACTCACCATTGGCTGTGTTGGCTAGGGCTTATGGGAGTTGTCTCATAAAGCTTTTAATATAGTCTCTGCAGTTAAGCTATCCATCTGATGCAAATGATAAGGATCTCCTCGACCTGTATCTAGCCTCAAAATTAAGTCTGTATTCACTGGGCTAGTGGCTAATGTTGTTGTTGTTTTCTGCTTGTGGCAGCCCTTTGCTTGTGGTGAACCAGTCATCTGCCCAGAGCTAGTGAACTGTTTGCAAGTCATAAAAAATTGGCTGCAGGAGATGACTGAATGAAGATGTTGAGACACACAGCAATCCTGTGCTCATGAGAATCAGCCTTTTGATCATGATGATAAAGGAAGATTGCTATCTGGATATGTTTGACACTCTCTGTAGGTTAACTTTCTAGAGCAGACTTCAGTGAAACTGCATTTGCTACAATATTTCAAGATTTCCCTAACAAGCTTTCTCCCCTTCTTTTCTTTATTCTTTTTATTACTGAATTCTGCTGAAGATGTTCCTTCTGTGTCTGGTAAGTACCATCCTTTCTCCTCCATAAAAATTATAGGAAGTTGTTAATCCTGTTGCACAAGCTACACCTCGAGTACAACCGAAAGCCTTTCCCACTGGAAGATGTTACATGCAGGAATTTGAGTAGTTAAAGATGTCTTCCTTTCATCCCATGGCTACCATGGCTTTCACACAATGTCACACATTACTGGTCAATCAGACAAACTGCAAAAAAGGAGGAGGAACCATATCATAAAAAATTGACTGCAGGAGACGACTGAATGAACACTTTGAGACACACAGCAGCCCTGTGCTTATGAGAATCAGCCTTTTGATCAGGATGAAAAAAGAAAAAGGAAGATTGCTATCTGGATCTGTTTGTTTCTTTTTAAATACATTAATAATATTTAAACATTTTTTCCCTGAAGCCTATAGCTGTGGCCAGACTTTCTCAGATCCAGAGGGCTCATTTACTGGTACATATTATGATGGAGACAGAAAAATCTTGGAGTGTCTTTGGAAAATCCAGCCCAGTAATAATCTTTCTATAAAGATAAGCATTGATTATGTGGAGTAAGTATTCTTCAGTGGAATGCCATTTATTGTTTTCTGTGCCCAACATCTAGTTTGCATTTTTAAAAGATTTGACATAAAATGGGAGATCCTTTTGATCTGCTTCTATTTCCAAATTATTTCCTTCCCTCTTTTCATTATTCTGTTTTTCTATCATTTGCTTCCTACATACTTTTCCTTTTTCTTCTCTGGATTCTCAGCTATTTCATCTTTTATCTTTCTTGTTTTTGGTCTATAGGCATTATTAATATGCATCATTGGGAAATATATTTGAAAAGGTTGTTTGATATTCATGTTCAAAACTTTGAGTAGAGCAGTGATGTGATCACACTGTTGGATCCAGATTTAGTCAAATAGTTGGAGCAGAATGATTAAATTAAGTCGATTTTCAGTTGGTCAAACAGAACTTCATTCAGTCCATTTAATTATTCTGTGGCAAATCCACAATGCAGGGTGTGTCCTTGAGAAAAGGCTATCCAGCTTCTTCCTGAATGCCTTCGGTGATGGAGAGCCTCTCTTTTCCAAAGGCAGTTTATTCCCCTGCTGAGCCATTTTTGCTCTTAGGAGTTTTCTGCTAATTTTCAGCTCAGTTCTACTCCCTTACAGTTTTTGCAAAGCATACACAAATACTAATACCTCACAACTTTGAATCTGTAATACTTGCAGAATTGCTGAAGAAATAAAGGTATTTGCAGTTCAAACACAGTACTAGTTTCTTGTATTGCTTGAAGTCTGAAGCGAAGTACGACTTCCCCTCCTGTCATGGCAGCAAGAAGCATAGAATAGGATAATGTGGTAACAGAAGGTGATGAAGCAACAGCTGAGTCCACCACCTGGCAGAGCTTATGCCCATGTGCCTATCAGGAAAGCGTGTGGTCAGTCCAAAAGAGATGAGAGAGGCTCCATTTGCAAACCAGCAGAATGAAAGAACACAATGACATTCCCTTCTCCCCTCCTGAAGAAGAAAGAGGAGAGCGAGCTGTCACCCTCCCTATTGTCTGAGGCAGCTCCTCAGAATCAGGCATTCAGGAACAGTTGGCTCTCGAGACTTGTGTGATCAGTGGGAGCTCTCTGGAGAGACAGGGCTCCTGCAAAGATGGAGATGTGGCCGTTTCCTCATTTCCTGTCTCCTCTTCCTGAGACAACTGCCTTCATTAAGCTATAGATGTAGCTACTCCTGCTGGCTAAGGGAGCCTGGCCAACAATGCCTTCTTTCCCGAGCTTTCAGGGACAAATCTGAGACTAAACAGTGGCCCTTTGCGATTTATGGAAGTGGGGCAGGAAAGGATTGGGAGGGGAATGGAATGGCTTCTAGGAATCACAAGGGGAATCCAGACCAATGGTCCCAGAATCCAGGTCAAACCAGCCAATATGACAACCCAGAGTTAGGATATTAGCTCTGATTTCTCATAATGGATCAGATCACATCCAGCTTTTTCACTAATGACTCCATTGCCTTGTTAGGAAAGCAAAGAGATGCCAACACAGAACTCATGTCCTAACCATTGTAATCCTACCATGAGACTTTCTGAATTCCAACCATTCTTAAATATTTTTCTTCATAATAGTAACAAGAAGTCAATACTGTATATTTTCTAACATGCTTAGTAGTGACATTGGAAGGAAGGATACACATAAACACCAAATTCTTCTGTTTTTCTATTCAGTCTTGCATAAAGGATGATCTGTTTCCTGAGTCCAGGGGCCATATTCAAGCCCCCAAAGAGTTTTCTCTAAATCTATATGGGAATAGCTATGTGATTTAGGCCTTTGAGTTTTGAGTTTCTGTAGGATAATATGACCTAGCAAACAAATGAACAAACAAGCTATGAGGCTTAGAATGTAAGTTATAATTCAGTTAATTTTTTAGAAGAGGAGAGAAATTTTAATAAATTACTTTTTACTATTGTAAGGTGGGAGTAGGATCATTATGTGATGCTTCAAAACTTTGAAATGGAAAGAAATTAGCATTTTTTTTTCTGTGTATAAGATGCCTCCATGTATAAGCCACCCCCACTCTTCTAACCCAAAATGAAGACATCTTAACTTAGCTTTGAGGATTCAGCCTCTGGGCTCAGAACACCAGGACATAATGAATCCCTATTGAAACTGAGCACTGTCTATAGCTCCGCCTCCAACAAGGTGTGTTTCAATTGGTTTGTACATCACCAGCTGACATCAGTTACATAAGGCTCGTAAGCTAAATCTGACTAGAGGCAGCCTTTTTGCAGAGGCAAGGTATGGGCTGTTTTGTTCTCTCCTTAGCTTACTTCCATGTATAAGATGATCCTCAATTTTTAGTGTAAAGATTTTAGACAAAAGTGTTGTTTTATACATGGAAAAATTCGGTAAACCCAAACGTTTGTTTGAAATTATGTCTTTGACCTGTGCTAAGTAATAAATATTCAAATTTATCTTCATAGACTAGACTGCAGTCATGAATATATTGAAATCTTTGATGGAGAGATACACACATCAGCAAAAATTGGAAGAATATGCTCTGACTCGACATTCATTGCATTTTCCGGCACAATGTCAGTTTTGTTGCACAGAGAGTCTTCCCAAGAAGGCCAAGGGTTTTTTGCCTATTATGAGACAGGAGGTAATCATGAGTACATGGGAAGGGGCATCTGTGCATGCATGCAGGAGGGAGTCTGGGGGAGCGGTGGGGAGATCCTGGGGGCTGGGGTCCACTGCTTTAGATCATGTAATTTTTCCAAGCTAAACCAAATGAAAATATCTGGGGAAGATATATATTGGGAATGAATCTTAATTGATTAGGTAAATAGTGAGATATCATATTTGGAAGAGACAGCCGCCTAGAAATAAATAATCACAGGACTCAAATGTTCATTCTTCCTATAGTTTAATATTTTGTTCACTTTTCATCTTCTAGGATAAATTAGAGTACCAATATTGTGATATTAGTTTTGATCTCTGCCAGAATTGTAATGTAGGAGTTCTAATCCAGCCTGGTTTGTCAGGAATAAATCCTAGCCAGGCCTCCTTTGTTTCTTGTCAACATTTAAAAAAACTATGCAAATGCAGAAGTAGGTGACACCTTTATTGGGCCACTAAAAACATCAAGCAAACAACAGACAGCAATCTTTCTATGAGAATCCATCTTCCTCAGGCTGTGTGCCACCTCTGTGTACATAGTTCAGGGAATTAGATACTTTTATTACAAATGTATCATAAAACTAAACTCCCTGAAGTCCCTAATGTCTGTTAAGCTATGATATGGTGCGGAGGGGGTTATACTGTTTTTGTGTAATGTTAACTATTCACCTGCAATTTATTTTGCTTTTTAGTTTAAGGCTACTTGGAAAAAAATTGTTTATCTTATTTTACTCAGATTTTACAGTGCCCCCCACGCCACCTGTCACAACAACCCATGGTAAGTTTGCATTTGTAATTTTCAGTCTGATCCACTTGTCAATGCAGAAATCCAAATCAAAGCAGATCTGACAGATGATTGCACAATTTTCTTTTGAATGCTTCCAGCATTGGAGCACTTACCATCTCATTACCTCATTTTGATTTTAGTCAACTCATAATTAACAATGCAATGTTCAGGAAATGTTAATTTTTCTTGCTATCCTTTTTCTTCATCAAGAAATAACTGGTCTTAGCATACAAACTGAAGAATCTGGTAAAAGTCATCTGACCTACCTCCATAACAGAGTGCTAAATCCTAGTTCTGAGTATGCAGAATTTTTCAGAATGAACTTCACAGCCTGAACTGCAGTATGAAATATTTAAGGAACTTAATCAGTTGGTGATAATTATGATCACTGGTGGAATCAAGTGGAAGAAACTCTGAAATGTCTCCCTCTCTGGCCCAGACTATACAGTATAGGTCACCTGTCCATAAGAATAGAACATTTGTTGAATCAATTATTAATTTTATTTATTATGGTCAGGTAACCAGCTCATAAAATATATTTATGGCTAAAATATACAAAATGGAGTTTAAAAATATACAACCAATTCATAAAACATATTATGTGAATAAAATACAAAAAATGCAATTTAAAAAGTGTACAGCCAGTTCATAAAACATATTATATAGTTAAATATATGATATGTAATTTAAAAAATGTACAACAGATAATTGTCTACTGGTTGTAAAATATGGGAAGAATCAAATACAGCATTTTTATAGCTACCCTTTGAACCATTGGCTCGTCTAGGGCCAACTGGTTTGGACAGGGTCTTTGGGTTATAGGGAGTCCTTCCTAGATATTTGTAAAGATTTGTAAAGATTTCCTCCCTTCGGTTGGGACCACAACATTTCTCTACGCTCAACAATAAACCACCCATGTTAAAACCAGTCAACCTGTGAACTCAGGAGACTATAAGGGAGTGCTGTGCTATTGCTGCTACACAAATGTTTGCTGCAGAGCATGTAATAAGGGAGTCTTGATTGAAAAGAAGTAGCTTGATGTAAAATTCATCAGGTCTCCCTGGATATCTGAGAATGATTGGGCTCCGGAAGTTGGTGCGTAGATCTCTACACAAAAGACAGTACAGTAAGACATGACCTACAGTTTCCACTTGGCCATTGTTACAGGGACACAGACTATCCGAGACAGGTATATGTTGAAATATTCCCTCCATGGGCTTAGAGCAGTGGTGTCGAACTGTGGCCCTCCAGATGTTCTTGGACTTCAACTCCCAGAAGCCTTCACCACCACCTCTGCTGGCCAGGATTTCTGGGAGTTGAAGGCCAAGAACATCTGGAGGGCCACAGTTCGACACCACTGGCTTAGAGGGTAAAACATTAAGTCTCGCTAATGTGAAGGCTCTTCTGGCCTTTGTTGACATTGTGCTTGTCAAATATGAAGATATCGTAAAGACATTATTAGTAACAACACTGTATTTGCCTGACTGGCTCACATGCTCTTGAAGTTCTATGTCCCAGGTTCTTTGTTTGAGTGCTGCTTTAGCACTGACATGCCCCATCGCCAAGAGAATGTTGGTGGAAAAAACAATTTGCCTTATTTCTTTTGTAAGTTGTAGTTTCCATTCTGATTGAAAGGAGTCAAAAATTGACACATGTCCAAAACCTTCTTAAGAGAAGCTTTACCAAGAAATTAAACATATGGACTTTGGCAAATGCTCTTATGGCGATTAGGCCGGCCTCCAAACGAAGGGCTACATTAGGTGTACAGGGGGGTACAGTCAGAATACATCTCAAAAATTTTGTTTCCACTACTTCAAGAGGACATAGGTCAGATAAAGCAAACAACTGGCACCCGTAGAGCATTTGAGCAATACCTTTAGCCTTGAAAACCTGAACAACTGAGGGGATATGGTGACCCCCCTTGTTGATTATCAAAAGACATAGCAGGACCTTACTTCACCACCCATAGTTTGCACATTTGTGTGTGTGTGTGTGTGTGTGTGTGTGTGTGTGTGTGTGTGTGATTCGTCTTCTGGACCTAAATATAAGCTTCACTTTTACATATAATTGCTAAGTCAAGAAGGTGAACCTCTGGAAGACTAATAGATCCCATGTTCCTTTAAAAGCAATCTGTAATATATAGTTGTTTTCTGGAGATTACATGGCTTTCAGCTATGTTTCATGCCATTTCTTTACAACTGTATAGTTCTTGCCACATATCCAGTGCTGAGATTTGCATACTAGCAACCAATGTATTGAAACAAATGCTGAAATGATCCATTTTCTCTCTGACTAGGAATCAAAATAAGAATTAGCATTTCTGTGGCTGACATTGAGGTCAAAGTCTGTCTATATCTTTAAATCCCAGTTCTCCTTGACATATAACTGCCCTGATGGAGCAATCAGTGTTTTTTTACATCCCACATTTTGATTGGTGTCTAAGTGGAAACTGAGTACTCATTGCTTTCTTTCATATTTTGGGATTTCATTACATTTTTCTTTCTGCAACAATCCTTCTTTAATGTGCATGAAACATCTATTGTACATATTAAACAAAGTTATGGGATAATGAGAGGAGGGATGGGACTTGCCTGCATTCTGCTCTTACCCCATTGTTTCCTCGTGCAATTTGCCACAGTCAGTATTTACCTCTCCTTGTAAGAAATAAATTTTGCTACATATGAAGACATTTAGGGTAGAGCATTCTGAGCACACCCAGTTTTGTCTGATCTGAGAAAAAAACAGGGTCTGGCCTAGTTCATATCTCGACATATCAAACCAGACTGCAGGAAAATCTCCCATTCCGTCTTGCTTCTTACATTCCTCTCTATATGATATCACTCTGTCATTAAAATAAAAAAGGCACAAACCTCTTTAGAAGGTTTAACATCCTTTATTTAAAGGTATATTTTGAATATAGTGGGGGAACAATTTTACAGTACATGTCATTCATTCTGAGTTTTAGTCCCAAATCCTGCCCAGAGATTTTCCAGTCCTACCATATCCTGAACAGGTTTCGTCTTCCTAGGAGATCTTCCCCAAACACTAGAACTGTCATCTTTACCTATCACTATGAGTGCAGTTCTGAAATTGTTATTGTTATTATTGTTAAGTGTGTGCCTTGAGTCATCATTATTGTTAAACATTCTTAAAAGACATTTATTTCTCAGAATCAGAATAAAAGTTTTCAATAAAATAAATGTTTTCTTACCAGCTGTTCCATTGAGCACATTGGGTCCTCCTGAATCTCCCACCAGTAAGTCTTTCCTTTTTTTATGTTTCACTTTTCTTTTTGCACCTTGTCATGACAGTTTTTGAGATACTGAAGTTGTTTTATTCAGGATAACCATTTTTGCTAGTTCTCTCCTTACTAAAAATTTATGTGGTATTTATTTTTTTATTAACTTCAAGAATGCAGTCCAAGTATGGATAGATTCTATTGAAATGTAATGGAATTCAGTTATTTAAGACTTAAATATAACCATCATTCTTTCCTAGTAGTTCCATTTAAACACACTTTCCTAGATAATGTTGGATACAGGACAAAGTTCATTTCATGTCAATAAGTTGTCTTTCATTTTCTTTCAGTGCTACTGTATTGTATCTGTACTGCATTGTACTGCAATGTACAGCATTGTTTCCTAATACTTTTAAACACGTTTTCCCACCTTACGTTAGTCATAGGATAAAGGAAACCATGGAGCAGATCACCATAAGTCTAAATTAACTTGAAGGCAATTAATTCAAGTTATTATTGTTATTGTTGCTGGTGGTGTTGTTATCTTGCCTCTGTTTCTTGTTCTGCATTCCTCCTGTGTAGAACTGTTGATTTCAGTGGGTTTAAGTGCAGCTAAGCTTGGGTCTAGCCATGTAAATCACACAGGCTGAGGCAATTTCTCTTTGTTCATATAATTGGTTTTTCATTTTGCCTCATGAATATCACCTAAATATTTATGGATTCCATGAAATCCAACAAATGTTTTCCCCCCAACAGCTACTGCTACTACTATCACTACCACACCTTTTCATAACAAGTAGATAAATTAATTTTCAGCAGTCAACACACCTATCACTGACATTTAATGCTATTATTCTTGTTATTATATAGATTTACTGTGTAAGATTTAAACAATTATGTTTATTGCAGATTTTTACCTCTTAGTCTTGCGATATAGCTCAAAGGTTAGCTGTGGCTGTAAACCTGTATTAAGACCTAGTTTGTAAAATACAATTAATCTTCTGGGAGAATCTGTACTGCAGACAGGTATTTAGCATATTACAACTGAGTAGAAGGGCAAATTTAACTTAGCACATGCAACTTAGTATAAATTTCAAGTAAACTGACAAGTTTTAGTTGGAGATGCAGAAACTGAAGTCACAACTCATTTTGCATACTGAATTTTTCATTTACAAATCTCTGAAAACTGGTCATGAAAAGTTCCAAGTGGTATTCTTGGTGCCAGACACTTTTCTCTTCTTACAATCTTTAGCAAAAGTAAGGCTCCTGATTCCTGCAGATTTCTTTCAATTTTTTTAAAGCTTCTTATGGTTTCAAAATTTATTGGTGGTAAGTCTACTCCAATCAATTGTTTTTTCTTGTAAAATAAATGATATCTTTCTCAGGAGAGCTGTCAAAAATACCTTTTCCATATCATATATTAAACACTGAATGAAAGAGAATTGGGCAGAAAGGTAGGATAAAAATGAAATAAATAAATACATTACAAAAAATTTGTTCATGAAGTATATTTTTATTTTTACTTGATGGGTCTTACCAAGATATTTATAGATTCCACAAAATCTGACAGATTTTCATTTTCCTAACAGCGACTACAACACCAGAACCTACAACAAATGGAGAAAGTGAGTATCCATTCTAAATCTTTATTTTTAAATTTCAGTAAGCTGATGATTGGCATTTCAAGTGGTTTCCTTGTTGAGAATTGACAGATATTATGTATATCAACATCAAATACAATGACAATTCTCTGACACAGAAGTTTGTATCAACTGGAAAATGTGTTTGCTGCTCTCTGTTTTTCCATTCCACAACTAAATGAATGAATGAATGGGTAATCTCCTATTAATTAATGAATATGCTTAGAAACAAATTGGTGACTTAATAAAGTCATGCATTTATTCAATAAAACATGATTATTCCTTCCAGAGTTAAGGACCATGATATTTGCAAAGAACTGGGGTATCACCCTACTCTAAAGTAACACTCTGTATTTATTTAAGGATTGGAGATTCCTGGACTAGTTCTGCAGTTATTTTGGTCACAATTCTACTCACTGCCAGAGATTACATGTTTACTAATTTTGTATTAAATGTGTGACTTAAGAGTTAGCATAACAAAAAATGGCAACCTTCTGTTTTAGGCCATGTATAATTCCAAAAAATAAAGGATGTAAAATATGTTATTTGGATTCAAAACATACAATGGTTTCCAATAATTTTACTATTTCTTTAAATATGAAAACAGCATATTATATTATGCTTCATTCTGATAAAATATTATCCAACATACTGTACAGTATATGTATCTTAATACTGTAATAAGAGCGAAATCTGAACTAAATAGACCTTGACCTGATCCAAGGTAGATCTTCCATCCTTGTAAGAAAGGCAGAAATAACATGAAGATACCAAGGTTTTCTTCCAAAAGTATATTCTGCTTTTTCTATTGTTCATATTTTGTCTAAGGTATGTCAAAATACAATGGCTGTTTATCTGAAAGCATGTTTTCTTATAAGAATGCAGGGTTTTGTGGTTGAAATTAGTTATTATAAATGTTCTTAAGGTGGTGCAGAAGGAAATGGAAGAGAAGCAGAGCAATATTAAATCAACATTGTAGGCAACACAGCTTTTCCACTCCAATTACAGACTGGAAATATGGAAACCATTTGTGCAGCTGTTCTGTTTTTTCTGCCATAATGGATTTTCTTGGAAGTCAGTTTTCTTAGGCCCCCCTCTCACTACCCGCATTGCTGGTGGCATCAATTTAAATTTTTCTGTAGCAATGTAATGGCTACAGTTTTGATCAAGAATATCTTGATTGCACAGCCTATTAATAATGTTTAGTGCTAGGGAGGAGTTAAAAATGTGTAGGGTCCTTACTGAGAATGTTGCATGCTTAGGGCCAAGAAAAATATGCACACAATATAATAAATAGGGGATTCCCAGTGTAGTGTAGTGGATAGTATGATGGATGAGGACTCTGGAGAACAGGGTTCGAATCCCAGCTCAGCCATGGAAACTCACTGGAGAAGTGGAACTGGTAAAACCACTCACTCCTTAAATATCTTGCTTACCTTGAAAGCCCTATTAGGGTCACTATAAGTCAACTCTAACTTGATGGCATAGGACAAAATGTGACTAATACAGAATAAGAGTAATAATGCAACTCGAGCTTCTTCAAGTTTTCTAGCTACTGTATTCTGTATTCAGTGTAGCTGAAACACCATCCTCAAGGGCAGCCCGTAGAATAGATCCATAGGTATGGGACCTACAGTACTTTGGTTTTTACAGAGTCCCAGCAGTACTGTATCTTGGTTTGTAGAATTCCTGGTAATCAGATGCTGCTTGCACCTCCATACACCACTGCCAAGTCTTGGAACGCTCCCGGGAGGTGATTATATAGAATTTTTGTGAGTCTCTGTGCTCCACTTCCCCCCGCCCACCACAGCAATTTAGCAGCATAGTGGTGTTGATAACAAAAAGAAAATATTTTCTTTTAAAATAAGGAATGAAGGCCTTGCCTTGCATCCAATTTGATTAGCACTCTAAGAAGCCTCCCAGAAGTGCTAAGCTGATTGTGCACAAAATGTTGGCTCACCATCTATCTTGTGTTAAAGTCTAATGGCAGTTGTTTTTTTATCATTGCTGCTACTGTGTCAGCAAATCTTGGCACAATTTGCCTTGAAACAGGATGCTCCAATAGAAAGAGCCTTTTCTGTAAGCTCATGAGCACTTCTGAGATGTTTCCATCATAATGACAAAAGCCCCATCTCCTGCTGACCATGTGTACTTACCCTCAAAGACTGTTCATCCTACTGGAGGTTTTCCAGAAGAATTATCCAGTACACCCTAGATGGGCATACAACTGGGAGAGTCACAAAATGCTGTTCAAACACTACGTGTCCAACTGCTATGAGTCTGGTCAATAACGAAAAGCACCCACAAGGATTAATGTTCACATATATCTGTACAGAATATAACAATTTCTATTGAAAATGACATAAAATACACTCAAAGTGCTTTTTGGAGAAAGAATCTAAATTAAACTTTAAATTAAACATGTGGTTCCTCACTGATATCAACACCGTGAGGAACTGGGAGGGCAGCAAATCATGAGAGCACCGTTCATGGAAATAATACCTGACTACTACCAATGATATTTCATTGCACAGTCAGATTGATGCAGATAGACTCATGTATATCTTGCACTCTCTATGTTCATATGTACTGCTTCGCTTTTCACTTCAAATACTTCTTCCTCAGGAGATAAGTCACAGGTTATTCTACTACGAATTCTGTATATAATCCACAATTCCAGAAACATGGAAGCTGTTTCGCTGACCCAAAGTAAAGCATATATACCTGAAGCACTTGTTTCCACTGAAAACACACACAAAGCCAAAAAATGAATATAGTTGTTCATGCTAGAAAGATCATTACAGATTCTCTACGGTGGTTTTTAGTATCAGATGGGAAGGATGACTGCCTGAGAACAAGCTGAAATGGCTTTAGATTGCAAAGCTAGATTTCCTTACCAGTGCATAATGTTATTTCATCATCATACGCATGAAATTTTGATTCATGATTTCTAGGAAGAGAATGTGGCGGAAAGCTCACGCTTCCCAGTGGACATATCTCTGGACCAAATTATTTTGGGAGCAATACCATGGTAGAGTGTGTCTGGAAAATTGAAGTGAGTCCCTTGAATTACATAGTTCTTCGGATTTCTTACATTAGGTAAGTATAAGGGGTTGACAGATTTTCTATCATTTTTCTCCTGCTATAATAAGACTTTGCAGTTATTTCCTAATTATTGTGGAGATCCTTAAGACAATCTAAAATAGCCATCTTTTTCAGTTTATCTTTCTTTCCTTGAAATTTGTGCAAACACGGATTCCTTGATCTGGTTGCCTTTAAGAATCATCATATAGTCAGTTAACTTTGCAGATCTGATACATATTTGACAGATAGTAAAGTAGCAGTTTTGAGTATCTCACTAACAACTATACAGAGTCATCACAGAGCTGGTGAACTAGCATTGGCATGATATGGTTGTGTTACTTCACACACCAGGGAAACCAGCCACCTAATCTCTCCAACATATTGGGAATTCATCCCTGTTCTACTGAATCAAGTATTCCATGGCATATGTGTCACTGAAGCAGAAGTGGTTTTTTTCCCTGTTTTAACATGAAAATTTGATATGTGAAATCATGGCATAGTAAGACACAAATCATAATGAACCTATCTTCACACAGTCTTGACTGCAGCAAAGAATATATTCAGATTTTTGATGGAAGCCTGGATTCCCCTTTTGTGCTTGGAAGAATGTGCTCTGACATCTATATTGGCTATAATTATACATCAAGTTCTAACACAATGACAGTTCTCCTGCACAGAGAATCAAATTACATAGGACACGGTTTTGATGCTTTTTATTCTTCTGTACAAGGTAAGAGTGATCTATTTATGTAACTTTAACTAATGTATGGTCTCTGTTATATTGTGTTAATATTGTATTAACATACAATAGCCATTTCTATTGTGGCCCTTCTTTTGATTGGAAGATAATCTTTACATTGTCTAAATTACTTCAATGAAATGAATGAAATGAGTTGCAATATTAGAAGATACCTTTCTGGTGTAGGACCAAATAAGAGGAGAAGATACAATTTTCATCCAAATGTTGAGTTAGGCACTCATTAGACCCACTAACATTTCAGCTCTTGACTGTTTCTCTAAAGGTTGGTTATTCAGATGTCTCTTGTGCCAGACTTTGGGCATGTTTTAAACCTGCTGCATACTAAGGCCTCTTGACTTTTTGCTTGCAATGTTATTCTTTTAACTGTATTGAGATTTTCTAGTAAATTGCCTTGGAAATATGATATAGGGGTGGTATTCAAAAATATCCTGTTGTAAAATACTAAGCAGTTTATTCTGTTGGTGTCCATGGCCCATGTGCTCTACTTCCTTGCTGATTTTTAAATGCACAAACATGGAGTCTTCTCCACCTCGGAAACTTTATAGCAACGTTGGTTTCTGCTTATAAAATGGAATAGTGAATGCTCCCTTGTACAAATAGCAAGAAAGAAGAATCACCTGTGAGGCAAACTACTGTGTGAGTGCAGAAAACACATGTTGTTTTGGTCTTTATTTATTTATTTATTTATTTATTTATTTATTTATTTATTTATTTATTGCATTTATATGCCGCCCATCTAGACATAGTCTACTCTGGGAGGCTCACAATTTAGAAACAAAGATATTTTTTAGAAATTTTCTTAACCATTGGTGGGTCTGGCAAATAAACAGCATTTCTTAATTATTATTATTTATTAAAGGTTGGGAGGTAAGTGTAAGCAATGTACCTCCTTAAAAATGGTATTCCACTAGGGGAAGGTTTCATTTCTAGTTGGTGGTGACCTTTTTCTCCTTAGGTTGGGTGAGACCTAGAAGGTCTGTGACTGGGCAACTATGGGAAAGCTTCTTACACTAGATTTCCAATTCTTTCCTTACCTGGGATAAAATACTCTTGGCTGTGTAGTTTAAGCTTTGCACACCAGCCTTCACAGGTACGACACTGTGAGCGGCCCCAGCTGCTGCTTCCGTAGTGAAACAGCAAGCTCGGGAGGCTACCTAACTTTATTGGACTCAGTACACAAATAAAAAGAAAGAAGGAAATACAGGCTTCTGCAGTCCTTTGCAGGATCAGGTCTCTGCTCTATCTAGCAAGGGTGGGAATGGTAAGGTAAAGGTTCCCCTTGACAATTTTATTTGGCCAGTCGTGTTCGACTCTAGGGGGCGGTGCTCATCCTCATTTCCAAGCCATAGAGCCAGCATTTTGTCCAAAGACAATCTTCTGTGGTCACGTGGCCAGTGTGACTTAGACACGGAACACTGTTACCTTCCCACCGAGGTGGTCCCTATGTATCTACTCGCATTTGCATGCTTTTGAACCGCTAGGTTGGCAGGAGCTGGGACAGGTGACGGGCGATCACTCCGTCACGTGAATTCGATCTTATGACTGCTTGGTCTTCTGACCCTGCAGCACAGGCTTCCGCGGTTTAGCCCGCAGCGCCACCGTAGTCCTCCACAAATTCAGTCTTTTTAGAGCCGAGGGAACATCTAGTTTTCTGACCCTTAGTTCCTTGGGAGTTACAGCACTCCTGAGGAAGCCTAGCATAACTGGCAGGAAAAGTCCCAGCTAGCAAACCTGGACTCCCTTCCAGTCCCCGGCTTAGCATCCCAAGCTGTTAAGATTGAAGCCTGCAGGCGGGGAAAGCCATACAGACCCAAATTCTTTGGGAATTTTTCTTCCCTTAGCCTCTAACCTCCCTTCCTCTGCATAGATACTGGCCTTCAGCTATGTAATCAGATGATTTTCCAAGGAAATTGGCCTCCTGGAAGCGCTTTTTTTTTTTTTGCATCTCTCCCCTTCCCCCCCCCCATGACTACTCTCCTTTTCAGACAAAACTGGTAGAAACTCCCAGACATCTTTCCAAGATGTCCGGTTCCGAAACCTCTCCCTGTTCACTCCTCTCTATTTCTACTTTGTCCCAGGCCACAGCTGTTTCCTTGGGGGAGGGCCCAGGACCTCCACTCTCTCTTGCCTCAGGCGTTTTCCTTAAGGATAACAGTCCTTCTGCTGTTGTTGAGGGGGCCTGCTCATGCTGGCACTTAGCTCCTTCCCCCCAGTGAGCTGTAGCTGGCTCACAGACACCCAAAGAACAAAAATAGCAAACATAGCCTTTGTGGTTAAGGCACTTTCTTCAGGCACTCAAACCCTTGTCCCCCCCCCCAAGAATTACACTTGGATACAATATAAAATATTTATTTTTAAAAGAGCAAAAAGTTATCAAACATAAAAAATACAAAAAAGTTTCAAATTGTACTGTTAAATGCCAAGCTTCGAAGGATTAAGAGAGCTCCTGTACATCCTTCCCATAAAACAATAAAAAGATTAACTTACTTGAGTATAATGATTTTACTACTTAATTATGATGCTATTCTAAACCACCATTGCTAAGTCTCCAATGAAGGACGGCTGTAAAACCTGTCACCTCCTCCTCCTTCTCCAACTCATTCACACCTAGAACCCCTTTCTATAAAGTAAATCAAAGTCTCTACTTCTTTATGGTATCCAATTATCATATAGTCCTTTGTTTGCAAGTCCACACCCAACTTATAACTTTCCAGCATCCAGTTTCCTGTTCCCATGCTGGTATGCAATTAGGATAGCACTTAATGTTTATCAATCTTGAGATGCAGCCTTGACTGAAAGTCACAACAAGAACTGGCTCCCAGGCTGAGATCCCAAATACCTGTGGAACTCCAAAAACCAAGTACTACAAAACCTATATCCTCACAGTAACTTTCCTAAAGCAATTCATTATTGCTAAATAACCCAAGCCCCTCAATAATTAAAGTAAATGTTTAAGTGTTATTAAGTCATTTCATCTGAAGGTAATCCTTGACAGGGTTTCCTAAGTATTTAGTTAGTTAGTTATTACCATTTGTTTCTCTCATTGAAAAGACCCCACAACATTAAAACAATATTAAAATATAATACATTACAATTTTAAAAGGAGTTATAGTTATTAAATACCTTCCTAAAAATGTGGGTCTTCAAGGGTCCAGGGAAGGATGAAATGGAGGAGCCAACAACTTGAGAGCAGCCACAGAAAAGGTCCTCAAAGTTCCTGACATGGCAATGGGATCAAGATAAGGGCCTCCAGTGGAGAACTTCAATGTTTTACAGATAGTCACCAACATTTTGAAATAGGCCCAGAAGAACAGAAGGAGTTAGTTAAGCCTCTTCCAAATCAATGTGATACTATCCTATGAATCTGTACCAACTAGAGATGGGGATGAACCACCAAAATGGCAGATCCTTGCGGTTCATAAGTCGTCAAGGTTGATGACCCTTGACCCACAAGTTTCCTCAGGAATTTCTGCTGAACCATGAATCAATTTATTTTGTTTGTTTGTTTGTTTTTAGACAGCCAGGCCATCACCCCACCCCCTTCTCACTGCCCCCCTCTACCTCCTTACCCTGGCCTGCTGGTGGTGGCAGCAGTAGTGTCGGCAATGGAATTTAAGTTGTGGTTCCGGCAGGCAAGCCTGCTCTGTCAGCCTCTGTGGGCGCCAATCAACTGATCGGTGCTTTCAGAGGCAGAGAGATCATGCTAGCCTGCACGATTCCGGCCGACTAGCCCACCCCATAGGCAGAGAGAGCAGGCTATCTGGGTAGAACCATGCTGATAGGCCCTCTCTGCTTCCATGGGTGCTGATCAGCTGATCAGTGCCCCCAGAGGCAGAGAGGTCAGGCTACCCTGCTCACAAAATTCTAGCCAGCTAGTCCAGGCCATAGGCAGAGAGAGAGTAGTCTAGCTGGGTAAAACCATGATGGCAAGCTCTCTATGCTTCCACCAGTGCCAATCAGTTGATTGGAAGCCACAGAGGTAGAGAGATCAGGCTAGCCCACCAGAACAGCAGTTTCCTTTCTACCAATAGCAGCAGCAAGACACCATAGGCAGGTTACAGGAGGCAGTGGGAAGGAAGCAGGGGGTGGGCTGTGGGGACAGAGAGAGCAGGCTCACTGAACAGCTGTTTAGCAGGCCCATAGGCCGTTCCGGCAGCCTAGCTTGCTCTCTGGGCCCTGGCCCAAATTAAGGGATTGACAAATACAAAGTGATGAATATTACATGAATCAGCAGCTTCTGACAAATATTGTGATTCATTTTTTTATTTATTCCCATGTCTAATACAAACATACACTATTCCACAGTGGCCTGTACCAGCACTTATAATTCTGGTAGCCAATTTCTATGCTAGGTGGAGCTTCCATGTCATTTTCAAAGACAGTTCCATGTACAATATGTTTGATTACTCTAATAATAAGTGTCCCAATAATTAAAAATATTACCACTGCTTTATTGTAATTTAATCTGCTATATTTGCAGCACATTACTGAATGGATAATTGTTAGAATCATTAGTATTTATTTACTATGCACCCTTTTGTCTTTTTTAACAGAACCAACTACTAATGCCCCACCTCATACTGAAACAACTGGTAAGATATTGTTTCTCCCTAAAGTATGACTTGCTGGTTTATGAAGTAAAAAAGTTAAATCTGACGCTCAGTTTCAAACTAGATGGCCAGAATGCTATTGGCAATTTCCATTGGTGTGAGGAAAATCTTGTAAGTTACAAAATATGTTTCAGAATGCAACAAGTACTTTGCTAGTGAGTAGCAATTTGCAATCACAACTAAGACATTTGTCTTTGTGGAAACATAAATAGCCAGTAGGAGCCTGGCCAACGTGTCTATTGCCACTTACATAATAAAATTGTCCCTCATTTTTGCCTCATCAGATCGCTGGTGAGCAAAGGAGTATGTTTTGAATCTTGATTCATATTTCTTCTTGGAATAGTTAGCACACATTGGCTAAAATCTGATTGCTTAATGTAATAAATGGTACTAGAGGAGTCCCATTGAATCAATGGGGATTTGGTGAATCAAGTCCTTGGTAAGTTACATAGATCCAAATGAGCCTACTCTGACTATGACCTATTATGGAATCTTAAGTACAAAAATATAAGAGTAGGCTAGCCAGTTTTGTGGGGCATTTGAAGATTTGATCCTTTTTGTTTGTATGTAGTCATTTTGTCTTTTAACAAATAAAAGAAAAAAGGCACGGAAATGCCAAACTGTAAATTTGATGCAAATGTTTGCTCATTTTTGTTATGCTTACCTTTCTAGAAGTTCTTCCTCCATATTCACCATCAGGCCCTTCAAAATGTAAGTTCAGTTTTCTCCTTTTAGGATTTTAGTTGTAAACATATGTTTGGAAGAATTCAAGTAAGATCCCTGGGGGACAATGCAGAATAATGGATCACGGTTAAATACATCTATTAGATACAACTTTAAACATGCAGTCCTACTTCTGCTATGAGATAATTTCACGACTTTCACTACATCCACTTTGTGTCACTATCTAGCCTTTAGCTCTTGGTTAGGATTGATCCGAAACCTATTCAGCTTAATGATGAGTTATGGACAATTTGAATTAATCTCTTCTTAGATGAATAACTTTCATTGTCATCTATGGGACACTTCAAGCTTACCTGCAGATATGGTTGTGGATTTACATGAAGATTGCCATCTTTATTAGAGATGCCAGCAGGAATCGGGAGGGATCCCCAAGATTCTACCCTGATGTTGCTGCTTCAGGCTGTCTGGGTGCATCTACAAGCCTTCATCTTAAAAAGAAACACAGAAACTGATTTGTCCCACCTAATACCCCAAATTCTAACAATATGATGTCTTAATTCCCTGACAGTCTCCTCATAAACTCCAGCCAGCTTCCTGCTGTGTTGATCAATCAGACATTTTTTTTCCATTAAACAAAAGGGAGTGTTTATTCATGTACTACCAATAGAGGCACCATAAACCCTTTCTAACCCACTGAAAATGATCCACAAGTCAACTCAGGAACTAAAATTGTTTTAACATTGAAATGTATTTGCTTTACATGTTGTAAGATTTCTATGTATCATCATTCAGCACTCTCATGTTCTGGAGAGTACATGGTTGCACGCATCAGCAGAGCCTATGTCCGGTCGCTAAGTTATAAGGAATGGGATCTGTATCTGAATTCTTCAGATCCAGAATGTGCACCTCAGTTTTCAGAAGACTATGTTATCTTCAATATACCATTCAGTGGCTGTGGCACAGTAAGACAGGTGAGAATTTTATAGTTGCAGCAACCGTTATATCCTTTATAACATAAGCATGTTTTTTTAAATGGGAGAAGCATTTTGTTCAATTGATGATCCAACAAAGATGTAGCACGGTGGTTGAAATCCTGTTGGGTAGAATCTGCCTGTGCAACAGGAATGTAATAATCAAAAGTGACCAATTGCTACTGGTTAAAGACTTCCTTTTGTGATTTTGGGATGTGTAGAATTTTACTGTACTTTGTGCAATCCATGTGCACCTCGAAATGGCAAAAGGTCTTTCATCAGCAGTATTATGGCACTGCTGATATGATTCCCATTGCACCATGGAGCTGCACAAGATTTCAGCCTGGGTTTCTCTTGATTTAGAAAATATACTGAGCATCAATGTTCGGAAACAAATTCTCTCTCTCCAGCTTTTCTGAAAGGTGGTTATGAGGAATGCTAACATCAGCTTTAATCTGTTAAATCTGGTCACACAATAGATCCCAAAAAGAGGAATAAATGCATCAAATTTTGGACCTCTTGCATCAAGGGTGTGCTCACTGTGAAACTTTGAAGTGTGACAGAACATATGCACATTTATCCCATTGTTCAGTGTGCTGACGGGTTGGGTTGGACTATTCTTTTTTTTTTTTAATGTCCACACATGGATGTCGTTGAAGTGGATCAATTTCCTCCAACCTGCAGTTTTTGAACCCTTGTCAGGGGTTTCTTCTGTTTTAATCTGTTCTCAGCAAGTGTGTTTGCTTGGAACTGACTAAACTAGAGCCGGTGTCAATTTCCAGTATTTTGAAAGGTATCAAAATTTTACCCCTTCCTCAGATCAACTACAGAGGGTTATGGGAAGTAAAATTATTTTTTAAATGTCTACTAGACTCACTCATGCAATGAATCACTTCATTTGATTTTTTTTTCTTAAATTACTTGCCTATCTGTATTGCTAGTTCAAACTGCATCTATGGACAGTATCTCGATTGGCAGTAAAATAGGCTCAGACTAGATAAGGTGGCTTTTGAATAGTTGTTATAACTCTGAAATATAGCAATATATTTTAAAATTATCAAATACAGTGAATGTTTATGTGGGAAGAGCTGAATTACTTATATTATTGACATGATTTTTGTTTGGGATTTTTTTACCCTTTAGGAAAAGAAAAATAACATAATAATATACTCAAACATCATCAAAACACTTGTCTCAGGTTATATCATTACGAGGAAGAGAAACTTTCAGTTACGTGTTATGTGTGAAATGAATGGGAACACAGTCGTGGAGACAGCGTTACTTGCCAAAGATGCGGTTGACATTATTGAGAGACAATATGGCCATTACAATGTGACTCTTTTATTCTATGAATCACCGTCTTTCACCTCTCCAGTCTATGATTCTCCATATTTTGTTGCACTTAATCAGAATTTATATGCCAAAGCTACTCTCCACAGTTCGGACTCAAATCTGGTACTGTTTATGGACACTTGTGTAGCATCTCCATATGCTGATAACTTCATTGATTTGACCTATGAATTAATCAGAAATGGGTAAGTATAGTTTAGATTATGACCTTTTAAAACAATTTAGTTTACCTTCTATTTGATATGCATAAGAGAAGAATTGCCAACTACAAGACAAAGAATAGACCTGGCGATGGATTTCCTTCCATGTCAGTTTTAGGCCATGTGCAAATGAGGAGTTACTTTTCTCTCTGACAACCACATAAAAAGGACAGCTTCATTCCCTTTTCACATCATATTTCATTACATCAAACAGGAATTATACTGTAGGATAACAAAGATTCCTTGTAGGTTAAAATTCCCCACTGTCAAATATGTTGTTTCACTTTAACCAAAGATTCTCATACAAAAGCAGAAGAAGGAAGAGGAGAGTTCTGGCCTGCTAGACAGAATGGGTTGTATTATGAGAGGCCTTGTGTTGATAGCCATTACAGGTATTCTGTGACAGTGTCCAACTTCTGTTTAGTGCCTGATGGCCCCAGACTCACTATTAACTTGTTTCCCAGATGGAGACAGCACCTGTCACCAGGAATAGCCTACCTCCCTGCTCCCTGTAACCACCTTGTTGGGTTTTCCTACCACATCTTTGCCACCATATTTTTAACAGGAGCTCCTGCATTTCCCTCATGTTTCCGCTCTCCCAACATATCTTTGTGACCCCATAGGTCAAGCATGAGGTAATTCCCTTCCTCTCTTCCCCTTAAACATGGAATCTGGCCTTCATGACCTCCCCCCCAAATTGACACACATGCACATCTTTGGTGGCGCTCCCATCAACAGCAGGCCCACCTCCTCAGCAACTCAGCTTATATCTCCTGTCATAGGACCAGAAGTGCTTCAAGGGTAGGGATAGATAATGACTGCTGACAGCAGAACAGCTGACTCACAACCGAAAGGGTGAGGAAGATTCTCAGGTAGACATTCTCTAGGGAAGGAGAAGGCAGCAGATCTCTTTTCTTAGACAGGATGGCACTTTTTGTCCTCCGATTCTCCCAAATGTGTACTTTGTAAGGATTTTGTTGATGTACTGCCCACCCCACTGCCCAAGAGTCTCCTTTCTTAAGCTGTCTGCAGTTATCCCTTGTTTGATGCTGGGATTTCTCAGGGTTACCTTCTGGTGGATTTCAGTCTTCATTCTAAACTCACAGAAACTTCAGTGCATTGTCCACCAGGAGGAGCCTAATTTCTGTGCCAGAAGAAGCTTTCTTTGCTTTTTGCTTGAGACTTCAGTGAAAAGGATGGGCATGAAACCTGGCAGCCTCTCCTGACTGTCTTGAGATTCTGCTTCTCTGTGGGAAGGCATACTACCCTGAGATGGAGGCTAGCTAGTTGCTACCTCTCTAAGCCCTCAGATCTGTGAGAAATCAAATTTTGTATGCGTACTTTGAAAGCAAGAATGAATGGAAGAGTCCAAACTGTTTCTCTAGCAATCAAGTGCAGAGTTCATTAAAAGCCAAAGAAATACATCCAAGAACTACAGAGTGGCAGGAGGCAAGAAAAGGGCAAGGAAAGTGTTTGGGTGGGTGGGGGAGTTGGATAAATGTCAGAACAGCTATTTGGACTCTCAAGGAAACAGAAAACATTTCTGCACAGGAGCTGTGTGTGTGTGTGTGTGTGTGTGTGTGTGTGTCTGTTTGTCTGTCTGTCTGTCTGTCTGTCTGTCTGTCTGTCTTCTGTCTGTCCAGCATACATACACGCACAACAATACACACTAATCACCCATCTTCTGAAAAGCCTACCTCACAGCCATAAATACTCCACTCCCAAGCAAACTACACCAGAGCACAGAGTACTGTCCTCTGAAGATGCCAGCCACAGAGACTGGTGAAACATTAGGAAGAACAACCTTCAGAACATGGCCAAAGAGCCCAAAAAACCCACAACAACCATTAGAGCCCCAGCAGCCTTCCCTTTTGCCCAGATGCCCAATTCATTCTATTCATTTCCTAATATTTTCACAAACCAGGGGTGGTTTTAAATATTCTCTCTCTAACAGCAACCTCTCAGGTATCAGAGTTCATTCCCATCCTCTAAATAAACATGGAAGAACTATGATTGATTGTTTTTTTTTTCAGATGTATACGAGACTCTACCTACCAAAATCTATATTCACCAAGGAAAAATGAAACTCGCTTCCAGTTTAGCGCTTTTAAGTTTCTTGACCAACACAATGAAGTTTATCTGCAGTGCAAGCTGGTAGTGTGCCGGGCAGATGACTCCTCTTCCCGATGCTACCAGGGATGTTTAGCTAGAAGAAAGAGGGATGTGCGTGAACCTCAGGAGAAGGTGGAGGTTGTTGCCGGACCAATCAAGTGCAAGGAAGAAAAGGAAAACTGAAAACAGGGTAATTTATCTTTATGGTTCCATACAGTATCTTGCTATTTATTCCTCAAATAAATGTTATAATGCTATTCCAAAGAATGCAAGCAGACATAGGAGCAATCATATAAATTGTGTTGTGAATGTTCACAAGCTGAGAGTGAAAAATTCTGTTAAGGTTTCTCTCTGTGGCATAGTAAGTGCCATGTATATATGCTGGCATGATAAAACAGACAGAAAGTAGCAGTTAAAACAAACAACTAGCCTTTATTAAGAAAATGATATTCAAGATAGAAAAGCCTAATTCTAACTAGATAGACGAATGCTTTAGAGTCTGTATTTGCTCCTTTGACAGTCAGAAAGACAGACAAGGGGGGAAAGGAGACTGATAGGCAGACCTTAAGATTATCAGTCTAGGAATAGATGAAGACCAAAAAATAGACATCAGACAGTCTGAAAGTCAGACAGGATCTCAGGCTTCTCTACCCCAAAATACCCCTTATGGTCATTTGGCTTGGATAGGTGCTAAGAGGCAGCACTTGGGGGACACCAGGACAGCATCATGCTGTATCAAACTGAGGAGTTCAGGATACATGCCAGTCATATACAGGCACCTTGTAAATTAGCTGCAATTAGCCACAGAAATTTACATGATTCCACTTGCGCACACATAAAATCCCTATAGGATTATGACTTGTGTTGAATAAGCATTATTTTTCTTAAAATATGGTTTATTGTTCTGTTTAAGTAACATAAAATATCTAGTGTTTTTAATGGTCAATTAAGGGGGGTTATGGGAAGAACCACATACATTTACTATTAGAAGTAAGCAGACTACAACTTCATTGGTTACAGTTGTCAATGGTCTTGGAGTTAGCATTGAGGATAGTTCTCCATCAGCCACCTGCCAACTGACTGAGAACATAGGTGACTGGAATAACCATGTGGGCATTCAGTACAGTGTGGCCCCACTTGCTACACCATGGAGTAGAATGTGCAGTCTTGTGAGCCGAGCCCATGGGGTATCTTTCTGCCCCATCTCCTGAAGGGGAATTATCAGGAATGGGCAAGCACCTGCCAGTCTCTACCGTCTTTGCCCGCATCTGTTCTCATACATCAAAACTTCCCCCAACAAAGTTGGAACAAATGAAAAAAATATTGTTGCTACAATCAAACATTTCCCATATACTAGCTTACAAACAACCCAACGGAGAGTGAATGGGAAAAGCTCTAAAGCTGAATGGCTGCTCCAGGCTTGGTAAGCCGTTTTATATTTCACAGGCAGACTAGAAAGAAAACGCATCCATTCAGGTCTGTCTGTGGAGACAGCACCAACCTCTCACCACCTTGATTGGCCAGGGGTGGGGAAGCCCACAAAAATTCTGATGTCCCCTGGGAAGGAGACACCCAGCCACTCCAACATGGCAGCCATTGATTCCATCCTACTTCTGCAAGCAGCCAACAAAAGCATCATCCACCACTTAAGTTGGGTGTGTGTGTCTGTTACTTTCCTTTTCGCTTCTTGAAGGAACACAAGCACATTGCACAATGGAGCTATTCATCACATTCTACATGAATCCCACAACAGAGCAACTTAAATGCCACCGTGCATGGAAAGGAAGCTAGTTGTCTGAACATATTCTTGTCTCAGATCTAAACTAGAAATGTAAACTGGTTGTCCTGGAGATTCTAGCTTTATCTAGTTGTCTGCTGGAGGGAGGGGGGGCAGAAATCTGATTTTTTTATTGTCTTCAGCACCCGCTTTTAAGGATGATATAACAATAACAATTATTCATAACTCTATTAATTCTATTGGACTTTCTGTATCCAAAAGCTTAAACAGTTTGTTTAAGCAATTCATCTGAACTAATTTGCACATCACAACTTTTAGATGGCAAGGTGGCTAACATGCATGTTGATTACTTGCTGGCTTGCAAATCAATATGTGAAATATGTCCTTCAGAATCTGAATTCTAGGCTGTTTCATCAGATAGAAATTATTTGCTCTGTGAATCATTGCTTTATGGTGCCAGAAAGGAGTGGTGCCCAGAAACTGGCCAGCACAGTTGGTGGTGAAGGCATCTGGCACCTGTATTTGATGAACACCTGAGTTATCCATGGTTGGCAAGCAGTGCCATGAAGGATTACCATGCAGATCTGAACTGCCCTGAAACTATTGATATGAATGGCCTCTTTCACAATACCAATATACCTATATTTAGATTTTCTAACAAACCATTTCAACCTGTGTTTCTCATTTACAGACCTGGTTAAGACTGTACAGCCAGAGAAAAGTGATCCACTCATCCCACTTACTGTTGCTACTGTGCTGCTAGCTGGCATGGTCTTTGTTCTGTCTGTCTTTCCTCTAAGCATCAAATTCAGAAGAAACCATCATCTATTGATATCAGTACAATGGTAATAAAAACAGGCCACAGAATTCCATAAAGCACTTTCTGCACAACATTTTAAAAAATACACCTGTAACATGTGTTTCTGAATGGGATTGGTTTCTTTTAAGATTGCACTGTAGAATAAGTTACATCAATGGCTGAGCATGTTTATTGAGTAAGTCACAGCAGAAGCCATAACTCAGTTAAAAGTCTAGAATAAAGATTTACTCTTTGATTATATCAGGGCTGGAGTTGTTCTTGGGCAGCAAATCCCATCATCCCTCACTGCAGGCTCGGGTGTCTAGGACCAGCAGTGGCAGCAGCCCATTCTGAAAGCCACCAGGTTTACTCCCGCTCCCCCACCCCACCAACTTCTTATATCTAATGACCTTTCTGTAGTGGCTGTCACTGCCTTTGTAAGATTTGGTTCCTGTTTTGTCTTTGTTGAATATGTCTCTTGAATAAAGTCTTCTACTCAATGCATATTCATTGACTGTCGTAGTCACTCTATACTCAAATATTCTACAATGCTACATTCAGCAGAAAGGCACAGAAACTGTTCATAATAAAGGATTCATCAGACTCTTAATAAACATGGTATCAGAAAGGTCCGCTGTTGGGCTTGAAACTTGCTGATGTCAGTACATGGTCTTCTTTCCTTTTTCATGTGATACAATCTCTTAGTTTGCAGTTTTACTCTACTACACACCAGGGAGTGATCAGTATTGCAATCAGCACTCTGGTAACTGTGTGTGATCGTAATAACAGGAAGGCTAGAACTCCAGCAACAGCAGTGCTAAAACCGGCAGACTGATGAAAAAAACAGGGGAATATTTACAGTTTCTAAAGTTGCTGGGATGGTACCTCTTTCCCTGAGGTTTAAGGGCCAGTTCTTAAGACCCACAGAATGAACCCAAAAACCCAAATCTTGGGCCCAAAGCCTGAGGCTTAGTCACCTTAATTTGAAGTAGAGCTGTGCTTGAAATGTGGAAATTATTCAGAAACCAAAGTAAAGTAAGGCTACTTGCCATTTGCCAAACCAAGAAAGCCTGAAGCAGCACTCAAATCATGTCAATGCTCTCTATAGGGCCAGATATTGCTTTTGCACTTCAGGGGCTCAAAAAGCTGAAACATTCTTTTAAATGTTTTTTAAGTCATTGTCTTGCAGTGTGGGAGTTTAATATCCTTCTCACTACAATAATGTTCATAGTCTGAAGTTTATGTTTTAAAAAAAACCCTACAGAAATAGCAACTAACTGGTTTCCATTAGTTCAAATAAGAAATGTTGCAATTTAACTCTATAAGAAGTCGGGACCTAATAGACCATTGACAGAGATAGAAAATTACTGTATAGATCAGAATAATAAAAGGGAAAAATGACTAATTTCATTAATTAATTTTTTTATTCATACATATGCAACACACAAAACAAAAACACTAAAAATCTAACAATAATAACAAGAAACATCTAGACTAACTTCTTTCATCAAATTGCTTGATTTTGTTTTTGTTCTCTTTTTTTGTAGTAAGGACTCCTAGATATTTCAGTTTTTGTACCTTCTCAAAGTTAGCTTTCATTATTAGTATTTAATGTCTTCTTTCCTTATATTTTTGGTCAAGTATTTTGTTTTTTGATAGTTTATTTTAAGGCCTGCCACAGCTCCAAATTCTTCTATAATTTCATTAATTTATAAAAGCATTCTGGACAAACAATATGGTAGCAGCACAGGACCAAAGGTAGTTTGAGAAACAAATTTAAACATTAACATACCAGAAAATATTTGGAAAAAATATGGAACACTTAACCATACAAATCGGTATCAGCACAGTCTAAAGAAATGATGTAAAAAGTGGTCCATAGGTGGCACTTATGTCTTACCAAATAACATAAAATTAATAGAGAGATACCAGAAAAGGAATGTTAGAGCATATATGGTTAGTTTGCCCAAAAGTAGATGTATTCTGGTATGAGGTAATCAACCGGTTAGGAGAAAAAATAATTAAAAAAAAATAGTTCCAAATGAAACCCTATTCTCACCATTTATTGGAGGAAATGAAAATTTATCAAATAAAGAATTGGTGGCAACTCTTATAAGGGGCTGCATGGAATGCAAGTACCTGGTGTTGGAAAGATGTTCAGGAATGCACTTTCCAAAGATATATGAATAAAATCTGGGAAGTGGTGCTGGTGGAGAAACTGACTAATCAGATCTGGGGGGAGTTTTTAAAAGGTAACTTTATGAAGATATGGCACTCTCTGTTGAAATCCAATATCGAGTTAAAAATAGAGTAAATTAAGTGGGCAGTGAGTTGGACTGCCAGCCATTCTAAAGGGCATTAGCTAGATATAAAAATGCATAATGAGCCAAGAAGAGACTATTTGAAAAGATAGCAATAATGTAAAGTCTGCATATATGAAGGATTAAGAGTGTGTGAAGAAGAAATTAATTTTTATTTTAACACAATAGGTACTGTTTTGTTATGCTATTTTGAATGGATTGAACTAAAGATTTTTTTAAGAATGTGAAAATGACAAGACATGAACCAGTGTCATGCAGGATAAAATAAAGCAAAGTGTGATGATATGGCATTTGCAGAAGAGCCCTTATTTGCAGTCCTGTGCCCATCTAATCCAATCTAGGTACATAACTGCACTGTCATCCTGTTGGTTAGAAACAATACAGTATTTCTAGGAACTCTGCATCAGACAAGATGGATTCAGGATCTGCCTTTTGTGGACAGAAGGGTTCTGCTCATGTAAGCTGCCTCTACCCAAATTTAGGGGATCTTCCCCAGTTTATCTTAATCATTAAGAGTCTCATCACCCTCTGTGCGAGATTTTTCAGTGGACTGGAAGGGCTGCTAAGCAGAAAAGGGGACCAAGAAGTCAGCTTCTGCCAGTCGGTTCCAAATATCTAAATTTCAACCTAACCCATCAACTTTTTCAACCACTTTAATCCATATATTGCACGTTGCGTACATTTACTCATAGTGATAATAAATTCAGCTCATTATATCTTTATATGGAGGGTTTGTAAAAATCCAACTTGTCATATCCATGTTAGTTTTATGTGACATTGTGATCCGGACCCTAAAAGGTGACAAAATATTTGCTGGTAGAGATGAGCACTGTCACGATCACCTTTGAAGTCCCTATTCCCCTGGTCTTCACAAGGCTTTCACTCTTGTTTCCTCCTCGCTGCCACCAGATGTTAATGTGTTAATATCATGTCAATGTCAGGACACATGTGATGCCAAAACACAAATCATTTATTTAACAAGGGAAGATGATAATCAGTGAGGACATGTAGAATAAATTACATTATGCAAATCACTTATACTGTATTGACTCTATTAGAATACTTTTTCTTAACTCTTTCACCCTCTGTTTCAGTCTCCATGCTTACAGTTCTCCAACTCACACTTCACTCCTTTCAAGCCACACACAGTCCCTCTCAAAACTCTCTCCACCGGTCTCTTTATCTTTTCCCCCTCCCCCTGGCTCCGCCTTCCATTCTCTCATTGGCTCCTGCGTCAATGTTCCGCAGTGACGGGCAGGTGAGGTCAGGGCTGTTTGCTACAGGCACGAACCAAATTATAAACCGGTAACACCAATAAATCAGGCTGGTTTGTACTTCAGTTTACAACCCAGTTCTGGGATCCTGTTTTGTCCTGCTGGTGGTGTGGTGGTGGTGGTGGTGGTGCAGCAGCACGGTGGTGGCAGCAGTGGCAATACAGCAGCAGCACAACAGTGGTATAGCGGCAGTGGTGGGGCAGAGGCAGTGACAGTGCAGCAGCATGGCAGTATACCACTCACCCCCCATTGGGCATGAACCAAAAACCAAACCACAAACCAGTTCGGTTTTCCATTTGGTTCAAGGTGGTTTGTACTCGTGGTGCATGGCTAACAAACCATCATTTTCCAGGTTTGTGCCTATATTTACTTGCTGGCACATGCTTTCCTGTTCAGATGCATCATGTACGTCTAACTTGAAGTGTTGAAATTAAAGGAAATACTGAAACAAACAGAGGGACAGGAAGTTCCCAGATTTCCTACTCTGCACGATATGCACACGTGGATGATTCCTGGCAATCAGCTGAACTTTAACCAAGGCTCTTTGTTTCACAGAGAGGTTGGATGGGTCTTTTCAGGGTGGATGTTGTTACAGGAAACCTCAGAATGGGTATGCCAAGCCCACAAAGGTCAGACTTGATGTCACCTGCACTGGTTCGTATGCTAGCTTTTTTAAATGCCTCTATTATATTTGTATTAATGCCTCAGCATAAGTGGTTTAAAAACAAAACAGAACACTGAGTTCAATACCTGTAGAAGATGTCAGAACTGGGGACAGAGTTTTAGGACTCTTTAGACTCTGAAGTTAAGTATTCCCCCAGGCAGAATTCTGGGAGATGCGGCCAAAAAGCACAATTATACAGAGCAGCTTTCTTTCTTTGTACAATATGCTGTTTACTTTTTAAAAAGCTTTTTGCACTATTGCTAATTGCATGAATGGTGTCTTAAGACTGACCAAAGATAGTTTGCAATCCATGACAAAAGTCAAGATGGTGCCCATGTATATTGACTGATGGACCAACATGCTCCAATGTGCCTGAGGATGGCATGTTAAAGGGAATAGAGCAAGCCAGTCTAGGGTGGTGCCACCTGCAGTATCTGCCACCTGAGGTGGCATTCATTTCTGTGTTATGGTAGGGCTTGCTTGATCTCTCTGGGGTTGGGTCTTACAAGATGGCTGCCATGTGTTTTGTGTAGAGAAAGACCAAGAAATAAATCCCATTGTTCTTTCACTTTCCTGGAACAGATTATACATGTTAGAGCTTTCCTGCCTCCTCTTCTACATCGCTGCCCCCTTTCTTGTTCCAAATAACATTTCTGAGGCACCTTTAGAATGGCATTGAAAGTGATATCTGGAGGAAGAGGGCACAGCAATAGGAGAAGGATTTTTAGATCTCAGTCACCACACTTCTGAAAGAAGATATGCCTTTCACTCACATTCGGTACCATCTCTTTGATCTTTTTCATCCCTTACTAGAAGGGAAATGACTCTGAAAAATGTCAATGTTAATTGTTGGCTAGCGAGTCAGCTTATTGTTTGTGATCAGTCAAAGTGTCACGTTTACATCATGTGCTGAGACTCAGAAGGGTGGTTTTAAAATTGTCTTTATTCTTTAGAGTTATTGAATACTTCTTCATCTTAAAGGTGTTTCATAACAACCCTCACAGCCTTCTTCCTAGTGCCCTTGTAAAGCAGATCATTATTATATGGCCCATGTTTCAGATTTCGTGGAGGTGTGAGGTAAGAAGATAAACACACAATAAGTTTCCTGGGATCATGATGAGAATTAAGAAGTGAAACAAAATGAAATACTGGGATGTCTCAACCCGGTCACACATTTAGCCTCTCAACACTAGATCTTTGGACACTGGTTGTGTAAGACTGAGCAAGGAAGAATAGCACTTCCCCGCCTATTTACTGTGGAGTTCCAAAGAAAATGAAACCTAAACCAGCAGAATTACTTGCAGGTTGTTTTTGAGTAAGTACATTATACCTTAGGTAGTCTCCCCAGCACACATGCTCATGCACACATACACATGCACAGCTATCATGGGATGGGCAGTGGGAGATTTTTTTTCTCTTTAGAAATGGAAGGCACAATGTCGTTCAAATTCTGTTCAGGTTAATGGTGGGCACAAAGGGTTACTCATTTGTGATTTTGTAATGCAACAGGGTATTGGTCACAGAGTTGTAGATTTCACAAAGTGGAACCGGCTGGTTCACCAGCAAAGTGAATGTCTTACACTGTTGTTTAATCAGCCTCTTTGTATTCTGGACAGTCTTCTTTTTTTTTCTTTGTAACTCAGCTTAGATTACTAAATTTCACTGAAACATTGTTACACTAATAGGAGTGTGTGAATGATTGCAGAAGGACGATTGTGCATTGATTTTGTCTGGACAGGCTCTGCCTCCTCCTCTGCTTCTTTTTTCCCCTCTCACTTATAATACAGTCTTGCAAATACCAACCACTCCCTTTTGGGATTCTGGCTGCAGTTTTAAGGTCTCCCAAGTCCACAAAATGGATGGCATCAGGGTGGAGAACCTCAATCAAACAGATTGTGTCCTGCACTCTCAACAGAGTAGATCAACGTATCTCTTAGAAGGCATAGTCTAGGGTGATTCCAATTTGTATGTCCAATGTTCAAGTAAAGAGCAGGCCAGGATGCTTTGGCGTAATTTAGTCTGCACTAAAATGTCAAGTGGTAGTTCAATCAATCAACCAATCTTTATTTGCAGTCTCTGACCCATTAAAGCAAGTGGTAGTTGAGGTGTCATGTGACAGACTCTTTCCCATGGAAAACAAGTGCCAGCACATAGAAAACTTGCTGGATAGAACTTGTAAAATTTAACCACTCTGATAGAATCATAGAATCATTGTAGGGTTGGAAGGGACCTTGGAGGTCTTCTAGTCCAACCTCCTGCCCAAGCCAGGAGACCTCATACCATCCCAGAGAGATGGCTGTCCAATCTTTTCTTGAAAACCTCCAGCGATGGGGCACCCACAACCTCAGGAGGCAAGCTATTCCACTGCTTAATGGTTCTCATCATCATGAAATTCCTCCTTTGGATCTCCCTCTGACAAGTTTCCACCCATTGGTTCTTGTCCTAACCTCAGGCACAATGGAGAATAAACCACTGCCCTCTTCCCTGTGCCAACCCTTCAGATATTGGAAGACTGCTATCAGGTCTCCCCTCAGCCTTCTCTTTGTTAAGCTAAACATACCTAGTTCTTTGAGTCGTTCATCATAGGATTTAGCCTCCAGTCCCCTTATCATCTTTGTTGCTTTTCTCTGCACCCCTTCCAGGGCCTCAGTGACTTTTTTTTGTATTGTGGTGATGAGAACTGGACACAGCATTCCATGTGCAGCCTCACCAGCTTGATATAGAGTGGTACTATCACTTCTCGTGATCTTGATGCTATCCCCCTGTTGATGCAGCCTAGGACTACATTGGCTTTCTTTGCAGTTGCAACACACCGCTGACTCATCCTTAGGTAGTGGTCCACCAGGGCACCTAAATCCCTCTTACAGGTACTACTGTTGAGCCAGGTACCACCTATCCTGTACCTGTGCATCTGGTTTCTCCTGCCTAAAGTGCAGGACCTTACTTTTCCTGCCACTGAACTGCATCTTATTGGATAAGGCTCAAGGTTCAAGTCTGTCTAGAGCCTTCTGAACATTGAGTCTATCTTCCAAAGTATTAGCAATTCCCCCCAGCTTTGTGTCATTAGGAAAGTTGATGAGTGCTCCTTCAATCCCCTCATCCAGGTCATTTATGAAGATGTTGAAGTGCGCTGTGCCCAAGACAGAACCTTGAGGGACCCCACTGAACACTTCCCTCCATGTAGATGTGGTTCCATTGAGGACCACATGTTGAGTGCGGTTGATCAGCCAGCTGCAAATCCATCTGGTAGTTGAGCTGCCTATCCCACTTTGTTCTATAATATGTAGAAGTAGGTTGTGGTCTACCTTATCAAATGCCTTACTGAAGTCTGTATATTATATCCATTGTGATTCCTTGGTCCACTAATTTAGTCACTCTATCAAAGAAAGCAATAAGATTTGTTTGCCATGACCTGTTCTTAACAAATCCATGCTGGCTTCTAGTAATCTCTTTGTTATTTTCTAGGTGCTCACAAATCTGCTGCTTGATTATTTTTTCCAGGGTTTCCCCAGATATTGATGTCAAGTTGATTGGTCTGTAGCTTCCTGGATCCACTTCACCCCCCTTTTTTTTTTTTGAAGATTGGAGCCACATCAGTTCTTTTCCAGTCCTCTGGCATTTGACCTGTACTCCAGGTCCTCTCCAAGATTTCATTCAGTGGTTCCGAGATCACATCTGCCAGTTCTTTTAGTATCCTGGGATGTAAACCACCCAGTCCAGGAGACTTGAATTCATTTAAAGCAGCTAGTTGATTTTTTTACCATTCCCTTATGTATTTTGACCTGCTTCCCTCTCCTGTCTCCCACGGTGCTGCTTTAGACAGGGCCAAATTTTCCTTTTTGTGGAAATACAGATGCCCCCCCCAAAATTTTTAAAATTAAACAGTTTCGCTGTTGCCTGTCACCTTCTTGTCATCTTCTCCCACTAGTAGATCAACCATTTCCTTGACTTTCCTCTTGCTTCTTACATGTTGAAATAAATTTTTTGTTATTTTCAGCATTTGTTGCAAGTCTTCGCTCATTCTGAGCCTTAGCCTTCCTGACTCCATCCTTGCAGATTTGAGGTATTTGCTGGTATTCTATTCTAGTTATGAGCCCCCTTTTCGGTTTTTTGTTTGTTTGTTTTTTATATTTTTAAATTTATATTTTATTTTCTAATAACAGTACAAAGCAAATAGACAAAAAATACACAAAACAACCAACAACAGCTACGAAAATGAAAAATTAACAATCTAAAATCCCTCCCCCCTTTTAGGACAGAGATTCCATCATTGTCTGAATCTCGGGTGTCTCCAAGATGGTTCCAGTGTGAGCACTGAGTTCATCAAATACTAAGTTTTGCCCTAAACTCCTGCTTTTTTCTGGGCCCAATCATATATTAGCTTCCAACTTTGCTTTACATAATCTCTTGGTTGTTCCTGTAATGCTTCTGAGAGTGTATTTAGTTCTGCAATAGCCAACAACTTGTTTAGAAGCTCATCCATCATTAGGATTTCTTAATTTTTCCATTTTTGGGCCCAGAGTAGCCTAGCTGTTGTGAGTATATACATTAGACAATATTTTATTTTCTTATCAATAATTTCCAGCATGATATTCAGTAATACTATTTCAAGTTTAAAATTTTATTTTTGTTGAATAATTTCTTTTACCATTTCCCACACTTGTGTCCAGTATCTTTCAACTTTTTCACATGCCCACCACATATGATAATAGGTCCCTGGATTTATTTATTTTTTTACACTTCCAACAAACATTGCTGTTACCCTCTGACATTTTTGCCAACCTTACAGGAGTATAATGTCATCTATAAAACATTTTGAGGATATTTTCCCTAAGGTTCACAGGCTTAATCATATCATGACAATCTTTCCATATCTTTGTCCATGCATCAATATCAATATTATGTCCAAAATTACTTGCCCATGTTAACATCATTTCCATCACCCTCTCATCCTCCAAGTCATACTCCAATAAGTATGTATACATTTTTTAATTATTTTCTCATTAGTATATATTCACAATTCATCCACCTGAACTTTGCCCTCAAAGAAACCCACAATTTTATCTTTTTTGTATCTTGAGTCCAGTTTCAACATTGACCACCAATCAGTGGCCACACCTAATTTCTCTAGCTCTTGTTTATCTTTTATATTCTGTTCTTTAGTTAGTAATTCTTTATGTGCGAGTAACACTCCTTTCTGATTCAGCACTTTCAATGTGAATGCCTCTGTAGGACCTACCTATATTTCTATTAGTTTTCCAATAAGTTTGTGTTTGAAATTTTTGCCATACGGAACATAGCGCCTTCCTCAGAATATGTTTTGCAAAATATAATTGTTCTTTATGTTTTCAATAACACACATATGCATACCACCCCATTTTTAGATCATGCCTCTCCAATTTCAATAGTCTTTGATTTTTGAGAATTACTCACTTTTGAGAATTATTCATTCTTATGTCCAAGACATAGCACAAGCCTTATAGTATAATCGCCAATTTGATAGTCCTGAACCCCCTCTTTCTTAGGTCTTATAATATTCTAAGTTTTATTCTTGGTTCCTTAGTCTTCCACACAAATTTTGAAGTCAAGCTGTCCAGATCCTTAAAGTATTTATAATTTAATAGTACAGTATTGGTAAGTTTTGAAATAAAAATAGTAATTTTAGTAATATCATCATTATTATTGTGGATATTCTTCCCATCAAAGAGAATTGCAGCTTATTCCATTATTCCAAATCTTTCTGGATTTCCTTCTGTATTGTAAGATAATTTTCTTTCATCAAATTACTTAGTTTTTTGGTGATGGTTAACTCCTAAGTATTTGGATTTCAGTAACTCCTCAAAGTTAGCTTTCCTTACCAATTTTTCAACATCATCTTTCTTTACGTTTTTAATCATAAATTTTGTTTTTTGATAATTTATTTTAAGACCTGCCACCAGTCCAAACTCTTCTATAACTCTCATTAGTTCTTCCAAATTTTCTAGAGAGTTTTCCAGTATTATTTCTAGATCATCCCCATATGCTTGCACCTTAAATTTTTCTCCTCTAATTTTAAGTCCTTAAATTCCCTCATTCTCCCTTATCTGTCTATTCAAAATTTCCAATGTTAAAATAAATGGTAATGGGGATAGCGGACATCCCTGTCTTCTACCTTGTTCAACTTGCATATTTCCGGTTAGATTACCATTAACTTTAATCCTGGCTTTATGTTTGGTATATATTGCTTTGATTGTTGTAAAAAGGTTCTTTCCACTCTGATCTTCTTTAATTGTAAGAAGATAGACTCCCAGTTAACATTATCAAAGGCTTTTTCTGCATCTAAGAAGTTTAGCATCATCTGCTTTTCTGGATGCATTTCATAATATTCCAGAGTATCTATTATTGTCCTTATGTCTGATGATGATTTCCTTTTAGGGATGAAGCCTGTTTAGTCTTTATGTATTATTTCTTCAAGTACTGTATATGCTGGCGTACAAGATGACTTTTGGGGCCCAAAAATATGAATCCAAGTGTGTGTGTGGGGGGGTCATCTTGTACGCCGGGTGCACTTCATTTGGGCCAGGAGGGAGCCACCGCTGCCACCGTTGAGTGATTGATGCAGGGCCACTCTGGCTGGGGAGGAAGGTGGGCAGGCAGGCCTGCCATGCCTGAGCGGCCAGAGCCCACCGTTGGGCTGCCCACTGACCTGCGCTGCTGAGCCAGCTGCATGCTCGCTTGCCCGCCACCTGCCTGTTTCCCCTCTTCCTCTTCCTGCCGCCGCCAGCTCAGCCTCTTGCCCTCTTCTTCACCCTTGGCCAGAGCCCACCACTGGGCTGCCCACTGCCCTGCACCACTGAGCCCGCTGCGCACTCGCTTGCCAGCCACCCGCCCGTTTCCCCTCTTCTTCTTCCTCCTCCTCCTCTTCCTGCCGCTGGCGGCTCAGCCTCCTGCCCTCTTCCTCGCCCTCAGCCAGAGCCCGCCGCTGGGCTGCCCACCGCCCCGCGCGGCTGAGCCAGCTGCACGCTCGCTCACCCACCACCCGCCTGTTTCCCCTCTTCTTCTTCCTTCTCCTCCTCCTGCTGCCGCCCGCTTAGCCTCTTGCCCTCTTCTTTGCCCTCCCGCTGCTGAGCCAGCCCCCACTTCCCCTCTTCCTCCTCCTCCTCGTGCCTCCGCCCTCCCAGGCTCTTCCTGTTGGGGGGGTCATCTTATATGGCCGGTTGCCTTGTACGCCGGCAAATACGGTACCTCCTTTAGCCTCCTGTTGCCCAGATGGTTGCAAAAATCTTATAATCGACATTTAAGAGAAATATTGGTCTATAATTCTTAATTTGATTTTTCTCTGTCCCCTCTTTGTGTATTAAGGATATATAAGCCTCCTTCCATGAGTTCGGTATTTCCCGCCTAATCTCAATATCTTCTATTAGTTCCTTGAAATGTGTGCTTAGAAGTTCTCCTTTTTCAGTTGTTTATACTTATGCTTTTTGTCCCTTAGCTTGTCAGAGAGCTCTGTTTGCATCCATGCTGGTCTTCTTAGATATCTCTTATTTTTCTTTGTTGTATTATTTTGGTTTGGGCCTTTATTATCTCGCCTTTCAGGGTTTCCCAAGCCTCCTGAACTGTTTTTTCCTTTAGGATTTCCATCCTTGAAATCCTTCCTATTACATCTCTTTGTTAAAGTCAGCTCTCTTAAAATCTAGAACATTAGTCTGACTTGGTACAGTTACCCTTGCCTGCATGATGGTGAATTCTAATACGACACGGTCACTTTCTCCTAAAGTTGCTACAATTTCCACTCCCTCAACTATTTCCTGCCTATTAGCAGGTATTAAGTCCAGTATGGCTGATCTTCTAATTACCTTCTCCACCTTTTGAATGATAAAGTTGTCAGCCAGGCATGTCAGGAACCTGATGGATCTCCCACTTGCTGCAGAGTTGGTTTCCCAGTTGATATCTGCGTAGTTAGTTCCCCCCCCCCCATTACTACAATGGTGTGTTTCCTACACATCTCAACTGATTTGCAAAATGTTCATCTATTTCCTCTGCTTGGTTAGGTGGCCTGTAGTACACTCCTACTGCTATGTCATTTATTTTCCTCCTAATATTCACCCAAAGAGCTTCAGGAAGGCTTTCATCCTTGTTCTCCTGTATTACAGTACAAGAGTAATAATTCTTTACATACAGCATTTTTGTAAAAGGAATTTCATCTATGGATGATTCATACATAACAGTCTGGCTGTTTGAAAGGTCAGTGAACTTGGTTTTATTTTATTTGTAATACTTGTATATTGCTTCTATCTACCCGTATTTTTGTTGTCATGAGCCATCAAGTCCCGTACAGCAACCCTGACCGGGTTTTTAAAGTAAGCATGGTATTTAACAAGTGCTATTACCAGCTCCTCTCGCCCACTGAGTTTCCATGGCCAAACAGGGAACTGAACCCTGTTCTCCAGAGTCCTAGTCTGTCACTCTATCCACTAAACCACTCAGGGTACTTGAACATATTTACTCATACTTCATACCACTTATATATTGTTTGATATTTTGAAATCTCCAAGTGGGTCACATCAAAAAATTAATACGTAATATGGTATAAAACAGCATAAAATTAAGACAGCATTACTTCTGAAAAACCTTTCTTGAAACATTGACATCAGATGGCATTATGTATAATTACAAATTTCTTGAGTGCTGACCCTTCCACTGCTTTTACAGAACAACAATCGTCAGTAACTGTCTATTTCTAGGGATAGGTGTTGCGAAATGAAAATATTGTGGACTTCCTGAACATGGATTTGGGAGTTCAAGAAGCAAGAACAAGTTGCATAACATGTCTTCTGGTTAAGATTAGTATTCTTATAAATGCTGAAAGATCTTATTTCTTTAGATTAACAGCTACTCCTGCAGAAAATGGATGCCCAGATACTCTTCTTTTGCATAGTGTTAATGCAGTCTAGATTTCTACATGAATCAGGTACTGATATTTTTTTGCCTTGCCTTTGTGAGTGAGATGCTTATTTATTAAATCCAAATAAAGGTAGGATTGCCTAGAATTGGCAAGTAGATAAACTTAATTAAAATAAAACATGGAAAGTGTGACTCAGCAATGAAGTATGTTAAACTTCAGTGAGAATTTATTTCATAATTTTATGTGTGTGGGGTGCTCAGGAACAAAAAATTATAAAAGAATAGGATGCCAAAGTGTAAGGATATTAATTAAGAAACTCCATTATGTGCTCATTTTCTATTTATATGATTTTATTAGGCATGTCTCTTAGCTATTAGTAGAGGTATGTGCCTTGTTCTCTTGTGTATGAATTATTCTGGGGTCCAAATTACATACAGAAATGTTGAGTGATAAAAGGCTGCCACAACATGGTGAACAGAGCACTGAATTCAGGCCATTTGAGTATGCCTGAAGAAATGGTTGTCAACCAAACTGAACCAGGGTGAGAGACTCCCAATTTTATCTTTGGAATGTTTTTTGTGCCTTAAAAACTGCTACAAGAAGATAGCAAATTTGGTCCTGCAGAATCCTGCTGAGGGATTGCTATAGGTAACATCAATCCTCTTAGGACAGATGGCACAATAAGGAGTGTACTGTCTTCAGCACTCAATCCTGCTAACAGAATTAATTTATTTTATTATCACTGACAATTTTTTCATTGGCTAACATGTTTTATTCAGAATAAACTCTAATGAACTGGAATTGTCTAACATGGTTGACATCACAAGGCTCTTGGATTTGGTACAACAGATTAACACAGTTCCCGATCCCAATAATTGAATTGAATATACCTTTTCTTAATGTTCAAAGGTTGTGTGGCTTATCACTGGGGCAAGGGAATATCCCCCACAATGTATTAGCGAGTTGCCCACCCCCATTATAGTCCCTGGACCACCTAGTTCGAAGCAATATAGAACTGATATCCTTTTATTTTACTCACAACCATTTCATTTGTGTTTTGGAAAGGTGCACAGGAATTGCGGTTGGTAAATGCATGGAACAGATGTGTCGGGAGAGTAGAAGTTTCTTATGACGGAGTCTGGGGGACTGTTTGTGATGATAACTTTGATATGACAAATGCACAGGTAGTGTGCAGACAACTTGAGTGTGGAGAGGCAACCACTGTGCTGGGATGGTCTTATTTTGGCCAAGGAACTGGAAACACAGTCCTGGATGATGTGAACTGCACAGGAACCGAACTCTATCTCTGGGACTGCCAGCATTCTGAGTGGTTAACAAGCAACTGTGGGCACAATGAAGATGTCAGTGTCATCTGCTCAGGTAACATTTCTTCACACTCTTTCAAGTATTTTGGACCTGAAATAAACTTTGAGGTACATCCTGCAGATATGTTATAAGTGAAAGGCTGTGATCAGTGATTAAAAACCAAGTAAAGGTAAAGGTTCCCCTTGACAATTTGTACAGTTGTGTCTGACTCTAGGGAGTGGTGCTGATCCCCGTTTCCAAGCCATAGAGCCAGTGTTTTGTCTGCAGACAATCTTCCGTGGTCACGTGGCCAGCGTGATTAGATATGGAATGCCGTTATCTCCATGGTGGTACCTATTTATTTACTTGTATTTTTATGTGCTTTTGAACTGCTAGGTTGGCAGGAGCTGGGACAAATGATGGGAGCTCACTCCGCCATGTGGATTCGAACTGGTGGCCTTTTGACCTTGCAGCCCAGAGGCTTCTGCAGTTTAACCCGTAGTACCACCATGTCCCTAAAAAACAAACAAAAAACACCTAATAGCTTTTCTTAAACAATGACAGGGAAGTGGGCAAGAGAGAGCAGAAACAGTTAATTATTATTAAAGGTTTCAGAACAGAACAGCTAATTATTATATCACTATTATTAATTTTTGCATAATTCATAAGCCTGAGTTTCCATTATGAAAGTATTCATGAACCCAGAACTCCACGTAATAATACCTATCAATAACAAGGCAATCACAAGATTGCAGGCTTTGCTCAACAGAGCAATTCTGTTGCATAAAACCTTATGTGACTGAATTATACTTAATTAGCAATACAATTCAGCAACAATAAAAAATATGAGTTGTATAGGAGATGAAACGTGGTACCAATAAAAATAACAATGTCTTTTTCTGCATTAACAGATGCTGGAGTTCCACCAACAGGCAAGTCTGTTTACTTTTAGTAAATAAAATTCGCAGGGAATGGGCCCTTTTCAGATGCACAAGCAATTCAATTTGATTGGGGTTGTCAAGATGTCATTCTCGCTTGAATGGTTTACACTTCTTTTCCTTGTTTGCTTCTCACAAATTCTGTACTTCTTTTCTTGATAGGGTCAAGCATTACAGAAACATCTACTCCAGTCCCCTTCTCTACATCGAATAAAGGTAAACACATCATAAAATGAAGATTTAAAAAGGTAGCAAGAAGATACTTAGAAAAAAGTGATGATTTTATAGTCAGCCGCAATACATTCAGATAGCAGACGATATTGAAATAAGCACCATGAAGTCAAATTAAGTTACACAAAGAATTTTTTTTTAAAAAAAGAGGTTGCCACTGGACTCCTGTTGTTGCCCCTTCTGCTTGTGCAACAGGCCATAGTGTTATCTGTGAAAAGTGCTTCATTCGTGTTCTATGCAGTGCTCGCTTCCTAAATTTTAGGCAAACCTTGGTTGCATTTGTGAAGCCAAAAGCACCTTACACTCAAAAGACGGTTCATTGTGCACCTTGTAACAAAGAAGTGCATGAAGAAGGGAAAAAAGGAAGTATGGGAACTGCTATTAAACAGAATTTACCTATTCAAGCACTTGATCAACTCTTTAACAAGAGTTTGCGTAAGCTCTTGCGCAAGTGTTTGCTGAGCAGGGTTTGTGGCTTCCACCCCCTCCCCTTTTGGTCATATTTCCTTGAATCAATTCAATATGATTGTTTCCCTTGAAAACTGAAAAATATGCAAATACTGTTCTACAATAGCAGGAAATGTTCTCCTCTGCCAAATGCCATTAAAACCCACATTCACAGACAGTAGTCAGTATAAATGTAGGCATTGTGTTATCAGTGGCCTGTCAAGAACACTGCCAAGTCAGCTCTTGCAGTAACATTATTCCTAGTCTTAAGGCAACTGTTGCAGCAACAGAAACCACTGTTACTTCATTTACTGAAGTTAAGGAAAGTTTCACAGTTATAGAAGTAGTATTTGGAGGGTTGCATTAGTGAATTATCTGTGACAGTGATAATTCCCTCCCAGCTAGCACTCAATATCTATGACAGGTCCAGAAACAAGTACATCTCCCAAGAACTCTCTACTACACCTGGAAAAGTTGCTGATTTAGATTTCAACCTCCAGAACTCTGCAGGAAGCATCTCCACAGGCTGTGGCTGAAAGTGCATTTTTCCTGCTCTAAATGAAAGCACATTTGAAAGGCTGAAAGGGTGGGTTAGTGGCATACTTACTTTTTAAAGGCACTTTTGCTTCAATATTTGCTTAACCATGATTTGTTGTGTTGTACCAACCCACAATTGTTGTTTATCTGATCTGTGGTGAGTTCTAAACAGACCAGCATCAATATGTTCTGAAGTTGGCTTCTTTGAATCTAACCATAGTTAACTATGATTTGAAGCTGGCTTGTTTGAAACTAACCATGGTTAACTATGGTTTGAAGGTAACTAGTTTGAAATTAATTACAGCTTGTCCAAACAACATGACAATATGTGATTAAGCACAAATAGAGGCAGACAACTCTTCTTTCCAGTTACAGGAGGGGAGCTAAGAAGGTATTACACAAGCCCAAGATTGTTTCTTCCTTATTAAAATGATTAAACTTGGGTTCAATACCACATGTTAATTAATCCCTTGTACGTTATATGTAAAATTAAAAAATCAACAATCCAAACAAAGCTCATTACAAATATAGCTGAACAATACCTTTTTCCTGGTGTCCAGTTTCTCCTCATCCCATAAAGGGAGACACCCCAGAGGAAATGAGTTTCTTTTATTATTCCATTAAGATCCTGTCTCAGAATTCTCTCTGTGTGAACAGGTGCAGGCTGAAAGTTTATTATTCTGAACAGACCTTTATGAGACTCAATGTAATTTTTCAACTTTGTCTACAGTTCCCAGTAATTATACAACACCAAATGCTGAAGAGTTTGAAACCACCCCCACAGCAAACAAGAATGAAATAACATCTACAACTGAAGTCCCACTGATAACTTATCAAGGTACACAAAGGTCTGATACTACCCATGCAGTAAGCAAGACAAAAGCAACTGCACTGCCACCCACATCTCACAGAGCTTCTGAAGACTTAGAGATAACTAGTTCTACCTCTGGGCATGGTATTGTATCTTACTTAACTCAATTAGCAGGATGCTTTTAACTCAATTATTTGATTGAAAGAGCTGAGCAAGATAACATGCAAAATCAGGGAATATCCAGTTATGGATTTCCATAAATTGAATCACAAATTGACTACACCTTTCTCTCTTTTTTGAATGGATCCTTATTAATCTAAATTAAAAGCAAGAATGTTAATAGGCTCAGCAAGGGGGCAGTTCTCCTATGAGGGTCTTCTCAGGGATTGCGCCCAGGGTTTGGAATGTACTGCCTCAGGAAGCCAGATCAGCTCCCACTCTCTTGTCCTTCTGTCATGAGGCAAAGACCTTCAGGCAGGCTTTGAAGCAGTATGTAGGGGTCTAGGGAACACACCATTCATGAAATGTGATATCTTTTGAAGAATTAAATATTTTTAAAATTGTTTTTAATCTTGACCAGTCTTTAATTGTTTTCAATATATACTTTGTACACAGTATTTTTACTTCTTAATACTGTAAGGTTATATTGTTGTGAGGCACCAGTCTTTAATATGGTGCACGCACATGCACACACAGAGAGACATGATTAGCAAATCACCACATGGTTACTGTGAACAATGTAACACAAGACATGAGTAATCAATTAATTACATGTCATGGAGGCAATTCCAACTCATAGAAGCCCATACCAGAGTTTCCTAGAAATGGAGTGCTCAGGGGTGCTTTATCACTCCCTTCTTCTGACAGTGCTGGAGGGACTGTGCAGCTTGCCCAAGGCTAGACAGGTTGGCTCATCTCCTGGGAGGCACTCGGAGGAACTCCCAGCCTCTGGCTCCACACTGAGCCAGGCAGCCTGCTAAACGGTGACTGTACACACACATTTTTGTGCATTGCCTGCAGCTAGTACCGTATGTGGTGCATTTGCTATATCTGTGATGTGAAGCAGCCCAAAGGGACAACTAGCACAGTGCCTGCGCACAGTATTAGAACTAGAGCTCTTCACATGAACAGAGCTATAGTTCTTCCAATGCAGCAGTACATTCAGTGGCATGTGCGAAGGGGAGGGATAGCTTTTACTCTCTGAATGTATGGCTCAGGAAGTCAAGGCCAGTATAGTTTGGTGTACCTATAATTTTCTAATGTGCAAAGTGACTCTTGTGCAGATGCATACCTTCATTTTCAACGCTGATTGCCACTTCTTTTTTAGTGTGGTGGCACGTGGACTAATTCAGTCTGCTGCATTGCAGAGATTGCCCGATGAATTGATAGTTTTACATCTTCATTGTCATGGAGTTGTAACATCCACATAAACCCCAAAAGTGTGTAGTCTCTCGAGGTTGTGATTCCAGGACTCAGTGATCCAGACAAAGATTTCTAGAAGACTATGATAGCCTTCTAAGCCAGTGGTTCTTAACCATGGGTTACCCAGGTGTTTTTGGACTGCAATTCTCAGAAGCCTTCACCACCAGCTGTGCTGGCTGGGGTTTCTGGGAGTTGCAGTTCAAAAGCACCTGAGTAACCCAAAGTTAAGAACCACTGTTCTAAGCTATCTTTCATAGATGATCAGACAAGTTGGTCATGTGACATGAACTTTGCCTGTTTGTTGTCTTTTGTCAGTAATCCAGGAGGGGATTACTGCTGAAGGAAGAATGAGGAAAGGTGTAGTTGTATTCAAATGTCTTGAATATGTCACTTTCCCACAAATATATTCAAGGGCAACATATAACCCTAAAAAGATTGGTTTTCACAGATGACCTTCTGTCAGTAGGTCTTGCCCCGGGGAGCTAATCGTTGTGTTTCTTACATGGTGCTGTAATTAAATTTAATCTCCAGCTTTACTTAGATAGAAAGCCATATTTTTCTATGGTTTTGTCTACACTGGTTTAAAAGGCCAGAATGTCTTGATGAAGGTGTAAACAGAATTTGACCTTTCTATCTGAAGAAGGGAGAGCTATATTAAAAAATGCCATGATACTTCTTCATTGCACTGGAGCTCTTAAATTTCTACCTCGAAAGTCAGGCCATGGTCACACCAGAGAAATGTTCCCTTGTTTCACCAATAGATTTCATACCTTTGTTGTACTGATTCATGGTAATGTGGCATATATACCTGGGCAAACATCCCGATTACTTTTAACATTACCAAATTATTTTCTCCTATTTGAATCAGAATGTACGGCTCCACTGTGGTACCACTTAATTTTTTTCTCTTGTTTTCTGGGCCACTGCAGCTCCCTACTTTAATTTTTAAAAAACAAAAACACATTTTTAACTGATATGTTGAAATCCAGGTAGTGTTTCAAGTTTGGTAAAATTTCCTCTGTTGCTCCCATGCCTCTGGCATAACTGCATTGCACTCAGTGGATCCTGCACCCCTATTCATGGCTGTGCCACTTATCAGACAGTAGATTTGTTGTTGTTTAGTTGTTTAGTCGTGTCAGACTCTTCATGACCCCATAGACCAGAGCATGCCAGACTCTCCTGTCTTCCACTGTCTCCAGGAGTTTGGTCAAATTCATGTTGGTAGTCTCAGTGACACTGTGCAACCATCTCGCCCTCTGTTGTCCCCTTCTCCTCTTGCCTTCACACTTTCCCAACATCAGGGTCTTTTCCAGGGAGTCTTCTCTTCTCATGAGATGGCCAAAGTATTGGAGCCTCAGCTTCAGGATCTGTCCTTCCAGTGAGCACTCCGGGTTGATTTCCTTTAGAATGGATAAGTTTGTTCTCCTTGCAGTCCAGAGGACTCTCAAGAGTCTCCCCCAGCACCACCAGACAGTAGATAGAGTGATGTAACCCCCACCAATGCCTTGCCATACTTGGAGGATTTGTAAAGCAGTAGATCTATATTATCTACTATATATATTTCAATATATTGGACAGAAAAATTTATATATATATATTGAAATATATATAGTAGATAATATAGATCTACTGCTTTACAAATCCTCCTATAAATTATGGCAGGGCAATCTACCCCAGGGACTTCCCTTTGGAAAAGAACTGGTTGGGTCATGCAAACATACAGTACAGATAAGAAATGGTCCAATAAGAGCATCGGAACAAAATAAGGGAAGCCTCCTGGCAAGAGGGAAGTGTTCTGCAGTTACATTGATGGATGGGAAAATGTTTCAATAATGACCAGAAATTTATGCAACGGTCTAACAGAGGTATAACTAGGGAACGTTTCCCTGGTGAGACCACAGCCTCAGTCTACTTACAAAGACAGTAGGCACAGAATATCTGGCAGGGTCTTTCAGACTCTTCCTTTTTTCTTCTCCATTCCCTAAATTTTGTACTATCCAGCTTTGAAAGGGTTCTGGTGGAACCCCCAGACTGGTCTGGTTTATGATGTTTTACTTGTCCTTTTCTTATAACAGTAGTATAGAATTCTGCATTTTGTTTTTAGACACAGTCACATGTAAGCTCCACAAATGCAAACTGCCCTAAGATCACATGTGATATGAAAGATTCCTGATCAAATCCCCTGAATTTGTTCTCTCTGTTAAAACCCAATACTATGAGACAAAGATAAATGTGGGTGAGAGGTGTGACATCAGGAAGGGAGCTTAAACTACATGCTATATTCTTGAGAAAATCTGCCCCTGTGCTCTTAAAGGCCATAGAGAAAGGAGAGAGAATTATAAAGCTGGTACTGTACTTGCTCATTCAGTTCCATAACTAAGAAAAATGCCATGGGGTGGGCAGTTTAAGTCATTGTCAAAATCTGGAAAGCACAAAGACTCATTCTCCCATGTGGTAGCCCTGTTTCTTCTTTAGCTACTTCAAACCAACAGCATGGCACTGTTTCTGGTTTGATCTGGGATTTGAATTGTAGTCAGGAAAATACTTCCAAGAAAAATCTAAATTTTCATCTCTATATACACAATTATATAAAAGATAATAAGGGGATCACCTCCATGATACTATGGGAAGTTAAAGTTGAGAGTAGCTCCTGTCACAGGTCATTGACATACATATAGTGAATGATTCAAGCAAAAGATGGAATACTGATAGGTTATCAATTGCAAACAATCCCCAATCCTCAACATCCTAGACTGCACTTGATAAAGTAGGTTATGCTACACAAAACCTTATGCTAAATAAAATCTCTTAGTGTTTGTTAAAATATTTCTAACTCTCCATATAACCAGAAGTCTGAAGGCAGGGCACAATTAACACATTTCCACAAGATTCTTCTGTTTTTCTGCAACAAACGTATTCGTGGCTATGCCCCAAGGTTTGGCTACGTAAACTGGTTGGAGCAGGCTGCTGTGTACTAAATAGGGTCACTTAAGGTTGGCTAAAGATCTGGTGTTTGTTTGTTTGTTTGTTTGTTTGTTTGTTTGTTTGTTTGTTTCTTTCTTTCTTTCTTTCTTTCTTTCTTTCTTTCTTTCTTTCTTTCTTTCTTTCTTTCTTTCTTTCTTTCTTTCTTTCTTTCTGCAAATTTACCCCACCCATCTAGTGGCCAGGCTACTACTCGGGGCAACTTACAATATCATGACTAATAAAAAAGACAGCAGCAGAAGAGAGACAATTATTCCAAAAATAACAACTCAATCGAAATGACAAAATTACGTTGTGTGATCCTGTGCATCTATATGGCATATTCATCTTTAGTGACCCTATTAGTTCCACCTCATATAAGAAGAAATGGAGAGAGAAAACCTCCCTCTTTGCCATTTTTTGTCATTGCTCACTTCCCAGAAAAAGTTACAATGTTTAAATAAAACCCTCTAAGAGGTACAGGAAATATATATTTGCTATCTCTCACAGCTACATGAAAGAGCACAGGAAGGAAGTTTTTAGTTTCCCTATTATGCCTTATCATGAAGTGGTTAAACTGTTATTTTAAAAGTTAATGATATGGGGAAATTGAAACCTGTCACAGAATAAAGCAAGAAGCTCACTTTGGTTCGCTCCCAGCAATCACATCTGCTGGAAACAAATGAAACCACAACGATCGCACCCACACCTAAAAATTCTGGAACAGGGATAGGTGTAGGAACACTAAAGGTATGTGAGAGAGTGCTGGTTCACTTTAGCAAATATGTCTTCTGATCACTGGCAAAAAATCGTTGACCACCCCATCCCAGCAGTGGATCAGGGAGTGGGCTAAATGCCCATGTAGTCACCCTCTCTTTTCTTAAGACTTCCTTTTACACAATAGTTCATTGTCATAAATATGAAAAAAAATGATATTTAGGAGACTCAAGATACCTGTTGTACCCTACTGTAGGCAGCTCATGACCAGAGGAACACTTGCAGGAGGGGGGAAGACCACCTTCATGCAGTTCAAGAGCCACCCATATATGCTTTGTCTCTAGCTCCAGCTCCAAGGAATGTGGCAGAAAGCAAAAATTAATGCAACATTTGTTAGAAAACAAGCATATGTTTTGCAAGGGGACGTCACATGTTCTCCAATGGAAAGTTTTGATTGTTAAATTCTCATCAGATTTTGAATATCCAGTGCAATATCTTAATTTCTTACATTATCTTTTTAATCATTCTAATTTAGAAATTCCTGTACTGTCTACGAAGAACAGTGTTACAACAGGTTAGTACTGCTGTCCCCTTTCAAATTCTTCTACAGTTTTTCTTACCGGGAGTCAGTAATAGAAACAAATATTTTATTGTTTAATATTATATTGGAAGCCGCCTAGAGTGGTCCATCGGTCCAGGTAGGCAGGGTATAAATCAAATAAATAAATAAATAAATAAATAAATAAATAAATAAATAAATAAATAAATAAATAAATAAATAAATAGAAAATACAAGTCACATTTCTCATCACCTTTTGCAGAGCACCAACCATTGGAAACACCAGCAAGTTCTTTGTCCTTGAGGCTGGTGAATGGAGCGAACAGGTGCCAGGGCAGAGTTGAGGTCTACTACAACGGGAGCTGGGGCACAGTCTGTGATGATGCTTGGGACTTATATGATGCTCAGGTCGTCTGCAGACAGCTTGGCTGTGGAGAAGCCATTAAAGTAGCAATAAATGCCCAGTTTGGTGAAGGCTCTGGCAGCATCTTCATGGATGACATACAATGCCAAGGGCAAGAAAGATCCCTTGAAGAATGCTCCCACCCAGGTTGGGGAGTCCATAATTGTCAACACAAGGAAGACGCCGGTGTAATCTGTGCAGGTACTTCTATGTTTTTATGTGAATGGCAAGTATATATATTAAAATGTATCTTATTTTTTTTATTGTAGTCTGTGCTGAGGATTTATCTTTTGCTTTTTCTGATTGTTTTTTCTTTCTTTTTTTAAATTAGAAATGTTTCCAACCACTACGGAGAATCCTGCTTCCTCTGGTAAGCGTACCTGTGATGTGAGTTTTCCATGCAACTTTTTTCACAGGACATCAATTTGTGACTTTATTTTAAGACTGCCCATAAATTAAATAGTTTCCTGCTTCTAATACTGTTAAATCAATTTTTGTTACTTCTTGTAGCATTAACTTCTCCAATTCTCATTGCCCCCCCTTACCCCAGAATGATGCGAGACAAGTATTGTGGTATAGACATGGGCCACACTTTATTGAATAATCGATATTGCCCGCCATAAAAGGGGGGTCCTGCCGTAGTGCAGAATCAGGTTTTGCACAGAGGTCTCAACGGACCCCTTACCAAACAAATGGCCAAGTCCCTAGTCCCAGGTTCTTGCAGTCATTAAGAAAGCAAGAACCCGGCCAGCCCAAATTTGACCACCCCTGAACTTCGAGCCACCTTCTCCTAATTGACTGTTGGTCCGGGTGTGGCCCCAGTGTATCTCCCCCCCCCCCCAAGCATTGTATTAACATGATCAGCAGCGCCGGGAGGTCAGATGAGCTACATATTACCTGTAATTGCAATGGGACTCACAGAAACCTTTTCTATCCACACTACCTGCCTGCGTGACTGGATATTTCCACCTCTCAAAATGCCATCACACCCTCACCAGTGTGAGATAGGTGAAAAATCCCCGCATCCAGGAGCGATATGAGTAAAAAATTCCTATCCGGCACCAAAAGGAGACCATGTAAACTCACACTAGTACATAGGGAGGGCAGGTAGGTAGCCAGCAAGAAAGAGGATGGAGGGAGGGGGGAACACCACTTAAATAGCTCACTCCTTCCCCCTTCCCTTCCTGGGTCACTCTCGTGAGTCTCCCAGCATCACGCAATATCCAGGGAAGGAGACAATGACAACCCGCGCTGGCGAAGCATAGCTCAGCAGTGGATCGAGCAATGTCTTTATATTTGTCTCATTGTGAAATGGATTTATTTTTGCCTAGAAGCATGCTCCTTTTCATTTTCCTTATGTTGGCAAGATTACCTTTTTTAAACAAAAATTTACCCTTGCTTGTACTTATGAGATCTCATGTACGCATTTTGTCTGAGCAAGTTGAAATAATCTTCCCATTTTGTAAGGAATTGGACTTTCCTTAGGTGGCAACTCATGTTACTGAAAACATGCAAATCAGAAGATTTGGTAAAAGAGCTTCCGGTCCATATGCTTTGCAGGGTAAACCACAAATTACTCTGAGTGTCACCAAAGAGTCTACACTGTGATCCTCATTTTACAAAGTTTCAGGGAATATTTGACTCTGTTCTCCAATGGAAAGTTTTGATTGTTAAATTCTCATCAGATTTTGAATATCCAGGGCAATATCTTAATTTGTTACATTATCTTTTTAATCATTTTAATTTAGAAATTCCTGTACTGTCTACAGAGAACAGTGTTACAACAGGTTAGTACTGCTGTCCCCTTTCAAATTCTTCTACAGTTTTTCTTACCGGGAGTCAGTAATAGAAACAAATAGAAAATACAAGTTACATTTTTCATCACCTTTTGCAGAGTACCAGCCATTGGGAACACCAGCAAGTTCTTTGCCCTTGAGGCTGGTGAATGGAGCGAACAGGTGCCAGGGCAGAGTTGAGGTCTACTACAACGGGAGCTGGGGCACAGTCTGTGATGATGCTTGGGACTTATATGATGCTCAAGTTGTCTGCAGACAGCTTGGCTGTGGAGAAGCCATTGATGTTGCGATAGACGCCCAGTTTGGTGAAGGCTCTGGTAACATCTTCCTGGATGACATACGATGCCGAGGGCAAGAAAGATCCCTTGAAGAATGCTCCCACCCAGGTTGGGGAGTCCATAATTGTCAGCACAAGGAAGATGCTGGTGTAATCTGCGCAGGTACTTTCAACCATTTTTCATTAATATTAGATACAGTCATATAAAATGGGGCTTTTATTTTTACTCTGTTTTATGATCAGGATTTAATGTTTGCTTTCTCTGACTTTAAAAAAATAAATACATTAAAAACACTTCCAACCACTACAGACAATCCTATTTCACCTGGTGAGCATGGGCCTGGTGAGGCTTTTTCATGCGACATTTTTCACAGCAGATCTACATTGTGAATGTATTATGAGACTGCTCACAAATTACATTGTTTCATGCTTTTAAATGTAATTAACCAATACAGAATTGGAAATACAGAATTTATGTTGACAGTATTTTACATTCAGGTTTTAATTTTTTCTAACTTTTTTTAAAAATAGAAACCCTTCCATCTACTACAACATCTGGTAAGCACTACAGTGATATTGCAGTATTTTCCACAAAAGATCAATATTCAGAATATGTTAGCCAAAATTAAACTGCTTCCTGTTGCTGATGTATTTAATTTTTATTCTTTCTTCTGCCAATGCCATCTCAATTCTTCTTCCTTTTACTTTATTGTCTCCTTGCTTTTACATATGTGCTACTTCTCTTTTCAAGAAATCTTTGTGCTTTCTTATTTTGCAAATCATTGTTACATATTTAATCTGAGCTTGGAAAAAAAAATCACTTTAAATAATCTTCCAATGTCCAAGGGGGATTAGACTTTCCTTCTATGAGAACTCATTTGGCTGAAACCAGCAAATCAGAAGAAGGTGATAAATGAGCTTTATGTCAAAATCTAATGCTAGAAAAGCTGTAAGCATAACCATCAAAATGGTCCACATCATGGTCTCCATCCAAAAGTTTCAGGCAGTCTTTTAGTCTAATTTTGAAAACTAAACTCTTTTTTAAAAAACCCTATAAATGTAGGTTCTGAGTGCATTGTAAACCATTTCCCAGTTGCTGCCTATAATTGCCAACTTCTCACTTAAACTTTTTAAGGTTTCAGGTCTTTTGCCAGCCAGTACAAATTACATATCACAAGGAACATTGAAAAGTATGTTGTGATGTAATTTAGGCAAAAGTAATTTGTAAATAACCCTTGACTGAGGACAGAGAGATGTAGGCCAGTTCCATTCACAAAGTCGTCTACATTACTAATTTTCTTTAAAATTAGCGATGCACATATATATTGCCTTATATATACAGGCCCACTAACATCAATGTGAAAAACCATTGGCCAAAATCCTGTTGCTTAGCATAGTGAATCACACTAAAATAGGTGCTTTGAATCAATGAGAATTTGGGGAGTCAACTGTTCTGTAATTCCCATTCATTCAAATGGTCCTATTCTAACTATGATTTAATGCAGGACAGTTCAGTGCTGGATAGCTCAGTGGATTAGATACCTGGCTGCGGAACCAGAGGTTGTGAATTCGATCCCTTACAGTGCCTTTTTGACTGGGGCTGGACTTGATGACCCATAGGGTTCTTTCTAGGTCTGCAGTTTTAAAATTATTATTATACCATAACATGGTAGGTAATAATAAGAGTTGACTTATTTGAATCAACGGAACATATGGAGGAACTGACTTACTAAATCCATTGTGATTCAATGGGCCTGCTCTAGTGCAATATTTGGCCATTATTTAACACTGTATCTTCTATCTTTTCAATTAGGAAGTGCTCCACCTTCTACCCACAAGTGTTGCCAGCAACTGTTAAGTTCTGAAACTGCCTTTGGGTTTGTTTTTTAATTGAGTCCGTAATATATGTTGAAAATAGGAAGTACGCTAGTTACATTATTTATCACATTTTCCAAAGCATTCACCAGAAATGGGGAGGCTATCACTGTGGCCACAAGGAAGATGCTGGTATCACTTGCTCTGACAGCCTAGTTGCCCACAAACTTCACATTGTGCAGTATTTACTTTTTATAACAATAAAAGGTAAAGGTTCCCCTTGACAATTTGTCCAGTCGTGTCTGACTCTAGGGGTCGTTGCTTATCTACGTTTCCAACCCATAGAGTTAGCATTTATCCAAAGACAATCTTCTGTGGTCACTTGGCCAGCACTCTTAGACACAGAATGCCGTTAACTTCCCACCGTGGTGGTACCTATTTATCTACTCAGATTTTTGTATTTTGCATGCTTTTGAACGGCTAGGTTGGTGGCAGCTGGGACAAGCGATGGCGGCTCACTCCGTCATGTGCATTCAATCTTATGGTTGCAGGTCTTCTGACCTTGAAGCACAGAGGCTTCTGCAGTTTAACCAGCAGCGCCACTACGTCCCATTTTTTAATAACATAAATCATAGGCATCCTTCAGTCTCGAGAGACTATGGTAACATGCCCTGTATGGAGGATTTGGAACAGCATCTAGTGTTTTGATGCTGTACATGAAGCTGGAGTGTCCTCTCCAGGGCACGAAGCCTGGGTAAAATAATATGGAGGATAGGCTGTTACCCAACCAGCAAATCCACCCTCTCCATGTCACTGAAGTAGTCCAATGGAAAGGCAAGAGCCAATACAACTAGTTTCAGCGATGTTGCTGAATACTGTAGTAAATTATCAGCACTCCTCTTTGTAAGATTAGTCATTTCTTTGGTTCTTTTATACATTAGGAATAATTTCCACTACTATAGTGTCTTCTGCTACAATTTCTTCAACCACAGAGAGCTGTATTTTAACTAGCTGCAATGAGGGGTGCTTTTAAAAGTGATTACCATTATTATGTGTGTAAGAAATATATGTAGGATGGAGACATTATCACAGTTCTAAGGATATTCACCTAATTTGTTCATGGCTGTTTAAATTAGATTTTTTTTAAAAAAAAATCTTGAGATATAAGGGAGCTATGCTCATAGCTTGGTTTCTGTCAAAACTATCAAGTGTCTCTCAGTGCATAAACAATATCACAAAAAGTTGTGTTTGAGTAATGCAGAGTAGTACTATATTACCCCATTGATGTAACTTGCAGAGGTGAATTGCCACAATCTAAGTAGTCAGTGCTGGGATTTCCCATTGCACACTGAGTCATGCAACTGGTATGAGACAGGAAATTTCCACACCAACCTGTTAACTTGCAGCATATTATACCAATCATGTTACATAGGCAAGTATAAAAAACAGGATTTTGGCCAGTGGATTTAAATTTTTCTCACACATTTGAATTTTGTCAGTAAAGGGGGAAATTAGAGATTTAGGAAGGATGTGCTTGAAAATAAAACAAGACAAAAAATAAAAGGTACATTTAAAAGGATGTTTGTTTTTTCATAGATTCCAGTGACACGAGCCAGAAAAGCAAACATTTCTTGATTTTAATGCTGAGACGGGTTTATTCCTTAAACAGGCAGTGGAAGATGGCAGTTTAAATTATACTGTGACAGTGTTTCTTTTTGTTGTTTATCAATTTTTTTCTTCCCCAGCCCTGCTAAACATGGATTAGAAAAGCTGGCTTTGAATTTCCTTTTTCAGCAGAGGTTGGCATGTAAATGGAATAGACTTATGGAGAACCTTAGGAAAACTCCCAAGTTTCACCTTTTTTAAAGAATTAGTTTAATTATTCTTCCAAACTAATCTTTATACTTTTTTTTTCTTTGCATCTGACACATATCTCAACTATAGCATATTACATGTTGCATTTAAATCTCCCCCTTTTTGGAATAATACAAATGTATATTGTTTTCATTATTTATTGTATATTGCCAGTTCCTTCAGTTAGCACCAAGTATCCAGTTACCACAGATCAGGAAATGAACTGAGTACTTCATTCAATATTTGAATTATTGAAAGGGAACATTGGGGCTGAGATCCTTTGATGGCATTCTTTCCTTTCCTTTTGAGTAGAAAAGTAATGTTCAGCAACTACTTCCAATGGACAAAGCTGAGGTTGCCATGTGGAATCTGCAGGACATTCACTAACCTTTTTTTATTGTTGTTCTTTATGTCCTTCCTTCTTCTTGTTTTACTCATATATATATACATTTAACTTATCTGACATCTCTTGCTTAACTATCAGGCATTAGGTGGGGTTGATTAGGTCTGAGCAGGGCAAAGGGTGGGTTTAATCTTTTCTCTCAAGCACATCACTGTCACAGTACCTCCCCCATCATGTTATTAAAAACTCATGTGTGACACCTAGATAGCAAATCAGGGCTGAAATTGCAAGCAGAGCAATTATACCCTATTGATTATCTCAGTTCTAGTAGTTAATGATTGCAAATAACTATGCAGAGCAATGATTTGCCAATTGTCTCGATTCATTGTCCTGTTCTGCTATTGCCATTTCTAACTACTTTATGTTGAAATATAAGCTTCAAGGTTATCAAAACTAAGGAACTAAACTATCTGTGTAATGGTGGCATTTATCTATTTTCTTTTGGCTAGCATCAACATCTCTAGTTGCCACTTGGGAGTTCATTACTTCTGGTAAACTTCGAAGCAGAAGTTTACTTTTTTTAAGATGGAGATGTGGCAACAGATTATTCAGCAATGATAAATTTTTAAAAAGGACAAGAAGCCTTGTCATATGATGTACATCAGAAACAGAATAGTACTTTGGAATTCTACCAACTAGTTATTTACACAGGACACTGATGGAAAAGGAATGAAGAAGGAAGGGAAGTTATCTCTGATAATACCTACCTAGGCAAAGACAGGACAGGTCAACAAGACACGACAGTGGGGCACCCATGTAATCCTAGCATCCGAGCACAATATCTTTAGCACTTTTACTACTTCTTGCTCCTAAAATAAGGGACACAGCAAACAAAATTAGCTTTGAGGATGACCACTGCACGTTACTACATATTTCTGAATCTACTGCATGACAGGAGCTCATAGACTTTTAACCTAGGCGATTATTTAAAAAAGCTGGAAGCACTGGAAATGTAGATTTATCAGAGGATACCAAGGATTATTTGGATCAAGAGAATGGCCAGTGAAGTACTTTTTCACCATGAAATAATAAAACAATAAAATGCAGAAAACTAGAATATCATGGTCACATAATGAAAAATGAAAAATGCAGCTTCTTACTGATCATTCAATGAAAAATAAATTGGAAAAGTAGTGCAAAAATGAGAAGAACCTCTTAGTTAAATAACCTGGTAGACCAGTCTAGATATAACACAGTGTTGTTCTACAGTGCTGTGGCATTCAAAATTAAGACTGCCACAATGGTATCTGTCTTCTGCTAGGAAAGGATGAAGAGGGAGTCATGAGGGCAAAGTATTTCAGATCCTTTCTCCTCTCCTTCCGATAAGAGGAGCCATAATATCTGAGTAACAGTGGCTTTTCTTTTTATTTTCTTTCAAGTAGCATCAACATTTGTGCCCAGCACTCAAGAGTCCACAACGCTTGCACCCAGCACTCAAGAATCCACAACGCTTGCACCCAGCACTCGAGAATCCACAACGCTTGCTCCCAGCACTCAAGCATCCACAACACTTGTGCCCAGCACTCGAGAATCCACAACGCTTGCTCCCAGCACTCAAGCATCCACAATGCTTGCTCCCAGCACTCAAGCATCCACAACACTTGCTCCCAGCACTCGAGAAACCACAACACTAACACCCAGCACTCGGGAATCCACAACATTGGCGCCCAGCACTCGAGAACCCATTACTTCTGGTAAGTGTTCAAGGAGAATTTCATTTTCGGTGTCAGTTAATTCACCTGGGCTACAATGTTAAACATCTGTACTCAATGAGTTCAATAGGACTTTCTCCCAGGTAAATGTGCTTAAAATTGCAACCTCATTAGATTGCAATGCTCTGCTTGAAATTACAGTGGTGCCTCGCTTGACAACCTTAATTCGTTCCAGCGAAATCGCTGTAAAGCGAAAACGTCGTAAAGCGAAATTAAAAAGCCAATTGAAATGCATTGAAAACCGCTCAATGCATTCCAGTGGACTGAAAACTCACCGTCCAGTGAAGATCCTCCATAGGGGCGGCCATTTTCCATGCCTGTGCAGCAAGGAATCCATCCCTAAGGACAGCGGGGGCCATTTTCTTCAGTTGGTGGCCATTTTGAAAGCTGAATATCAGCTGTTTTTGATCATCGTAATGCAAAGAATCAGTTCCCAAAGTAGGTAACCGATCATCACAAAGTGGAAAAACCCCATTCAAACCATCGTTTTGTGATCGCAAAAGTGATCACAAAAACCTCACAGTCAAGCAGATTCGTCCTTAAATGGGGTAATCATAAAGCGGGGCACGACTGTATGTCTGCATTCAATGATTTTTGCATTTGATAAGGCTTGGAAGGGGGGGGGCTCTGCTATTTCTAGCTCACCATCCTCCATCGACACAAAGAACAGCAGGAATTTATTTTACTTCTGTCATTTGCTTCTGTGACACTTTTTAAACTGTTTTAATGCCATAGGACAAGATAAGAGCAGTACAAAGTAAGATTTAAGTCAGCGCTAGGTAATTCTAACACTATGTCAGAGCTCTGTCTTATTTGCCAGTTATGTCTCTCATGTCTTTCTTTTCTGTAAAAGGACAATAGGAAGCTGTTTATAGCCTGGGGAAGGAAAGCCAATGGGGTAGGGGTGGCAGAGAAGTATGCCAGCAGCAGTTTTGCCACCTTTTAGCGCAACCAAGGCAGATTCTGTTCCTGAAGCCCAGATTGAAAAGGCTCTAGATAATCATGGCCAAACCATACATTGCAGGTGCCCATAATTGTAGCTGAAATCGAGTTGGTGTTTCAGATACATGACTCTAGCAGATCTTTCTGAGGAAACAGGCTTGAAAATAAAATAAAAATCCATGTTTATATTCCAAAGGCCAGTCATCAAAGCAAAGTAGCTGATTTGCTTTTCCAGATAATGACAATCCAAAATCCAGTGCACAGTTGGTCAGACATTCTCTGTGTATGATGTAGTGCACAGGAATGACATGTGACTCAGAAATGTATATGTATGGTACACCCTCTCACACACCTTTTTTTTTTCTCAGCCTTTTTTGCATATTATTCATGGGAAACTATGTGTTTTCTCCATACATACATTTTCATACATGGAGTCCTGCTTTCAGTGTCAGTTCTGGGGACACATAATAAGTTTCCCCAATGAACATAAGGATTGTGAGCATGTTCAAGAGTCTCCTGAGCAATGCCGGCACACTTCCACTCCGGAAGCACCACAGAGTTTCTTCTGACAGGGACAAAAGAGTCAGTTCTTTGTACCACAAATGCAATATATTTTTATGCAAATCAAAGCATATCAGTTCAATGCACATTTCTCTACTGATTGCAGTGAAATTGTATTTCCCACATTATAGCATCACCCTTTCTTTTTCTTTATTATTTCCAAAAACCAAACCTTGGTGTGGAAATCTACTACTTCAGCTAATTCAAGTGGTAAGAAACATTTCATCTTCATAATTTAATTTAATTTAATTTAATTTAATTTAATAATAAAAATAATCATGTGCTGTCAAGTCGGTTCTGACCCTTTCAAGATTTTCCAGGTAGGGAATACTTAGAAGTTTTTCTGGGAGTGTCCTGGGACTGTGCAGCTTGCCCACAGCCACATAGGCTGGCTCTACTTGGAGGAGGTACAGCAAGGATCAAACTCCCAGCGTCTGGCTCCACAGCCAGATAGTTAAACCACTGAGCTATCCAGCCAGCCCTATTTAATGTAATACAAAATTTAAATTCTCTATATGCAGGCATTACAGAATTGATATACTGTACTCTAGAGGAACTGTCCAATAAGCAGCCTGTAGACATAAGTGCCTATGATGTGTAGCATGTATAGAGCTTAATTTCCAGTGGTAACTGTTGTTTCCCCCCATCTTTCTAAAAGGAACTGTAAGACTCATCAATGGAAGACACAGATGTGAGGGACGGCTTGAAGTGTTATACTATGGAAGGTGGGGGACAGTCTGTGATGACGAGTGGGACATCAATGATGCACGTGTTGTGTGCAGACAGCTTGGATGTGGAGCTGCTGTCTCAGCAGTGGGAAAAGCTCAGTTTGGCCAGGGTAGAGACATGATTTTTCTGGATGATATATTATGCACGGGAAATGAACTCAGCCTAGAACAGTGCATCCACAGAGGCTGGGGAGTACACAACTGTATCCACAGAGAAGATGCTGGTGTCATTTGTTCAGGTACTCTGTCACTATCAATTAATGCATTATCAAATTTATCTGAGGCTGAAATCTTACACCTACTTCTTTCTATTTCTTTCCTGTGGGAAGTCGAATGTTGTCATGACTGTTCTAACATAACAACTGTAAACAAGGACGCTTTACATCCAAAGTCATTTTAAGTCTCTTCTACCACTAAATTCTTTTCCTTGCATTTCTTTTCACAGTTGTTTTCTTGTGAATGAGCAGCTGTATCAATCTGCACCTCTCTTTTATCCTTATAGGACTGATATATTTTAGCTTTCATCGTTTTATGTGCTTTATGATTTCTTAATCTTTATTCATTCATTTTAGGTACTACTTCTTTGGTCACTCTCTCAATCCAAAAAATAATTCTTAGCATCCAGTAATAATGCTAATGATGCAATGTGAGCTTCAATAAATCCACATTTTAAATGTTTCTATCATTTGCACAATGGCCTGTGTTAAAGCCTGTGAGACAATGCTAATCAGTTGCACCAAAAATGCTTACCATTTAATAATGCATGCTGCCCAAGACAATATAAAATTTTTCTCGCATGTTATATTGCTCATTTTAAAGAAACTCCTCAAGGCCATCTCTATTTGGACTTCTATTGCATGGCTATAGCTACTGACTTTGCAGTAATCCTCACTCAAATATATAGGACTTACCTTATAGGAATGCATAAGGGCATGATAGTATGGCAGGGGTGGGCAATTAATTTCTATAGGGGGCCACATGAAAAATCTGAACTGTGTTCAGGGGTGGGTAGCAACAGGCCCCCAATTTGTGGGTAGTAATAGGCCCCCATTGGGTGAGGCCCTGAGGTGAATGAACTACAAGGCTGACATAGTTAACTCCTTAAACTTTTTAGGGAGCTAACTATGTGAGTGTTGTAATTCATTCACCGCAGGGGGGGGAAGGAAAAAATCCCCAACACTGAGCTAAGTCACCTGTCCTCTGTTCCCCCATGGCCTTCCTCTCTGACTGTCTTCTATCCAGCATAGGTGACATGATGCATCATCACGTCGCCTGCGCAAGAGTCTCTTCCTGCCTCTTGAGCCACAGGCTCTGCAGCCTGCGGCTCAAAAGTAACAGTCAAAACTTACGAGATCCCAGCATCGGATCTCACGAGTTTTGCTTACTGCCGTGCTGGGTGACCAGAGCCCGAACTCTGGCTCACTCAGTGGCGACGGGCATGCCAGACAGGAGCAGCGACGGAGAGGCCAGACAGGAGCGGCTCTCGGGCCATATGTAGCCCGCGGGCCGTACTTTGCCCAGTTCTGTAGTATGGGGAAGACAAAACTGTTCACCAATACATTGTGTCAAGTTTCATATAAAACAAAACATTGTAAGATAATATGAAACATCCTTTAATTCTTCCCATGTCTCATCAATAGTTGTTATGAATTTTGAAGTTTCCTCTAAGATTTACACAAAGCAGACAAAGGTTTTTTTGTTTTGTTTTTGGCCTGTATAAGGACAAGCCAAACTGTCAGAGACTTCAAAGATTTATTTTTGGTCCCTATACGGACAATCAAAACCATCAGAGAAGAGTGAGCATGTTTTGGAATTCACAGAACTTCTCATCGGCTTGGAAGTTAAGCAAATTGGGGATAAGGGTGGGAATGGGAGGCTTGATGCTGAAGTGATACAAGATACAGGTTTTGTCGCTGAGGATGCAGACTAAATCAGACTCTAACTGAAAAAGGAATTGGATTGACTCTGGTATTAATCTTTTTCTTATCTTCTTCTTCACCATTAATGTTTGAACCATTCTTGGTGGGAAGCACTTTTTCTGTCGTGAAATACATTCTGCTTGTTTTTAAATCATTATATGGTTTGTACAATTCCATTTACTCTCTATTTGCCCCTCCTTCTCTTTTCAAGGAGCAGCCCAGACCACTCCTCCTCCCACAAGTAAGTGGCCTCTCATCCCCTTCATAATTTAGTCTAAAATAACAATTCTGTTAATATGTGTACACAATAAGATACATTTCTCTTGCATGAACTTGTCTTGGACTACAACGTAAAAATGAATTGTATGTGTGAAGCTCGCATACAAATTGATTTACCTATAACAGAGGTAGGGAACCATTAGACCTCCAGAGATGGTTGAATTATAACTCCCGTCATTGGTCACTATTGCCTATACTGGATGGTGGAAGTTGTGTCTTGACAGCATCTGGAGGACTATACACTCCCCATCTTATCACAGAAACATGGTATCATGGAATAATATAATCATTAAGCTGGAAAGTGCCTGTAAGGCCATCAAGTCCAACTTCCCACTCACTGCAGGAATGTAAACCAAAGGATTTCTCCTAGGTGGCTGTCTAAATTTCTCTTAAATGCCTCCAATGTTGGAGCACTCATCTCAAGGTAATTGATTCCATTGCCTTACCGCAATAACAGTTCGGACGTTTTTCCTGATAGTCAACCAAAACCAGGCCTCCTATGAGCCTATTATTGAGCCTATGTCCAGAACTCTGGGTTGATCAAGGAGAGATCCTCCCTTTCTTCTGTATGAAAGCCTTTCAAGTAGTTGAAAAGTGCTATTAGATCTCCCCTCAGTCTTCTTTTTCTCAAAGCTGAACATGCCGAGTTATTTCAGTCTCTCTTCATAGGGCTTGGTTTCCAGCTACCTGATCATCCTTGTTGCCCTCCTCTGAACTTGTTTCAACTTGTTGTCATCCCTCTTGAAGAGCAGTGTCCAGAAGCAGCCTTTTGTACCCTTCACAGAAATAAAGGAGGATTAAACTTTTGCCCAGCTGTATGACCATGCAGGTTGCATGACAAGTCTGCAGCCCACTGCACCAAAGGAAGAGAACGTTTGACCTTTCAAATGTTCTAGATTATAATTCCTTCAATCTCTTACCATTAGTGCTACTGGTTGAGGATTCTGGGACTTGAACTACAAACCATGAGGAAGGGAAAAGGCTTCCCATGTCAGCTATGATGGAACAGGTACCATTGACTCAGAACACATACCAGAGCAACTGTAGACAATGATCAAGGAAATTAGGTATTCTCCTCCACTGATGTCCAAGTGTTAGAAGGCCTGTGCAAGACAGAATCAAGATGCACACTAAAATCCTTGAAGGGACAAGCCTGCTTTTCAACATCAATTCCTCCTGTGATAAATGGAGCAGCTTGTCATATATGATAAGTTGTAGAGACAAATAGACTTTGATTACAGTGGAATTTTTATTCTCACAATAATTGTCTACCACTGTTGTTGTTCCCCTCCTTCTAGGATCACCATTTCTAATGGAAACAACTGCATTGATTGGTAAGGGACATTACAACTTCCTCACAAAATAAATCCTAGATGGGAATAGATCCTCCGCCAATCATGTGTCCAACGTTTCCCTATTATAACAGAAACTGGCACAACCCTGTGTTTAACTATGGTTTTCATTGTGTTTTTATGCAAACTGGAAGGCACCTTGAGCTCCTAGGAGAAGGGTAGGGTTTAAATTTTTTTAAGGAAAACTTGATGTGCCACCAGCAACAGACTTTCTCTCTCTGTCTCTCTTGTCTTTCCAAGAAGGGGCTGTGAGGCTCGTCAATGGAAGAAACAGATGTGAAGGACGGCTTGAAGTATTTTACAATGGAGAGTGGGGGACTGTCTGTGATGATGAGTGGGACATGAATGATGCACGTGTCATCTGCAGGCAGCTTGGCTGTGGAGAGGCTCTCTCAGCACCTGGAGATGCCCAGTTTGGTCCAGGCCCAGGCAAAGTTTTTCTAGATGACGTTGATTGCAGTGGGAACGAATTTCGTCTGAACCAGTGCTCCCACAACGAGTGGGGGATAAGTAATTGCCTGCACAATGAAGATGCTGGTGTGGTGTGCTCAGGTACTCTTTGAATGATGAATGATAACACTCGATATATTAACGATATAGACGGTTACAGAGGAAATGTTTTGGGGTTATTAATTTTTTGGATGATTCAAGCAGGGGACAAAGTGGGAAAATGAATTTAAACAGCAAAACAAAGTGTGTTGAATATAGCATAAAAAACTGTTTTGAATCATTGTGTGTTCATGGTGGTATTGCTCCCCTTCTGGGAAGACTATTTAAAAGAAATGACTTTTATGATTTCTTCATATTAGCAGGGGAAATGTATGACTAGACTTCAATGGTCAGCATATACCATAATTTCAATTTTACTGCATATTCCCCTGCTTGACTTGTTGTAATTTCTTTATAAGGAAATTGAATTTATACAGGGACTTCTTAGTTCACCTTGAAAGAGAACCAGAAGCTTATGATCATAAATTTTAACGTTTTATCCAAGATTTACACAAAGCAGATAGAGATTTATTTTTGGTCTGTATACAGACAATCCAAACTGTCAAAGAAGAGTGAGCATGTTTTTGAATGCACAGAACTTCTCATCGGCTTGGAAGTTAACCAAATTGGGGATAAGGGTGGGAATGGGAGGCTTGATGCTGAAGTGATGCAAGATACAGGTTTTGTCGCTGAGGATGCAGACTAAATCAGACGCTAACTGAAAAAGGAATTGGATTGACGCTGGTATTAATCCTATTCTTGTTTTCTTCTTCACCATTAATGTTTGAACGATGCTTGGTGGGAAGCACTTTTTCTGTCATGAAATACGTTCTCCTTGGTTTAAAATCATTATACAATTTATACAATTCCATTTACTCTCTATTTGCCCCTCCTTCTCTTTTCAAGGAGCAGCCCAGACCACTCCTCCTCCCACAAGTAAGTGGCCTCTCATCCCCTTCATAACTTAGTCTAAAATAACAATTCTGTTAATATGTATACATAATAAGATACATTTCCTTTGCATGAACTTGTTGTGGACTAGAACGTAAAAATGAATTGTATGTGTGAAGCTCGCATACAAGTTGATTTACCTCTACCAGAGGTAGGGAACCATTAGCCCTCTGGAGACGGTTGAATTATAACTCCCATCATTGGTCCTTATTGCCTATACTGGCTGGTGGAAGTTGTGTCTTGACAGCATGTGGAGGACTATATATTGCCCATCTTATCACAGAATCATAGAATCACGGAATCATGAAGCTGGAAAGGGCCTGTAAGGCCATCGGGTCCAACCTCCCACTCAATGCAGGAATATAAACTAAAGGATATCTCCTAGGTGGCTGTCTAAATTTCTCTTAAATGCCTCCAATGTTGGAGCACTCATTACATCTCGAGGTAATTGATTCCATTGCCTTACTGCTAGAACAGTTCGGAAGTTTTTCCTGATAGTCAACCAAAATCAGGCCTCCTATGAGGCTTGGTTTCCAGCTACCTGATCATGCTTGTTCCCCTCCTCTGAACTTGTTCCAACTGGTTGGCATCCTTCTTGAAGAGCAGTGTCCAGAAGCAGCCTTTTGTGCCCAGAAATGAAGGAGGATTAAACTTTTGCCGGGCTGTATGACTGTGCAGGTTGCATAATAGGTCTGCAGCCCACTGCACCAAAGGAAGAGAATATTTGACCTTTCAAATGTTCTAGATTATAATTCCTTCAATCTCTTACCATTAGTGCTACTGGTTGAGGATTCTGGGACTTGAACTACAAACCATGAGGAAGGGAAAAGGCTTCCCATGTCAGCTATGATGGAACAGGTACCATTGACTCAGAACACATACCAGAGCAACTGTAGACAATGATCAAGGAAATTAGGTATTCTCCTCCACTGATGTCCAAGTGTTAGAAGGCCTGTGCAAGACAGAATCAAGATGCACACTAAAATCCTTGAAGAGACAAGCCTGCTTTTCAACATCAGTTCCTCCTGTGATCAATGGAGCAGCTTGTCATATATGATAAGTTGTAGAGACAAATGGACTTTGATTACAGTGGAATTTTAATTCTCACAATAATTGTCTGCCACTGTTGTTGTTCCCCTCCTTCTAGGACCACCATTTCCAATGGAAACAACTGCATTGATTGGTAAGGGACATTACAGCTTCCTCACAAAATAAATCCTAGATGAAAATAGATCCTCCGCCAATCATGTGCCCAACGTTTCCCTATTATAACAGAAACTGGCACAACCCTGTGTTTAACTATGGTTTTCATTGTGTTTTTATGCAAACTGGAAGGCACCTTGAGCTCCTAGGAGAAGGGTAGGGTTTAAATTTTTTTAAGGAAAACTTGATGTGCCACCAGCAACAGACTTTCTCTCTCTGTCTCTCTTGTCTTTCCAAGAAGGGGCTGTGAGGCTCGTCAATGGAAGAAACAGATGTGAAGGACGGCTTGAAGTATTTTACGACGGACAGTGGGGGACTGTCTGTGATGATGAGTGGGACATGAATGATGCACGTGTCATCTGCAGGCAGCTTGGCTGTGGAGAGGCTCTCTCAGCACCTGGAGATGCCCAGTTTGGTCCAGGCCCAGGCAAAGTTTTTCTAGATGATGTAGCTTGCAGTGGAAATGAATTTCGTCTGACCCAATGCTCCCACAATGAGTGGGGGATAAGTAATTGCCTGCACAATGAAGATGCTGGTGTGGTGTGCTCAGGTACTCTTTGAATGATGAATGATAATAGTCAAGTCTAGAGATGGGGAATTCCTATATGAATACCCCCATCACTACTCAAGACATTAATGGATATAGATAGTTACAGAAGTCATGAATTCTCTGGCTAATTAAGGCAAGTGAAAAAGTGGAGAAATGGATGTAAGCAGCAAGACCGACTATTTTGAATATAGCATAAAAAACTACTTTGATAATTACATTATAAACCTCTTAAAAGTCATAGTCTTTTCTAACAGTAGAAACAACAGCAGCTTTCTTAGTAGTAATAGATGAACAATATGCAAGAGTACATTGTATCATGCAACAAGAAGCTAATACTATAGAAATAAGCAGAATAATATTCATAAACAATATTTTAAAGCATTGAAGATTTGGTAACCACCCTGTTAATAAATCCCACCAAGATTCAAATCCAGTACTTGTTCATCACCCTCATTTACTTTGAATTTAAACCAGCCTGCAACATCCAGAGTGGCAGCGGTTATAACCGGCCACCCTTGTAAATCTGATACCGGAGCATGCGAGCAAACCAAACAATCTATAACATTTATTTCTTTGTTCATGTTTTTCACCAATTGATGGAATGCATTTTTCCCCATCCAGCATACCCGATTTCAATGATCATCAATAAAATTCCCATTTGCAATAATTTCCACATTCTGGTTGACTGTTTTCTCTTTGGCCACAAGGTGTCAATCGCAAGTTTGTCTTGATATTGCAGGTTTTCTAGTGGAATATGAAGTGAAGGAATTTCTCTCTTATTAAAATATTATTTGGCGGTAGCCTTCAATTAAATAAAGCAAAAACACAAAAAAACCCTGTTTTCAAACAGATAAAACTGAAAATACAAAATATAAATGTGGTTATCTTCTTTCTTCAGGTACCCAAACAGTTGAATCTTGTGTATATACTATTTTTTGTTCATACACAGTCTATATTAAGACATGAATAACTTTTAAAAAATCTTCAGATGTTGGCGGTCACTTTGTCCCTAAAGGAAAATAAAATCTGAATTTTATTAGTTGTTTCCTCCCACTTCTGCTGGCCATTTATCTGTAACAAATAAGAAGTTGGATAAATAGAATAGAAAATAACATAGAGTCCTCTCCAGCATGATCTCAAAGAATGTTCCTTGGTATCTAAAACCAAATATGCTACTTGTGTTCCTATTGAAAACATAGCTTTATCAGACATAACTTTTTTCCTTTACCTCATCAACTTGATGCCATTGTTCTTGAATTTCTTCCTGGTATCTATTTCTTTCTTGTAACAGGTTAAACCAATAATCCTCTGATATTTCATCATAATCATGGGGAAATCCCAAACACATTTTTTGTTCCAAACAATATCTCGTATAGGTAGTAACACCGCATTCCTCATTGTGGCTAACACTTTTGATAATTTTTCAGCCCAATCTTTACCGTTTTTCTTTCACTAATTTCCTTAACATTCCTTTTATTGTTTGGTTTGCTCATTCAACTTTCCCAGAGCTCTGTGGACTATATGAAATGTGTACTTTTCTCTTGGTTTCTAATGCATCCTCCATTTGTCTCATTATTTCTCCTGTGAACACCCCTCCCTTCTCTGAGCTTTTGACACTAGGCACATCCATCCTACAGAATAGCTCTTTAAACAACTTTTTTTGCTGTTGAAATTGCATCATTTTTCTTTGTTGGGAATGCTTCACACCAACAGGAGAAACCATCAATCACCACCAATAGGTACTGAAATCTTTCCTTTGTTCTAGGCAATCTGTCAATATAGTCAATGTATATTGTTCCCCATGGTTCTGTGTTTCTTTGTGGTATAATTATCCCTCTTGTTTTTCATATTCTCTTTTTAGTAAATTGCATGGTACACATGAGACATGTAAGTCTTTTTAAATTGTATCATTTTTACAGTTTTAGTTTCCACTTCCTTAGGGGTTTTTCTTCTCTTGACTAATTGATCCACTGTTTCCTATTGGTAACCAATTTCCCCCTCTGGTTGATGGACTTTTATCCTATAAAAGAGCACATCAACCTCACCTGTTCGTAGTATGTCATAATTTTCTTTCCATTCAGCAGAATGCTTTAGAAGTTTGTTGTCGACATTCTTCCAATAATCCTTAGCCCAAAACCAAATATACTCTGTTATTCCTTTGTAGAGACATTCATTGTCAATGACAGCATGATGCTAACTTGACCTGTTTTTTTCCTCCTGCAAAGTCTTAAGGACTTGTAACACATCCTGAACTTCTGTTTCCTGTGCACCAAAAGAGTTTGGTACTTCTCCCCTTTCCTCCTGCTGTCTTGATGGATTCCACCAAGCCCAAACAGTACTTCTAACTCCATTTTCTCACTCTGTTCTATGGATTCCATGTGACCTATGGTTTTCTCTTTTATTGCTTGTCTTAGGGATTCCGCCTCCTGTCTAACATCTTTAATACGTTTTTGTAGATATTCCAGGCCTGTCACCATTAAGGTTAATAAGGTGTTGCCTTGTGGCTGTGTGGCTGTAACGCTACCCTCTCCAAATGTCAGACTTGCTGTTTAATATAAAATTTCCCCTGGGGGATGTATTCCCTGGTGCAATTGTTCCAAAAGATATATTTCTCCCTTTTTAATTGCTTCCTCTGCTCTAGCATTTGGAGTACCTTGGTCTCTTACTCTTAAGAGCCAGTCTTTTGCTTGTTCTAATAAATCTCCAGCTTCCATAGTCACTCTGTGTTTTTACAGACAATACAGAATGTCCTCTGATGCTGGCTGGGACATTCCTCTCTCAAGACCATGCGATTTTACTATCATCTACAAACACCAACCAAGGCTTCTAGCCTCACAGAGTTTGTTTTAAGCCGCCACCACCACCAAAAAAGAGTATTCTACCTTTGTAGGCCCTGCTTCTATCATTAGAAACTACCTATTATACAGTGCTTTCAAACTGTACAGGCAAACTACCAATAACATTGCATATGGCAACAGAGCCTTGTAATCTACATTTTTTCCACTATTTCTCAACAGGCCCTGCCCTTTTCCAAGAGCTACCTGCTTTTATTGTCCCCTCTTCCCAAAACTCTCACAAAAAAGCTTTTAATAATGATTTTTCTGATGTACTTTATTCTTAGTACTAAACAATGCTCAATAGTCAATATTTTCAACAGGTATAAAATAGGAGTGAGTGAGCAAGGAGAACAGATAGTAAAAGAGAAGAGAGATAAAGAATTTTAAGTTTGGGAGAAAAGCACATTCATTGTGAATTGATTTATTCTGAAGTGCTAGTTTCCACAGACTCAAATAGTATAGATCAAAAAACACATATCTGAGTCCCATTTATGTACAAGAGAGTGGAAATTAGCACTGCTCTCCCTGCTGAGTATTCAGATGTTAAACAAAGTCACCTAGACTATGCTTAATTCAGCATCCTTTATGTACAGGAGAAGTCTTGGTGGCTGAATAACACAGAATCAGCCTTTAGCTACAACAACACTGGTTGGTCTTTATCTATAGACACAGCTTTCACGCTAGAGGCTGAAGAGCAGATCATAGTAAATAAAATTGGTTCTTATAGATGAAAAAGATTTAGCTCTTCAAAAATGTAGTGGTTGGAAAATCTTAGAGAAAGCAGGAGGTCAAAATAATCAGGGAAAGATCAGGGGGAGAGTCAGACAAAGAAAAAGGAAAATAGGGAGCACAGAAAAATTATCTGCAACAGGGTCAAAGACAAAAGAGGAAAATACAATTTCAGAGAATCTCACAAGTCCCCAGAGACATCACAATCACACCTATTCACAACAAACATAAGGAAAAATAATACGGCATTTCCCCGAAAATAAGACAGGGTCTTATATTAACTTTTGCTCCAAAAATGCATTAAGGCTTATTTTCAAGGGATGATTTTTTTTTGTTTCACGGACAACAATCTACATTTATTCAAATACAGTCATGTCATCTTCTTCTGGTTGCTATACAATGGTGGAGGCCAGGGTTTCACTTAACTAGGGCTTAATTTTGAGTTAGGGCTTATATTACGAGCATCCTGAAAAATCATACTAGGGCTTATTTTCAGGTTAGGTCTTATTTTCAGGGAAACAGGGTAATAAGAGAAATCTTCAATATTATCTCACCCATTTTCCTTTGCTATATATTCTTTCTTGTTCCTTGGGATACCCTGCTCACACTCTGCCATTCTGTCACAAAAGGGTGACTACTAGATCTTTTGTATCCCACGAAGAACAATACTATATTTATATAAACAGCAAAGGACCTCACGAGACACATTAATAAATGCAGAATGAATATACTTTATTACCGATAGATTACAATTCTAAATAAAGGGGTCTCATACATTCAACACATTCACACCACATACATACTCACCAAAGAAAGAAGAATTCTTTATTTGTATTGTCTATGTTCCAGAGAAAGTACAGTGGTGTCCCGCATAGCGACGATAATCCGTTCCGGATATCTCATCGCTATCCGGAAACATCGCTATACAGAAATAGAAACCCCACAGGAACACATTAAACTCTGTTTAATGCGTTCCTATGGGGGACAAACTCACCGCTAAGCGGGAATCCCCCATCCGGCCACCATTTTCGTGCCTCGGTAAGCGAGGAATCGGCGCAAAAATGCTGCGGGTGGCCATTTTCTTCATCCAGCGGCCATTTTGGAACCGCCAATCAGCTGTTCTGCTAACATCGCAATGCGAAGATTGGTAAGTGAAATGCTTACCAATCATCGCAATGCGATGTTTAGCCTATTTAAACATCGCAATGCAATCGTATAAACGATTGCAAAAAACGAATTGCTATGCGGATTCGTCGTTAAACGGTGCATTCGTTATGCGAGGCACCACTGTAGTTGGTTCCAAAAGCCTTTGGTCTCAGTAGACAAATTATACCTGCCTGGACCCCTCCGTTTATATTCTTTTTGAGCAGGTTGCTAGCTGGGCATGCATATTAGATGTTTCTTTGTTTCCCACTGGATATATGGTCCTTATCACCTATTTTGAAGCATGGAATGGTTTTAGACAGGTGTGGAATGCTCAGGAGGATACCTGTACCAGGATCTTCTTAATCCTTAAATTTGCTCTACTCCCTCAATTAGCAGCAGATGGTTTCTGTCAACTTACTAAAAGCATAGTTCAAAAAGTTCACAGTTCAAGAGTTGGATTTCTCACAATAAGGGCTTATAACCAAGAATGTAAAGTCCCATAGTTTCTCTGGTCCCGCTGGTCTCCATCTTTGTGTCCTTGTGCTTTCTCTGGTTCTTCTTATTCCAGGCCAAACATGCACACACCTTACAGTATCACTCTCGTTCTGGGAAGCCTATACAAAACAAATTACTTTTCTGTTTTCTTCATATTAGCAGGTGACATGTGGGGATTTCAATTGTCAACATATACCATAATTTAATTTCACTGCATATTCCACTGCTTAACTTGTAATTCCTTATAAGAAACTGAATTTATAGAGGGACTTCTTAGTTCACCTTGAAAGAGAATCAGAAGCTTATGATCAATACTTGTCATAAATTTTAAGGCTTCCTCCAAGATTTACACAAAGCAGACAACGATTTATTTTTTGACCGTATACGGACAATCCAAACTGTCAGAGAAAAATGAGCTTGGAGATAAAGCAAATTAGGGATGGAGTGGGAATGGGAGGCTTGATGCTGAAGTGATACAAGATGCAGGTTTTGTCGCTGAGGATGCAGACTAAATCAGACTCTAACTGAAAAAGGAATTGGATTGACTCTGGTATTAATGTTGTTCTTTTCTTCTTCTTTACCATTGATGTTTGAACCATGCTTGGTGGGAAACACTTTTCCTGTCATGAAATACATTCTGCTTGGTTTTAAATCATTATACGATTTGTACAATTCCATTTACTCTCTATTTGCCCCTCCTTCTCTTTTCAAGGAACAGCCCAGACCACTCCTCCTCCCACAAGTAAGTGGCCTCTCATCCCCTTCATAATTTAGTCCAAAATAACAATTCTGTTAATATGTATACACAATAAGATACATTTCTCTTGCATGAACTTGTTGTGGACTTGAATGTAAAAATGAATTGTATGCCTGAAGTTTGCATATCAGTTGATTTACCTCTGAACATCTTCCAATTTATTGGCATCCTTCTTGAAGAGCAGTGTCCAGAAGCAGCCTTTTGTGCCCTTCACAGATATGAAGGAGGATTAAACTTTTGCCCGGCTGTATAACTGTGCAGGTTGCATAATAATTCTGCAGCCCACTGCACCAAAGGAAGACAACATTTGACCTTTCAAATGTTCTAGATTATAATTCCTTCAGTCTCTTACTATTGGCCCTACTAGTTGAGCATTCTGGGACTTGAACTGCAAAGCATGAGCAAGGGAAAGGCTTCCCATGTCAGCTATGATGGAACAAGGACCACTGACTAAAAATACATACCAGAGCAACTGTAGACAATGATTAAGGAAATTAGGTATTCTCCTCCACTGATGTCCAAATATTAGAAGACCTGTGCAAGACAGAATCAAGATGCACACTAAAATCCTTGAAGGGACAAGCCTGCTTTTCAGCATCAATTCCTCCTGTGATAAATGGAGCAGCTTGTCATATATGATAAGTTGTAGAGACAAATAGACTTTGATTACAGTGGAATTTTTATTCTTACAATAATTGTCTGCCACTGTTGTTGTTCCCCTCCTTCTAGGACCACCATTTCCAATGGAAACGACTGCATTGATTGGTAAGGGACATTACAGCTTCCTCACAAATTATATCTTCTACCAATACATTAGCAGTAGATCCTTTAGGTCCTGCAAGTTGCAAGGCGGGGCCTCCATGGATCAGATTCGTTGTTCTAGAACATCCCATAGATACTCAATTGGATTGAGATCTGGGGAATTTGGAGCCAAGGTAACACCTTGACTTCTTTCTCATGATCCACAAACCATTCCCAAACAATTCTTGCAGTGTGGCAGGATACATTATCCTACTGAAAGAGGCCACTCCCATCAGGGAACATTATTGCCATGAAGGGGTGTATGTGGTCTGCAACAATCTCTTTGTAGTTGGTTTGTGTCCAAGTAACATCCACATGAATGCCAGGACTCATGGTTTTTCCAGCAGAACATTGTCCAGAGCATAGCACTGTCACTGCTGGCTGGATTTCCTCCCATAGTTAATCCTGTTGCCATCTCTTCCTCAGATAAACAATGCACATGAACTGGCCAACCATCTGATTTAAAATCTGTAGATCAGATGATGGGCCAAAAATGATCCATCCTTCTTCCATTGCTCCATGGCCCAATTCTGATGCTCTTGTCCCCACTGTAGGAGTGTTCAGCAGTGGACAGAGGTGATCATGGGCACCCTATAACTATACAACCCCATATGCAGCAAACTGTGATGCCCTGTGTGTTCTGACACCTTTCTATCATTGCCAGCATTAGATTTTTCAGCAATTTGAGTACAGTAGCTCTCCTTCGTGATTGGACCAGATGGGTTGCCCTCATTCCAAATGTGCATCAGTGAGCCTTAGCGCCCATCACCCTGTCCTTGGTTCACTCATTCTCCTTCCTTGCACCACTTTTTTTAGATACTAATCAGAGCATACCGGGAACACCCCACAACACTTGCCATTTTGGAGATGCTCTGACTCAGTCATCTAGCCATCACTCTTTGGTCCTTGTCAAAGTCACTCAGATCTTTTCACTTCTCCGTATTTCCTGCTTCCAACACTTGAAATTCAACAACTGACTGTTCACTTGCTGCTTAATGTATCTCACTCCTTGACAGATGCCATTGTAACAATGTAATCAGTGCTATTCACTTCACCTTTCAGTAGTTTTATGTTGTGGCTCATCAGTATAAATGCAAATCAGATTACTTGTACAAGGTCAAACTGTAAAATTATGTTGAGTGGGTAAAATGTACAATCAATATAGATGGAGTGTAGATGGATAGTTCTATCAAGATGTAGATGAAACTATATCTAGATAGGACTGTTATTACTATCTACACATTTTGGATATCTATTTTGTTTGCAACAGTCCTCCTTTTAAAGCAGATGTTTACGATGAACATAAAATTCAGCTATAATTAATACAAACATGACATTAGATTCAATGTTATGTTGTCCTTTTTTCTCCCTTATTAATGAAATAAACAATTATTATATTTATCAAATACATTTCTGTCATAAGAAGCATATTCTGCTTCACTAGAACTTTATCATTTTAAGTAGTTTATTTTACTGAAATTATATTTACTGTACTATTTCTCTCACTCTCCTTTTTTTTTTCTTTCCTTCCCCATATTTTAAGGCACAAGTCAGACTTCTCATTCTCCAACAAGAAGCACCTCTTTGTCATGTCATTATCCTAAATCCTAATTTTATCAAGCAAAAATTGGTCTCTGAACAAGCCCATAAACATAAATGTTCCTGGCATGTACAGAGCTCAATGTACTATTGCTAACCAATGTTCTATCGTCATCGTCATCTTAGAATTGCAGAGCGAATTTCCCTTGTTTCTTTTAGATGGAGATCTGCAACTTGTCAATGGAAGACATAGATGTGAGGGACGGCTTCAGGTGTTTCACAGTGGAAGATGGGGAACCGTCTGTGATGATGACTGGGACATGAATGCAGCACGTGTTGCGTGCAGGCAGCTTGGATGTGGAAATGCTATCTCACCAGTGGGGAAAGCACAGTTTGGCCAGGGTAGAGGGGACATTTTTCTGGATGATATATCCTGCGTTGGGAATGAACTCCGCTTGGAACAGTGCTCTCACAGAGGCTGGGGAAGTCACAACTGTAACCACAGAGAAGATGCTGGAGTCGTCTGCTCAGGTACACTTGGATAACAGGATAATGAGAAATATATTGATGAATAAGTTAAGGGCCAGAACAATGTAGATCAGAAGCTATTAGCTGTCCTCTGGCTGGCTTGCAGTAGATTGCTAAGGATTTCTGACATAAGGGGTCTGAAAATTGCAGGTAAGGTTTGCAAATTAAACTATCTGTGCCACAATTGACCTAGAACTCATTACTTCTTCCTTGGTTATGGTCACCTTTCCCAACCAGCAAAATAGGAACCTCGCTTGGGTTCACCTGGCCAGATTTTGAGCAGCTCTGTTATCCAGTTTTAGAGTTTGGCATTAGAATGTCTCTGATCTGGTCTGTTGTAACCTGAGTAAAAAATTTTACTTGTGTTTTCTGACTCAGGCAGCAATCTGGTGAAGCTGGTAATAATCTGTGCCCTAGATTGTCATGTTGAATTTATTTCCACTAACAACTGCATACGTTTTATGCCCTGTCTTTTCCTGGTAGCTCTAATAAAAGCTTGCTGCTTATATACCGCCCCATAGCGCTTCAGACATGAGACACAGAAAGTCGTATAAGCCTGAAGTCTGCCTTGGGTCCCTGGAGGAGGAGTGGAACAAGGGGATAGTTGCAAGGACTCTAATCCATGTGCCCAAATCCTCTCAATCAAAAAAAAAATCAAACACTGGAAGTACACACCTAGTCAATTCTTGTGTTTTATTTCGATTTTTGGCTACTTCTGGCATATTCTGACTTTCAATCTCCAGGTTTCATGCATTTTTCAAATTTTGAGCTGGCAAGCCCTGCAGGGGGGGGGCGCTAGGAGTGAATATTTGGCTCTAATTCCACATTTGTCCATCTTTTGGACAGAAAGTGCCACTAAACCAAATGGACTGATAAGCTAACTTAGTGTTAGGCCTTCTCCCATGTATCTTTCACTCCATGTATTCACACAGTCTTACCGCACCATCCAATATTTTTCATTTCTATCTGAGAAAGGAGACTTTGTGCTATGACTTGTTTATTTATCTGACATATTCTGCCCTTTCCCCAGAAACTTGTCCAAGGAACATAATGAAGAGTCAATAACTCACAGTGAAAGAGAAAATGTTGTAGCTCAGTGGCAGAATAAATATATCTCTGGCAGCCCTAGTTGGGAAACCTGTCAGAAACCTCAGGGAACCAGTGTTAAGCAGCATACACTAGATGGATGATCAGCATGAAGGAACTTCCTGTCTCATATATTCCCTGTTGGAATATATTCAAGGCTTTTGTAAAAGCTCTTTAAAGTCATGTTTCCTTACATAATTTTTCCTTACAAACTAGAAAATATCTATATACTGAAACATGTAGAATTAGATAATAAACAACACCTGCCAAATTAGGTGCATTGTGCTGAGTACATGAAAGAGAAATTGTTGGGAAACCCATTTTGGATAAAGATTCAGGCCACAGAAGTATTGTTAGGGACAGGATACTCTTCTTGTTCTTTATTTCCCAACTAGAAATTAGGAAGTTCTAAAACTCTGATAACTTAATGTTCTAGTTCTGACTCTGCATACATTATAGGTTTCTCATGAGAGGATTTGCCAGTAGGTAACCAGCCCATGTAGAAAGTGTCTAATTGTTTACACGCCATTGTGCTTTCGCAAAATTTATGTTGCTTCTAGGAGCAAGTAATTTTTTTTATACTCCTGATCCATTTCATTTCTTTTTTTCAGGGTCCACTGGGATAATCACTACAGTTGGTAATTAATGTTTTTCTGACATGTAAACAGTTCATACATGTACATTATTGATATTTAGATTATAGTCAAACATGACAGTACAAGTAATGTGTTATTAGAAGCTGATAACTGTTTCACCTGAGAGTCAAGAATTCAGAAGTCAGATTTTTAAATGAAGTAGTGGAAGTGTTTGCTTCATTGTCATTGGAGCTGTGAATCTGTTTCTATGTGTTTATAGAGCTGTCCAGAGTGCTGAACACAAGACAGGTTCAGGCTATTGGATAGCTCACTTAATGTTCGGATCAAATTCACCACTCCTGTGACATCTGAGTCAATAGCTCCACTGAAGCACAGCTCATGATGTTGCCCAGCAAAGCAATTGCTTTGCAAGACTAGAACATAGAAACGCTCAAGCTGTGACAAACAAATGTCTTTCCAGTCCTTTAGGCATCCATGATTCTACAATGCTCTACCTGTAGTATCCAGTTTGACCCTTAGATGTCTCTTTTGTAAATAATTAGATAAATCAGTTTATTCAAAGTAAATCTAAGCTCTTAGATGAGAACCTCCATCTGCCACCAAAGCTTCTCTGCTACCAAAACAGCAAGCATGCATCTGGTCTTCATTTTCTGATTTAGCACTCATTCTTGCTTCAGTTTTACATGCTATAAGACCAGCTGAGTTTTGTACCAAATTAGCTAAAGCAGCATCATGTCATAAGGTAGGACAGCACAATTATTCAGCAATGCTCTCTTCACTTTTAAGCAGAGTGGCAAGTCTTAATCCCACCCCTTAATGACTTCATACAGTGACACAAAGTGAAGGCTACAAAGATAATATAATATGATGCAAGGATCCGGCCTTAGGCCTCATGCAGAGAACCTATTAAATGCATTTCTTGCATTCCATAGTGAGCTAGGCAAAAATAATACAGTGGTGCCTCGCTTAACGAGCACACCATTAGGTTTTAGCGATTAGGTTTTAGCGATCGCAAATGCGATCACATACCGATGGCCCCTATGGGCAAAAATCGCTTTGCGAAGATCGGTAAGCTTTTCGCTTACCGATCTTTGCAAAGCGATGCCGTGGATCAGCTGTTCGGCGGCTCCAAAATGGCCGCCGGAAGCCCCGAAATGGCCACACGCAGTGTTTTTGCACCCTGCCCTCGCTTACCAAGGGCGCGAAAATGGCTGCCGCAATGGAGCAACCTCGCTGAATGGTGAGTTTTGCAGCCTATTGGAACGCATTAAACTAAGTTCCAATGGGCTTTTACGTTCCGTACAGCGATGTTTCACCATAGCGAAGGTTAATCCGGAACGGATTAACCTTCGCTATGCGAGGCACCACTGTACTAAAATCTGGCCTGCTCTCTCCACCCACTTGATATACCTACCTTGATTCCCAATGTCTTCATCCATTCACATGGGTGCCACATAATATCTAAATGCATCCTGCATTATATAAAACCACATGGATCTTGTCCTGCTCTATATGAATGATCTCCCAGATAAAATTTTTGGAAAGAGGCAAGAGATTCTGTGGACATTTTTCCAGGGGTGGAGGAAAAGATGTACAGCGACTATGTTAGCACCTCCTGAGGTATTCTCAAAATCAACCAGTATTGTTGTAAGAATATTCATACACCTCTCCTGGTGCAAGAAGCTGGCTTCATGTACCAGCAGGAGGAGGCAACTGGAAATATTTGAAGTGTTGCTCAGCACTCTCGTGAAATTAGGAATGCCATGTGTTTGCCAAGGCTTGGCTGTCTGCTTGCACTGGTGGACAGATAAGATCTGTGCTAAGGAGCTGATTAGGGAATACTCCTCTGAATGACATGTTGCTTTAAACCATGTTGTGAACAGAAAGCCTTTTAAGTGTTGTCTTCTATTTTTTTTTTTCATTTCTAGCCCCACCTGATGAAACACAATCGGATCCTGGTAATTTTTGTTGTTGTTGCTCAGTGTATGGATGATCAAACTTTCCTTCTCTCAAAACATGCATTTTGTGAAGACTCTTCCAAGACACACAGCTTTGAGTGCATGTTTCAGATACATATATGGGAAATATACATGCATACATGTGTGCATACATACATACATACATACATACATACATACATACATACATACATACATACATACATACATACATACATACATACATACATACATACATACATACATACATACATACATACATTATGTCCTATCAAGTTGGAATTGACGTATAGTGATCCTAATAGGAATCAGGGGATATTTAAATTAAGTGAGATATTCAAGGAGTGGTTTTCTCAGTTCTACTCTCCCTGTGAGTTTGGCATAGTAAGTTACAAGTAGAGTAGGCTCAATACAATTAATGGAACTTATGGAGCAGTTGACTTACCAATCCTCACTAATTCAATGGGCCTACTCTAGTACAACTTACTATGCTAAGCAAAATGATTTCGGCTAGCTTGCAGGTCTTCAGTGCCTTCTTTTCAAAACAAGAACTCAGTTACATACCCAGCTAGAGACCAGGTTTTGCTACTAAAGCAGAGGTCCAGGAAGGAAATGGTTCCCCTCTGTAAAAGAACAGTGCTCTTACATGCAGTATATTACCAATGGCCCATATCATCAGTTTGTAATCTAACATCAGGTGCATATCCATGTGGCAGTCACTTGACTGAAACCAACAGTCCAGCTGAAGAACAAACCAGTTAACACAACATATCTCCAATTAAGAAAGGACCCAAAAAGATCAATAGGACTACAGAATTGTGTTGTTTCTCTAAAATATGGGCAGAGAAGAAATGGCTCTCCAATTTAACTCTGACTCCCATCAGTCTTTGCCATTAGTAATGCTGACTGCAGCTGATGTGATTTGGACTCCAACAACATCAGAAGGATCCGAGCTGTCCTACCCTTTAATTAGAATTCCACCGACAGGATGCTGAATACCATGAAAATCAAAATAATGAAGTTGTAACATGCAACCATTAATTCACATGTGCCAAACTCAAGGCCTGTGGGCTGAATCCAGTCCACCGGGCTGTTTCATGTCACCCTTATATGCATGCTACTGTGTAGTATACAATACGCAGATGCTTACTTGGTCACCTATAATGCTCCACATAGCATAGGCATCCTTCAGTCTCGAGAGACTATGGTAACATGCTCTGAATCGAGGAGTGTCCTCTCCAGAGCATGAAGCCCAGGTAAGGTAATATGGAGGATAGGCTGTTACCCAAGCAGCAGATCCCCCCTCTCCACATTGCTGAAATGGTCCAATGGAAAGGCAAGAGCCAATACAACTGGTTCCAGCAATGTTGCAGGAGTTGGCAGAACGACACATGCTGCCTTCGGGACTCCAGCTCCGGATTTTGCCTCGAGGTTAACTCCTGAAGCCTTGCTGAGAATGCTCCACAAGGACGCTAGGAATCCACCCAGCGGCACTTCTAATCCCAGCATTCCAAGCAGCAAAGAGTCAGAAAGTGATAACTGAACGAGGAGGATTTTATTTAATATGATAAAGAGTAGATACATTTATATAGTCTTACAAATACAACTCTTTGTATAGTGGGCCTTTGAGGGCAACCATAATGCCGATGCGGCCCAAGAAGAAATGGAATTTTACACCTCTGCATTAATTCATTGTCTCGGTAACTTGCACCTTAAAGATGCAACCCTATGTCAATTGTCTTGGAAGTGAACCCCACTGAACCCTCAGCAACGTTTCTGAGTAGGATTGTACAGGAATTTAGCCTAGCTCCTTTATCTGCTACTTTGTGTTGAAGGCCACATACAAAAAGCCAAAAAAGGTAAAACTTATCCAATAAATCATTACAATTACAAAACAATATAATGTAATTTCAACTTAATCTAGGATACTTTGAGAATGGTTCTTTCAGCTGATGAACATATATGCATGGCAGCAAAATCTAATTAGTTTTATGTTCTTTGCTTCTACCCTCTGACAATGATTCTCTCTTTTCTTTGTCTAGTAAGCCTTTCATGTCTGCCACAATACATGAAGGCAGTTATTGAAAAAGAATATATTGCTTCAAAGGGCTGCTCTGAGTGCAGGCTGTATTTGAGTGACTCTACCAATGCACCTGTCATTACAAGACAGCATATTATATTCTATATTCCATATGATGACCGTGGGACGATACAGGAGGTAAGGAAGTATAGTCCTAATTGTAAGACATATAATTGGACTAGGTTTCTTCTTAATTTCAAAGATCACACATCCATGAAATTATTCCTCCTGAGACAAATCTACATACAGTCAGGCATTTTGGCTTTAAAAAGTAATATATGAGCAAGCCTTTTGGAGATGCAGGTCCTGTTTACATCATCAAGAGAACTAGTCACAAAGATTTCAATTAACCATAGTTTCCTGTTTCATTCAAACAGGGAAGCTATGCTTACCTAAAGAATTAGTGATTTGTTCCTCCCAAAAAAAGGAAAAGGATGTGTCTGTTTACCCACTACCCTCATGCAGTCCTTGACACATTAAGCCAAGATATGTTCAAAATGGCTGACAGAGCATATATAGTAGTGGAACATTCATAGAATCAAGTTAAGAGAGCAGTCATTCTGATACAAATTAATCATTAGAAAATTACTTTGTAATCAAAATTAATAATAGTGATCAGAACTGGGAAGCTTCTTGTTTCAAACACGTTAATTCTAACTACTGTAGTTCCCTTTTGCAAGAACAAAGGTATAACTAAATTAAATTAAAATTATGGAGCCAAAGACAGTTTTTTTGGAAAAACTAAGATTGGACAAGAAAAAAGAAAAACCCAAAGGCAATATATTATAGCTGTTTAAATAAATAAAAATTGTCACATCAATTCTAACGTATGGCAATCCTTTTCAGGATCTTCTAAGAAGTGATTTACCATTCCCTTCTTCTGGGGGCATCCTAGGACCATGCAACTTGCCCAAGGTCACGCAGGCTAGCTCTTATGGGATGCCCAGTGTAGAATTGAGTTCCCAACTTTTGGCTCTGCAACCAAATACCTAACTCACCGAGCTATCCAGCCAACTTAGTCTGTAGCAGTTGACAGACTAACATATTCATTTCAAACTGAGGTTTCATGAACCAAAATCTATCTCTTCAGTTATGCGTCTTCAGACATGTATCTTGGACATGTGGGTTCTGATCCAAAGCTTATGCCAATACAAATTAGTCTTTAAAGAGCCAAAATATTTTGTCCTGGTTATTTCCTCCCCGAACACCCCCTTTCCCCCTTTAATTTCACTAACCTTCTGAGATAGACTGGCGTAGCTACTTATTTGGACAGCAGCATATATTATTTCAATAATACAGTCCCTCACCACAACATCATGACTGGAGAGTGATAGTAAGATTCTTGCCTCAGATTTCATGTTGGAGCTGTCAGTGAGCAAAGCCAGCTCCCCTCCTGAACATAATATCTTTTGAGAGACAACATTTGCTGCCTTATTATAGATCAGTATTTCCTAAACTTTTTCAAGTTCCAACTCACTTTTATAATAGCCACGTAACCTGCAATCCACCACCACCACCACATTTGAACTAAAGAGGCATTTATAATGGAGTAAATTATTTTGAGAAGACAAACCTCTCTGGAAAAGACAGTCATGCTAGGAAAATAGGAAGACGGACCTTGAGATGGATTGACTCAATAGAGGGACCACAGCCTTTGTTTCACAAGACTGCAGCAGGGATTTTGACTATATGCGTGAGGGTATGGGGAGATTGGGGAGGATTAATCCACAGGGCCCCCAAAAGTAGCAGAAATTTGACAGCACGTAACATTGCCACAAAATATCTACTGCCTGATTTTTTGGGGCAGGGGAACCTTCTTTTGTCCCCTTGACTGGGTTTGCAATTCGAACTCTGCCTGCTCCCACCCTACTCTCCAGTTTCCCTAGCCTCTCCTCCAGCCCAGATGGTATGGACTCAAAAACATCACTCAGGCACAACTAGGGAAGGAATCCCAGATTCTGGAAGAGAGAGATAGTCCTTAGTGTGGAGAAAAGCCACTTTTCTCCAGAGGAAGAAAAAAGAGAGAGAGGAAGGGACTTTTTTGACTTTATACTCCACTCCACAGTCCCTCAGCTTTCTTCCATTCTAGGAAGCCAGCTCAGTGCCTTTAAACCTTGGTGAGAAAGTGAAGCAACTAGTAAACCATTGGATTTGTTACAGGCATACAGATAGAAACCTATGGTTTATTTAAGCCTGGAGAATCCCCCCCCCAAAAAAATACTTTGTGTCCCTCTTGGAGGTCATGATCCCCATGTTGGGAATTCATGCTTTAGATGCTGGAATCGCTGGGTCTGTCCGAAGCATTCTGGGCCCTCTTGCTTGAGCCTGGAACTGAATATAGCCATTCTACTGCTTTCTGGATCTTATGCAGATTGGTACAAATTGGACTAATTAAGTTCAAAGCTGATGCAGAGTTCTAGAATGAAGTATCTTACATCACTTCAGATGCTCTTTCTGGGAAGCATGAAATTCCTCTTGCAGCATCACCTATAATAAAACACACAATGTATTAGCCTGGTTAGCTTGGACATTGAACCTTTCTTTTGCTGTGTAAAAATGTAACTCTAAAAAAAATATTTTAACAGAATGATGGACGGACTAGAAGCTTCACCAATACTGTCAAGAGCTTAGGAGGTGACGTGCATCTTGAGTTTCGCTTCACCTGCATAATGGAGTCAAGGCAAATGAAAGAAGTAACACACACCGTGAATGGGTTTGAATACAAGAAGCGACCACGTAGACAATTACATCTGCAGTTTTTATTTTATGATTCGCCTTCCTTTTTGCACCCATGGAATAATTTGCCCTATTTTATGGACATAAATGAGGGATCTCTTGTCGAAGTCACTCTTCAGAGCTTTTATCAAAACCTGATACTGTTCACAGACACATGTGTGGCTTCCCCTCGGGCTCATGACTTCACCACACAGGCATATGTCCTAATAAAGAACGGGTAAGGAAATAAGCATAAGATATCAGTGTTTCTAAATAACATTCAAAAAGTTCAAATACAAACATTGTGATCATTGTTCAAGGTTTTGTTTTTGTTTGTCTTTTGTCCTTGGTATGCAAAAAACTTTTAGGTTTATTTGTGTCCCATTTCCCACCATAAAAAACTGCCTCTGGATTCTATCACCCTGACCCCTTTGGTTCTTCGTCTATGCAGAGGGTCTCCATTTCCACAAGTTCTCAGTGCAACTAATTCCTAGGCAGGTCTTTATGGCCATCCTGAGAACCAATGACTTCCATACAACCTGTCTCAGCTCATGAAAAGGTGAGAAGAGAGAAGTCCTTGAACTCAAAACCAACTGTCGGACCACACTTTCTTCGAATGGTGGTTGGCTGATTTAAACTTCTTCCTATACCTCGTTGAGGGTCAGGCACCTTCTGTAACTTGTAAAAAAAATCTTATTTTGTCCTGATGTCTTGAAAGATATCCCATGGGTTTCTGTAGCAGTCAGAAATCTAAAAATATTTCTAAAATATTTTTAGAAAATATTTTCTAAAAGGAAAATCCTGTTCACAAATCCTTTCCCATCTTTCATTTGTTCTGCCAATTTTATTATCCAGAGTGATAAGTTGTTTTTCATGGAGGAAGAAATTACTTGGCAATAAGTGTTCGGGTTTGTTTGTTGCGTAGCATATTATGGCTAGTATAATACAATGTTAATCACTTGTTTTTATATAGCGCATTTGACAAAAAGTTAATTGCTCATCTTTTTTTTTCTTTTAGCTGTGTTCAAGATCGTACCTACACCAGTTATTTCACACACAAGAGGAGGGCTCTGCATTTTAGTTTTAATCCCTCCAGGCTTTTCAGAAGATATTCAGCATTTTACCTACAGTGCAAAATGGTGGTGTGTCCTGCTCATGATTATTTTTCACGATGCTACCAAGGCTGCCTACCTAGGAACAAGAGGGAAGTAAGTTCAGAGGAAACACATGCCCAAGTTCTTGGGCCACTTAAGCTTTCATAGCCTGAAGATGTGGACCCTAACACGTGAATGTAAAAAACAAACCCTCTCAAGTACATTGGGAAAATTTGTGTGTTGAATCACTTTGTGGCATTTCTCTGTTATCAAATTGCACAAATAAAGAGTCATCAAAGCAGACAGTTCCATAGAGACAATGGCACTGTCAAATGCTAAAATATAAGCTTTTCTTTTTGCGTTCTCATTCCTCTTCTCTGGTGTATTTTGATTCTTATGAAAGATCTGTAAAATCTTTTTTTTTTTTTTGACATTGTTGCAATTAATTGGTTCAGTAACTTACCAAAACAAATAAAACTAGCTGAAAAAAACTTCTCAGAAAAATGTTCTCATATTACTTTTGTTACATGAATGTCACTTTCATCAGCCGTTGTCTCGGGTTCTTCTGAATGTGCCTCCCCGGAGAGATTTGCTGTATCCTGGTGATGTACTGATGTGGTAAATGTCACTAGTTTTCATCCAAACATGGAGCAGTGAAAAAATATTTCCACTGTGAGCAGATACAGGTCATGATATTCACTTCACCAAGTCAAAAAATAGTGATCTCTCTCTCTCTCTCAAATTTCATTTGCAAAATTTAGAAAACATTCGAAGAGAACAAATATGCACAGAACTCAAAACAAATCAAGGTTATTACTAGGTCAATCCCATCAAAATCCACCAATTGGTTTTGTAGAAGTTAACTTTTACAATTTAGATTGCAGTAGATAACAGGTAGAGATCAGACCTCGGAAAGGTGCTTAAAAATTGAGAGGGGGTACCAAGAATTAGCAGTCTAATTCCTAAATATGCAAATCAATCAATGTCTCCCCTAAATATTATCAAAATCAATTAAATTAAATATTTTGGATTGAACCAAAATAGCCAGTAAGTGTAAAAACAAAATTGCAGACTGCAGCTAATAGTTGCTTGAGAAGGACTTATGCGTTAGATTTAAAAATAGTTAGATCATCTTTGTCTGCATGTTATACAGCCCTGTGTATATACCCTGAAATTGAGTTCCTTCTTGTTTAGTACGGCCTAGTCTAAGGTAAACACATACAAGACTCCAACTTAGAAGGAAGTAATACTAAACATAGCGGGATTTATTCTTACACAAATATGTATGGGACTGAAATATTAATTCTATTGTAATTTGTTCCATTAAGTAATCAGGCACTTGTATCTCAAGAATTATTGTGTATTTCAGAAACATGAAACACAGTTTTACAATATATTTCTCTCACAGCTTTTACTTTCACAGCTGAATAACTTCAAAAAGTCATTTGTCTTTCTAATAGTACTGGGATTTTTCACATAAGAAAATAATAATAATAGCCATAAGATTTCATTACATTCCACAACATTGACAAACTATTTCATTTGCATGACTTTAAAATGAAAGTTGAGATTTCTGGTAGCAGTGTTCTCCCAGTACCATTTTCCCCCATATCTGATAGTCACAGAAACATGATTTTTTCCCCACACATTGGCGAGAATCCACAGGTGATTACGCTGCCATAAGTGCAAAGAGGTAAACTACAGAGGTGAACACCCATGCATTAATTAAGTCACTATTTGCATCCCCTGCCATATGCCAGTCATGTGATTTGGTGTGCAGTGAGTGATGCAAGTGGCAACTCAACAACTAGTGGCATTTCACTGCTTTATGCCATTGTGCTTCTGTTGGTATTAACTGAGCAGCAGGATTCTACCCGAGATACCACTGCCAGGGATTGGACCTGGGACTTCCAACATGCAAAACAGAAGTTACATTACTGAGCTGTGTTCCTTTTATCCCCATGTGTAGCTTTGCTCTTAATCATTTCAACAACAACCATGCTGTAGATAGATTTCCTCTCCTCCTCCCAACTGAGACACCATAAAAGAGAATGCCATTCTAGTAGTATCTCAGTAGGTGAGTTGACTGTCTTTTTTTTTAGTGCACTGCTTATGTTTACACAGCTGTGCATATTTTTTTTAATCAAAAATCTTCTCACATTATGTACATCACCTTGATGCTCTGCTTGTGCTATACACGCAAGCATACGTGTAAGCATACGTATACACACTGTTATCTACTGTACTGCAGCATAAAGCTTGGGTAACATGACAGCTGCAGCACTGGCAGATTCAGTGACTGCTGTAATTTGTAATGATGACTTTTCCTGTTGTAACAATATTTTTTCCCACTCCTGATATTCCTCCTGCTTTTAAAATTTTTTCTTGACATCAACAAACTCCTGCACACAGTTTAGGTGCAGTTACTTGCATTAGTTATCCCTCCATTATTGGAAAAAGGAACCAAGTTATGATTGTAAAAAAACTCCTTTTGCCATGCAAATGTAATTTTCTTAAAGTAACTTTTATCATTATGGAGTTGCAGACTTACTAAATGCTTAGCTCATGTGCTGGGTCATGCCATTAATGATTTATTTATTTTAAATCGTTTTGTTCTGCTTTTCTCCTTAAAAAAGACTCAAGGTGGCTTACATCATTACCATGTTGAGTTGTGTTACAGCAGTCTTCCAAAGGCAAGGGTGAGTGGTACCTTTCTTAGACCACTAAAAATTATAACCATACACTAGCTTCCAACCCCATATACATCTTCATCAAGCTGAGCACCTCAACACTGTAGGTAGTATAGAAAAAGATACAAAAGGTCCAAAAATCAAGGGCAAATGTGCTCTCCAGGCTGCTTGGTTAAAATTAGAGATGGAAGTTTTCGTATACGAATACCCCTGCACAGGTTTAATGAGGACATAAACTGGACATAACGAGGGTCCAGCCCCCAGGGGCTGGACTGTCCACTCACCTTCCACTCTTGCTGCAGGCTCTGTGTTCCCTTCCGATCACTCCAGAGCTTGCGGTCTGCAAGCCGGTCTTCGACCTTGCAGCGAGGCTCGTGAAGGAAATCTTTCATTTCAGGTGCTGTGGGAAAAGTCTTTCATTTTTAGTAGTTTTTATGCTCCACTCCTTTCATTTATCACAAAAAGTACTCCCTCTTTGGGTCCTTTTGTTCCCCACCCCAGTTTTATTTTCTGGTGCTAGTCCAAAAATACCTTAAAGAGCCTTTAAAAAGTACTTTTAAAAAGCTGAGGCAAGGAAGCAGAAAATCAGTCTATTCTAACTGCAGGCTACAAACCACCACTAAACAAAACTGTCAAAAAAATCCACACACACTTAAGAGAATAAATATATGCTAAATGAATAAATGACAAGTTTTTAAAAATCAGTCAAGCAGGACAACACCAATACACACAAACACACACACACACACACACACTGCACATACACATAGGATAATAAATATCAAAATAAAGTGTGTGTGCATGGAAACATATACACTACATAGCATATCCCAAACCAAAACTGCTAGAATGTTTGGAGATTTCTCTTCCTCCCCCCACCTTGATGCCTTCTGTTCTTTTTATTTTGAGTCGATCAGAGTAGCATGTAGTAAAAATAATCCAAAACAGCAAAGGACTAAGGTGGGTGATCCCCAAAAGAAATTTAAAAATAATGCCAATATGGCATACTGTCACAGACAAGTTGCCTGGTGGTAGAAGCGACAATCATCTAAAGGAAAAGGGAAACACACACACACCCAAACAAGGAAAAGATACAAGAAGACAGAGGCACAGAGCATGTATCCAGGAAGGCAGACAGGCAGGACGAGATGGAGAGTGCCACCAGCTTGTATACCCATAAGGAAAAAGTGAAACAAAGAAGGAGCATTTGCGCAAGGTTCCAGACATTTCATGTACTTTAACAGATTCAAAATGCCCACTTTGGATATTCTGATTGGCTGCTGGCCACAGTCCATGCAGTGCTATTGGATGGACATTTTTGTGGGTGATTGAAAAACAAAGGATGAAAGAAAGGTTAAACAAATGAGGGAATATCGAAGAACACAAACAAAGAAGGAACACAAGCACCTTTCGTTTTTTTCTTTATTGTTAAAACTTGAAAATTCTGTCAGTCGTTATTGCCATTATTGTTACTATTTATTATAATTATAGCAATTATTTTGTGGGACCCTTGGAACTGTAACTTAAATTATTATCTTTAAAAATTAACTTGAAGGGTAATTTTGATTCTTGCAAAGTCCTTGTCACTTGTGCATAAAAAGTGCCATGCTAACCTATAGCCAAAAGTATTGTAAGCAGTACTGTAGAAATTTCCTTTCCCCATGTGTGAGAACCCTACAAATATTATGCCGTTTATATGGAGGCTTGCACTGACGAAAGCATATTTCACTTCAGTGGAAAATCTGTGGTCATTTATCTGTGCCACCGTGACACATGCCCTAGTTACTTCCCATCTGGATTACTGTAATGTGCTTGTGGCGCTTGCCCTTGTGGCCCCTGTTTTATTTTGTCCTCACAAAGGCTCACGCTCCTTCCTCCTCTTCACGCTGCCACCAGATGTTATTTGTTTAACATCAATCAAGTACTGGACACTTATCCTGCCAAATACAATCGTTTATTGAACAGGGTGGGGTTAATAATCAGTTGGAAATTGCAGTATAAATCACAAGAAGCGAATCACATAGTAATAAACAAGGTTTATTTCATTCAAATCACTCTTTTAACTCTCTCTACCAATCTCTGACCCTCCTGGTCCAATTCCCAAGCCTCCAGCTCTTTAACCCTTGTTCCAGCATTCCTCTCCTTCTTCCCAACTCCTCCAACTCCTCTCTGGCCCCGCCTTCCGGTCTCTCTATTGGCTCTCCCGTCAAGGTTCCGCAGTGATGGACAGTTGACGTCTGGGCTATCCGCTACAGTGCTCAATGTGGGGCTGCCAATAGAAAGTGTCAGGAAACTTCAGCAGGTCCAAAATACAGCAGCCAAATTGCTGATTGGTGCTGGTTACAAGGATCACATGATCTCTCTGGTACAGCAACTCCATTGGGTGCCGATCAGTTACCAGGCACAGTTCAAAGTGCTGGTTTTAACTTACTAAGCCTTAAATGGCCTCGATCTGTATCTCCCACTATGAGCCAACTTGAGTATTAAGATCATCAGGAGAGGCGCATCTCTCAGCCTCAAAACCTTCACAGGTGCGTCTGATGGAGACACAGGAGAGGGCCTTCTATGTTCCTGCTCCTAGACTTTGGAACTCCCTCCCACAGGAAGCCAGACTGGCCCATCTTTGCTGTCCTTCTGAAAGCAAAGACCTTTCTCTTCAAGCAAATGTTTCAACAGTAACTAGCTATCTCTGTGTGATTTTTTTAAAGATGGATTTTTATGCATTACTGCTTTGATTGGATTTTTAGTACTACTTGTGTTTTCTGTTTTTGTATTTTCCATTCTTCAGAGTGGCATTTTTTTTTTAAAAAAAATGTATAATTATTTTCAGCTCTAATATTGTCTTTTAATGATGTAAGATGCTTTTTAACTCATTGTTCTTAGCTTTAAATGTTATCTTTTAATGATGTTAGCCACCATTGCATACTCATTGTTTCCAACTTCAAATATTGTATTTCAGTGTTGTAAGCCACCTTGGATCTTTTTCAAGGAGAAAGGTGGGGTAGAAATATTTTAAATAAAATAAAATAAATAAATAAATAATAGAGACAAAAAACAATTATTTCAAAGAACTGTTTGCTCCCCAGGCCCCGAAATGAAGACGCGAGACAACCATTGTTGGATTTAAATATGGGCCACACTTTATTAACCAACTTAGTTTGATTAACCAATACCAAACTTGAAGGGGCCTGCAGTAGTGCGGGGAAATAACGCCAAATCCTTCCTTATAAGTCAATGGGCGAGTCCCAGACCCCAGGTTCCTGCTATCCCACGACAGGAGGAACCTATAAGGCCTTCACTAACCCCCCGGACCTCCAGCCATCGCATTTGATAACCTTTTGGTCCGTAAGGGGTCAAGCGTCTCAGTCACCTTCGGCCCTGTGACCGCACGATCCTCAGTGCCGTCAGGACTGGAGCGCTGTTTATTTTATACAAATTACCAAAGGGAGACACCGTGACAATCAGTTATTCCCGCACTACCTGCCCGTGCGACCGATCACCAAAGACCTCACCAAATCTCCCCGTAACAAACCCTATTCCAGTGTGGGATAGGCGAAAAATCCCCCCTTCCAACGGCCAATCAGGACGAGGGTCAAAAATTCCTATCCGGCCCCAAAATAGGCGACCCAAAAAGCACACTAGAAATCGGGCGGGCGGGAGGCTGCCAAAAGCGAAAGGGGCCCAGGCTGAGCTTGCCGCTCCCTTAAATAAGCTGGGGTCTCGCCCCAAATATCGCGAGGCCTCCGGTTGCCCGCGTCATCGCCGGGGCCGCGGGAGCAAACAATGCGCGGGGCTCAATGGCGCGAAAGCGCCCCTCGCGCACGCCGGCCAAAGTACTACAAAAATAGGACATGGTGGTGGTGAGTGCCAAATTTCTTTGTGAAGAAGGGATGCGAAATGGTGGTCAATTGCATAATTCCAGAGGTGGGTTATGTGCAAGCTTCCAGATGTTGTTAGACTGCAGTTCCCAGTATTCCACATTATTTAAGGCAGGTGTTCTTCAGTACACATATGAAGTTCTCTGCATTCATAATCTTCTCTTTGTAACTTTCAATGCATTCATGTGAAAGAATATAAAACACACACATTAAAACCAGTTTCAAACAATAGAGTCCAATACTGGGGGGAAAAAAACAGAAAAGCTGGCTGAGGGTTTTGCTGGCTGATGAACTGTAGAGCTGTAGTCCAAAAGGAAATTTATGTAAGATCTAGGAAAACATTCTGTTACTGGACTGCCACAACAGAAAAGAGCACCTGGAACAAATCAATATTATGGCACCAGACAGAACCGTCCATATAAGAGGCCTTCAAAGACATAACCTTATCCTAAAGCCATTTTCACACCAGTACAGTATTTGATCTGTGGAACTTGGGTCACTTGTAGACTTTAGTTTATCAGAACAAACATTAAAAACTAGCCTTCTGAATTTTGAATTGCAGCACTCAACAAATATACATCACATACAGAATAGCATGCAAAACCACCTGTGACTTTCTCACCTGTATCTCTCCCTCATAGCAGAGAAGAAATATCCAAAGATTATGCAAATTAAGACAAAACCATGTGAACAGGGACAATTACACTGTGGGTAGAAATATAAAAGGGTCAGAAAATGTGATGATTTCACATTCTCCAAGATGAAAGCTTCCAGACAATGCATTTTCTTGGCGGTTTTCTTTGGCTGGACTCTTGCTGAAAATAAGCTGGTAACATTTCAAGGTATGGAATATGAGAGTAAAATTCTTAAAGGAATTGAAAGCCACGTACTATTGCTTTTCCATCAGAGTAAGATGTTTGCATATAAGTACAGTTTGGAAGGATTACGTCCTAAACTATTGTAAAAAGAGTAATTGATAAACAAATATCCAATTGTGTAGCTCTTCTATATATGAAAATTTGATGTTTACTTGAGATTGGTGAAATTCTATTTCTGCATTTTTACACAGGGTCAGTTATTTCCATGTTTCAAAAAAACAAAGGAAATTAGTAAGCAGACCACAGCTGTACCATCCAAACACAGCTTATACAATGCTTGCCTGCCATAGTCTATATACTGCTATTATGTTCTCTAGTCCAGTGGTCCCCAAACGTGGGCCTCCATATGTCCTTGGACTTCAACTCCCAGAAATCCTGGCCAGCAGATGTGGTGGTGAAGGCTTCTGGGAATTGTAGCCCAAGCACATCTGGAGGCCCAAGGTTGGGGACCACTGCTCTAGTCTATGACAATAAATGTTAATGTATGTAATTGAATGCATGATTGCTTGAAAGTTACCTGAGCCGTTACTAGCGAATGGTCTCTCAATCTTGTAGAGCAAAATTCTTTCATATAATCCTACCCAAATAAAGCAATTATTATGGATATTTTTTAAATTAAAAAGAAAACACAGGCAAATGTGGAAGCAGAGAGACAAGAGAGTATGCAGCATTACCAATTCAAGTGAATGCAGATGTGAGCTGTATCTGGTATATAAAGAGAGAGGCAAATGGAGCTGGGATGAGCCAAGAAATTCGGCTAATCTTCTCTTCTTTCGAGTGAGTATTCTTTAAATGAATTGCAAACAAAGCATATGTTAGGAAGTAATTCTCAAGGAAAAACCCTGAGGTACAAAGGAAAATTCATTATGTAAACCGTCCTCAAAGTTTATATTGAAATAGTTAAGAGATTTGGACATGTGTGCTTAGAAATACTGTAACTGATTTAGGAATCCAACTGGAGATTAAAAAGTATGAAAGTTAAAGAAAATGGGTTGATTTTAATAGTGCTAGATTTGTTAGTGTACAAAAAGGTATTTTCAGCAACTGTACTGTATTACTGACACAGTTTGGGACCTTTTAAATCTTTATAGGCTATGCAGTCACAAATACAGAACACCAGGTGGAAGTGAAACTTTTCTGCATTAATTCTGCAGAATTTTTCATTGTATCTCATACAACTGAACTGGCTAGATAGCTCAGTGGTTTAGGTATCTGACTGTGGAGCCAGAGGATGGGAGTTTGATTCCCCCACTGTGCCTCTTCCAAAGATTGAAAGGTAGATATGACATAAACACAGTGCATGGAGCTACACTTTTTCCCATTCAAACATTCACGTGATACCTTAACTTCCATATCTGAAGTATGAATAATGCATGGTTGTACCACATACCAGAATTAGACAATAAGACCTTAGGGTGTCAGTGTACAAAATCCTGTTGCTTAAATTATGCAGGTATAAGGGAGATAATGTTACTGAGGCTGTCTCATTGTCACAAATTCTTGCTTTTTGTAGGAGAAAATTATCAGCCACACAAGCCAGGAATTTCTTGGAAGGGCCATACTTGGCAGAATTTGCCTCCCAACAAATTCTGGACAATATCTGGATAATTGAATTCTCCCTACTACGTTGCGTCTGCTTGAAAACCCTGCAATTTGTTTTTCAAATGTTTAATCTGCTTATTCTCTTTGTTTGGGTGATCAGTAGTAGACTCCAACTACCAAGTTCCTTTTGTTTTTTTAGATTGATCCAGATGCTCTCAATAGGACAGCCAATCTCCTCCTCCTGTATTTCTGTGTAGGAATATGTATTTTGACATATACTGCAACTCCACCTCCCTTTTTATTCTCTCTGTTCTTTTTGATCAGTTTATATCCCTCAATTGCTGTATTCCAGTCATGAGAGTCGTCCCAAGTTTCAGTTATTCCTATCAAGTCATACTTAGCCTCCAGAATTAAAATTTCCAGTTTTTCTTGTTTGCTTCACACACTCATGGCATTTGTATACAGAGGTTGTGTGATTTGTGGCCTGTTTATCTTTGTACATTTTTATGAATATTATGATGATAATGATTGTTATGATTATTGTTGTGATTATTATTGTTAATGCCCTTTTGATCAGCTTGGTCCATTCCTCTTATTGTGTGTAAGGCTTCATCCAATTCAGTTTAAAGCCCTCCTGATGAAGTTCTTCATGCTGTGGGCAAACACATTCTTCCCAGTCCTTGTTAGATGCAGTCCATCTCTTGCTAGCAGTCCTTCTTCCAGGAAGTTTAGCCCATGGTCCCAAAAACCAAATCCCTCTTGTCAACACCTTCATAACCAATCATTCACCCAGAGGATCCTCCTTTCTCTTTTGATTCCTCTTCCGAGCACTGGTAGGATGGATGAAAAAACTATCTGGGTCCCAAAGTTCTTGAGTTTCCTTCCCAGAACTTCAAAGTCAGGCATGATTTCTTGGTAGCTCCCCTTGGTTGTGTCGTTTGTTCCCACATAGACAAGAAGAAAGGAATGTGTTTCTGTAGGTTCTATGAGTGATGGCAATCCTTCCATTACATCCTTTATCTGTCCTCCAGAGAGACAGCATACCTGACATGGATCCTCCCGGCATATTTCAGTCTCTATTCCACATAGCAGGGAATCCCCTACTACAACTACTCTCCTCTTCTTATTTTTGTAGGGTGTGAGTTCAGTGACTGTATTCTGCTGCACTTCAGTCCTACTCATGTCCTCCTGTGGGGTCTCCTCTGTGTCCTATCTGACGGACTCTTCTTCAAGTAACTGAAAAGGATTTTGTAGTTCCACCAGGGAAGAGTGTCTTCTCCTTCTTTTGCTCCTGTGATTCTTTTCCATGGTGGTTCCTCCACTATATTTGTAGCCTCTACAGCATTTTCCTCCACTGCAATGTTCTGGTTTTCTTCCATCAGCAGTGCCCCATCTGACAGCTGCTGGTGCTCAAGAGTTCTATCAATGTGAGCTTCACCTTCCCTTATAACCTTGAGTGTGGCTACTCACTGCTCCGGGTCTCTGATTTTCTCTTCTAACAGTGCCACAAGTTTACACTTGTTACATGTATACAACATTTTACACTCAGGAAATAATGTACCTGGAAATAAATCCTATGAAACTAAAGGAGGATTGCCTTTGAATACATGCATGTAGGATTGCACTGTAACACATAATTTTATCAATGAAAGTTAGATCCATTGGTTTAATGGAACATACAATAACAAATAGGGTCTTTTTCCTCCTAGATTTAATCCCTCATCCGAATGCCACAGAGAAAATATTGAAGTATATGATGGCCCAACAATTTTATCACGTTTTCTAGGACGAGTATGCAACAGCCATGAATCCGTTCCGGTATTTCATGCAACATCTGGAGCCTTAACATTCCGCATTACAACTGATTCCACAGATTTTGTACGCAACATCTTTGCATTTTATTATTATATTACACCAGACTCATGTAAGTAATCGCAAGATAAACTTCCTTAAGGGAAGAGAAGTCACAATTGTACTCATGGGTCATAGTTGTAGAAACAATTGAAAATTACTTTAATGCTCACCAGAGTTTATATATTAAACAGAACTGTTTAAGAAATTATAAACAACAGCATTGGAAATTGAAGTGTGGGGGAACTTCATACCTGTTTGAATGGTTTTTACATTCTGCAACTGCAAGTTGAAAGAATTTTAGTGATTGTGTGTCAGCTCTAGCTTTCTTAAACTAACATTCATTCTAAGCATAATTGCTGGTACATACCTGAGACCATTGATCCTTATGGGAGGCTGCTGAGTGTGCACAATTTACTGTTGTTTGGAATGCTATTGTTTTGCAGCATGTTATGCAGCTGATGACAAGATGGAACAAATTTATCCTCTCATTCTATTCATCTCGTACAGAAGCCTGTACCCTGAGAGTTGAAAAGGAGGATGCTGAAGGCATGGTCTCTAGGCAGGCTTATGGGAGGGTGATGAGTAGAGAGTGCAAGTAAACCATTTTGAGAAATCTGTAATCAATTGCAATTCCTGTTTTTGCTAATTAAGTTAGCCTTTCTTAAACTTGTGTTCTCTTAAAGCTAACATTAAGGGTTGCGGAGGTTACCTTACTGGTCCAGATGGATCATTCACCAGCCCCAACTACCCCCTGTCGCATCCAGAATTTGCATATTGTGTCTGGTACATAGAGACAGAAAAACATTCCACGATACATTTAACCTTCAGTGACATTTTGTGAGTATATTTTAGTTTATGCATCTTTGCACATTTCAGACAACTTCAGTTTTTGAATAAAATTGCCCAGGTCAACAAGGCATCAAAGAAGTTCTTTGATCTTGTTATTAAAAGTGTATAGTGTTACATGATGAGATTCCAAACCGCTAAAGTCAGAAAGAGATAAAATAGAATTTCAGCAAATGGATCTCAAAATGCTTTTGAAGGGTTTTATAACAAAGTGAACAGCAGGCGGAGCTATCCACCTCTGCTCTTCTGACATCAGGAATACCTTGCTGGTGTTCCTGTCAGAGACTCCATCAGACTTCAGGAACACTCTCCCCTCAGCTGCCTTTTGCTCTCCTCCCAGTTGGTGGTGACAGTGACACTCCTTCTCGTGGTATTAATGGTCCAAAGCAAAACTTAACTTCAGCAGAACATTTTTCTTCCGGGTTGCAACAAGAGACCAAAAGGTTAAATTCTCCTTCCACATCTATGATTCCAATAATTATCATCCCCCCCTCCAGAAGATGCTGCTTGCACTCTCAGAAACGGTGTATACTAAATGCAAAGGCGTATTTAACATCCCATGCAGTTTTGTCTTCCAAAACAGTGGAACTGAAGAGAATCTAGAGAGTGCTCTTAAGATTTCTGAACTAATTTCTGAAATGCATTTAAGAACAACAGTTGCATGGTAGTTGCCATCGTATGCTCTCCTTATATCCAAAGATCTTTTCAACATAAGACCCATTGAACAACAGGGCTTTAGACTGTTTTTCACGAACTTAGCAATTTGCTATTATATGGAAATGCACAAAACATTTGTAATATGACTATCTAAACCAAACCAACTTTTAGATGAACTAGTATGGGGCAGTTTGTAAGCATTAAATAATTCTAGTCACAGAAGAGGCCATGTTTTCAAGAAGAGCCTCACTGATTTCACTTCATTGTAGAATCAAGATGCAGGGTGAAGCGGGGGGTAAGGATACGATCCTAGCCACTTCTCATCCCCTTCTATGAAATGGAGGATAATCATCTATAGGGAAAAGTCTTCTATTTCTCTAGGTTCCATATGTGAACCAGAACCCAGATTTTACAAACTTCTATGCCACGTAGTTTGGGAACTTCCACAAATACAGAAGGCTCCAAACATGTGCCTCCAACTTGCATGAGGAAAATGGAAGAACATGTTTGGAGCCTTCTGTATTTATGGAAGTTCCCAAACTACATGGTATGAGCAAAATTTGCATGAGCAAAATGGAGCTATGCTACTCATACCTGATTTCATGAACTGATTCCATAAACAAGGAGAATGCTTAAATTCCTAGGAATAGGAAAACCTGGATTCAGAGTCCTGCTCTGTTGGAAAAAATGACCAGGTGATCTTGAACCAGTCAGTCATTTTCAGAATAAAGTGCATTACTGTGTCATCCTGGCTAAGGGATGAGGTCCAGAAAGTAACTTTTAACATGTCTGCACTTATTGTTATGATTACAATATTTATACACTTTTAATCATGCAGTTATTGGAAGAAAGACAAATATTATATTTGTGTGTTTTCAAAACACCTATACTGTAATAATATTTTTTGTTTGTTTGTTTGTTTGCAGTCTAGAAATGGATGATAAATGCAGGTTTGATTTTCTTGCCATCTATGATGGTCCAACAACGTCCTCTGGTTTAATTAAACAAGTGTGTGGCCTTCAGCCCCAAACATTTGAATCTTCTTCCAACGTGATGACTGTTGCACTGTCTACAGACTATGCCAATTCATACAGGGGCTTTTCTGCCAGCTATAGAAGTATACCAATATCACAGCCTAACAGTAAGTCTTATTTCACTAGCATGATATTTGGCAACTGTCTGCATGTATAGAAACTAAAATCAGTTACATGGAAGAACTACCAATGATTTGAACAAGGTAATATGCTTTTTAAAAAAAACTGTACAGAATAATCCACTACATCTTGCCTAGCCTCTAAAACATGGAAAGGTGTTTGCCCAGATCACCAATGACATGGTCCCTCCAATTTGGAGCGTCACAGAGCTGTGTCCACATATACCATGGATACCTAACCATTTAAGGATTGTTTCTTCTTGTAATCAAAGGCATGGACCTGTGGTATGAGTACAGGTATTTATGTTCTAGTAAGACCTATGTGTGACTCTTTGTGACCACATGGACCAGAGCACGCCAGCCCCCCCTGTCTTCCACTGTTTCCTGGAGTTGGGTCAAATTCATCGTGGTAGCTTCAATGACACTGTCCATCCATCTAATCTTCTGTCGTCCCCTTCTTCTCTTGCCTTCACACTTTCCCAACATCAGGGTCCTTTGAGGGAGTCTTCTCTTCTCATGAGATGGCCCACATATTGGAGCCTTAGCTACAGGATTTGTCCTTCCAGTGAGCACTCAGGGTTGATTTCCTTCAGAATGGACAGGTTTGATCTCCTTGCAGTTCAGGGGACTCTCAAGAGTCTCCTCCAGCACCACAATTCAAAAGCATCAATTCTTCGGCAATCAGCCTTCTTTATGGTCCAGCTCTCACTTCCATGGGATGTGGTGACGCTGTGGGTTAAACGGCAGAAGCCTCTGTGCTGCAGGGTCAGAAGACCGGCAGTCGTAAGATCGAATCCACGCGACGGAGTGAGCTCCTGTCGCTTGTCCCAGCTCCCGCCAACCTAGCGGTTCGAAAGCATGCAAATGCAAGTAGATACAGTGGTGCCCCGTATAGCGACGATAATCCGTTCCGGAAAAATCGTCGCTATATGGATTTGTCGCTATACGGGGCAAAAAAGCCCATAGAAATGCATTAAAATGTGATTAATGCGTTCCTATGAGCTTCAAACTCACTGTTCAGCGAAGATCCTCCATAGCGCGGTCATTTTCGCTGTTTGGTAAGGGAGGAATCCATCCCAGAAACAGTGGGCGGCCATTTTGAAACCGCCAGTCAGCTGTTGTAAAAGCATTGCTATGATCGGAACCGATCATAGCAAAGCGAAGTTCCACTGCCAGCCAGCCCCGGATGACGCCCGGCCTCCTTGCCGGGGCTGTCCCGAGGCACAGACGGGTGGGCCGGAGGGTCTTTCTCCGGTGAGCGAGGGCTCGGAGGAAGGCAGCCACCTGGGGTGGAAAGGGGGGTGGGAAGGGGCGCGCCGGCCACCCACCGCTCTCCAGCCAGTCAGCTAGCCTGGGAGACACCCGGCTAAGGCCGGCGAGTGAGGGCTTGGAGGGAGGAAGCCCCCCCCCCGGGGTGGGGAGGAGGAGAGGGAAGGGGCGCTCCAGCCTAACGCCGCTAGCCAGCCCCAGAAGCCTGGTCTCCATGGCCGGGCGAGAGCGAGGGGGAGGGAGCGCGGCTGTCTCCAGCCAGCGAGGGCTTGGAGGCAGGCAGCCGGGAAGGGGCGCGCCACTGACCGCCAGCCAGCCAGCCAGCCCCAGACGCCTGGTCTCTATGGCCGGGCGAGAGCGAGGGGGAGGGAGCGTGGCTGTCTCCAGCCAGCGAGGGCTCGGAGGCAGGCAGCCGGGAAGGGGCGCGCCCCTGACCGCCAGCCAGCCAGCCCCAGACACCCGGTCTCCTTGGCGGGGCGCAGACGGGGCGAGGAGGAGGTCTCTGGCGTGCGGGCCACCCCAGCCTCTGCCGCCCTGACCCCGGTCCGGGTGGGCACCTCCTCCTTTGCAGTGCTCTGGCCAGGAGTGCGCCCGGGGATTGGGGCCAGACCCCTCGCCCCTCCTTCCCTCCCTCCTCCCGAGGCAGACGCCAATCAGGAGCGCCCCGCTCCCCCCCCAAAGGCCCTCCCGTCAGCTGTTCCAAAAGGCGAGCCTTTGGGCTGCTCCCAGAGAAGCGCTTCCCTGTGAGCCGCCAAAAAGCTCGCCTTTTGGAACAGCTGAGGGGCGGGCTTTTGGGCTGCTCCCGGAGAAGCGCTTCCCTGCGAGCAGCCCAAAAGCCCGCCTTTTGGAACAGCTGAGGGGCGGGCTTTTGGGCTGCTCCCGGAGAAGCGTTTCCCTGCGAGCAGCCCAAAAGCTCCCCTTTTGGAACAACTGAGGGGTGGACTTTTGGGCTGCTCCCGGAGAAGCGCTTCCATGCGAGCAGCCCAAAGACCCGCCCATCAGCTGTTCCAAAAGGCGAGCCTTTAGGGCTGCTCCTGGGGAAGCACTTCCCCGCGAGCAGCGCAAAGCCCGTTTTTTAGAACAGCTGACCAGCAGGGCCTTTGTGATGATCGTGGGGGAGTGCTCCCCCGCGATCATGACAAAGCAAATTTTCCCCATAGGGGCCATCGCAAAAGATCGCTCTTCCGATGGAAAAAAGTCCATCGCAAAGCGATTTCATCGCTAAACGGAGCGATCGTTATGCGAGGCACCACTGTAAACAGGGACCACCTCGGTGGGAAGGTAACAGCGTTCTGTGTCTAAGTCGCACTGGCCATGTGACCACGGAAGATTGTCTTCAGACAAAACTATGGCTCTATGTCTTGGAAACGGTGATGAGCACCGTTCCTAGAGTCGAACACAGCTGGACAAAAATTGTCAAGGGGAACCTTTACCTTTACCTTTTCTCACTTCCATACATCGCTACAGGAAAAACCATAGCTTTGACTATGCGGACCTTTGTCGGCAAGGTGATGTCTCTGCTGTTAAAGATGCTGTCTAGGTTTGTCATTGCTTTCCTCCCAAGAAGCACGTGTCTTTTAATTTCGTGGGTGCTGTCACCATCTGCAGTGATCATGGAGCCCAAGAAAGTAAAATCTGTGACTGCCTCCATATCTTCCCCTTCGATATGCCAGGAGGTGATGGGACCAGTGGCCATGATCTTGGGTTTTTTTTATGTTGAGCTTCAGACAATTTCTGGCACTCTACTCTTCCACCATCATTAAGAGGTTCTTTAATTCCTCCTCACTTTCTGCCATCAGAGTGGGATCATCTGCATATCGGAGGTTGTTATTTCTTCCGACAATCTTAATTCCATTTTGGGATTCATCCAGTCGTGCCTTTCGCATGATCATTCTGCATATAAGTTAAATAAGCAGGGGGACAATATACAACCTTTTCGTACTCCTTTCCCAATTTTGAACCAATTAGTTGTTCCATATCCAGTTCTAACTGTTGCTTCCTGTTTCACATATAGATTTATTAGGAGATTAGATAAGATAGATAAGGTGGTCAGACACTCCCATTTCTTTAAGGACTCGCCATAGTTTGTCGTGGTCCACAGAGTCAAAGGCTTTTACATAGTCAACGAAGCAGACGTAGATGCTTTTCTGGAACTCTCTGGCTTTCTCCATAATCCAGAACATGTTAGCAATTTGGTCTCTAGTTCCTCTGCCCCGTCAAAATCCAGCTTGTACTTCTTGGAGTTCTTGGTCCACATATTGCTGAAGCTTACCTTGTAGGATTTTGAGCATAACCTTGCTAGCATGTGAAATGAGTCCAATTGTATAGTAGTTGGAGCATTCTTTGGCATTGCTCTTCTTTGGGATTGGGATGTAGACTGATCTTTTCCAGTCCTCTGGCTACCGTTAAGTTTTCCAAACTTGCTGGCATATTGAATGTAGCACCTTAACAGTTTCATCTTTTAAGATTTTAAATAGTTCAACTGGAATGCCATCACCTCCACTGCCCTTGTTGTTAGCCATGCTTTCTAAGGCCCACTTGACTTCACTCTCCAGGATGTCTGGCTCAAGGTTAGTAACCACACTATCTGGGTTGTCCGGGACATCCAAATCTTTCTGGTATAATTCCTTCATGTATTCTTGCCACTTCCTCTTGATGTCTTCTGCTTCTGTTAAGTACCTACCATTTTTGTCCTTTATCATGTCCATCTTTGCACATAGATCTTACATTCCAGGTTCCTATGCAGTATTTTTCTTTGCAACATCGGACTTTTCTTTCACTTCCACGCATGTCCACAGCTGAGCGTCCTCTTGTCTTTGGCCCAACCACTTCATTACCTCTGGAGCTACTTGTACTTTTCCTCCGCTCTTCCTCAATAGCATGTTGGATGCCCTCCAGCCTGAGGGGCTCATCTTCCATTGTCGTATCTTTTAGTGTTTCGCTTCTGTCTGTAGAATTTTCTTGGCAAAGATACTGGAGTGGCTTGCCAGTTCCTGCTCCAGGTGGATCGCATTTAGTCAGCTCTCCACTATGACCTGTCCATCTTGGGTGTCCCTGCACGGCATAGCCCACTGCTTCTCTGAATTACTCAAGCCCCTTTGCCACAACAAGGCAGCAATTCGTGAAGGTGTGAAATGGACTGGTTGTTGATAAAATGATCTTTTATCATACTGAATGTTATAAGAAGGCACAATATTCTCATGTAGGAAGGATAATGACCATAATCTTTCCCTCCTGTCATCACTTGAATATTTTCCCATCTTGAGCTATATTACTACTGTTGTTTTTTATTGTATTGTATTGTTTTATCTATTATTGTTAGCCACCCAGGGTAGACTTCAGTCTAGATGGGTGGGGTATAGATAGATAGATAGATAGATAGATAGATAGATAGATAGATAGATAGATAGATAGATAGATAGATAGATAGATAGATAGATAGATAGATAGATAGATAGATAGATAGATAGATAGATAGATAGATAGATATAATTGTACCAGATTTTCATTTCACCTGTGCATAATAGTCAAACTATGATGAAGACAAAATGTGTTCTAGGCTGATTTTATGTTCTTTATAAAGTTATAAATAGGGATACCAGTGTGATACAGTGGATAGAGTAATGGACTAGGACTCAGGAGACCTCAGTTTGAATCTCCACTCAGCCATGGAAATGCACTGGGGTGTGGAACCGGTAAAAACATTCCTAAAATATCTCACTTACCTTAACAATCCCGTTAAGATCACTGTAAGTTGGTTCCAACTTGAAAGCACATAACAAATAAAGTGATATCCCCATGGACACATATATTGCATTATCTTGGAAGTCTTGGAGTTTTTAAAGCACCCATTTGTGCTATCAGATGTATCACCATCACCTATTTAAGTGCTTGCATATACACTTTTTTGTAAGGGAAGTGGTGGGTTAAACCGCAGAAACCTCTGTGTTGCAAAGTCAGAAGACCTGCAGTCGCAAGATCGAATCCACAGAACAGAGTGAGCCCCCGCTGCTTGTCCAAGCTCCTGCCAGCCTACCGGTTCAAAAGCATGCAAAATGCAAAATGTGAGTAGATAAATAGGTACCACCACAGTGGAAAGGTAACAGTGTTCCGTGTCTAGTCACGCTGGCCACGTGACCATGGAATATTGTCTTCAGACAAAAGCTAGCTCTATGGGTTGGAAACAGAGATGAGCACCACCCCCTAGAGTTGGACACGACTGGACAAATTGTCAAGGGGAACCTTTACCTTTACCTTTATATACACTTTTAAAAAATAGCAAATTCACATCTTTGGCTATAAAAAATAGAAAAGATATTAAACAAATAAGAAGCTGTTCTTACACTGAGCAAAGCTATATGTAGAAATGGCAATCAATTTTTTGTCATTGATAAGATTCTAAAAGATGCACTGAATGAAATGTGTTTTATTTTAAGAGAAGCAGAATGAAGGTATCTTGAAAAACAGAGAAAAAAAATAATAGGGAGAAATTTCCATGAACAAAGAGGGAGAAAGGCATTACCTAGTTACATCAATTAAACAACAGGAATTCAACATATTAGAAGGATGATCTAATAATTAAAAATGGAAGCTATTCGTTTGTACAAACAACACTATAGAATATTTCCTGTTTTATCGATCTGAACAATTTTGGAAATTATCAATGACTTTCACATATTCTAATCTCTTACTGATTTAATACAGACATGGATCACATTAGACTTTACCGATGAGCGCCCTCTTTTCCACACCAATCCCCGTCACCCTCAAATGCTTCTCGGAAGCCACAAGCAAGATATAATGACCCAAGTCCTGAGTATTAGTATTGTCAGGTAAAAAGAAAAACTTTTTTTCAGTATTTATTTTCATCACATTAAGCATGAATTAAACTTGCTTGTGTGTCTTATGCTGTCAAGTTGGAACTGCCTTATAGTCGCCCTAACAAGGTTTTCAAGGTAAAGGTAAAGGTAAAGGTTCCCCTTGACAATTTTTTTGTCCAGTCGTGTTCGACTCTAGGGGGCGGTGCTCATCCCCGTTTCCAAGCCATAGAGCCAGCATTTTGTCCGAAGACAATCTTCCGTGGTCACATGGCCAGTGCGACTTAGACACGGAACGCTGTTACCTTCCCACCGAGGTGGTCCCTATTTATCTACTTGCATTTGCATGCTTTTGAACCGCTAGGTTGGCGGGAGCTGGGACAAGTGACGGGAGCTCACTCCATCGCGTGGATTTGATCTTACGACTGCTTGGTCTTCTGACCCTGCAGCACAGGCTTCTGCGGTTTAGCCCGCAGTGCCACCACGTCCCCTTTCAAGGTAAGTGAGATCTTTAAAGTGTGTTTTTACCAGTTCCACACCCCAAGTGAGTTATGGCCGAGTGGGGATTCAAACTCTATTCTCCAGAAGAGTCCTAGGGTTAGGACTACCTACTACATCACACTGGGAATCCCTTACTAACTTCTTTTCTAAACTAAACAGCCCCAAATGTTGAAGCCTTTGTACTCAGAGAAGTTGCTTGTGATCATTTTGACAACCCCCTTCTCCATCTTTTTCAGTTTTATTACTCCTTTTAGAAGTCATGCTTTAATATATTTATACACTTAAGTAGTTCAACTACCTTTCTGTCTGCCTTACTCTCACCTTGCTCGCCCGGATATCTTTTGAAGCTGCGCTGAGGTTCTAACAATGCTCTTTGTTATCAATGAAAAGGAAGATAATGCTGGACCCCACAAAAATAAATGGAACATTAATCCAGACAAGATAATTTTGCATTATTTGCATTTATTCTTTTGTCTCCCCCCAACCCCACTCTAATTACTATCAGCATCCCTCAGCTGTTCTTCAGACACAATGACCATTACTCTAAGCAAATCTCACTTGGAGTTACTTGGCTACAATGGAAATGATCTGACCCTGAATGACCCAGCTTGCAGACCTATTGCATTAAACCCAGTGATATTTTCTTTTTCACTCAACGGCTGTGGAACACTTAAAAAGGTAAAAAAAGCAATGTACAACAAAACCATCTAACTCCAGATTTAAGGTGAATTCTTTTGTTCTTTGACCTGATCCAGCCAAAAAAGATTTACCTGAGCTATATCTGCCAATGGCATTCATGGACAATGTAGTAAAAATGTTGTCAACTTATTTTCACACTTCCCTGCCCCCAACCCCATCATGGCTGCTTTTGGATAAGTTGTTTAATATCAGCAGAAACAGATGTGTGGAAATGGTGCAGAACAGACAAGCCTAAGAAATACTCCTTTCTCTCAATATTGAAAAGACACTGTTGAACCTTAAATTGTATGCCCAAGAATCCCTCTTAATTCCATGTAATTATAATCCTGATGCTAGAGTTTAAACTTGTCACATTATTACTAGTTTACAAATGAGCTTTTATTTTTGGCAAGTTTTTTTTCACTGAATGCCTCAATGTGCTTTTTATTGTTGTAAAAGGCTTCAATGCTTGACTTGCAGAAGATGTTCTTCCATTCTGAAATACAGACTTGGCAAAATATCAAAGCAGCTGAGTTGCAAAAAGCTAGGCCTTTCTTAAGTAATTTCTCAAATTATGTGCCCAAATAACACTGGCATATAATATCAGTATGTTTAACTCTCAGAATCCGTAGCCAATGTAGTCACTAGCTATGGGGCCTGAGGTATTCCCAGAACTGTACTCATTTATTTACTACTGACATTCATATACCACCCCACTAGTGCACAGCACTGTTCTGCACAGTGTACATATAAAACAGAAAAAAATGTGCAATCCAACCAATTAGAACCAGGCAGCAGCTAGCTAAAACAAGCCGACATTGAGGACTGACTGTGCAGTGTATCTCAGCTGAGGTACAGGACATGTAAATTCAAAAGGGGCTGGCACTGAAGGCCTCAGGGAAAAGGGGAGTCTTCAGCAGCCTCTTAAAATGGGGGGGACGGAGCCAGGCAAAGCTCCATCGGAAGGTGGTTCCGGAGAATTGGCGCCACTGCAGAGAGGGCTTGATTTCTTGTTGAAGGCTTTTTAGCCTCCTTCAGCGTAGCCACCCAGAGAAGCATAGCAAACTAAAGTAACATTTCTAAACTCTGGTGAGATTTTGTTTAACTGCGATGCTTGGAAACTGAAAATGGCCCAATCTGTGCTCTTTGTTGTTACAAGACACCTTCAATGACAAAAAAAGCAGTATCAGTCTCATAAAACTGTGTTGTTGTTTTTTCATGTCTCAATGACCAAAAAAAGCATGTATCATTCTCATAAAACTGTTTTTTTTCTTGTCTTGCACAGAGTGACGGCCACACCATCTCTTATAGCAACACTATTGCTGCCTCACCAATGGGTGACATAATCACCCGGCAAAAACACATTGAGATTACTGTGCAGTGTATCATGGAAAACAATTCAACTGTAGAAGTCATATATATAACCGAAAATGAATCTCAGTATAACACAAGTGCCCTAGGTAGATACAACCTCAGCATGTCCTTCTATGAATCAGGTTCCTTCTCCACAGAAATACTTGATTCTCCCTACTATGTAGATCTGAACCAAACTCTCTATGCACAAGTCAGCTTGCATTCCACAGATCCCAACCTGTTAGTATTTGTGGATACCTGCACAGCATCACCAAACCCCAATTCAGAATCTCCACTATATGATTTGGTCACAAATGGGTGAGTAATTAAACTCTTCTTTTTGCATTACTATATTACTAAATGAACTAAGAGGTGGCATGCATATGCAAAACCAAGGTTATATGCAAATTCATTTCCCTGGAATAGTATGCAAAATCAAGGAATTGATTACATTGATAGTGAAGAAATAAATTGCCTATTTTATAGGTCTTATGCTTATTTCACTGAACATCCAACTATATTCAAGAGAATTATATTCAGGCAAGAAAACATGGAAGCCATTGTGATGTATCTGGCAAAGGTTCAACACTTTCAAAAAGGCAATTGTTGGAAACCAAAAGGAAAGCCAAATAAAATTAAGTTATTCTTAGGCCTTATTAGAAATCAACAAAATACGACCTGTGTGCCTTATGCCTTCTCCCCCCACACCCACTTGCACCCCCGTGTGTTAAACCACCATACATACTCTTCACAGCTCTGGTAGCTTTTCCCCCCCATACTGTCTTGACAAAGAAATAAGAAGAGGCACTTTATATAAAATGTACTGCTGAAAAGGGTAAAGGTCTGTGACTGACTGTTTTAGAGGTATTGTATTCAAAATATGATGACAGTAAAACAATCTGGACATTCTCTTACAGCTGTGCCAAAGACAGTTCTTATGTGGCTTACCCACTCCTTGAACATTACGGACGATTCAGATTCAGTTCCTTCAAGTTCTTACGGAGTCTCCCATCTGTTTACCTGCACTGTGAGGTGTTAATCTGTGACAGCAGCAACCGTAACTCACGCTGTACTCAAGGCTGCATTTCTCGACATAAGAGAGAAGTGCCTTTGTACAAATGGAAAGGGAAAACTATGGTGGGACCACTCCGTCTGAAAGGAGACCACAACCCTATTGGTCACTCAGGTTAGTATGCTGCAAGAACGATGACTTCTTATGTTACTTTGGTGAGACTGCAACTGCAGATGTCTTTGATTTTATAAACAATGATTTGGAGAGAAATATTTATAAACAGTTTGAAAGTTAAAACTTTACCACCATCAGACTGCAGTTAGTTGCTCTTCCTGCAAGCTGAAGAAAGTGAAGGAGTTGTACTGCTCATTCTTTTTTAAAAGTATATACAGTGGTGCCTCGCTTAACGAACACACCGTTTAATGACGAATCCGCATAGCAATCTCTTTTTTGAGATCGCAAATGCGATCGCATTGCGATGTTTTAATGGGTAAAACATTGCATTGTGATGATCGGTAAGCATTTCGCTTACAGATCTTTGCACTGCAATGTTTTTTTAAACAGCTGATCAGCGGTTCCAAAATGGCCGCCGCAACCATTTTCGTGCCCGAAGTTTAATGCGTTCCTATGGTGTTTTCCATTCCGCTTAGCGATGTTTCCTCATAGCGACGATTAATCTGGAATGGATTAACGTCGCTATGCGGGGCACCATTGTATTGATATACAGCTGTGTCATTTGTGAACAAGATTTTTACACTCCATTACTCTTCTGGTTTCTATATTCAGATTTTTCTATTCAAGTCTATCCTGAAGAGAGCCAGAATGCACAGTCCAAGAGCATGAACACCCTTACATTTGTCGTGTTGGTAACAAATGCTGTCCTCCTTGCTGGTCTAGCAGCAAAACACCTCATCAGTTGCAAACCAGGACACAGAAACCAGAAACTGCAAAGCTACTAAGAGATATTCTTGGTTACAGGCATCACTCCAAGCCATGTTTTGAAGAGATACATTTAAAAACTGGGTTTTCATGAATCTTTACTTAAATGGTTACTTACCGCAAATAAACCAGGTAAACTTCAGGATATCTGAATACTGCAGAGATACTGGCTGTCACCAGATTTAAGAGAAACATATTCAAAACGGTAGCTGGGCAAGAAACTATTTTTAAAAAAATGCTCCTTCACTTCAAGGAAAGAAACTTTCCAGTCTCCTAAACACAAATCAGCCTGTATACCACCTCACATTGATCAAGTGGGCCCCCAGGGGATGTAAGTAAGGCAGGACATTTCATTTGCATGAACTTCATTAAGTCAAATTTAAGAATTAAGCTATCATTTTGCACCTTTATATACGAGGATGGGCTTTCGGAAGATATGTTTTTATTTATATATTCTAAGCAAAGTGTCCTATAACTTATGAAACAAAATACAAAGAAATAAAGCATCCATTCTATCAGAAACTCTGTTAGTTCCTGCTGAATTTTACAAACTTAAAGAATGTACAATATTAAGTATGCGGCATGGCACCCCAGTGCTGAGAGGTGACAGATGAGGGAAGAAATGGAAATGCAATCTAAAAGGGTATCTAGGCATACCATGTAGTGGACAAGTCTAGCAAAATTGACATGTGTCACTCACTAAAACGTACCCATTTTTCCTCATAACACATATGCATCCTCCAAAGAAATGATTCTTTATGTACGAAACCAAATATAACTGGATAAAGTTCAATTCTTGACTGTCTGGATTAAAAATTAAAGCAACAAGGAGAATATTAATAAAGCTGCAAATTGTTTTATTTAGAGTGTTTTTCCATTGCTCAACACAACGACAAACATCCAAAAAAGTAACTTTTTTGAAATGTGTATGAATAAATAAGTCATAAATCAATGTAAAAATATTTTCTGAACTGTAAAAAAATCTTTTTTGCACATTACAGATACTCAAACACTAAGAGTAGTGTACAACACTGAGAAACGTATAATAACAAGTACAAATTCTGAAGTTTTAAATAATTACAAAGTTGGAAGCATAAAGCTTTGAAAAGCTTGTAAAATAAATACTTGCACTTGGAAAATACATTGAGGCCCTCTATTTTTTTTATTTTTTTTTAAATGCCTACCTCTTGCCAGTCAAGTGTCCTTCTCTCAGATCCCCATTTTCTGGTAACACATTATTGCAATCCTGAACCAAATCCTTTACTGCAGCAATTTTATTATCTACATGTTCCTGAAGTTTCTGCATACGCACATCAATATAGTCCATTAATCTCTTCTCCATCAGTTCCATGTTTTTAGAGATGAGTTTTTCCAAGTACATGTAAACAGGCTGCTGCTCTAGACTACAAGAAATGGAAACATAAGCCAAAATACCAAAAATGTAAATATGTACTTAATAATTAGTCAGAATTTTAAAATACCTCAGTAAAAAGTACAACACTGACAAACCAAGTTGAGAATAATGGAAAACCTCATGCTACTTGATACTCTGAATAGTTAAATAAGGGTGACTTAGAAATCATAACTCTTTATTTTTTTCAGTAACAAAATCCACTAAGGCATATACTCTATGAGCTCATATCAGAATGAAAAAACATAAGAGCATAAGAAAAGCTCTGCTGGATCAAATTAAAAGCATATCTAGCCTGTTTCCCACAGTTGCCAATCAGCTAATCTTAAAGAAGCCCACAAGCACGACATGACTGCAGAAACAGCTACTGAACTGTGAGCACTTTGTGGACTCTCAGAAGCTGGTCCCATTACCCTGCTAAGAGTAGCCAGAAGTCCAGTTCCTCACACTCATAACTATTCTCTGGATAAAATTTTATAAAATAACCAAACTAGAACTCACCCAACGGTATGAATACAATCTTCAGATACAGAGTTATTCTCACAGTGTTTGTTCCTTTCATCTAGTCGTAGACGATTCACTTGGCCACATACCGTTTGAAGAAGTGGAAGCAGCCGAGTGCCATTGGGAATATCGGGGTTTTCATTTCCTTGCTCTTGTAAAAATGATGATACCAACCCTCTAAAATCATTTTGGGAAACTATATCACTGGGCTTTGGAGCCTGAAGTCCTGGACACTCAGAAATATTTCCCGTACTTGGAACCTGCCTGTTCCTATTGATGTTCATGTCTTCTGCAACCTTTTCAGCCATCAATGTAGCTTTCAGAAGAGAAGGTCCATTGTGCAAATGACCCAGTCCTCCAAGATCAGTTACTTCTTTTGATCCATCAACAGTATGATTGCTTCCAAGCATATATCCATTTCTTCCAAAGATATTTTGTAACTTCTCTCCATAAGCATGTCCATTCTGATGGAAATAAAATACATGGACATAGTTACAAGCTATACATGAAGCCCAAGCAAGTAAATGTATGAAGACCCAACAGTAATAGGTATCTTTTTGGATGAAACCATTTTGAACTGAGAGCCTAAGGTTCAAGCTCATTTATTTCTCTTACCCTTACACCACCCTTTCGGTCCAGAAGACCACTTGACAAATACTTTGTTTGCTTAGTACCTTCCAAATGACCTGTTTGTTTGTTCCTGCCAAGCTTTGTTACTAAAAACAATGATATACTATTGCTGCTTACAAAAAAAAATGCTATTTATCCTTCAATCTAAGAAGTAACACAGGGAAACATAGGAGTTCCCAGGCAACAGTAAATGGAAAATGAAGATAAAAATTACTTTGAATGAGGGATTAATCAGGCAAAATAAAAAAGGGGGCAACTAGGATTAATGAAACAATGCAGTATTTTCATTGTGATTTTCTTCATAATCTACTTGTTGCAAATTTTACAAGTGTTTCAAAGAAATAATAAAATATGCTTCTCTTTAACTATGTCAATGTAAAACGATTTTGTTGTTAGCGCAAAATCTGCAGAAATTCAGCAGTGTATTGATCAGTCCAGGTAGTTCAAATAACTCATGCATACACAGGCAACTTCTCCCAACACCAATGTGTATTTACAGGATATATACAGCAGTTCAGTCTGGCAGCATAACATGATAGCATTCATCACAAATCAGGAATACATCTTCTGTACAGTTTCAAATATATATATATACATCTGCATGTGACCGATCACATTAGATGTTACATCATCCATGGGTCAGCATCCATGAGTCAGCATGACTCAGCATTCTTACACACCTGTACAATATGGATGCTTATCCTTGACATTTGTAGACTGGGAGAACAATCTAAACAGATAGGGGCTGCTTATGTTGCCAAATGCATAACTAAATTGGAAGAATCAGGCTGAAATGGGGGGAAAGCAAAAGTTCTCTGTACTAAAGATACACAGCAGAGATGGGGTTATTCATATATGAATATCCCTGCACAGGTGGTGTTAACAAGGGTCTAGCCCCATGGGGCCGAACAGTCCACTCACCGATCTGCCGTGGATACAATATGAATACCCCCATCTCTAATACTCAGTCTGCCACCCCCTGCTGACTAAAATTTCCCTGAGTCTGCCACACCATTTTATAAAGAATAACTCACCTTCTGTTGAAACCGAACCATATCCATGAGCTGTTGAGCCCCAGGCGATAACTTTGATCCCACAGATTCCACTATAGTTTGAACTTTGCGTATGTCTATTCCTGATCCCAGAGCAGCAAAGTCTGACACAGATTTCATAGTAACTGTTTTGACTTGTACTAATATTTTACTGATGAGTACTCTCTGTTTTTCACCGATGGAGAGCAGCTAGTGAAGAAAAGACATACATGCAAGCTGTGAAATACACATGTTAATGTGATGATTAGTTCACCAAAATATCATAAACAGCAGATCTAAACTAAATACTTTCTCTACTATTATGGTGTATGGCAATTTTTACATGCCATGCCAAACTACACTTTAGCACAACAAGACTGTACAGGAATAAGCCATAATCAACCCTGGGGTCCTATGTTCCCCTTCCCTCTTCTCCTTCTGTGTGCTTGGGAAGAGGAGTTAAAAGTATCTCCAAAGCTAGTTAATCTTAATCAAAATCCCAAAATTGGATGCCCTCCACTTACTTTGGATTACAAATCCCTTCAGTCAAAGTCAGTATGATCAGAGATCAGAGGTGATGGGGGTTACAGTAAAACATGAGAAGGGTACCAAGGAGGACTGATTTCAACTCTGGTTAATTCCAATTAATTAACCTCAGAAGCTATAGCTAAGTGTTAGTGACCAGATAATTGAGCAAGGATTGTCAAGCAGAAAGCAAATTGCCCTTTTATTTTTATTTTTATAAAACTATGAGTTTAATAACCTGTGTTTGATCCACATTTTTGTAGAAAGAAATATGCACTGCAACTACTGATTTGTTGGAAGAGTATCTAGTTTTTCCTTATATTATCTTGCTGGCCTGATTTACTGAAACTACTACTTGATGTGCCTTAAATTCTTCCGTTTATAGAATAGCTCATTAAAACACTATTCTACAGAGAAGACATTTGTATTAGTTGAGATGAGAATTCGATTGCTAGGAAGCATTTTTTAATTTACTTTGCAAGTCAGAATTCCCTATTTTTATTTATTTCATTAGTCAAAACTGAACATAGCACAAAGCAGTGTTTCCATTTATCTTCCTTTAACAAAATACGTACGAACATGTCAGAAATATGTTATTTTGCTTCCTACCTTTATCTTACAAGAGGCTGTGGAGCAATCCAATTTTAGATACTTTTTGTACAACATAATAGGGTTGTTTTTGCTAGAAAATAAAATAAATGAACTGTGAGAAGTCTATGCAACAATGTCACAGCTTAAAAGTTTTCCACACATACAAAACAAAAACAAAACAAATAAGCAAATATCAGGGAAGTATACTTAGTCTGTCTCAACTCATCACAATCTAGTAAAAGGAAACATTACTGCATTTACAAACACCTGAAGCTTTAAATCATTCTGACGTCTTCACAATGATTTGTTGACACTCATCAGTGACAAAAACACATTATAAAGAATGGCACACCTAGTCCACAAGTGAGAGAAAACTGTATACATGGAAACCACTTACATGGATGCAAAGTCTGGAGGTTGTTTGTTTCCCTGTCCAGTAATATGTCCCATCCCCTTTCCCTTTGCTTGTTCTTCTTCTTTCACAACTGAATTCTCTTCTGGAGAGTGTTCTGACCTTTTCAAGCCATTTTAAAGCAGTAAGACCACTAAGAGGCACAATGAGGAGAACTCCCAAAATGCACACACAACTGCCTGGATCTCATCTTGCTTACAATATTAAGGCTCACTCAAGTTCATATTATTTATGTCAGAAACATTTACAGAAATACTATTATAAAACAAATTCACTTTCTTAGCAGAGGAATTCAGAAATAAACTTACAAAGGCATATTTTAGACAACATTTGTAACAGCTATCTCCAGCCTAGAGACCTATTCAAGCTCCGTTTTTCATGTCATTTCTGGATGCACATCTGGAAGCCCACCTGGTTGAGCTCTGCCTACTCCATTTACTATTCTATCAATAACTCTTCCTTTTGGTGTAATAAGGACTGTTGCTCTCACAAGCTCAATCCACAGAGTCCAGTCCCTAATATTTCATCTGCTATATCCAGTGACACATATCTAGCTTTTTCTTTCTGCTGGAAGACTGCATGCCTTCTGACACAGGAAGGAACTGAGGGTCTCAACAGTACCCAAAAAACTGCTGTGAGTTTCACTGTACTAGCAGAAAATATCCTAGAGTCAACAGCAAAGCGTACGTTAGCAGCGGCAGTAGTAATTATTATTTTTAAATTAGAACTAAAACACACATTATCTATTTCTTCCAGGGTTTCAGCATGTCACAGAAAAATAACATCTGGGCAGGTTAGCAAAGTATGAGAGCTAATAAAATCTGGAGATTTAATTGTTAAGCTGCATATCCCATCTCTGATTTTTAGACTGATTAAAATGGGTAATCAATGGAAACACAATAGAACAGGTTAAGCATTTCAAATACCTTGGTATCAACTTTCAATATAACTTATTTTGGACACAACACCGTAATTCTGTTACAAATCTAGCCACTTCCAGCACCCTTGCAGTCTCCCGGTTTTTCTACAATACTGGCAACCAATTCATCCCTGCAGCCATAAAGGTTTTTAACGCTAAAGTTCAGGCCCAAATTCTATACGGTTGCCCTATATGGATCAGCTCATTCGACCATTCTATTGAGTGTATCCAGTCAAAATTTCTTCGCAAAATATTAGGGCTGCCTAATTGCGTCCCATACGCTGCTCTTTGCCTGGAAACCGGACAGACTTCAATCGAATCTAGAGCCTGGTTGATTACCTTCAAATACTGGCTGAGACTTCATAACGACCCTGATCCAAATAGTCTCATTTTTCAACTACTTCAAGATTCATCCTCCTCCAACTGGCTTGCCATCATCGAGAAAAAAATTAGTGCTTTGGGTCTATGCTTGGACTCCTTCTACATGCTGTCTGCTTCTGAAACGTTTCAAATAATTAAACAAAGAGTCCTGGACATTGAGCAACAAAACCTTTACAATGCGGCTAACAAGACTTGTTCACCAGTGAAATTGTCTCTTCCTTGCAAATTTGGACATATAGCTTCATACCTCTCTGCACTAAGTAACCCCCAGCACCGGAGGGCGTTCTCATTGGCCCGGTTTAATGTGATGCCATCTGCAGTCCTGACGGGCAGATTTTTAAGGACCCCCCACGCAGATAGGCTTTGTTCATGCAAACAAAACTGTATCGATTCAATTTCCCATATCCTATTAGGGTGTCCCAAGTATACTGCCCCTCGTATCCAACTTTTAGAACCAATTTTAAAAAACAAATCAGGCCTCTCTGAAGCTGACAAAGTTTATTTTATGTTGAGTGACTCTTTACAGGATGTATCTGCGAGTGTAGCATCCTTTCTACACTATGTTACAATCCTGTGTAACAAAGACCAGCAAACTGTACTCCTCTTTTAACTTTCCTTTTATACGTTGTCTTGTCTATGCCAATAAAGGTCTGATTGATTGATAGACTGATTCAGAAACTTCAAAGAACAAAACTACTGACCTATCATGCTCAGTAGAGAAGATTTTTTCTCCCTTTGCAGTTCTACAGTATTCTTCTCCTATGTAGACTTCCATATTTCGTGCTTCACTCACAACACCAAGACCGATAATTTCTTCAGATCCATGGGCATCACAATGCAAGTACAGTAAACATGGGGCAATGCTGTCATTATTTAATCGGCCTTCAAGAACCACACTGTCCTCACTAGAAGAAAGGAAAGGTCAATTTAGGTTAAGCACTCTGAAGAGCCAATGATTTTGGAAAAACTAACAGTTAAACATAATTCACAATAAATTATATGTGACAACAGTCTGAAAAACAGATAATATTATACAGCTAAAGGCAGAGGTTGGGAACATTACCTTTTGGATTACAACTATTTGAATTCCTCAGTCAGCTGGGAATTATAGTAAAAAGACAAATAATATTTCCATTATCTGGCTAGAGGCTTAGAGAAAATATGTGTTTTCCCAATGTCAATTGTTGATAAATGTTGATTTTAATCTGAGATCTGTACTTCCCATCTAAACTAAGCCTGACTGAAAACATAAAGGGTGTGTTTTAAGTAATTAATCACTTTCACAGAATGAGCGTTCAATTTCAAAACAAAGAGAATGGTAACAGTTCTTAAATCACTCCATCTGTCCCTGTGATTTTTCAAGTAATAATGCTTACTTAGGTTAAGTTAGGCATCCTTCAGTCTTGAAAGACTATGGTAACGTGCTCTGTATGGAGGACTTGGAACAGCGTCTAGTGTGGCTGAGGAGGCCAATTCAAGAGTGACAATCTCTTCCACACTGAAGACAAATCCAATCTGTCCCCTGTCCAGCTCCCTGGTTTTGCTGCTTTTGTGACTTCCTCTTTGCCTCGGCCTGCTGGACAAGGGTCTCTTCAAAATGGGAGAGGTTGTGATGCAACACCTGCTTCCAGGCTGAATGCTCAGATGTCAGGGTTTCCCATCTGTTGAGGTCTATTCCTACGGCCTTCAGATCCTGCTTGCATATATCCTTGTATCGCAGCTGTGATCTCCCTCTGGGGCGATTTCCCTGCATTAATGCTCCATACAGGAGATCCTTACTGATGTTACAACATATTATAGCATCTGTCATATGGGTGGAGTATCTATGACTATTACATATACTCATATAAGTTTGTGGAGACCTACAAACATACTGAGTCTGCAAATACCATATTTTTCGCTCCATAAGACACACCTTTCCATAAGACACACCATTTTTAGGAGAAGAAAACAGGAAAATATAATCTGTTTTCTTTGCTCCTTAAGAAGCAGACTTTCCACCCCCCCGTTTTGTGGGGGGAAAGTGTGTCTTATGGTGCGAAAAATATGGTACTTCAGCACATGTGAGAGCCCAACTTATGAACAAAAGTGACTTTAAATAGGTTCAAGACACATCTAAACAAAATTCTATTGGCCTCCTAATGATGCCTGAATTTCTAGGAGCCAGGGCTGCTTCCAGACAATGCATTTACTGTAAAAGACCTGGGGAAGAAACAGGTAGGTAAATACTCTCAAACTACCATTTAAATCAAGGAGAGTTGTGGTGCTACATTCATACACTCCAAAAATCCCTCTCTGACTCCATCTATAGAAGTGATGGATCTAGAATTTCCATTCCCTCTCATTTTTGCAAGGTAATTCTTGGTGATGCTTGGAAAGGTTGTTGTTGTTTTTTGTTGTTTAGTTGTTAAGTCATGTCCGACTCTTTGTGACCCCATGGACCAGAGCATGCCAGGCCCTCCTGTCTTCCACTGCCTCTTGGAGTTTGGTCAAATTCATCTTGGTAGCTTCAATGACACTGTCCCACCATTTTGTCCTCTGCTGTCCCCTTCTCCTCTTGCCTTCACACTTTCCTAACACTTTTCCAGGGAGTCTTCTCTTCTCATGAGATGGCCAAAGTATTGGAGCCTCAGCTTCAGGATCTGTCCTTCCAGTGAGCACTCAATGTTTGATTTCCTTCAAAATGGTTAGGTTTGTTCTTTGCAGTCCAGAGGACCCTCAAGAGTCTCCTCCAGCACCACAATTTAAAAGCAGCAATTCTTTGGCAGTCAGCCTTCTTTATGGTCCAGCTCTCACTTCCATACATCACTACTGGAAAAACCATAGCTTTGACTATGCAGACCTTTGTCAGCAAGGTGATGTCTCTGCTTTTTAAGATGTTGTCTAGGTTTGTCATCACTTTCCTCCCAAGAAGCAGACGTCTTTAAATTTCATGGCTGCTGTCACCACCTTCAGTGATCATGGAGCCCAAGAAAGTAAAATCTGTCACTGCCTCCATATCTTTCCCTTCGATTTGCCAGGAGGTGATGGGACCGGTAGCCATGATCTTGGGGTTTTTTTTTTATGTTGAGCTTCAGGCCATTTCTGGCACTCTCCTCTTTCACCCTCATTAAGAGATTAATTCCTCCTCACTTTCTGCCATCAGAGTGGTATCGTCTGCATATCTGAGGTTGTTTATTTATTTATTTAATAACTTGGGATAAAGTATGGGATACAGAGGGTAAAGGGGGATGTAAGGGGGGGAAGGAAGAGGAGGAGAAACACAAAATATACTGACATCCATTCTATTCATATTGCAATATCAAAATCAAACTTTCCCCTTTTCTACTATTGGCTGCCCTCCAGGTTTTAACTCATGTTTACATCCTAGTTTAGATCTATATTATTCAAACACTATCTGGTGACTCGAAACATTTATAAAATAAATCCCATCGTTCAGTTGCATTTTGTATTGGACAGTCTTTCAACACTTCTGATAAAATGTCAATTTCTGCCGCTTCCCGTATCTTCTCAATTAAGTTCCTCTTGTTTCTGTATCACAGGTCTCTTCCAATTTTTGGCATAAAGAATTCTGGCTGCAGTGACTATATATATAACTAGGCACTTCTTTGTCTTATCTATGTATCTGGTATCATACTCAATCGAAACAATTTTGGGGTTAGTGGAACCTTACAAAGCAATATTTTTTGTAACAAAGTATGCACTTTTATCTAATATTGTTTCACTGCTCTGCAAGTCCACCACATATGATAAAAACATCCCTCATGTGCTTCACACTTCCAATAAACATTTGACACATCTGTATCTGAGGTTGTTGGTATTTCTTCTGGCAATCTTAATTCCAGTTTGGGATTCATCCAGTCCAGCCTTTCGCGTGATGTATTCTGCATACAAGTTAAATAAGTAGGGAGACAATATACAGCCTTGTTGTACTCCTTTCCCAATTTTGAACCAACCAGTTGTTCCATATCCAGTTCTAACTGTTGCTTCCTGTCACACATATAGATTTCTCAGGAGATAGATAAGGTGGTCAAGCACTCCCATTTCTTTAAGAACTCACCATAGTTAGTTGTGGTCCACACAATCAAAGGCTTTTGCGTAGTCAATGAAGAGAAGCAGATGTTTTTCTGGAACATCTACTTTTCTCTGGCTTTCTCCATAACCCAGCGCATGTTAGCAATTTGGTCTCTATCCTGTTTCCCTGAAAATAAGACCTAACCTGAAAATAAGCCCTAGTTTGATTTTTCAGGATGCTCATAATATAAACCCTACCCCAAAAATAAGCCCTAGTTAAGTGAAACCCCACCCTCCACCATTCCACCATCATGCAGGAATCAGAAGATGGTATGACTGTATTTGAATAAATGTAGATTGTTGTACATGAAAAAAAGTCCCCTGAAAATAAGCCCTAATGCATTTTTGGAGCAGACCTAATATAAGACTCTGTCTTATTTTCGGGAAAACAGGGTAGTTCCTCTGCCCCTTCGAAATCCAGCTTGTACTTCTGGGAGTTCTTGGTCTACCTGGAAAGGTTGCTCTCTCTCTCTCTCTCTCTCTCTCTCTCTCTCTTAAAACATTATATAACCCTGTGATGCTACTTTTTAAAAAATCAATCTGAAAAACCAGAGCAGGAGTAGAAGAGCCCCTAAGTACCTATAGGAACCTAGCGGACCGTCCTTTTCGTTCAATGTATCCTCAAGAGTGCAGCCTAAGAAATACAGTATTAGACTTTGAGGGGGTCATGGACTCCTATGACTCTATTTGCTTCACACCTGTCATAAAGTGGGAGCGAGAGACTAGAGAAGGGGGATCCTTCTGCTGGCTCTTCGCAGCGCAGCCACGGGGGTCCAAGGCACCCAAAGTCTACCACCCACGCCAAGGAAGAGCCCAGCCAGCGCCCACCTCCCGGCCTTTCCCCAGACATCTTCCCCCTCGCCCCGCAGCAAGGTAGGCCCCGATTACGGAGCGGCGCCCAGCCTCTCAACCTCCCTTCCCTTCCCTTCCCTACCCGCCATCTCCCTCACCCGTTCTGCGGGGGTCCCACCGCCTCCCAGGCGCCCAATTCCCCCTCCGGGACGAGCCGCAGGACACTCGCCAGGTCCGTCCGGCACTCCCAGGAGCAAGCGGCTGAGATACGGGCGCTGTCAGGGAGGGCGTCGCCGGCGGCTCGGGTTTGTCCCTCGCGATGTGCCGCCATCAGACTAGCGCTGCTCGCCATGGCAAGGAGACTGGTTCGAAGCCGGCCCTGGCCCGGACCAAGCGACGGCCACCAGCGCCCGCGGGAATACCGTGGAGGGCGGAACGTGGCTTCGAGGGAGTACGTTATATCGCCGGACACCATTCCGTGTCGGAACTTCCGGCTGTCCCGTGTCAACCATAGACTTAATATATTTGTTCCATAGGCATCAAAAATGAAGAAGTGACTATATTGTATACTCTGTCTACAGTCCGCATTTCCTGGTTTCTTTGGACATCACGGCTCTCTTTCGTTCGAGAGGAGACGGTGAAACGAGGACACTGTCTCATTAAGAGACAACGGAGAAATTCAGGACTTATTTGCTGAAGTGATTTTACAGCGGCGTATCCCCACCTCCCCCTTCCACTCCCCCAAAGTAGAAGCAAAGGCAGAAGTCCATGGTGTTTCAAACTCAGGTCTTCTTGTTTGAGCGTGATTTGTGTGCTACCTTTTTATTATGGCATATTTAAATACTGTTGCTTTGAAACGCTTCGTGTACGGCAGAGGGGGGAAGGGGAAAAATGTGCAATATTACTGGTCCCCTATTGCACATGGGAGGGGGGAGCGTGTTGCTGGTTGGGTGTGAAGAGCAATGAACAACAACCCTGTGATATGAACGTACAGTATAATACACTTTATTCCCATTTTGCAGGTGTGAGAGAGAAAGATGGAGAAAGAGAAGACAGTTTAGGACAACCATGTAAAGCAAACTACTTTAAAATGTCCATCTTGTTTGAAATGTGGCCAGTCTCCATATTTCAGGTGGAACATGAGGCTGATGGATAGTGGCTTAAGATTCTATGATGAAATCTCCTTTTCCAAATCGTGATCATGGCTTTCGGAGGTCACCAGTCCAAAGGCTCGCCAGACGTTGGGAGCAATTTTTCAGGATCTAACTACAATAAAATCTCAAAAGCCTGTTGTCTGCTTGTTCTTTTTTTCCAGAATGTATAATCACCGAGAAACATATTCACTGTAATACAGTGCAATTCTAACTGGACAAGATGACTAAAGGCAAACTGAGGTTTTGCCTTTCCCAGTCAAGGGCTGGTGAAAATTCCTCTGGGCTGCTGTTACCTAGATTGAACTAGCTTTGTCCATGGGCAGGAGGAAGTTTGGATCTGTCCTAACTCAGATCCAGTGCCTTAGGCATATGGCTGCAGAGCTAGAGGGTAGGAGTTCAATTCTCCATTGTCAGGGGCTGGACTTGTTGATCCATAGGGTCTCTAGCAGTTCTGCAGTTCCAAGATGATGATGATGATGATCATCATCCTTTGCTCCTCTTGATGACAAATACTCAAGCAGCAGAAGGGTCTTCTACCTGTTGTAATTGTTTCTCACTTTCTGTGGGCATTGAGGAAGATATTGATTGTGACAGATGAATAGTAATTAGTTCATATTAAGGCCAGAGGTTAATAAAAAAATAGGATGTCTCCAAAATCTTAACAGACAATGAAGTAGGTGCTGAACAGAAACAAAACAGCTAGGATATCCTTTAGACACAAAACTGATGCCTCTATTATAGCAACCAAATCTACCTAGAGAGCTACCCCCACTCGCCAAGGGGAGGGAGGTGCTATACAATCTAGAGATCATATCTTACACTGCCTATTCCTAAAACTTACAGGTGGTGTATCTGGGTTAGGTTTGAACTGTAAGGCTGTAATTTTATGCATGTATTTTCCCAGCACCAAGTCCTACTGAACTCAAGGAACTACTTCTGCCTGAGTCAATGTGCATTGGATATTAAACTGTAAATAATTTGAAATAATCAGCCACATTGAAAACAAATTGTACAGTAACTGAGACCTCCACCCCCCTTGAACACTCTCTCCAGTAATAACAATGATAATGCATTTAGCTAAACTGCAATCTCTATTCCCGTATCTGCCCAAGTTAATACAGTACTCATTTACAGAGACATCTTAGCCTTGTGCTAAGCATAATGATACAGTTGCTTGAAGCAGTAGCTACTGATGAATGGAGAACAGGGAGAACTGACTTGTGTGCTTCATACAGACTTGCTCTGTAGTCAATGTAAACCAGCATTGAACTGGTTTAATATATTTCCATTTATATAACATGACAAAACTGATTCAAAGATATTTGTATGCAGTTGACAAGTCAAGTCTAACTAGTTGACCTTCAGTTTTTCATGCATTTTTATTTTGGACATCTTTATGTGTATATACTTACAATGACAATAAATTATTATTATTATTATTATTATTATTATTATTTACACACACACTTTTATGTAAGATTGTACTGTATGTAGGAAGACAATATTATCATTGCATGTACCACCCAGTATCACTCAAAGCATAATAGGCCCAGTATTTTAAAAGGGGAAGAGTACATTTTCTCTACACATCTGAACCTGCATATGAAAAATGTCAAATCTAAAGTGAGTTATTGACACTATTGTCTCTGACACAACTTCTTTCTAGCTGTGTGTGAAGATTAAAAATCTAGGTGTTTTGTAGAAGTATATGAATTCAATAATCCTGAACATATGATTGCTTGAAAAACAGCATGTCTCATCATTTCTTATGATTTATTATGTATCAGAACAATTATGAAGCAGCTCACTGTGAATGCTTCATTCAATAATGTCACAATGAATTATATATTTGTTTACCTCACCCATTTGACTGTTGACAACAGAGATAAAGCTATCCATTGTTTCCCTATACTTGCCTGGAATTAATTTGCACTCAACTCACTAGGAGTTATTTCAGAACGGACAAATTGCAAGTGTGCTTTTCACCAAGCAAAAAAGAAAAGAAAACAAGGCCAGTACAATTTTTGCTTTGTCGATAAATTTCTGTTGCTGAAGCCAGAAAAACAAAAGCAATCCTGTTGATCTTAATGGATCCCAATAATATTCAGCAACATGAGAACATACTGCTCTTCAAAGAAACACTGGCCAATATTCTATTTGCTATTTCCAATGAGAGCAGAACTCAGTGATACTTCCGTTAAGCATTGACTTAAAACTCAGCAAGTCATTCAATAGGTCTATTCTAGTTGGGACTATCAACAGGAAACTGGTCAATGAAGGAGTCAGGTCTAAGCTTCACTCTGGATGTTCTCAGATGAGTCCCAGTGCTGTGCTCCCCCAGTTTAGACCAAGAGTTGCTGGTACAGGCAATACTAGTAATGTGGAATCCTGCTGTCTCTTTTGTAGAAGGGAGATCCCAGAGCTTCTATTTGTAACCCTATCATGTTTTCTCCCCACATCTTCTGTCATTCTCCGTACCACAGAGAATCCAGTGAGAACAGAAAGGTGGAAAAGCTACACATGTAGTATCATACAGAGCAGCACTATCCATCTGGAAGCATTAGTAAGTATACCAATGTGTCTGGTTTGTGAATTCCAGTTACCTTAGTAATAGTTGTAGAACTGAAGAGCTGGAAGAGACCCTATGGATCATCGAGTCCAGCCACTATCAAGGAGGCATAGAGGGGAATTGGACTCCCAATTTCTGGCTTCACAGCCAGAGACCTAAACCAGTTCAAATGGTTGAGTTATTTTGCTGTGTTAGCGTTGTCAGTTGGTATGCCAAAGGTTGCCACAATTTGCAAACATACTAAGATGCAATATTTGGATTATGATCAGCTTCTGAAGAGAAGTGCCTCCACAGAAGATCCTAAAAGCCATGAAGGCTCATGTGGGGTGATACAATCCTTCAAATAGCTTGGACCCAAGTCATACTGAGCTTTATAGGTAATAACCAGCACTTTGAACTAGGCCTGGAAACATATTGGTAGCCAATAAAAGTGTTGTAATAAGTGATTTATATGCTCCCTGTATCCAGAACCAGTCAGAAGTCTAGATGCAACGTTCTGAACCAATTGAAATTTCCAAACCTTCTTCAAAGGCAGCTCCATATAGAGTCAGTTGCAATACTGTAATCCAAACAGGATGTAACTAAGGGATTTGTCACTCTGGCCAGATCAGACATTTCAAGGAATGGTTGCCGCTGGCACAGCAGTTTTAACTGTGTAAATGCACTCCTGGCCACATCTGAAACCTGTGCATCCAAGTTCAGGATTAAGTCCAGGACCACATCGAAGCCTGAAGGACGAGATTCCCCCAACACCACCTTCTCAGTTCAGCCAACCAGGAAGGATTGGAATGACTGTGAAGTAGTACCTCCAAGGCACATCCCAGAAAGCCACCTGAGAAAGATACCGCGGTTGATGGTATCAAGAGCTACTGAGAGGTCCAGCAGAACCAACAGGGACACACTCCCCCTGCCCAGTGCCTGGTGTAGGCCATCCACCGAAGCATTCAAGCCATCTCTGTTCCGTAACCTGGCATGAAGCCAGACTGAAATGGACTCCCAGTTGTTCAACAATAGCAACAACAAAATGAATGTCCTGTACCACTAGAGTGGTCGAGTAGACCAGATAGGCGGGGTATAAATCAAATAAATAAATAAATAAATAAATAAATAAATAAATAAATAAATAAATAAATAAATAAATAAATAAATAAATAAATAAATAATACAGCTAAAATGAAGAAAGCATGGAGCAAGCATGAAGTACAGGCACTTGTTCATTTTCCTCATGTCTTTTTTAATTTCAGTTTTTTTTCAAAGTGAATTCTTACAATGAGTAACATAGAATGAAATGTTATAAATGGCACAACAGAAGAATATAAAATACTAAGAAGTGAATTTCTGTTTGGGAATCATAAAATCTTAAAAATAATAATAAAGAAAGTGATTATATTCAAATGTCTGGAGTTTCAGTAACATAACAGTGAGTGGGAAATCACATATTTTCAGCCAAGGATATTTTGCCATGTGTTTAGATCAGCACCTGGGGCTTGTTTTTCTGGGGTTTTTTATGTTGGATTAAGGCGATATTCCATTAATAGATATTTGCTTGTGATTTCATGATTCCTCAATTGGAGATTAGGTTAATCATTTCCTTGTTATTTTATATGCTTCTGTTGTGGCAGTTATAGCATTTCACTCTATGTTACTTTGTCCATCAGTACCATACAGCCACCTTCCATTTCAAGTGGCCAGGGGAGATGCTGTTGTTAAAAACCACATAGATTTAATTTCCTCCAGTGAAGCCTGGAAGGAAGTAGCAGACTGGGCTCCAAAACCAGAAGAAAACTTATTTCTGCTAGCAAAAATAAACTGGTGCAGTCCCAGTACAATTCAGAAAGTATCCAGGAAGCACACCTTTGTGACAAAGTTTCAAAGTCTTTATATTTGTTTGTTTGTTTGCTTGTTTGTTTTGTTTATAGGCCATCTTTCTCCCAATAAGGGGACCCAAGGTGGCACACAATATTAAAAAAAAGAATAGAATTAAAAACACAGGTTAAATATTTTAAATAAACAATTAAACTGCTAATTAAAATACAATTGGTCATCAACCAAAGTGACCAAAGCAGGCTTCATCCCATAGCTAGGTCTGGAACAAGACTGAAATGGGTCTAGGCAATCTGCTTCCTCCAGGAATCCTTGGATCCGAGGAACCAGTGCACAGTCCAGTGTCTTGCCCAGAAATGGAATATTTGAGACTGGCTGATAGTTGTACAATAAACTGAGATCCAGACACTTAGTCTTGAACTAAGTGTACAAAACCAGGTTAAAAAAAAATCTTAGTTATCTGTATTAAATCACTAAAGGAATTGTCCATTTCCCAGCATGGATTTTTGTGTGGAAGGACTGTGAGCCTTGTTTTAATACTCTTTTATTACTCTTTTAATACTCTGATAAATCAAAGGGTTCCGGACAGGTTGCTGGGCCAGTGGGCAGTGGTGTGAAATGAGAGTATACCATAGAGTGCATGCCGTGCAGCTTGCCTCTGGGTTCATGTTGGTAACAGCAAACAGCTCATCCTCAGGCCACACACCGGCCATTATCAGTCTTCCCATGAAGTAATCTCTGAAATGTCCTCAGCGAATCTCAAATAAATCTCCAAGACATTTCCTAGCAATATGGGTTACAAATGGATACTTTTTTTTTCTCAAGTTCTTTTCTGTGAATGTTAAACCAGACTTTTAGCCTACATACCAGCGGGAGCCTTGGAAACGCCTTCTTTCTTTGCCTCTGGCCAAACCCTTAGTTCATCCATGGCCAGGTATCTGGACATTATAGATACATGTTCTCCAGGAGCTAATCGTGCTTTCCAAAAATCAGCAAAAACTTTTTAGTGTGGCAGTGGAAGCTGGCATATAGTGGAGAAATTGTTTTGAGTGGTTCCTACTCAGTTAGGCATATCTGATACAAATAGTTTACAGGGACTTAAGCAATAATATTGCTGTAACGTCTTGTTTACTTAACCACTTCCCATTAAAACAAGAATAGCTGGAATTTCTCAACAGAGGCCCCCTCCCCTATTTCTAGTCTCTGAATCACTCCATTTTGAAACAGATGTTTGCTAGGGACATTTATCTATTCAAATGGCTCTTTTCCACCTGTTGCCCTGTGCTTGTGGCACCCACAAGTGACAAGAGTGCAAGCCAGTGTTTGAGTCTGATTTATGAAAGGCCTCCTTAAGGTCTGCTAACATAGCCTGAGAGGAATCTGGCTCTGCTCTGTCAATCTCCTTCACAAGCAGGTCAGCAGACCGCCTGTCCCCACCGCTTGCATGTGGCAATTTCCCAGACAGGCAGGCATGTGAGTCTGCAAGTTGTCTAACCAGTTTTGCTTTTTGAGGGTGGCTTGGACTGGGTGGGACAAAGAGCACTTCCTTTTCCTTAGGGAGTGTTATCTGAATTCCATTGCTGCTATGTCTGTCACCCGCCTACCTAAGACTCAGTTCTGTTTTTAATAACCTTTAGATGAGCTTGTTGCCCCATTTCTGCTTGGAAAACTTTTGCAAGTGGAGTCGGAGGAGCAGACCATGACCGAATATTACCTGTATTTCGTTACGTTGGGAATAATAGGCGTTGGAAAGCAAATGCTGGCTGTGGGTGAGTTTTGACTTTGTTTTCTTTCTTGTCTCTTTGGAAAGAAATTAGGAATGACACCGATTGTGCCCATATTTGGCAGAGGTTACCGCATTTCCCCGAAAATAAGACAGGATCTTATATTAATTTTTGCTCCAAAAAAACACATTAGGGCTTATTTTCAGGAGATGTTTTATTTCTTTCATGTACAACAAGGCATTTATGGCAGAATAATTGCTTAGAAACATCTTGCAATTAGTGCAACAGGACTGCTTTTATATACCTGGATATAGATTATAGATATAGTTCTGTTCTGGCCCAGCTATATTATCAGCCAATTTGTTTCCAGGCCCAAATCAGAATACTGGCTTTAACCTATAAAGTTTTGTATAGCTTGAGGCACCAATAACTGATGCAGTGCCTATCTAACCATTACTCTACCTGTAGCCTAAGATCATCATCTGAGATATTGCTTTAATTACTTCTCCAAAACAGGTTTCAGAGGTTGGTGTCAACAAGGGTGTTGTGGCTCCCTATCTATCCATGGAATGCTCACCTCAGTGTGGTCCACCTGGTCCCAGCAGTGTCATCTTTTTGGATTTGGGCTAAGACAAGTCTCCTAGGCAACCACAATGATATCTAGTTGGCTCATCTTCTGTGGTATAGTGGATAGAGTGACAGACTAGGACTCTGTAGAACAGGGTTTGAATCCTAACTTGGTCATGGAATCTTACTGGAAGAGTGAAACTGTTTGCACCATGGTCACTATAAGTCAGATCCAACTTGAAAGCACATAACAACTCCCCAGTCAGTTGCCATGACCAGTTCTGTTGTACAGTGGACCCTCTACGTACGGAATTAATCCATATTGGAATGGTGGCTGCAGGTCGAAAAGTCTGTAGGTCGAGTCTCCATTGACCTACAATGCATTGAAAACTGATTAATTCGTAACTGGCCGTTTTTGTTCCGTTTTTGTTCCATTTTGAGTTTTTTCTGGTCTGTAGGTCAATTCTCCGGCTGCAAGTCGAACCTAAATTTTGCAGCCAGAGAAGTCTGTAAGTCGAGCCATCTGTAAGTTGAGGGTCCACTGTAATACGAAATCCTTCTGAAAACCAGAATAAAAACATTAAATTTCCAGTGAATCAGAGGAAGCTTTCTTTTCTTTCTTCCCTGTTTTCCTTTCCCCTCCCTCCCTCCTTCCTTCCTTCTCTCCCTCCCTTCAATATTTTGGTAATCTGCAAATGTGAGGTGGTTTTCAGAAAAGTTCCACAGTGGCATTTGTATTTCCAGTGATAGGTTTTTAGGAAGAAGAAAAAGTATATGCCTAAATTGCAGTAGACTATGTTGTTTAAAAATGTTTTTCCCATTTATGGCACTTTTTAATATGAGCTTTCATGGATATGTCCATTTCTCCGGACTTAACAGAGTAAAATAAGTCTGGAGTAAAATAAGTTCATAAGTAAAAATAGAGGGGGACTAGTACCTTCATTCCAGCTGTAAGAGTCAATGGTGTATGGTTGCATCTCACACATGCAGTAATTTATGCTTAGTGTTCAATTCTTTTGAAGTTGGTTTTGTAAACATTCCCACAGAAGACAGAAAACAAAAAAGAAGGCAAGAGCCTTGTTTTATATTATCCTTTTTTTTTGAAGTTTACAATAAGTAGCCAAAATGGTACCAACTGTACAAAACAGAGAGGTATCAGCAAGTGACTGGCATTGGTGAAGTACATCTCAATAAGCAAAGTCTGCAAGAGCAAAATAAATACATTAAAAAATAGCAAAGTAAGGGGGCAGCCCCCCCAATAATCTTAGGACATGGAGATCTGTGGGGATTCACTTGACCTTGAACACTACATTTATTTATTATTTTAATATGCACAGAGAAACACAATGTGTTGTGAACAGCATTAACATACCACTACCCAGCTTTGCCCACACACCCTGGGAAAAAAGTCCTGTGGATGCTTTTCCTTGGGAGGCTTCCATGTGATCACAGGTCATGGAATGCCTGAAAGGAAATGGAAAGTTGGGAGTTGGGGATTGGAATGGCTGGAATCTTCAAGACTATCACTGCAGGCCAGATGAGGGAATGCAGGGAATGCTTGTCAAATTTGCAGATGATACAAAATTGGGCAGAATAGCTAATACCCTAAAAGACAGAAACAAAATTCAAAATGACCTTGATGGAGCACTGGGCTGAAAGCAAGAGAATGAAATTCAGCAGGGATAAGTGCAAAGTACTGCACCTCAGAAAAAGAAACCAATTGCACAGTTACAAGATGGGGGGATACCTGGCTCAGCAAAACTACAAGCAAGAACGATCTTGGAATTGTCGTAGGTCACAAGCTAAATATGTAATGTGGCTACAAAAAAGGCAAATGCTATTTTAGGCTGCGTTAATAGTATAGTTTCCGTGAGGTGCTAGTCCACCTCTATTCAGCACTGGTTAGGCCTCACTTTGAGTATTGTGTCCAATTCTGGACACCACACTTCAAGAAGGATGCTAACAAATTGGAACAAGTTCAGAGGAGGGTGACAAGGATGATCAGGAGGCTGGATACCAAGACTTATGAGGAAAGGCTGAAAGAACTTGAGAAAAGAAGACTGAGAGGTGATATGATAGCACTTTTCAAATATTTGAAAGGCTGTCATACAGAAGAGGGGCAAGATCTGTTCTCAATCATCCCAGAGTGCAGGACATGCAACAATGGGCTTGAGTTAAAGGAAGCCAGATTTCAGTTGAATATCAGGAAAAAATTTCTAACTGTTAGAGCAGTATGACAGCAGAACCAGTTACCTCAGGGGTTGGTGAGGGCTCCAACACTGGAGGCATTCACGAAAAAATTGGATAATCACCTGGCAGATATGCTTTGATTGTATCCCTGCGTTGAGCAGGAGGTTGGACATGATGACCTTGTAGGCCCCTTCCAACTTCAGTTTTCTATGATTCTATGATTGGTTTAATGCAGGCCCATTTTGTTTGGTTGTCAATACATTCTGCAAGACTGAGGCTGACTTACATAATTCAAAAGCAAGAGCATGCTATACCTTTACTAGAGCACTAAAATAAAAAAGCTAGCTTTTGACCCATATAAGGCCTCATCAGACTAGGAGCTTCTGCATTGTTGTTTTCTGCTTCTAATGTTGTCTCAACTGTATCAGGTTCTGTCCTTAAAGAGAGATGAGAAAATGTATTTTACTTTATAGGACCAACTGCAGGATTCTGTGGACTCCAGGAAAGAGTTCCCCCCCCTCCCACTGACATCTCATGTTCACAAATGACCTATGGTGGACTAGCAGGCAGCTGAGGGAAGTAAGGAGGTGGTTAGCTTTCCTGGTTTGTGAGCTACAAGACTAAGGGCTGAGTGGACCCTTGGGGCAGGATTACAGTAATTGCATCAATATCCCTGGGAAATTGATTGCTTGTCTGTTCATGAAAGCTGTGCTCCCAAACCTTTTTAATTTACAGCATAAGCTCCTTTTCTGGTCCAAAGGAAACAGGTGTTCCTACAGTTCTCACTCCCTGCTATTACCTTCAGATGAAACTCACTGCCCTACTTCTAGGCAAGGTGGCCCCCGGGGCAAAGTCTGTGCAGGCCATGACACCTGTGGCAATAATCAGAACTCTAACCAAAGAAAAAAGAAAAAAAGGAGTCCTGCTGGTGAGTCAGGTTAGCTAAGGTGGAGAGAGATCTGAAGCCGAAGTCCTTGAATGGTCCAAAAGTCAAGCCACACCAGTCCTGTCAGCAAACAAACAGGAAGAATTTAAGAGGTGATGTGAAGCCATTCTAAAATCATACACAGCAAGAAATCAGCAACAAAGTTTAAGAGTAGACATGGTCTAGAGGGGCGGGGTATAAATAAATAAATAAATAAATAAATAAATAAATAAATAAATAAATAAATAAGATACAAGGTAGACAAGCTCAGGGGGCAAGAAACGTTGTCTCCAATAGTGCCCCAGTTACAGCCTGAGGTTTATATAGCTCAGCTGTAAGTACTTGGTCAGTTAGGGCTCTTTCCTTGCAGCCAAACGCTTTGCATGGGGGGGGGGGGTCTTGTTCCTTTATCCTGCAGTATTCTCATGAGCTGGGAGGTGGTCCAACTTTCCCACCAGGTACAGACCCCCTTTCCTCTGGGAGTTCAGGGTCCCAGAGGGCCCAACGTCTGCAGGATGCAAGAGTTCTTCCCACTTGCTTGGTTTAGAATATTTCATTCAACTTTGTTACAGGACGTATCCAAGAGTGGTGGCATGACGGTCGCTCCCTGTCTACTCGCCAAAAGGTGTGGGAGGAGTATCTAATGAGATTGGGCCTAGGCACCAACATTAGGGTCTGATCTTGAACACATGATCTTTTTCTTCCACCTTATTTTCTGTTTACCAGTTTAAGTTGTTGACTTCAGCATATAAAACTATAACAAGTTGGGCCCCAGGTTTTTGCAAGAGCACCTCTTCTCCTGTAGATCAGGCTAGCTCCTGAAATGACCAGGAGAGGGCCTGTTATCAGTAGGACCTTCCCTCATATGTTAATGGGATGGTGATAAATGGAAGGGTCTTTTCTGTAGAGGCTTTTTTCCATTTCCAGGGTGCATTTAATGCTTTCATTATTTATCTACTGTATATATTTAAAATATTTTTACCCTGCCTTTCTGTGAGGGTTCAAATTTTACCTCCTCTGGTTTTAACAGAGACATTGAGGATACTCGCTTTGGAAAAGCATAGCTATGTTTTACTGGACGATGTAACAGCAAGTCCGTATGCCCAAATTCAACTTCTGTATTGTCTCTCGTCGCCAACGGGTCCCACAAGGGCATCCAAACGTCTTTAGGGCTTAAACAAGAAAATGGAGGGAAGGTGGATATGTGTGTGTGTGTGTGTGTGTGTGTGTGTGTGTGTGTGTGTGTGTGTGTGTGTGTGTGTGTGTGTGAAAGAAAGAAAGAGAGAGAGAGACTCAAAACTATGAAAAATAACAGGCAAGCAAAACAGAATTGAATTAAGCAAAACAGCTTGAATTAAGGCAGGGGGAAAGGGTGGCTTTTTAAGATGCTGTCTACATTTGTCATTGCTTTCCTCCCAAGAAGCAGGCGTCTTTGAATTTCGTGGCTGCTGTCACCATCTGCAGTGATCATTGAGCCCAAGAAAGTAAAATCTCTCACTGCCTCCATATTTTCCCTTTCTGTTTGCCAGGAGGTGATGGGACCAGTGGCCATGTTCTTGTTTTTGTTTTTGTTTTTTTATGTTGAGCTTCAGACCATTTTTTGTGCTCTTCTCTTTCACCCTCATTAAGAGGTTCTTTAATTCCTCCTCACTTTCTGCCATGCTTTTGCATAGTCAATGAAGCAGAAGTAGATGTTTTTTTCTGGAACTCTTTGGCTTTCTCCATAATCCAGCACATGTTAGCAATTTGGTCTCTAGTTCCTCTGCCCATTCGAAATCCAGGATTTTGAGCATAACCTTGCTAGCATGTGAAATGAGTGCAATTGTACAGTAGTTGGAGCATTCTTTGACACTTCCCTTCTTTGGGATTGGGATGTAGACTGATTTTTTCCAATCCTCTGGCCACTGCTGAGTTTTCCATTGATGATTTTAAAAAAATAGTGCACTGGTCCTTTGATACTGGGCTGTGGCAACAGGGTGGGTGACATGACCTTTAGCCTGGTTTGTTCCTTTTTGCACATCACACATAGAATGATTAAAGTGGTAGGAAAAGCCGCCCCCCCCCCCAACTCTGCCTTGGCTGTCTCTAGCAAGCATGTCATTGCTATCACCACTCTTGACTCTTGGAGCCATTGATGATGATTAAATCCTCTGCGAGCTAGCAAAAATTTAATGCAACTTGCTAGGCACATTGGACACCTTACTAGTCCCTATACCATCCCGTGGCTTGTGTGTAATGTGTTCCAGCAAAAATAGTGCACATATTTATTAAATGTGTGCATCCTGCTAGTTCAGTACATAGCCTGGCAGCCATTGATACTGATGATATATCCTGCTTGTTCAGTACACAGCCTGTGTAGATTCAATAAAATTTTGAATTCAAATAATGTATGATTTCCCTCCTTTCAAATCAAGAGGGTAATGTTGGCGTATATAGATTTTTAGGGGGTAAAAGTTAAAAAAGTTCCCTGACCCCTGTTATACACTAAACATTTCACTACTATTCAGTAATATACTTTACCTTATCATTTACATTTAACATTTTCAACCATACAGAAATATCACAATCAGGAAACTTTTGCATAAATAAATACTCAGCAAATCATAGTCCATTTCAGTTTATTATAAAAGTCCTTGCATCATTCATCTAGCCTCCTGGAAACCGCATCTGCAACAATGTTGTGGGTTTTTGAGGCACGATCTGAGTCTCTGTTGCAAAGTTCAAATTTGCAAAGTCCAAGTCTTTCACCTTCCTGTTGTAGTCTGGCACGCTGTGGACTGGTCCGGTTGTTATCACCTCCTTCAGCTGGACACCCATCTGCTGGCACTCAGGAATCGCTCTGTTGATCACTGGCTCTTTCGTCTGCAACCTTTTCCATCGACTGGTGGTTATCAGTCACTCAGCTGACCACTGGATGTCGTCTGCTGGTCGTTTTATAGTGAAGTCTGCTTTAAGTCTGGCTCGGGGCTTCACTTTCTCAGGTGGGAAAAGGGTAGGCAGTTCCCTCTCCTCCTCCTGAACACCTTTAGATGCATCCCTCTTTAAGGTATCAGGGCTTACATCTTCCTCCTTCTGAATCACATAATTTCCCTTGTTCAATTTTGACGCTACTTTATTGGGACCCTCCCAAGCTAATTGTAGCTTGTGACCCTTGACTGGCTTAAGTAAAAGTACTTCATCTTCTGGCCCAAAAGTTCTTTCCTGGCCTTTCCTGTCATACCAGGTTTTCTGCTTGGTATGGGCAGCCTTTAGGTTCTTTCCAGCTATCTCCCTGTATTTACTTGGGACCACTAATTGCCTTTGGGGTTCTCCTTTTCCTCTGCATGGGGTGGCTAAAGTTTCCCTATACAAAAGGTCTTTTTCCATGCAAAATCTCTCAGGGCATTCAGGAGACAATACAATGGCGTTCTGGCTGCTTCAAAGCAAACACCCAAGCTAATGTCCTCCCTCTGCTCCTGGGCAAAATAATGTTTATTGAGATTCTTCAAAAGCATGAAATCAGCTTCAGCACCACTATTAATCTGATTATTCAAGGGACTCTCTCTCTCCAGGCCTTCCCCTGCTACTGTATCCAATTCTGCTGCAGTGGGTAGTGTTTGCCCCCCCTTTGAGTGTGTAAGTACAAAAGCACTCTTGACATGCTGTATTAAGTCCCAACCAATTAGAAAAGCAGCTGGTATTTTGCCTGAATCTGCCACCTGCCACTTTCCAGGCGAATTCCCATAGTTTATCTGAACCTCTGTCACTTTCAGCACTACAGATTCTTTCCCAATTCCTTTTAAGGTCATAGTTCTGCCTGGAATTATGACATCCTGGGCTATCAAATCAGAATGTACTACAGTGGGGTCTCTACTTAAGAACTTAATCCGTATTGGAAGGTGGTTCTCAAGTTGAAAAGTTCTTATGTTGAATCTGCATTTCCCATAGGAATGCATTGAAAACCATTTAATCCGTATCTGCTCTTTTCCGTCCATAGAAACTACAGTGGAACCTCTACTTAAGAACTTAATCCGTTTTGGAATGGTGTTCTTCAGTTGAAACGTTCTTAAGTTGAAGCAAAATTTCCCATAGGAATGGACTGAAAACCAATTAATCCGTTCTGGCTGTTTTTTTGTTATGTAGAGGTGCGTTCGTACATTGAAGCATTAATTCCCATAGGAACTAATGCAAAGCTGGTTAATATGTAGTCTACCACTAGGGGGAGACTTATTTTTTTTAACCTAAGATGACCTAAGGTTAAAATAAGAGCAGGAAAGGTTTTTTTTCCTGTTCTTATCTTGGATTTCTGTTCTCAAGTAGAAGCAAAATTTAGCAAATGGAGCTGTTCTTAAGTTGGATTGTTCTTAAGTAGAGACGTTCTTAAGTAGAGACCCCACTGTATAGAAATTTGAGATCCTGTGTCCCTTATAGCAATGTATTTCTTTCCTCCCACTAATATCTCTTCACCAGTGTTTTTGAGAAGGGTATTGTCATTTTTGAGATTAAAACACTGGACCATAGGGGCTATAAGAATGTTTTCTTGTTCAGTTGCTGTGGTTGCCATGGAGTCAGAACCTTGGCCACAGTTTCCCTCAGAGGCTTCCACAGTTCCCAAGCAGTATACTTTCTTGTTCTGGCCATTATTCTCCACATTTTTAGGTTTATTTTTTTGTACAATTGAATTGTAAATGACCAGGCTCGCCACATTTGCAGCATCCGTAATTCCTTCTCTCATCCCGAGGAGATGCATTAAACTTTTCCTAAAGATTCATTTGGTTCTGAGAACTAGGCCATACTAATTTAGCTGAGGCACCACCCTGGCCTTCATTCCCTGTTGTTTTGCTGAGGTAATTTTTATTAAAGGGCTTCTAATTGTCGCCCCACTTCTGTTGTTAAAATTTACCTCTGAGAGTCTGGGGTCTTTGTACTCTCTAATATGATCTGCCAGTTCACCAATTTCTATTAGAGTTTTAGGATTTTTGTGGATTGGTGGAGAGGGGGGTCCCCCCTAGCATTCATCTGTCTGCCCGGTTATGCTGTCCAACACCAGGGCAGACTGGAGGGCTGGGGGAGGGGAGTAGCCATTGTCTATAAATCCATCTTGGAGGTTGCTAGGCGCTCCTCGGTGGTAAAGCCGGGACTTGAGGCTCTCCACGTGTCGATTGGGGCCAGGGACGGTATTGGGATCTTGCTGGGTTACCGTGCTCCCCGCGACCCAGCCATTTCCCTACTGGAACTGGCGGACTTTGTCTCCACGGCACTGTTGGGATCCCCGAACCTATTGGTCCTGGGGGATTTCAACGTGCATGCGGGGGCAGAGACCTCTGGGCCAGCTCTTGAGTTCTTGGAGACCATGGCCTTCTTAAACATGTCCCAACATGTCAACGGCCCCACCCACGTGGGTGGCCATACACTGGATCTGGTTTTCTCCACCAATGGGAGCGAGAGTGGTCCGATGGTGACTGACCTTGAGTTGGTACCCTTGTCATGGTCAGATCACCGCCTAATAAAATGTACCCTCAAAATGGCTCTCCCCCCTCGCAGGGAGCAGGGACCTATTGTTATGGTCCATCCTTGAAGGCTACTGGATCCAGTTGGATTCCAGGAGGCCATGAGAGGTATAACGGCTGACCTGACTGATGCTCCTTGTCGAGGCTCTGGTTGATGGTTGGTTCACCACCACAGCTAGGGCTGTAGACACAATCACTCCTAAATGGCCTCTCCGTCGCAGAGACCGCCCGGCGCCCTGGTTTAACCAGGATCTCCGGGCGTTGAAGCGGGTCAGGAGATGGCTAGAGCGTAAATAGAGGAAGGACCCAACGGATTATAATTGGATAGCTGTCAAGGTTGCTACTAACCTTTACCTGGCCAAGGTAAAGGCTGCCAGTCAAGCATACTTGGCTAACCAGATAAGCGAAGCGTCCAACCAGCAGGCGGAACTATTCCGTATAGTACACGACCTATCCAAAATTGGTCTGAGTGATGGGCTTCCCCCTAGTTTTTCACCAGACCAATTTGCAGCATTTTTAAAATTGAAAGTGGAGGCCATCCGCCAGGACCTCTCTCCTTTTTTGAATACAGTGAGTCAAGCAGAGATGTCCAGCACTCCATCCTGCCCGGTGATTTTTTACTCCTTTCAGCCTGTCACGCCTGACTGTGGCCAGGGCGCCTGACCACTGTCGTGCCACCACCTCCTCCCTTGACCCTTGCCCGGCCTGGCTAATCAAAGCAGCTAGGCCTACAACAACGGAATGGGCCACTGCAATAATTAATGAGTCTTTCCTTGAGGGCAGATTTCCATCTGCCCTCAAGGACACACTCATTAGGCCCATTAGGAAGAAACCTAGTTTGGCGGCAGACGAAACTGGCAATTATAGGCCCGTCGCCAATGTTTCTTTCTTAAGCAAGGCGGTCGAGAGTGTGGTGGCCGATCAGCTTCAGGCGCTCTTGGATGAAACAGATGCCCTGGATCCATTTCAGTCGGGCTTCAGGCCGCGCCATGGTGCAGAAATGGCATTGGTCACCCTGTGTGATGACCTATTGAGGGAGGCTGACAGGGGCAAAGTGTCCCTGCTGGTCCTCCTCGATATCTCAGCAGCCTTTGATACCATTGACCACAGTATCCTTCTGGGGAGGCTCTCTGAGTTGGGAATAGGTGGCCTGCCATTGGCCTGGCTCCGCTCCTTCTTGGAGGACCATTCCCAGAGAGTACAGCTTGGGGAGAGTGTCTCGGCCCCATGGTGTCTCAATTGTGGGGTTCCACAGGGGTCGATTATCTCCCCAATGCTGTTTAACATCTACATGAGGCCGCTGGGTGAGGTCACCAGGGGGTGTGGAGCCTTGTGTCATCAGTATGCCGGTGACACTCAGCTCTACATCTCCTTTTCACCAACTGCAGGAGATGCCGTTCTGTCCCTCAGCACTGCCTGGGGACTGTACTGCAATGGATGCAGGAGAACGGGCTGAGGCTGAACCCGGACAAGACGGAGGTACTGAGGGTGGGCGCCCCCACAGTTGGGGATTTGGGAAACTCCCTCTCTTTTTGGGGGGTGACTCTGCCCGCCAAGGATGGGGTCCACAGCTTGGGAATCCATCTGGACCCAGCACTTACTATGGAATCTCAGGTGGCGTCGGTGGTCCGTACTGCCTTTTTTCATCTCAGGCGGATAGCCCAGCTGCAGCCCTACCTTGATTTTGGGGCGCTCACTACCTTGGTGCATGCGCTCGTAATCTCAAGATTAGACCACTGTAATGCGCTCTACGTGGGGCTACCTTTGAAATTGTTGCAGAAACTACAGGTGGTGCAGAACGCGGCGGCCAGACTACTTAGTGGAGTGAAAAAATACCAACATATTTTGCCCACTCTGGCCACATTGCATTGGCTACCCATCCAGTTCCGCATCGAGTTCAAAGTGTTGATGCTTACGTACAAAGCCCTAAACGGTTTAGGGCCTCAATACTTGGTGGAACGCCTTCTCCCACCAAGATCTACCCGTATCACTTGTGCGAGCCAGGAGGTGAGGCTGAGAAGCCTAATGCCGAGGGAGGTCCGGAAGGAAAAGACAAGAAATCGGGCCTTCTCGGCAGTGGCTCCTCGCCTCTGGAATAACCTTCCCCCTGACATTTGCATGGCTCCCTCGCTGGGTATCTTTAAAAATCAATTAAAAACATGGATGTTTCAGCAGGCCTTCCCATCAGATAACTCCTGATGCCCTTTTTCTTTCCCTTTCCTATTGTTTTTCCCATCTTGTTTAATGTTTCTGTTATGTAAAAATCGTTTTATATATATGTATTGTGTTATTTTTATGTTGTTAGCCACCTAGAGTGGTCCTGATCCGACCAGATAGGTGGGATGATATGATGATGATGATGATGATGATGATGATGATGATGATGATGATGATGATGATGATGATGATGATGATGTCCCTAACTAGATAGCGGAATTCCCCAGGTAAAATAGAGTAAAATTGTTCTAAGCCTATCACAATTTTCATCTCTTCTAGAGAAGTAACTTTTTCACGTGTCATCCATTTGTTCATATATTGGTGTAACTTAGACACCACTTGAGCATACGATTCTTCAAATCTTTTAGTAAGGGCATGAAATTTTCGCCTGAGATGTTCTGCATTTATGCAATATCTGGAAAATACTATTTTTCTATAGGCTTCAAAATCTCTAGCCTGTTCTAGGGGAATCTGAGAATAAATCTCCAGCAATTCACCACTGATTTGTGACCTCAAAACAATCATCCTTTCACTATCTCAGATATTAAAGTCCGAGCACGTGCGCTCAAAAGCGATAAGAAAAGATTCAGGACAGTCCCCTTTCATATATTGGGTAAATTTCTTAAGATCAATTTTAGCCAGAATTCCTTCATTGGAGCTGTTATCATGGTTGTTATTTTGAGAGGTTATTTCTAATTGTCTCATTTGTATTCACGAAGGCTTTCACGGCCGGGATCTAATGGTTGTTGTGGGGTTTTTTTGGGCTCTTTGGCCGTGTTCTGAAGGTTGTTCTTCCTAACATTTCACCAGTCTCTGTGGCCGGCATCTTCAGAGTGCTGTCCTCTGAAGATGACGGCCACAGAGACTGGCGAAACATTAGGAAGAACAACCTTCGGGACACGGCCAAAGAACCTGAAAAACCCACAACAACCATTGTTTCATTTGTATTTGAAAATCCATCTCTTTTTGTCTTAATTCCATTTGTCTGGCCTCTTGCTCAAATGCCATTTGTCTGGCCTCTTGCTCAAATGCTATTTGTCTGGCCTCTTGCTCAGCCTTGAGCTGTAATTCCTGAGCTTTTTCTCTAATTTCTAATTCCCCGGTTCTCTCTCTGATTTCCAATTATTTCAATTGAAATTCCTGTTGTAATTTCCTTTTTTGAAAATCTAGGGAGCTTAGGACACCTGGTCTTTCTGAGGAATTTCCTCAGTCTCTAACTGTTCTCCTGAAGTTAAAGGGTCTCCATTTCCCTCCATTTCTGAGGTACTAAACTTTATGCCTCTTGAAACTCAGTTTCCACTGTTACTGGTCTTTTAGTTCCTTTGGGAGGCATATTTATCTGAGTTAGTTTTTCTAGAGTGTGTTTCTACAGATTTTATAATGGACTTGTCTTTCTTCTTTTACTTCCAGTCACTGAAATGATTTCTATTTTAAGCAAAGGCTTTTTCTTCTCTTCCCTCAGATCTGCTCTGATCCTTGGCTTCTGCTTTTTTTCACAAGCGCTCTCTAAACTCTTAGAGCCTTGTCTCTTAAACTACCCCACTGGGCCTTCAAATCTTGAGGCAAAAATACACAGGAATTATCTCTCTGAGTCATTCCCTATCTTAGACACACACACCCCAGATCTGGGTTCAGAATCCCCCACCACTAAGCTTTTCCCAAAAGCTCTAGTGAGGAACCAAACTTCTTTGCCACAGACCCCTGTCTTTTTAAACTCAGGCTTGACTGAATTTTCTTCGTATCCCACCTCTGCACACCAATTGTGGCATTCGCCCCTCCTGCCCCTTACCTGACCATCCTGACACAGAGCACACGAAGGCAAACTAACACTCCTTTTTACCCCGCTGCCACCAGTTGGTCACTAAATCAACATTATGGAAGGATGAAGATGCAGGTCCAAACTACACTGTCTTTTAAATAAAACATTTTTATTGATTACAGATGTCTGAATATTAATCATAGGTAACTTCTATTATCATCAATCTCAACCTTCTATTTGTCATTACAGGTCTTTTTCACTTTTCACTCTAAGCACACCTCAGATCTCCCAAATGCCACACTCTATCTCTCTGACTCACTGACTCTGACTGTTTGCTCTCTGACTCTGCCTCTTTATTACATATATCTTGGCTCCGCCTCCTAGCAACATTAGACTGCAACATGAATACTAATGACTACTTAACATAATAGGGTTTAACACTACAATGCCAAACTCAACTTCTGTATTGTCTCTCGTCACCAACGGGTCCCACAAGGGCATCCAAATGTCTTTATTAAAGGGGTTACAGTTTGAGTCATTCAAAGGTCCCTTCGCAAACGGGTTAGTGCTTTCCATCTCAGCAGCTCCTGCCTCAGGGTTTAGTAATGGGGTGGTCTCTTCATCTCGTCTCTCCAACTCATAAGGGTCTTCCTCTCCTCGAAGAGGGGTCCACGGTCTATCAGGTATCCCCTCCTCTGGGCTTCCTCCAGATGCCATAACCTACATTCCTTTTCCTCCCTTTCTACTGCCTCCTTCTCTTCCTTGAGCTGCCTGCAGCACTCTCTGGCTTCTGACTCACCTCAGTAGGAAGGACGCGGTGGCAGCCCCCTCCTTCATCTGTAATCAGCTTCTTCCCTAGGGACCCACACCTTCTCCCGTTTTCCTGTTCATGGGTGTTCTACCCATATCATTTCCCACCCCCCTGGTATTATGTCCACCTCTCCTTTTATATCTCCCATTCCCGCCTCCAGGACGGACCTCCCTCTTTCTTCTCTTCCCACCAACTCACTCCCCATCTGAGTAGCTACTGTCATCTTTGACAGTTCCCGCTCTAATTCCTGGGTATCAACTCCCCGCTGTATAGTCTTGATGGGTGGTGTAGGCAGGTCTGTCTGTGCCTCTTGTTCTTTTTTTGAGGGAGGACGACACTCCAGCAAGAGCTTCTACCCTCTCGCTTCTTGTCTCACACTTTCTCCTTGGAAAGGACCCAAGATGGCTTACAACAATGGAAAACAGTATATAAAGTTGAAAACAATGAGTATACAACAGTAGTTGACATAATTAGAAGACAATGTTTTTTAAAAATACGAATAAGGAGGCATCTTACAGCATTAACAGGCAATATTAAGGCAAAGATCAATACAGTAAGTATATAAACATTTTAAAATGTCAGTCTAAGAAATGGAAAACACAAAAATGGAAAACACGAGTAGTACTAAATATCCAGTCAAAACAGTAACGCATAACAGTCTATCTAGAAATCACACACTGGTAGCTGGTTACTGAAGGAAGGCTTCCCTGAAGAGAAAGGTCTTCACCTGCTTTTGGAAGGACAGCAAAGATGGAGCCAGCCTGGACTCTTGTGGGAAGGAGTTCCAAAGTCTGGGTTCAGCAACAGAGGAGGCTCTCTCCTGTGTCCCCATCAGACACACCTGTGATGGTGGCAGGACCAAGAGAAAGGCCTCTCCTGATTATCTTAACACTCAAGCTGGCTCATAATGGGATTTATGGTCTTTGAGACAGCTTGGAGCCAGGCCATTTAGGGCTTGATAGGTTAAAAACAGCACTTTGAATTGTGCCCGGTAACTGATCGGCAGAGCTTGGGGAAAAAATAACGTATTTTTGGCCTGCAACTCTCACTAATTCCCAATTTCCTATTTTTGAAATTGTCTTGAATACATCAAATATCCAGGATTTTTATCAGTATGGATATCCACCAAGGCAGATGAAAATTATTTCACCCCATCATTTTGTTCATAGTTCCTGTGACTGGATTGTCATACAGTGGCCAACCTTCTGCTGGTGTTCAGACTGTAGGCATGTAGTCCTTCATACCAGAGGTATGCTAGGTTTTAATCAGTACTCTGCTGATGTAGCTATAGACAGTTTATGCTGTAACTGTGATGTCATTGTTGCTTTATTGTTATGTAAGTACTTTGCCCTGGGGCCATAAGGTTATAAGCAAGCTATACACTGAAAGGAATAAACGAATGAATAACTTTGCTGACAGGCCTGATTCATCAAAAGTCTAGTTTGATGAAAATCCCCGTTGAGCTGTTAAGCACATTAGGTTTTGTGGTTTCTTTTAACACTATTCATTCTAAGCATTTAGAATGAAAATTCTAAGTTGGGTTGTTGTTGTTGTTGCACCATATCAAATGAATTTATATATGAACCAACTGGAAAATCTTCTAGAAAAAAAATAGGAAAAAACCACCATTTGTTTTTTTAGGCCTGCATGTTCATCAGAGCTCTGAGCATTACACATATGAGATTGTAATCCCTCAAAGATTGGCAGAGAGGGAGGAGCGATGGACACATTCTTATGAGGTTTGTTACTCTCTCAGATTTTCTTTTTCCACTTTAATGCGGTCCAAACGATTTCTTTATATTCAGCAATGTCTGTAAATGAAGTGGTCAGACTTTTGACGAAAGATCCAATCTCATCCCTGCTGTACTGGCAGAATCTAGGATTGGGTGAAAGAGAGGCCAAACCAGCCTGTCACTATCGGTAACATTTCACACAGAGTTCCCAATCACAATCAGTGTGTGATGCTGTGTGTGACACAACAGTAGCTAATTTTAACAAGTCATCTGTCCATTTTGCTGAATGCCATACTCTGCTCATGATCTGTAGCCTTACTGAATAAAATATAAATTAATGAAGGCTAGCTGCTTACAGTTTGAATGGGTTTACTGAGCCACCTACAGTACATCTTCCACAATAGAATTTTAGGTGACAGGCTGCTAAGCTGAATGGACTCGCCATTCTTTGCAGAGGGTTCTGCTCTAGCACTGTCAGGACAAACTGTTGTGCAGCAGCTACAAGGTCTAGCAGTCAAACATGCAACTTTCTTCACCCACACTATTTATGGAGAGGGTCTATTGTATGTTTGGCAAGAATTTTGGTGGAGAGTGGAGTAGTATTTGGTTACTACTCTCTGGATTTGTTTTCTGTTGAGAAGAGGGAGCCAATGGAATATGTAGTACGTAGTCTGTTTATGATAAGAGATTGTGTGGATTTTTCAACAAATTAAAAAAATATTTTAAAAATGTATGTGATTTGTTTTTCAGAAACATTTAGATAATCAACTGTCCTACCTGATTAAGACTGGAAATAGAACACATATTCTGAAATTAAAGAAAAATACGTATGTAAAATAGGGTTCTAAGACATTTCTAGTTGTCTCTTTAGTTCATATTATGTTTTCTACAAAACCTCATTTGAACAAGCACTTTGACTGACAGAATGCAAAGGGGAAGAAAGTACGATATTCCATGAAATGGAGGCAGGTTGTCTGAATATACAGTAACAATTCTGCAACACTGTGTCAAAATTTTACTTGGCAGTGTTCTTGGATTATGTTAGTGGTGTTTTTTCCAGAGATGGGACAGGTTACTTTTTTGGGGACTACAAATTCCAAAACATCTTGGCTAGAGTGGCCAGTTGTATTCCAAAAACAACCACCACCATCCAATCCTTTTGCCATCTCTGACTCCCTTCTGTTAATTAGGATACAATCTCAGGATTATTGAGGGACATTATATCCTAGAACTGCATTCTAAGTAGTAAGAGTGCTACACCAAGGTGTAGTGTGAAAAGATGCATGCCAGTCTGGCTTTAATTTTTCTGCTTCTGAATGGTTATTCCATTAGCTGCTGCTTCAGTTCAAATGGCATATCTGCCTAAAATACTGAATAGATGTGAATTCATTTGTGGCTTACTGAATAATACTGTTTCTGGAACAACATATTTAGTTGCATACAGTGAAATATATTAGTATATTAATTATATGTGAATTGTATGACATTTATAGTACATATATTGTTTTACTTTCAGAAACCTTATTGGTGAACATTTCATTATACATACCTACAGCAAAGATGGTACATTAAAGACCACTCCTTTTGAAACTAAGGTATGGTGTCCATATATGACCCATGGAGATGTATTTTTTTTCCTATATCCTCAATGAACTGGTGAGCTCTAAATTGCACATAGTCCTTACTCCACTCCTACCTTAGAGGAGTATTCTCTAATTCACTGCCCTCCAGATTTGTTGGACTGTGTCTGTCATTGGTCCAGACATCATCATATTCCTTGGAAGTTGGCTGGATGTGCTACCAGATGTGCAACTGATATGTGCCCCTGCACCTTGTTAATTAGCCACATTTAATCACAGCAAGCTATGCAACCCTTATGTAAACACTGCCAGGGTTTTGGCCATTATAATGCTTATAACTATGCCTTCGTAATTAAATGAAAATTAATTACAGGTAATTTATAAATAAACAGTTACTTCCATATTTTGAAGGACAAATTCCTTTGTTCAAAATAAATCATTTATGTTGGCATGATATGGCACGCATTGTCCAAGTACCAAGAAGCTCTGCAAGATTAGTAGCCCCGAAAGGAAAGGGTATTGCAAGGCTGGGAGAATTCTACTCCAAAAGCAAGTAGAAGATTACAGATAAGTCTTTATACATGGGGGGGGGGCGCCCAGAGACTGTTTGGCCTTCTAGATGATTTAGGTCAGTGATTCCCAACTTTGGGTAACCCAGTGGTTTTTAGACTGCAGTTCTCAGAAAATCCCAGGCAGCACAGCTGGTGGTGAAGGCTTCTGGGCGTTGCAGTCCAAGAATGCCCGGGTTACCCAAGCTTGGGAACCACTGCTTTAGACTGTCTCATAATCTCTTATTACTGGTTGTGTTGCTTGCAGCCTTGGTCCAAAAAACCAAACTTTATGCCATTTTTAAAATGAAACATTTGTGGTTTGTATGAATGTGAAAGATAGTGCTGCAAACAACTCACCGGAGGAGAGTTTGGCCATCCTGTTTAACTCACACTTTTACCTATTCAGATGGGAGGTGTTCTCTGTCAGAACTGTTCGACAGAGGTATCTTGCTGACACCCATCATATTGTTTCTCCTGCAAGGCAGGATACCTCCTTCATCTTGGAGGAGGGAAAATATATATAAGGGTCTGTTGTCAACATCTACATACCGCACTTTTTAGGAAAACTGTGGTCAGATCTTACGTAACCTTGTTAGGGTGGCCAAGTTATCAGGGTTTGAAACAAGATGTGAGTGCTTCACGGGATTGTATGTTTTATATTAAAAAAGGGTTACAAAACTCTCATGTTTTAACTGGACTGAATGATAACATGGAATTTTATGTATTCACTGTACTGTATAAGATAAAACAAAGTGAACAATTGCTATGGTAAACTCTAGTTGCATTATCATCTTTAATTGAGTAATTTAAATGTTGGGTATGATCAATATTCAGAGTAACTAGAGACTCTGGGAATGACAAGGGTGGTTATATATATGGGAACAACATATATATTGGACTTCCTTTTCAAGCAATAGTTGTCGGGATGTGGTGTGTACACCCTTTTGTGATGCACACTTTGTGGACATGTTTCTGTGTGTGAGTTGGGGACAAAAAGGCAAAGGCAGATTTCAGTGTATCCCATTTTAGTTTCCTTACTGCTTTGCTTCTATAGGGTTAGATCACGCCTTATGATTTCCATGCTGTGTGCAGTGATATAGAAATGTATATTGCATAAAAATCCACTGAACCACGTAACAACTGTATTTAAGAATACAATGGTTGTTTGAGTTAGCATGGTACTGCTGTTTCTGTAAAATTAGAGGGCAAATTTGTCATTTCTATAAGAAAGCAATAATTATTATTTGGTTTCAGACCCACTGTTATTATCATGGAGTAGTTGAAGGCATTACAGACTCTCAGCTTGCTCTCAGTACTTGTGATGGCCTTAGGTATGTACCTTCTTTTCATTCTATCTCTTACTTTGAGATGAGTAGTGTTCTGTTTACCAGTGTGGCTAGAGATTCGGCTAATATGTGTAGTACTATTACATTTGAATATTGACTGCAAGTGCAGGAGCCTGGCTTGACCATAAGGCAGTACATTACATCCTCTTGCTATTCTGTTTATCCTTTGTAAGTATAAAATCATGGCATATACTTTTCGGGTTTGGGTCCTTCAAAATGTATGTTTGTATAGATTTGTCAGCCTTAATCAGCATAGCCAGTGTTGGGGGGCCAACAACAGCTGGATAGCCACGTGTTGCCCATCCATAATGTAGACATTTGAATCAGTGGGCAGCAGACCCATTGAATCAATTAGATTTACATAATTCGTATTCATTTAATGAATCTCTTCTAGTTGTGACTCAAAACTGGATTTTGACTCATATATTTATAATTTTAATTGTTTATTCACCTGTTGAGGAACCAACAGATTTGACATACAGGTTTACAAATGCTATTGCTGTGAACTGTTTAGCAGTACATGCTGGTGTTATGTATATTCATGTATAAGAGCCCGAAAAACCCACAACAACCTTTATTCATGTAGTTGGGCTTTGACCATATAACATCTGAATTTCTGTTCTTAGGGGAATTGTCCATATTAACGGGAGACGTTATGGCATCGAACCAATCAATGGATCAAATCAATTTGAACACTTTTTCTATGTATTAGAAAATTCTAACCAACAGACCTTTGTATGTGGTGTGCCAGATGGTGACTTGTTCCATGAGCAGAGCATGGACATTTTTTCCAGATACTCAACTATAAACTATAGTCACTTCAGTAAGGGTACACTTCTAAGGGTAAATACATTTCTACCTTGTTTCTCAAAAATTATATACCATGATGAATCTATCTGTTCTTGCACTCTGCAATGAATATTTTAAAAAAAATCAGTAGGAGTCCTGTATCCTCATGGGTTCAGTTTCAAGTCCCCCGTGGATGCTGAAAAAAGTGGAGTACTGTATAATGAACACTATTATAATAAAGAATGCTTTATGTAGTATGGTCTCTGGCTCCCTTTACTGGCCAGTTCTGGTAACTTGATAGTTTTATCTATATGGGGATTTTTCTTTTAATATTTTTAATATTTTCAGACCATGGATAAGTGAATCAGTGGATACTAATTCCATGGACAAGGGGAGCCCGTATTTATTTCATCTTTATTTCTTTGTTTATCTTATTTCATTTATGTGTTTTAAATAATGCCAAGAATAAGGGATAATGGATGATAAAATGCAAAAATGGCTGGGTGAAAAATTACTCTTCTGGACTGCTCCCTCAGCAGCCTGAAAGATTCTCAATATCGTTATAGAATGTAATCCAAAAAAGTAATTTTCCATACTTTGCCTGAACTCAAATAAATTTCTGTAATGTTTGTAAATAACTGCAAGTAATGTGGTCTATTTTCCATTTTACAGAAAAGGCGAGCTGTCCTTCCAGAGAAAAGATATGTTGAACTATACATGGTTGTTGATAAAAACAGGGTAATTGTTCTTTCACTATAGTATGTTTTGCTACAGTGTTTGAATTGCAAATATTAGAACATCCTATATTTTGAACTGTTTCAGTATGTGATGAAACAATCTGATGAGGAAGCTGTACAAAAGGAAACCATTGAACTGGCTAATTATGTGGATAGGGTAAGTCATTACAAAAACATTAGCTAGTGCTTTATGATACTATTTTGTTCAAAAATAAAGGAGGTACTACTGTTAGTTTGCAAGATCTGAGCAGAACTTAATGGAAAAGACAATATTGCTAGAAGGGAGGCAGCAGGTACTGTAGAGAATAACCTAATGTGAGATGCTATTGGTTGGCAAGATCTGAGCAGAGCTGTTCATGATAGGACATTTTGGAAGTCAGTAACTCATACAGAGCCTGTCTACCATGGCATATAGTCATCCCTGCTCTGGAATAAAGTCTGAGAGAAAATGCAGTGAAGGGGTCCCTTCTGTCTGCCTAACGTTCGCCCCAATGTTCTTCCCTCACACTGCAGCTGTCTTTGGCTGTTATCTCCTTACTTGTGAGTAAACCAGGTAAACGTACTCACTAGTAAATCAGGTAGCACTTGCTTTAAGATAATCCCCAGCCATAAAACAAACAAAAAGAAAACACCAGTAATTTCACATCTTAAATGAGTGGGCTTCTGAATATTATTCTGTTTTTAAAAATATATATTTTAAAATATTTTAAATATTTCATACATTTTCACAGGAAGGAGTTAAATGTTTTCTTTCAGTCACTGAATGGCCTTCTGAATGGCAGTGTAAAAAAGTTTAGTCTGTTTAGAATGCAGGTAGTTTATAAGAGAAAGCCCACAAACTCATAGTTTTTATCACTTTAAAACTGCTGCTTTCAAAGTGTGTATTACAGCTATGAATGACTCAATTCCTTTCAAATTTGGTGCAACCCTATTTTTTTGAATTGGCTTATGGAACACTGAATCCTGCTGTCAGCACAATATATTGGTGCTCTCCTGGGCACTAATAATTCAAAGAGCAAAGTGGTATTTGTTTTACTAATTTCTGGCCCTGGCTCTTATTGATAAATGCATATTATTGCTCATTACAGACAAACAAACAAAGAAATATTAATGTTGCTTGCAGCAGGGAGTCCATGAGGAGGGGAGACTTATTCTGTAAATGCTAAGTATACTTACTAGAAGTCCCGATGAATACACGGGATAAGCTTTGGAAATGTTAAATGGCCTGAGGCACAGCAACAAATTCTTGTAATTTCCCATCCACATCAAGTTCATAGTAGTTATAACTGTTTCATGACTGCTGGCTGAAGCAAATGTCATAAACAAGCCAGCCCTGTTCCTATATGGTGATGTCCCCTTGTTTAGGGGCAGAACCGAAACCAAGAGTTTGGGCAAATCTACTCATATCTTTACGAGTAGATGGGGACGTGGTGGCAGTGCCGGGGACATGATGGTGTTGCGGGTTAAACAGTAGAAGCCTCTGTGCTTCAAGGCCAGAAGACCAGCAGTAATAAGATTGAATCCACGCAATGGAGTGAGCACCCATCGCTTGTCCCAGCTCCCGCCAACCTAGCAGTTCAAAAGCATTTAAATGCAGGTAGATAAATAGGTACCACCTTGGTGGGAAGGTAACAGCGTCCTGTGTCTAGTTGTGCTGGCCACATGACCATGGAAACTGTCTTCGGACAAACGCTGGCTCTATCTTGGAGACGGGGATGAGCACCGCCCCCTAGAGTTGGACATGACTGGACTAAATGTCAAGGGGAACCTTTACCTTTACCTTACTCATATCTTTATAGGTAACTTTTTTTTTAAAAAAAAAAAAAGTTTTTTGAATATTTTTAATTTGTGGGTTTACTATTGTTAAATGTTTAATTGTGTTTTTAAAAAAATATAATTTTAATAGCATTTTTAAAATTTGTGTTTGTTGCATAGTTTTAATTCTTGTGAGACAACTTGGGTCCCCTATAAGGAGAAAGGCAGCATACAAATGACATAAATAAATAAATAAAATAAATTAGTAAGTAACTATAATTGTGTTTTTGTAGATGTTCCATCCTTTAAACATACAGATTGTCCTGGTTGGGCTGGAAATATGGACAGACAGCAACCGCATTGATGTGGATAGTGGCTCAGCTGGAGATGTGCTGGGAAGATTCGTAACTTGGAGGCAGAAAAATCTCATGAAGAGATCAAGAAACGATGTTAGCCACCTCATCATGTAAGGATTGTAACCCCACATTAACCAGTCTACACTTACAGGCAGGGACACAGAATCTTAAGCTTAAAAAGAAAAGAAAATCCAGGGAAATGCTTGTGTGCTCTAGATAGTAGAGGAATCCCTTTAAGTGAGCTGGCAGCCACGTCTCTAGCTGGCAGGGAGCCACGGAATCATATGCACCTGTGTACAGTCTCCAAGAGACTGTCACTCCTTGCTTGTCTCTCCTGGCTGGTGACAGGGACTGAATAGTGATTTGCAGTGGGTGGCATTCTGGTGTCCATATAATGTGGATCCGTTCCCAGTTTCTGGGCCAGGGAAATGGCTGCTGTTACCAATATAGTTGTGGCTCCTTTTCTTCCAATTGCATTTAGTGCAATGGATATTGTTGCTGCAGACCGGGCCTGCTCAGCTATGGGCCAACACAATAAAATAAATGCCAACTCCTCAGCTGAGAGGATGGGGCAACTTAGAGCTGTGTCAACTAAATGGCACTTTGTACAGTCATGTGTAGGGGCTTTTTTTCAGAATTTTAAATTCTGTTTTCAAGATATGGCATGAATTAGTGGGGAGCAGGAATTTTTGTTTACAGGGTTTTTTTGCGGAGTCTGATAGTCACAGAAGTTTTTAAACAGAGTTTTTGGTTCAGGGAATAATCCGTTAGGGTTAGGATGGATTACAAAAGCTACTGAGTATTGCACTAAATGGGAAACAAATATTTACCTCTTCTTTTCCTGTGCTGCAGAGGCAGAGGGCCATTTGGTGGCACTGTTGGAATGGCTTTTGTTGGGACAGTCTGTAGTCCAGATCATGGAGGATCATTCAGTGCTGTAAGTCTACTATATACTTTTTCTTGTGAACTTAGTGGTTTCGTCATTAGAAATGCCTACATATATTTTATATTTATCCAAGTCAACAGGATCTTGGAAATTCTTCCTGGTGGTTATAGGCATACCTATAATCACCCATATCCTGAAAAGGACAAAAGCTGATTCCACAGCTATAAATACTCAACTATCCAAACAAACTGCAGCAGAGCACAGACAGAGTTCTGACTCTGAAGATGGCGGCCATGGAGATTGGCAAAATGTTAGGAAGAAAAACCTCAAGAACAGGGCCAGACAGCCCAAAAAAACCTACAACAACCATACCTGTAATTCTTTTTTTGCCTACCTGTTCCAGTTCTATAGATATAAATAGAGAATTATCCTAAAATGTCATAGAAAAGAAGCATTTATATCTACCCTGTGCGTCTTTGGTTTAATTTTTGGTGACAAGAGCTTCACTCAGTGTCTTTCAGAGGCACATATCTTGATGAAAAATTCACAGCTTGCAGGAATCAGCAAAGTAAAATCCACCAGGTTCAGTAGTTTAATATTGTCATAGTAAGCAGTCTGATCAATTTGTTATAAATATCTGAGTACTGTACTCTGAAGAGGCAGAGTCCTAGCTGAAATTCAACATCAGAAAGACAAATTCCATTGGATTACCATGTACGGTTCCAATTTTTAAAAGAATATAGCTAGAAGAGGTGCAAGCACAATCAGAAGTGAGCATAGTTCAGGCAGCTGCTGAGAGGCTTAGACTTCCAAAGAGCCGATCATTGTCCTTGACTCACATGGGAGCCCCTGGCTACTGGCTTGGGCAAAAATAAATTTGCTTCCCTGCTTCCAGTACAGGGGGAAAAGAGATCACTTGGTGTCTCTTCTTCCACAAAAGTAAAAGAGAAGGGAAGGGAAAAGAATTTTGCTACCTTCACTCTTATTTAGGCTGCAATATGGTCAAATGCCACAGGATTTGCTCTGCTTGTGAAATGGGTGAATGTGAAGTATTTTTTACTGATGACATGATGCAAAGGCTGATTTGAATCGGTCCAGCCCCTTTTGCTGTCAAAGTGGCTTTTCACTTCTCCTTTTTCTAGCGAGAATGATTCAAACAGGCTTTTCCCCATGTGACTAGTTGTGATAGATGGGGTGGTGGTCTGTAAGTGGTGTTTTGGTGGTGCCTCCACATTATTTCCTCTCTCCCAATCAACCTCTTAATCTTTTTGTTTTTTAAAAACATCTTACATATATGGGATTAGCATTCAATCACCCTGTCACCTTATTACTGGGCCCTCATTATTTCCTGCATATACATCTCATAAAAGAATTGGCAGAGCCAGGACCAGAGGAACTCCCCAATTCACAACACTTGTGTGAACACTGACTGTGATTTCAAAAGAATACAGACTGTCCTAATTTGGCTTTCCAGTATAATTGCACTCTTGAGTAACAGACTATAAGCTGCAGTCTGGAGGCCTGTGATGGAGAACACAGTTCACTTCACAACATAAATTGTGGTCTGCCATGATACTGGGTAAGTGTCAGGGTTCCATTTTCCTGACCATTCATTCATTCATTCATTCATTCATTCATTCATTCATTCATTCATTCATTCATTCATTCATTCATTCATTCATTCCATTTATATCCAGCTCATCTAGTGCTGAGGTACTACCCTGGATGGCTAACAACATTTAAAAACAAACCCCAGCTACCCATCCCCACTCACAAGACATAGATAGTGAGGTTTAAAAGAACATTAAGTCCCAAATATCTAAAAAAAAGAGAAAGAAACCTGGACAGCCATTCAAAACAATAAATACTTCTTAGAATCACAAGGATGTCACAGGGGTAAGATGTTTCTGAAGGCCCCTTCAAACAAGAAAGCTTTCACCCATTTTTGAAGGCCAGAAGACTTGGCATATATCCACAGGAAGAATTTCCATAGTGTTGCAGCTACCACCAAGAAGGCTTGGTTTCTGGTAGCAGTTTTCTGGGCCTCTCTAGGGGTTGCCACACACACACATGAAACCTGGCTGGATTGGGTTGCACAGGTGGACAATCTTAGGGAGAGACTCTCCGTCAGGTCCCAAGGTCCCAAACCGTTAAGATTATCAATGCATGGACCATTGTCATTAGGGATTTCTTGTACAGGTACCGCCACAGGTGTGCACTGCTGAAAATGGAAAAAGGCAGACCTGGTCACGGCTGAATTTTGAGATTTCATTAGCCAAATTCCTGCTATTGGAGATAGCAGACAATTCCTTAGGTACTTGGCAATCTAAAGTTTGGCAGTGGGAAAGGCAACTACATTTGGGAAGGGAAGCAGTATTTACTCAAAAGGTTTAATTATTTCACATCATATTAACACTATGAATCTCTCTGCCAGTTTTCGCACCACAGTGTGATAAATCAAGCTAGCATTGTTGCACATGAGTTGGGACATAACCTGGGTATGAATCATGATGACTCTAGCTGTCCAGGTTCCTACATTATGCACAGTACAGATAAGTAAGAGCTCTCAATTATTTTCTTTTCACAAACTCTATGTATTGTTGATGCCTAGCTTGGGGAATTATGTGACAATCTTCTGTTGGCTCTCAGCCTCTCAGAGTGCTCAGGACCAGGCATTCCAGTCCAATGCTAGTGTAGTACACCTGAGTAATGGGATCCACTTCTGAAACTGGTGCTGATGCAGACTGCCCAATAATGATGGGCTTTAATAAAACATTTGCCACTCCAAAGTATTGAGTCTGTACCTGGTTTTTAAGCTGAAATGCATTCTGGGCTTGATTTGATTTGTGCCCTGTGCCTGTGTGCTTTAAAGTGATGTTGCACTATTTTTGCCACTGCCATGATGGCAGATTTGGGATGGCTGGGCAGATGTGTGTCAAGTTGCAGCCCTGATGGCAGAGAAACCCCTGGGGGCCCCTCCAAGCAAGAGGAGCTGCTGCCAGTGGTCAGTAAATCAAGGAAGCCACAAGCCGAAAATGTTTGGGGGCCACTGGCCTAGAGTATAGTGCTAGATTCTTTGCCCTTCTTTAACATCTCTACCCTTCCTCACTTTCCTCCCATCTTTTTTCTTTTGTTCTTTTTTTGTTCCCATTTTTTGCAAAAAGGCTATATACATTATTTGTTTTGGCAAATTCTTGGTTTTCATGGTGTTTTGTATATTAAAAAGGAGGGACATGTTTCGTCTGCACAATGGTGTTGTATTTGGTCATTCTAGTGTTTTTCGTTGCAGATTGAAATACATCAAATTGATGCAGTGGTGCCTTGACTTAACAAATGCCCTGACCTTCGAATGTTTTGAGTTACGAAGAGCTCCGGATGCAGAATATTGCTTTGAGTTATGAACTGTACTTTGACTTACAAACAAAAAAACAAAACCTTTTCTGCCCTTTCGTTTTTTGACCTAAGTTCATCTTAGATCAAAGGAAGAAAAAATAAAAAAAAATTCTCCTCCTAGAGAATGGATTAATCAGTTTTGCATTAGTTCCTCTGGGAACTAATGCTTTGACTTAAGAACTATGCCTTGACATAAGGACAAAAAACAGCCAGAACGGATTAATTGGTTTTCAATGCATTCCTATGGGAAATGCTGCTTTGACTTAAGAACATTTTGACTTACATCCACCGTTCCAATACGGATTAAGTTCTTAAGTCAAGGCACCGCTGTATTTGAGTCAACACATGGGAAAGATATTTGTTACTAGACATTCTGGGATGCAGAATGGCACAAACGGCTCTCCTCATTTGCCTGTTTTCTCTTCCTTCTCCCCACCTAAATGTACTGTTTCCTCCCTTCCCTTCTTGTGTGCCCTGTCCATGGAGCACAAATAGATGAAGATCAACAAACAGAAAAAAAAAGCAATAAGGAGATGTAGCAAAGTTCACAAGTCAGGACAGAACAACACAGTACTAGACTCCACATGAGCAGATCCTGTTCTAGAGGAATTTGGAGCAAAGCAGAACAAAAATCCACCAGCGCACACAGTGGTGGTGCAACCCTGGAAAGCAAGGTATTTTGTTCTGCTTTGACTCCATTGACACTAGTTTCAGCCCTGTGTTATGTGGACATCAAGATGCAGTACTAGTATCACAAGTGCAAGGAAATTTGAACAAATGCTCACTACAGACAAGTTCTTAGTCTGGGTAAATAATTGTATTTTAATCATTTTATCTTATATTGCATTTTAATTGAATCTTAATTGTTGTAAGCCGCCCAGAGATGGTTAGTAAGAGTGGGCGGCATATAAGTTAAATAAAAAAAAATGAATGAATGAATGAATGAATGAATGAATGAATGAATGAATGAATGAATGAATGAATAATAAGCAAACCAAACTAAGTCTTATTGTGTTTTTAGTGGGTCAAAGAACTTTAGCAGCTGCAGCTCCAACGATTTTGAGAATCTCATATTGCGAGGTGGAGGAACTTGTCTTAGAAATGCTCCAAGTAATATCTACACAGAACCTGTCTGTGGCAATAATATTGTGGATAAGAATGAAGAATGTGACTGTGGCACTCCAAAGGTAGGTTGTCATAGCTGTTTTTGTTATTTGAAAGAAATGGTTTAGATTTACGTAGTATTGAGTACATTCATTTCTTCCTCTCTTCTCACTCCTTCATTGGTCAACCACAGCACCAATCAAGGTTTAAACTGAGTAGTACACTTGGCAAATAGTTTGAATAGCACTCCCCCAGGTGCTGAAAGATACCTGTCTGTCACAGAACCTGCTTTTCTTCACTTCTGTATTTAGCATTTTGAGTGCTTTGTTTTGTTATTGATCATCAGATGGTTTGTTGTCGTTTAGTTGTGTCCGACTCTTTGTGACCCATGGACCAGAGCATGCCAGGCCCTCCTGTCTTCCATCAGAAGGTTAGCACAGACTTAATTTGCAAGTCTGATTACTGAAGTGTGCATATCTGAGGAAATCTTGTCATAGGAGGAACAAATATGCTGATCATCGGGAATGCGAATTCCACCTAAAACCTAGTTTGAGCTGTTGTGAAATTTTCAGTTCATTGCCGCTTCATACTGAATAGAGGGAGGGGACTTTCACACTGTTTTGGCCACATTTATCACTCATCAGTTTGGACACTGCTGTGGGCCATGGGCACTATTTTCCCTTTCTCTCTCATATCTGCCTTATTAGGCATAGTTAGATGACAGATAATGCAAACAAATAAAAATCTGGGTGTAGCACAGATGAAATCTTCAGAAATTGCATCAAGAGAGAAAATAACAGATTATACTGTGACCTTTCCTTGTCATTTGTAAAATGTGTTTACTTTTTTCTCACACTTAGTTACAAAGTATGCTTTAAATAAACTGAAAAATAAATCACTGGAGAGATTGGTCTTAAAATATGGCATCCCACTCACTTGGAAGATTGATCTTAAGTTGAATTTCAAAAGGTGCTGTTGACAAATTGGCACCAAAAAGCCCACAAATGGTATTTTCTTAACAGGAGTGTTCCAACCCTTGTTGTGATGCTGCCACCTGCAAACTAAAAGCTGGATCAGAGTGTGCCGAGGGTCTTTGCTGTGAAAAGTGTCAGGTAGGTGAGATTACCATTCATGTGTTTGTGCAGCATTCTTTTGCTAAGATTGAAAACTATTGGCCTGGGAAATAAATGCAAGGTTCCCCAATTCATCATAGGAGAGGCAGAGACATATTGGCTGGGGAATTCTTAGAGTTGCAGTGCAGAAAAGTACAGTGGTGCCTCGCTAGACGATGATTATCCGTTCCACTGAAATCACTGTTTGGCGAAAACATTGTCTAGCGAAAAGCATTTCCCTATTGGAACGCATTGAAACCTGTTTAATGCATTCCAGTGGGGAAGAATCGTCATTGTCTAGCAAAGATCGGCCATAGGAAAGCTGCTTTGTGAACCACTGATCAGCTGTTTAAATAGCTGTCTTGCGAAGCTTTGGTCCCAAAAACACCTGTTTTGCGAGCGCGGAGGGAGCTGTGAAAACCGTTGTCTAGTGAAAATTTCTTTGCGAAGCAGGGACCAAACGTTGTCCAGCGAAATTCCCCCATAGGAATCACTGTTTTGCGAATTGCTATAGCGATCGCAAAAAGTCAATGTCTAGCGAAAAAACTGTCATGCGGTGTAACTGTCTAGTGAGGCACCACTGTAACTTTTCCAGGTTGTGTGCAGAAGCAAGACAGTTTAACTATGCTACTTGTATTGTTATATCAGTGAAACAGCAACAGCTCCAGCAGTTCATCTGCACTGCTAGTGACAGTAGTAGGAACTCCTGGATAGCTCAGTAGTTTAGGTATCTGGTTGGGAGTTCAGTTCCCTACTGTGCCTCTATGACAGGGACTGGACTTGATGATCCATAGGGTCACTTCTAGTTGTGCAGTTCTAAGACAATTATTATTATAAGTTATTTCATTCCTCTTTTCCCCATGACACTTTAATGGCATATCCTTTTTTATGGTTCTCAAGTAAGTAAAATAAATAACTTTCTGTTTTCTAGTTTAAAGTAGCAGGAATGGAGTGCAGGCCAAAGAGGAGTGGTTGTGATCTCCCTGAATATTGCAATGGGACGTATCCTGACTGCCCAGAAGATGTATACGTTATGGATGGCTACCCATGTAACAACATGAAAGAGTACTGTTATGGAGGAGTTTGTCAGAATTACGATTCGCAGTGTGAAACCCTTTTTGGAAAAGGTATGAGTTAAGTGGTTTATGGCTGATGTAATACAATTGATGTTAATTTAGCAGAAATATCTCTGGAGAAATTTCACATGCATTGGAAATGCAGATGATTTGTTTTCAGATATGCTGTTATTATCTTTAACAGGAGCGAAAAAAGGACCAAATATTTGTTTTGATGCTGCAAATAACAAAGGAGATAGATTTGGCAATTGTGGCATGTCTGGGGGACGTTTTGTTAAATGTGCCCAAGCGTAAGTAATCAAAAAGTTTTTATTTCTTTATTTTTATTCTGTAGTTACATAAAGGCTTCAGAACTCTGCATATTTACTTACATTTTAAGTCCCACTAAGCTCGGTGACCACATTTGGATGATAGAGAATGATTTACTGAAACAGAGTTTGCAAAATTGTTCCTGGCAACAATGGCATTGTGCTATTCCCTCCTTTGCTTCTTTCATCCTGATAAATGCCACCAAGATCCTGGTTTGTGATAAGTCAGAATCCACTTTGTGTCCCAACCAGCAAACTCTGACTTCGTATTGATTAAAAACCAGAAAAATTGTCTTTGATTGTCCCTATCTGAGGCATGATAGGAAACCTTTTCTAGATATAAGCAAAGATGTCACTGAAGAAGCATTTCTTTCATTGGAGAAGGAAGGGAAGTGTATTGGTGTGCATCAGTAGGTATATTTATGAAATATGCCTGAATTTGGTTTATTCAGCTGCTGTTGATTGGCCATTGGTATTCAGTGTTGTTGACATCTGTGCACATTGGATTAAGCTGTAAAATTCTAGTGCAAGCACTACAGAAATCTTCCTTGCTTGTGATGGGACCTAGATTTATTTTAGGGGTGGAGGTTGGTGATTTTTAAAAACAGATATTAATTTAACTGTTGAGAAAGCAGTTTTGGTAAATCATAACTTTAACAAACAAGACTGAGCCTAGCATTAGCCACTGGCTGAGTAGTCATTTGGACAAGGAGGAGGGAATGAATGGTTGGTGAATGATTTCTCCTACCCTCTTCTTAATATCCCCTCTTAAATGGAATGTTTCAGCATCAGAAAAGGTTAGCTAGCTTACCTTTGGTTTTCTTCAATATGTAGAACAAGGATGAGTCATATTCGTTTCCATTTTTGTGGTACCATTTACCATAGACTATGGTGGCAAATAAACCGCAGAGCTTTTTATTTAAAGCAAGGTGTTTTCTCTCCCATAGGCTTTGTTTACAAATAGTACCTATAAAGGCATAAACAGCTTGGGTCCAAGCTATCTCATGGACCCTGTCTCTCTTTATGAGCCTGTCTGGGTTTTAAGATCATCAGGAGATGCAGTTCTCTATGTCTTACTGCCTTCAAGGGCATGTTTAGTGGGAATATGGGCAAGGGCCTTTTCTGCAGCTGCCCCCAAATTCTGGAACTCCCTCCTACAGGAGACCAGGCTGGCCCCCTCTTTGTTGTCCTTCCGCAACCAGATGAAGACCTTTCTCTTCAGGCTGCTTGAGTGAGGCTTTTAAATGGATTGTCATACCTTACTTTTTGTGGGTTTTTTGGTGTTAATTTTCTTTATCATTTTTAGTATAGCATTTATTTGATTATTTATAAAATATTTGTATGCTTACTATTTTTGGCTTTTATTTGTTCAGTTGTTTTATTTATATGCTACCTTTCTCCCGATAAGGGGACCCAGTGTTTTAAATGTTGGGTTTTAATCATGTAGGCCATCTTGGGCCCTGCTTAAGGAGAAAGGCAGGTTAAAAATATTTTATAAAAATAAAACAAGTACATTCCTTGCTTAAAGAAAAGGAATGATTTTTCATGAAATGGATGGAGGGATAGGAAACAGTTCAGGCAGTTCTTGGAAATTGCCCAAACATGATGTACAATCTAATAGCATGCATGAAGCTAAACCTCCTGGGTCTAACTGCATATTTTCTCTCTAGTGTTTTTACGTTCTTTTCATGTCTCCTTGACTCTCTTTGTCCTTTGTACAGCAACAGTCTGTGTGGCAAGATTCACTGTACCTCGGTGAATCAGCAGAATCTTCCCTCCCAGGTATACATCCAGAATCATGATGGTGTTTCCTGTGTGACTACAGATTTTGACCTCGGGTCAGATGTTCCTGATCCAGCTCTGGTTCAAAAAGGCACTGCCTGTGCAGAAGGGAAGGTAAGCAGGCCTCCTGTGTCCTATTGTAACCTACATGGTAGCAGAGCAACAAATAGGGTTCTGATTCTTTTTGCAGTTCACTACTTGTAGCTGTTCGTCATATAGTCCTTAAATGCATAGCTACCTTCCCAGGTGTGTGTGTGTGTGTGTGTGTGTGTGTGTGCGTGTGTGTGTGTGTGTGTGTGTGTGTGTGTGTGTGTGTGAGTGTGTGTGTGTGTGTGTGTGAGAGAGAGAGAGAGAGAGAGAACCCTTTTCGTATCCTATGGATAGCCAATGTAGTCTAGTGCTTCAATTGTAAGACTGGGACTGGCCACATCCATTTTCTTGTCTGCCTTGAGCCATGGAATTCATCAGGTGACTTTGGGCCATGAAGGAAAGGTGAGATAGAAATGTAACTAATAAAGAAATGTGGTTATCCTGTGGGATGGGATGGATGGAGCATCAATTTATTTATTACGGTCGGGTGACCAGCTCATAAAACTATGGCAAAAATATACAAAATGCAATTTTTAAAAAATGTACAACCAGTTCATAAAACATGTGATATGGCTAAAATATACAAAATGCAATTTAAAAAGTGTACAACAGATAATTAATTGTGTATTAGTTGTAATATATGGGGAGAATCAGTTATGGATGGAGTAATGGACCAGGACTCAGGAGACCTTGGTTCATTTCTCTGCCTCTGCCTTGGACAATCACTGGGGATGTGGAACTGGCAAAACCACTCCTTAAATACCTCACTTACCTTGAAAACCATACTGGAGTCACTATGAGTCAGTTTTGACTTGACAGCACATCATAACAACAACAATAAATAATAAATTATAATTGGATGGCACATAATTGGATGGGGAACTTTTGGTCCTCCAAATGTTTTAGATTACATCTCTCACTGGCCAGAGGCTGGGGCTTCCAGGGTTCCAAATCTGGATGGCCAAAGATACCCCACCCTGCCTTATAATAAACTCATGATGATGAATCAGGGGATACACAGCCCTACCCGGCCCTATGATTTACAGAGCCAATCTATGATTTCCCCTGCTGATCTTCAGTTTCATTCATTTGAATGAAAAGTAAAAACACAGGGCTGATTTGGCATCATTTCTTCTGGCATTCACTCTAGAATGAGATCAGAAGCATCTGCTTCCACTTTTAGACTAACCAGAGTGTCCATTGTCTGAATTCTAGTTAGTTTAAACTACTTCATAAACAAATCAGAATCATTTGATTGTGGCCTATTTGAGCCAAACTAGTTTGCATGATAGAGTTTTCCAAGACCAGCTTGATGGATGGCTTGAATTTGTAGGTGAGGGGATCAATTTAGTAGGGAACTCTGCATAGTTTAAAACTGAAATAGGAAGCTTTTTATCTCTTCTTGAATGCTAAAGAAAATGAAAGGAAGGACAGAATTGTATGATTTAGTCATGGGAATAACGATCTGTGGTTTAGTGCTACATCTGAACCTATGCACTGTCCCTCCATTGCCTGTTTACTTTTTTTAAAATATGGTTAGCTTTCAAATTTTATTTTAAAATCTATGTTGTTTTTTTTCAGGCCTGTGTTGATTTCAAATGTGTAAATGCAAGCCTTCTGGGCTACAACTGTGACGTAAAGAACAAATGCAATGACCGTGCAGTAAGTGAGAAGATAATGATAACATTTTAGTGATAAAAGTAGAAAGGACATTTGTAACCCAAATATCATGGCATTCAGCAATTTGTCTAAGATAGGATTTTCATGTTATCTTTATTGCAGCCATTGCTACAAAAGTGTGGGTAGCCTGAATAGTAACTCTCTGCATCTTACCTCTAATTTTGCAAGGCCTACTTCACAGATAGGTCTCAGATGAGCTGGCTGATCTGTAAAGAGAGCCCACATGCAGGGGGTAACTTTGGACATTTAACAGCCTATGGTGAAGGAAAAGATTGTGTCAAAGATTTAAGTGAAGTTATTTTTTGAACCAGTTTTCAGACTAACCTCAGAACTTGCCTCTAGCTCAGTGAAAAGGAGGTGTTACTGCATTCCTTCCTTCCACCAATTATATGCCTGGAGCAGAACTCCATCATCTAAGAAGCTCTCATAGACAAGCAGATTCCTGCTATCTCTGGTCAATTTATTTACTGTTTATATCAGACAATGTTTGTCTGATATAAACAGTAAATTGCAGTAATATAGTCACGCTTTAGTACAACTCAGTCCCCCTATTTTTTTCTAAAAATTACAGTCAATATTCATTTGTTTGCTAAATAACTGTTTAATTCTAATTCTAATTACTGATTTCAGTTATCTATTATTTGTACAGTGAAGATGATGATGATGATGATGATGATGATGATGATGATGATGATGATGATGATGATGATGGAAGTAAAAAGTATTAAAGAGGAAACAGGTTATTAGAGTAAAAGATTGGTTGTAAAAGATGGATAGTAAAGAGCAAGTAATAGATTATTAGGAGTGGAAAACTTATCCTGGTTTAATATTATTCAGTTGAAACACTGGATTAATGACTGGGTGAAAAGAAATGGTAAATGTAGGGAGTTTGCAAAATATGAAGAAATTGTGCTATAGAAGGGAATCAGGAATATGGATGTTATAATCTCTCTCAACATTTGGTATTTTAAAAAATCTTTGTACTTTGTTTAAAGTCTTTATAAAGTGAAATTAACACCCAATATAATGAAATTTATTTCCAAATATATATTTACTGCATCTGTTTGTTAGTGAACTGCACCAGCAAGAAGATCATGTTACAGTTTATCATTATATTTTGAAAATCTAGATAGATTTTCATCAGTATTGTTGCTTTACTCACAACACTTCTATGTAATATTTATACATTAAATTGTCTCTGTGATGTTTGTTTGTTTGTTGTTTATATTGTTTATTTGCCACCTTTCTCCACACAGGGGACCCAAGGATGCTCACAACAGTTTAAAAAAACTATACAAAACTATATTAAAACACAATTAAACAATACTCAAGATTAAAATCCAGTTTTAAAACATTTCAAAAAATATTTTAAAACCTAAATTCCATAAATACTGTTTCCTAGACACCCACTTAACTTCTAATACAGCTGAGGTGAAAATTTATTTGAAATTTTAGGTATGTGGCTATGGAGCCAGAGGTTGGGAAGTCAACTTCCCACTGTGCCTCCTTGATAGGGACTGATGATCCATAGGGCTCTTTCCAGCTCTGAACTTCTAAGATGATGATTATTAGTTATATTAAATAATCTCCATATTACTTATTCTGAGAGGAATTCATTGTTGTTAGATTATCTTTTCCCCACTACAATTAGAAAATACTAACTCTAGAAATAATGGGAAACTAAAAGCCTGGCTTAAGCCACCCCTTCCAACATTTTAATTCCACATTTCTTCATTTTGTCTCTTTTTTTGTAGGTGTGTAACAATAAAGGCAATTGCCATTGTAATCCTGGATGGGCACCTCCTTTCTGTGACAAATCTGGTTATGGTGGCAGCATAGACAGTGGTCCAACTCATATAGGTAAGAATCGTATATCCACCTTTCATTCTCTTTAACACTCTAAGTATTCATCCCTGAAAATAACAGATATTTTCTCAATATTCTTAGCCACGTGTACTACTTTGCAGAGGGCAGTGTTCACCTCTTGTGGGGCTTTCCAGGCCAAATGCAGTGTTACAACAAATAACCATGAGAACAGAGAAAAAAGGCCCTGATGTTACCTGTCAGTACATAGTAACAGCATAAGAGGCTGTTAAGGAAACTTCAGCAGGTCCAGAGCAAGGCAGCCGGACTATTGAGTGGTGTCAAGAAACATCAACACATTTGTCCCAGTCTGGCCACCTTGCACTGGTTACCCGTCTGTTTCTGTGGCAGCTTCAAGGTGATGGCGTTAACTTATAAAGCCCTAAACAGTTTAGGACCTCGATACCTGACAGAATGCCTCCTCCTGACAAGGTCTGCCAGACTCATATGATCTTCTCAGGCCAGGTGGTTGAGAACATTGAGCCCGAGAGAAGTCCGGAAGGAGAGAACCAGAAACCGGACTTTCTCGGCTGTTCCTCCTCAGCTTTGGAAGAACCTCCCACCAGAAATCCGCCTGGCCCCTTCACTAAGAATTTTTAAGCAACGTGGCTTTTTTGACAGGCCTTCCTGGACCTTACAACATCTTAACACAGTGATTGGTCCCAACATTTATACTATCAATCTTGCTGTCTTGCTCTATATTATTTTATATCATTATTATATAAATTGTTGGTTGTTTTCTCTTTATTTTGATTTTATACTATTATGTTCATTGTTTGGAACTGTCTATGTTTTATATGTTTAATATGTAAACCAGCCAGAGCAGCCTAGAAACAAACAAACAAACAAACAAACAAACAAACAAACAAGAGAATGAGCTGGCTTACAGAACTTGTAGTCACAGTCTTTTCCATTTATATTGAGATATACTGAATTTACTACTGTGTGAACAGTAATAATTATTTCTGTCTTTGACTTTATACATATACTATATGTCTCTTTTTTTCTTTGCATTTTCTCCTTTTATGATTATGTTTTAGCAACCACCCTGTACTTTCTCCAGAATTAAGGATGCTTTTGACTGCTTAAGGGTCAGATCCAGCAAATGCTTGTCTCTCTCATCTGTTCAGTTCCATATCATATTACAACTGATAAAAACTTAAAACGTTCAAATTTAATTTAAATGTATCTGTCACAGGATTCTGATCTATCCCTGCTTGGGATTAAGCCCTATTCAACAATGAGATATGTTTTCATGGAAATATGCCTAAACTGTACTTCCTCTTGGAAGTAAAGTTCATTAAGACTTTATTCTGAGGAATCGTATATCAGCTTGGGTTGCAAATTAGAGAAAATCTATCCTGTTCTTCAATATAGCATATTTTTTATTTATTTAAAACAATTACATATATATAATTATGCATAATCATTTCTTTTTAAAGGAACTGCAAAGAATGGGATGTAGAATTGGCTGAGGTGAAAGACAGAAAAAAGAGGCCTGTGTGTATCTAAGAAATAAAATATATCAGGGAGTTTAGAGTCAGTATGTGGGGTTAAACCTTACCTTCTGCAGGATCACAATTCTAATCTTAAATTTAAAAGCAAAGCAAGTATTTTTCATTTTGTTTCCTTCTTTAGATACATCACTTCGTGATGGCCTCCTGGTGTTTTTTCTACTTGTTCTCCCTTTGCTGATTCTAGTTGTGATCGCAGTTGTCAAGAGGGATGCAATTAAAAGACGTCTCTGCAGAGACTGTAGAAGACGCCGCAGGTATGAAAAATAATCATAAGCACAGTGGACCCCACAGCGAACTATGTTTTAAAACTAGGAACAATAACAAAATATTCTGTCTAACATGGCGGTTACAGTTGTAGCTCCACTGATTTGGAATGCCCTCTTAGGAGATCAGTAGGTCCTTCATCCCATGGTGTTTACAATGCCTGGCCAAAATTTCTTTATTCATTCAGTCTCCAGATATTGCTGAACGTCAGTTCCAACTAGCCCTAGTTAGCCTTGCCAGTGGTAAGGTATGATGTGTGTATGATGACATCTATAAGGCCAGGATAACCCATCCCTCTTTCAAGGAATAATGGGAGAAGATTACAAGATCATTTCCTAAATGAGAAACTTACTATGTTCAAGCTAACTGGCTGCTACAGCAGAGTAGACCCATATACACTGGGCTAAGGGATTGCGAACTGGCTTGGAAAGTAATGGCTTGGCTTTTCAGATTTTTAAGACAAGTGTTTTTTGTTTTGCAGGCCACCTTTCTCCTAGAATTGGTACTCAAAACAGCTTCCAAAACAGCTAAAAACAAAATAAAATTAAGATACAACGAATAGTAGCAATAATTGTGTGCTGTCAAGTCAGTTCTGATTTCTGGCAATCCTTTTCAGGGTTTTCTAGGTACAGAGTATTCCAAAGTGGTTTATATTCCCTTCTGGGGGTAACCTGGAACTGTGTAGCTTGCCCAGGGTTACATAGTTTGCCTGTTCTATTGGAAGGTACAGGGGGGAATAGAACTCCTGACCCTTGGCTCCACAGTCAGGGATCCAACACAAGCATTAAAATAGAATTAAATTCATTATATTTTTCAAAAATTTAAACTTCAAAATAATTTCATTTAAATATTAGTATCAATTTGCCTTTAGAAAAGAGAAAAATAACAGAAACGGCAGTCTATCTCATTTTTAATTTTGCTGTCCTGGACCAGTGTCATTCCCTTTCTGTATTCCTAGTCTCGTATATGCCCATCTCTTCAATTAGTGATGAACTGTGTGAAGGGGCCACACATAGAGTATAACCATCACTATATATTTGAGCTGCTTTGTAATGCCTTGTTGTATTACTGTCTAACAACTTTGACAGTCTGCTGGTTGATAGCGGCAATGAAGTAAATAATAAACACAGATTAAAAATGAATCTTAAGAAAACAAAGTTCATGGTAATCAGTAAAAACGAAGCAGCTAAGATCCAAAATGGAAGTATGAAGCATGTTGACAAATATAAATATTTTGGAATTTAGTTGAATGAAGAGGGTTCATAGCAATTTAGTGAAAATCACAATAGAGATGGTGTGTAGAATCAGTAAAGATGTAAAAATTGTAAAGCATTCAAAGTGCAGAAAGTTAGAAGATTATGGTCACTTAAGGAGAAATGAAAACTACACATTGTTACAACTGATCATTTAATGTAAAATAATGGGGAAAGAAAAGTAAGAAGAACATCTTAGGCGAAAACCCTTAAAGAATGGTTTGACTTCATCAAAACAACATTATTTGGAGCAGTTACAATACAGAGCTAAAATAACACAGTGCTTTCTAAATTTCACTTTGAGAAGAATGAAGAATGTCCCAAATATGTTTCCAAAGAGATGTGTAAACCTCTAGCTTAAGCAGTAGTTTAGTTAGGTTTGTTTCACTCAGTTTAATTTGGATCACAGTGGACGTGTCCATGAAAGCTCAGATTAAAAAATTAAAAAGTTAGTATTTAAACTGCAACCATGTTTTTGCCCTTTTTTACTTATTTCTATCTTTCTTTTATCTATAAAGCTGACTGGTGATTGCCAAGATGGCTGTGTCTATCATTAAATGAAGAGTATTGGTCTTTAAAATTGATTTATCTAAATCAGTGGTGAAATATTGAGATATGAAGTAATGGCAAAAAGCATAATGCATAAATCCATTATACCAGAAACAAACTGAAGTCTTAATGAAAAAAGACAAGATTTATGTTGATGTTAACTTTACCATCATGTTTTAATTATTTTCCAAGGGCTAAAAATGCACGGCAAGCAAGACAAAATAACACTCCAAGTGAACCTGTAAATAATAGGCAGGTAAGAATATTTCTTTCTTTGAACCCAGTTTCTCCTTCTGAATAACACATTCAGGTGAAGGTTACCTAACTTTCCATATTCCTTGTGTTTTCTTCTAGTTATTGATATTCCCCTTAGAAACACAGTTCTGCCAGATATTATATGAGTTGCATTAGGTAGCTGAAATATTTTTGGTTTAGTTACACCTGTGGAAGGGTGTGGGTGTCACCAGCAGGGGAGATTTTGCTAATTAAAGATTCCACCTCCCTTTGTCTCACAGCTTGTCCGACTTGTGAATAATCCTCTTCACTGTGTAGAAGGTTTGGGAGCTGCAGAATGGAAGGAGGAAGACTATAATTGTTGGAAATCTCTCCCTGCCAGTAATGTCATCCAGTGTCAGTGATTTTTGGTAATGAAAGACTTCCTTCTTCTGTACCCTGGCTCCCATGGCTATCATGTTATGAAAAAGATTGTTCTAAATTTGGGCAAGTCACAGGAAATAAGGGGAAACTTTTTAATCACTGAAATATTCCCCCTGCTGGTGATGTCATCAACCTTCTGCAAGTAGAGTTCTACCAGCAAGATTTCTGGCAGTATTTTACTAGAAAGTAAAAATGGAGTGGTTTCATTACTGTTATACAATGCCAAAACAAAATATAATTTGTTCTTCCGTTGGTGTTATTTTCCTCCTTAGCCAGCGACATCAAACTCTGAAGTCTTTACGATATCTCACTTCCCTGCTCCAAGGTTTGCACTTTTCAGTATATCTTTTCACTCGTATTTTCTACTGATATAAGGCTGTAGCCAGTCTTTTAAACAAGGCAAAACATTTTCTTTTGACTGTCTGATTAGTGGGATAGTGATGTAATTTATTAAGTAGTCACTAGAACTGCGAGATGGTAGAGTGTCATAGCATAATCATTTCACATGCTTTCTGTCTTTACATAACCATTGCCTTTCTCTCCCCCGACTACAACTACCCAAATGTATTAGCTGGGCAGAAGAAAGGATTTTTCAGCCGATCGATTCTAAGACACTGGATCAAACTATTTAGATGTTTCAACTAGTGTTTTGAATAATTACAGAGAGCCCAACCCCAATCCTGGCAGCAGCAGACATCTTTCCACATTTACAATATAATACTATACATGTTTTCACAAGAGTAAACTTCACTGAGTTCATTGGGTCTTCTATCCAGGAAACAGTATAACTGCACTACAACCTAAATAGATATGAGCAGAAGTAGCGCTGTGGTTGTATGGGATGCAACCCGCAGTGTTGATGATGTCCAACTTGCAAGTTCCAATGTTACAATAATTTAAATAAGGATTGCAAAAGCAAAGAATTAGAAATAAAAATACATCAGGGCTTCATAAATATTGCACAAGATAGTGTTTTAAAGCTATCAGAGATGTCTTCAGATTTCAGGTCCAAAGTACAACCCATTGCAATCAAGCAGTGGAGCTTCCATCTTCTTAAATTGCTTTAAGAACTATTGTACTGGTAAGTCTGATTCATAAAAACACATATATCTTAATCTCTTTCAGGCCACCACTACGAAGTCAGCCTGAGCAGCCTCCTCAAAGACCCCCTTTACGGCCCCCAATCCCATCAAGACCTGTTTATGCAAGTGTCTCCTGAGGAATTATCAAGCATTTTGATTGCTATCTTGAACATGCGAGGAAAGGGGATGTGGCAATGCTCAGTCAATTAAATGTTTTTGAAAGTATTATATTTTTTTACCAATACATAGATAAAGACCTCACTGTAATTACTAAAAGACTGATACAGTTGCAAGATAAGACTGCCTTGATGATTAAACTACAGGGTGCTGTTTATGTTATACTTGATACACATAGGTGAGACCTTTCTCCTCAACACATAGCTAAACAGATGTATCACTGAACTGTATCTCTCTTTAAACTGTAAGATGATTGGGACGTGTATCTCAGGGGATATTTGCAGTGGGATTTCAGCATGTGAGGAGGGATATGTAAGCCTTTCCTCCCTAACTATGATTTTGGTGAAAACAGCAGCCCGAGTACCTGGGTGACTGCTCAGCTTGGGGAAATATATATATATATATATACTGTATATTGGTGTGAGATTTATTTGTCAAGATCATAGCAAAGGAAGAAAGTGTTAAACCTTCACTCTACAAATACTGCAATATGAATGTGATCCTTATGAAAATTGTGGGGCAGCTATTACATTTTAAAGTGTAATGATTTCTGACAATATGTTCTAGCGCGTGGCATGCTTTACCCACAAAAAGATTTTGTGTGAATGCTTATTTCTGTGAATTGAGCTGCTCCCAACGTAAGCAAAAATGTGAATGAAATACAATGAAGGATGAGAAAAGTCTTTGGACAAGTTATATGAAGAAATCAAGCAAGGAGGCAATAACTGTACTGGCACACTTGCCAGTTAAGCACTTTCACAGGTTCCCTCCCCCCCTCCCAGTTTAGCAATGGATGGGCAGTCCGCTGAAATAGATATCCACAGATAGATTCCTGTTCTGGATTTGGAACGCAGGAAGGAAAAAGAACTGTATAAACGTAGCAAAGCAATCTCCATCCAGAGATAAGTCATCCATATACCAGTGTAAAAGAGTATGACCAAGCCAAACTCACATGGAAAGATCTGCATATTTGGGGCCACCTGTATATTACTTTTTGTTAGTAGGATATTTCTAGAAATTCTTTCACAGTCCAAAGACAAACTGACATTTTAGATGCTTTTTTTTTACACAGAAATGGGCAAATGTGTATAGATGAGTGACTTGGTGTCTCCCATTCCTACATTCTAAACCTGTGAAAATTGTGCAGCCTCCTTCATCAGCTACAATAGTTTACATTTCTGCAATAAAATTGTAGTAACATGAAGTAGTCAGCAGTCAAACTGCATGCTATGTTCAGTCTATATCTTGCAGCTGCCATTCTGCCTTCTACCTCTCACAGTCTCAAGTAGGTAGGTACGGCCCTATATGCTGGCATTGGGGCCTTGCTTTCTGAACCATAAGTGATGTGTAGTTTGATCCCCTCTTCCCTATATTCATACCTCTTCCATTCTGTCTTTATTTTGCCTTTTAATGATGTAAGCCACCTTGGGCCCTTGTTAAGGAGAAAGGCAGGGTAAAAATATTTTTAAATAAATAAATAAATAAAATGTGTTTTACAAGCAAAAGACTATGCAATTTGTTTACTGTGAATGTTATACCTTTAGAATGAGAAAACTATTGGTAAGTGTGTTCATCTACATAAATGACTTTACTGCTCTTGCTCCATCAATGTAATCCTGTGCAAACTGATTTGAAAGTAAGTACAATTATCCTCAGTAAACTTGTTTTCAAGCAAGTTTATACAAAATTTTAGCCTAAATTACGTATGATGAAATGCAACAGTGCATGCTGGTATTAACTAAATCATATTTAAGGATTGCAGGAATAATTTAGAAGACCTGAACCATTTGTAAGAGTCATTGGAGTATAAAGTTGTCACATTTCTTGCAGTTCTCTAGACAAGATGGGTAGAAATGCAATAGCACTCAGCTTTCTTATGGATCTATTGCACCAAAGTATTAATTGGATATCACCAAGATGGTGAGGGAGAGAGTTGGTATCTGTACAATACTACATCCTTTAAAAATTTTATCCTCATGACTGTTATGTTTACTAATCATGTAACTGCTGCTTGGTGAATACATTTTGCACAGTGCATTTACTTTTTGTAGACTGACAAAATATTGAAGTGTTATATAGATTTTCCTTATAGAGGTTCAAGAATGGACACATTATGCATAACTAACTAGTACAATCAATAGCCTGGCCTGGGCAACATAAGGCCCACAGAAGGTAACCCCTCTGCCATATATTACAGCCTGTCACATGCATATCAAGCCTCATTTTGCACAGTTACAGTTAGACACAATAGGGGGGATTTATTAGGCTCTGCTTGACTGACAGAGATTGCTGCAGAACTAAAGTGTGAGTTGGTAGATAACATAACAGCATCAAAGTAGCTGTTCAACTAGCATTTTCAAAGTTTGGGGAAATGTTTATCCCTACAGAACTCTTATTCACATGAGTGTGTACATACACAAAAAGATAGTGCAGTATTGTATACAAAGGACATTGTCTGAACACTCATTTTAATCTGAGAAATTCTACATCCACATTCTAGCTTGTTTTTCTGAGATTAAGGAATGTAAGGACTGCGCAATCTACAATTCCACTAAGAAATCAAGTTTACAGTGGTACTGTTGTACTCATAGATTTTCTAACATATAACAATTGCCCCGCCCCATTTTTTCCAAACCATAATACCGGTAGAAAACTCCATTGCACACTTCTATATTGAAATATAGGCCTTATGAAAATAATCAACAATTTTGTAAACAAGCACAACAGAGAAATAACTGAGTTGGAAGGAGCCGATAAGGCCATCAAGTCAACCCCCTGCTTAATGCAGGAATCTGAATCAAAGCTAATCTGACAGATGGCTGCCAATTTTCTCTTGAATGCCTCTAGTGCTGGAGCGCTCACTACCTCCTGAAATAATTGGTTCTATTATCATACTACTCAAGGTTCCCTTTGAACTGGACCTCTGCCTCCCTGCGCACAGCTGTTTTCCTCCTTTGCACAGTGATTGCGTTAGGTTCTGATTGCAACGGAACCCTGCATGCGGGGGGGGGGGGGCTGTGAGTTGTGCACCCAAGAGGTGGAACTCTGTCCAGGAGAGCTGAAAGTTGGAGGGTATGTTGGTACTGCTCTAACAGTTAAATTTTTTTTCCCTTATATTGAACCTCAACATGGCTTCCTGTAGCTTTAGCCCATTATTACGTGTTCTGCACTCTGGTATGATTGAGAACAGATCCTGCCCCTCCTCTGAATGACAGCCTGTCAAGTATTTGAAAAGTGCTATCATATCTCCCCTCAGTCTCCTTTTCTCAAAGCTAAACATGCCCAGTTATTTCAGTCTTTCTTCATAGGGTTTGGTTCCCAGTTCTGTGATAATCCTTGTTGTCCTCCTCTGAACTTGCTGCAGTCTGTCGGCATATTGAAGTGCAATGTCCAGAAGTGGACACAGTACTCTAGATGAAGCCTAACCGGTATCAAATAGAGGGGGACTAGGATTTGGAGATGAAACTTTTGTTAATACATCCTAAAACAACATTTGCCTTTTTCGCAGCCACACACTCATATTCAGCTTATGATCTACAACAATTCCAAGATCCTTCTTACTCATGGTACTCCTATCTGTCATGTCTTTTTAAAATAAGCCAGTAATATTTCAGGAATAACTCTTAAATTATTAGCAGAGAAATAATGTAAAGAATGGCCAGGGCCCTGGGGATTTATGCCAGCATATGTGCAGAAGGGAAGCAGATTGCCACTAATTGATGAGTTGCTACTCACCTTCCTTAGCAGTTCAAAAGCATGTAAAAATGTGAGTAAATAGGTACCACCACGGTGGGAAGGTAACGGCATTCCGTGTCTAGTCGCGCTGGCCACGTGACCATGGAAACTGTCTTCGGACAAACGCTGGCTCTATGGCTTGGAGATGGGGATGAGCATCACCCCCTAGAGTCGGACACGACTGGACTAAATGTCAAGGGGAACCTTTACCTGACTCACATTCCTGGTCAGTCATCCAACCTAGTCCATGACTAGGAAGGCAAATAATATCTCATTATTTAGTGGCAATTCACTGCTGTAATTTATGCAATCGCCCTTTATTAGTTTAAACTCCGACAGGGATGAGGCCAACATGTGGTAGTTTTAAAGATAACATAGCTGCTACTGCCATCTAGTGGTTACCTGTCAACAATGTAAACGTTTCTAAAATCTCAGGAAGATACAGGCAGAAGAGTGGAAAGGAACCCCACCAAACGCTGTAACACTTTAGAGAGTAACAATTTTATTTCCTTTTTTATTTTCCTTTTTTTGCCAACATTGTGCAACAGACTAACATGGCTACTTTTTTGGATGTATTCAACAGAATATTGTAGATCGTTACAATTTAGAAGATATGACACACAAGACCTAAAGAAAGCATATTTGTTTTAGGACGGGGACGGTTACTGATGCTTGACTGATTACAATTTTTAAGAGTCAATCCTCGTAACTTTCAGCTTTAAAGATGTCGTTCATCTCTAGTAAAAGGCAAAAGATTTGTACGATCTGAACAGAAACCAGAGTATCCCACGGTTAAGAGTTCAGGGGGCAGAGAAGTTCCCCAGGAACGCCAAGGATGGGATGGGGAGGCTCGGATAGTTAGACTCTGACAAAAGACGAAGGCCTTCCACGACATGGGTTGATTTCATAAAGAAAGCCACGGCTTTTGAGTCTGCGAGATCTGAGCAGGGCCATTAGTGTCAGGTGGACTTTTTTGGAGGCCATTACCTCACAGGCTTGCCACCTGGCCACAACCGGGATATGAAAACCTGTCCCCGAATGAAACCAAGCCAGTCACCCAAAAACTCTCTTCAGCTGCAATACGGATGCGGCCAGGCCATTCCTTTTACACAGCCGCTCGTCCGCCGCCAGGAATTGTTCCCCGCTCTGCCCGTTTTTGACCGCCATCCCTGCTGCTTTTCTCCCTTCGGACCCCACCACGTTTCCTTTTGGCGGCTGACATGAGGGAAAGAACCACAACCCAAACCACTCCCCACCGCCTCACTTCAGTCTCGCGAGGCGAGTCCCGCGCTAGATGGGATTTCCAGGTTATCGCGAAGTTTGCTCGGGCGAGATGGGCTGGTCTCGTCAGGGTTGAGGTGAGTGGGGCCGAGCGTCCAGGGCGGGGACGCGAGCGAAGGAATCCTGCGGCGAGAACGGAGGCATGGGAGGGGCGGGGGCCAGGGGCGGGGCGTACTCGCATTGGGGGCGCTGCGGCTCTGAGGGGGGCGGGGCTCTCCCGGAGAATTCGGGCTCCCGCTGGGGCTTCCCTGGCAACGTTTGGAGCCCAGCAAGGTCCCTCTTGCAGGGCATGGCCTTCCATGGGGCCCGCCTTCCTACCGTCTTGAATGGAGCGCGGTCCCGGAAAGCATTCTCGTGGGAAGGAGGTCTGAAGAAGTGGGCTTCGTCCACGAAAGCTTGCATTAGAATATAGCCCTTAGTCTTTCAGGGGCCACCACGTTTTTGCCTTCTTTATTTAATTACTTTATTTCTTTTTTTTTTTAATGCTCCTTTTGTTTTCGTAAAGGAATTCCTTAACATCTTTGCAAGTCGGGAAGGGACTGGAGGGAGGCGGATGAACCTTGGAAATCGTAACTTTTATTTATTTATTCATGCATGCCTGCATACATGCATGCATTTGGATAACTCTTTTATTATTTCGTCTGTAAATAGGTAATTCCATCTCTATGAATACAACGACCATTAATTAACGATGAGTTTGACAGTCGGCAGTTTGCATTTCTTCTTTGAGTTCTAATAATATATGTCTTTACTCTTTTCTCATCTTTTTCTTTTTCGATTTTCCTTCCCAGTAATGCAGCTGTGGATTTCTCCTTTGCTTTCTAGGAACAGCTGCCACTTCTTGCCTTCTAGTAAGGAAAACCATGTCATGAAAAGCTGGCAGGAAACTTGGTGTCCTGGCAAACTGTTTTACTGCTCTGTGTCTCTGATCAGAAGAGAGAATGTAACTACAGCACAACCCTAAATCGGCAAGCACAGTGCTGTGGGCAGAAGATACTGAGGTTGTGCTGACAGTTCCTTTTTCTCACAGAAGTGAATGCTCCAGAAAAACTCAAGCCCAAATGGCACAACAAGAACAGAAGGACAAAGATCACCAGATGGGATTGTGTCTGCTTTGTGGTTTACCAGCAGCGGGTAAAACAACTGTGGCTCAGGCCTTAAGCCACTCCTTAAGGAAGTGCAAGGGATGGCAGTGTGTCCTTCTTTCTTATGATGACCTCATTCCAGTGGAAGCCTTCAGTCAAACAGAGGACACCTTGGAACCAGAAGCACAACAGCCTTTGGTCAGTAGTTTCCTTGTCTTTCTTACTGATAAGCGAAAATTCTCTGCCTGGCCACTGGTTTATTCAATGCTAATCCAGTAAATTGACAGAAAGTAAATACTGAACAAGCAGTAAATGATGCATGGACCCACATCTCAATCACTAAGTTTAACATTGTGATCACTGCTGGTGTCAGGTTTTTTGTTTGTTTGTTTGTTTTGAGTTCTTACAGACAAATTTAGGAAGATAATCCTATACTTTTCCCTTTAGAGGCAAGAATTCTGTTGCTTAGTTATTCTAGCATAAGTGCAGTGCCATAAAATGTAGCGGCAGACTTCTCGCAGTTAACAAGTAACTTGTCATTCCCTATTTTGTGCCAACTCTGATAATTGGTGTGCAGTCAAGTGGCAATTTGTTGACTAGCAGCAATTTACACTGTTGTACTAAACCCATCATAACTAAACAATAGGATTCTGGCAAAAATTAGCTGTGAGGGTTACTTAGAATAAACACTCTCCAGGTGTGTTAAACTGTTAATGTCTTCATAAATCTGTATGCTAGGAAGGCATATTTGCTGATCCTTTGTGTATTAAACCTTTTTGGGTTAAGTTGACCTTATTTCAGTCTCCTAACGGAAGGTTTCTGTGATTCTTTTTTTTCCTTGAAAATTAGTTTATGCAAACTGATTTTTTGTGAAATGTTTGATTTATTAGTGCAAAAATAAAATATGGGAAAAAGTCGCCTTTTTAAAAACGAACCCCATATTTTTCATAATGTGTAAGTAAAACAGTAATTGCATATTTTAAAATATATTGATTGAAAACTACTAGTAGTGTTATTAAACTACTGGGGATGTTTTTTCTAATTTTACTGAGCTATAGTTTTGATCACTATTTTAGTGCTTGTTCACAAGTTACAGTAGGATTGTCTTTTGCATCCATTTTAATATAATGTTCACTGGTGATACATAAAAAAGTGATATATAAATAACCCCTAATGTTTTGAGAGCTATGATTTCCACAGCTACTACTCTAGTATAGGCATCTGTCATTGCAAGTGATAGGAGATAAGTATTAACTCTTCCCTATTTCTGTAGCTGTAAGATTTTCTGATAGTTTATTGTGACATAAGGTTGTGTGGAATGACTTTTTAACCATTCTAATCCAGTGGTTCCCTGCCTGGGGTCCACAGGTGTTTTTGGACTAAAATTCCCAGAAGCCCTCACCATTAGCTGTGCTGGACAGGATTTCTGGGAATTGCAGAACCACTGCTCTAGTGCCTACAATAGTATGCTTCTGAAAAAAGTTTCCCTTTAGATCCTCACAGAACTCTTAATGGTTTTTGTTGCAATGGACTAACATCACTCCCTATCTTGAATTCAACACTACACTGATATTAAGGCTGAATATAAATTCTAACATAGTTATGTTAGTGTTTTGCATCAAAATCAAATATTTCTGTGCACTTTGGGGATGGCAAGTAGTAGAATAATTTTGGTACATTAGGGGTTTTCAGCAAAATATAGGAATGTGGAATTTTTTGTGACAGTGGAATGATTGGATTGTGCACAGGAAAATATGTAACTGATGTTCGGAATTTCTAAGATGTGAGGAAGACAAATGCTATTCATTTTATGCTGAGAAGTCAAAATGCCCATTGTTGATTCACTTTCAGACTGCAGTCAAAAATCTTGTAAACTAACCGTAAATAATTTTCCTTTTCCTTCATAGATCTCTCGCTGGAGGTTGCATCGACATGAGTTATTGTTGTACCTTGAACACTTCCTTCAGGCACTTATTGCAGGATGCCATTATTATTCTCCTCCTCCAAGCAGAACTGAAACAACATGGAAAAGCTTTGTCTGCAGTTTGAAAGAGCAAGGATTAATATCTACAGGAAAAGAAGACTCTGCATCCTGTCAATATTTAATAGATTCCCCCTCTCTCGCACCAATATATTTTATTCTAGATGACAATTTTTATTATCGGAGTATGAGGTATGAAGTGTACCAGTTAGCTCGGCGATGTAAGTTTGATTTTATATTTTAAATTGGCAGCTCAACCCTGTGATTCAGCAGTGTAAACCAATACCTGAGAAGCTACATCTAAGCAGGCAGAATCCTTTCTTTGTATCTCCTATGCCCGTGGTCCCTAGCCTTGGGCCTCCAGATGTTCTTGGACTTCAACTCCCAGAAATCCTGGCCAGCAAATGTGATGGTGAAGGTTTCTGGGAGTTGTAGTCCAAGAACATTTGGAGGCCCAAGGTTGGGGACCACTGCCCTATGCAACCCTTCATGGCTCCATTTGGCCATGGACACCAAAGTATCACACAGGAAGTCTATACCATGACAACATTAGTAGGTAGTGGCTGAAACCCAGTAAAGTTATGCTGCATAAGCCTTGTGATGTCATCACCCATGGTTATATTTTCTTAGTAAGTTTCCTGTTTCTCCCCCTGCCCTCTAGCTTCCGGGATCCCTTTGGTCCCGAGGAAGCCTTTGCGGACAGTGACTGGGGCATGGAGACTCTTAAATGTCCAAAAAATTCTGCTGGTGATCCTCTTGTGGGACTTTCAGACATTTAATGTCCCCTGATCCTACTGTTCTCAAAGACTTCCCCAGCAACAATATAAACCTACGGGAGCCTAGGAACCTTGGAAAGAGAAGATAGGAAACTTTTCATTAACAAAATACAGCTGTGGCTGATGATGTCACCAGATGTATGTAGTATAACTTTGTTACTGAATTTCAACTAACTTGAGAACCATTGACTGCTTTTCATATTGATGATGAAGCCGGAACTTTGCTCTGTGACTCTTAAGTGCTGTGGTTTGAGCATAGAAACCAATTTGACAACTCCCAGGAGAGAAATGCCTATACTAAGTGATGCTATCTACAGTTCTGAAGTTATATGTCTGAATACAGGTAACACCCAACTCTAGCTCTCTGTACAAGTAAATTCTAGTGAGACAACAAAAGTCCTAAACTGATGTCTGTTCTTAGTCATGAAAAAATAGAGGCACTAGTAGGCAGTTTGTACTAGGAAGATATCCAGACTGTTTACAAGGACTTGCACTCTCCCCAAACTATTAAGTTCACAGCTTGTTAGCAGTTGTTCATTGAACTTGTCACTGGAAGCACAGGTTGCTTGTGTGGTGAAGGATGTCTTTTACAAGGTGACCACTCTTTCTGGACAAGAATAGCTCGGCTATAGTTATCCATGATGTTGTAACCTTCAGTTTAGCTTAGTGCAGTGTTTCATGTGTAGGTCTGCTATTTGAATGAAATTTGGAGAATGCAGCTTGTCCAAAATACAGCTGCAGGGCTGCTAATTGGGAACAGATACCAGATCAGCACACACACAGGTATCTTTCAAGGAATGTTGCAGAGTTCCGTTTGCTATCTGGAACACCCTGAACAAACCCATATTCCTCCATATCAACCTGCTCAAGCAACCTTTCTTATTTTTTCAGTCTTCTTTGAAGTTTTGTTTTCTCTTGATACTGTTGCTATTTTATTGCTACCTTTTTATGCAGAGTTTTAAAAATTTGTTACATTGAAAACTTTGTTAAGAAGTAGTGATGGAATACCAATTTAAAATATTTTGTTATCCATACAAATAAAATTATGCTTGGGGAAGAATGCTATGATATGTTTTTAAAGTTTTAATATTGTTGTACACTGCTCAGAGACCACTGGTAATGGTGTGGCTAAAAATCTTGTAAATAAATAAATAAAATGACTTCTAATAGGTGAGCAGTTGTTCTAACTATATCTGCCAAGTTCTTAATTGTTCTTACTCTTAGTCTCACCCCATGGCTTTTAATTTATGTGGAGTTTCTGTATCTGTTATGTCACTGGTATGTTTAAAATGGCCATCTTTTATACATAGATGGTTTTTCTTTTCTTTTCTTTTTTAAAGACACACTGGGTTTCTGTCAGTTGTTCCTGGATTGTCAGGTTGAAGTTTGTATGCAGAGAAACAGTCAGAGAAAATGTCCATTACCTGAAGAAACTATATGTGCAATGGTACAGAAAATGGAATGTCCAAATCCTGAGAAATATGCATGGGAGCGAAATAGTCTCATTCTGAAGAGTGCAGAATATTCATTAGCAGATAAGTATGTAATGAAATGGAATCAGTTATTTAATTAACGGGGGTTACTTGGACTTCCATGTGTGTAGTGGAGCTGATGCAAGCTGTAAATTTATGCAGCTTTTAAAGTATTGATCTTGTGCACCTCACAACAGCACAGAACAAATACTTGGCAACATCACCCCCTTTCCTTGTGTTTTGTCTCTTTTTACTCTCAAGTTGTAAGCAGTAAACATCTCTTTGTGTCTGAGAGTTAGGTGAGAGTTAAGCCCAACTGGAAATAACCGTAGCTGGTTGTGCTTTTTTTCTCCTGTTGCTTGAGACAGGGGGTTTGTAACAGAAGAAGGAAGGTTAATCAGAAGAAAGAAACTTGTAGAGTGTATGACAACATCTCAAATGTTCTGCCCCCCCTTTTAAAAAAAATCTAGCAAAAGCCGTGTGAGAGTTATTGTTACCAAAACAATTTTTGAGAATGAGGGAAAGGGAGAGTGCTTGACAAAAATGCATAAAGCTGTTGTTGATAGCTGAATTGTATTTTGAACTATAACATCTCAATTTAATCATTCTGTTCTTGGGCTCTGCAGTCTAAGCTATATTCTTTAAGTGTTTTATCACTTGGATTTGCGTTGCCTCCTTTGGCGAGTGATTCTGATCTGTTATTTATCTTCCAGTTTCAACTCAGGAGCATTTCTTTTAAATAGTTTTGGTTGTAATTTTTTACATTCAGTTTTCAGGTGCTTGATCTCTTATCTACTGCTCTGGAACATCCGGTGAAACCCCTAGAAGAGAATATGGAAGCAAAGGTAATATGGGGAGACTATATAACTAGTACATTTGATAGTGTTGAAGTTGCACAAGAGGGTGTACAGGCAATTTGAGGACGCTCATTTCACACCTGGCATTTGACCTGCTGCTGATCTTCTAGAGTTGAAGAGTTAACTCACTCTATTGCATCCCCAGGAGCAAAACGTTTTCAATACATATATCTCTCATCCACTTCATTTATTTGGTTTCTGTTCCCAGAGATTTATAGACCATAAAATTGATGACTGTATTGTAGAAAATTGCCAGTTTCATTTAGAAAATTGCCAGCAAAATACAAGCAGACTATAGCCGTTCATAGAGAACCACTTTCTATTTCCATCATATTTCACTGAATCTGTTAGTTCCCTGGACTATATTCTGTAGAACAGCTGAAAAACTGAAATGGTTAAAACTATAAATTTATTTTATTGTTTATATTATATTGGAAGCTGCCTAGAGTGGCCTTATAGGCCAGATGGGTGGGGTATAAATCAAATAAATAAATAAATAAATAAAATATATTGCTGTTGAAATAATTATTATTTTAAATTATGAGATTAAACTGCCTGGGATATATTTCAGTTACTGATTTTAAATGCCACTGGCAAAGTTCAAGAGCACTGAAAACATTATGATTGTTTTTATGGTGTATTAGCAGCTTCACTGAAAACAAGTAGCTGACATACCCTTTGTGGTATTTCATGATAGTCTGAGTATAGCACTATGACAAAAGGCAGATCTAGCTTTAAAAATGCTCCCTCCAGAAATCCTGTACCACACCTTCTTAATGGTAGTGTTCATATTAGTATTTTAGCAGCATCCTGCCCCATGTAAAGCTTTTCAGTGGTTCAGATCATTTATCTGAACTCTGAACTCTCCCCCTAGTGAGTGGCTAATAAAAGGAAGACAATTTTAGCAATTGCATCTCAGCTAAGGAACATTTATCTTGTCTCCTAGGATGAAATTCTGGCTGCCATTGAGGTGCTAGGGTTTTAAATATATATATGCTCATATTATTTTAATAGGCCCTCTGTGGCTTTTGACACTTCTTGAGGATTCTGGTCCTTCTGAAAAAGGCTACCATTTTGTAAGCATGTTTGTTATGTCATTTAATTCTGAGTAAAATGCTTGTAGTAGACTGTGGTTCTTATAGGGCAGAATGCCATCTGAGCTCTTTCCTTAGCCTTGTAGTAAAGGGTAATTCACCTACTGAGGCAAACGTACTGTGTGCGTATTCAGAGGTATTTGTGCTCTGACTTGCAGGTTAGTGGAAAGGCATGTTAGTTTCATAGTTTGTGGAACTCTATTCATGACATTTTCTTCTCTGCCAAAGAAGAGATGTGAAAGTTCTTAGCTAAATTCATAGAAAGTTAAAATTTGCTTTTATTTAAGCAGCTTAAGTCTGCCAGAAGTTTTTTCCACATACCAAGATTCCAAATCATTAAACAGGATGGGTAGCTTTGGCTCTCCTTCCCTTGTTCAAGGGAGAAGCGAGCACATGAGCCTAAAGCCAACTGCTGCTCATAACAGAAATCATGGAGTGCCATCATGTCTGAATCCATCTTTTTGGACAAAATTATGTAACGATTTTGTAACTTTGTTGATCTTGGGTAGGAGATGGATCGTGCTATTTGTGCAGCCAGTGTTCTTCATCAAGCTGACCAGGGCATCAGGAGAATTGTGTCTCAAATAATGCAGAATGCTAAAGGTATGTTATGTTCAGCAAGATGTTGTGGTTTTTGGTGTTGGGTTTTTTTTTTTGTTTTTTGCTCAAGGTGGCTTTGAATGGGTTTACATTCCAAATATGCATCGTTCCCAGACACACAGCCTACTGTAATATTGTTTCGGTTGATTTTCTTGCCCCTTTGGATGACAGCCATCCTTTCAAATTTCAGAGGCTATAAAGCTTAATTTTGCTTTTTGTTTTTGCAGACTATAACCTTTCCCCCCATGAAATGAAGAGCTTTGCCACAGAACTAAACAGGCTGAAAGCAGCATTTTTGGAAGATTTACGACACAAGTCCAATGAGAAAAATCAGTCTTGTCTACAAAATAACATTTTTAATGTAAATGTGGCATTGTTATTCAGCCAGCAGGCAGATGTTGTTGTTAAGAAGTATGTAAATAAACAGTAGTATTTTTCTGTGTTTGGCAAAGCAGAGAAGGGTGGATTCTATCAAGAACTTAGCCATTTGCTCCAGGCATTGTGTTGCTTTGTAGGAGGGTTACCCTGAAGGATGTGTAGAAACTAGGATTTGACATTTTCCGTGCTATTCATAGGAAAGAGACTGCTCGTAATTGACATCTTCCTGATCTGTGGTTTCTCAGCCTCAATATGGCTGTAAATAAAAGCCTCCTCAAAAATTGCAATGTATCTTACCTGTAGCATCAAATGTTGATAAAACCAGGTCCTTAACTCACATGCAGCCAAACAGCAGCATGCACATTAGTGCTGTGCAGAAGCACACGTACACCCTGGCCTACTCTGTCCCTGAATAAGACATGGCTTTTTAACATGTTTCAAAACCTTTAAGGATGGTGGTTTTCTGGATTGTTTGTGATTGATTTGGGGGCCGTTTGACATTGGCTATGGCCTTTGAAGAGGCTGGTTCAGAGAGAGGTTCTAGGGGACTCTTGTTTGAGGCTAATATATTTTGCTGTTCTGCCTTCTCTCCTCTAACCTTGGCATTTAGCATACAGGAGGACCCCCATATCCATGGTTTCTCTTATCTAGTCTGAAAATATTAAAAGAAAAAAAATCCAGAAAAAAATGTTTTCATGTGTATTATCAGAACAGGCCACTGGATGGAGGTAGAGACTGTGCTATGAATACTTGTTAGTGAAGAATACATTGCATGGTTTCTGGCACTCTGTAGTGGTCAGTGCTGGTAATGCATGTCAAAATATTTTTCCCCTTTTTACCATAATATATAGCTAGTGGTTATATATCCACAGGGGTTTTGAACCAATTCCCAGCAGATATTGGGGTCCTACTGTACAAATGAAACATAGAAGAGATGATCTGGTGTTTGATGACACTAGTGTACTTTTACTTGCATAAAGTTCCCCAGGAGACATTTGGTTTAGTGTAGTTCCTATTGTGGAATGCTTGACAACACAGTCTTTTTTCATATGTACCCAGCAAGTATCATCAAGTTCAATGGTCTTAATGGTCAGCCAAAAGTTTAATTTTCCTTTCTGGATACAACAGCATTATATAAAATCTTTCTGGTTCCAATTTTCATTCCCACTATGCAACATAAGTTCTGAACACTGGAATAGATAGTGGCATGGGTTTGAAACACACAAACAATAAATGGTCACAAAGAAATGCACAAAACGGAATGGCTTTTTAGCAGAAAAACTCTTGGCTACAATTGTTAAAGGTGTTCAGATAAATTGGAAAATGTGCTAAGGTTGGCTGAATTACATTTCCTTGCTCAAAAAATTAACATGTGGCATAAGGGGCCAAGACTGAATGCTTTCTGTCTAGCAGTGTCATCACAATAAATAGAATCAAGATGGACCGCATAGTAAAGAATCTTTTGAAGACACAACTCATCTAAGTGAAATTTTTTCAAGTGGCCTAGAACACTTTTGAAATTACAGTAGTAATGTTTAAAAAAGCTTTGCTTTGGCTGTCTCCCATTGTGCATGTAGTCCTTCTCTGTTCAGTATTAAAGTTTGATGTTTTTATAACTAGTCTCATTTGGTGTTAAATATTCAATGTACAACAGTTAGTATCTGCAGATAGTAGAGGGCTTTAAATTCTTAAAAACAACATAAGGCAAAAAATCCCTATTGTGCTGCTTGAAAATTCAAGAATAAGTAGGTCAAGCTGGCATACTGAATTCATGTGAAGAAAATTGACACAAGCCTTGGGTGGCATAACTTAAACCAAATGTGCTAAAACATTAGTAGAGCACTTGAGATTTTGCTGATTTTAGAACTGACTGGTAAATCTGCTTGTGGCAGTTCTCCTATACTTTGATGCAAATTAAATTAACAAATGAAGTGTTTTGACCAGCCTTTTTTTGGGGGGGGGGAAGGGTGGTATATAAATGCTAACATGCAAGACATAGAACCAGTGCCACAGTGATTTCATAAAATGTTTTAAGTAACATTTTGCAAACAACATTGGTGGAAAATCGTCTTTGCAGGACCATGTTTTTTGTCAAGTGGAAGCCCACAACTGCTAGAGAGCATATGCTGATCCTGTCTGAAATTTCTACTGCTAACAGTAAAGTCAATAGTATACTTAGCATTGGGTTGTACAATGCCTTAGAAAGTGTCTAAACAATGCAAGGCAGGAATATTTGTATGCTCTTGGAGCAGATACAGTCGGGCTGGTCAGTTTGCTCCTATGAATCTGAAATTTGTTCTGGCATTTGAAGGATTAGAAATACTGGAATTTGAGCAAAGGTATTTGATACCAGCTGCTCTACCAAAGCAGACCACTGAAGCCCCAATGAAAGACATCCCCCAGTGAGTCAAGTGTTCTGGGTCCAGGCAGGGCAATGGGAGGTGCATACATTGCTAATTAGAATGATCATGTTTTAAAACTTTTTTTTAGACAGCTACATCGAGTCTTCCATTACGCTTAGGACTGAGTATGGGAACATGAGGTGGAGATTTGCCACTGCACATTAAAGTGAAGATACTTGAATTAAGGTCTTTTTATGTACTTCAATAAAAATAATGTAAGCAAGTCCTCTTCCATATTAGAAGCACTCATCTCACATGTGTTGTCAATTTGCCTTTCTACTTGTGGTATAGTTGTTGGTTCATAGCCAACTGACATATTTCTGAAAAAGGAGGAAATTGTAACAATGACACTGTCACCAATAGCTGACTGTTGCAGTACAGCATCTTAGGCAAATCAAACTGTCACAACTAATGTATTAAAATATCAAGATGATCCAGTTAGAATGTATGTTTTTGACTTCAGCTTTTATTTAGCTGTGTTGGTTAAGTCAGCATGTCTAGCACTGCAGTTAAAACATACACAGTATATTTTAAGTTCTACGGCATCCAGTCCCAATAAAAATTAACGGGATGTTTTCCCACTGACATCAGTGCAGTAGATACATTAGACCAGTGGTTCTTAACCTTTGTTACTCGGATGCTTTTGAACTGCAACTCCCAGAAACCCCAGTCAGGATAGCTGGTGGTGAAGGCTTCTGGGAGTTGCAGTCCAAAACTCCTGAGTAACCCAAGGTTAAGAGCCAGTGCACTAGACAGCTGCAAAATTAGAATCCTATGGTACAGCATTTTAGAGGTGGAAGGCAATTCTAATATTGTTTCAGTACCTCTATCAGAATTCAGAATGAGTACCCAAAATATTAAGATATCAAGCACTGATTTTAAGTCTAGTACTTTGGAAAAATGAAAAACTTGTTTTAGGACATTCAACACAGCTTCTTTGAAAAATTTTCCCTCTGAAAAACTAATTCAAAAATAAAACTATTGAACAAAAGGCAAAAGTTCATTTTGACTGGAGGTGCAGCAGTCACATTAGCAGCTTTTGTTTGTTTGACTGAGCTGCTTATCTAGATACACACCACTAACCTCACACTTTTACTATTTTAGGGTTTTGGTGGTGTCAGGTGTCCAAACTATGAGATTTCAAACATTATCACTGATGATGATGCACTAACAAAACTCCAAATCAGGTCACCATCAGCAATGCTATGGTCAAATTGTTGAAATACCTGCTCTCCATAAGGCTGTATTAAAACTTTTAGATACTCAATCTACCCAGGGCATCCCTGAGTCTTTCTGGTCCTTCTCAGGAGAGCAGTGCAGGCTACTGCTGTGGGGTGAAAAGGCTTAATGTTTGTAGTATACTTCTCTGCGTGTAACATTTAGGTACCATCTTATATAGGGGACTGCACTCACTTTTCTAACTCATGTTTCTATTTTGACCTTTAGAAACAACTATTAAAAAAGGTGCTCATCCACTGAAAATTCTCAAAATGAAAATATGTATAATAGACTCTTCACACAAAGGCAATTAGGGGTAAATTCAATAAATGCACTAAAATAATCTGAAATACATATGTGCATATTTACTTATGCAAGAGAACAGTATAAAGTCTTGTTTCCCTTGAAATAAAAAACATATACAATAAAAAGTGCACTGAAAAATAAGTGTTTTCCCCTGTATAATTAAGGATTCATGTGCTGTAGGCTAGCATTATCGCTTTTGCTAGCATAGTTTGTTTAAAGTGCTGATTCAATTTGCTAGATAGTTTTAAGAAAGCAGGACAGCTGACTCCCATCTTTCTTGTAATGATATCCACTGCAATTAATCAGTGGTTAAAATCATGTTGCTTAGCATAAGAAAATTTGTAACTTTCAGTCCATTCCTAACCAACATATAACAAGTCCCGACTGTGATTCCCAGGGGCACACATGTACTCTGGCTTGGGGCATACATGAGTACCTTCCAGAATTGCAGTGGGGACTTTTTATTTGGCAGAAATCAGCTGCAAGTTATGAATTTTCTTATGCTGAGCAGTAGCATTGCAGTCAATGAGTCTTAATATTCACTTCTTGCTTTGCTAAGTCCAGAACTATTAGTAAAACCCCATAAAGCATAGAATATTCCTTCTCACACTATTTATGTAACTAGAATAGTTTTCAAAAGAGAATGCATTAGCTGTTTATAGTTTAAATAACTCATGCTTAATCTGAATGGTTTCTCATAATATTCTAACCTATTTGCTGCTTCATTTCCCTCAGAAAGACATAGCTATCAAGAAGGCAAAAGTAAAACAGCATTTAAAGGCAGTGAAGTTACTTGTAATGCACTGGAAGCTAGGCACAGAGGCCCTGATGCACTGTTTTATAATAAATTATCTATTTTAGAAACATTGCTCTCATGTGTTCTTTTTGGACACAGCTTTAAAAGTCACAGACATTTAACACTAGGCACTATTTTTTTGTAATATATATTTTTAAAACAAGTTGATGTGTTTTGTACTCTGATTAACATTATTCTTCTAGATCCCACCAGTTAGTTACCACATAAACCTTATTAAAGGCCACCCCACTGCAACTACTTCTATAGTAGATGTTAGGCTTTGTTATAAATGCTAATTATGTTTTTAAGCTTTAAAAATATTTTGTATCAGTTTTGGTGATAACCCATTTATAGACAATCACAGCTTTGACATTAAGTGAATAATACTAGACAGAATTAAGTTATAGATTACTTGGTACACAGCTTAATTTAGGGAACTAAGCTGCACTTGGACAAATGCTGGTCCTAAGATCCATATTATGTAAGGTCAGTCCTTGTTTTGTTTCATTGATCATCTGTACTTTTAAGAAGTGTAATTGCACGACACACCTTGTCTTCATGTTAAGAACCAGATTAGGAATGCCACAACTAACAAAGATATCCTTAGCAACTCATGACAGTATGAAGATGTTTGCCTCCAATATTAAAATTCCTGTGTGGATTCCTCAGGAGGGACAAGTGACCTCCTCATTAGCAAGTAAAGAAACAGACAGCAATGTGCTTAAACACACACAAATACATGAAATAATTACATAACTTGTATTCAATCAATGCTGGTTATGTTGGCCTCTGGCAAAGTGGCAAGCAAAGTCATATTTGTTTTTACATTTGCAACCACATATGTTACATTGAAAAGGGTTCTCAAATCCATGGCATCCCATGTGGATAGTGTAAAGAATATTATCAGCAAAATACATGTCACAGTGCTGGCAGTGGTGCAGAAGTTGAGGGTCTTGAACTGGAAGAGTTGGTGCTGGAGTACTTGGCTGACTATTACTGATACTTGGGGTGCTGGCATGAGCACTGTGGTCACTGCTGGGACCAGCTATTGGACTGTAGTTCCTTTGAGAATGTGGAGGACGAGGATCAGGGCTTGTAGGGGATGAGTTCTGAGGAATACTGGTTGAAACAGCTGGTGCAGTAGGCTGCTGCATCATGAAAGGCTTTTCATCTTGACATGGTACAACATCTGGTGAGGGTGGGTTTTGGTTTTCAGGGGGCAAACTAGAGAGCTGTCCCGCTAAAGTAGAAAGCTGATTTAAAGGATTATCTACCATAAGATCTTGAGGATCTCTTGGCAATCCACCAGTCTCTGTTGGTTTTGCCATACTTTCGTATGTTTCAGTCTGAATGTTTGGGATTTCATGAGTGAAGTCATTAAGGTAGTCTGGCTTCTGAACCACCATGGATGGTGGACTCAAGTTAATAAGTGCTCTTCGGCTGAACCCCAAATTACTGGTCTTCTTCTGCAAGACACCCCACATCTTCTTGCTACTAAGGGAAGGCCTCGTACCCTTTATAGGCACCATTTTGTGTTTGCGCCTGCGATGGTGAGACAAGTTGCTTCTGTCACTACAGCGGAAGGAACACAATTCACATTTATAAGGTTTTTCACCAGTATGAGACCGCATGTGAGCTTCTAGATGACGTTCATAGGCTGATGCAAAGGGACATAAGTGGCACCTGTGTGGCTTTTCACCTGAAAGAATAAAAGCAAAGGCTTTTTTAAATCATTGCTCATTGCAAAAAAACTTAATGAGAAAAAAGGGATTAACTAAAAATAAAGTTAACCAGCTGGATTAAACAACACTGCAGTCTCTAGAACTGCCCTTGAAAATACTTACCAGATGAAAACCATCTAATGAAGAAGCTCTGTGTCTTACATTCAACAACTGTTAGTGGACATATATAAGAAATTTAGCAAGGGCAACAATAAAATCATCATGACTCTGTCTAGTGTACTTCTTTCTAGAACTATAAAACCTGTGAAATCAGCTATCAAATATGGTTCGTATTTCATTATCTTAGTTTAGGCTTCAGTGTTAAGACTCTAAAACTTACAAAGCTTGTTACTGGAAATGTAAGGGAGAAAAATCATTAGCAGATAGCTGTGAGTCATGCATATTATATATAGGCATCCTTCAGTCTCGAGAGACTATGGTAACATACTCTGAATTGAGGAGTGTCCTCTCCAGAGCATGAAGCCTGGGTAAAGTAATATGGAGGATAAGCTGTTACCCAAGCAGCAGATCCCCCCTCTCCACATTGCTGAAATGGTCCAATGGAAAGGCAAGAGCCAATACAACTGGTTCCAGCAACGTCGCAGGAGTTGGCAGAGCGACATGAGCTGCCTTCGGGACTCCAGCTCTGGATTTTGCCTCGAGGTTAACATGTTAGACACAGTAAAAAGGTATATGCAGTAACACAATGTAGAGAAAAAATCTGCAGAATCAATCATACCTGTATGAATTCTGATATGTTCTATGAGGCGTGCTGTTCCTTTACTAGCATAATTACAATACCGACACTTTAATTTTCCATCAAAAGTTCTTTCAAATCCATCTACTAATACTCCTGCATTTTCATCCAGCGAGACTTCAACTGAAGGATGATCTAGTCCATTTTGATCTCCTTCTGTTCCTGCTGTAAGTAGTAAGGTAGTAATATCAACATACTGAAAAAATGACTTGTACCTCAATAATTGTTCCAGATTATTATGAAAGAACCAAAAGAGGACTTCCTAGAAATTACGCAGATTTTGTTGCAATTTTAAATTTTTAATAAATGAATAAAAATTATGCAGAATTTCATTTAATAACTTAAAGTAAAGATTCAACTGCTATTGCAGTTAACCTACCTCCTGGAAGTGTTTCTGCCTCTTTGTCTCCACTGACAGAGCCTGAAATCATGTTCACATGGTGAGTCTGCTGAGTCAAATATTCCTGAAAATCTTTTACAAAATCCAAAGGTTCTGGTTTCTTTTCACCCATAGTCACTCTACAATTTCACAATGTTGCAGGCCTAAAAAATAAAACTCACTTAGGATTCACACACAAGCTACACAATATTTCAATCTGCAGTGATTTATCACTGAGACTGCAGCATTTTAATCCTTGAAATTAGGATATTATCTGACTTAATAAAAATGAAGTGACTTATGGAGACCAGCTTATTAACTTCTGAAGTATACCTTGAAGTTAACCACTTTCCCATATCGAATCTAACAACAGTAGGCCAGATATTTAGCTGGGTTTATAGGAATCCCAATTCTATTCAGTGTCCAACTGCTTAACAGAACCTCCATCTCCTATAAAATTCATAAAGAAAAATCTATCAGATGAAAGTTTTTATAAATCAGAACATTTCAGGAGTCACTTTCCACATCGTTTTGGGTAAGTATTTTATATTAAGTGTAGATCACCCTGGTAATTGTCTTTGAATCAGGGACTATAACCCTAATAAAGTACAACAAGCAGACTAGAGTACATGATTCTCTTATCATAACCATAAAAGAAAGAAAAGTTTAAACAAAGCTTCCAAAGACTTTTTACCTCTTTTGTAAAAAAGTTTTTAAAGGTGGAGAAAAATTGAAGGGTATAGTATGAGACATTCACTGTTCAGTACCAAAATTTAATATATGGATTAGAACAACTCCTCTTAACAATTTATTTTTAAAAACAGAAGGTTGTAGAGGGTGGATACAAGGATGTGACAACAGAAGCCAGTTTGATAATCAAAAAGCAAAATGCAGTCCCTCTGCTACACATAAATGCAGGGCAGGACTTCTCTAAAGTTGCAATCTTCAGAGAAGCCATCCATTTTTACCAGAAACAAACAAACAAACCAAAAACCAAAAAAAAAAAAAAAAAAAAAAAAAACCCCTCCATGAATGAGCAGACTGCACAGGGTGATATGAAAGTTTAGGAAACTCCATAAATTAAATTCCATGACTTGGAAAAAGAAGGAAGCACTGAAGAAGATCACATAGTAACTATATTGCTTCAGTAAAATTGCAAGGTCCTGCCATGCATAAATTGATTTCATTTATTCCTGGTCTTGCAGCAGGTGGCCTATTATGCTTCCACCATATTCAGCTACATTAATCATGTATAAGGTTTATTTAGAACATACACTTTTCATGTATTTTTAGACACTTATGTGTGCTTGTCATTACTGCAAGGGTGATTACGGCTCCTGTTATCTCCACATGGTCTCCAGCTTATAGAAGCACTATTGGTAAAGGATGAAAACCCTCTAGCATGACTTTGTTTTAATTCTGTACCAAAGATAATCATTTAATCGCTCTCAGTTTTAGATTTGTAAACACAGAGTGTACATCAAGAGTTTAAACTCAGTATAATTAAGAAGAATGACGAGTTAGAACTAGTATGGTCAAAGACTTCCTATACTATCACCACTATGCAGGTTTGTACATTTGAACTTTTTAAGCATGGGTTACAGTTAGTAAAGGTAAAGGTTCCCCTTGACAATTTGTCCAGTCGTGTCCGACTCTAGGCAGTGGTGCTCATCTCCATTTCCAACCCATAGGCTAGCGTTTGTGCGCAGACAATCCTCTGTGGTCACGTGGCCAGCATGACTAGACACGAAACGCCATTTACCTTCCCACCAAGGTGGTACCTATTTATCTACTCGCATTTCTGCATTTTGCAAGCTTTCGAACCACTAGGTTGGCGAGAGCTGGGACAAGCAATGGGAGCTCACTCCGTTGCGTGGATTCGATCTTACGACTGCAGGTCTTCTGACCTTGCAGCACAGAGGCTTCAGCGGTTTAACCCGCAGCACCACCACGTCCCTTATGAGTTACAGTTATACTGGATTAATAACAGACAAGGTATCTGAAGAACAGTAAAGTTCACTTGAACTACAGGATGAAGACACTAGATCAAATAATGTCCAAAGCCAATTCCTATGCAACCAATCTCCTTGAATCGCTATCAACTGTCAATGTTCTCAGTACTAACCCAGTTTTCCCCCACAAGCATTGTAGCAGCCAGGTTGCTTAACTCGTACACAATATCGTGATTATTGATGATTGTACCAAGCCCAATTCATGGTGTTTGTCTTAACCATTAAATCCATAAATGACTTGGGACTTGGTTATCTAAAAGACAGCCTATGATATTCAGGAAAGGCCCTCTTAAAAATACAGATGGTTTCAAAGGACCACCAAAGAAGTACATGGAGGAGGGCATTCTGTGTGGTTGGATTTTAATGATTTTCAGCTAAGTGTGATTTTTATCCATTTTTATTTATTCAAGAAGTTTGTAAGCTGCTTTGAGCACTATTTTTATAGCAGAGAAGTAGGGTATAAATGAAATCAATAAATAGCATTCTGTCCTCTTCTGCATCCCCTCCAAACATGCTACAGTAGTGATCTTCCAACCTTTGGTCCTCCACTTGTTTTGGATTTTAAGCTACCAGAATGCCTGATCGTTAGTTATCCTGCTTGGGATTAATGTCCAAAACATCTGGAGTTCTACAGATTGAGAATCCCTACATTACAGTGTACTGATGTATGAGGAAAGAAATTAATCCTTTAAAAAGACACATAAAAGCATGTTTTACCTTAATGAACCAAATCAGCTTCAAGTAACTGAAACAGATATAAAAAATCCATTCTTTAAATGTAAGGTCCATCATTTATGGAAATATGCATCTTTTTATTAATGCTTTTCCAAACAATCTGTGGAGTTAAAAGAAAGACATATATTTGTTTTAAATGTAAAATGTACATAGTTTAAAAACACTTTTAACAGCTTGATGCCATATCCACCTATCATAAGATGCTCTAAATATTTACTGACATTCATGTATGGAGTCCTTCTCATAAGGGGGACTCTGTCTGCTGTAGCATCTCTTTGTATATGTACGGGTAAACATACATTTTGCCCCAAACATTTATTTATTTAAAATATTTTTACCCTATCTTTCTTTTTAAAAGATTAAAAAATATGAGAGGTGTTATTGAAATCCCTTTATTATCCCAAGTGGTGCTTTATTTTTACCATCTGAAGGTTGTTTTGGGCCTTTGAGGGACTGACAACTAGAGATGGGGGTATTCGTATAAGGCTGGACAGTCCACTCACCAATCTGCCGCGGACGCAAACAGCATAATTCTACAAATGGCTCCGCAGCATACAATCCACTCGCCACTCCTGGCAGGAGGTGGGAAGACAAGACTTGTTGCAATGTCAAAGAGTGGCAAGCGGATTGCGGGCTGCGGAGCCATTCATAGAATCACGCCATCCACGACCACATCGGATTGATGAGTGGACTGTCTGGCCCTATGGGAGCTGAACCCTCGTTAATACCACCTGTGCGGGGATATGCATATTTGTACACGAATACCTCCATGTCTACTGACAACCCTAACAGCCGTTCTAGAAACCAGAACTGACATTCTAAAAAATGCTATTTCAAGTCTGAGGGGAGGGAGGCGGGGCCAATATGAACAGAGGTTGCAAATTGAGAGCTTTCTCTCTCCACTGTAACCGCTGATGGAAGTTCTGTAGGCTTGAGATAGCCTAATCAAATTTTCCAGGAGAGAAAAATTTATCCGAAGAAAAGTGCCATCTGCGAAGGTGGGGGGAACCTGGTGCTACCTCCCCATCCCAGAAGTTCGGCATTCTCTTTGGCAGGACTCCGTACAGGTCTGAAAAATTGACGCAGTCCAGAAGGCTGGAGAACAGATACACAACTATATTCCAGATTTACAGACATCACCATAAGCAAATTTATTTTCATTACTACATTTAAGCTGAACACTTGGAAATCTATTGTGATGTATGAAGATAGGTGGGAGTAGTAGGCTGTAGGACTGAACACTGAAAGCATTCAGAAGCAAACAGCTCAAGAGTACGGGAAGGAACACAGAAGTTAATTAAACAAGACTTTTAGCCTGATGAATTGCTGAACTATCTGTCTGCAAAGTTCCCACTTAGAGACCTGCTGAACATTATTGAATGTTATTGAACTGCCTCACAATACTAATCATTTAGATTGTGCCTACACCCACATGATGCTTATTTATTTATTTATTTATTTATTTATTTATTGGACTTATATGCTGCCCATCTAGACGTTGTCTACTCTGGGCGGTTCACAACAAGCAAAGTATAGAACAATTGATATACAATAACAATTTTACAGCAATTTACAGCAGTTAATCATTCAAGATAGAGAAACAAAAGATAAATTAAGTGTGCCCGGAGGGAAGGCCTGTCTAAATAGCCAGGTCTTAAGATGGTTTTTGAAAATTCCAAGCGAAGGGGCAAAACGGATCCCAGAGGGGAGATTGTTCCAAAGACAGGGAGCCACTGCAGAGAAGGCCTAGTTTCTTGTGCCCCAATGTGCATTATTTTACATTTTCTGAGATTGAAACACATTTGCCATTTTTCCGCCGAGTCTCCCAGTTTAGAGAGATTCTTCTGGAGCTCTTCACAATCCCTTCTGTTCTTCACTACCTGGAAAAGTTTCATGTCATTTGCAAACTTGGCCACTTCATTGCTTATCCCTTTCCCCAGGTCACTGATGAACAGGTTGAAAAGCACCGGTCTCAGGACAGATCCCAGGGGCACGTCGCTCTTCACCTCCCGCCATGCTGAAAATTTGCCCATTGACACCTCCTCTCTTTTTCTTGGTTCTCCACGAATTCTCAATCCATAAAAGCACCTGCCCTCTTATCCCCTGGACTGTGGAATTCTTTCAGCAGCCTTTGGTGAGGGTATGTATGCATGTTTGTTTATGTTTATATGTTTATATGTTTATATGTGTGTGTGTGTATGCCTGAAGAAACCAATACGTCTGATACAGAGATGAAAGTAGAAAATCGAGGCTGTTCATAAACAAAGCAACATCCATGTGGATTACAAAAGGAAATAGACTGGATTCTATTTTTGTTTCTTCTTGATTTTATATATTTTGCTGAGCATGGTTGGGGGAGGAGTTTGAAAAAATAGTTTCTTGGGAGTTTTTTATTTTAATTTTAAAATTCCTGAAAATCCATGGTGGCACTAGAAGAGACAAGGAGTTTCTCTTCCACTTTATCTCACCTTATCTTTTTCTACTCAAAGTCTGGAAAGGTGCCCAGAAGTCTGAACATGCTGACTTGTCTCTCTTTTTTTTCTTTGTCAAATCTAGACATAAACAGCTTCCTTGAAGCGGAGTAATATTTGCTATACTTATTATATTCAGGAAATATTCTCCTTGTTTGGAAGTGGTCAAGGAAAGTTTCTCTTCATTAATAACATGGACTTTTTTTAAATTCAGCGTATATTGGGCAATCCCCATTTGTTATTTGCTTGATCTGTTTGTTGGTTGCTCTCATATCCTTCCATATTTTCATATCCCTAATGTACTAGGTTATTTAAGTCTATATAAGGAAGAGGGGAAAAAGGCAGACATCAGTGGAGAATACTGTAGAACTGTTATATAAAGGGTTTTTCTTTTCTTTTTGGAAATACAAAAACAGCTGCAAAACCTAAGGTGGGGAAAGGAAGTCTGGCACCAGAAACTACACCACTAAGATTGATGCAAGAAACTCAGTCTACTTTATTAAGAAAATAATATTTTGAGAAGCTCATGAGTTTGATGAAATTAAGTCTGATACTTCAGCCCTGAAAACTAAAATGTCTGACCTTTCCAAACAACAGGAAGATATAAATTTACAACCAGGGCAAATGAAAGAGGATGTGACGCAGCAAAATCAAGAAATACAGAAGAAAGTGAGATTAGCAAAGAAAATGGAGAAGACAGTAAGAGAACTTCAGAAAGACTTAGGAAAAGTTGAAACAAGACAAAACCAACATGAGACATCAAGAACTCAAATCCAGATGAAGAATGCATCACATATTCTGAGTACTAGAAACTCAAAAGACCTCTTAGAAGTTACAACCAATTTATTATCAGACTGGGCGGATTGTGAGAAGGATGAAATTAAGTGGAATATAGATGCGGCCAGAAGAACTTCCTCAGTATTTATTTAAAAAAATCACCTCTCAAGAGAAATCCAAATTAGATTCATTAAAACCACATATAGAGACAAAATTCTGAAAGCAACGCAAGACAAGCAAAGAGAAGGAAGGAATCTCAAGACACTGAAACATACCCCTTGGGAAATGAGAAATAAAAGGAAAATGTATGAGAATTGATAAAGTCTATCAGTTACATATTCAATAATCAAAATAATAATATATTTGTCTGAATTTGATTTTTCCCTCTCGCTCACTGTTTATATTTCTTTCTGATATGTGGAACTATTACTAGAAGAAAATGTATAGAATTACTATGAAAAATATTGATCTGTAATGTATCCGTTCAAATCCACCCCTTCCGAGGGTACCCCATCCCAGCTGTCCCTTACCTTACCTTACCCTACCTTTATAAAGAAAATAAAAATATTTAAAAAATGAAACAGACTTGAAGCTTGTAATAGCTTTAAATGGCAATAAAGAATATATATCATGATGCAGGGTGTGTACTGCTCTATGGGAGGCTGAAAAAAAGCCCTGGCCATCCCTGGTTTAGGTAGGGTCTAGCCTTATCCTTGACCAATAAGACATTTTGTTTTTAAAGGGGAGTTCTGCCTACCTTCTTTGTGTCCTCTTCAGCTTCTTAAAGGTTTAAGTTAACTTGGGTTCCATTAGCTGAACACTGCAGATGGAAAAAAATACATAAATTGCCATGCTAAATGAAAATGTAATGCTGATAAGAAATTGTGCACATATACTTCAGGTACTGTACATTTAAATATGAGATTACACATAAAATCTAAAATTTCAATACACTGGTAGTATTAAAACATTTTAAACCACTTAAGGGAAATGACGTTCTGTATTCTCAGAATTGGTAATATTAGATATTGTCTTAAATCAGCAGAGCATGGTACTTGCCATTTCAGCTGTAAATTACATTCCCAATATAACTCAATATAGGAAAGCCATAAAATCGCAGTTTAATATTTAATGTGTTCTCGAAGGCTTTCACGGCTGGGACCCGATGGTTGTTGTGGGTTTTTCAGGCTGTTTGGCCTTGTTCTGGAGATTTTCTTCCTGACATTTTGCCTGTCTCCGTGGCTGGCATCGTCAGAGGACAGAAGCTAGAATTCTGTCTGTATTCTGTTATAGTGTGTGGGATTGTTGAGTATTTTTAGCTGTGGTATCAGGGTTTGTTTTTTTTCAGGATATGTAATGGGTGCTTCCTGTGATCAGGGTGTTTTTTGTTATGGGTCTTTTGTTCTAATAAGGGGGGGGATGATCTGCCACTGTGACTGATGGACTGGTGATCACTATACACAAAAGACTAGCTAAAAACACCCATCAATCACAGTGAAAAATCATCTCCCCCCCTTATCACAACAATACACCCATAACAAAAAACCACCTTGATCACCATAATCACCCAATCTCCTGAAAAGACAAAAAGCTGATCCCACAGCTACAAATACTCAACAATCCTACACACAGTGAAAGCCTTGAAGAATACTTTGTATTTTCTTGTTGCACTCTTACTTGTGGGATTTGGCATATGATGAGAAATACTGTGTGTGTCGATTACCAAGTCCTATAATCTCAGCTCCCCACTGCTTTGCCCTGTTGCACCTATTACATTTAGCTATATAAAATGTATACTTTAAAATGACTACAAACACATATTTTTCTATCCCTCCCCACATTACACAAACCTATCTACAGTAAGCCCTTCATCCATCTCCTTTTCCGATCTCTGTGCCTTTTTGCCCTGGGCACCCCATGCCACCCGTTCCTTATTATTATTATTATTATTATTATTATTATTATTATTATTATTATTATTATTATTATTATTATTATTATTATTATTATTATTATTATTACAATAACAACAATAACAACAATAACAATTAATTATTATTTTTTCTTCTCTAGTGCCGCTTTCTTGAATTCTCATCCTGCCTCCACACCCAGGATCATTTAACCCTCACTATCCCTATTAGCTGGAGCCCACAAGGAAGAAAGAGAGACTCTGGACCACAATAACAGTACGAAAACATTTAGCGGCAGTCGCTCTGACAGTGAGTAAAATCCAGTGTTTGTGGGGAAGCAAGGAGCTGCTTGGAAAACCCTTCCCCATCATCTTAGAACTGGAGAGCGGGGAAGGGATTTCTATGGATCCGTCAAGGAGGCCCAGGAGGGGAACCGAACCGTCAGCCTCTGGCTCCAGGTCCCAAACCCCCCTCCAGGCATCCCTCGCCTCTCGTGGCCTCCACAGTCACAGCCAGTATTGGCGGGAAGGCAGCCCGTCTAGATGGCCGTCGGGAGGCTGAGAGGCAGGAGGGAGGCGTGCCTTTCCCGAAGGATGGGGGAGAGAAGCGCTGCTTTTTCCCCCTCACCGTTCCTCGGGCATTATAAGCGGCCACTGTGACCCGAGAATAAGCCGCCGCCGCCGCCACGCTCCTCACCCGGGACCCCAAAGCCCACCCGTCCCGGGGGGGGGGAGGGAGGCGAGCGACAGGATCCCTCTTCCGAGGGCGACCAGCGACCCAACACGCGTCTTTTCCTCTTCACGGGCGACCCCGCCACTGGCCCGTCCCGGCCCTGCCCGCCTCCACCCAAGAGGTTCTCGGCCAGGGTCTCCCTTAAAACTTAAAAGCGGAGAAGCAAAGGAGTTAAGGGGCGACGAGAAACGCCATCCGGTCCCCTCCCCTCGGACGAAGGAAAAACCCTCCCTTCAAGCGGCCGCCTCTCCCCGACTCACCTCCGCCGCACCGGGCAGCCACCGGCACCCCCAACCGCCGCAGCTGCTCCCGCCGCCGCCATCGCCGCCGCCTCCATGTTTGTTGTGTCTCCCAGAGCCCAGGCGTAACCCACGTCCTCCCCCTCCAAAGTCCCGCGAGAGCTCCATGGGCAGCGCTTGGCTCTTCAAGGAGAGTACGACGCGGAGGTGCTCCAAAGGCGCACAATGCTTTTGCATAGACATTTCCGGTTGTCAAACTGCAGCCGCACTGCTCCCGTACGTTGGCGGCCACGAATGCAGGTCTAAGGGATTCTATCCTGAAGAGATCGCATAATTTTTTTTTGAATTGGATTTTTTATCTTAAGGCGACGCTGGAAAAGGGAGAAATGACTCCCTTTTCCAGTAATGGTTGCCCCGCAGTTGGACAGGAGCCGGAAGTGAGCAACCTCACACGAGCTTGATGTATCTCTTGGAATTCTCTCTCCGTCCTCCCCAGCCCCGCCCTTAGGGTTTCAGGTTTGTTTAGCGGGCCGCCTTGAAGAGGTGGGGCCGCAGGTGGCCGGTTCGCATTGGGCGAAGAAGAGAGGCCAGAAGGGGGTCCGAGCCATGGCGGCGGCGGCGGCAGCAACAGCCGGGGGTGCGCTGCTAGCTTTGCTGAAGCGCGGCGGAGGAAGGGTGAGTTGGAGGCAGGCTCTCCTTTATAGGGCTCAGCTCTTTGGAGAGGGGCGGCCCGTCCTTATTTATTTATTATTTAGTTATTTAATTTATATGCCGCCCACACTACCCGAAGCTAGATTCTGTACTTTCTTTGCTCGTGTCAGAAGCACCATGGAGCAGCTGGTGAATACTGTATATCAGATCATGTTTTCCCTCATTAACAGGTAACATCAAAGAGTATGTGGGGCAGCGGACCCCAGATCTTCTTCCCTAACACATGTTGAGGGGCACAGAGTGCACTGACCGAGGCGTGGCGGTGCCGAATCCGTGATGAGCAGCGTGAGGCTCCAGTGCATTCATCAGCTGCTGCTGAGAGGGGAGATGATGATCCCCGCCCATTAGAGGAGACCCTAATGTTGTGTTGTGCAGAAGTTTAATCCCCAGCATCTGTCATGAAAAGCGGGGGGGGGGGAGAGAGAAAAGAGAGAGAGGATTGGATTGGCATATGATCACTCTCAGACCTGCTTAAGGACTTTGGAAGTGAGGCAGCACTGGGTGTGAGAGAATCATGCAGTCAGTCTATCACACTTTTGCTCTTTGGCCACCAAATGTGTGTGTGTATTTATTTATTTATTTATTTATTTATTTATTTATTTATTTATTTATTTATTTAGGGGTTATTTGGTCAATTAGCAAGTGTTGTGTGGCTGCAGGACTTGTATATACTCCCCTTCCGGTCGTGGACTCGGTGGCCCCAGTGGCCCCATTATTGTCTCCTAGGCAAGTAAGGTTTTGCAGAATTGGATTCTCATTTGAGCACCCATGTGATGAATCCTGGATTTTTTCCAGTTGAAGTATTTGTTTAAGTTCATGGAAAATGGCCAACACTGTTTTCCCAGTCAGAATATAGTGCTCCCCCACTGTGTTTAGTAGTTGTCTGGTAGATGACATTAATCCTTTTGTTATTTCTGTTTTTGGACTTAACAGAAGCTTGGGTTGTAAGGGAGTTTGTACTCCTGCAGTAATTTTTCTGCTGGCTGCGAAGGAGGAGCCAGCCACTGATGGAATTTCAGCAGATAAGACAGAAGTGTTCACAGTTGCAACAAAGTCGCTATCTATAATTGCCAAGTTCTCTGATTTTAAAGTTGTGTATGTATTTGGAAAAACCAGTGTTGCAATTTCATTTATTGTTTCAGTCCATACCATGAGGTTGTCAAGACAGAGTTGGCTGCATTGGTTGGCAGACTTCAACTGGAAGGAGTCCTCTGCCTCTACTTCTTCCCCCTAGTGAAGGGCTCTTCAGTCCAATTTTCAGTTTCAGCAGAAAAAGACACAAAGCAGTTCACTTCAGTCTGACGCAACAGTAAACAGTACAGCTGTTGTCTCTACCCTTATCAGATTTAGAAAAACCAGTTGGTGATAAAAAGTTGAAATCTTGGAAATTGTTGTACAGTGGTGCCTCGCAAGACGAGCACTCCATTTTACGATGAAATCGCAAAAGCGATCACAAAACGATGTTTCCTATGGGGAAATTTCGCTTTGCGGCGATAGGTTCCCTGCTTCGGGAACCGATTCTCGCAAAACGCCGATTTTCCTACAGCTGATCGGCGGTTTCAAAATGGCCACCGGGTTTAAAAAATGGCTCCCCGCTCTTTTCTGGGACGGATTCCTCGCTGCACGGGCAGCGAAAATGGCCGCACTATGGAAGATCTTCTCTGGACGGTGAGTTTCAAGCCCATAGGAACGCATTAATCAGGTTTTAATGCATTTCTATGGGCTTTTTAATTTCGCTTTACAATGTTTTCGTTTTACAGTGATTTCACTGGAACGAATTAACATCGTAATGCGAGGCACCACTGTAACTCCCTAGTAATTAGTTCAGCATCTCAAATCGTAGTAGGAGACATAAAACACACTTGGCCAAAAGCCTTACATTTAAAAAAAACTGTATAAAAGCTATTTAGCAGGAATTAGATAAAAATTATTAAAATGAAAAAATTAAGAGAAGCTAGATAAAAAAAGCAAAGGAGCTGGACAAAACATTCAAAAAGATAAAAAGCAAGGAGGCAGCAAGGAACAGAATCTCTTTAGAAAGTAATAACTTGTTGTGAGGGGAAGAGGATGAGAAGCAATGAGTAATTTGACCAGGTGAAAGCTGGGATGGCGTGTTTGCACCAAAATTGATTTGTAGAAGAAAGAATTTTGGCTCTCATGCAAGCTCTGCTTGCTGAAATGGCCTCCTTTTACGCAATGGATAAAGGTGTAGGCGTTCTTGTCTCCCTTTCATTTGACTACACCGGAGGTGAAGTCTGCTCTGTTATAAGTTCCATGTTCACGAAACTGGAACTTTTGACCAAGAAAGTTGGAGACAGAGGCAGCTGGTGGCCACTGTTTCTAGTAAGGCAGAGAAGCCAATGGAAAAGAAGCCAAAATCAACAGTGGTTAGGTTGAAGAAATTGATTCTGTTTCCTCCTCCTCTCTTGTAATAGTCTTCAATATAGCTCCTTAAGATTTGACTGTACTCTGCTATGCTGGTGCTGAAGACTTTTGCTTTATTTAAGTATGTTCTGACTTGATGGCACATAACAAGTGATAAACAATAGTTTGATTGGGAGTAAATAGCTCATGTTTTGATATGTTGAAGCAAAGAAGATGGTAAAAAAAGTAATCATTTTTAATTTTGAAAAGGCTCTTCACCATTGGTTGGTGCATTATGTAACTGTGTGTGTGTTATGTGCTGTCAAGTTACAATTGCCCTATGGTGATCCAAATAAGGTTTCTGAGATACGAGAAATATTTAAGGAGTGGGTCTATCATTGTCACTCCCCTACGATTTCCATGGCCAATCCACTCCAGATTATCTTTTATAGTTGTTTTGGTTATTATACTACCACCATCACTGCCTGTAGTAGTTTTCAGAATCAGAAAGATTCTATGTGGCTGAAGTAACAGCAGAAAAATGCAAATCTTCTTTTGAAACCATTCAAAACTAATCCTGGAATAATATTTGGTGAGTGTCTTTTGTAAATAAATATAGCTGGTGCCTATGTCAGCTGGAAGATACTGGGAGCTACAGCTCAAAAGTAATATTTTCAAACTCTGCGTATATATATTGGTTAGTCTAAATAAGTCAAAAAGTTATGGCCGTGCCAATTTTTTAACAGCTATTCATTGAAATAAATACTTAGCATTTGTGTCTGACTTGTGTTCTTAGCCACAGGACATGTAAACTACAGGGAAAAATAAGATAACTTCCTAAATTAAAAAAATCAGATTTAAAGTCTCATCCTAGAGACAAACATTTCCTGCACACTGTTTCCCTCTGAGAAATAGTTTGTTTACATCATTATCAGTTGATTACAAACAGTAGAATCCAAAGTGGAGACAAGGGTAGAGATGAGAAGTAAAGCAGAGATGTACCACTTCATCCATCTTGTGCTGGTCAGGGTACAAAGTCGTGGTAGTCCTCTCTTCCCCCCCCCCCCAATGTGAATTTAACATTTTCCCCTCCCGCTGATTGCAATAGGAGGTAAAGATTCCTGTCTAAGCTGTTACAAATGAAAAGCCCAATTTTGAGGGCTCTCTGAGGTATGGAAGGACTTTGAATCTGGTGATTCCTAAGCCATTTCTTTTCTCAACAATTAATAAAGATAATCTGAGAGGAAATGAAGATAGCCAACAAAATTTTTCAAAATAAATGAGCTGGGACTGTGGTGAAGTGCAGTGTTTTAGAGGAACAATCGCTTGACGGGTCAAATGCATGCCAGAGGAGAGGTTCAAACCAAGAAAGTCCTCTCCCATGACTCCATTAGATGCTAATGGGTGTGAATTATTCATGTCAGATATACGTATGTAATGTACATTCCTTTATTGACTCGGACATGGTCATTAGCCTTTTCAACAGCAGCCATTCCAAATTTTTTGTGAATGGAAAATGTGTGGCCTTTCACATGCTGGAAGGTAAGTCCCATCATCTTTCACCCTTGACTGTGATTAATAACGGTTTCATTTAAGCAACATCTGGGTCATGGTTTCCTTACTCCAGTGTTGGAGTGGATCACAATCTGTTTTTAACCCCAAGTTTTTGATAAAGCACTATAGTGCTCTTGTGAGTATTGTTTTCCTCTTTATTTCTTCTTTCTCCAGTATCTTCATCTGGCAGCCGTGCCTATGGACGAAGTATCATTTAACACAGTGGTCCCCAACCTTGGGCCTCCAGATGTTCTTGGACTTCAACTCCCAGAAATCCTGGCCAGCAGAGGTGGTGGTGAAGGCTTCTGGGAGTTACAGTCCAAGAACATCTGGAGGCCCAAGGTTGGGGACCACTGATTTAACAGGATTCCTGAGTCTGCTCTTGCTCCCTGTAGCATACCAGGATACACTATTTGCTGTATTTCCAGAACTTTCAGGAGAAGTTTATTTTCTTCAGTAATATTTCTTTTCTTAAAATGTTCTTCATCTACAGCTAAGATGGAATGTGACTCCTTACAGAAATTCTTGGATGGCTAGCCCTTGTGTCTTTAAATCTTCTAAACCAGAAGCTTTACAAAACCTAGCCAAAGATGGATTAACATATGCCCCACTTCAGACCTTTATGGAAGAGGAGTTGATGATTAAAGAAATGGGTAATGTATCTTATTTAATTATTAAAGTACTTGCTATAATATAACTATTTGTAGTTAGCGAAATGCATTTTCCCATTTAGTTTTTTGTTGTGGAAAAATTGTACTAGAGAGAGAAACAGTAAAAGATTCAATTTAAGAAAAAATTGTTTCATTTTTATTTTGTGTGTTTTTAAAAATTGATTCTTTTACTGCGTCTCTCTCTCTCTCTTTTAGTATAATTTTTGCACACACAAAAACTAAATGGAAAAATGCTTTTTGATTTCTCTCTCTGTATGCACACACATACACCAATCAGTAAAAGATGACCAAATGCTCATATAGGTAGCTATCCATGTGAAGTTGATGTCTGTATGCTACATGTGCAAACGCTTGAAGAAGTTATAAGTTCCTGGAGCAACAAGAACTGGGCATTGTTTCCTAGGCTGCAATGTAAGTCTTGACTGTGTCCCAAATAGCATGGAGAATCCATTTCTGCTGGCTAGTTGTTAATTTGCAAAGGCAGGGTAATTATTTTTAAAACACATGTACACCTGCATATTTAAAAGATGGCTCAGTCTAATACAAAATGAGTATGCTTGATAATCCTCCAGATGTTGCCATTTTTCCCTGTCAGTCCAGGACAGCATAGTAGTGAAGGATGATTCAAGCTGCTATCCCAATAAGGGCCACATGTGCCTCATTCACTCCGATGCACAAGGAGTTCAAACTTTCTTTATAATGGTTATTCATTTTTGAAACCCAACTCCTTTATCATTTAATGTCATTTGAAAATTTTTACAGATCAGTTTCTAGCGTTGTGTAGGTAGAAGGGATCCTATTCATGGAGTACATTCCATTATGTAAGACGCCTGTGTCAAACTCAGTTAGAAGACTTTGGACTCCTGTACTGAGCAGCTGGTTGGACTCTATTATTTATTTTAATTATCTATTTGAAATATTTTTATCCTACCTTTCTCCTTTAAAAAGACCTAAGGCAGTTTAAATTGTTTAAAGAGAGTATTTAAAGGCAACAGTTGTGGATGTGCAAATTCAAAATGGATCAAACAAATGCCATACAAAAAATAATAAGCAATACCAAAACACTTTTAAGATACAACCCCACTCAGGCAGCCAGTCACTTAGGTCTTTGCCTGCTTGTGGAAGGATAGTAAAGTGGGGCCTTCTGTGGGAGGGAGCGCCAAAGCTGATAGTGTTCTAGCCCCCTTCCAACTCTTTTATTCTATGCTTCTGTGATTAAAGTCAGCTGTTGCGTGGGATGCTATTGAAATTTACATCTGTCGAATTTTTGGCTTTACTGCAGCTTTTAAGGCTTTCAGCACTAAAAGACAGTTCATAAGCAAATGATTCCATAAATAACGATAACTCGATTTCTCTTCCCTTCACAATCTTTTTCCTTTCCTACAGTAAAAAAGTTTGCTCAGGAGCGAGTCGCACCGTTAGTACAAAAAATGGATGAGGAGGCAAAATTTGATGAATCTTTACTACAAGAGCTATTTGAACGAGGGGTTTGTATAGTATTTTTATACATTTTAGGAACAGAGTGTATAGTTTCATGTCTTTGTGCACAGAAGATTTTGTTTAACTTCTAATGGAATATATTACAAATGGCAAAAGTGTTTAGAAACACACACTTGAGTTCCAAGACTTGTTGTTACAGCAGCACAAAGGTCCCTGTTAGTCTATGTACCTGAGCCCATTCATAGAACGGTCAAATAGTTCAAAGCAAAGGAAAACAAAGCGTGTTCAGTTAAATACTCTCTTTAAAAATTCAGTTAAACTTTACTCAGCTGTGGCTGCATTTGGGGAGGTACTTCAGTATCCTTTTTTAAATCAATAGCCTTTGCTTCCAACTGAATTTCAGTACAGATCTAAAATATATGGACCTTTTCCCCTCCTGCTAACAAAAGCTTGTTTTCTTTTTCTCAGTTGATGAGTATTGATCTTGACCCAGAATATGGAGGAACTGGAGCTTCTTTTTTTTCTGTCATTCTGGTGGTTGAGGAGTTAGCCAAAGTTGATCCATCGGTATCACTTGCCTGTGAACTCCAGAATACATTCTCCACCAAATTGTTTACGAGCTATGGCACAGAAGAACAAAAGAGAACCTATTTGCCCAGGATGGCAAAAAACCTGGTAGGTGAAATAAGGTGCAAGTTTATTAAACACAGGTTTAATTAGTAGTATTCTCAAATTCGTAAGGAATTAACTCCACAACTCTATGCAGGTCTATTCATAGTTCCACACAGTAAATTACATTGTATTGTGCAAAGCTTAATTAAATAATTGGTTACTTGCACTTCTTGTTATATGGGGATTTGAATAGAGTTTTCAATGTATGTGAGATGTTCAAGGATTGATTTACTGTTGCCTAGTTAGCTCCACAGTGAAACAATTGTAAAAAGAAAGTACAGTGGCGCCTCGCTTAACGGGTGCTCCGTTTAGCGACGAAACCGCATAGCGATTAACTTTTTGCGACCGCAAAAGCGATCGCATTGCGATGTTTCCTATGCGGTTTTATCGCTTTGAGATGATCGGTTCCCTGTTTCGCTTACCGATCATCACAAAGCGATGATTTTTAAACAGCTGGCCGCCTGCTGTGTTTTCACGCCGATTCCTCGCATAAGAGGCAGCAAAAATGGCTGCCATATGGAGGATCTTCGCTTTAAGGTGAGTTTTAAGCCCATAGGAACGCATTAAACAAGTTTTAATGCGTTTCTATGGGCTTTTTTAAATCACATAGCGATGAAATCGCTTAGCAGTGATTTTTGCTGCACAGATTAACGTCGCTATGCGAGGCATCACACTGTATCCTAGGTTCTAGTTCCATCCAGTACACCACATTAGGCAGTTTTATAATTTTTTAATAATCCAATAAAAGTATTAGCCAAACCAAGATGTTGTTTCTATGTGTGGCTCATCTGGTTACTTTTTCTGTATGAATCAAGAGACATTACACTGTGTATCGTCAACTGTAAATGTAGACATGTATACTAAACAGTTTGGATTTTGTTTTATGCATGTGTTGTCAGGAACATGATACCGTGAAAATGCCTGCTAACATGACTTTATCTTCAATGGCAGGTGGGCAGCATCTGCATTTCAGAGCCTGGATCTGGCAGTGATGCATTTTCCATGAAGACTCATGCTGAAAAGAAAGGGGACTATTATATCATCAATGGGTCAAAGATGTGGATTAGCTTTGCTGAACAAGCTGGAGTCTTTTTTGTGATGGCAAATGCAAATCCTTCTGCTGTAAGTAGGTAAAACAGTTGCTGTCTGGTGCCATGAAGGTCAGTCATGATCAAACATTAAAAACCTTCAGGCATATATGAAGACTTGTGGGAAAATGTACTTGGTTGCTCTCTCTTGCACATGTGCAGAAACATAAATATAACACTGAAACATGGTAAGATACTTAATTCTGTGACAAATACGTTCCTAATTGTATGTTTACTATTGCTTGTAAAGATACTGTTTGTCTTCTTTGGTTTTTTGAACATGCTGCTGGTTGGGCTTTTAGACTGGACTCTGCATTCACAGCCATTGCTAGGAACAACCACCACCACAAGGGTTATTTCAAAGGGGAGTTGTCACATACCAAGTAATCAGGAATGCTTCTTCGTTCTCTTGCCTCTATTTTAATCTGGGTTGGGGAGGGGATATCTTTTGCTTTTTCCAGTGAGGAAGTTGTGTTGTTCTGTTGCAGCAAAACCAGCCTGGTGACTCATTAAAGGCTAACCGCTTTTATTTGACATAGCTTTTCTAGGACTGCACCCCATTTCCTCATGTCCACCTGATCAAGTGGGCTGCAGTCTACAACACTGTATGTCAGATGAAACTTGTCCATCTTTTAAGATGCTACAAGGCTCTCTTTATCTTTTGCTACCTTGGTTTGTTACTGTTATTAATCCAAGTGTGTGAATTTAGAGGGTTCTCACTAATGTGAATATTCTAGGCAGGTCTCCTGAGACATAAATAGAAGAGGTCAACTGCAGAAGCAAGTTGCAACATGACAGCTAAGGCAGGAATCTATCCTCTAGTTCAGTGGTGGTGAACCTTTTTGGGCTCATGTGCCCAAACTTGGGGGGGGGGGAACAGTGGGCAGTGTGCCGCCTCCACAACAGCGGCGGCAGCGGACCCGAAGGATCCGGAACCGGAAGTGTGGACCCGGAACAGAAGTGGCGGTGGAAGGGGGAATCCTGGCATGGAGGTGCTTCAAGGCCCCTCTGTTGCCAGCACCAGTTGCTCCGTATCCGCCTGCCAAAGTGCCAGCACCAGCTGCAGCCACCTCCTGAGATTTGGCTTTGCGTGGGGGGCAGGGGGAGTAGCGATCTGGTGACCTATGGCTCGCGTGCCAGCAGAAAGGGCTCCACGCGCCAGCTGTGGCACGCATGCCATAGGTTCACCATCGCTGCTCTAGTTGAACTGTTATAAGAAGGTCTCATTATCCTGAACACTGTTACAAGTCAGTTGAAGTCTGCTGCTCAAATTATTACATACTTCCTTGCCTGTCATGATAAGAAATAAATATTTACCAGCACATTAATTTTTCTATATATATCACTTTCTTAGGGTTATAAAGGCATTACATGCTTCATAGTAGACCGTGACACAGAAGGGGTGCATGTGGGGAAGAAGGAAAATAAACTGGGAATCAGAGCAACATCTACATGTCCTGTAACATTTGACAATGTCAAGGTAGAGTAACTCTTCCCAAGCCACCTGTAGACTTTGGTTCTGTTCTTATAATAGTATTGGTCAATGAGCATACAGTTGTATAAGCAATTTGCATGATTAATGCCATATTCCAGGTGTGGATTTTTGTTAGCTTTTTATTCTTAGCTTCTAAATATATTTTTATTGGTATTAGAAACAATTGAAAACACTGATGTATAGGCAGGCTTTCCCAACAGATAATCCCCGACGATTTTTCTTTTATATTCTTTGATTTCCATTTTTGTCTATTTGTAATGTTTTTAATAATTTTATTGTTGCTCCGATTGTAAGCCGCCTAGAGTGGTCTAGTATGGCCAGATAGGCGGGATAGAAATAAAATAAATAAATAAATAAAAATAATAAATCGCACAAGAAAATAACTTTAGAGGGTTTTTTTGTAATTAATACATATTCAGTATTTTATCCAACCAAAAGCTACACAATATTTGCTTTTGTTTACTTTCCTGAATGCAGTAGCGTGAATTAATTGCATGCTTGCCTTTTTTATTTCTATTTTTTGGAAAAAAAAATAGATCGAAGAATCATTGGCTAATTTTTTGTTTCATCTCTCAGGTTCCTGAGACCAATATGCTGGGACAGTTTGGAAAGGGATATAAATGCGCAATTGAAATGCTCAATGTGGGAAGAATTGGGATAGCTGCTCAGGTGAGTCATAGTGCCCAGTATTTGAGGCTGGAACAGCCCATAGCATAGACTGTGCAGAATTCTGCCTGCTGTTCCCCAGCTCCCAAAGGACATAACAGAACTATAGTAAAAGGTCTCCCATAACTGCAGTGGAAGACATTAGAACATAACACATTGTGTGCTCCCAGTCCTCTCAGACTCTGGGGGATCCTGCCTAGAGATGGGATATTTGTATTCTTATATAAATATCCCAGATCCAGGTGGCCAGGATCCCCAGTGCTGCCTCCCTGAACCAACTGATCCATTTACAGGTCACATCGCACACGACCAGCATCCTGCTCATTGCACCAAACTTGGATGAAGCCCAGCTGGCTTTTCTCCACCTTCCTGCTCTTCTGGCCACTCCAGCTGATGAGCGGCCAGAAGAGCAGAAGGCAGAGAAGTGCCATCTGAACTTAGTCCGAGATTGGCGCAGTGTGCAGGATGCCCAGCCGTGCGTGCTGAATAGCAACCCATAAGTGAACAGGTTGGTTCAGGGAGGCGGGACTGGAGATCCCGAACATCCCATCTCGCATCCTTCCCTTGTCTTGGACAAATGTGGTTTCATTTATTTAATTGAGGGGGGTAGCAGACCTGTGGCGTTCATCCAGTTTTACCATGCCTTTCGCCTGTGACAGAGCCTGTAGGTTTCTCTACTACAAGATGCTGCATTCTTCCACTTCTAGTGAATTGCAGTGCTCACATCACTGGGGAACAGTGCTCAACAATGTTTACTCTTTAAGTCTATACGAGCAGTGTTTCCCAACCTGGGTGTATCAAAGTGGTTTCTGGGGAGTTCTCAGGTTGCCTTATATGTGTTGTAGTCCTTGTTAAGTAATTTCTCCCTTGACTTTTCAGGGCCAGATATTAAAGTTAGTGTGTATGTGTATGTAAGAGGAACAGGCCCTTTGGGGGAGAAAGAAGCCTCTGTGTTCTGAAAATAAAAAACTTTACCCCATTAAAAATGCATCTTTATGCAAACATGACAGGGTGGGATGTCACAGGTTAGTTGGCTATTATAAAAGAAGGTCATGACTCAAAAAAGGTTGGGAACCACTATCTATTGGAAGGTTCACCTGAACTTTATAGAGAATGAGATCTCTTATTAACCATAACAATGTTTGCATTCTTATTGTTCACAGATGCTGGGTTTAGCTCAAGGATGTTTTGACCACACCATCCCATACCTAAAACAGAGAAACCAGTTTGGAAAACCTATATTTGAATTTCAGGTATTGATTGATTGTAAAATGATCAGGATCCTATTGGCAATTTATATGGGAGAAATGAAGTTGCATAAGTTGCAGTGGCAAATTGCCGCTAATTAATAATGTACTACTTGTCTCCCTAAGCATGTATCCTATCACAGTCCTAGGAAAACAACCAGCACTTCATTAATAAATGACAGGTTTGGGCTACATGCAGGGATGCATAAATAGCCAATTCTGGTCAATGTATTTATACAAAAATGAAAAATGCTTATTGGTGAAAGTCTTCTTTGTTGTTGCTACAATGTCAAGTAGGATGTCGCTTTACAATTGTCCTCTGACATTTCTCACTGGAAGGGTTATCTTTTAGTAGTTACCATAAAAGATGTATTTTAAGAGGCAGCGTCTTTCATAGCAAAACATGCTGCAGCATGAATGGCTTGCAGCTTCTCCTTCATTTCTTTCATGCATCCTGATGGGATTGCTACAGAAATCATTGGCGATTTAAAACCCATACTATAATATGGTTAACAACTGGAACTACTGTACCACTTTATGCACTGTAGTTGCCGTAGTCTGTGTTTACAAATGAAAATGATAGCAATAATTTCCCTCTGCCTTTTCTGGTTAGATATTGTTTGACTCTGTTGTGGGCCATGCAGGCTGCAATCGTCTGCTTGTTTCCCTGAAAGTGTGCCCCATTGACCTGTACAGTATCTGGATAAACATGGGAAGGACTGAGGTGCCAGCCAGTTACAGGTTCAGGAACTAACCGTGTTTTTGACAGTGGGAGGAAAGGCTGTTTTGTGTCTTGTAAGTTCTCCTCTAATGTGGGCTTAATTCTTACAAGGGCATGCAACACCAGGTTGCTCAGGTGGCCATCCAGATTGAAGCTGCACGACTGCTGACCTATAATGCAGCCCGACTTGCAGAAACTGGAAAGCCTTTAATAAAAGAGGCAAGCATGGCCAAGTATTATGCAGCAGAGGTAAGCCTTGTTGTGAGTGTTGGTTACTTGTGAAGCCTACTCGGAAAGGCACTGTGCTTTTATTTTGATGCTCTGTAAGGCTGCAAGCACTCAACACAATTCCAGTGTGAAAATAAGATTTGTACTAACTGAAAATCATTCATACATTTAAAGTGTACTAGGAAGCGTGGCGCTGTGGGCTAAACTGCAGAAGCCTGTGCTGCACAGTCAGAAGACCAGCAGTTGTAAGATCGAATCCACACAACAGAGTGAGTGCCCGTCGCTTGTCCCAGCTCCCGCCAACCTAGCGGTTCGAAAGCATGGAAATGCGAGTAGATAAATAGGGACCACCTCGGTGGGAAGGTAACAGCATTCCGTGTCTAAGTTGCACTGGCCATGTAACCACGGAAGATAGTCTTCGGACAAAAACTCTGGCTCTATGGCTTGGAAACGGGGATGAGCACCGCCCCCTAGAGTTGAACACAACTGGACAAAAATTGTCAAGGGGAACCTTTACCTTTATAGGAAGCGTATTTTCAAACTGGAAAACTAAACAGTGATTTTAGTCTCACAGAGTATGTACTGAAACAGCTCTTCTACAGTATGATGACTTGAGACATGCTAAGCAGGTTTTTGGCTCTGAACAGCAAATATGCTCCATGCTATACTGAAGATGGCTGTTGAACATCTCAGAATTCAGCAGTGGTTTGCAGTGAGATGAGGCAGGCTTCCCAACTGTCTGAGGAAGAAGAAGCCTTCAAACCCTTCATTATTTGCCTGGCAGTCTGGCTTCTTCGAATGCCTAAGGTGCAACTGCCCTCAATCCTGAATCACACCAATCATACACACCAGTGGTTCCCAACCTGGGGTAACCCAGGTGTTCTTGGACTGCAGCTCTCAGAAGCTCCAGCCAGAATATGTGGTGCTGAAGGCTTCTCGAAATTGCAAAAATAAACTCTACCTTCTAAAATTTACTGCCTTGCTTCTTATACTGCAGTCATTGGATTGATGGCACTGGTAGAGAATGAAGTGAATAAAACTGTGGCTTTCATTAAGGAAGTTATTTGCATAAAGGAATAGAATGTAATGGTCCTGGTGGGAGTGATTTTCAGGCATCAAAGAGTTCTGTTCCTTGTTCTGTGGCTCCCAAAGGCTTCCCCAGGATGAACAACATCTGTAAGGGTCTCCAGAAACTTGGATGGAGGGAGAGAATAGGAAACGTTTAATTCTCCTCTAAAAAGCAGTGCTTGTGATGTCATCTGAGTTGTGTGGTATAACACTGTGCAGCAGACCTTTGACCACTGTGTGAAAATATTAAAATGTGTCATTGTTGCTAAAGTTGGATATAGACATACTTTTCTTTGTTTCTTCTCATCAAAACATCTAAACCTAAAATAAGTTATGTCGTGCCTATTGTATATTTTTTTAGGTTGCAACTCTAACAACTAGTAAATGTATTGAATGGATGGGTGGAGTTGGATTCACAAAGGATTATCCTATTGAGAAATATTACAGGGACTGCAAGATTGGTAAGTAGCAGTTTCTCAAGTTTGAGCTCGGATGATCAGAAAGTTATTGATGGAGTATTTTTCATGGTCCACATGTCTCCTACTGATTCTTGGTTTCAAGTATACAGGGATCTGAAAATCGGATTGTTTTGTATATAAAAGGAGTGTATACGGCCCATGGACAACTCCCCCATGGGCCCTATATCCTCCTTTTATATACAAGCCTATGGCTCCATAGTCCATTCCCGCCCCCTTTTTCCCTTAAATGATATCTGATGTTGGTCTTATGTAGAAGAACAAAAAAATGTTTTGGAAGTGGGAGAGTGGTGGAGCTAGCGCAGCCCTTCAGTGTCCTGCGGGGGGGGGGAGGCATGTGCAGCCCCACTACTTTTCAGAAGGTGCCTATCCAGGTTTTTAAAATTAGCCACAGGAAATTCCTGACTTCCCATTCCCAACTTAAGTTGCTATAGGAAAAATGACTGCATGCCATACTTTGTTAAGATGCCAGGACTAGAATGTAGATCGGATGAAGTGATGCTCCTTTATGTGATTCACGTGATAACACCAACTACATAGGATTGCTTCATGGAAAAACTGGTCCCATCCAAGGATGTCAATCTGTGTGCCTGAAATAATAATGTCTGTCTACTAATGGACCTATTAGGAAATACACTGTGGGATCTTGAGTATATGATGCATAGGCTAATATAGGACTAATAATGCATGAGATCCTGTCTCGGTCATCCATTGAATACTGTTGAAACCAATGTGACCTGAAATTACTCATGACTCACTTGTGTTCCAGTGGAATTATTGGGTCTACTCTAAGTATGATTAGATCTCAATACAAGCCCATGCCTGTACAGATATTGCTATGTCAATGTCTCACAGCTTAATGTATGAAATATCTCCATTGAAAATAACATTCAGGTTAATGTTTTTTGAAAAATTCCCCTTAAATTTTCTCTGTGTTTGAACTTCAGACAGATGGTAAAAGTTTCTGCTCAGTGGTTAATACATCACTGATGACAAAAATTACTTCCATTCCAGTAGCTGGAGATGGGTTATAGAATTGTTGGTTGTGGCTTGATTGCATATCGAATCTTGGTTTCATGGTTGGGTGTTTACTGAAAAGTTCTTTAATCACTGTTTATACGCATGATTGATTTTTCCCTGATGGTTTATTTCAGGCACTATCTATGAAGGAACTTCAAATATCCAGTTGAACGCCATTGCAAAATGCATTGCTCAAGAATACTAAAATGTAAAAGATTTAATTACTGTACTTCACATGAAGTTACAAACAGCGTGCCTTTACTGGTGGGGTTGTGGGTTACCCTTCTATTCCTATTTTTCTAGCACAAAAGGGCCATAGGGTAAAAAGTTGTAGCCCCATTTGCAACCATTTGTACATCATCACAGTACACACAGAGAGAGGGAGGGATTAAAAAAAGAAGAATTACTACAATGCATTACACCCCAGTTATGTATATGTAGAAGAAAAAACTTCAATTGATTCTGGCTTGGTGGAATATACAAGGCTGCTCTATTTAACCACATGGTATCTTAGAAACTTTGTGTCTGTTAATTTTGGGTGCTTATTCAGATAAACACGCACAATGTTAAATGTAAATTTATGATGAAGAAGTATTCAACAGAGTATCCAGGAAATTTCTAAACTTCTACTCACATAAAACACATTAGGGAAGTATAGTTTAGGGAAGTTCAGAATACTCTGCACTACTTTGCATGCCATTGGGCTAAGCTTGATTAAAGTGGTTTAGGTGTCCGGCTGTGGAGGCAGAGGTTGGGAGTTCAGTTCCCCACTGTGCCTCTCTGACAGGGGCTCGACTCAGTGATGCATTGGGCCCCTTCGAGCTCTGCAGTTCTAAGATTAAATAGGTTAATGCCATAGATAATCAGTCTTCTGGACTGATTTTCTAAATTGGACTTGGCAGGATGTATATTTTTGCTCAATGGTATGCTAAGATGGAGACATGATATGACTGATGGAGTGCCTTTTATAGAGGATTGCTAATAGTTATGATATTCTTCTGTGGAAAAATAGCACTTTGATGCACTTGTTACAACCAGAAATCAGTGAAACCTCTGCTTTTGAATAATTCTGTTGATTTTGGTACATAAGCTTTTGCAGTGTGCTTTGGAATACATGAACTTTCATGATACTATCATTAAAATTGACATGAAGACTGTGGCCTGGAAGCTGTGCTCCTTGATACTTGGATGTGTCTTCATTTCATCAAGATACCCCCAAAAGTGGTGCTACAGACCAGAAACCCATGGATGTTGATTTGAACAAGCACATACTGAATTTGTTTACTTCTCTCATCTAAGAAAAGGCATACTTTCCTCTTTGACAGTGAAGGGTAACTCCATCTAAGATGATACTTAGCTGGCTGCAGTTTTGTATATTGGAATGCTTATATCTGTTACATCTGAACGGGTTTCATTATGCCACATTTATCCTATAATACATACCACTATGCCTATATTAATTATGCAGTTGTTTGAATCATCATACTGCTTGGCCAGAATCCTGCTGGGGATTTACATGAGCATAAGTATATTTACATAAACTGCAGCTGTGAATTGCTGTTAATCACCAAGTTGCCAGTGGCATTTTTGGCCATGTGTCAGTTGGGCAACTTCTAGTGGCAACTTCATAACTACAGTAGTGGCAGTTCACCACTGTGGTTGGTGCAATTAAACTTATGCAGGCATAAATGTCCACTAGGATTCTGGCCCTTATGTCTCTGCATTTACTATGAATGTACATGAATCAGTTTTGCCACCTCTTTCTTTTCAGCAGCTGTGGGCCTTTAACATTTTCACCTCAAGTAGAAATTGAGAGGTGCAGGCTTTTTTCTCTTCATTGCATCTCTATATTTGGGAAAGCTCTCTCTCAGGTTTCTACCTCTGATGGAGCTTTTAAAAGTACAAAGCATTTTCTAAAGAGGGGGTAGGGGTTATGTATTGGATTCAGAGTAACTTCGAGCAGAGCTCTCAAACTGCAGGGCGAGGGAGCAATGTTTGCCAATTCTGTCCTTTCCTCCCCAACCCATTATGCCCTCTGAATCATACTCTGTGATACATTGCTGAAGGTTGCAAGGTAAACGGAAAATTCATGGAAATTGCTGCCCTGATCTACTCCATTCTCCTAGCAAGGAATTTCTGCTGGATCACCATAACCTCCACCAGCAGATGGGCTGCTTCATGTATGGAGTCCCAGCTCTGAATTAAAATAATTTCTATTGCAAGTATCACACATGCATTATATCACATTCTTGATCTGGATCTGGATTATTTTGTTGTGGGCTGTATACAACTGATTGTAATCAGATTTTTTGTGTCAAATGTTTTTATTTGTTTATTTACAGTCTCCATGGTGATCCTTATCAAGTTAAAGTCACAGTTTGTATACTGCAAATCTATAAGGGGGGATCTAACTTGCATGCACATTGGGGGCTTGGGTTTTAAACATGCTTTTTTAAAAATTCTCATACCACATTTGAAAGCTTTGAAATGGAACTGTGAATCTGAAAAAAAGTGAATTAAAGGAAATGAGATTGGAGGAAAAACTACTGGGACTGAATGATTATAAATGACAATAAAGAGTTCAAGCCCTTTTCCCAACATACACAGTGTCACTTTTACCTATTTTCCATGCTGACTATTTATTCTTTAAAAAAGGTAAATTTACAAATGGCATGTCTAATTTGGCCCTGAGGTTTCAGCTGATAAATATACCTGCAGGTAACTTTTCCCGCCTGGTAAAAATACTGCAGGAGAATGTTTTCTGACTATGGAAATTTCAAAAACCTTTCATCAACTCAACTGTTCTGCCCTCTTCATTGCCCTAGTAAAGGTATGACACTAATTTGAATTTTGAAATTATTCTTACAGCCAGCCCTGCTATATTTTTTCATCATTGATTCATTGCTTTTGCATGTGTTTGTCTTATGGTCTTATTTATTTATTTTATTGGATTTCTGCCCCACCCATCTAGACCAAAGGTCTACTCTGGGTGGTTAAGTATCTTCTGTTTGCAGAAGGGTCATGATGTAACAAACAGGGTGAATAATTTATTTACAGTCCTTTGACCAGTCACATATGTATAAAAACCTTATAAAACCTTGTAATTTCTAACTTTCAATATTCCATTAGAACATTTTAGCATGCATACAGCTGGGAGCTACTATCTAGTTGGAATTTGACTTCCGTAATCAAAGTATTGCTGCACAGAATTTCACAACTTGGCAGGTGATGTGCATATCAATATCCAAGAGAAGGAACTCAAACCTGTTTGAACATCCTGGGATTCTTTCTATTAAAGGGGTAATAGTCTCTTTGTGTGCTACATTATACAATGGGCAGGTGAAAAACATATGCTGTATGGTCTTGATCTCCCTCAGGTGGCAGGAACATAACCTTTCAGCAAAAGGAGTATTTTTATACTTTCCTTCTAGTATAGCAGAGGGGAGGGCCAAACACCTTGACAACGTAAAGGCTCTTCTAGTTTCTTTAATTTCCAGAGACCTTAAGTATTTGGCCTGTTCCATACAGTTTTTGATGTAACTCCTTACTGCCATGTTTTGAATGCTAGAGAGATCTGTTTGATATTCATTGTCCTCTATTCTTTGTTTGACTATCTGTTTTGTCTGCTCTATTCCAGAAGATATAAGTGCCTGGGGCGAGAGGCCAATTTTCCCCAAGTAACCCTAGACGGATTTGACCCACTTGGATTGATAATTATTGTTAAATATCAAAGAAAATAGGCCTTTGGAGTTTAACTGTCCCTTTAGCCACATATATAGATTAGATCCTAATCCAGGCTCCTACTTTAAGACATCCTCTTTCTAGCTTTATCCTTGCATTTGACACACATCTTGGGACCTGGAGTATAGTTCTTAGAAATTTAGATTGAACCATTTCTTGTGATGCAAAGTGAGAGCTGGGTGGCCCCATGAATGAGCTATACCAACAGCTGAGCTAAAGCCTTTGCTTTGAAGAGTTTGAGGGCTGCTGGTATAAAGGACCCTCCTTGGGAGAGATGGAATTTAATTATATTATTTGCCGATCTTTCTCCCTGATCTGTCGCATGTTTACTATGCTGAAGCCTAGATCCCAAGGCCTGTAGAACTACCCCCAGATATTTGAAGTTGTTCACCTGCTCGATAACATTTATTTGCCATGAGTGATTCTTGGGTCTTCGTCCAAAGGCAACTATCTTGGTCTTCTGACAGTTAATAGTCAGGGATTTGTTTTCACAGTATGAGGTGAGCTTCTTAAGTGCCCTCCTCAACTCTATGGGGGTTCTGGATAGAATTACTGTTTCATCAGCATAGAGTAGAACTGGCAGTGTTCTGTCTCCAAGTTTAGGGGAATGGAGATCAGTGGTGTTAAGCCAGTTTGATAGATCATTTATATAAAAGATGAATAATGTTGGTGCCAGTAGGCAGCCTTGCCTAAGACCTCTGCGCATTTGCACAGATTCCATGAGGTACCCTTCTCTGCTGCACCTGACTCTCAGGTATATTTCTTTATGTAGGGCCCTGAATAAATATAAAAGTCTTTTGTCTACAGATGAGTTGGTTAATTTGTCCCAGAGGTGTATTCTAGATATAGAGTCGAATGCTGATTTAAAATCCACAAAGGCGGCATAGAGTGAAGCTGCTCCTATGGCCGAGTATTTCTCAATAAGATGTTGTATAAATAGGAATTCATCTATTGTGGGTCTCCCTGGCCGAAAGCCTGTTTGTTTTGCCCCAATGATATTTTCTACTTTGAACCAATCCAGGAGTTTATCTAGGAGGTGTCTTGTGTATAGTTTGCTTATAATATGCAGCAAACTTATTGGCCTATAGTTGGCTGGGTCTTCCCTTTTCCCCTTCTTGTAGAATGGGACTACTATGGCTGTTTTCCATGATATCAGGATATGACCTGTGTCACTGATATGTGTGAAAAGAGGTGCTAGAAAGGAGCCCCACCATGTCTTATTTTCTTTTAGGAGTTCTGGTGGGATGCCGTCAAGGTCTGGGGCATTGCCATTTTTCAGCTGATCTATACGAGCTATAATTTCATCTGGGGGTTACTGGGGGCCATTTGGAAGTGCTTCCAAGCGTTAGTGGAGAGAGGGGCACAATGACATCCTCATACATACTTGTAAAGTGGGATACCCATTTATCTGGGATACAGGAGGATAATGAGTGTTTGGGCTCCGATAGTCTGCCTGAAATTAGTTTCCAGAAAAGGGATGGATTTTTTTATTTTTATTTTTTGCTGCTTCTATCACCTTCCTCCGTAGTTCTCTCATGTGTTCTTTTTTGCTGTGGTGTATCTTCTGTTTTGTATTCTTTTTTTATGTATCAATAGTTTTAGGAGGGCATCTTTTTTGACATGGTCTTCTGCTCTCACGTATTCCTGGTGTGTCTGGTTTACTAATTGTTTTGCTACCTTTGAGTTTTGATTGAACGAAGGTTTGGATTGTTTATATGATTTCTGAAGGTTTCTACTATATGAATGGACAAGGTGTGGATTTAGCTGTTATAGGAGAATTTCATATATATATATATATATATATATATATATATATATATAGGGTTCCAGTGGACTGGCTGGCTTCCTACTGGATTAAGGAAGTCAATCAGATTTTTCGAGGTTAGAAGCTGTTTTAAATTTTATGCCATTTTAGGTGACCATCTTACTCAGCAGCCCACTCTTTCTAATGCTGTGATTTCAGTATGATATCTTGGTTCTGTGTTTAGGTTTCTAATGTTTAGGTGAAAACTTAGATGTAGGGGAAAGTGATCCCCCCTCCATGTAAGGAAGTATGGTACTTTGAGAGTTTCAACCATGGAAAAGAGAGCCCTGCACACCAGGATGTAGTCAACTGTGCTAGCTTTGGATGCTGCCATAAATGTGAATTTTCCTGGGGTATAATCTGTGATTGTGCCATTCTAAACTGAGAGGCCCATTCTTTAGGCAGATTTGTACAGACAGGCCCCGGCATAGTTTGCATGTTGATTTTTAGATGCCCTCTCCTGATTCAGGGTCCCCACACTATCATTTCTTATATTGGCTATCATCTTAAATTTGGTTCCCAGATAGCCATCAGCTGGTCCCATACGGGTGTTTAGATCCCCACCAATCAGGACCAAGGTGTCTGGATGTTCCATGATAAGCTCTCTTGTATAGTTTTCAAGGTCTGTCCAGTTTCCTTCTGTTTCTGCTTTTCTAGATGTAGGAGGTAAGTATATGTTAATGATCAATAGGGTTTTCATACCCCCTATTAGTATTACTGCCATGGCCAGCTGTCTCAAGGGGGGTTTCATTGTAGATTTCACTTTCAGAACCGTTGATACCAGAGTTTTTTCAAACTTGTATAACAGGCTCCAAAAATGATGGGCCTGTTTACTATTGGCAAAGATCATGTGCACTCTGCCTCTTAATTGCCTGGGCTTACTGGGATATATACAGTAGCATTTCGTGTTCGTTTAAGCATCCCAATCCTCACCCAGGATTTCTGTTACCGTCTGCAATATTTCTGAGTTGGAAGCCCAGGTGCCATTTGATTCTCTTAGTGGCCAGTTATAGATGGTGATACGGTTCACAGTCTTGGATGGTGGGGTTTCAGCCGGGGTGGGCTCTTCACTATCTGAGGTTACTGTCCCTTAGGGGTTTTCTGTCTGCATATTTTCCTTTCATACTGTCACTGCAAGTGGATGCTGGGGATAGGGTTCTTCTGGGGTATTTCCCTGCCATTCGTCTATAGTTATTGTTGTTGTTTAGTCGTTAAGTCGTGTCCGGTTCTTTGTGACCCTCTGCATATAAGTTAAATAATCAGGGGGACAATATGCAGCCTTGTGTTCCTTTCCCAATTTTGAACCAATCAGTTGTTCCATATCCAGTTCTAACTGTTACTTCTTGTCCTATATATAGATTTCTCAGGAGATAGATAAGGTGGTCAGGTACTCCCATTTCTTTAAATACTTGCCATAGTTTGCTGTGGTCCACACAGTCAAAGGCTTTTGCGTAGTCAATGAAGCAGAAGTAGATGTTTTTCTGGAACTCTCTGGCTCTCTCCATAATCCAGCGCATGTTAGCAATTTGGTCTCAAGTTCCTCTGCCCCTTTGAAATCCAGCTTGCACTTCTGGGAGTTCTTGGTCCATATACTGCTGAAACCTACCTTGTAGGATTTTGAGCATAACCTTGCTAGCGTGTGAAATGAGTGCAATTGTATGGTAGTTGGAGCATTCTTTGGCACTGCCTTTCTTTGGGATTGGGATGTAGACTGATCTTTTTCAATCCTCTGGCCACTGCTGAGTTTTCCAAACTTGCTGGCATATTGAGTGTAGCAACTTAACAGCGTCATCTTTTAAGATTTTAAATAGTTCCACTGAAATGCCATCACCTCCACTGGCCTTGTTGCTAGCCATGCTTTCTAAGGTCCACTTGACTTCCCTCTCCAGGATGTCTGGAGAGGTCAGCAACCACACTATCTGGGTTGTCTGGGATGTCCAAATCTTTCTGGTATACTTCCTCTGTATATTCTTGCCACCTCTTCTTGATGTCTCCTGCCTCTGTGAGGTCCCTACCATTTTTGTCCTTTATCATGTCCATCTTTGCACAAAAGGTTCCTTTAATATCTCCAATTATTAAGCACAAAAAGTAGCAAAGACAAACCACCAACTGCAGACCATAGAAAAATGAAACTGTAGTTGGATAAAAAGCAGGGAAGAATGCAAAGGACTGTTGGTTGAGCAGAAGCCCTTTGGTGGACAAATACAGAACTATTCTGAGCTGTATAAGAACTCTTTATCTGAAATTTTAATTGTTAAAAACCAAATAAATGACAACCAAGCGACTAGCAGATTGTCCTCCCCCCCCCTTTTTGGTACGTCCTCTATATGTCATGTTTAAAAGCAAACTATGCAGTGCATAAAGTATGAGATGATGTCTAGTGAAAACAGGCCCTGATTGACAAATTGTCCAAGTCCTCATCTGAGATTTCCATTCTGGCAGCTGCAAGTAACATGGAGATGAGATCCATTCTTCCCCCATGAACACTAAGAGGAGTCATCTCTAAGTAATATGTAGTGTTTGGTCACATTATACAGTGGTGCCTCGCATAGCGATGTTAATCGGTGCAGCAAAAATCGCGCTAACCGAAAACATTGCTATGCGATTTTTAAAACCCCATTGAAACACATTGAAACCCCTTCAGTGCATTCTAATGGGGTAAAAACTTGCCTTTAAGCGAAAATCCTCCATACGGCAGCCATTTTCGCTGCCCGGTAAACGAGGAATCTGTCCCAAAAAAGAGCGGGCGGCCATTTTTTCCGGCTGTCATTTTGGAACCGCCGACCAGCTGTTGGAAAAAAATCGCTATTCGAAAAACGGTAAGCAAAACAGCTTACCGATCATTGCAAAGCAATTTTTTACCATTCAAAACATTGTTATGCGATTGCTTTTGCGATTGCAAAAACCTAATAGCTATCCAGATTTGTCATTAAATGGGGTGCTCGTTAAGCAAGGCACCACTGTATATAGCAGTTCAGTGGTTTGCTTCTGAAAGGAAAGTACCTTTGGTGATTCACCATATGTGCATGAAGGAACCATGTAAGCCACCTAGAGTGGTCAAAATGACCAGATAGTCGGGGTATTAAATAAATAAGTAAATAAATAAATAAACAAACAAACAAACCCTGAGACTACACCTCTCCAATACAGCAGTGACATCGCATTAAAACATGCAAGCTGAGTGACACAATAATGCCAGCAAGGAATCATTTTGGGCTTAAAATCCCACAACAAGTGTAAGATATCAGTTTCAGGTAGAGGACTAGTGTTGCTGCACTGTATCATAAGTGATCCATACTATAACAATAATAGATCCAGTTTTAGTATTACTAATACAAAATCAAATAGTACTATCAACAACAATGAAACTAATGTGTACCAACACCACCATCCTGAAAAGATTGGTTGCATTGGTGAAATGAAGAGTGGTGAAAAGGAATTGATGTTATTGTTAAGGTCTGGTTTTGCTCTGTGTCCTCACAGAGTCCAGCACTCTGAAAAGATCTGAAAGAGAGGTACTACCAATTGTGGAAGTGTATTCTAGTGATCACCTGATGATCAGCCTGTTCTAGATCCTTATATAGGTGCCAATGCTGTCCTTTCCAATCTGGCACAGCTGTCTAGATAGAGGATAAACCTCTTTTAAGGGTCTGGGGACTGCTTGATGCTTTCCAGTGTTGTTTTTTTTCCAGATAGCTTTGTAGATCACTTGTAGGAAGGGCTCTTCCGGGGTGGGGGGGGGAGGGAAGATATTTTAAGAAGAAATGAAAAATACCTGAAGAAATAACTTTGATCCTAAATCCACTGTCTTTTGTTTCCTTCCCTCAGCAGTTAAATATTTATGTTAAGGGCATAGTCTCACAGAAAGGGTAACTTGTGGATAGACTGCCCCACTTCAAACTACTCACATAAATGGATGCTCATATATATGCTCATATACATCAATATCTGTTTAAGAAAAACCGTGTATGTGAATGAGTGTGTACTTTTCTTTAAAACCCTACATATAAAAAGTAGCATGTAAAACGGGAGACTAAGTTACAATCCTATACTCCACCTATAAAGGAAAATTCAGGTCAGATATGGGTTAAGTCTATATCTGTCTGAATTTATTATTTGTTCAGGAAAACAGATTTGTTTTAGATTTTTCTTCCTAGCTTATTCAGAAACATATGCCTGTAAGCACATTATTTTTTACATAATACAAAGAAGACATAACAGTTTTAGTTTGTGTTGGTTCTAAAATTGGGTAGGTACCTCAAGTGCATAAAGAGTGAGGGGAAAAACATTTTTAAAAAATAATACAGTAATTGCCTTTTGCCTTCAATTCTGAAGTTGTCTGTTTCTGGGGAAATTGCATTGATAGATCATTCTGATGTAGTATTTCCATGTTCTGTCTCACATGATAAGTTGCTGCACGAGAATGAAATGCTAAACAAGAGTTACCCCTAACTTTTTACTTTTCGGTGAGATTCCTTAGCCTCCCTCTCCAAACCCCTTTAAAGCCAGCCACTAGAGGGCCATCCATTTGACAGCAAATGGACTGAACATCTCTGATTCGCACAGTAGAGGGCACAGAAGCTCTTCCATATGTAAAAGGATACCTAAACCTCTGTGGTGTCTTAAGAGAAAAAGACATGGGAAAATACGTCAAGGAAATTTACCCATGCAAGAATAATTAAATGTTTTGCTTTCCAGAGTTAACTCTTCTTATAGTTAGTAAACAGTTGGCTTTGGCACTGGAGTGAAATGACTTTTCATATACTGAAGTGTTGTTTTATTTTGCTGGTTTGGCTTCTGTAATGCACCTATCCATTTTAAAGGAAATCAACCCTGAGTGCTCACTGGAAGGACAGATCCTGAAACTGAGGCTCCAATACTTTGGCCATCTCACAAGAAGAGAAGACTCCCTGGAAAAGATGCTGATGTTGGGAAAGTGTGAAGGCAAGAGGAGAAGGGGATGACAGAGGATGAGATGGTTGGACAGAGTCATTGAAGCAATCCACATGAATTTGACACAACTCTGGGAGGCAGTGGAAGACAGGAGGGCCTGTCGTGCTCTGGTCCATGGGGTCACAAAGAGTCGGACACGACTAAACAACAAATTCTGCAGTTCTCTCCACCCACCCACAATCCACATTTGATGATCTAAACGTGCTTCCTTGTTCTTCCAGCTCTGTTGACTGCCACCAACTCTCCAGGGGTTCCAGCAAACATCCGCAGCTCTGCCTGGCAAAGCAAGGCCATAATCCTGGATCCTCTTGCATGCAATACATCCTCCCCCCCCCCAATTGTCAATCTTATAAATGTCTAGGATAGCCATCAAAAAATACTTGAAGGTCAGCCAGCTCAATCCTTCTTCACTAAAACAAAGTCCTCTGCCCCAGATAATCTTTAAAATTTATCCTAAATCATGTTGGCTGAACTGTTCTTCACAAGCAAAGATAAGGGTTTATCTCCTTTTGGCACCAACATAAGCTGGTTGCAGTGGTTGTTATAGGGGTTATTTGTGACTGTGAGGCCGCAAAAGAATTCTGAAGTTGTTCGATTAAAGCTTGGATCTCACTCCTATTGTGTGGCAATATTTTAATCCAGTGGTACACTTTCCAAGATATTTTGCCAGAGACGGAGTGACAAACGTCTCTTCCCCATTCACCAAAAGCAAAGTAGAACATATCCATAGCCCACCGAATTTTTTGCGGGGAGGAGGACCACATGAGAAAGAATATCCACTATAATCCTCATCCTTGTTAGTGAAAAAACTACAACAATCAAGAAAATAATTAAAAATTCAATACTCTTTTTATGCCCGTTTGCAATGAATACCCCTCTAGACAAATGTTTCTAGTTATAGTTGGTACAGAGAAAACACAGTTATCCCTGTTTTTCTAGGCAAATTGCATGAGCACTAAAGTGATACTGGCAGGAAAACGCTAGAGCCCACCTGAAGGCCTACTCCGTAGGAGTGTTGCCAGTGATGGAAATTTTCTCAGCTGCTCCCACTGCAACTTCAGAAAGTTGTGTGGTTAAAAACCTATTATGCTCCGGCCCATGAGAATATTATATTGACCCCTTAGTAGACCAAGGGACAATGTGCATGACACTCTGCTGATAAAAATGCCAGGGTCCATTTTGACTTGGGTTCTATCCAGGCTCACTGGATATAACTTTGACACGTGCTTGTCCAGTGATACAAAAACAGTTTTCATGTTTCACCACTTGAGGATGCAAGCAGTTTCCTTGCAGAAATGAGGATCTCCGAATGTATGCTACACCTGGATTATAAATGTGGGACAATTGGAAGGTCCAGCCAAGTGGGTAAAGTGAGATATGAATGCTTTGAAGCCAGTAGTTGTCGTGAACATTTCCTTCTTTTCTTCCCTTTTGCTACCTGAACATTGACTTTGAAGGGTCAGCTAGCCCTTCAGAGCTATTTTTGGGGGTGTATTAGAAGCTACTAAAGGGAGGAAAACTCCCCTCTCCCAGGTATGATGGTCCCTTTGTTCCATAAGCAAAACACCATTGTTAGATACTGCCTTTGTTAAAAAACAAATCTGAATGCTACAAACCACTGGCTTATGGTGCCTAAAACACCAACATAGTCAGGCCACACCTCCTATCAATACAAATGTAATGAAAACAACTGTAACACATAGGAGGGTATATCTTGTTTCAATAGTGCATAGTTATTCCTTAGTTGTTGCAATGAAGAAGTTAATCAGATGTAATTATTTTATAACCAGTTACTTCCAATTTCTGCCATTTATTAGGCATCTTAGTTTTGATAACCTAAACTGGTGTGATATCTTAAGCAATGAAAACAGAAGACCAAGGGCATTTCTGCATCCCCCCCGGCTCCAAAAATATGGCAGGGCGGGGGGGGAGGCCCTCAAAGGGCCTATTTATTCTCTTGGAGGCCTGCAAGTGTAGTTTTCAGTACAGGGGCCTGAAGCGAGTACTTCTTGCTTGTTTTTTCTCATAGCTGCTTCGATGCCCTGTGTGGTCTGCATGGAGTTTGAGAGCACGATTTTCAGTCCCAAAGCCTGCTGAGGCAACCCACTCGTCTTTATGACTAACCAGTGTATTCCAGTGTGAGCTTCAGTAGATTACAATTAATTTTTTAAAGTCATAATATAACCTCTCCTACAGCTGCATACTTCTTCATGGTTCACGTTTATCCCACATTTGCTCCATGGAACTCAGCACAGTGTACATTATTGTACTTCTTCCCTGCTCTCTGGAATGGTGTGAAGTACAAGAGTTAGTGATCACTCCAGAATAACATGGTGACCATTGGGTTTGAAGGGCATTTGAGCCTTACACACTAACCACAACATTACAATCTAGCATGCTAGCCACTACATCCCATAATAATTTAAGCTTTTCCTATCCAGGAGTCTTCCAGATGTTTTCACCCATAACACCCTAGCCAATGGTTAATGGGTGACAGCTGCTGTAAATCAAAACATCCTGAAAGCACCAGGCTGAAAAAAGCTACTCTAACTGGAAATAGCTACTGGTAGAATGTCCAAAGCATTTGACCAGAAAACTTTTTTTTAAAATACATGTTCATAACAAGGAGAAAAGTACTTCATAGACGTAATGTAGCCTGATATGGCTAGTTGCACTGACTCTCCAGCATTGCCTATATTCTTTCCTTTGTTTTGCTAAAGAGAGAGAGAAAAAAAAATATAAACTAATATATAATCAGAGATGTTGGTTTTAACCAGGAAATGTTCACTGACGGGTATAATAAAACAAAATGCTTACTGGATCTGAGAGGTTTCACTGTAGAGAGGCAACAAAACATTTCCTAAATTTAAAAAGCTATCTATCCATACCAGTAGCTTTGTAGCTGGAGACGGGAGTGTGTATGCGGAATGCATTGATAAAATAATTGGATTCCACGTGCAAAAATACAGATTTACAGATAGTGAAAGTGCTCTTTGGCTCCTGATTTCTGCAGAGAAGTCAGTTTTCCTTTGTCCATTATTCCTGAAGAGCTTGTAGTGCTTATTTACATATGAAAAGAGAAGTTTATAAAAGAGCTTTCCTCTTTTAAATTATTAACTATTAGACAAGCTAAAATCTGCCGCCATTATCATCCTATAGACTGACACAAACGGCATATGGATCATTCTAGAGCTGAGGGTTAGTTTCTTTTTAAAGAGAGAATTGTTTTAGTTTTTTTTTCCCCAGGAAATTAATCAGGGGAATGGGCTTTGTGCCGCTTGGAGCACATCTAATCTGTCCTTTGTTCAAATTTGCCTTGTTCCAATTCCTAGCAATTGTAGACAACATGGTCTTTTGTTCAGGAGCCACTTGTTACATGCATAATTAGAGACCTCGGGTAGCTGTGTTTAAAGAAAAACTGTTTTCCAATGTAATGTGTGATCTTGATAATAGTATTTTCATCAAAGGTAGCAATTACATTCATTAAGCCAGGACTGGCATGGCAGCAAGGAAATTAAGTGGAGGATGAATAAAAAGCTCTCCCATTTCTTTCCTTTTCTTTCTCTCTTTTCTCTCTTTTTTCAAATATCTGTCTCTTAATAAGTAGAAATGCACCATGTTGAGCTGTTACTGGAAAATACATACTGAATATGGTTTAAAAAAAATAATAAAGTCCCCTTAACCTTTCTGAATAATGATCCTGCAGATATCCCAGGGAAAGCCACTATAGCTGCACTTTTTAAATGAAAGGGCTTGAGTCTACATTAATTTCTTATGCAAGTTTTAAACGAGCTTAACATACGATGCAGGTCTTTAAAAGCTCCAGGGCTCCGTAGGATTAATTCACTGTTCTTTTCACACATAAATTAATTGTTTTGTGTTCTCAAAAACAGCAAACAGCACATAAATCAACCAGTTTAGGAGACAGGAAGGGCTTTCATTATCTGTTGAGAAATTATCACAGGGTTTCTTCCAAAGCAGAGAGCAGAGAAGAGAGGCCTTCCAAAATTAAGCCTAATTCTCTATTTATTAAATCTGTTATTAATATCAAGTTAAGAAATGTCCCTCCACAGAAGGAAATATGCTCCAAAGCAAACAGAGGACTGAGCTCAGGGAAGATTATGAGATAACCTTAACTGCCCTTCACCCTCTACTAGGGTTAAGTCAGTATTCGTGGCATGGAGTTGGCCCAAGGCACAGCAGCATGAAGAGGTGCAAGTCACTCACATTTAAAGAAGTGAATGGATGCCTAAACAAAGACCAACCCAGAGTGTGGAAAAGCTACTTTTTGGACCACCACTCCCAGAATCCCTCACATAGCACTGTCCATGCTGCCTGGGGGTTTCTGTAGTCTAACAAAAGGTAGCACTTCCATGCTTTGAGCTAACTGCATAAACATGCAACTCCACTAGAAGGAAAACTAAATAGCAAAGTAGGGCATCACTAGAGAAGAAACAAGGAAGAGGGTGTTTAACCTTTTGTCCCCCTCCACCTCTTGCACTGCTCCAAATCACCCTGCAGACATAGAGAAGACAAGGGTTTTTGTGGCACATTAAAATGTACTAGAGATGGGCATGAACCACTGGTTCAGTGGATCAACATGGCTTGTTTTCCTACTGAACAGCTGATCCTACTGTTCAGCACCCTGCCCCATCCCACAGGTGTCCACTCCACAGCACCTGCCCCCCTCCAGGTGCTGCTGATGAATATGTGCCTGCCGGAAGGGGGTGGGGTGCCAAAACACAGTTCTGCTAATCATTGGGGGGGTGGGGAAACTCACGCCAAGCCATAGAAACAGTGGTTTGTGCCGATCTCTAAAATGGATACATTTATTGTAGTATAAGTTTTTGCGGGATTCCATTTCATCTGATGCAGCAAGTAATACTGTAAGCCATTTTCGAAGAAGTGGCCATGCCAGTCTGTCATAATAAAAATAACTTAAAGCTAACATATTTCATCTTTACAAGTAGATGAGAATCCATTATGAATGTAAGTGGTATGTCTAAGGAAGTGGATTGTGATCCCAAAAACATGTTAGTCTGTTATTTTTAAGGTACCACATGCTTTCTGTCAACAGCAGTTTTGTCTTCTACTTCCTCTCTCCTTGCATGCTCACCCACACTGAATGGCTTGAATATAGAGAAAAAGTGTAAACTGTGAAATTGCTGGCAAAACAAATGCAGAATATATGCCCTGTGCTAGTTATGCCAAAGCTTAAATGAATATATGATACAGTGGTGCCTCGACTTACAACCATAATCAGTTCCAGAAGATGGTCGTAAGTCGAAGCAGCATTTCCCATTGAAATGCATTGAAAACCGATTCATCTGTTCTGGCTGTTTTTTGGGGGGGTTGTATCTAGAGGCACTGGTTGCAAGTTGAAGCGGTTAATCTGTCCTCTACCACTAGGGGGAGAACTTTTCTTCTTTTAACTTAAGATGACTTAGGTTAAAAAGAGGGCAGGAGCTGTTTGTGACCGGAGCTGTTTGTAAGTCAAAATGGTTGTAAGTAGGGACGTTCGTAAGTCGAGGCACCACTGTAACCTCAGTGATCATTCAAAGAAGTGCTGATTATAACATGGACATTGGTTTCAGATTGTTCTGACACTACAATTTGGGAGTGGAGGAGCTGCAATAAAAAGGGTAAAGGCCCAATGCAACACAGAAGTTCCATGTTACCCACTCCACATTATAGAAAAATCTGGTGATTCCTGGGCAAACACACTACCCATCTCCATCCCGATGCAGCCTGTATACCTAGATTGATCAGATAATCATGCCAAGTGTTGAAGAGTTCCTCTCTTTAGACCATTCTCTTGTAGAAATTACAAATGAAAATATAAATTCACTATCAACAATTACTGAGGTGCTTCTACAGCTTTTGGATACCTAAAAATTTCTAGATCTTTTGTTGGAAATCCAGCAACTATTTTTTTACATTGCTTTACTTTTTCCTAAATGCATTTATTAATTTATTGGTAAATGGTTAACAAATGTCTAGACAATGCCTCTGTTTTGGAAATGGTTGGTGGGTTACTTGATTGACTTGTTTGATCAATCCTTCACAAAGCTGTTCTTTCAAAATCATGATTTGAATTTGGGGGAAACTACTAAGATGTGTCTAAATCCAGCATTTGCCTCATTCGTCTACAATATCCCAAAGCTGCATATGATGCAATGCAAGTGGTTCGTCATTTTCATGGCCCTCTCATTTGTGTCTGATCTCTCAAATGCTGGATGCAGCCACTCAGCCAGAACTTCTTTGGCTCACCAAATCACTGCCCTAGCCTCAGGCCCTAAGAGAGGAAGATAAGGAGGGAAGGTGAGAAGAGTCATTCAAAGAGAAAGCAGGAGAAAACTACCTCTGAGGCAGGCATTATCAAGGCCTGACAGGATGGTGTTAAATTGCTGTCCTCAATGAGGTTGGGATCAAAGCTACTGAGATACTGTCCCATGGTTAGTAGGGTTTTAGACAACTAGCCCTTTATTTTGGGTGTGGGAGACAAAAGGGATCTATGCTTTTAAAAGGATAGAGGGAAGGCGGAATTACGTTGTGCTCTTAACTGCAGTTAAAAAGTCAACACAGAGAAATAGCTGTGTCGCTCACAAATTATTGCAATTAATGAGATGATTAAAAAGATAGAATTTTGCATTGTGAAATTTCACAATGCAGGTACACTGGGCCCAGCCTGATCTAGCCACATTAGTCATGTCATCACAAAAAGGAATGTGTCTTCTTATTGACTATATAAATCTTAAGGCTTGTGCAGTGCAGTCCTCTCAGAGGCAGTCCAGTATATTTTGCTGCCTGAGGTGGAGCAACAAATTTGTTTGATTTTTTTTTTTGTTCTGCTTACATCCTGCCTTTCTCTTAGGACTGGGGTTCTAGACTGCTCACAATAAGGTTAAAAACAGAAAAAATGTTAGGCCACTTCAGAATACTCTGTATCACAGAAATCCTGGAAACAGTCTTCATAATTTGGGATTGACTTGACAACAAATTATGAACAAAACAAAACACCAAGGGTATTGTATTGGCCTGCTTGGCCAAGGAAACTTACTGGACAGGAGGGCCACCAAAAAAGGAGAATGGTTTTTCAAATGGTGAATTGTCCTCCCTAAAAGAGAACATATAGCCACCTTACATTTGCTCCCTGCTTCATTCTTCCTCATTGATTGGTTGTCCCACAACTCTGTATATGTTGACACCAAAGACAAGGCATCTTTGTTCTTTGGTGCCACAACTTCCAGTGTTCCACACTAAGCATAGCCACTGTGGAATTCTGTGACTATAGTTCAAGACTAGAGATGTGGGTATTTGTATTCATATATGAATATGAATATCCCCGCACAGGTGAAAATAACACTCACAATTTCGCTGCTGCTGCCGGCTCCATGGAGGCTTCCTGTCGTGCTGTTCTCCACAACAGATTAGCCATTCTCCAACCTAGCAGAGAGGCTTGTCATCCTGCCTCCTGTCAGGAGTGGGTAATCGATTGTGGACAATGGCATGATAGGAAGCCTTCACAGAGCTGGCAGTAGCGGCAAAATCATGAGTGGGCCCTCGTTATTTCCACCTGTGCGGGCATATTCGTATATGAATATCCTCATTTCTATTCAGAACCAATAATCTCCTGCATCTGGTTTACTGAGAAGTAAGTTTCATGAAATCTTTCTTCATTGCACATCACACATTTGTTACACTCTGGGATACCTCCACTGCTCATCATGTGACCCCTATCTGGTGGCCATGTTGACTGTGAGATTTTAGGAGCTGCAAGTGAAAAAAGTAATGTTTGTTATATCACAGTATAAATATCTCAAAATAAGTTCCATAAAATGTAAGATTCATGAAAGCTCACATTAAAATAAGGGTGGAACTACACCCAAAAGCCCAGTCAGAGCAATTTGATTTGCAGCCTATTTGAAGTCGCTGTGGATTGATTCATTGGATATGGATGCAATGTGATTCACATCCCAGCCCACAGCACCCTTTCCTTCCTTCCTTCCTTCCTTCCTTCCTTCCTTCCTTCCTTCCTTCCTTCCTTCCTTCCTTCCTTCCTTCCTTCCTTCCATTTATCATGAGCTCCTTCCTTCCATGAGAAAAATATAAGGCCCTATGGGTTCTTTCATACAGTCTAGATTGATTAAAGGCATGGGGTCATGAATGAGTTTTTCAATATATACTCATCAAAAGGCAAAACAGAGGAAATATTTTGGAATGAGGGCATTTTATCTCAAATCCATGATGTGAATTCATTGCTGGGGGGTCTGTTCAACTCAGCAGTAGAGATGAGCACAAATCACAAACCATCAAAATCTCATGGAAAAACTAACCAATTTGCAATTCATTTTTCCAGTTCATGCCTAGGGAGGGACCTACCTCCTCCTGCCTCCTTCTCTGGTGCCTGCCCACCGCCATCCCACTGCCCCCATCACCTCCCTACCTGGTCCTGCAGTCATTACCACTGCGGCTGTCTATGAGGATGGTGGAGGAGAAAGGAAGAGGAGGAGGAGACAGGACCAGGTAGGAAGGCAATGGGGCCAGTGGGAAGGGGACAGGTGGGCATGAACTGAACCATGAACCACCCTGATTTGTTAGTCTTTCTGATTTGTAGTTGAGTTTGTGCCCATTTCTACTCATTAGTAAAGCATATAATTTGCATGTAAAAATTCCCAAGTGCACTCTCCATCTTTGCCAGATGAGAGTCTGTCTGAATCCCTGTGAAGCTGCTGACACCCATTGTTCTATAGGGTGAGACATCCTCAGCCCGCCAGATGTTGATGAACTACTCTTCCCATCATGCCTCAACCACCAGCCAGGCTAGCTAGGTCTAAAGGGAATTCGGGCTTCAATATATACTCCAAACGTGGTGTTAATTACGCATGGCTAGATGAAGCCATGGAGGAGTCAATGTAGAGCAATGTTCTCTGTTCCTGTGCTTATGTAAGGAGAAGAGGAAAAGTATGTTACAAAATGGGTTGAACTAACATGGCTTAACATTTTCTCTTCTTTTTCAGATTTATCTTTTTTTTTCAGATTTATCTTGAATCTTTATCCTTTGATAGTTACACATATCACTTCTGAAGGGCTTTCCAGTTTATCATGTAACAAACGCACAGTTGCTTTCTCATCTTTGTATGAGGAACATTTATTATTTGTAGCATTTGGACCATAATACGTCTTTCCTAGGGAAATGTTGACAGCAGGTTTCAAATTTTGAAATGTTGACCCAACTAGCAGACCTCATTCTTGTAGAAAGTGACTGAGCAAATATGTGTAATTCCTGTGGGATCAGTGGCAATGAGTGACACAGATCCAATAATTGTGCATTATGTTGTTTTGATGCTTCTTGAAGAGGGGGAACGTTGTTTTTAGTGTATACTGCAACTTCCATGACTAGTGTCCATGCTGAGTGAGGGATTACATAAGAACATAAGAAGAGCCCTGCTGGATCAGGCCAAGGGCCCATCTAGTCCAAATTCCTGTATCTCACAATGGCCCCACCAGATGCCTCTGGAAGCACACGAAACTAGATACCTGTCTCCTGATACCCATCCCCTGCATCTGGCATTTTGAAGTACCTTTTAAGGCAGTGGTCCTCAACCTTGGGCCTCCAGATGTGCTTGGACTACAACTCCCAGAAGCCTTGACCACCATCTCTGCAGGCTAGGATTTCTGGGAGTTGAAGTCCAAGAACATCTGGAGGCCCAAGGTTGAGAACCACTGCCTTAAAAGGTACTTCAAAATGCCAGATGCAGGGGATGGGTATCAGGAGACAGGTATCTAGTTTCGTGTGCTCCCAGAGGCATCTGGTGGGGCCATTGTGAGATATAGGAAGTCGGACTAGATGGGCCCTTGGCTAAAAAGGGTGGTTAAAAAAGGGGACTTTCACCATCTCTGAGTGTTCTAATAGTATCAGCTTGCAGGGGTGCAGGTTTATGCTGGAGCTCAAAGTTGACTGGCCCCAAGGCAAAATCAATTTCTGAATTTAGTTGCACATATAACCACAGAAACCCTATTGCAAACCTCAAGATCTTTTCCCATCAAAATTGAAGCTGGACGTGCTCTAATGAAAAAAAGGCTGCTATGAAGGTGAACCACTTCTGCTCCAAGATGGATTGCAGGAAGGGGGGTGTTGGGGAAAGTGTAGCTTAGTGGTAGGCTGAATGCCTTGTACACAAAAGGTTCTTACATTTTCATCCCCAAGAATCAGGGACAAGCTGATCTGAAATATTTCAGCCTTAGGCCCTGATGAGGAGTTGCCAGTTTTTATCTTCAGTGAAGGCCAAATGGATTCCAGATGAACTAATTAAAAAAAAAACAGTTTATATCACTTTTTATGAAAATACATTCAGACAATCAATCAGCAGTCAATCCACATTATAAATTAACTCATAATTCTAATACATATTCGTTGTCATAGAATAAAGTGTCTTATTTATTTTTTCAAGACAAGCGTAGGTGATACCTTTGTTAGACCACTGAAATATCACAAACAGAATCTAGCTTTTGGCTCCTGCAGGAGGCCCCATTAGACTGAGCATGGTCCACCACCACGAATCCAGGTGCTGAGTTACGGGCAGCTCTGACTAATAAAATTGGGAGGGACTCTATTTATTTATTTATATATACATAACATACCCCACCCATTTAGTGAACATGCCATTATTCTGGGTGTCTTACAAAATATTATTAAAACCATATTAAGCATATAGAACATACTAAAAGAATAAACTTTCCAATCTACATTCTCAGAGGTAAAATCTGAAACCTGGTTTTCTTCTTTCTTCTTTGATTTCCAGTTTGTTTTAGTTTATTTCATTTTCATGTCACCCTAAAAAGCCATTCCACAAAGGGCTTTGAATTGTGTTGGTGCTTTAAAAAAAACAGTTCAGGATCATTTCTTCTCTGGGTCTATTGCTTCTGAAAATGTCATCAGGTAGAAATGTTTCTAGTGTAAAAGGGCCGATGAATCTAGACTCTCTACAAAACCAAACCATGAAATATTACATTTTAAAAATGCAGTTACAGTGTGAAATCCAAGTGTTAGTGACAACACAGCCAACTAAATTAAGGTGGTTAGTATACAGACTGCATGGTATAATAGATAGGAAGATGGACGAAACCTCTGGTTACCTGGGTTCAAGTCCTTGTTCCACCATGGAAACCTACTTGAGGGAGGGCATAGAACTGGTTAAACCACTCCTTAAATATCTCACTTAGCTCAAAAGTCCTGTTAGGGTCACTGCAAGTTGTTTCCAATTTGACAGCACATAACAAACAACAATGAGCCCCCATGCCCCCCAAATATTTTTGAAGGAAATATTTTTCTCAAATAATTTCCTTAACAACCCCCCTTATGCCCTTTAGTAGAAAGGAAAAATAGCAATTTTGTCATGTTTTGAAGGTTCACCAACACCCAAGTTCTCCCATATCTCCCTCATTTTTGAAATATAGAATTGATAGGCTACTAGACTGACTAATAAATTAGTGGGATGAATCTGAATGAACTGGCATAAATATGAAGAGAAGACAAGATGTTGGTCATGTAATAATGTCAACACATTTTGCAATATTCTGCCACCCTTTCAGACACCTCCTTCTGTAATCAATGAATTCACGTTGTGAATTTCAAGCTAAGTGCCTTTATTCCCAACTATTCTCACTGTAGGCTTTTTATAGCTGAGTATTGACCTGCTCCTTCACAACACCATGTCTTTGATTAATTCTGAGTACATGAGAGCCACTGAAGGGCCTTTTCTTTTTATGGTCAACAAATACTCTAAAATCATTATAACCTCACTATCTCTCTAGTTCACGACTGTATAGCTAGTTATATTAGTTGTGCCAAAATCTACAACCACAGAGAATTGAATTTTATAGGAACAAACTTTTTTTTCTTGAACAAATTTTGATATGGACTCAGGTCAACATTGGCTTCATTACTGTTAGTGCATTGTGCTAAGGACAAACGCACAACACCACAAACTGTAGTGTTAAACATTGAAGTACTTTTCTGCATATTAATATGAATGAATGTGAAGGTTGTGGATGTGAATGAGAGGGATGTGTTTTTATGTGCAAGGTGCTATGTTTTAAGTAATGGATGCTATGTTCTAGTGTGTTTTATCATTATGTGTACTGGAGATGGCATTTAATTTCATTGTACAGAAGTACAATGACAATAAAGTAAATTCAATTCAATTCAATATTGCCGAATGGCAAAATGCTCTAAAGATTCCTCACAAACAACTGTTATAAACTGTATGTATGTATGTATGTATGTATGTATGTATGTATGTATGTATGTATGTATGTATGTATGTATGTATGTATGTATGTATGTATGTATGTATGTATGTATGTATGTATGTATGTATGTATGTATGTATGTATGTATGTATGTATACACAGAGAGAGTATGTATACAGTACTGTATATATACAGTATACACACACATATCAGACACCCAAATAAACTAGGTATTACATAAGTTTGAAGTAATCCTTTTCCACAGCTCACCAGAGAAAAGACATGTGACCAAAATATGGAATAAAATGAGAAAAAAAAGTCCCCTGTTCGTGGAGATGTGAATGTAGTTAGAAGAGGACCATCTCCTGCATTTTGCTCCATTTATCACTGTATTAATGTTCACCTACGGAGTAATTCTGTGACACTGAACCCATTTGTGGCCATTTCTCAGATGGCTAAGTGAGTCACAGGGATATTAAATTGCTCAGAGCTGTTCACACATGCCACCTATGTGAGAAAATAAGTAAAATGAGTGACCCCCCTCAGTTTATGTATTTGATGTTTAAGATCAAAAGTAGTGAAGTCTCATGGCTTCAGGAGTCACCACTGTTCACGAGATCCATCTCATAAGCTTAGAAACTCATCATAACTATATGCTCATCACTCTCTCTCAGCCTGACCTATCTTAGAGAGTTGTTGTAAGGATGATGTGGGGAAGAGAACAACCATATGTTCTGTGGACTCACTAAAGGGAATGCTGGATATAAATGTAACACATAGTTAAATATTGTGTCATATAAAACAACAGAAGCTATGCAATACATGTGACCAGAACAAACCTATCTTCAAATTATACCACCAAGTAGTATAGCTTGGAAAAATTACTTTTCTGGACTATAACTCTAGGAACCTAAGGACTGCCCTTTCTGGCTGGGGGTTTCAAAAGTAGTTTTTCCGAGATCCAATATGAGTAATTGTTTGGCTCAATAGAAGGGAGTTTCAAATAAGCATGGAGTTCAGACATCAGAAGAAAGCTTGTGCTCTGAGAAACATGCTAGTCTTTAAAATTCTGCAAGATTCTCACTTTCTATTCCCATTTAATAGTTTGCAACCTTTTAGGATACTATTAAAGACAATGGCTAGTATTTAAAGATGCCATTTACTTAGCATAAAGGATATTGCTCTTGTGAACCTCTAGTTCTGGAGTGCATTGAAGGGGACACTCCAACACTCAAAATATCTGCTGAACCTACCTGCATGGGGGGCATCCTGCTTGATTTCCACATGTCCAACCAGTTGCACAAATAGTTCTACAATCTCCTGCACTACCAGTTGAAGACTTGATTATAGAACCAGGTGTGTAACTGATTGTGCAAGAGATAGCATGCCTAAGGATCACAGATGTGTCACTTCTTAACACATTGTTTTCCTCTGCTAATATTCTTTTAGATTTAGGTCATTGGGATATTCAAAGTTCTGTGATCAGGATGATAATGTGTACTTTACATGAACACCAGAGAGAGATAAACTGTTTTCTGAACAATGGGCTAAATCCAATGTTTAGTCCCAACTAGATTAGAGCCATTGAATCAATGAGACTTATGTAAGCATTGAATTAGCAATTGATTCAATGGGGCTTCTCTAGATGAGACTAACTACTGGATTTAGCCAAATGAGATGGTGTGTTTCTGACTAATGTTTAAAGGGGAACAGATCATCTTTCTATGCCTTCACTCACATGTATTGATTGTTTACTTCATGGCCAGAGAGAACGCAAGAGGGAGGAAGGGTGGGAGGGAGACAAGATGTATTATAAAGAAACAAAGAAGAAGTAGATTGGGTTTAAGCACCTATCACTAAAGTTAGCCTCCTTCTGCATTTTTTTTAGAAAAAAAGGAGGGGGGAGAAACCCCTATCTGGGCATCATACTAGGAATGACTCCAGTTCTTGTGTCATAAATTTGAGTGTGTAGAACGAAGACTTATTGGTGAATTTAGCAGTATTTTTCGTTGAAGTGGCAGTTGCTAACCATTACACCAGTATTTATTTGATTCTTAAAGAGCACAAAACCATGGCCTACAAATAAAGAAGATGGAGTAATAGCTTTTGACTGGGCCACTAGCTTTAAACTTGAAATGAAGTGTCCAGTTTTGAGTTACTGTGTCCAAATGCCATTTGTACAGTTTGAAAAGTGGGAGCATTTTTCCAGCTTGTCAGTGTTAGCTGTAGTTCATTCCCATGAATGATATCACTGAAGGAGCCCATCGCGCTGCTGTAAGTACTTCACTCATGACTGGAATGTATTAAATGTATTAATCTGTGCCTCTGAGTGTAATTTAGGGAAGCCCTACATTTGACACATTCTTGTACATCCTTATTTTATGACCCTATCCTGCAGGTAACCATGTCTCAAAAGCAAAGTGACAGAATGAAGTTAAAATTGTGTGTCACAAACTATCATATGCACTTGTGTTGCTTATTTCACTGTCAGAATTATAGATATCGGGTTAAATATGTCTATGGCTTGGTTTTATGTTGCAGTTGCCAACATTAAGATCCATGCTGGGAAGCACAGAGTCCTAATGATTCTTTCAGCCCTTAGGATTAAATAATACCGTGAATATAAAGCTTATACACACACACACACACACACACACACATATACCACTAGATCATGAATAATCAAACAATGTCACAAGGTAGAAATAAAGTCTCAGACACAACACCCAAAGATAAAACACAAGGCTATGTTATCTTACCAAATATTTGTTGAAGCTATTTTAAGCCGCCTGAATGAAAATGTATTTTTCCCCCCAACAAGGTTGCCTCTCATGTCAACCTACTGAACTCATAAAGCATTTACAGCCACCTTTTAACCATTATCTCTCATAAATCTGAACTCGACTTCCTCTAGAAATGTATGATTTTGAAATTAATGTGACTTTTACTGCAATTCCTAAGCTGCTACATAGATATATTTTGTCAGCATATATATTTTACTGGTAATTAAGTCGCAGGGTTATTGTCACTAATCTGTGTAGGTATGCTTGGGGCACTGGGAGAGATTGAGGAGGGGAAATGAAGAGATATCCTGGCACAACTGCACATGTGTATACATGACAACTACTCTAGAGTAATCTCACTGACTATTGAAGCATATGCTGGAGTTCCAAGCAGCAGGTTGGACTAGATCCATGGTTCTGAACCTTCAGTATCCTATATCCCATTAAAATCACTCTATGAAAGAGGCTGAATGCCACCAGAATAGAAGCAAAAAGCCCACTTTTCCCAAAAAAAATTCTAGTGTTACAGGCTCTAGGGGTGTGTGTGTCTCTCTCTCTCTCTGTGTGTGTGTGTGTGTGTGTGTGTGTGTGTTGCAAATTATCTCTTTCTCTCTCTTCCTCTCCATCTCACCACCAATGTAGAGTCTCAACATCTGGAAAGGGACCAATCTCACTAATGGAGAGCCTTCCACTTTCTGTCCAGTCCTCTGCTGACTCTTTGACTTATTTATTTATGGGTGATACTTTTATTTCTCTGATGAATTCATGGCATCCTATATAGCTCTTTTCCTTTCCACTTTATTCTCACAACAGTCCTGTGATGTACTGTAGGTCAGCCTGAGTGTAGCTCACACAAGGTCACTTAATTGGTTTCATGGGATCTCCCATATCTTAACCCACTGCTCAACTTTGTTTGGGAACCTGCAGAAGAAAAAGAGATGAGTGGGGGCAGCTAGTTTGAGTAATAAATTGGTTTGGGCAATGTTTTCCTTTCTTCCCTACCTCCAATGGCTTCTGCTGTCACCTCCAACTAGAGAAGTGTTCAAGATAATCCACTTTCAAACCTAGACCTACCTATAGAGAGGGGGAAAAAGAGGAACTCTACCTACACAAACTCCTGTTCTTACTTGATGGCAGAGGTGTTTTGGACTACATCTCCCACAATATCTTTCCACCGGGCATGCTGGGTGTGGCTGATGGGAATTCTAGGCCAAATCTTCTGTAGGAAGAAAGGTTTGCTCCATTTGGGGACACAGAGAGATGACAATGTTACCGCTTTGGACCACAAATCCAGGAACTATGTTGGCCAGGCTATGCAGTAAGGTAAAGGTTCCCCTTGACAATTTTTGTCCAGTTGTGTCCGACTCTAGGGGGCAGTGCTCATCCCCGTTTCCAAGCCATAGAGCCAGAGTTTTTGTCCGAAGACTATCTTCCGTGGTTACATGGCCAGTGCGACTTAGACACGGAATGCTGTTACCTTCCCACCGAGGTGGTCCCTATTTATCTACTCGCATTTCCACGCTTTCGAACCGCTAGGTTGGCGGGAGCTGGGACAAGCCATAGAGCCAGCGTTTGTCCGAAGACAATCTTTCCGTGGTCACATGGCCAGTGTGATTTAGACACGGAACGCTGTGCAGTATCCTCTGGCAAATGTACACAGACGCTTACTAAAACATGGAGAGATCCAGTAGCTGCATGTTCATTTGATGGCGCCATTGTTTTGCTTTTTCCTCGTCAGAAGGCTGATATGACCATGTTGATCCATGCAACAGTAACCTCAAGATACACTCTACATCGGAGTACCTTTGAAGTACCTTTAAAGCTACAACTGGTACAACACATGACAACTAGGTTACTAATGGGTACTTAACCTTCTTGCTAGGTTTTATTGCATTTTACCATTTATATGGAATATTTTATTGTTGTGTGTGTTACATGCATTGTTCTTGTGTTGTGTGCCTTTCTGAGTTTCTTTGGAGAGAAGAACATCACATTTGGCTGTCCGTCTGTCCATACATCTCTCTCTCTCTTGATATTGTTTCAGGGGTGTGCAGAGCATCCCTGCCATCTTGTTTGATATCTGTCCACATATCCCTGGCAAGTACTGTACTTGTCTTCAGCATTCAAATGTTGCATCCCATAAGAGCACAAGAACCAATATGCTCTTCAGGGGAAGAAAGGCTCCCATTTTGGTGTTTTGCTCAGCAGCCTTGCCTCTCACAACACTTCTTACCAGTGATGGAAGTGAACTAAATACTTTGCATGGGCTGTTGTACTACAGTTTCTTTCTGTAAAACAAGCAACGTCCATTATAGTCATAGCCGAAAATTCATGGGAAGCTTAGTAGAGAAAACAACTGTTTGAAAAATGTGGAGCTGACTGTGCTGGACTTTTGCAAGTTTGTGCAGCCAGTAAGGCCAGTTCCTATTGGCAGCAGATAAATGGAGAGTGTTTTCTTCATAAAGCCCAAGATTTGGAACAGAGCTTGGAAATGGGACTTCTTGGTTAGGGGATTCAAACGTTGTAAAAAAAGTGACATTCTGAGTTAAACGAACTCTTCAGAGTGGAAAAGGGCAGCCATAATTGCACAACTGACCATGCTCCTCTAGGGATCAACAGAGCTAATGACAGATAGCGTTCCTAGTGCGTTCCTTCTCTATCTTGTCTGCTCTCCTGCTTCTTTACATATACTCTCAGAATTCACTCCCTCCCGTCCACCCCTCCTGCTTCTTCTCCTCCTTCCTATCACATAGCCAGCAGTAGCAGATGCCATTGTTTTTCCCTCCCAAGTATGAAGTCCCTCCTGTAAAATTCCCTCATCACAGAAGTGCAGAAAGAGCGCTGCTTTGCACCACAGTCACTATCTGCTCTTACCTAAACAAATGCACACACCTGGTCTCTGGTAGGGAAGAAATATGAATGTCTTATAATAGACAACCTCCTTCCTTTCCAGCATTTTCTCTCACTTCTCTGCTTTCCTCCCCTCTGCTTCCTTCTCACACTTGCAAGAGTGAAGATCAAGCATATGCACAGAGGTTGGGGAGGGGTTGTGTGGTCCTCCAAATGTTTGGCTGCAACTCCCACCAGCCCCAGCTAGCACAGAATGTGGTAGTTGCAGTCCAGCAAAATGGTAGTTACAGCGCATCTGGAGGGTCATGTACTCCCTAGCACTGCCATATTTTTTTTTTTTTTTTTTTTTTTTTTTTTGGATGGAGCCGGGTTTGTGTGTTTTTAAAGGCTGAGATCTGGGAAAGTCTGGAGTCAACTGTATCAGCAGTGTGGATCACAGCCTGATCCTGGACAAACCTGAAGAAATCCTACAGAATATCACTGAATGGCATGCATGCATGCATGCGTTTGTTTGTTTGTTTGTTTGTTTGTTTGTTTGTTTGTTTGTGTATTTATTTATTTATTTATTTATTTATTTATTTATTTATTTATTTATTTATTTATTTATTTATTTATGTTAGATATAGATGTAGATATAGATATAGATATATGGAAGAAAAGAGACGAAGCAGAAGTGCGACGGCTACAAATAGAAAACATCATTATCATCATCATCATCTGTACCTCCTATACAATTTGTACTTGAGGGTGAGCAATCACACAGTTCCTCTACATGGAAACATGCCTTGGCTACTTCCATTTCATGCCCTGTCTCCCAAAGCACTTCTTTGTGCTGCATTCCAAGGTGCAAGAACACCTTTCCTACAGTGTGTTGGCTTTCTTTTCTTTTTTTCCTTTTTTCTCTTTACTGAACTCAATGTTGTCCCTTGTGACACACATCAGATCAAGTGTCTCTATAGCAATATGTGGTGTGTGTATTCTTAAGTCCTGTAGGGCTGATGAGACTTCTGAATAAAGCCAGGCAATTCATAAATGTAGAAAGCTGCAACGCTCCACCTGCAGGCATCGTTAGCTGGCAATGATGGGGATGATAGAAGTGATGGGAACAGTGACTGAACTCTGACCTTATCGATCGGAGCCACCTCTAACCAGCTGAGTTGCTCTGGCCCAGTCAGCTGAAAAAGAATTTAAAGGGTAGTCATCTTCCCCAGTTCGACTTGCCTGTCATTAATAATGTTTTCATCCCTGACAGTGATAAACATGCAGTATTTGAAGAGAGTTTATTAAGGTCAGTCTATAAATAAAAATTAAAATTTTAAAAAATGGGTTTACACAGATGAACAGATGGATGGATAAAGTGATTGGGAAAACAATAAATATGAAAATTGACAGATGGATAAAGTATCTGGCAGTGATCGCTCAAAAAAAAAAGCTGGGGAGAAAAAGCACCATCACCTCCCATACCTCAAATAACTGGCAACATCATACAATACCTTTCTCTCTCCTAAAAAAGAGATAGATTTAATGAAGCTGCTTCAGAACTTACAGGCTTCGTGGAGCTCTGGGCTGACGAACATTTTGTCATTTAATGCCTATTCTCTGATCTGATTTTAAAAAAAGGATTACAGCCATTTTCTTTTATATCAGATGTATAACTGAGTATTACTAAAATTTGAATGTCTCACCTACCTTGGATTAAATGCCAAAAGCTTAAAAATTGTGAGTTTCACTTCATATAAGATGGTGTCAGAAATACTGGCTACTTCTGTTTCAGGCCTGTATTCTTAACAGAATGAATATAACAAGAAAAAAAAATAACCATCTTATGATACTATTAAACCTTAAAATAAAGATGCTGATAAAAATCATCAAGCTTTTAATCTTTTTCTCTCTGTGATACAAATAGTTTTTTCCTGCCTATACACACTTATACTTAATCTGAAAGCAAGGAGTTCCTATAATAATAGCATTTTTTCATGTAACATTTAACCAGACTGCAATCTGAATGAAATGAAATATCAAATAGCCATTGTCTTTTGTGAAGTCTGTTGAAACAGTCAAAAACAGCTGCTAAAATTTGGGAAATGGTGGGGTTTGAAGGTACTACATTTTGCCTTCCTGTGTGTGCATATGAAATGAACTTAAATTCCCACAATGTACTCTACTGTTAAAGTAGAGCAAAGCCTGAGGTTCTCCCTTCATCTGGGAAATTTTGGAGAGGGCCACAATTGTTGGAATACAGAGTAGAGCATTGCCATTTTCTGATCAGGTTTCCCATTTCAAATATTTCTTTTTGTTGCCTGTGTATAGTTCAGCAGTAGTCTTTTGTCAAGACATCATTCATTCATCCCTTTATGGGATCTAGGTGTGAATATAACAGTGGAATTGAACAGTGACTTTAGAATGCAGGGCCATGCCTAACATCAGATTGGTAGTAGCAATGCACAACCCAAAGAATGTGGTGTATGTTTAAGTGTCAATGTGGTTAATGAGACACTAGCGCTCAAATCTTGTTGCATGACAAATATTAAGGGTTAAGATGGTCCACCAGCACCACTGGCCATGCCATCTGGGAGATACTGGAACTTGTAGTTGAGAAAAGAACCAAGTGCAGAGTTGAAGCAAACAGATGATGTCACTCTGTCAGCATTTTCATTAGAAGAAAAGTCCCACTTGACAAGGTATTTTTCAGATCACAATTCCAAATTTCTGACAAGTCATTGGTAGTGACAAGGTTGGTCCTGACCTTAGAGACAGTGAGGTAGGCACCTCAGGTAGCAAATTTGATTATCATGAAAAGGTAGTTGTTTGTGAATATTTAATTCAGTAATTCTCAGCCAAGTCCCAGAAGTCTCACAGGTACACCGGTAGTTTATTTGGGAAGCTTTATTTTCAAAACAATTATGAGGAATTTGCTATTCCTTGGCTTGCATCATCTCCTGCAAGTGTAATATGATGTCTCCTGCCAATCCTATCCTTTCAAATATTATCCCTCTGTGACTTTCTGCATACTTGTAGTTACTGTGGACATTCAGAGTTTCTCCTGATTGCCCAATCAGCAATTCCACTGCTCATCAACATACTGTACATGACAAACTGAGTAACGAAACCCCATAAATAAATGCAGTGACCATTGGTTCATAAAGGTTCTTGGGGTGCTCTCCCACCTCAATTTACGTTACCCTTAGGAAGCTCACATCTCAGGAACAGATTATCTTTTGGAGCCACTTTAGAAGCAAAAAATAATTGGTCTTCATTGCAATAAAATGTGGTTGCTGTTTGGTGTCTGCAGATGGCTTCCAAATGTATCAGGCAGGCATGTTACTGAACACTAAAAGTTTGATCACCAGCAGTTCTGAATGCTATCCCCACAACCTGTAAAAATCAGAGAAAAATCTCCCCTTGACCCCCAATGTCAATAGTAATTATCACCCTCCTGTCTCAAGATCAACAATAATGAAAGACAGAGGCTTGTAATCTCATTGCCTAAGGGCAAGGTGGTTTGTTTGTTTGTTTCACTGTTTGAAACATGTTCATAGACAGAAATTGGTCATTTTGTGTACATGTCTTCTGCTTCTACAGTTGGAGCATCGGAAAAGAAATTTTAAAAAGGCATGATACAAAAAAGAGGTTTTTTCTATCTTGCTACACCCTGCAGTATGTTTGTGGGTGCGTGATTTTTATTTAGTACACTATCAATTTATGCATTCATTTTCTGTTAGGGCTTGAGACTAAGACAGCCCATCTGTTTGTTCACCTGCTCTGCATCCTATACCTGAAGATTCCTTTTGCGGTAAATGTTAGCTAGCAGTGGAAGAGGAGGGCGCCTTTGACAATGGACTTGAGTGGAATTTGGAGGAGGAGTGGAAACCATTTTTAAAAACTAAAATTCATCCCCATGCCATCTTGTGCCTGTCCACTCAAAAACAAGTCCTCTTGTTTGGTGGAGTTTGTTGTTGATAGGTGCTGTCATGTTGCTTCCAACATAAGGTGACCCAATGAATTAATGACCTCCAGCAGTGCAAACTCAAGGCTGTGGGTTTCTCTGTTGAGTCAACCCATCCAGGGGTTATTTGCTCTTCCCCTTTTCCCATTGCCTTTTGAATAGGAGAAGTTGTTCCTAGGAAAACAGAGTGAGAGTTGTAGTTTTCCAAATAAAGAAACTTTGTGTGTCCTCTCTGGTTTTGGGGGAGAGAAAGGAAACTTTTTTTTCTTTTTTGGCTCAGCTCATAGTGTTATTTCCAAAATTACAAAGGAATTTGAAATACTTCTTCCTTGCCTTTTTACCTCCTCCCCTCTGCTGTTCCCTGGTGGGGAAACAATACCTCTCTCAATGATCAGTCTTAGAGGTATACTGCTTTAATTAATTAGGAGTGAGATTCAGAGACAAGGAGCATCATGGGAGGTAGCTGGGTAAAAGGTAAAGGTAAAGGTTCCCCTTGACAATTTTTGTCCAGTCGTGTTCGACTCTAGGGGCAGTGCTCATCCCCGTTTCCAAGCCATAGAGCCAGCATTTGTCCGAAGACTAATCTTCCGTGGTCACATGGCCAGTGCGACTTAGACACGGAACGCTGTTACCTTCCCACCGAGGTGGTCCCTATTTATCTACTTGCATTTGCATGCTTTCGAACCGCTAGGTTGTCAGGAGCTGGGGCAGGCTGTAAAAACAGAGTTCAACCAACAATAGTGAACGCTATTATTAGTATTATTATTTCAAATATTTTCACCCTGCCTTTCTCCTTAAAAAGGACTTACATAATTAAAAGACAACATTAGAAGCTAAAAACAGTAAGTATTCAAACATTAAAAGGAATCAAATATATACCACGCTAAAAAAAATTGTAAACAAAAGCAACACCAAAAAACACATTCAAAACAGCAAGGCACAACAATCTATTTAAAAACCTAGCTCACTCAGCCAGTCATTAAGGAAAAGCTTGCCTGGAGAGAAAGATCTTTGCTTGTGGAAGGACAGCAGAGATGGGGCCAGCCTGGCCTCCTGTGGGAAGGAGTTTCAAAGCAGCTAGAGAGAAGGCCCTCTCTCAAGTGCCCACCAAATGCACATGTGAAGGTGGCAGGACTGAGAGAAAGGCCTCTCCTGATGATCTTAACATCCAACAAACAGGCTCATAAAGGATGACATGGTCCTTGAGACAGCTTGGGCCCAAGCCATTTAGGGCTTTAGTTTAGAACCAGCACTTTGAATGGTGCCCAGAAATGGATCAGTAGCCAATTTTGCAGCTGCTCTAACAGGAGAGATATATGTCCAGACCCAGTTAGCAACCTGATTGTTGCCTTTTGGACCCAATGAAATTTCAGAACACTTTCCAGAGGCAGCCCAACGTAGAGTATATTACAATAACAAAGCCAGGATGTAACTAAGGCATGCGTCACTGTAGCCAGATCAGACCTCGCCAGGAATGGGCACAGCTGGTGAACTAATTTCAATTGTGGAAATGCTGGTCCATCAGAGCAGTCTCACATTCTTTATGAGTGAGTGTGTGTGTGGAGGTGTGTGGGTGGGTGGGTGTGATGGGATATATGTCAGAGAATGAATGTGAGAAAATAAACCATTTGTGTTCCTTTGAATCCAGGCATAGAAGAAAACAGCAGTGGTTGGTGGGAACATTTTCATTTTTGGCAGGATTTTAGAGTAAATAAATGGGGGCTGGAGGTATTTTGTGGATAAGCTGTGGTTGCGCTATAATATCTGTATTTATGAAATGTTTGGTTTGTTTTTCTTGGAATGATGCTGTTTGTGTGCTGTGGTCTGTTTCGAATGCATTGGTTGAAATCTTGCTGCTTAGTGTAGTAAGTTTCAACTAGAGTAGACCCATTGAATCAGTGGGGATCTGGTGAGTCAGTTTTTCCATAAATTCAGTTGCTCCAATGGGCCTACTCTAGTTGTCACTCACTCCACTAAACAACAGGATTTCATCCTGTGCATGCAAAAGTAGCTTAAAATTAAAATGTTGATTGAGCTTTAAACTGTGTGCTTTTTTATGCTTCCAGATGTATTTTTAAGTTCTCTTGAAACAAGTAGTTACTGCACACATCTCTAGGATTACTCCTGAGGGCAGAGATAGTCATTAAGAACATGTAGTGCTTTGGAAGAGGCATGTACAAATAAATCCAAGTCAGACATTCTACCCACCCACCTATTCACCCTCCAAATATACAATTTTAGAAATGTTGGTCCTTTAGAGACTTGTACAAAGAAAGTCACATTTCAGGAACAGGGCCTTGTGAACAATAAAATACTATCATTCTGCAATGACTGCTGATGGGAAATATTGGTATCATAAAGTCAGATGAAACCTTTAGTTTTAGTTTCAAATAGCTGTATTTCCCCAAAGAACCCTTCACAAATATTAAGGGCAACATTGTTGAAAGTGTCAGTGTGAATTTCAGGCAGATTTAGTCTCCAGTCCCCAAAGTATTTTTGCTGACAGGAGCCTTGTCAAAATTAGCTGTGTTTGGCTCATAAGTCCTCCTTTATAAATAGCATTTTCGCCCCTGCCAGGAAGGGATACTTTAATATAGAAGTTGGTATTTGGGTAGTATTAAGTGTGAGAAGGAAGAACTAACCCAATCCGCTAGAGCCCTTACCCACTCTATGGTATAAAATTTCCAGGTTTCATGTAGAAGAGGACACCATGTGGGCACTGATTTCTGCAAATATGTATGCATTTTGGAACTATGACTTGGAATGATCATTGAGGGCTGAGGCATGGCAAACTTGACACTGAACAGTAGTTTTCATCAGCCTATTGTCCTCTATGTATATTGAGCAACAACTTCCATCATCCCCATTAGCAGAACCATATTGAGTGGGATAATGAGAAATAAAATCCGACATATTTAAAGGGCAGTGAGTTTATTTATTTATTTTATTTATTTTATTTAACTTATATGCCGCCCACACTACCCGAAGGCCTCTAGGCGGCTTACAGCATTTAAAATACAATAAAAAGGCAAAATAAAAGGGCAAAATAATTAAAATGCAATTAAAATATATATATATTGTAAAAATTGCTATGAGACCCACAGCTGATATTATTTCAATTAAAAGCCTTTTGGAACAGGAAGGTTTTGACCTGGCGCCGAAATGTCATCAGCATCGACGCCAGACGAATCTCAGTTGGGAGGGCATTTCATAGTCTGGGGGCAGCTGCTGAAAAGGCCCTTTCTCTACAAGCCCTCCCTCTTATCTCCTTAAGGGACGGCTCTTTCAAAAGGGCCCCCTGGTTAGATCTTAACTGCTGGGTAGGTTCATATGGAAGGAGGCGGTCCTTCAGGTATCCAGGGCCCAAGCCATTTAGGGGAAGGCTTTTGTGCAGTACCTTAATAATATATTTAGGGAAGTCATGCTGGCTTTCAATGGTGTATAAATAAACTAAATAAAAGTTGGTCAGAGTCCTATTGATAATTTACACATGTGTAAGTAAAATTCCCAATTGGGGAATATTCCCCTGTTCAGGGAATTTTGGTTATTCCTTTAATTTAGCAGAGTATGAGGCAGAAAAAGAAAGAAAAAACACAGAAAAGTGGAGAAACCGGAACAATCTCATTATCATCCTCCCTGGTTTTTGTTTTAGATTTATTTTATTTTATTTATTTATTTTTCAAACAAACTAGCTCTTTGCATGATAAAAACACTTTAGAAGCATTTAAAATAGAAAAAGGTATCTTCACTTACAGTTACCATTTATCCTTACAGTCAGGAGGAAAAAAAGTGAAGGAAATGGACTCTACAGCATAGAGGATACCCTGCATGCTTATTGCTTGGAAGATTGTCAGAGGAAGAAGAAGGGGAGAAAGAAATCCCCAGGGTTAGATGGAATACCAGCAGAACTATTTCCAGCTACAGAGATGGAATCTGTCAAAATCATAAGTATATGTCAACAAAACAACAAAACAAAACAATGGTCCACAGACTGGCAATATTGAATATACATTTCAATCCTCAAGAAAGGAGATGCCAAGGAGTTCAGTAACTATAGGACCACTGTTTTAATTTCCATGCAAGCAAAGTGATGCTCAAGGTGTTGCAACAAAGGATTTTACCTTACATAGAACAAGAAAGGCCCGAGGTTCAAGCTGGACTCCAGAAAGGAAGAGGCACTTGACACCATATTGCAAATAATCACTGGATAATAAAAAAACTACTGGAAATCACCAAAGAATTTCAGAAGAAAATCTGTCTATGCTTTATAGACTGTGTGGATCATAAGAAACTATGGTTTCTTATGAGAGAAATGCGTGTGCCTCAGCACTTGATTATCCTGATATATAACCTGTATTGTGGACAAGAAGTTACCATTAGGACTGAATTTTGACAGACCGAATGGTTTCCTATAGGTAAAGGTGTCAGACAAGGGTGTATTGTATCCCCTTATCTGTTCAAATTGTACACAGAATACATCATAGAAAAAGCCAGACTAGATTCAGATGAACAAAGAGTGGACATTGATGGAAGAAACATTAATAATTTAAGATATGCAGATGACACTATCTTATTGGCAAAAAGCAGCAATGACTTAAATTGTCATTTAGTGAAAGTGAAAGAAAAAAGTGCCAAAGCAGGGCTGCAGTTGAATGCTTAAGAAAACCAATTATCCCAAAATAACTACACATCTTTAATGCCAATGATACAGAAATTGAAATAGTGAAATATTTTTTATACCTTGGTTCAGTCATCTATTCAGAGGGAGACTGCTGCCAAGTAATTAAAGAAGATTGAGACTTGGAAGGGCAGCAATGAAGGAATTAGAAAAGATAATCAAATGTAGAGATGTGTCACTGGAAACCAAGACCGAGATTATCGATACTCTTGTATTTCCAATCACCATTATGGGTGTGAAAGCTGGGCATTTAAGAAAGGAGACATTAAAAATGATTCATTTGAAAGTGCTGGAAGAGAGCATTATGGATACCTTGGATTACTAGAAAGACGAACAATTGGGTCCTGGATCAAATCGAACCTGAACTATGTCTGGAGGCAGAAATGATGAAACTGAGGATGTACTACTTTGGACACATCATGAGAAGGCCATATTCTCTGGAACGAGACAATAATACTGGGAAAGATTGAAGGCAGCAGGAAAAGAGGTTGACATCAGGACATTTTAGAGATCACTCATTCATAGATCCACCATACGTTGGAAGTGACTTTACAGCATGCAGCAGCAGCAACATAAATTGTAGGTACCCATTGTGGGTAGAGTGACAGATTAGGAGACAGGAGATCTGAGTTTGAATTGCCACTTGCCCATGGAAATTCACTGGTGGCAGGGATAGTGGAAGTAGTAAAAACACTAATTTACCTTGAAATCTAATTTACCTTGAAAGCCCTATTAGGGTCACTATTGGTCAGTTCTAACTTGAGACTCCATTTCCCTCCTTTTTTCCTCCTGACTGTAGATATATATGTTAACCGTAAGTAAAGATAGATACCTGGCAGGGGAGATACCATGATCATAAAAGTGGTTTTCCCAGGGTAAGGCTCATCCATTGCACTTCAGGTGTGCTGATCCCTGTGATTTCCCCAAATGTGGGAAAATCAACTGCCTAATTTATGCTGGGTAGGTGGGGCTCGCCAGCCATGGAAGGCAGCCCATCTAGGAGAAGGAAAACTCTGATTTCAAACCTCCACTGCCTTGTGGCTATATCCACTCATGGAAAAGACTTCAGGAGTTAACCTCGAGGCAAAATCCGGAGCTGGAGTCCCGAAGGCAGTTCGTGTCATTCTGCCAACTCCTGCAACGTTGCTGGAACCAGTTGTATTGCCTCTTGCCTTTCCATTGGACCATTTCAGCAACGTGGAGGGGGGGGTCTGCTGCTTGGGTAACAGCCTATCCTCCATATTACTTTACCCAGGCTTCGTGCTCTGGACACTCCTCGATTCAGAGCCATGTTACCATAGTCTCTAGAGACTGAAGGATGCCTATGATGAAGTAAAGATACTTTTTTCTACTTTAAATGCTTCCAAAGTGATTTTATCAGCCAAAGTGCTAATTTGTGTGCGAATAATAGATAACAAAGGAAAATTATATAATTCTCATTGGCAAATTGCAACTAATAAATTAAGTGCTGTTTGTGTTCTTGGTTGTGCCTAATGAGCAGTAATAGGATTCTAACCTATAACTAAATCATACATTTGATAAATAAATGAATGAATAACAACCCTTTAAGAAGTGAACCCACTTAGGAAGTCAGCCCCATAATATATTTTGATAAACAAAATCTTCAGTCTGCTTAATACAAATGGCTGGTTGGTGGTGGTGGGGATGGTGGCACTTGTGACTATGTCCCACTTGTTTATGATGATTACAAGAGAAAATCAGTTTAGAAAACAAATCCATTGGCAAAGCAGAGAGAGAGAGAGAGAGAGAGAGAGAGAGAGAGAATTCACTCATCAGATATTTTGTTGAAACGATTTGAAAATACACAGCATCTGTTTAATGTTTAAAGCAAAAGAAAGTGGGAAAGTAACTGAGCATGAGATAGCTTTCAATAAATAATCATGGAATAAATAGGTAAATACGCATGGGAGCACTGTAAATGCACGAGTAGTTTGGTGCCAATAAAATGTGAAAGATAAAAATAAAATACAATATAGCTACAAAAGTATTTGTATAAATCATGGAAATGTACAGGAAAGAGCAAGAACAAGCCAGCCTGCTCTGTGCACAGTCAAGATAAGGTAATGCAAGGAATATAACACTGGCAACAAAGAATGAATCAAGAAGTGTGAAACAACCAGCACGACTGAACCACAGCGCTTCTAGAGGTGACATTTTACAAATTTTATGATTTTAACTGCATATGGGCAAGGTGCAGTTACAATATAATAAAATGGGGATCAGTGGTCATTTCGAAAGGGGACATGCTCTGGAAGTTCAATTCCTTTATCCATTCTCAGGAATTGTAATCACAGCCTCCTGAATCCAGACAGCAGAACATCCTCCAAAGTACACATAGGTTTGCCAGTTGAGTCAATGGAAGGGGCTGATCCATGCATGTGGGGAGAGCAGAGTTTTCCATTCAGTGATTTCAAGAAAGTGATTTTTGGATAGGAGAATAGTTCATGGATACATGATAGATGTCCTCCAAAGTCTGGAGATTGTAAGAGTAGATTTGACTGTCACAGCTGAGAGTGGGAATATTGCATATTTTGCTAAAGTGTAGGAGGAACATCCCAATTTTGAAAGCTTCAGCAGTGGAGCAGACTGCCTGGAGGGTTGGGGTTGGAGGTTGGACAAGTGTTGGTTGGGAATGCTTTAGCTGCCTCTGTCAATTCGTATTCAGCACTGAGCAAGAGGTTGGACTGGTTGGCCTCCTAGTGCTTTCCAAACATAGAATGCTATGTGCATTTTGAAACTATTGCATATAGAATAGATCATTGAATGACACTGAACTCATGTATTGATCAGATACATTCATCTGTTGCTGATAGACAGTTTTTCTTGGATAAGGCATTTGAAGTAGGAGATTTGAGTTGAGGGCAGCCTTTGCCATAGACTCATTGGTAGCACCTTAGACTCACTGTAAAAAGCAGATCAGCTGCTCCCAGTCAAAACAGACTTGGATCTCTAAGGAATCCACACCAATTCATGAAAGAGAAGAAATTGCCATTTAAGCCTTCCCCTGTACAGTAGTGTGTTGGTGTGCTGCTCAGAGTTTTCACCGAAGAAACACATTCCAGGATCCGAGATGTTTTATCAAAAACTAGTCCTACTCATGGAAGTAAGTTAATCGCAGTTTTCACCCCTAAGTGCACTTCTACTTCGACATTATCTCTTGAGTAAAAGGCACAAGCAGAGACATCAGCCTTTAAGAAATTAGAGGTAGAAAGGTAGCATCAGTGAATGACAGGCATAATAAAAAGATTGCCAAAGTGTGTGAAGGGAAAAAAAGAACAGTCTTCATCATCTTTTTTCTAGGGAGGAGATAGTATGGAATCGTCTCATCAAGAGAACTATAGGTTACGTTTAGAGCTACTTTACAAATTGACACAGCTGGTAAGAAGAACTGATTGTATGTTCAAATAAAGGTTCCAGTGTGCTTTGGCTCCATTGTTGCAACGTTATGAATGAGGATCTGATGACTGCTGGTTTCATCCTTATGGAAAATCTGGAATTATTACACCCCAGACCACCTTGTTATCAGCACACTGTTTAGAGTGAACAAGCGTCTTTGTTTGTATGGAAACAATGCACAAAAATGCATTCCATTAAAATTTAAAGAACACCTTTTACCAGGTTCCTTCTGCCACTAGATAGGAGTGGAACTAATTGTAGAGGAAGGAAGAATCAATGAAGAACCTACCATGTGGAGGAGAGGCAGGGCATGACTTTATAGGGTACAAAACAAAAACAGCAAAGCAGATTCCAAATGCATCTGTAGAAGCAGCTCATAACCAGGATAGAGGATCACCCTCTCCTGAGTTTTGGGGGACAAGACTTTGTCTTAATCTGGTCTATGGACTGTCCTTGCACACTTGGAATGGAATGGTGCATCCCACCTGCTGGGTACATGATTCAAGGTTGGAAGCATTCAGCCACCAATGATCTGAGTCATTCCCATAACTTCTGCCCAACTTCAGCCAGAAATATAGCAACACTATTATCATAGGTAGCTTATGACTGATGCAAGCCTCCTGGTAGCAAATCTGAAATGAGTTACCCCACAACTCACCTTGAACATCAGACACTGAGGTGCACTGGTCTGTATTCAGTACACCCTCAGACCTTATAAGAACACCCTCCATTAATGTGAAAGAGCTTTCAACTAAGGCTCCTATTTGAGGAAGATAACAGAGATTGCAGAACATCAGAATGTGTCAAAGCAAGGACAAATCTGGGCACTGTTAGTCACCTTCCTCCAGTGTGGGGCTCCCCCAATTCTGCCCCCATCCAGGAGAGACACACTGGCCATGAACTGAACCATGAACCAGAAAAATAAAAATAAAATAAACTGGGCTGGTTTGTGGTTCAATTCATGGTTTGGTTCAGGGATCCTGTTTTGCCAAGATGGAACGAAGTGCTGGACTTTCATCCCCTTCATTTTGGACTTCAGCTCACGGTTGACTCATCCGTGCAATAGGCAGGGATTCTGGGAACTGAGTTTCCAGCAAGATCTTCAGGAGGCCTAAGCTTGAGAACCGTAACACAGTTTAGCTGATGCTTCAAAACAATGCTTGATATTAGAAGGAAAGCAGCTTGAGCTGGCAGAAGAAGATGTGCCAGGCTAATGGTGGT